>NC_073692.1:177345563-178795068 GCF_029784155.1 Uranotaenia lowii | reverse complement strand
GCGTCTATTTGGCCTTTAGAAGCCGTTTTAGGGGATTTCTAGAGCCTTAAATTTGGAGATCACAACTTTAAAATGGCGTCTTTTTTTCTGGGCCCATTAGAAGCCGTTTTTGGGGATTCGGTCTCGAGCTTACATTGTGGAGAATCACAACTTTAAATGCGTTTTTTGGCCTTTAGAAGCCGTTTTTTGGGGATTCTGAGCTTAATTTGGGATCACAACTTTAAAATGCGTTTTCTTGGCCTTTAGAAGCCGTTTTTGGGGATTCTGAGCTTAATTTGGGATCACAACTTTTAAAATGCGTTTTCTGGCCTTTAGAAGCCGTTTTTTCGGGATTCTGAGCTTAATTTGGGATCACAACTTTAAAATGCGTTTTTTGGCCTTTAGAAGCCGTTTTTGGGGATTCTGAGCTTAATTTGGGATCACAACTTTAAAATGCGTTTTCTGGCCTTTAGAAGCCGTTTTTTCGGGATTCTGAGCTTAATTTGGGATCACAACTTTAAATGGTTTTTCTGGCCTTTAGAAGCCGTTTTTCGGGGATTCTGAGCTTAATTTGGGATCACAACTTTAAAATGCGTTTTCTGGCCTTTAGAAGCCGTTTTTTCGGGATTCTGAGCTTAATTTGGGATCACAACTTTAAAATGCGTTTTTTGGCCTTTAGAAGCCGTTTTTGGGGATTCTGAGCTTAATTTGGGATCACAACTTTAAAATGCGTTTTCTGGCCTTTAGAAGCCGTTTTTTTTTCGGGATTCTGAGCTTAATTTGGGATCACAACTTTAAAATGCGTTTTTCTGGCCTTTAGAAGCCGTTTTTGGGGATTCTGAGCTTAATTTGGGATCACAACTTTAAAATGCGTTTTCTGGCCTTTAGAAGCCGTTTTTCGGGATTCTGAGCTTAATTTGGGATCACAACTTTAAAATGCGTTTTTCTGGCCTTTAGAAGCCGTTTTTTCGGGATTCTGAGCTTAATTTGGGATCACAACTTTAAAATGCGTTTTCTGGCCTTTAGAAGCCGTTTTTCGGGATTCTGAGCTTAATTTGGGGATCACAACTTTAAAATGTGTTTTTCTGGCCTTTAGAAGCCGTTTTTCGGGATTCTGAGCTTAATTTGGGATCACAACTTTAAAATTGCGTTTTTCTGGCCTTTAGAAGCCGTTTTTTCGGGATTCTGAGCTTAATTTGGGATCACAACTTTAAAATGCGTTTTCTGGCCTTTAGAAGCCGTTTTTCGGGATTCTGAGCTTAATTTGGGATCACAACTTTAAAATGCGTTTTCTGGCCTTTAGAAGCCGTTTTTCGGGATTCTGAGCTTAATTTGGGATCACAACTTTAATATGCGTTTTCTGGCCTTTAGAAGCCGTTTTTGGGGATTCTGAGCTTAATTTGGGGATCACAACTTTTAAAATACGTTTTCTGGCCTTTAGAAGCCGTTTTTGGGGATTCTGAGCTTAATTTGGGATCACAACTTTAAAATGCGTTTTCTGGCCTTTAGAAGCCGTTTTTCGGGATTCTGAGCTTAATTTGGGATCACAACTTTAAAATGCGTTTTTTGGCCTTTAGAAGCCGTTTTTGGGGATTCTGAGCTTAATTTGGGATCACAACTTTAAAATGCGTTTTCTGGCCTTTAGAAGCCGATTTTGGAGATTCTGAGCTTAATTTGGGATCACAACTTTAAAATGCGTTTTCTGGCCTTTAGAAGCCGTTTTTCGGGATTCTGAGCTTAATTTGGGATCACAACTTTTAAAATGCGTTTTCTGGCCTTTAGAAGCAATTTTTGGGGATTCTGAGCTTAATTTGGGATCACAACTTTAAAATGCGTTTTCTGGCCTTTAGAAGCCGTTTTTTCGGGATTCTGAGCTTAATTTGGGATCACAACTTTAAAATGCGTTTTTTGGCCTTTAGAAGCCGTTTTTGGAGGATTCTGAGCTTAATTTGGGATCACAACTTTAAAATGCGTTTTCTGGCCTTTAGAAGCCGTTTTTTCGGGATTCTGAGCTTAATTTGGGATCACAACTTTAAAATGCGTTTTCTGGCCTTTAGAAGCCGTTTTTCGGGATTCTGAGCTTAATTTGGGATCACAACTTTAAAATGCGTTTTTTCTGGCCTTTAGAAGCCGTTTTTGGGGATTCTGAGCTTAATTTGGGATCACAACTTTAAAATGCGTTTTCTGGCCTTTAGAAGCCGATTTTGGAGATTCTGAGCTTAATTTGGGATCACAACTTTAAAATGCGTTTTCTGGCCTTTAGAAGCCGTTTTTCGGGATTCTGAGCTTAATTTGGGATCACAACTTTAAAATGCGTTTTCTGGCCTTTAGAAGCCGATTTTTGGGGATTCTGAGCTTAATTTGGGATCACAACTTTAAAATGCGTTTTCTGGCCTTTAGAAGCCGTTTTTCGGGATTCTGAGCTTAATTTGGGATCACAACTTTAAAATGCGTTTTCTGGCCTTTAGAAGCCGTTTTTCGGGATTCTGAGCTTAATTTGGGATCACAACTTTAAAATGCGTTTTTCTGGCCTTTATAAGCCCGTTTTTTGGGGATTCAGAGCTTAATTTGGGATCACAACTTTAAAAATGCGTTTTCTGGCCTTTAGAAGCCGTTTTTGGGGATTCTGAGCTTAATTTGGGATCACAACTTTAAAATGCGTTTTCTGGCCTTTAGAAGCAATTTTTGGGGATTCTGAGCTTAATTTGGGATCACAACTTTAAAATGCGTTTTCTGGCCTTTAGAAGCCGTTTTTTCGGGATTCTGAGCTTTAATTTGGGATCACAACTTTAAAAATGCGTTTTTTGGCCTTTAGAAGCCGTTTTTTGGGGATTCTGAGCTTAATTTGGGATCACAACTTTAAAATGCGTTTTCTGGCCTTTAGAAGCCGATTTTGGGGATTCTGAGCTTAATTTGGGATCACAACTTTAAAATGCGTTTTCTGGCCTTTAGAAGCCGGTTTTTCGGGATTCTGAGCTTAATTTGGGATCACAACTTTAAAATGCGTTTTCTGGCCTTTAGAAGCCGTTTTTCGGGATTCTGAGCTTAATTTGGGATCACAACTTTAAAATGCGTTTTCTGGCCTTTAGAAGCCGTTTTTCGGGATTCTGAGCTTAATTTGGGATCCACAACTTTAAAATGCGTTTTCTGGCCTTTAGAAGCCGTTTTTCGGGATTCTGAGCTTAATTTGGGATCACAACTTTAAAATGCGTTTTTTGGCCTTTAGAAGCCGTTTTTGGGGATTCTGAGCTTAATTTGGGATCACAACTTTAAAATGCGTTTTTCTGGCCTTTAGAAGCCGTTTTTGGGGATTCTGAGCTTAATTTGGGATCACAACTTTAAAAATGCGTTTTCTGGCCTTTAGAAGCCGTTTTTGGGGATTCTGAGCTTAATTTGGGATCACAACTTTAAAATGCGTTTTCTGGCCTTTAGAAGCAATTTTTGGGGATTCTGAGCTTAATTTGGGATCACAACTTTAAAATGCGTTTTCTGGCCTTTAGAAGCCGTTTTTCGGGATTCTGAGCTTAATTTGGGATCACAACTTTAAAATGCGTTTTCTGGCCTTTATAAGCCGTTTTTGGGGATTCAGAGCTTAATTTGGGATCACAACTTTAAAATGCGTTTTCTGGCCTTTAGAAGCCGTTTTTGGGGATTCTGAGCTTAATTTGGGATCACAACTTTAAAATGCGTTTTCTGGCCTTTAGAAGCAATTTTTGGGGATTCTGAGCTTAATTTGGGATCACAACTTTAAAATGCGTTTTCTGGCCTTTAGAAGCCGTTTTTCGGGATTCTGAGCTTAATTTGGGATCACAACTTTAAAATGCGTTTTTTGGCCTTTAGAAGCCGTTTTTGGGGATTCTGAGCTTAATTTGGGATCACAACTTTAAAATGCGTTTTCTGGCCTTTAGAAGCCGTTTTTGGGGATTCTGAGCTTAATTTGGGATCACAACTTTAAAATGCGTTTTCTGGCCTTTAGAAGCCGTTTTTGGGGATTCTGAGCTTAATTTGGGATCACAACTTTAAAATGCGTTTTCTGGCCTTTAGAAGCCGTTTTTCGGGATTCTGAGCTTAATTTGGGATCACAACTTTAAAATGCGTTTTCTGGCCTTTAGAAGCCGTTTTTCGGGATTCTGAGCTTAATTTGGGATCACAACTTTAAAATGCGTTTTCTGGCCTTTAGAAGCCGTTTTTCGGGATTCTGAGCTTAATTTGGGATCACAACTTTAATATGCGTTTTCTGGCCTTTAGAAGCCGTTTTTGGGGATTCTGAGCTTAATTTGGGATCACAACTTTAAAATACGTTTTCTGGCCTTTAGAAGCCGTTTTTCGGGATTCTGAGCTTAATTTGGGATCACAACTTTAAAATGCGTTTTCTGGCCTTTAGAAGCCGTTTTTCGGGATTCTGAGCTTAATTTGGGATCACAACTTTAATATGCGTTTTCTGGCCTTTAGAAGCCGTTTTTGGGGATTCTGAGCTTAATTTGGGATCACAACTTTAAAATACGTTTTCTGGCCTTTAGAAGCCGTTTTTCGGGATTCTGAGCTTAATTTGGGATCACAACTTTAATATGCGTTTTCTGGCCTTTAGAAGCCGTTTTTGGGGATTCTGAGCTTAATTTGGGATCACAACTTTAAAATACGTTTTCTGGCCTTTAGAAGCCGTTTTTCGGGATTCTGAGCTTAATTGGGATCACAACTTTAAAATGCGTTTTCTGGCCTTTAGAAGCCGTTTTTCGGGATTCTGAGCTTAATTTGGGATCACAACTTTAATATGCGTTTTCTGGCCTTTAGAAGCCGTTTTTGGGGATTCTGAGCTTAATTTGGGATCACAACTTTAAAATACGTTTTCTGGCCTTTAGAAGCCGTTTTTCGGGATTCTGAGCTTAATTTGGGATCACAACTTTAAAATACGTTTTCTGGCCTTTAGAAGCCGTTTTTGGGGATTCTGAGCTTAATTTGGGATCACAACTTTAAAATGCGTTTTCTGGCCTTTAGAAGCCGTTTTTCGGGATTCTGAGCTTAATTTGGGATCACAACTTTAAAATGCGTTTTTTGGCCTTTAGAAGCCGTTTTTGGGGATTCTGAGCTTAATTTGGGATCACAACTTTAAAATGCGTTTTCTGGCCTTTAGAAGCCGATTTTGGAGATTCTGAGCTTAATTTGGGATCACAACTTTAAAATGCGTTTTCTGGCCTTTAGAAGCCGTTTTTCGGGATTCTGAGCTTAATTTGGGATCACAACTTTAAAATGCGTTTTCTGGCCTTTAGAAGCCGTTTTTCGGGATTCTGAGCTTAATTTGGGATCACAACTTTAATATGCGTTTTCTGGCCTTTAGAAGCCGTTTTTGGGGATTCTGAGCTTAATTTGGGATCACAACTTTAAAATACGTTTTCTGGCCTTTAGAAGCCGTTTTTGGGGATTCTGAGCTTAATTTGGGATCACAACTTTAAAATGCGTTTTCTGGCCTTTAGAAGCCGTTTTTCGGGATTCTGAGCTTAATTTGGGATCACAACTTTAAAATGCGTTTTTTGGCCTTTAGAAGCCGTTTTTGGGGATTCTGAGCTTAATTTGGGATCACAACTTTAAAATGCGTTTTCTGGCCTTTAGAAGCCGTTTTTGGGGATTCTGAGCTTAATTTGGGATCACAACTTTAAAATGCGTTTTCTGGCCTTTAGAAGCCGTTTTTCGGGATTCTGAGCTTAATTTGGGATCACAACTTTAAAATGTGTTTTCTGGCCTTTAGAAGCCGTTTTTCGGGATTCTGAGCTTAATTTGGGATCACAACTTTAAAATGCGTTTTCTGGCCTTTAGAAGCCGTTTTTCGGGATTCTGAGCTTAATTTGGGATCACAACTTTAAAATGCGTTTTCTGGCCTTTAGAAGCCGTTTTTCGGGATTCTGAGCTTAATTTGGGATCACAACTTTAAAATGCGTTTTCTGGCCTTTAGAAGCCGTTTTTCGGGATTCTGAGCTTAATTTGGGATCACAACTTTAATATGCGTTTTCTGGCCTTTAGAAGCCGTTTTTGGGGATTCTGAGCTTAATTTGGGATCACAACTTTAAAATACGTTTTCTGGCCTTTAGAAGCCGTTTTTCGGGATTCTGAGCTTAATTTGGGATCACAACTTTAAAATGCGTTTTCTGGCCTTTAGAAGCCGTTTTTCGGGATTCTGAGCTTAATTTGGGATCACAACTTTAATATGCGTTTTCTGGCCTTTAGAAGCCGTTTTTGGGGATTCTGAGCTTAATTTGGGATCACAACTTTAAAATACGTTTTCTGGCCTTTAGAAGCCGTTTTTCGGGATTCTGAGCTTAATTTGGGATCACAACTTTAATATGCGTTTTCTGGCCTTTAGAAGCCGTTTTTGGGGATTCTGAGCTTAATTTGGGATCACAACTTTAAAATGCGTTTTCTGGCCTTTAGAAGCCGTTTTTCGGGATTCTGAGCTTAATTTGGGATCACAACTTTAATATGCGTTTTCTGGCCTTTAGAAGCCGTTTTTGGGGATTCTGAGCTTAATTTGGGATCACAACTTTAATATGCGTTTTCTGGCCTTTAGAAGCCGTTTTTGGGGATTCTGAGCTTAATTTGGGATCACAACTTTAAAATGCGTTTTCTGGCCTTTAGAAGCCGTTTTTCGGGATTCTGAGCTTAATTTGGGATCACAACTTTAATATGCGTTTTCTGGCCTTTAGAAGCCGTTTTTGGGGATTCTGAGCTTAATTTGGGATCACAACTTTAAAATACGTTTTCTGGCCTTTAGAAGCCGTTTTTCGGGATTCTGAGCTTAATTTGGGATCACAACTTTAAAATGCGTTTTCTGGCCTTTAGAAGCCGTTTTTCGGGATTCTGAGCTTAATTTGGGATCACAACTTTAATATGCGTTTTCTGGCCTTTAGAAGCCGTTTTTGGGGATTCTGAGCTTAATTTGGGATCACAACTTTAAAATACGTTTTCTGGCCTTTAGAAGCCGTTTTTCGGGATTCTGAGCTTAATTTGGGATCACAACTTTAAAATACGTTTTCTGGCCTTTAGAAGCCGTTTTTGGGGATTCTGAGCTTAATTTGGGATCACAACTTTAAAATGCGTTTTCTGGCCTTTAGAAGCCGTTTTTCGGGATTCTGAGCTTAATTTGGGATCACAACTTTAAAATGCGTTTTTTGGCCTTTAGAAGCCGTTTTTGGGGATTCTGAGCTTAATTTGGGATCACAACTTTAAAATGCGTTTTCTGGCCTTTAGAAGCCGATTTTGGAGATTCTGAGCTTAATTTGGGATCACAACTTTAAAATGCGTTTTCTGGCCTTTAGAAGCCGTTTTTCGGGATTCTGAGCTTAATTTGGGATCACAACTTTAAAATGCGTTTTCTGGCCTTTAGAAGCCGTTTTTCGGGATTCTGAGCTTAATTTGGGATCACAACTTTAATATGCGTTTTCTGGCCTTTAGAAGCCGTTTTTGGGGATTCTGAGCTTAATTTGGGATCACAACTTTAAAATACGTTTTCTGGCCTTTAGAAGCCGTTTTTGGGGATTCTGAGCTTAATTTGGGATCACAACTTTAAAATGCGTTTTCTGGCCTTTAGAAGCCGTTTTTGGGGATTCTGAGCTTAATTTGGGATCACAACTTTAAAATGCGTTTTCTGGCCTTTAGAAGCCGTTTTTCGGGATTCTGAGCTTAATTTGGGATCACAACTTTAAAATGTGTTTTCTGGCCTTTAGAAGCCGTTTTTCGGGATTCTGAGCTTAATTTGGGATCACAACTTTAAAATGCGTTTTCTGGCCTTTAGAAGCCGTTTTTCGGGATTCTGAGCTTAATTTGGGATCACAACTTTAAAATGCGTTTTCTGGCCTTTAGAAGCCGTTTTTCGGGATTCTGAGCTTAATTTGGGATCACAACTTTAAAATGCGTTTTCTGGCCTTTAGAAGCCGTTTTTCGGGATTCTGAGCTTAATTTGGGATCACAACTTTAATATGCGTTTTCTGGCCTTTAGAAGCCGTTTTTGGGGATTCTGAGCTTAATTTGGGATCACAACTTTAAAATACGTTTTCTGGCCTTTAGAAGCCGTTTTTCGGGATTCTGAGCTTAATTTGGGATCACAACTTTAAAATGCGTTTTCTGGCCTTTAGAAGCCGTTTTTCGGGATTCTGAGCTTAATTTGGGATCACAACTTTAATATGCGTTTTCTGGCCTTTAGAAGCCGTTTTTGGGGATTCTGAGCTTAATTTGGGATCACAACTTTAAAATACGTTTTCTGGCCTTTAGAAGCCGTTTTTCGGGATTCTGAGCTTAATTTGGGATCACAACTTTAATATGCGTTTTCTGGCCTTTAGAAGCCGTTTTTGGGGATTCTGAGCTTAATTTGGGATCACAACTTTAAAATGCGTTTTCTGGCCTTTAGAAGCCGTTTTTCGGGATTCTGAGCTTAATTTGGGATCACAACTTTAATATGCGTTTTCTGGCCTTTAGAAGCCGTTTTTGGGGATTCTGAGCTTAATTTGGGATCACAACTTTAATATGCGTTTTCTGGCCTTTAGAAGCCGTTTTTGGGGATTCTGAGCTTAATTTGGGATCACAACTTTAAAATGCGTTTTCTGGCCTTTAGAAGCCGTTTTTCGGGATTCTGAGCTTAATTTGGGATCACAACTTTAATATGCGTTTTCTGGCCTTTAGAAGCCGTTTTTGGGGATTCTGAGCTTAATTTGGGATCACAACTTTAAAATACGTTTTCTGGCCTTTAGAAGCCGTTTTTCGGGATTCTGAGCTTAATTTGGGATCACAACTTTAAAATGCGTTTTCTGGCCTTTAGAAGCCGTTTTTCGGGATTCTGAGCTTAATTTGGGATCACAACTTTAATATGCGTTTTCTGGCCTTTAGAAGCCGTTTTTGGGGATTCTGAGCTTAATTTGGGATCACAACTTTAAAATACGTTTTCTGGCCTTTAGAAGCCGTTTTTCGGGATTCTGAGCTTAATTTGGGATCACAACTTTAAAATACGTTTTCTGGCCTTTAGAAGCCGTTTTTGGGGATTCTGAGCTTAATTTGGGATCACAACTTTAAAATGCGTTTTCTGGCCTTTAGAAGCCGTTTTTCGGGATTCTGAGCTTAATTTGGGATCACAACTTTAAAATGCGTTTTTTGGCCTTTAGAAGCCGTTTTTGGGGATTCTGAGCTTAATTTGGGATCACAACTTTAAAATGCGTTTTCTGGCCTTTAGAAGCCGATTTTGGAGATTCTGAGCTTAATTTGGGATCACAACTTTAAAATGCGTTTTCTGGCCTTTAGAAGCCGTTTTTCGGGATTCTGAGCTTAATTTGGGATCACAACTTTAAAATGCGTTTTCTGGCCTTTAGAAGCCGTTTTTCGGGATTCTGAGCTTAATTTGGGATCACAACTTTAATATGCGTTTTCTGGCCTTTAGAAGCCGTTTTTGGGGATTCTGAGCTTAATTTGGGATCACAACTTTAAAATACGTTTTCTGGCCTTTAGAAGCCGTTTTTGGGGATTCTGAGCTTAATTTGGGATCACAACTTTAAAATGCGTTTTCTGGCCTTTAGAAGCCGTTTTTCGGGATTCTGAGCTTAATTTGGGATCACAACTTTAAAATGCGTTTTTTGGCCTTTAGAAGCCGTTTTTGGGGATTCTGAGCTTAATTTGGGATCACAACTTTAAAATGCGTTTTCTGGCCTTTAGAAGCCGATTTTGGGGATTCTGAGCTTAATTTGGGATCACAACTTTAAAATGCGTTTTCTGGCCTTTAGAAGCAATTTTTGGGGATTCTGAGCTTAATTTGGGATCACAACTTTAAAATGCGTTTTCTGGCCTTTAGAAGCCGTTTTTCGGGATTCTGAGCTTAATTTGGGATCACAACTTTAAAATGCGTTTTCTGGCCTTTATAAGCCGTTTTTGGGGATTCTGAGCTTAATTTGGGATCACAACTTTAAAATGCGTTTTCTGGCCTTTAGAAGCCGTTTTTCGGGATTCTGAGCTTAATTTGGGATCACAACTTTAAAATGCGTTTTCTGGCCTTTAGAAGCCGTTTTTCGGGATTCTGAGCTTAATTTGGGATCACAACTTTAAAATGCGTTTTCTGGCCTTTAGAAGCCGTTTTTCGGGATTCTGAGCTTAATTTGGGATCACAACTTTAAAATGCGTTTTCTGGCCTTTAGAAGCCGATTTTGGGGATTCTGAGCTTAATTTGGGATCACAACTTTAAAATGCGTTTTCTGGCCTTTAGAAGCAATTTTTGGGGATTCTGAGCTTAATTTGGGATCACAACTTTAAAATGCGTTTTCTGGCCTTTAGAAGCCGTTTTTCGGGATTCTGAGCTTAATTTGGGATCACAACTTTAAAATGCGTTTTCTGGCCTTTAGAAGCCGTTTTTCGGGATTCTGAGCTTAATTTGGGATCACAACTTTAAAATGCGTTTTCTGGCCTTTAGAAGCCGTTTTTCGGGATTCTGAGCTTAATTTGGGATCACAACTTTAAAATGCGTTTTCTGGCCTTTAGAAGCCGTTTTTCGGGATTCTGAGCTTAATTTGGGATCACAACTTTAAAATGCGTTTTCTGGCCTTTAGAAGCCGTTTTTCGGGATTCTGAGCTTAATTTGGGATCACAACTTTAAAATGCGTTTTTTGGCCTTTAGAAGCCGTTTTTGGGGATTCTGAGCTTAATTTGGGATCACAACTTTAAAATGCGTTTTCTGGCCTTTAGAAGCCGTTTTTGGGGATTCTGAGCTTAATTTGGGATCACAACTTTAAAATGCGTTTTCTGGCCTTTAGAAGCCGTTTTTGGGGATTCTGAGCTTAATTTGGGATCACAACTTTAAAATGCGTTTTCTGGCCTTTAGAAGCAATTTTTGGGGATTCTGAGCTTAATTTGGGATCACAACTTTAAAATGCGTTTTCTGGCCTTTAGAAGCCGTTTTTCGGGATTCTGAGCTTAATTTGGGATCACAACTTTAAAATGCGTTTTCTGGCCTTTATAAGCCGTTTTTGGGGATTCAGAGCTTAATTTGGGATCACAACTTTAAAATGCGTTTTCTGGCCTTTAGAAGCCGTTTTTGGGGATTCTGAGCTTAATTTGGGATCACAACTTTAAAATGCGTTTTCTGGCCTTTAGAAGCCGTTTTTCGGGATTCTGAGCTTAATTTGGGATCACAACTTTAAAATGCGTTTTCTGGCCTTTAGAAGCCGTTTTTCGGGATTCTGAGCTTAATTTGGGATCACAACTTTAATATGCGTTTTCTGGCCTTTAGAAGCCGTTTTTGGGGATTCTGAGCTTAATTTGGGATCACAACTTTAAAATACGTTTTCTGGCCTTTAGAAGCCGTTTTTCGGGATTCTGAGCTTAATTTGGGATCACAACTTTAAAATACGTTTTCTGGCCTTTAGAAGCCGTTTTTGGGGATTCTGAGCTTAATTTGGGATCACAACTTTAAAATGCGTTTTCTGGCCTTTAGAAGCCGTTTTTCGGGATTCTGAGCTTAATTTGGGATCACAACTTTAAAATGCGTTTTTTGGCCTTTAGAAGCCGTTTTTGGGGATTCTGAGCTTAATTTGGGATCACAACTTTAAAATGCGTTTTCTGGCCTTTAGAAGCCGATTTTGGAGATTCTGAGCTTAATTTGGGATCACAACTTTAAAATGCGTTTTCTGGCCTTTAGAAGCCGTTTTTCGGGATTCTGAGCTTAATTTGGGATCACAACTTTAAAATGCGTTTTCTGGCCTTTAGAAGCAATTTTTGGGGATTCTGAGCTTAATTTGGGATCACAACTTTAAAATGCGTTTTCTGGCCTTTAGAAGCCGTTTTTCGGGATTCTGAGCTTAATTTGGGATCACAACTTTAAAATGCGTTTTTTGGCCTTTAGAAGCCGTTTTTGGGGATTCTGAGCTTAATTTGGGATCACAACTTTAAAATGCGTTTTCTGGCCTTTAGAAGCCGTTTTTCGGGATTCTGAGCTTAATTTGGGATCACAACTTTAAAATGCGTTTTCTGGCCTTTAGAAGCCGTTTTTCGGGATTCTGAGCTTAATTTGGGATCACAACTTTAAAATGCGTTTTCTGGCCTTAAGAAGCCGATTTTGGGGATTCTGAGCTTAATTTGGGATCACAACTTTAAAATGCGTTTTCTGGCCTTTAGAAGCCGTTTTTGGGGATTCTGAGCTTAATTTGGGATCACAACTTTAAAATGCGTTTTCTGGCCTTTAGAAGCCGTTTTTCGGGATTCTGAGCTTAATTTGGGATCACAACTTTAATATGCGTTTTCTGGCCTTTAGAAGCCGTTTTTGGGGATTCTGAGCTTAATTTGGGATCACAACTTTAAAATACGTTTTCTGGCCTTTAGAAGCCGTTTTTGGGGATTCTGAGCTTAATTTGGGATCACAACTTTAAAATGCGTTTTCTGGCCTTTAGAAGCCGTTTTTCGGGATTCTGAGCTTAATTTGGGATCACAACTTTAAAATGCGTTTTTTGGCCTTTAGAAGCCGTTTTTGGGGATTCTGAGCTTAATTTGGGATCACAACTTTAAAATGCGTTTTCTGGCCTTTAGAAGCCGATTTTGGGGATTCTGAGCTTAATTTGGGATCACAACTTTAAAATGCGTTTTCTGGCCTTTAGAAGCAATTTTTGGGGATTCTGAGCTTAATTTGGGATCACAACTTTAAAATGCGTTTTCTGGCCTTTAGAAGCCGTTTTTCGGGATTCTGAGCTTAATTTGGGATCACAACTTTAAAATGCGTTTTCTGGCCTTTATAAGCCGTTTTTGGGGATTCTGAGCTTAATTTGGGATCACAACTTTAAAATGCGTTTTCTGGCCTTTAGAAGCCGTTTTTCGGGATTCTGAGCTTAATTTGGGATCACAACTTTAAAATGCGTTTTCTGGCCTTTAGAAGCCGTTTTTCGGGATTCTGAGCTTAATTTGGGATCACAACTTTAAAATGCGTTTTCTGGCCTTTAGAAGCCGTTTTTCGGGATTCTGAGCTTAATTTGGGATCACAACTTTAAAATGCGTTTTCTGGCCTTTAGAAGCCGATTTTGGGGATTCTGAGCTTAATTTGGGATCACAACTTTAAAATGCGTTTTCTGGCCTTTAGAAGCAATTTTTGGGGATTCTGAGCTTAATTTGGGATCACAACTTTAAAATGCGTTTTCTGGCCTTTAGAAGCCGTTTTTCGGGATTCTGAGCTTAATTTGGGATCACAACTTTAAAATGCGTTTTCTGGCCTTTAGAAGCCGTTTTTCGGGATTCTGAGCTTAATTTGGGATCACAACTTTAAAATGCGTTTTCTGGCCTTTAGAAGCCGTTTTTCGGGATTCTGAGCTTAATTTGGGATCACAACTTTAAAATGCGTTTTCTGGCCTTTAGAAGCCGTTTTTCGGGATTCTGAGCTTAATTTGGGATCACAACTTTAAAATGCGTTTTCTGGCCTTTAGAAGCCGTTTTTCGGGATTCTGAGCTTAATTTGGGATCACAACTTTAAAATGCGTTTTTTGGCCTTTAGAAGCCGTTTTTGGGGATTCTGAGCTTAATTTGGGATCACAACTTTAAAATGCGTTTTCTGGCCTTTAGAAGCCGTTTTTGGGGATTCTGAGCTTAATTTGGGATCACAACTTTAAAATGCGTTTTCTGGCCTTTAGAAGCCGTTTTTGGGGATTCTGAGCTTAATTTGGGATCACAACTTTAAAATGCGTTTTCTGGCCTTTAGAAGCAATTTTTGGGGATTCTGAGCTTAATTTGGGATCACAACTTTAAAATGCGTTTTCTGGCCTTTAGAAGCCGTTTTTCGGGATTCTGAGCTTAATTTGGGATCACAACTTTAAAATGCGTTTTCTGGCCTTTATAAGCCGTTTTTGGGGATTCAGAGCTTAATTTGGGATCACAACTTTAAAATGCGTTTTCTGGCCTTTAGAAGCCGTTTTTGGGGATTCTGAGCTTAATTTGGGATCACAACTTTAAAATGCGTTTTCTGGCCTTTAGAAGCAATTTTTGGGGATTCTGAGCTTAATTTGGGATCACAACTTTAAAATGCGTTTTCTGGCCTTTAGAAGCCGTTTTTCGGGATTCTGAGCTTAATTTGGGATCACAACTTTAAAATGCGTTTTTTGGCCTTTAGAAGCCGTTTTTGGGGATTCTGAGCTTAATTTGGGATCACAACTTTAAAATGCGTTTTCTGGCCTTTAAAAGCCGTTTTTGGGGATTCTGAGCTTAATTTGGGATCACAACTTTAAAATGCGTTTTCTGGCCTTTATAAGCCGTTTTTGGGGATTCTGAGCTTAATTTGGGATCACAACTTTAAAATGCGTTTTCTGGCCTTTAGAAGCCGATTTTGGGGATTCTGAGCTTAATTTGGGATCACAACTTTAAAATGCGTTTTCTGGCCTTTAGAAGCCGTTTTTGGGGATTCTGAGCTTAATTTGGGATCACAACTTTAAAATGCGTTTTCTGGCCTTTAGAAGCCGATTTTGGGGATTCTGAGCTTAATTTGGGATCACAACTTTAAAATGCGTTTTCTGGCCTTTAGAAGCCGATTTTCGGGATTCTGAGCTTAATTTGGGATCACAACTTTAAAATGCGTTTTTTGGCCTTTAGAAGCCGTTTTTGGGGATTCTGAGCTTAATTTGGGATCACAACTTTAAAATGCGTTTTCTGGCCTTTAGAAGCCGTTTTTGGGGATTCTGAGCTTAATTTGGGATCACAACTTTAAAATGCGTTTTCTGGCCTTTATAAGCCGTTTTTGGGGATTCTGAGCTTAATTTGGGATCACAACTTTAAAATGCGTTTTCTGGCCTTTAGAAGCCGTTTTTGGGGATTCTGAGCTTAATTTGGGATCACAACTTTAAAATGCGTTTTCTGGCCTTTAGAAGCCGTTTTTGGGGATTCTGAGCTTAATTTGGGATCACAACTTTAAAATGCGTTTTCTGGCCTTTAGAAGCCGTTTTTGGGGATTCTGAGCTTAATTTGGGATCACAACTTTAAAATGCGTTTTCTGGCCTTTAGAAGCCGATTTTGGGGATTCTGAGCTTAATTTGGGATCACAACTTTAAAATGCGTTTTCTGGCCTTTAGAAGCCGTTTTTCGGGATTCTGAGCTTAATTTGGGATCACAACTTTAAAATGCGTTTTCTGGCCTTTAGAAGCCGTTTTTGGGGATTCTGAGCTTAATTTGGGATCACAACTTTAAAATGCGTTTTCTGGCCTTCAGAAGCCGTTTTTGGGGATTCTGAGCTTAATTTGGGATCACAACTTTAAAATGCGTTTTCTGGCCTTTAGAAGCCGATTTTGGGGATTCTGAGCTTAATTTGGGATCACAACTTTAAAATGCGTTTTCTGGCCTTTAGAAGCCGTTTTTGGGGATTCTGAGCTTAATTTGGGATCACAACTTTAAAATGTGTTTTCTGGCCTTTAGAAGCCGTTTTTCGGGATTCTGAGCTTAATTTGGGATCACAACTTTAAAATGCGTTTTCTGGCCTTTATAAGCCGTTTTTGGGGATTCTGAGCTTAATTTGGGATCACAACTTTAAAATGCGTTTTTTGGCCTTTAGAAGCCGTTTTTCGGGATTCTGAGCTTAATTTGGGATCACAACTTTAAAATGCGTTTTCTGGCCTTTAGAAGCCGTTTTTCGGGATTCTGAGCTTAATTTGGGATCACAACTTTAAAATGCGTTTTCTGGCCTTTAGAAGCCGTTTTTCGGGATTCTGAGCTTAATTTGGGATCACAACTTTAAAATGCGTTTTCTGGCCTTTAGAAGCCGATTTTGGGGATTCTGAGCTTAATTTGGGATCACAACTTTAAAATACGTTTTCTGGCCTTTAGAAGCCGTTTTTGGGGATTCTGAGCTTAATTTGGGATCACAACTTTAAAATGCGTTTTCTGGCCTTTAGAAGCCGTTTTTGGGGATTCTGAGCTTAATTTGGGATCACAACTTTAAAATGCGTTTTCTGGCCTTCAGAAGCCGTTTTTGGGGATTCTGAGCTTAATTTGGGATCACAACTTTAAAATGCGTTTTCTGGCCTTTAGAAGCCGTTTTTCGGGATCCTGAGCTTAATTTGGGATCACAACTTTAAAATGCGTTTTCTGGCCTTTAGAAGCCGTTTTTCGGGATTCTGAGCTTAATTTGGGATCACAACTTTAAAATGCGTTTTTTGGCCTTTAGAAGCCGTTTTTGGGGATTCTGAGCTTAATTTGGGATCACAACTTTAAAATGCGTTTTCTGGCCTTTAGAAGCCGTTTTTGGGGATTCTGAGCTTAATTTGGGATCACAACTTTAAAATGCGTTTTCTGGCCTTTAGAAGCCGTTTTTGGGGATTCTGAGCTTAATTTGGGATCACAACTTTAAAATGCGTTTTTTGGCCTTTAGAAGCCGTTTTTGGGGATTCTGAGCTTAATTTGGGATCACAACTTTAAAATGCGTTTTCTGGCCTTTAGAAGCCGTTTTTCGGGATCCTGAGCTTAATTTGGGATCACAACTTTAAAATGCGTTTTCTGGCCTTTAGAAGCCGTTTTTCGGGATTCTGAGCTTAATTTGGGATCACAACTTTAAAATGCGTTTTTTGGCCTTTAGAAGCCGTTTTTGGGGATTCTGAGCTTAATTTGGGATCACAACTTTAAAATGCGTTTTCTGGCCTTTAGAAGCCGTTTTCGGGATTCTGAGCTTAATTTGGGATCACAACTTTAAAATGCGTTTTCTGGCCTTTAGAAGCCGATTTTGGGGATTCTGAGCTTAATTTGGGATCACAACTTTAAAATGCGTTTTCTGGCCTTTAGAAGCCGTTTTTGGGGATTCTGAGCTTAATTTGGGATCACAACTTTAAAATGCGTTTTCTGGCCTTTAGAAGCCGTTTTTGGGGATTCTGAGCTTAATTTGGGATCACAACTTTAATATGCGTTTTCTGGCCTTTAGAAGCCGTTTTTGGGGATTCTGAGCTTAATTTGGGATCACAACTTTAAAATGCGTTTTCTGGCCTTTAGAAGCCGTTTTTCGGGATCCTGAGCTTAATTTGGGATCACAACTTTAAAATGCGTTTTCTGGCCTTTATAAGCCGTTTTTGGGGATTCTGAGCTTAATTTGGGATCACAACTTTAAAATGCGTTTTCTGGCCTTCAGAAGCCGTTTTTGGGGATTCTGAGCTTAATTTGGGATCACAACTTTAAAATGCGTTTTCTGGCCTTTAGAAGCCGATTTTGGGGATTCTGAGCTTAATTTGGGATCACAACTTTAAAATGCGTTTTCTGGCCTTTAGAAGCCGTTTTTGGGGATTCTGAGCTTAATTTGGGATCACAACTTTAAAATGCGTTTTTTGGCCTTTAGAAGCCGTTTTTGGGGATTCTGAGCTTAATTTGGGATCACAACTTTAAAATGCGTTTTCTGGCCTTTAGAAGCCGTTTTTCGGGATCCTGAGCTTAATTTGGGATCACAACTTTAAAATGCGTTTTCTGGCCTTTAGAAGCCGTTTTTCGGGATTCTGAGCTTAATTTGGGATCACAACTTTAAAATGCGTTTTTTGGCCTTTAGAAGCCGTTTTTGGGGATTCTGAGCTTAATTTGGGATCACAACTTTAAAATGCGTTTTCTGGCCTTTAGAAGCCGTTTTCGGGATTCTGAGCTTAATTTGGGATCACAACTTTAAAATGCGTTTTCTGGCCTTTAGAAGCCGATTTTGGGGATTCTGAGCTTAATTTGGGATCACAACTTTAAAATGCGTTTTCTGGCCTTTAGAAGCCGTTTTTGGGGATTCTGAGCTTAATTTGGGATCACAACTTTAAAATGCGTTTTCTGGCCTTTAGAAGCCGTTTTTGGGGATTCTGAGCTTAATTTGGGATCACAACTTTAATATGCGTTTTCTGGCCTTTAGAAGCCGTTTTTCGGGATTCTGAGCTTAATTTGGGATCACAACTTTAAAATGCGTTTTCTGGCCTTTAGAAGCCGTTTTTCGGGATTCTGAGCTTAATTTGGGATCACAACTTTAAAATGTGTTTTCTGGCCTTTAGAAGCCGTTTTTCGGGATTCTGAGCTTAATTTGGGATCACAACTTTAAAATGCGTTTTCTGGCCTTTAGAAACCGTTTTTGGGGATTCTGAGCTTAATTTGGGATCACAACTTTAAAATACGTTTTCTGGCCTTTAGAAGCCGTTTTTGGGGATTCTGAGCTTAATTTGGGATCACAACTTTAAAATGCGTTTTCTGGCCTTTAGAAGCCGTTTTTGGGGATTCTGAGCTTAATTTGGGATCACAACTTTAAAATGCGTTTTCTGGCCTTTAGAAGCCGTTTTTCGGGATTCTGAGCTTAATTTGGGATCACAACTTTAAAATGCGTTTTCTGGCCTTTAGAAGCCGTTTTTCGGGATTCTGAGCTTAATTTGGGATCACTGGCCGGGATTTTCTGGCCTTTAGAAGCCGTTTTTGGGGATTCTGAGCTTAATTTGGGATCACAACTTTAAAATGCGTTTTCTGGCCTTTAGAAGCAATTTTTGGGGATTCTGAGCTTAATTTGGGATCACAACTTTAAAATGCGTTTTCTGGCCTTTAGAAGCCGTTTTTCGGGATTCTGAGCTTAATTTGGGATCACAACTTTAAAATGCGTTTTCTGGCCTTTATAAGCCGTTTTTGGGGATTCTGAGCTTAATTTGGGATCACAACTTTAAAATGCGTTTTCTGGCCTTTAGAAGCCGTTTTTGGGGATTCTGAGCTTAATTTGGGATCACAACTTTAAAATGCGTTTTCTGGCCTTTAGAAGCAATTTTTGGGGATTCTGAGCTTAATTTGGGATCACAACTTTAAAATGCGTTTTCTGGCCTTTAGAAGCCGTTTTTCGGGATTCTGAGCTTAATTTGGGATCACAACTTTAAAATGCGTTTTTTGGCCTTTAGAAGCCGTTTTTGGGGATTCTGAGCTTAATTTGGGATCACAACTTTAAAATGCGTTTTCTGGCCTTTATAAGCCGTTTTTGGGGATTCTGAGCTTAATTTGGGATCACAACTTTAAAATGCGTTTTCTGGCCTTTAGAAACCGTTTTTGGGGATTCTGAGCTTAATTTGGGATCACAACTTTAAAATACGTTTTCTGGCCTTTAGAAGCCGTTTTTGGGGATTCTGAGCTTAATTTGGGATCACAACTTTAAAATGCGTTTTCTGGCCTTTAGAAGCCGTTTTTGGGGATTCTGAGCTTAATTTGGGATCACAACTTTAAAATGCGTTTTCTGGCCTTTAGAAGCAATTTTTGGGGATTCTGAGCTTAATTTGGGATCACAACTTTAAAATGCGTTTTCTGGCCTTTAGAAGCCGTTTTTCGGGATTCTGAGCTTAATTTGGGATCACAACTTTAAAATGCGTTTTTTGGCCTTTAGAAGCCGTTTTTGGGGATTCTGAGCTTAATTTGGGATCACAACTTTAAAATGCGTTTTCTGGCCTTTAAAAGCCGTTTTTGGGGATTCTGAGCTTAATTTGGGATCACAACTTTAAAATGCGTTTTCTGGCCTTTATAAGCCGTTTTTGGGGATTCTGAGCTTAATTTGGGATCACAACTTTAAAATGCGTTTTCTGGCCTTTAGAAGCCGATTTTGGGGATTCTGAGCTTAATTTGGGATCACAACTTTAAAATGCGTTTTCTGGCCTTTAGAAGCCGATTTTGGGGATTCTGAGCTTATTTTGGGATCACAACTTTAAAATGCGTTTTCTGGCCTTTAGAAGCCGTTTTTCGGGATTCTGAGCTTAATTTGGGATCACAACTTTAAAATGCGTTTTCTGGCCTTTATAAGCCGTTTTTGGGGATTCTGAGCTTAATTTGCGATCACAACTTTAAAATGCGTTTTCTGGCCTTTAGAAGCCGTTTTTGGGGATTCTGAGCTTAATTTGGGATCACAACTTTAAAATGCGTTTTCTGGCCTTTAGAAGCCGTTTTTCGGGATTCTGAGCTTAATTTGGGATCACAACTTTAAAATGCGTTTTCTGGCCTTTAAAAGCCGTTTTTGGGGATTCTGAGCTTAATTTGGGATCACAACTTTAAAATGCGTTTTCTGGCCTTTATAAGCCGTTTTTGGGGATTCTGAGCTTAATTTGGGATCACAACTTTAAAATGCGTTTTCTGGCCTTTAGAAGCCGATTTTGGGGATTCTGAGCTTAATTTGGGATCACAACTTTAAAATGCGTTTTCTGGCCTTTAGAAGCCGTTTTTGGGGATTCTGAGCTTAATTTGGGATCACAACTTTAAAATGCGTTTTCTGGCCTTTAGAAGCCGTTTTTCGGGATTCTGAGCTTAATTTGGGATCACAACTTTAAAATGCGTTTTCTGGCCTTTATAAGCCGTTTTTGGGGATTCTGAGC
Source organism: Uranotaenia lowii (assembly GCF_029784155.1). Classification (NCBI taxonomy): domain Eukaryota; kingdom Metazoa; phylum Arthropoda; class Insecta; order Diptera; family Culicidae; genus Uranotaenia; species Uranotaenia lowii. The sequence goes on along the minus strand of NC_073692.1, from coordinate 178,774,777 downwards.
TTAATTTGGGATCACAACTTTAAAATGCGTTTTCTGGCCTTTAGAAGCCGTTTTTGGGGATTCTGAGCTTAATTTGGGATCACAACTTTAAAATGCGTTTTCTGGCCTTTAGAAGCCGTTTTTGGGGATTCTGAGCTTAATTTGGGATCACAACTTTAAAATGCGTTTTCTGGCCTTTAGAAGCCGATTTTGGGGATTCTGAGCTTAATTTGGGATCACAACTTTAAAATGCGTTTTCTGGCCTTTAGAAGCCGTTTTTCGGGATTCTGAGCTTAATTTGGGATCACAACTTTAAAATGCGTTTTCTGGCCTTTAGAAGCCGATTTTGGGGATTCTGAGCTTAATTTGGGATCACAACTTTAAAATGCGTTTTCTGGCCTTTAGAAGCCGTTTTTCGGGATTCTGAGCTTAATTTGGGATCACAACTTTAAAATGCGTTTTCTGGCCTTTAGAAGCCGATTTTGGGGATTCTGAGCTTAATTTGGGATCACAACTTTAAAATGCGTTTTCTGGCCTTTAGAAGCCGTTTTTGGGGATTCTGAGCTTAATTTGGGATCACAACTTTAAAATGCGTTTTCTGGCCTTTAGAAGCCGATTTTGGGGATTCTGAGCTTAATTTGGGATCACAACTTTAAAATGCGTTTTCTGGCCTTTAGAAGCCGTTTTTCGGGATTCTGAGCTTAATTTGGGATCACAACTTTAAAATGCGTTTTTTGGCCTTTAGAAGCCGTTTTTCGGGATTCTGAGCTTAATTTGGGATCACAACTTTAAAATGCGTTTTCTGGCCTTTAGAAGCCGTTTTTCGGGATTCTGAGCTTAATTTGGGATCACAACTTTAAAATGCGTTTTCTGGCCTTTAGAAGCCGTTTTTCGGGATTCTGAGCTTAATTTGGGATCACAACTTTAAAATGCGTTTTCTGGCCTTTAGAAGCCGTTTTTCGGGACTCTGAGCTTAATTTGGGATCACAACTTTAAAATGCGTTTTCTGGCCTTTAGAAGCCGTTTTTGGGGATTCTGAGCTTAATTTGGGATCACAACTTTAAAATGCGTTTTCTGGCCTTTGAAGCCGTTTTTGGGGATTCTGAGCTTAATTTGGGATCACAACTTTAAAATGCGTTTTCTGGCCTTTAGAAGCCGTTTTTTCGGGACTCTGAGCTTAATTTGGGATCACAACTTTAAAATGCGTTTTCTGGCCTTTAGAAGCCGTTTTTTCGGGATTCTGAGCTTAATTTGGGATCACAACTTTAAAATGCGTTTTCTGGCCTTTAGAAGCCGTTTTTTCGGGATTCTGAGCTTAATTTGGGATCACAACTTTAAAATGCGTTTTCTGGCCTTTAGAAGCCGTTTTTCGGGACTCTGAGCTTAATTTGGGATCACAACTTTAAAATGCGTTTTCTGGCCTTTAGAAGCCGTTTTTGGGGATTCTGAGCTTAATTTGGGATCACAACTTTAAAATGCGTTTTCTGGCCTTTAGAAGCCGTTTTTGGGGATTCTGAGCTTAATTTGGGATCACAACTTTAAAATGCGTTTTCTGGCCTTTAGAAGCCGTTTTTTCGGGATCCGGAGCTTAATTTGGGATCACAACTTTAAAATGCGTTTTCTGGCCTTTAGAAGCCGTTTTTCGGGATTCTGAGCTTATTTTGGGATCACAACTTTAAAATGCGTTTTCTGGCCTTTAGAAGCCGTTTTTCGGGATTCTGAGCTTAATTTGGGATCACAACTTTAAAATGCGTTTTCTGGCCTTTAGAAGCCGTTTTTTCGGGATTCTGAGCTTAATTTGGGATCACAACTTTAAAATGCGTTTTCTGGCCTTTAGAAGCCGTTTTTGGGGATTCTGAGCTTAATTTGGGATCACAACTTTAAAATGCGTTTTCTGGCCTTTAGAAGCCGATTTTGGGGATTCTGAGCTTAATTTGGGATCACAACTTTAAAATGCGTTTTCTGGCCTTTAGAAGCCGTTTTTCGGGATTCTGAGCTTAATTTGGGATCACAACTTTAAAATGCGTTTTCTGGCCTTTAGAAGCCGTTTTTCGGGATTCTGAGCTTATTTTGGGATCACAACTTTAAAATGCGTTTTCTGGCCTTTAGAAGCCGTTTTTCGGGATTCTGAGCTTAATTTGGGATCACAACTTTAAAATGCGTTTTCTGGCCTTTAGAAGCCGTTTTTGGGGATTCTGAGCTTAATTTGGGATCACAACTTTAAAATGCGTTTTCTGGCCTTTAGAAGCCGTTTTTCGGGATTCTGAGCTTAATTTGGGATCACAACTTTAAAATGCGTTTTCTGGCCTTTAGAAGCCGTTTTTGGGGATTCTGAGCTTAATTTGGGATCACAACTTTAAAATGCGTTTTCTGGCCTTTAGAAGCCGTTTTTCGGGATTCTGAGCTTAATTTGGGATCACAACTTTAAAATGCGTTTTCTGGCCTTTAGAAGCCGTTTTTCGGGATTCTGAGCTTAATTTGGGATCACAACTTTAAAATGCGTTTTCTGGCCTTTAGAAGCCGTTTTTGGGGATTCTGAGCTTAATTTGGGATCACAACTTTAAAATGCGTTTTCTGGCCTTTAGAAGCCGTTTTTGGGGATTCTGAGCTTAATTTGGGATCACAACTTTAAAATGCGTTTTCTGGCCTTTAGAAGCCGTTTTTGGGGATTCTGAGCTTAATTTGGGATCACAACTTTAAAATGCGTTTTCTGGCCTTTAGAAGCCGTTTTTCGGGATTCTGAGCTTAATTTGGGATCACAACTTTAAAATGCGTTTTCTGGCCTTTAGAAGCCGTTTTTCGGGATTCTGAGCTTAATTTGGGATCACAACTTTAAAATGCGTTTTCTGGCCTTTAGAAGCCGTTTTTCGGGACTCTGAGCTTAATTTGGGATCACAACTTTAAAATGCGTTTTCTGGCCTTTAGAAGCCGTTTTTCGGGATTCTGAGCTTAATTTGGGATCACAACTTTAAAATGCGTTTTCTGGCCTTTAGAAGCCGTTTTTCGGGATTCTGAGCTTAATTTGGGATCACAACTTTAAAATGCGTTTTCTGGCCTTTAGAAGCCGTTTTTCGGGACTCTGAGCTTAATTTGGGATCACAACTTTAAAATGCGTTTTCTGGCCTTTAGAAGCCGTTTTTCGGGACTCTGAGCTTAATTTGGGATCACAACTTTAAAATGCGTTTTCTGGCCTTTAGAAGCCGTTTTTGGGGATTCTGAGCTTAATTTGGGATCACAACTTTAAAATGCGTTTTCTGGCCTTTAGAAGCCGTTTTTGGGGATTCTGAGCTTAATTTGGGATCACAACTTTAAAATGCGTTTTCTGGCCTTTAGAAGCCGATTTTGGGGATTCTGAGCTTAATTTGGGATCACAACTTTAAAATGCGTTTTCTGGCCTTTAGAAGCCGTTTTTCGGGATTCTGAGCTTAATTTGGGATCACAACTTTAAAATGCGTTTTCTGGCCTTTAGAAGCCGTTTTTCGGGATTCTGAGATTATTTTGGGATCACAACTTTAAAATGCGTTTTCTGGCCTTTAGAAGCCGTTTTTCGGGATTCTGAGCTTAATTTGGGATCACAACTTTAAAATGCGTTTTCTGGCCTTTAGAAGCCGTTTTTGGGGATTCTGAGCTTAATTTGGGATCACAACTTTAAAATGCGTTTTCTGGCCTTTAGAAGCCGTTTTTCGGGATTCTGAGCTTAATTTGGGATCACAACTTTAAAATGCGTTTTCTGGCCTTTAGAAGCCGTTTTTCGGGATTCTGAGCTTAATTTGGGATCACAACTTTAAAATGCGTTTTCTGGCCTTTAGAAGCCGTTTTTCGGGATTCTGAGCTTAATTTGGGATCACAACTTTAAAATGCGTTTTTTTGCCTTTAGAAGCCGTTTTTGGGGATTCTGAGCTTAATTTGGGATCACAACTTTAAAATGCGTTTTCTGGCCTTTAGAAGCCGTTTTTGGGGATTCTGAGCTTAATTTGGGATCACAACTTTAAAATGCGTTTTCTGGCCTTTAGAAGCCGTTTTTGGGGATTCTGAGCTTAATTTGGGATCACAACTTTAAAATGCGTTTTCTGGCCTTTAGAAGCCGATTTTGGGGATTCTGAGCTTAATTTGGGATCACAACTTTAAAATGCGTTTTCTGGCCTTTAGAAGCCGTTTTTGGGGATTCTGAGCTTAATTTGGGATCACAACTTTAAAATGCGTTTTCTGGCCTTTAGAAGCCGTTTTTGGGGATTCTGAGCTTAATTTGGGATCACAACTTTAAAATGCGTTTTCTGGCCTTTAGAAGCCGATTTTGGGGATTCTGAGCTTAATTTGGGATCACAACTTTAAAATGCGTTTTCTGGCCTTTAGAAGCCGTTTTTGGGGATTCTGAGCTTAATTTGGGATCACAACTTTAAAATGCGTTTTCTGGCCTTTAGAAGCCGATTTTGGGGATTCTGAGCTTAATTTGGGATCACAACTTTAAAATGCGTTTTCTGGCCTTTAGAAGCCGTTTTTGGGGATTCTGAGCTTAATTTGGGATCACAACTTTAAAATGCGTTTTCTGGCCTTTAGAAGCAATTTTTGGGGATTCTGAGCTTAATTTGGGATCACAACTTTAAAATGCGTTTTCTGGCCTTTAGAAGCCGTTTTTCGGGATTCTGAGCTTAATTTGGGATCACAACTTTAAAATGCGTTTTCTGGCCTTTAGAAGCCGTTTTTGGGGATTCTGAGCTTAATTTGGGATCACAACTTTAAAATGCGTTTTCTGGCCTTTAGAAGCCGTTTTTGGGGATTCTGAGCTTAATTTGGGATCACAACTTTAAAATGCGTTTTCTGGCCTTTAGAAGCCGTTTTTCGGGATTCTGAGCTTAATTTGGGATCACAACTTTAAAATGCGTTTTCTGGCCTTTAGAAGCCGTTTTTGGGGATTCTGAGCTTAATTTGGGATCACAACTTTAAAATGCGTTTTCTGGCCTTTATAAGCCGTTTTTGGGGATTCTGAGCTTAATTTGGGATCACAACTTTAAAATGCGTTTTCTGGCCTTTAGAAGCCGTTTTTGGGGATTCTGAGCTTAATTTGGGATCACAACTTTAAAATGCGTTTTCTGGCCTTTAGAAGCAATTTTTGGGGATTCTGAGCTTAATTTGGGATCACAACTTTAAAATGCGTTTTCTGGCCTTTAGAAGCCGTTTTTCGGGATTCTGAGCTTAATTTGGGATCACAACTTTAAAATGCGTTTTCTGGCCTTTAGAAGCCGTTTTTCGGGATTCTGAGCTTAATTTGGGATCACAACTTTGAAATGCGTTTTCTGGCCTTTAGAAGCCGTTTTTCGGGATTCTGAGCTTAATTTGGGATCACAACTTTGAAATGCGTTTTCTGGCCTTTAGAAGCCGTTTTTCGGGATTCTGAGCTTAATTTGGGATCACAACTTTAAAATGCGTTTTCTGGCCTTTAGAGGCCGTTTTTCCGGATTCTGAGCTTTATTTGGGATCACAACTTTAAAATGCGTTTTCTGGCCTTTAGAAGCCGTTTTTGGGGATTCTGAGCTTAATTTGGGATCACTACTTTAAAATGCGTTTTCTGGCCTTTAGAAGCCGTTTTTCCGGATTCTGAGCATAATTTGGGATCACAACTTTGAAATGCGTTTTCTGGCCTTTAGAAGCCGTTTTTCGGGATTCTGAGCTTAATTTGGGATCACAACTTTAAAATGCGTTTTCTGGCCTTTAGAGGCCGTTTTTCCGGATTCTGAGCATTATTTGGGATCACAACTTTAAAATGCGTTTTCTGGCCTTTAGAAGCCGTTTTTTCGGGATTCTGAGCTTAATTTGGGATCACAACTTTAAAATGCGTTTTCTGGCCTTTAGAAGCCGTTTTTCCGGATTCTGAGCATAATTTGGGATCACAACTTTAAAATGCGTTTTCTGGCCTTTAGAAGCCGTTTTTCCGGATTCTGAGCTTAATTTGGGACCACAACTTTAAAATGCGTTTTCTGGCCTTTAGAAGCCGTTTTTCGGGATTCTGAGCTTAATTTGGGATCACAACTTTGAAATGCGTTTTCTGGCCTTTAGAAGCCGTTTTTCGGGATTCTGAGCTTAATTTGGGATCACAACTTTGAAATGCGTTTTCTGGCCTTTAGAAGCCGTTTTTCGGGATTCTGAGCTTAATTTGGGATCACAACTTTGAAATGCGTTTTCTGGCCTTTAGAAGCCGTTTTTCGGGATTCTGAGCTTAATTTGGGATCACAACTTTAAAATGCGTTTTCTGGCCTTTAGAGGCCGTTTTTCCGGATTCTGAGCATTATTTGGGATCACAACTTTAAAATGCGTTTTCTGGCCTTTAGAAGCCGTTTTTGGGGATTCTGAGCTTAATTTGGGATCACTACTTTAAAATGCGTTTTCTGGCCTTTAGAAGCCGTTTTTCCGGATTCTGAGCATAATTTGGGATCACAACTTTGAAATGCGTTTTCTGGCCTTTAGAAGCCGTTTTTCGGGATTCTGAGCTTAATTTGGGATCACAACTTTAAAATGCGTTTTCTGGCCTTTAGAGGCCGTTTTTCCGGATTCTGAGCATTATTTGGGATCACAACTTTAAAATGCGTTTTCTGGCCTTTAGAAGCCGTTTTTGGGGATTCTAAGCTTAATTTGGGATCACAACTTTAAAATGCGTTTTCTGGCCTTTAGAAGCCGTTTTTGGGGATTCTGAGCTTAATTTGGGATCACTACTTTAAAATGCGTTTTCTGGCCTTTAGAAGCCGTTTTTCCGGATTCTGAGCTTAATTTGGAACCACAACTTTAAAATGCGTTTTCTGGCCTTTAGAATTAATTTGGGATCACAACTTTAAAATGCGTTTTCTGGCCTTTAGAAGCCGTTTTTCGGGATTCTGAGCTTAATTTGGGATCACAACTTTGAAATGCGTTTTCTGGCCTTTAAAAGCCGTTTTTCGGGATTCTGAGCTTAATTTGGGATCACAACTTTAAAATGCGTTTTCTGGCCTTTAGAAGCCGTTTTTCGGGATTCTGAGCTTAATTTGGGATCACAACTTTAAAATGCGTTTTCTGGCTTATAGAAGCCGTTTTTCGGGATTCTGAGCTTAATTTGGGATCACAACTTTAAAATGCGTTTTCTGGCCTTTAGAAGCCGTTTTTCGGGATTCTGAGCTTAATTTGGGATCAAAACTTTAAAATGCGTTTTCTTGCCTTTAGAAGCCGTTTTTCGGGATTCTGAGCTTAATTTGGGATCAAAACTTTAAAATGCGTTTTCTGGCCTTTAGAAGCCGTTTTTCGGGATTCTGAGCTTAATTTGGGATCACAACTTTAAAATGCGTTTTCTGGCCTTTAGAAGCCGTTTTTCGGGATTCTGAGCTTAATTTGGGATCACAACTTTAAAATGCGTTTTCTGGCCTTTAGAAGCCGTTTTTCGGGATTCTGAGCTTAATTTGGGATCACAACTTTGAAATGCGTTTTCTGGCCTTTAGAAGCCGTTTTTCGGGATTCTGAGCTTAATTTGGGATCACAACTTTAAAATGCGTTTTCTGGCTTATAAAAGCCGTTTTCGGGATTCTGAGCTTAATTTGGGATCAAAACTTTGAAATGCGTTTTCTGGCCTTTAGAAGCCGTTTTTCGGGATTCTGAGCTTAATTTGGGATCAAAACTTTAAAATGCGTTTTCTTGCCTTTAGAAGCCGTTTTTCGGGATTCTGAGCTTAATTTGGGATCACAACTTTGAAATGCGTTTTCTGGCCTTTAGAAGCCGTTTTTCGGGATTCTGAGCTTAATTTGGGATCACAACTTTAAAATGCGTTTTCTGGCCTTTAGAAGCCGTTTTTCCGGATTCTGAGCATAATTTGGGATCACAACTTTAAAATGCGTTTTCTGGCCTTTAGAAGCCGTTTTTCGGGATTCTGAGCTTAATTTGGGATCACAACTTTAAAATGCGTTTTCTGGCTTATAGAAGCCGTTTTTCGGGATTCTGAGCTTAATTTGGGATCACAACTTTAAAATGCGTTTTCTGGCTTTTAGAAGCCGTTTTTCGGGATTCTGAGCTTAATTTGGGATCACAACTTTAAAATGCGTTTTCTGGCCTTTAGAAGCCGTTTTTCGGGATTCTGAGCTTAATTTGGGATCACAACTTTAAAATGCGTTTTCTGGCTTTTAGAAGCCGTTTTTCGGGATTCTGAGCTTAATTTGGGATCACAACTTTGAAATGCGTTTTCTGGCCTTTAGAAGCCGTTTTTCGGGATTCTGAGCTTAATTTGGGATCACAACTTTAAAATGCGTTTTCTGGCCTTTAGAAGCCGTTTTTCCGGATTCTGAGCTTAATTTGGGATCACAACTTTAAAATGCTCTGGCCTTTAGAAGCCGTTTTTCGGGATTCTGAGCTTAATTTGGGATCAAAACTTTAAAATGCGTTTTCTGGCCTTTAGAAGCCGTTTTTCGGGATTCTGAGCTTAATTTGGGATCAAAACTTTAAAATGCGTTTTCTGGCTTATAAAAGCCGTTTTCGGGATTCTGAGCTTAATTTGGGATCAAAACTTTAAAATGCGTTTTCTGGCCTTTAGAAGCCGTTTTTCGGGATTCTGAGCTTAATTTGGGATCAAAACTTTAAAATGCGTTTTCTGGCCTTTAGAAGCCGTTTTTCGGGATTCTGAGCTTAATTTGGGATCAAAACTTTAAAATGCGTTTTCTGGCTTATAAAAGCCGTTTTCGGGATTCTGAGCTTAATTTGGGATCACAACTTTAAAATGCGTTTTCTGGCCTTTAGAAGCCGTTTTTCGGGATTCTGAGCTTAATTTGGGATCACAACTTTAAAATGCGTTTTCTGGCTTATAAAAGCCGTTTTCGGGATTCTGAGCTTAATTTGGGATCAAAACTTTAAAATGCGTTTTCTGGCCTTTAGAAGCCGTTTTTCGGGATTCTGAGCTTAATTTGGGATCAAAACTTTAAAATGCGTTTTCTGGCCTTTAGAAGCCGTTTTTCCGGATTCTGAGCTTAATTTGGGATCACAACTTTAAAATGCGTTTTCTGGCCTTTAGAAGCCGTTTTTCGGGATTCTGAGCTTAATTTGGGATCAAAACTTTAAAATGCGTTTTCTGGCTTATAAAAGCCGTTTTCGGGATTCTGAGCTTAATTTGGGATCAAAACTTTAAAATGCGTTTTCTGGCCTTTAGAAGCCGTTTTTCGGGATTCTGAGCTTAATTTGGGATCAAAACTTTAAAATGCGTTTTCTGGCCTTTAGAAGCCGTTTTTCGGGATTCTGAGCATAATTTGGGATCAAAACTTTAAAATGCGTTTTCTGGCCTTTAGAAGCCGTTTTTCGGGATTCTGAGCTTAATTTGGGACCACAACTTTAAAATGCGTTTTCTGGCTTATAAAAGCCGTTTTCGGGATTCTGAGCTTAATTTGGGATCAAAACTTTGAAATGCGTTTTCTGGCCTTTAGAAGCCGTTTTTCGGGATTCTGAGCTTAATTTGGGATCAAAACTTTAAAATGCGTTTTCTGGCTTATAAAAGCCGTTTTCGGGATTCTGAGCTTAATTTGGGATCAAAACTTTAAAATGCGTTTTCTGGCCTTTAGAAGCCGTTTTTCGGGATTCTGAGCTTAATTTGGGATCAAAACTTTAAAATGCGTTTTCTGGCCTTTAGAAGCCGTTTTTCGGGATTCTGAGCTTAATTTGGGATCAAAACTTTAAAATGCGTTTTCTGGCCTTTAGAAGCCGTTTTTCGGGATTCTGAGCTTAATTTGGGACCACAACTTTAAAATGCGTTTTCTGGCTTATAAAAGCCGTTTTCGGGATTCTGAGCTTAATTTGGGATCAAAACTTTGAAATGCGTTTTCTGGCCTTTAGAAGCCGTTTTTCGGGATTCTGAGCTTAATTTGGGATCACAACTTTAAAATGCGTTTTCTGGCCTTTAGAAGCCGTTTTTCGGGATTCTGAGCTTAATTTGGGATCACAACTTTAAAATGCGTTTTCTGGCTTTAGAAGCCGTTTTTCGGGATTCTTAGCTTAATTTGGGATCACAACTTTAAAATGCGTTTTCTGGCTTATAGAAGCCGTTTTTCGGGATTCTGAGCTTAATTTGGGATCAAAACTTTGAAATGCGTTTTCTGGCCTTTAGAAGCCGTTTTTCGGGATTCTGAGCTTAATTTGGGATCACAACTTTAAAATGCGTTTTCTGGCCTTTAGAAGCCGTTTTTCGGGATTCTGAGCTTAATTTGGGATCACAACTTTAAAATGCGTTTTCTGGCTTATAAAAGCCGTTTTCGGGATTCTGAGCTTAATTTGGGATCAAAACTTTGAAATGCGTTTTCTGGCCTTTAGAAGCCGTTTTTCGGGATTCTGAGCTTAATTTGGGATCACAACTTTAAAATGCGTTTTCTGGCCTTTAGAAGCCGTTTTTCGGGATTCTGAGCTTAATTTGGGATCACAACTTTAAAATGCGTTTTCTGGCTTTAGAAGCCGTTTTTCGGGATTCTGAGCTTAATTTGGGATCACAACTTTAAAATGCGTTTTCTGGCTTATAGAAGCCGTTTTTCGGGATTCTGAGCTTAATTTGGGATCAAAACTTTGAAATGCGTTTTCTGGCCTTTAGAAGCCGTTTTTCGGGATTCTGAGCTTAATTTGGGATCACAACTTTAAAATGCGTTTTCTGGCTTATAAAAGCCGTTTTCGGGATTCTGAGCTTAATTTGGGATCACAACTTTAAAATGCGTTTTCAGGCCTTTAGAAGCCGTTTTTGGGGATTCTATGCTTAATTTGGGATCAAACTTTAAAATGCGTTTTCTGGCCTTTAGAAGCCGTTTTTCGGGATTCTGAGCTTAATTTGGGATCACAACTTTAAAATGCGTTTTCTGGCCTTTCGAAGCCGTTTTTCGGGATTCTGAGCTTAATTTGGGATCACAACTTTGAAATGCGTTTTCTGGCCTTTAGAAGCCGTTTTTCGGGATTCTGAGCTTAATTTGGGATCACAACTTTAAAATGCGTTTTCTGGCCTTTAGAAGCCGTTTTTCCGGATTCTGAGCATAATTTGGGATCACAACTTTAAAATGCGTTTTCTGGCCTTTAGAAGCCGTTTTTCCGGATTCTGAGCTTAATTTGGGATCACAACTTTGAAATGCGTTTTCTGGCCTTTAGAAGCCGTTTTTCGGGATTCTGAGCTTAATTTGGGATCACAACTTTGAAATGCGTTTTCTGGCCTTTAGAAGCCGTTTTTCGGGATTCTGAGCTTAATTTGGGATCACAACTTTAAAATGTGTTTTCTGGCCTTTAGAGGCCGTTTTTCCGGATTTTGAGCTTTATTTGGGATCACAACTTTAAAATGCGTTTTCTGGCCTTTAGAAGCCGTTTTTCGGGATTCTGAGCTTAATTTGGGATCACAACTTTGAAATGCGTTTTCTGGCCTTTAGAAGCCGTTTTTCGGGATTCTGAGCTTAATTTGGGATCACAACTTTAAAATGCGTTTTCTGGCCTTTAGAGGCCGTTTTTCCGGATTCTGAGCTTTATTTGGGATCACAACTTTAAAATGCGTTTTCTGGCCTTTAGAAGCCGTTTTTCGGGATTCTGAGCTTAATTTGGGATCACAACTTTGAAATGCGTTTTCTGGCCTTTAGAAGCCGTTTTTCGGGATTCTGAGCTTAATTTGGGATCACTACTTTAAAATGCGTTTTCTGGCCTTTAGAAGCCGTTTTTCCGGATTCTGAGCATAATTTGGGATCACAACTTTGAAATGCGTTTTCTGGCCTTTAGAAGCCGTTTTTCGGGATTCTGAGCTTAATTTGGGATCACAACTTTAAAATGCGTTTTCTGGCCTTTAGAGGCCGTTTTTCCGGATTCTGAGCTTAATTTGGGATCACAACTTTAAAATGCGTTTTCTGGCCTTTAGAAGCCGTTTTTCCGGATTCTGAGCATAATTTGGGATCACAACTTTAAAATGCGTTTTCTGGCCTTTAGAAGCCGTTTTTCGGGATTCTGAGCTTAATTTGGGATCACAACTTTAAAATGCGTTTTCTGGCCTTTAGAAGCCGTTTTTCCGGATTCTGAGCATAATTTGGGATCACAACTTTAAAATGCGTTTTCTGGCCTTTAGAAGCCGTTTTTCCGGATTCTGAGCTTAATTTGGGACCACAACTTTAAAATGCGTTTTCTGGCCTTTAGAAGCCGTTTTTCGGGATTCTGAGCTTAATTTGGGATCACAACTTTGAAATGCGTTTTCTGGCCTTTAGAAGCCGTTTTTCGGGATTCTGAGCTTAATTTGGGATCACAACTTTGAAATGCGTTTTCTGGCCTTTAGAAGCCGTTTTTCGGGATTCTGAGCTTAATTTGGGATCACAACTTTGAAATGCGTTTTCTGGCCTTTAGAAGCCGTTTTTCGGGATTCTGAGCTTAATTTGGGATCACAACTTTAAAATGCGTTTTCTGGCCTTTAGAGGCCGTTTTTCCGGATTCTGAGCATTATTTGGGATCACAACTTTAAAATGCGTTTTCTGGCCTTTAGAAGCCGTTTTTCGGGATTCTGAGCTTAATTTGGGATCACAACTTTAAAATGCGTTTTCTGGCCTTTAGAAGCCGTTTTTCCGGATTCTGAGCTTAATTTGGGACCACAACTTTAAAATGCGTTTTCTGGCCTTTAGAAGCCGTTTTTCGGGATTCTGAGCTTAATTTGGGATCACAACTTTGAAATGCGTTTTCTGGCCTTTAGAAGCCGTTTTTCGGGATTCTGAGCTTAATTTGGGATCACAACTTTGAAATGCGTTTTCTGGCCTTTAGAAGCCGTTTTTCGGGATTCTGAGCTTAATTTGGGATCACAACTTTGAAATGCGTTTTCTGGCCTTTAGAAGCCGTTTTTCGGGATTCTGAGCTTAATTTGGGATCACAACTTTAAAATGCGTTTTCTGGCCTTTAGAGGCCGTTTTTCCGGATTCTGAGCATTATTTGGGATCACAACTTTAAAATGCGTTTTCTGGCCTTTAGAAGCCGTTTTTGGGGATTCTGAGCTTAATTTGGGATCACTACTTTAAAATGCGTTTTCTGGCCTTTAGAAGCCGTTTTTCCGGATTCTGAGCATAATTTGGGATCACAACTTTGAAATGCGTTTTCTGGCCTTTAGAAGCCGTTTTTCGGGATTCTGAGCTTAATTTGGGATCACAACTTTAAAATGCGTTTTCTGGCCTTTAGAGGCCGTTTTTCCGGATTCTGAGCATTATTTGGGATCACAACTTTAAAATGCGTTTTCTGGCCTTTAGAAGCCGTTTTTGGGGATTCTAAGCTTAATTTGGGATCACAACTTTAAAATGCGTTTTCTGGCCTTTAGAAGCCGTTTTTGGGGATTCTGAGCTTAATTTGGGATCACTACTTTAAAATGCGTTTTCTGGCCTTTAGAAGCCGTTTTTCCGGATTCTGAGCTTAATTTGGAACCACAACTTTAAAATGCGTTTTCTGGCCTTTAGAATTAATTTGGGATCACAACTTTAAAATGCGTTTTCTGGCCTTTAGAAGCCGTTTTTCGGGATTCTGAGCTTAATTTGGGATCACAACTTTGAAATGCGTTTTCTGGCCTTTAAAAGCCGTTTTTCGGGATTCTGAGCTTAATTTGGGATCACAACTTTAAAATGCGTTTTCTGGCCTTTAGAAGCCGTTTTTCGGGATTCTGAGCTTAATTTGGGATCAAAACTTTAAAATGCGTTTTCTTGCCTTTAGAAGCCGTTTTTCGGGATTCTGAGCTTAATTTGGGATCAAAACTTTAAAATGCGTTTTCTGGCCTTTAGAAGCCGTTTTTCGGGATTCTGAGCTTAATTTGGGATCACAACTTTAAAATGCGTTTTCTGGCCTTTAGAAGCCGTTTTTCGGGATTCTGAGCTTAATTTGGGATCACAACTTTAAAATGCGTTTTCTGGCCTTTAGAAGCCGTTTTTCGGGATTCTGAGCTTAATTTGGGATCACAACTTTGAAATGCGTTTTCTGGCCTTTAGAAGCCGTTTTTCGGGATTCTGAGCTTAATTTGGGATCACAACTTTAAAATGCGTTTTCTGGCTTATAAAAGCCGTTTTCGGGATTCTGAGCTTAATTTGGGATCAAAACTTTGAAATGCGTTTTCTGGCCTTTAGAAGCCGTTTTTCGGGATTCTGAGCTTAATTTGGGATCAAAACTTTAATATGCGTTTTCTTGCCTTTAGAAGCCGTTTTTCGGGATTCTGAGCTTAATTTGGGATCAAAACTTTAAAATGCGTTTTCTGGCCTTTAGAAGCCGTTTTTCGGGATTCTGAGCTTAATTTGGGATCACAACTTTAAAATGCGTTTTCTGGCCTTTAGAAGCCGTTTTTCGGGATTCTGAGCTTAATTTGGGATCACAACTTTAAAATGCGTTTTCTGGCCTTTAGAAGCCGTTTTTCCGGATTCTGAGCATAATTTGGGATCACAACTTTAAAATGCGTTTTCTGGCCTTTAGAAGCCGTTTTTCGGGATTCTGAGCTTAATTTGGGATCACAACTTTAAAATGCGTTTTCTGGCTTATAGAAGCCGTTTTTCGGGATTCTGAGCTTAATTTGGGATCACAACTTTAAAATGCGTTTTCTGGCTTTTAGAAGCCGTTTTTCGGGATTCTGAGCTTAATTTGGGATCACAACTTTAAAATGCGTTTTCTGGCCTTTAGAAGCCGTTTTTCGGGATTCTGAGCTTAATTTGGGATCACAACTTTAAAATGCGTTTTCTGGCTTTTAGAAGCCGTTTTTCGGGATTCTGAGCTTAATTTGGGATCACAACTTTGAAATGCGTTTTCTGGCCTTTAGAAGCCGTTTTTCGGGATTCTGAGCTTAATTTGGGATCACAACTTTAAAATGCGTTTTCTGGCCTTTAGAAGCCGTTTTTCCGGATTCTGAGCTTAATTTGGGATCACAACTTTAAAATGCTCTGGCCTTTAGAAGCCGTTTTTCGGGATTCTGAGCTTAATTTGGGATCAAAACTTTAAAATGCGTTTTCTGGCCTTTAGAAGCCGTTTTTCGGGATTCTGAGCTTAATTTGGGATCAAAACTTTAAAATGCGTTTTCTGGCTTATAAAAGCCGTTTTCGGGATTCTGAGCTTAATTTGGGATCAAAACTTTAAAATGCGTTTTCTGGCCTTTAGAAGCCGTTTTTCGGGATTCTGAGCTTAATTTGGGATCAAAACTTTAAAATGCGTTTTCTGGCCTTTAGAAGCCGTTTTTCGGGATTCTGAGCTTAATTTGGGATCAAAACTTTAAAATGCGTTTTTTGGCTTATAAAAGCCGTTTTCGGGATTCTGAGCTTAATTTGGGATCACAACTTTAAAATGCGTTTTCTGGCCTTTAGAAGCCGTTTTTCGGGATTCTGAGCTTAATTTGGGATCACAACTTTAAAATGCGTTTTCTGGCTTATAAAAGCCGTTTTCGGGATTCTGAGCTTAATTTGGGATCAAAACTTTAAAATGCGTTTTCTGGCCTTTAGAAGCCGTTTTTCGGGATTCTGAGCTTAATTTGGGATCAAAACTTTAAAATGCGTTTTCTGGCCTTTAGAAGCCGTTTTTCCGGATTCTGAGCTTAATTTGGGATCACAACTTTAAAATGCGTTTTCTGGCCTTTAGAAGCCGTTTTTCGGGATTCTGAGCTTAATTTGGGATCAAAACTTTAAAATGCGTTTTCTGGCTTATAAAAGCCGTTTTCGGGATTCTGAGCTTAATTTGGGATCAAAACTTTAAAATGCGTTTTCTGGCCTTTAGAAGCCGTTTTTCGGGATTCTGAGCTTAATTTGGGATC
Source organism: Uranotaenia lowii (assembly GCF_029784155.1). Classification (NCBI taxonomy): domain Eukaryota; kingdom Metazoa; phylum Arthropoda; class Insecta; order Diptera; family Culicidae; genus Uranotaenia; species Uranotaenia lowii. The sequence continues at coordinate 178,759,053 of NC_073692.1, read as the reverse complement.
AAAACTTTAAAATGCGTTTTCTGGCCTTTAGAAGCCGTTTTTCGGGATTCTGAGCTTAATTTGGGATCAAAACTTTAAAATGCGTTTTCTGGCCTTTAGAAGCCGTTTTTCGGGATTCTGAGCTTAATTTGGGACCACAACTTTAAAATGCGTTTTCTGGCTTATAAAAGCCGTTTTCGGGATTCTGAGCTTAATTTGGGATCAAAACTTTGAAATGCGTTTTCTGGCCTTTAGAAGCCGTTTTTCGGGATTCTGAGCTTAATTTGGGATCAAAACTTTAAAATGCGTTTTCTGGCTTATAAAAGCCGTTTTCGGGATTCTGAGCTTAATTTGGGATCAAAACTTTAAAATGCGTTTTCTGGCCTTTAGAAGCCGTTTTTCGGGATTCTGAGCTTAATTTGGGATCAAAACTTTAAAATGCGTTTTCTGGCCTTTAGAAGCCGTTTTTCGGGATTCTGAGCTTAATTTGGGATCAAAACTTTAAAATGCGTTTTCTGGCCTTTAGAAGCCGTTTTTCGGGATTCTGAGCTTAATTTGGGACCACAACTTTAAAATGCGTTTTCTGGCTTATAAAAGCCGTTTTCGGGATTCTGAGCTTAATTTGGGATCAAAACTTTGAAATGCGTTTTCTGGCCTTTAGAAGCCGTTTTTCGGGATTCTGAGCTTAATTTGGGATCACAACTTTAAAATGCGTTTTCTGGCCTTTAGAAGCCGTTTTTCGGGATTCTGAGCTTAATTTGGGATCACAACTTTAAAATGCGTTTTCTGGCTTTAGAAGCCGTTTTTCGGGATTCTGAGCTTAATTTGGGATCACAACTTTAAAATGCGTTTTCTGGCTTATAGAAGCCGTTTTTCGGGATTCTGAGCTTAATTTGGGATCAAAACTTTGAAATGCGTTTTCTGGCCTTTAGAAGCCGTTTTTCGGGATTCTGAGCTTAATTTGGGATCACAACTTTAAAATGCGTTTTCTGGCCTTTAGAAGCCGTTTTTCGGGATTCTGAGCTTAATTTGGGATCACAACTTTAAAATGCGTTTTCTGGCTTATAAAAGCCGTTTTCGGGATTCTGAGCTTAATTTGGGATCAAAACTTTGAAATGCGTTTTCTGGCCTTTAGAAGCCGTTTTTCGGGATTCTGAGCTTAATTTGGGATCACAACTTTAAAATGCGTTTTCTGGCCTTTAGAAGCCGTTTTTCGGGATTCTGAGCTTAATTTGGGATCACAACTTTAAAATGCGTTTTCTGGCTTTAGAAGCCGTTTTTCGGGATTCTGAGCTTAATTTGGGATCACAACTTTAAAATGCGTTTTCTGGCTTATAGAAGCCGTTTTTCGGGATTCTGAGCTTAATTTGGGATCAAAACTTTGAAATGCGTTTTCTGGCCTTTAGAAGCCGTTTTTCGGGATTCTGAGCTTAATTTGGGATCACAACTTTAAAATGCGTTTTCTGGCTTATAAAAGCCGTTTTCGGGATTCTGAGCTTAATTTGGGATCACAACTTTAAAATGCGTTTTCAGGCCTTTAGAAGCCGTTTTTGGGGATTCTATGCTTAATTTGGGATCAAACTTTAAAATGCGTTTTCTGGCCTTTAGAAGCCGTTTTTCGGGATTCTGAGCTTAATTTGGGATCACAACTTTAAAATGCGTTTTCTGGCCTTTCGAAGCCGTTTTTCGGGATTCTGAGCTTAATTTGGGATCACAACTTTGAAATGCGTTTTCTGGCCTTTAGAAGCCGTTTTTCGGGATTCTGAGCTTAATTTGGGATCACAACTTTAAAATGCGTTTTCTGGCCTTTAGAAGCCGTTTTTCCGGATTCTGAGCATAATTTGGGATCACAACTTTAAAATGCGTTTTCTGGCCTTTAGAAGCCGTTTTTCCGGATTCTGAGCTTAATTTGGGATCACAACTTTGAAATGCGTTTTCTGGCCTTTAGAAGCCGTTTTTCGGGATTCTGAGCTTAATTTGGGATCACAACTTTGAAATGCGTTTTCTGGCCTTTAGAAGCCGTTTTTCGGGATTCTGAGCTTAATTTGGGATCACAACTTTAAAATGTGTTTTCTGGCCTTTAGAGGCCGTTTTTCCGGATTCTGAGCTTTATTTGGGATCACAACTTTAAAATGCGTTTTCTGGCCTTTAGAAGCCGTTTTTCGGGATTCTGAGCTTAATTTGGGATCACAACTTTGAAATGCGTTTTCTGGCCTTTAGAAGCCGTTTTTCGGGATTCTGAGCTTAATTTGGGATCACAACTTTGAAATGCGTTTTCTGGCCTTTAGAAGCCGTTTTTCGGGATTCTGAGCTTAATTTGGGATCACTACTTTAAAATGCGTTTTCTGGCCTTTAGAAGCCGTTTTTCCGGATTCTGAGCATAATTTGGGATCACAACTTTGAAATGCGTTTTCTGGCCTTTAGAAGCCGTTTTTCGGGATTCTGAGCTTAATTTGGGATCACAACTTTAAAATGCGTTTTCTGGCCTTTAGAGGCCGTTTTTCCGGATTCTGAGCATTATTTGGGATCACAACTTTAAAATGCGTTTTCTGGCCTTTAGAAGCCGTTTTTGGGGATTCTGAGCTTAATTTGGGATCACTACTTTAAAATGCGTTTTCTGGCCTTTAGAAGCCGTTTTTCCGGATTCTGAGCTTAATTTGGGACCACAACTTTAAAATGCGTTTTCTGGCCTTTAGAATTAATTTGGGATCACAACTTTAAAATGCGTTTTCTGGCCTTTAGAAGCCGTTTTTCGGGATTCTGAGCTTAATTTGGGATCACAACTTTGAAATGCGTTTTCTGGCCTTTAAAAGCCGTTTTTCGGGATTCTGAGCTTAATTTGGGATCACAACTTTAAAATGCGTTTTCTGGCCTTTAGAAGCCGTTTTTCGGGATTCTGAGCTTAATTTGGGATCACAACTTTAAAATGCGTTTTCTGGCCTTTAGAAGCCGTTTTTCGGGATTCTGAGCTTAATTTGGGATCACAACTTTAAAATGCGTTTTCTGGCCTTTAGAAGCCGTTTTTCGGGATTCTGAGCTTAATTTGGGATCACAACTTTAAAATGCGTTTTCTGGCCTTTAGAAGCCGTTTTTCGGGATTCTGAGCTTAATTTGGGATCACAACTTTAAAATGCGTTTTCTGGCTTATAGAAGCCGTTTTTCGGGATTCTGAGCTTAATTTGGGATCACAACTTTAAAATGCGTTTTCTGGCCTTTAGAAGCCGTTTTTCGGGATTCTGAGCTTAATTTGGGATCACAACTTTAAAATGCGTTTTCTGGCCTTTAGAAGCCGTTTTTCGGGATTCTGAGCTTAATTTGGGATCACAACTTTAAAATGCGTTTTCTGGCCTTTAGAAGCCGTTTTTCCGGATTCTGAGCTTAATTTGGGACCACAACTTTAAAATGCGTTTTCTGGCCTTTAGAAGCCGTTTTTCGGGATTCTGAGCTTAATTTGGGATCACAACTTTGAAATGCGTTTTCTGGCCTTTAGAAGCCGTTTTTCGGGATTCTGAGCTTAATTTGGGATCACAACTTTGAAATGCGTTTTCTGGCCTTTAGAAGCCGTTTTTCGGGATTCTGAGCTTAATTTGGGATCACAACTTTGAAATGCGTTTTCTGGCCTTTAGAAGCCGTTTTTCGGGATTCTGAGCTTAATTTGGGATCACAACTTTGAAATGCGTTTTCTGGCCTTTAGAAGCCGTTTTTCGGGATTCTGAGCTTAATTTGGGATCACAACTTTGAAATGCGTTTTCTGGCCTTTAGAAGCCGTTTTTCGGGATTCTGAGCTTAATTTGGGATCACAACTTTAAAATGCGTTTTCTGGCCTTTAGAGGCCGTTTTTCCGGATTCTGAGCATTATTTGGGATCACAACTTTAAAATGCGTTTTCTGGCCTTTAGAAGCCGTTTTTGGGGATTCTGAGCTTAATTTGGGATCACTACTTTAAAATGCGTTTTCTGGCCTTTAGAAGCCGTTTTTCGGGATTCTGAGCTTAATTTGGGATCACAACTTTAAAATGCGTTTTCTGGCCTTTAGAGGCCGTTTTTCCGGATTCTGAGCATTATTTGGGATCACAACTTTAAAATGCGTTTTCTGGCCTTTAGAAGCCGTTTTTGGGGATTCTGAGCTTAATTTGGGATCACTACTTTAAAATGCGTTTTCTGGCCTTTAGAAGCCGTTTTTCCGGATTCTGAGCTTAATTTGGGACCACAACTTTAAAATGCGTTTTCTGGCCTTTAGAATTAATTTGGGATCACAACTTTAAAATGCGTTTTCTGGCCTTTAGAAGCCGTTTTTCGGGATTCTGAGCTTAATTTGGGATCACAACTTTGAAATGCGTTTTCTGGCCTTTAAAAGCCGTTTTTCGGGATTCTGAGCTTAATTTGGGATCACAACTTTAAAATGCGTTTTCTGGCCTTTAGAAGCCGTTTTTCGGGATTCTGAGCTTAATTTGGGATCACAACTTTAAAATGCGTTTTCTGGCCTTTAGAAGCCGTTTTTCGGGATTCTGAGCTTAATTTGGGATCACAACTTTAAAATGCGTTTTCTGGCCTTTAGAAGCCGTTTTTCGGGATTCTGAGCTTAATTTGGGATCACAACTTTAAAATGCGTTTTCTGGCCTTTAGAAGCCGTTTTTCGGGATTCTGAGCTTAATTTGGGATCACAACTTTAAAATGCGTTTTCTGGCTTATAGAAGCCGTTTTTCGGGATTCTGAGCTTAATTTGGGATCACAACTTTAAAATGCGTTTTCTGGCCTTTAGAAGCCGTTTTTCGGGATTCTGAGCTTAATTTGGGATCACAACTTTAAAATGCGTTTTCTGGCCTTTAGAAGCCGTTTTTCGGGATTCTGAGCTTAATTTGGGATCACAACTTTAAAATGCGTTTTCTGGCCTTTAGAAGCCGTTTTTCGGGATTCTGAGCTTAATTTGAGATCACAACTTTGAAATGCGTTTTCTGGCCTTTAGAAGCCGTTTTTCGGGATTCTGAGCTTAATTTGGGATCACAACTTTAAAATGCGTTTTCTGGCCTTTAGAAGCCGTTTTTCGGGATTCTGAGCTTAATTTGGGATCACAACTTTAAAATGCGTTTTCTGGCCTTTAGAAGCCGTTTTTCGGGATTCTGAGCTTAATTTGGGATCACAACTTTAAAATGCGTTTTCTGGCCTTTAGAAGCCGTTTTTCCGGATTCTGAGCATAATTTGGGATCACAACTTTAAAATGCGTTTTCTGGCCTTTAGAAGCCGTTTTCCGGATTCTGAGCTTAATTTGGGACCACAACTTTAAAATGCGTTTTCTGGCCTTTAGAAGCCGTTTTTCCGGATTCTGAGCTCAATTTGGGATCACAACTTTAAAATGCGTTTTCAGGCCTTTAGAAGCCGTTTTTGGGGATTCTAAGCTTAATTTGGGATCAAACTTTAAAATGCGTTTTCTGGCCTTTAGAAGCCGTTTTTCGGGATTCTGAGCTTAATTTGGGATCACAACTTTAAAATGCGTTTTCTGGCCTTTAGAAGCCGTTTTTCGGGATTCTGAGCTTAATTTGGGATCACAACTTTAAAATGCGTTTTCTGGCCTTTAGAAGCCGTTTTTCCGGATTCTGAGCTCAATTTGGGATCACAACTTTAAAATGCGTTTTCAGGCCTTTAGAAGCCGTTTTTGGGGATTCTAAGCTTAATTTGGGATCAAACTTTAAAATGCGTTTTCTGGCCTTTAGAAGCCGTTTTTCGGGATTCTAAGCTTAATTTGGGATCACAACTTTAAAATGCGTTTTCTGGCCTTTAGAAGCCGTTTTTCGGGATTCTGAGCTTAATTTGGGATCACAACTTTAAAATGCGTTTTCTGGCCTTTAGAAGCCGTTTTTCGGGATTCTGAGCTTAATTTGGGATCACAACTTTAAAATGCGTTTTCTGGCCTTTAGAAGCCGTTTTTCGGGATTCTGAGCTTAATTTGGGATCACAACTTTAAAATGCGTTTTCTGGCCTTTAGAAGCCGTTTTTGGGGATTCTGAGCTTAATTTGGGATCACAACTTTAAAATGCGTTTTCTGGCCTTTAGAAGCCGTTTTTCCGGATTCTGAGCTCAATTTGGTATCACAACTTTAAAATGCGTTTTCAGGCCTTTAGAAGCCGTTTTTGGGGATTCTGAGCTTAATTTGGGATCACAACTTTAAAATGCGTTTTCTGGCCTTTAGAAGCCGTTTTTCGGGATTCTGAGCTTAATTTGGGATCACAACTTTAAAATGCGTTTTCTGGCCTTTAGAAGCCGTTTTTCGGGATTCTGAGCTTAATTTGGGATCACAACTTTAAAATGCGTTTTCTGGCCTTTAGAAGCCGTTTTTCGGGATTCTGAGCTTAATTTGGGATCACAACTTTAAAATGCGTTTTCTGGCCTTTAGAAGCCGTTTTTCCGGATTCTGAGCTCAATTTGGGATCACAACTTTAAAATGCGTTTTCAGGCCTTTAGAAGCCGTTTTTGGGGATTCTAAGCTTAATTTGGGATCAAACTTTAAAATGCGTTTTCTGGCCTTTAGAAGCCGTTTTTCGGGATTCTAAGCTTAATTTGGGATCACAACTTTAAAATGCGTTTTCTGGCCTTTAGAAGCCGTTTTTCGGGATTCTGAGCTTAATTTGGGATCACAACTTTAAAATGCGTTTTCTGGCCTTTAGAAGCCGTTTTTCGGGATTCTGAGCTTAATTTGGGATCACAACTTTAAAATGCGTTTTCTGGCCTTTAGAAGCCGTTTTTCGGGATTCTGAGCTTAATTTGGGATCACAACTTTAAAATGCGTTTTCTGGCCTTTAGAAGCCGTTTTTGGGGATTCTGAGCTTAATTTGGGATCACAACTTTAAAATGCGTTTTCTGGCCTTTAGAAGCCGTTTTTCGGGATTCTGAGCTTAATTTGGGATCACAACTTTAAAATGCGTTTTCTGGCCTTTAGAAGCCGTTTTTCGGGATTCTGAGCTTAATTTGGGATCACAACTTTAAAATGCGTTTTCTGGCCTTTAGAAGCCGTTTTTGGGGATTCTGAGCTTAATTTGGGATCACAACTTTAAAATGCGTTTTCTGGCCTTTAGAAGCCGTTTTTCCGGATTCTGAGCTCAATTTGGTATCACAACTTTAAAATGCGTTTTCAGGCCTTTAGAAGCCGTTTTTGGGGATTCTAAGCTTAATTTGGGATCAAACTTCAAAATGCGTTTTCTGGCCTTTAGAAGCCGTTTTTCGGGATTCTGAGCTCAATTTGGTATCACAACTTTAAAATGCGTTTTCTGGCCTTTAGAAGCCGTTTTTCGGGATTCTGAGCTTAATTTGGGATCACAACTTTAAAATGCGTTTTCTGGCCTTTAGAAGCCGTTTTTCGGGATTCTGAGCTTAATTTGGGATCACAACTTTAAAATGCGTTTTCTGGCCTTTAGAAGCCGTTTTTCGGGATTCTGAGCTTAATTTGGGATCACAACTTTAAAATGCGTTTTCTGGCCTTTAGAAGCCGTTTTTCGGGATTCTGAGCTTAATTTGGGATCACAACTTTAAAATGCGTTTTCTGGCCTTTAGAAGCCGTTTTTGGGGATTCTGAGCTTAATTTGGGATCACAACTTTAAAATGCGTTTTCTGGCCTTTAGAAGCCGTTTTTCCGGATTCTGAGCTCAATTTGGTATCACAACTTTAAAATGCGTTTTCAGGCCTTTAGAAGCCGTTTTTGGGGATTCTAAGTTTAATTTGGGATCAAACTTCAAAATGCGTTTTCTGGCCTTTAGAAGCCGTTTTTCGGGATTCTGAGCTCAATTTGGTATCACAACTTTAAAATGCGTTTTCTGGCCTTTAGAAGCCGTTTTTCGGGATTCTGAGCTTAATTTGGGATCACAACTTTAAAATGCGTTTTCTGGCCTTTAGAAGCCGTTTTTCGGGATTCTGAGCTTAATTTGGGACCACAACTTTAAAATGCGTTTTCTGGCTTATAAAAGCCGTTTTCGGGATTCTGAGCTTAATTTGGGATCAAAACTTTAAAATGCGTTTTCTGGCCTTTAGAAGCCGTTTTTCGGGATTCTGAGCATTATTTGGGATCACAACTTAAAAATGCGTTTTCTGGCCTTTAGAAGCCGTTTTTGGGGATTCTAAGCTTAATTTGGGATCACAACTTTAAAATGCGTTTTCTGGCCTTTAGAAGCCGTTTTTCGGGATTCTGAGCTTAATTTGGGATCACAACTTTAAAATGCGTTTTCTGGCCTTTAGAAGCCGTTTTTCGGGATTCTGAGCTTAATTTGGGATCACAACTTTAAAATGCGTTTTCTGGCCTTTAGAAGCCGTTTTTCGGGATTCTGAGCTTAATTTGGGATCACAACTTTAAAATGCGTTTTCTGGCCTTTAGAAGCCGTTTTTCGGGATTCTGAGCTTAATTTGGGATCAAAACTTTAAAATGCGTTTTCTGGCCTTTAGAAGCCGTTTTTCGGGATTCTGAGCTTAATTTGGGACCACAACTTTAAAATGCGTTTTCTGGCTTATAAAAGCCGTTTTCGGGATTCTGAGCTTAATTTGGGATCAAAACTTTAAAATGCGTTTTCTGGCCTTTAGAAGCCGTTTTTCGGGATTCTGAGCATTATTTGGGATCACAACTTAAAAATGCGTTTTCTGGCCTTTAGAAGCCGTTTTTGGGGATTCTAAGCTTAATTTGGGATCACAACTTTAAAATGCGTTTTCTGGCCTTTAGAAGCCGTTTTTCGGGATTCTGAGCTTAATTTGGGATCACAACTTTAAAATGCGTTTTCTGGCCTTTAGAAGCCGTTTTTCGGGATTCTGAGCTTAATTTGGGATCACAACTCTAAAATGCGTTTTCTGGCCTTTAGAAGCCGTTTTTCGGGATTCTGAGCTTAATTTGGGATCACAACTTTAAAATGCGTTTTCTGGCCTTTAGAAGCCGTTTTTGGGGATTCTGAGCTTAATTTGGGATCACAACTTTAAAATGCGTTTTCTGGCCTTTAGAAGCCGTTTTTCCGGATTCTGAGCTCAATTTGGTATCACAACTTTAAAATGCGTTTTCTGGCCTTTAGAAGCCGTTTTTCGGGATTCTGAGCTTAATTTGGGATCAAAACTTTAAAATGCGTTTTCTGGCCTTTAGAAGCCGTTTTTCGGGATTCTGAGCTTAATTTGGGACCACAACTTTAAAATGCGTTTTCTGGCTTATAAAAGCCGTTTTCGGGATTCTGAGCTTAATTTGGGATCAAAACTTTAAAATGCGTTTTCTGGCCTTTAGAAGCCGTTTTTCGGGATTCTGAGCATTATTTGGGATCACAACTTTAAAATGCGTTTTCTGGCCTTTAGAAGCCGTTTTTCGGGATTCTGAGCTTAATTTGGGATCACAACTTTAAAATGCGTTTTCTGGCCTTTAGAAGCCGTTTTTCGGGATTCTGAGCTTAATTTGGGATCACAACTTTAAAATGCGTTTTCTGGCCTTTAGAAGCCGTTTTTGGAGATTCTGAGCTTAATTTGGGATCACAACTTTAAAATGCGTTTTCTGGCCTTTAGAAGCCGTTTTTCCGGATTCTGAGCTCAATTTGGTATCACAACTTTAAAATGCGTTTTCTGGCCTTTAGAAGCCGTTTTTCGGGATTCTGAGCTTAATTTGGGATCAAAACTTTAAAATGCGTTTTCTGGCCTTTAGAATCCGTTTTTCGGGATTCTGAGCTTAATTTGGGATCACAACTTTGAAATGCGTTTTCTGGCCTTTAGAAGCCGTTTTTCGGGATTCTGAGCTTAATTTGGGATCACAACTTTAAAATGCGTTTTCTGGCCTTTAGAAGCCGTTTTTCCGGATTCTGAGCATAATTTGGGATCACAACTTTAAAATGCGTTTTCTGGCCTTTAGAAGCCGTTTTTCGGGATTCTGAGCTTAATTTGGGATCACAACTTTGAAATGCGTTTTCTGGCCTTTAGAAGCCGTTTTTCGGGATTCTGAGCTTAATTTGGGATCACAACTTTAAAATGCGATTTCTGGCCTTTAGAAGCCGTTTTTCCGGATTCTGAGCATTATTTGGGATCACAACTTAAAAATGCGTTTTCTGGCCTTTAGAAGCCGTTTTTGGGGATTCTAAGCTTAATTTGGGATCACAACTTTAAAATGCGTTTTCTGGCCTTTAGAAGCCGTTTTTGGGGATTCTGAGCTTAATTTGGGATCACTACTTTAAAATGCGTTTTCTGGCCTTTAGAAGCCGTTTTTCCGGATTCTGAGCTTAATTTGGGACCACAACTTTAAAATGCGTTTTCTGGCCTTTAGAATTAATTTGGGATCACAACTTTAAAATGCGTTTTCTGGCCTTTAGAAGCCGTTTTTCGGGATTCTGAGCTTAATTTGGGATCACAACTTTGAAATGCGTTTTCTGGCCTTTAAAAGCCGTTTTTCGGGATTCTGAGCTTAATTTGGGATCACAACTTTAAAATGCGTTTTCTGGCCTTTAGAAGCCGTTTTTCCGGATTCTGAGCATAATTTGGGATCACAACTTTAAAATGCGTTTTCTGGCCTTTAGAAGCCGTTTTTCGGGATTCTGAGCTTAATTTGGGATCACAACTTTAAAATGCGTTTTCTGGCTTATAGAAGCCGTTTTTCGGGATTCTGAGCTTAATTTGGGATCACAACTTTAAAATGCGTTTTCTGGCCTTTAGAAGCCGTTTTTCGGGATTCTGAGCTTAATTTGGGATCACAACTTTAAAATGCGTTTTCTGGCCTTTAGAAGCCGTTTTTCGGGATTCTGAGCTTAATTTGGGATCACAACTTTGAAATGCGTTTTCTGGCCTTTAGAAGCCGTTTTTCGGGATTCTGAGCTTAATTTGGGATCACAACTTTAAAATGCGTTTTCTGGCCTTTAGAAGCCGTTTTTCGGGATTCTGAGCTTAATTTGGGATCACAACTTTAAAATGCGTTTTCTGGCCTTTAGAAGCCGTTTTTCGGGATTCTGAGCTTAATTTGGGATCACAACTTTAAAATGCGTTTTCTGGCCTTTAGAAGCCGTTTTTCCGGATTCTGAGCTCAATTTGGGATCACAACTTTAAAATGCGTTTTCAGGCCTTTAGAAGCCGTTTTTGGGGATTCTAAGCTTAATTTGGGATCAAACTTTAAAATGCGTTTTCTGGCCTTTAGAAGCCGTTTTTCGGGATTCTGAGCTTAATTTGGGATCACAACTTTAAAATGCGTTTTCTGGCTTATAAAAGCCGTTTTCGGGATTCTGAGCTTAATTTGGGATCACAACTTTAAAATGCGTTTTCTGGCCTTTAGAAGCCGTTTTTGGGGATTCTGAGCTTAATTTGGGATCACAACTTTAAAATGCGTTTTCTGGCCTTTAGAAGCCGTTTTTCCGGATTCTGAGCTCAATTTGGTATCACAAATTTAAAATGCGTTTTCAGGCCTTTAGAAGCCGTTTTTCGGGATTCTGAGCTTAATTTGGGATCACAACTTTGAAATGCGTTTTCTGGCCTTTAGAAGCCGTTTTTCGGGATTCTGAGCTTAATTTGGGATCACAACTTTAAAATGCGTTTTCTGGCCTTTAGAAGCCGTTTTTCGGGATTCTGAGCTTAATTTGGGATCACAACTTTAAAATGCGTTTTCTGGCCTTTAGAAGCCGTTTTTCCGGATTCTGAGCATAATTTGGGATCACAACTTTAAAATGCGTTTTCTGGCCTTTAGAAGCCGTTTTCCGGATTCTGAGCTTAATTTGGGACCACAACTTTAAAATGCGTTTTCTGGCCTTTAGAAGCCGTTTTTCCGGATTCTGAGCTCAATTTGGGATCACAACTTTAAAATGCGTTTTCAGGCCTTTAGAAGCCGTTTTTCGGGATTCTAAGCTTAATTTGGGATCAAACTTTAAAATGCGTTTTCTGGCCTTTAGAAGCCGTTTTTCGGGATTCTGAGCTTAATTTGGGATCACAACTTTAAAATGCGTTTTCTGGCCTTTAGAAGCCGTTTTTCGGGATTCTGAGCTTAATTTGGGATCACAACTTTAAAATGCGTTTTCTGGCCTTTAGAAGCCGTTTTTCCGGATTCTGAGCTCAATTTGGTATCACAACTTTAAAATGCGTTTTCAGGCCTTTAGAAGCCGTTTTTGGGGATTCTAAGCTTAATTTGGGATCAAACTTTAAAATGCGTTTTCTGGCCTTTAGAAGCCGTTTTTCGGGATTCTGAGCTTAATTTGGGATCACAACTTTAAAATGCGTTTTCTGGCCTTTAGAAGCCGTTTTTCGGGATTCTGAGCTTAATTTGGGATCACAACTTTAAAATGCGTTTTCTGGCCTTTAGAAGCCGTTTTTGGGGATTCTGAGCTTAATTTGGGATCACAACTTTAAAATGCGTTTTCTGGCCTTTAGAAGCCGTTTTTCCGGATTCTGAGCTCAATTTGGTATCACAACTTTAAAATGCGTTTTCAGGCCTTTAGAAGCCGTTTTTGGGGATTCTAAGCTTAATTTGGAATCAAACTTCAAAATGCGTTTTCTGGCCTTTAGAAGCCGTTTTTCGGGATTCTGAGCTCAATTTGGTATCACAACTTTAAAATGCGTTTTCTGGCCTTTAGAAGCCGTTTTTCGGGATTCTGAGCTTAATTTGGGATCACAACTTTAAAATGCGTTTTCTGGCCTTTAGAAGCCGTTTTTCGGGATTCTGAGCTTAATTTGGGATCACAACTTTAAAATGCGTTTTCTGGCCTTTAGAAGCCGTTTTTCGGGATTCTGAGCTTAATTTGGGATCACAACTTTAAAATGCGTTTTCTGGCCTTTAGAAGCCGTTTTTCGGGATTCTGAGCTTAATTTGGGATCACAACTTTAAAATGCGTTTTCTGGCCTTTAGAAGCCGTTTTTGGGGATTCTGAGCTTAATTTGGGATCACAACTTTAAAATGCGTTTTCTGGCCTTTAGAAGCCGTTTTTCCGGATTCTGAGCTCAATTTGGTATCACAACTTTAAAATGCGTTTTCTGGCCTTTAGAAGCCGTTTTTCGGGATTCTGAGCTTAATTTGGGATCAAAACTTTAAAATGCGTTTTCTGGCCTTTAGAAGCCGTTTTTCGGGATTCTGAGCTTAATTTGGGACCACAACTTTAAAATGCGTTTTCTGGCTTATAAAAGCCGTTTTCGGGATTCTGAGCTTAATTTGGGATCAAAACTTTAAAATGCGTTTTCTGGCCTTTAGAAGCCGTTTTTCGGGATTCTGAGCATTATTTGGGATCACAACTTTAAAATGCGTTTTCTGGCCTTTAGAAGCCGTTTTTCGGGATTCTGAGCTTAATTTGGGATCACAACTTTAAAATGCGTTTTCTGGCCTTTAGAAGCCGTTTTTCGGGATTCTGAGCTTAATTTGGGATCACAACTTTAAAATGCGTTTTCTGGCCTTTAGAAGCCGTTTTTGGGGATTCTGAGCTTAATTTGGGATCACAACTTTAAAATGCGTTTTCTGGCCTTTAGAAGCCGTTTTTCCGGATTCTGAGCTCAATTTGGTATCACAACTTTAAAATGCGTTTTCTGGCCTTTAGAAGCCGTTTTTCGGGATTCTGAGCTTAATTTGGGATCAAAACTTTAAAATGCGTTTTCTGGCCTTTAGAAGCCGTTTTTCGGGATTCTGAGCTTAATTTGGGATCACAACTTTGAAATGCGTTTTCTGGCCTTTAGAAGCCGTTTTTCGGGATTCTGAGCTTAATTTGGGATCACAACTTTAAAATGCGTTTTCTGGCCTTTAGAAGCCGTTTTTCCGGATTCTGAGCATAATTTGGGATCACAACTTTAAAATGCGTTTTCTGGCCTTTAGAAGCCGTTTTTCGGGATTCTGAGCTTAATTTGGGATCACAACTTTGAAATGCGTTTTCTGGCCTTTAGAAGCCGTTTTTCGGGATTCTGAGCTTAATTTGGGATCACAACTTTAAAATGCGATTTCTGGCCTTTAGAAGCCGTTTTTCCGGATTCTGAGCATTATTTGGGATCACAACTTAAAAATGCGTTTTCTGGCCTTTAGAAGCCGTTTTTGGGGATTCTAAGCTTAATTTGGGATCACAACTTTAAAATGCGTTTTCTGGCCTTTAGAAGCCGTTTTTCGGGATTCTGAGCTTAATTTGGGATCACAACTTTAAAATGCGTTTTCTGGCTTATAGAAGCCGTTTTTCGGGATTCTGAGCTTAATTTGGGATCACAACTTTAAAATGCGTTTTCTGGCCTTTAGAAGCCGTTTTTCGGGATTCTGAGCTTAATTTGGGATCACAACTTTAAAATGCGTTTTCTGGCCTTTAGAAGCCGTTTTTCGGGATTCTGAGCTTAATTTGGGATCACAACTTTGAAATGCGTTTTCTGGCCTTTAGAAGCCGTTTTTCGGGATTCTGAGCTTAATTTGGGATCACAACTTTAAAATGCGTTTTCTGGCCTTTAGAAGCCGTTTTTCGGGATTCTGAGCTTAATTTGGGATCACAACTTTAAAATGCGTTTTCTGGCCTTTAGAAGCCGTTTTTCGGGATTCTGAGCTTAATTTGGGATCACAACTTTAAAATGCGTTTTCTGGCCTTTAGAAGCCGTTTTTCCGGATTCTGAGCTCAATTTGGGATCACAACTTTAAAATGCGTTTTCAGGCCTTTAGAAGCCGTTTTTGGGGATTCTAAGCTTAATTTGGGATCAAACTTTAAAATGCGTTTTCTGGCCTTTAGAAGCCGTTTTTCGGGATTCTGAGCTTAATTTGGGATCACAACTTTAAAATGCGTTTTCTGGCTTATAAAAGCCGTTTTCGGGATTCTGAGCTTAATTTGGGATCACAACTTTAAAATGCGTTTTCTGGCCTTTAGAAGCCGTTTTTGGGGATTCTGAGCTTAATTTGGGATCACAACTTTAAAATGCGTTTTCTGGCCTTTAGAAGCCGTTTTTCCGGATTCTGAGCTCAATTTGGTATCACAAATTTAAAATGCGTTTTCAGGCCTTTAGAAGCCGTTTTTCGGGATTCTGAGCTTAATTTGGGATCACAACTTTGAAATGCGTTTTCTGGCCTTTAGAAGCCGTTTTTCCGGATTCTGAGCTCAATTTGGGATCACAACTTTAAAATGCGTTTTCAGGCCTTTAGAAGCCGTTTTTGGGGATTCTAAGCTTAATTTGGGATCAAACTTTAAAATGCGTTTTCTGGCCTTTAGAAGCCGTTTTTCGGGATTCTGAGCTTAATTTGGGATCACAACTTTAAAATGCGTTTTCTGGCCTTTAGAAGCCGTTTTTCGGGATTCTGAGCTTAATTTGGGATCACAACTTTAAAATGCGTTTTCTGGCCTTTAGAAGCCGTTTTTCCGGATTCTGAGCTCA
Organism: Uranotaenia lowii; assembly: GCF_029784155.1. NCBI lineage: Eukaryota > Metazoa > Arthropoda > Insecta > Diptera > Culicidae > Uranotaenia > Uranotaenia lowii. The sequence goes on along the minus strand of NC_073692.1, from coordinate 178,743,788 downwards.
ATTTGGTATCACAACTTTAAAATGCGTTTTCTGGCCTTTAGAAGCCGTTTTTGGGGATTCTAAGCTTAATTTGGGATCAAACTTTAAAATGCGTTTTCTGGCCTTTAGAAGCCGTTTTTCGGGATTCTGAGCTTAATTTGGGATCACAACTTTAAAATGCGTTTTCTGGCCTTTAGAAGCCGTTTTTCGGGATTCTGAGCTTAATTTGGGATCACAACTTTAAAATGCGTTTTCTGGCCTTTAGAAGCCGTTTTTGGGGATTCTGAGCTTAATTTGGGATCACAACTTTAAAATGCGTTTTCTGGCCTTTAGAAGCCGTTTTTCCGGATTCTGAGCTCAATTTGGTATCACAACTTTAAAATGCGTTTTCAGGCCTTTAGAAGCCGTTTTTGGGGATTCTAAGCTTAATTTGGGATCAAACTTCAAAATGCGTTTTCTGGCCTTTAGAAGCCGTTTTTCGGGATTCTGAGCTCAATTTGGTATCACAACTTTAAAATGCGTTTTCTGGCCTTTAGAAGCCGTTTTTCGGGATTCTGAGCTTAATTTGGGATCACAACTTTAAAATGCGTTTTCTGGCCTTTAGAAGCCGTTTTTCGGGATTCTGAGCTTAATTTGGGATCACAACTTTAAAATGCGTTTTCTGGCCTTTAGAAGCCGTTTTTCGGGATTCTGAGCTTAATTTGGGATCACAACTTTAAAATGCGTTTTCTGGCCTTTAGAAGCCGTTTTTCGGGATTCTGAGCTTAATTTGGGATCACAACTTTAAAATGCGTTTTCTGGCCTTTAGAAGCCGTTTTTGGGGATTCTGAGCTTAATTTGGGATCACAACTTTAAAATGCGTTTTCTGGCCTTTAGAAGCCGTTTTTCCGGATTCTGAGCTCAATTTGGTATCACAACTTTAAAATGCGTTTTCTGGCCTTTAGAAGCCGTTTTTCGGGATTCTGAGCTTAATTTGGGATCAAAACTTTAAAATGCGTTTTCTGGCCTTTAGAAGCCGTTTTTCGGGATTCTGAGCTTAATTTGGGACCACAACTTTAAAATGCGTTTTCTGGCCTTTAGAAGCCGTTTTTCGGGATTCTGAGCTTAATTTGGGATCACAACTTTAAAATGCGTTTTCTGGCCTTTAGAAGCCGTTTTTCGGGATTCTGAGCTTAATTTGGGATCACAACTTTAAAATGCGTTTTCTGGCCTTTAGAAGCCGTTTTTCGGGATTCTGAGCTTAATTTGGGATCACAACTTTAAAATGCGTTTTCTGGCCTTTAGAAGCCGTTTTTCGGGATTCTGAGCTTAATTTGGGATCACAACTTTAAAATGCGTTTTCTGGCCTTTAGAAGCCGTTTTTGGGGATTCTGAGCTTAATTTGGGATCACAACTTTAAAATGCGTTTTCTGGCCTTTAGAAGCCGTTTTTCCGGATTCTGAGCTCAATTTGGTATCACAACTTTAAAATGCGTTTTCTGGCCTTTAGAAGCCGTTTTTCGGGATTCTGAGCTTAATTTGGGATCAAAACTTTAAAATGCGTTTTCTGGCCTTTAGAAGCCGTTTTTCGGGATTCTGAGCTTAATTTGGGACCACAACTTTAAAATGCGTTTTCTGGCTTATAAAAGCCGTTTTCGGGATTCTGAGCTTAATTTGGGATCAAAACTTTAAAATGCGTTTTCTGGCCTTTAGAAGCCGTTTTTCGGGATTCTGAGCATTATTTGGGATCACAACTTTAAAATGCGTTTTCTGGCCTTTAGAAGCCGTTTTTCGGGATTCTGAGCTTAATTTGGGATCACAACTTTAAAATGCGTTTTCTGGCCTTTAGAAGCCGTTTTTCGGGATTCTGAGCTTAATTTGGGATCACAACTTTAAAATGCGTTTTCTGGCCTTTAGAAGCCGTTTTTGGGGATTCTGAGCTTAATTTGGGATCACAACTTTAAAATGCGTTTTCTGGCCTTTAGAAGCCGTTTTTCCGGATTCTGAGCTCAATTTGGTATCACAACTTTAAAATGCGTTTTCTGGCCTTTAGAAGCCGTTTTTCGGGATTCTGAGCTTAATTTGGGATCAAAACTTTAAAATGCGTTTTCTGGCCTTTAGAAGCCGTTTTTCGGGATTCTGAGCTTAATTTGGGATCACAACTTTGAAATGCGTTTTCTGGCCTTTAGAAGCCGTTTTTCGGGATTCTGAGCTTAATTTGGGATCACAACTTTAAAATGCGTTTTCTGGCCTTTAGAAGCCGTTTTTCCGGATTCTGAGCATAATTTGGGATCACAACTTTAAAATGCGTTTTCTGGCCTTTAGAAGCCGTTTTTCGGGATTCTGAGCTTAATTTGGGATCACAACTTTGAAATGCGTTTTCTGGCCTTTAGAAGCCGTTTTTCGGGATTCTGAGCTTAATTTGGGATCACAACTTTAAAATGCGATTTCTGGCCTTTAGAAGCCGTTTTTCCGGATTCTGAGCATTATTTGGGATCACAACTTAAAAATGCGTTTTCTGGCCTTTAGAAGCCGTTTTTGGGGATTCTAAGCTTAATTTGGGATCACAACTTTAAAATGCGTTTTCTGGCCTTTAGAAGCCGTTTTTCGGGATTCTGAGCTTAATTTGGGATCACAACTTTAAAATGCGTTTTCTGGCTTATAGAAGCCGTTTTTCGGGATTCTGAGCTTAATTTGGGATCACAACTTTAAAATGCGTTTTCTGGCCTTTAGAAGCCGTTTTTCGGGATTCTGAGCTTAATTTGGGATCACAACTTTAAAATGCGTTTTCTGGCCTTTAGAAGCCGTTTTTCGGGATTCTGAGCTTAATTTGGGATCACAACTTTGAAATGCGTTTTCTGGCCTTTAGAAGCCGTTTTTCGGGATTCTGAGCTTAATTTGGGATCACAACTTTAAAATGCGTTTTCTGGCCTTTAGAAGCCGTTTTTCGGGATTCTGAGCTTAATTTGGGATCACAACTTTAAAATGCGTTTTCTGGCCTTTAGAAGCCGTTTTTCGGGATTCTGAGCTTAATTTGGGATCACAACTTTAAAATGCGTTTTCTGGCCTTTAGAAGCCGTTTTTCCGGATTCTGAGCTCAATTTGGGATCACAACTTTAAAATGCGTTTTCAGGCCTTTAGAAGCCGTTTTTGGGGATTCTAAGCTTAATTTGGGATCAAACTTTAAAATGCGTTTTCTGGCCTTTAGAAGCCGTTTTTCGGGATTCTGAGCTTAATTTGGGATCACAACTTTAAAATGCGTTTTCTGGCTTATAAAAGCCGTTTTCGGGATTCTGAGCTTAATTTGGGATCACAACTTTAAAATGCGTTTTCTGGCCTTTAGAAGCCGTTTTTGGGGATTCTGAGCTTAATTTGGGATCACAACTTTAAAATGCGTTTTCTGGCCTTTAGAAGCCGTTTTTCCGGATTCTGAGCTCAATTTGGTATCACAAATTTAAAATGCGTTTTCAGGCCTTTAGAAGCCGTTTTTCGGGATTCTGAGCTTAATTTGGGATCACAACTTTGAAATGCGTTTTCTGGCCTTTAGAAGCCGTTTTTCCGGATTCTGAGCTCAATTTGGGATCACAACTTTAAAATGCGTTTTCAGGCCTTTAGAAGCCGTTTTTGGGGATTCTAAGCTTAATTTGGGATCAAACTTTAAAATGCGTTTTCTGGCCTTTAGAAGCCGTTTTTCGGGATTCTGAGCTTAATTTGGGATCACAACTTTAAAATGCGTTTTCTGGCCTTTAGAAGCCGTTTTTCGGGATTCTGAGCTTAATTTGGGATCACAACTTTAAAATGCGTTTTCTGGCCTTTAGAAGCCGTTTTTCCGGATTCTGAGCTCAATTTGGTATCACAACTTTAAAATGCGTTTTCTGGCCTTTAGAAGCCGTTTTTGGGGATTCTAAGCTTAATTTGGGATCAAACTTTAAAATGCGTTTTCTGGCCTTTAGAAGCCGTTTTTCGGGATTCTGAGCTTAATTTGGGATCACAACTTTAAAATGCGTTTTCTGGCCTTTAGAAGCCGTTTTTCGGGATTCTGAGCTTAATTTGGGATCACAACTTTAAAATGCGTTTTCTGGCCTTTAGAAGCCGTTTTTGGGGATTCTGAGCTTAATTTGGGATCACAACTTTAAAATGCGTTTTCTGGCCTTTAGAAGCCGTTTTTCCGGATTCTGAGCTCAATTTGGTATCACAACTTTAAAATGCGTTTTCAGGCCTTTAGAAGCCGTTTTTGGGGATTCTAAGCTTAATTTGGGATCAAACTTCAAAATGCGTTTTCTGGCCTTTAGAAGCCGTTTTTCGGGATTCTGAGCTCAATTTGGTATCACAACTTTAAAATGCGTTTTCTGGCCTTTAGAAGCCGTTTTTCGGGATTCTGAGCTTAATTTGGGATCACAACTTTAAAATGCGTTTTCTGGCCTTTAGAAGCCGTTTTTCGGGATTCTGAGCTTAATTTGGGATCACAACTTTAAAATGCGTTTTCTGGCCTTTAGAAGCCGTTTTTCGGGATTCTGAGCTTAATTTGGGATCACAACTTTAAAATGCGTTTTCTGGCCTTTAGAAGCCGTTTTTCGGGATTCTGAGCTTAATTTGGGATCACAACTTTAAAATGCGTTTTCTGGCCTTTAGAAGCCGTTTTTGGGGATTCTGAGCTTAATTTGGGATCACAACTTTAAAATGCGTTTTCTGGCCTTTAGAAGCCGTTTTTCGGGATTCTGAGCTTAATTTGGGATCACAACTTTGAAATGCGTTTTCTGGCCTTTAGAAGCCGTTTTTCGGGATTCTGAGCTTAATTTGGGATCACAACTTTAAAATGCGATTTCTGGCCTTTAGAAGCCGTTTTTCCGGATTCTGAGCATTATTTGGGATCACAACTTAAAAATGCGTTTTCTGGCCTTTAGAAGCCGTTTTTGGGGATTCTAAGCTTAATTTGGGATCACAACTTTAAAATGCGTTTTCTGGCCTTTAGAAGCCGTTTTTGGGGATTCTGAGCTTAATTTGGGATCACTACTTTAAAATGCGTTTTCTGGCCTTTAGAAGCCGTTTTTCCGGATTCTGAGCTTAATTTGGGACCACAACTTTAAAATGCGTTTTCTGGCCTTTAGAATTAATTTGGGATCACAACTTTAAAATGCGTTTTCTGGCCTTTAGAAGCCGTTTTTCGGGATCCTGAGCTTAATTTGGGATCACAACTTTAAAATGCGTTTTCTGGCCTTTAGAAGCCGTTTTTCCGGATTCTGAGCTTAATTTGGGATCACAACTTTAAAATGCGTTTTCTGGCCTTTAGAAGCCGTTTTTCGGGATTCTGAGCTTAATTTGGGATCACAACTTTGAAATGCGTTTTCTGGCCTTTAGAAGCCGTTTTTCGGGATTCTGAGCTTAATTTGGGATCACAACTTTAAAATGCGTTTTCTGGCCTTTAGAAGCCGTTTTTCGGGATTCTGAGCTTAATTTGGGATCACAACTTTAAAATGCGTTTTCTGGCCTTTAGAAGCCGTTTTTCGGGATTCTGAGCTTAATTTGGGATCACAACTTTAAAATGCGTTTTCTGGCCTTTAGAAGCCGTTTTTCCGGATTCTGAGCTCAATTTGGGATCACAACTTTAAAATGCGTTTTCAGGCCTTTAGAAGCCGTTTTTGGGGATTCTAAGCTTAATTTGGGATCAAACTTTAAAATGCGTTTTCTGGCCTTTAGAAGCCGTTTTTCGGGATTCTGAGCTTAATTTGGGATCACAACTTTAAAATGCGTTTTCTGGCTTATAAAAGCCGTTTTCGGGATTCTGAGCTTAATTTGGGATCACAACTTTAAAATGCGTTTTCTGGCCTTTAGAAGCCGTTTTTGGGGATTCTGAGCTTAATTTGGGATCACAACTTTAAAATGCGTTTTCTGGCCTTTAGAAGCCGTTTTTCCGGATTCTGAGCTCAATTTGGTATCACAAATTTAAAATGCGTTTTCAGGCCTTTAGAAGCCGTTTTTCGGGATTCTGAGCTTAATTTGGGATCACAACTTTGAAATGCGTTTTCTGGCCTTTAGAAGCCGTTTTTCGGGATTCTGAGCTTAATTTGGGATCACAACTTTAAAATGCGTTTTCTGGCCTTTAGAAGCCGTTTTTCGGGATTCTGAGCTTAATTTGGGATCACAACTTTAAAATGCGTTTTCTGGCCTTTAGAAGCCGTTTTTCCGGATTCTGAGCATAATTTGGGATCACAACTTTAAAATGCGTTTTCTGGCCTTTAGAAGCCGTTTTCCGGATTCTGAGCTTAATTTGGGACCACAACTTTAAAATGCGTTTTCTGGCCTTTAGAAGCCGTTTTTCCGGATTCTGAGCTCAATTTGGGATCACAACTTTAAAATGCGTTTTCAGGCCTTTAGAAGCCGTTTTTGGGGATTCTAAGCTTAATTTGGGATCAAACTTTAAAATGCGTTTTCTGGCCTTTAGAAGCCGTTTTTCGGGATTCTGAGCTTAATTTGGGATCACAACTTTAAAATGCGTTTTCTGGCCTTTAGAAGCCGTTTTTCGGGATTCTGAGCTTAATTTGGGATCACAACTTTAAAATGCGTTTTCTGGCCTTTAGAAGCCGTTTTTGGGGATTCTGAGCTTAATTTGGGATCACAACTTTAAAATGCGTTTTCTGGCCTTTAGAAGCCGTTTTTCCGGATTCTGAGCTCAATTTGGTATCACAACTTTAAAATGCGTTTTCAGGCCTTTAGAAGCCGTTTTTGGGGATTCTAAGCTTAATTTGGGATCAAACTTCAAAATGCGTTTTCTGGCCTTTAGAAGCCGTTTTTCGGGATTCTGAGCTCAATTTGGTATCACAACTTTAAAATGCGTTTTCTGGCCTTTAGAAGCCGTTTTTCGGGATTCTGAGCTTAATTTGGGATCACAACTTTAAAATGCGTTTTCTGGCCTTTAGAAGCCGTTTTTCGGGATTCTGAGCTTAATTTGGGATCACAACTTTAAAATGCGTTTTCTGGCCTTTAGAAGCCGTTTTTCGGGATTCTGAGCTTAATTTGGGATCACAACTTTAAAATGCGTTTTCTGGCCTTTAGAAGCCGTTTTTGGGGATTCTGAGCTTAATTTGGGATCACAACTTTAAAATGCGTTTTCTGGCCTTTAGAAGCCGTTTTTCCGGATTCTGAGCTCAATTTGGTATCACAACTTTAAAATGCGTTTTCAGGCCTTTAGAAGCCGTTTTTGGGGATTCTAAGCTTAATTTGGGATCAAACTTCAAAATGCGTTTTCTGGCCTTTAGAAGCCGTTTTTCGGGATTCTGAGCTTAATTTGGGATCACAACTTTAAAATGCGTTTTCTGGCCTTTAGAGGCCGTTTTTCCGGATTCTGAGCTTAATTTGGGATCACAACTTTGAAATGCGTTTTCTGGCCTTTAGAAGCCGTTTTTGGGGATTCTGAGCTTAATTTGGGATCACAACTTTAAAATGCGTTTTCTGGCCTTTAGAAGCCGTTTTTCGGGATTCTGAGCTTAATTTGGGATCAAAACTTTAAAATGCGTTTTCTGGCCTTTAGAAGCCGTTTTTCGGGATTCTGAGCTTAATTTGGGACCACAACTTTAAAATGCGTTTTCTGGCTTATAAAAGCCGTTTTCGGGATTCTGAGCTTAATTTGGGATCAAAACTTTAAAATGCGTTTTCTGGCCTTTAGAAGCCGTTTTTCGGGATTCTGAGCTTAATTTGGGATCACAACTTTGAAATGCGTTTTCTGGCCTTTAGAAGCCGTTTTTCGGGATTCTGAGCTTAATTTGGGATCACAACTTTAAAATGCGTTTTCTGGCCTTTAGAAGCCGTTTTTCCGGATTCTGAGCATAATTTGGGATCACAACTTTAAAATGCGTTTTCTGGCCTTTAGAAGCCGTTTTTCGGGATTCTGAGCTTAATTTGGGATCACAACTTTGAAATGCGTTTTCTGGCCTTTAGAAGCCGTTTTTCGGGATTCTGAGCTTAACAACTTTAAAATGCGTTTTCTGGCCTTTAGAAGCCGTTTTTGGGGATTCTGAGCTTAATTTGGGATCACAACTTTAAAATGCGTTTTCAGGCCTTTAGAAGCCGTTTTTGGGGATTCTGAGCTTAATTTGGGATCACAACTTTAAAATGCGTTTTCTGGCTTATAGAAGTCGTTTTTCCGGATTCTGAGCTTAATTTGGGATCAAAACTTTAAAATGCGTTTTCAGGCCTTTAGAAGCCGTTTTTCGGGATTCTGAGCTTAATTTGGGATCACAACTTTAAAATGCGTTTTCTGGCTTATAGAAGCCGTTTTTCGGGATTCTGAGCTTAATTTGGGATCAAAACTTTAAAATGCGTTTTCTGGCCTTTAGAAGCCGTTTTTCGGGATTCTGAGCTTAATTTGGGATCACAACTTTGAAATGCGTTTTCTGGCCTTTAGAAGCCGTTTTTCGGGATTCTGAGCTTAATTTGGGATCACAACTTTAAAATGCGTTTTCTGGCCTTTAGAAGCCGTTTTTCCGGATTCTGAGCATAATTTGGGATCACAACTTTAAAATGCGTTTTCTGGCCTTTAGAAGCCGTTTTTCGGGATTCTGAGCTTAATTTGGGATCACAACTTTAAAATGCGTTTTCTGGCTTATAGAAGCCGTTTTTCGGGATTCTGAGCTTAATTTGGGATCACAACTTTAAAATGCGTTTTCTGGCCTTTAGAAGCCGTTTTTCGGGATTCTGAGCTTAATTTGGGATCACAACTTTAAAATGCGTTTTCTGGCTTATAGAAGCCGTTTTTCGGGATTCTGAGCTTAATTTGGGATCACAACTTTAAAATGCGTTTTCTGGCCTTTAGAGGCCGTTTTTCCGGATTCTGAGCTTAATTTGGGATCACAACTTTAAAATGCGTTTTCTGGCCTTTAGAAGCCGTTTTTCGGGATTCTGAGCTTAATTTGGGATCAAAACTTTAAAATGCGTTTTCTGGCCTTTAGAAGCCGTTTTTCGGGATTCTGAGCTTAATTTGGGACCACAACTTTAAAATGCGTTTTCTGGCTTATAAAAGCCGTTTTCGGGATTCTGAGCTTAATTTGGGATCAAAACTTTAAAATGCGTTTTCTGGCCTTTAGAAGCCGTTTTTCGGGATTCTGAGCTTAATTTGGGATCACAACTTTGAAATGCGTTTTCTGGCCTTTAGAAGCCGTTTTTCGGGATTCTGAGCTTAATTTGGGATCACAACTTTAAAATGCGTTTTCTGGCCTTTAGAAGCCGTTTTTCCGGATTCTGAGCATAATTTGGGATCACAACTTTAAAATGCGTTTTCTGGCCTTTAGAAGCCGTTTTTCGGGATTCTGAGCTTAATTTGGGATCACAACTTTGAAATGCGTTTTCTGGCCTTTAGAAGCCGTTTTTCGGGATTCTGAGCTTAATTTGGGATCACAACTTTAAAATGCGTTTTCTGGCCTATAGAGGCCGTTTTTCCGGATTCTGAGCTTAATTTGGGATCACAACTTTAAAATGCGTTTTCTGGCTTATAGAAGCCGTTTTTGGGGATTCTGAGCTTAATTTGGGATCACAACTTTAAAATGCGTTTTCTGGCCTTTAGAAGCCGTTTTTCGGGATTCTGAGCTTAATTTGGGATCAAAACTTTAAAATGCGTTTTCTGGCCTTTAGAAGCCGTTTTTCGGGATTCTGAGCTTAATTTGGGACCACAACTTTAAAATGCGTTTTCTGGCTTATAAAAGCCGTTTTCGGGATTCTGAGCTTAATTTGGGATCAAAACTTTAAAATGCGTTTTCTGGCCTTTAGAAGCCGTTTTTCGGGATTCTGAGCTTAATTTGGGATCACAACTTTAAAATGCGTTTTCTGGCCTTTAGAAGCCGTTTTTCGGGATTCTGAGCTTAATTTGGGATCACAACTTTAAAATGCGTTTTCTGGCCTTTAGAAGCCGTTTTTCGGGATTCTGAGCTTAATTTGGGATCACAACTTTAAAATGCGTTTTCTGGCTTATAGAAGCCGTTTTTCGGGATTCTGAGCTTAATTTGGGATCACAACTTTAAAATGCGTTTTCTGGCCTTTAGAGGCCGTTTTTCCGGATTCTGAGCTTAATTTGGGATCACAACTTTAAAATGCGTTTTCTGGCTTATAGAAGCCGTTTTTGGGGATTCTGAGCTTAATTTGGGATCACAACTTTAAAATGCGTTTTCTGGCCTTTAGAAGCCGTTTTTCGGGATTCTGAGCTTAATTTGGGATCAAAACTTTAAAATGCGTTTTCTGGCCTTTAGAAGCCGTTTTTCGGGATTCTGAGCTTAATTTGGGACCACAACTTTAAAATGCGTTTTCTGGCTTATAAAAGCCGTTTTCGGGATTCTGAGCTTAATTTGGGATCAAAACTTTAAAATGCGTTTTCTGGCCTTTAGAAGCCGTTTTTCGGGATTCTGAGCTTAATTTGGGATCACAACTTTGAAATGCGTTTTCTGGCCTTTAGAAGCCGTTTTTCGGGATTCTGAGCTTAATTTGGGATCACAACTTTGAAATGCGTTTTCTGGCCTTTAGAAGCCGTTTTTCGGGATTCTGAGCTTAATTTGGGATCACAACTTTAAAATGCGTTTTCTGGCCTTTAGAAGCCGTTTTTCGGGATTCTGAGCTTAATTTGGGATCACAACTTTAAAATGCGTTTTCTGGCTTATAGAAGCCGTTTTTCGGGATTCTGAGCTTAATTTGGGATCACAACTTTAAAATGCGTTTTCTGGCCTTTAGAGGCCGTTTTTCCGGATTCTGAGCTTAATTTGGGATCACAACTTTAAAATGCGTTTTCTGGCTTATAGAAGCCGTTTTTGGGGATTCTGAGCTTAATTTGGGATCACAACTTTAAAATGCGTTTTCTGGCCTTTAGAAGCCGTTTTTCGGGATTCTGAGCTTAATTTGGGATCAAAACTTTAAAATGCGTTTTCTGGCCTTTAGAAGCCGTTTTTCGGGATTCTGAGCTTAATTTGGGATCACAACTTTAAAATGCGTTTTCTGGCTTATAGAAGCCGTTTTTGGGGATTCTGAGCTTAATTTGGGATCACAACTTTGAAATGCGTTTTCTGGCCTTTAGAAGCCGTTTTTCGGGATTCTGAGCTTAATTTGGGATCACAACTTTAAAATGCGTTTTCTGGCCTTTAGAAGCCGTTTTTCGGGATTCTGAGCTTAATTTGGGATCACAACTTTGAAATGCGTTTTCTGGCCTTTAGAAGCCGTTTTTGGGGATTCTGAGCTTAATTTGGGATCACAACTTTAAAATGCGTTTTCTGGCCTTTAGAAGCCGTTTTTCGGGATTCTGAGCTTAATTTGGGATCACAACTTTAAAATGCGTTTTCTGGCTTATTGAAGCCGTTTTTCGGGATTCTGAGCTTAATTTGGGATCACAACTTTAAAATGCGTTTTCTGGCCTTTAGAAGCCGTTTTTCGGGATTCTGAGCTTAATTTGGGATCACAACTTTAAAATGCGTTTTCTGGCCTTTAGAAGCCGTTTTTCCGGATTCTGAGCATAATTTGGGATCACAACTTTAAAATGCGTTTTCTGGCCTTTAGAAGCCGTTTTTCGGGATTCTGAGCTTAATTTGGGATCAAAACTTTAAAATGCGTTTTCTGGCCTTTAGAAGCCGTTTTTCGGGATTCTGAGCTTAATTTGGGATCACAACTTTGAAATGCGTTTTCTGGCCTTTAGAAGCCGTTTTTCGGGATTCTGAGCTTAATTTGGGATCACAACTTTAAAATGCGTTTTCTGGCCTTTAGAAGCCGTTTTTCCGGATTCTGAGCATAATTTGGGATCACAACTTTAAAATGCGTTTTCTGGCCTTTAGAAGCCGTTTTTCGGGATTCTGAGCTTAATTTGGGATCACAACTTTAAAATGCGTTTTCTGGCCTTTAGAAGCCGTTTTTCCGGATTCTGAGCATAATTTGGGATCACAACTTTAAAATGCGTTTTCTGGCCTTTAGAAGCCGTTTTTCGGGATTCTGAGCTTAATTTGGGATCACAACTTTAAAATGCGTTTTCTGGCTTATAGAAGCCGTTTTTCGGGATTCTGAGCTTAATTTGGGATCACAACTTTAAAATGCGTTTTCTGGCCTTTAGAAGCCGTTTTTCGGGATTCTGAGCTTAATTTGGGATCACAACTTTAAAATGCGTTTTCTGGCTTATAGAAGCCGTTTTTCGGGATTCTGAGCTTAATTTGGGATCACAGCTTTAAAATGCGTTTTCTGGCCTTTAGAAGCCGTTTTTCGGGATTCTGAGCTTAATTTGGGATCACAACTTTAAAATGCGTTTTCTGGCTTATAGAAGCCGTTTTTCGGGATTCTGAGCTTAATTTGGGATCACAGCTTTAAAATGCGTTTTCTGGCCTTTAGAAGCCATTTTTCGGGATTCTGAGCTCAATCTGGGATCACAACTTTGAAATGCGTTTTCTGGCCTTTAGAAGCCGTTTTTCCGGATTCTGAGCTTAATTTGGGATCACAACTTTAAAATGCGTTTTCTGGCCTTTAGAAGCCGTTTTTGGGGATTCTGAGCTTAATTTGGGATCACAACTTTAAAATGCGTTTTCTGGCCTTTAGAAGCCGTTTTTCCGGATTCTGAGCTTAATTTGGGATCACAACTTTAAAATGCGTTTTCTGGCCTTTAGAAGCCATTTTTCGGGATTCTGAGCTTAATTTGGGATCACAACTTTGAAATGCGTTTTCTGGCCTTTAGAAGCCGTTTTTCGGGATTCTGAGCTTAATTTGGGATCACAACTTTAAAATGCGTTTTCTGGCCTTTAGAAGCCGTTTTTCCGGATTCTGAGCTTAATTTGGGATCACAACTTTAAAATGCGTTTTCTGGCCTTTAGAAGCCGTTTTTCGGGATTCTGAGCTTAATTTGGGATCAAAACTTTAAAATGCGTTTTCTGGCTTATAAAAGCCGTTTTCGGGATTCTGAGCTTAATTTGGGATCAAAACTTTAAAATGCGTTTTCTGGCCTTTAGAAGCCGTTTTTCGGGATTCTGAGCTTAATTTGGGATCAAAACTTTAAAATGCGTTTTCTGGCCTTTAGAAGCCGTTTTTCGGGATTCTGAGCTTAATTTGGGATCAAAACTTTAAAATGCGTTTTCTGGCCTTTAGAAGCCGTTTTTCGGGATTCTGAGCTTAATTTGGGACCACAACTTTAAAATGCGTTTTCTGGCTTATAAAAGCCGTTTTCGGGATTCTGAGCTTAATTTGGGATCAAAACTTTGAAATGCGTTTTCTGGCCTTTAGAAGCCGTTTTTCGGGATTCTGAGCTTAATTTGGGATCACAACTTTAAAATGCGTTTTCTGGCCTTTAGAAGCCGTTTTTCCGGATTCTGAGCTTAATTTGGGATCACAACTTTAAAATGCGTTTTCTGGCCTTTAGAAGCCGTTTTTCGGGATTCTGAGCTTAATTTGGGATCAAAACTTTAAAATGCGTTTTCTGGCTTATAAAAGCCGTTTTCGGGATTCTGAGCTTAATTTGGGATCAAAACTTTAAAATGCGTTTTCTGGCCTTTAGAAGCCGTTTTTCGGGATTCTGAGCTTAATTTGGGATCAAAACTTTAAAATGCGTTTTCTGGCCTTTAGAAGCCGTTTTTTCGGGATTCTGAGCTTAATTTGGGATCAAAACTTTAAAATGCGTTTTCTGGCCTTTAGAAGCCGTTTTTCGGGATTCTGAGCTTAATTTGGGATCAAAACTTTAAAATGCGTTTTCTGGCCTTTAGAAGCCGTTTTTCGGGATTCTGAGCTTAATTTGGGACCACAACTTTAAAATGCGTTTTCTGGCTTATAAAAGCCGTTTTCGGGATTCTGAGCTTAATTTGGGATCAAAACTTTGAAATGCGTTTTCTGGCCTTTAGAAGCCGTTTTTCGGGATTCTGAGCTTAATTTGGGATCAAAACTTTAAAATGCGTTTTCTGGCTTATAAAAGCCGTTTTCGGGATTCTGAGCTTAATTTGGGATCAAAACTTTAAAATGCGTTTTCTGGCCTTTAGAAGCCGTTTTTCGGGATTCTGAGCTTAATTTGGGATCAAAACTTTAAAATGCGTTTTCTGGCCTTTAGAAGCCGTTTTTCGGGATTCTGAGCTTAATTTGGGATCAAAACTTTAAAATGCGTTTTCTGGCCTTTAGAAGCCGTTTTTCGGGATTCTGAGCTTAATTTGGGACCACAACTTTAAAATGCGTTTTCTGGCTTATAAAAGCCGTTTTCGGGATTCTGAGCTTAATTTGGGATCAAAACTTTGAAATGCGTTTTCTGGCCTTTAGAAGCCGTTTTTCGGGATTCTGAGCTTAATTTGGGACCACAACTTTAAAATGCGTTTTCTGGCTTATAAAAGCCGTTTTCGGGATTCTGAGCTTAATTTGGGATCAAAACTTTGAAATGCGTTTTCTGGCCTTTAGAAGCCGTTTTTCGGGATTCTGAGCTTAATTTGGGATCAAAACTTTAAAATGCGTTTTCTGGCTTATAAAAGCCGTTTTCGGGATTCTGAGCTTAATTTGGGACCACAACTTTAAAATGCGTTTTCTGGCTTATAAAAGCCGTTTTCGGGATTCTGAGCTTAATTTGGGATCAAAACTTTAAAATGCGTTTTCTGGCTTTAGAAGCCGTTTTTCGGGATTCTGAGCTTAATTTGGGATCACAACTTTAAAATGCGTTTTCTGGCTTATAAAAGCCGTTTTCGGGATTCTGAGCTTAATTTGGGATCAAAACTTTGAAATGCGTTTTCTGGCCTTTAGAAGCCGTTTTTCGGGATTCTGAGCTTAATTTGGGACCACAACTTTAAAATGCGTTTTCTGGCTTATAAAAGCCGTTTTCGGGATTCTGAGCTTAATTTGGGATCAAAACTTTGAAATGCGTTTTCTGGCCTTTAGAAGCCGTTTTTCGGGATTCTGAGCTTAATTTGGGATCAAAACTTTAAAATGCGTTTTCTGGCTTATAAAAGCCGTTTTCGGGATTCTGAGCTTAATTTGGGACCACAACTTTAAAATGCGTTTTCTGGCTTATAAAAGCCGTTTTCGGGATTCTGAGCTTAATTTGGGATCAAAACTTTAAAATGCGTTTTCTGGCCTTTAGAAGCCGTTTTTCGGGATTCTGAGCTTAATTTGGGATCAAAACTTTAAAATGCGTTTTCTGGCCTTTAGAAGCCGTTTTTCGGGATTCTGAGCTTAATTTGGGATCAAAACTTTAAAATGCGTTTTCTGGCCTTTAGAAGCCGTTTTTCGGGATTCTGAGCTTAATTTGGGACCACAACTTTAAAATGCGTTTTCTGGCTTATAAAAGCCGTTTTCGGGATTCTGAGCTTAATTTGGGATCAAAACTTTGAAATGCGTTTTCTGGCCTTTAGAAGCCGTTTTTCGGGATTCTGAGCTTAATTTGGGACCACAACTTTAAAATGCGTTTTCTGGCTTATAAAAGCCGTTTTCGGGATTCTGAGCTTAATTTGGGATCAAAACTTTGAAATGCGTTTTCTGGCCTTTAGAAGCCGTTTTTCGGGATTCTGAGCTTAATTTGGGATCAAAACTTTAAAATGCGTTTTCTGGCTTATAAAAGCCGTTTTCGGGATTCTGAGCTTAATTTGGGACCACAACTTTAAAATGCGTTTTCTGGCTTATAAAAGCCGTTTTCGGGATTCTGAGCTTAATTTGGGATCAAAACTTTAAAATGCGTTTTCTGGCTTTAGAAGCCGTTTTTCGGGATTCTGAGCTTAATTTGGGATCACAACTTTAAAATGCGTTTTCTGGCTTATAAAAGCCGTTTTCGGGATTCTGAGCTTAATTTGGGATCAAAACTTTGAAATGCGTTTTCTGGCCTTTAGAAGCCGTTTTTCGGGATTCTGAGCTTAATTTGGGATCAAAACTTTAAAATGCGTTTTCTGGCCTTTAGAAGCCGTTTTTCGGGATTCTGAGCTTAATTTGGGATCACAACTTTGAAATGCGTTTTCTGGCCTTTAGAAGCCGTTTTTCGGGATTCTGAGCTTAATTTGGGATCACAACTTTAAAATGCGTTTTCTGGCCTTTAGAAGCCGTTTTTCCGGATTCTGAGCATAATTTGGGATCACAACTTTGAAATGCGTTTTCTGGCCTTTAGAAGCCGTTTTTCGGGATTCTGAGCTTAATTTGGGATCACAACTTTGAAATGCGTTTTCTGGCCTTTAGAAGCCGTTTTTCGGGATTCTGAGCTTAATTTGGGATCACAACTTTGAAATGCGTTTTCTGGCCTTTAGAAGCCGTTTTTCGGGATTCTGAGCTTAATTTGGGATCACAACTTTAAAATGCGTTTTCTGGCCTTTAGAGGCCGTTTTTCCGGATTCTGAGCATTATTTGGGATCACAACTTTAAAATGCGTTTTCTGGCCTTTAGAAGCCGTTTTTGGGGATTCTGAGCTTAATTTGGGATCACTACTTTAAAATGCGTTTTCTGGCCTTTAGAAGCCGTTTTTCCGGATTCTGAGCATAATTTGGGATCACAACTTTGAAATGCGTTTTCTGGCCTTTAGAAGCCGTTTTTGGGGATTCTAAGCTTAATTTGGGACCACAACTTTAAAATGCGTTTTCTGGCCTTTAGAAGCCGTTTTTGGGGATTCTGAGCTTAATTTGGGATCACTACTTTAAAATGCGTTTTCTGGCCTTTAGAAGCCGTTTTTCCGGATTCTGAGCATAATTTGGGATCACAACTTTGAAATGCGTTTTCTGGCCTTTAGAAGCCGTTTTTCGGGATTCTGAGCTTAATTTGGGATCACAACTTTGAAATGCGTTTTCTGGCCTTTAAAAGCCGTTTTTCGGGATTCTGAGCTTAATTTGGGATCACAACTTTAAAATGCGTTTTCTGGCCTTTAGAAGCCGTTTTTCCGGATTCTGAGCATAATTTGGGATCACAACTTTAAAATGCGTTTTCTGGCCTTTAGAAGCCGTTTTTCCGGATTCTGAGCATAATTTGGGATCACAACTTTGAAATGCGTTTTCTGGCCTTTAGAAGCCGTTTTTCGGGATTCTGAGCTTAATTTGGGATCACAACTTTAAAATGCGTTTTCTGGCCTTTAGAGGCCGTTTTTCCGGATTCTGAGCATTATTTGGGATCACAACTTTAAAATGCGTTTTCTGGCCTTTAGAAGCCGTTTTTGGGGATTCTAAGCTTAATTTGGGATCACAACTTTAAAATGCGTTTTCTGGCCTTTAGAAGCCGTTTTTGGGGATTCTGAGCTTAATTTGGGATCACTACTTTAAAATGCGTTTTCTGGCCTTTAGAAGCCGTTTTTCCGGATTCTGAGCTTAATTTGGGACCACAACTTTAAAATGCGTTTTCTGGCCTTTAGAATTAATTTGGGATCACAACTTTAAAATGCGTTTTCTGGCCTTTAGAAGCCGTTTTTCCGGATTCTGAGCTTAATTTGGGACCACAACTTTAAAATGCGTTTTCTGGCCTTTAGAAGCCGTTTTTCGGGATTCTGAGCTTAATTTGGGATCACAACTTTGAAATGCGTTTTCTGGCCTTTAAAAGCCGTTTTTCGGGATTCTGAGCTTAATTTGGTATCACAACTTTAAAATGCGTTTTCAGGCCTTTAGAAGCCGTTTTTGGGGATTCTATGCTTAATTTGGGATCAAACTTTAAAATGCGTTTTCTGGCCTTTAGAAGCCGTTTTTCGGGATTCTGAGCTTAATTTGGGATCACAACTTTAAAATGCGTTTTCTGGCCTTTAGAAGCCGTTTTTCGGGATTCTGAGCTTAATTTGGGATCACAACTTTGAAATGCGTTTTCTGGCCTTTAGAAGCCGTTTTTCGGGATTCTGAGCTTAATTTGGGATCACAACTTTAAAATGCGTTTTCTGGCCTTTAGAAGCCGTTTTTCCGGATTCTGAGCATAATTTGGGATCACAACTTTAAAATGCGTTTTCTGGCCTTTAGAAGCCGTTTTTCCGGATTCTGAGCTTAATTTGGGACCACAACTTTAAAATGCGTTTTCTGGCCTTTAGAAGCCGTTTTTCGGGATTCTGAGCTTAATTTGGGATCACAACTTTGAAATGCGTTTTCTGGCCTTTAGAAGCCGTTTTTCGGGATTCTGAGCTTAATTTGGGATCACAACTTTGAAATGCGTTTTCTGGCCTTTAGAAGCCGTTTTTCGGGATTCTGAGCTTAATTTGGGATCACAACTTTAAAATGCGTTTTCTGGCCTTTAGAGGCCGTTTTTCCGGATTCTGAGCATTATTTGGGATCACAACTTTAAAATGCGTTTTCTGGCCTTTAGAAGCCGTTTTTGGGGATTCTGAGCTTAATTTGGGATCACAACTTTGAAATGCGTTTTCTGGCCTTTAGAAGCCGTTTTTCCGGATTCTGAGCATAATTTGGGATCACAACTTTGAAATGCGTTTTCTGGCCTTTAGAAGCCGTTTTTCGGGATTCTGAGCTTAATTTGGGATCACAACTTTAAAATGCGTTTTCTGGCCTTAAGAGGCCGTTTTTCCGGATTCTGAGCATTATTTGGGATCACAACTTTAAAATGCGTTTTCTGGCCTTTAGAAGCCGTTTTTCGGGATTCTGAGCTTAATTTGGGATCACAACTTTAAAATGCGTTTTCTGGCCTTTAGAAGCCGTTTTTCCGGATTCTGAGCATAATTTGGGATCACAACTTTAAAATGCGTTTTCTGGCCTTTAGAAGCCGTTTTTCCGGATTCTGAGCTTAATTTGGGACCACAACTTTAAAATGCGTTTTCTGGCCTTTAGAAGCCGTTTTTCGGGATTCTGAGCTTAATTTGGGATCACAACTTTGAAATGCGTTTTCTGGCCTTTAGAAGCCGTTTTTCGGGATTCTGAGCTTAATTTGGGATCACAACTTTGAAATGCGTTTTCTGGCCTTTAGAAGCCGTTTTTCGGGATTCTGAGCTTAATTTGGGATCACAACTTTGAAATGCGTTTTCTGGCCTTTAGAAGCCGTTTTTCGGGATTCTGAGCTTAATTTGGGATCACAACTTTAAAATGCGTTTTCTGGCCTTTAGAGGCCGTTTTTCCGGATTCTGAGCATTATTTGGGATCACAACTTTAAAATGCGTTTTCTGGCCTTTAGAAGCCGTTTTTGGGGATTCTAAGCTTAATTTGGGATCACAACTTTAAAATGCGTTTTCTGGCCTTTAGAAGCCGTTTTTGGGGATTCTGAGCTTAATTTGGGATCACTACTTTAAAATGCGTTTTCTGGCCTTTAGAAGCCGTTTTTCCGGATTCTGAGCTTAATTTGGGACCACAACTTTAAAATGCGTTTTCTGGCCTTTAGAATTAATTTGGGATCACAACTTTAAAATGCGTTTTCTGGCCTTTAGAAGCCGTTTTTCCGGATTCTGAGCTTAATTTGGGACCACAACTTTAAAATGCGTTTTCTGGCCTTTAGAAGCCGTTTTTCGGGATTCTGAGCTTAATTTGGGATCACAACTTTGAAATGCGTTTTCTGGCCTTTAAAAGCCGTTTTTCGGGATTCTGAGCTTAATTTGGGATCACAACTTTAAAATGCGTTTTCTGGCCTTTAGAAGCCGTTTTTCCGGATTCTGAGCTTAATTTGGGACCACAACTTTAAAATGCGTTTTCTGGCCTTTAGAAGCCGTTTTTCGGGATTCTAAGCTTAATTTGGGACCACAACTTTAAAATGCGTTTTCTGGCCTTTAGAAGCCGTTTTTGGGGATTCTGAGCTTAATTTGGGATCACTACTTTAAAATGCGTTTTCTGGCCTTTAGAAGCCGTTTTTCCGGATTCTGAGCATAATTTGGGATCACAACTTTGAAATGCGTTTTCTGGCCTTTAGAAGCCGTTTTTCGGGATTCTGAGCTTAATTTGGGATCACAACTTTGAAATGCGTTTTCTGGCCTTTAAAAGCCGTTTTTCGGGATTCTGAGCTTAATTTGGGATCACAACTTTAAAATGCGTTTTCTGGCCTTTAGAAGCCGTTTTTCCGGATTCTGAGCATAATTTGGGATCACAACTTTAAAATGCGTTTTCTGGCCTTTAGAAGCCGTTTTTCCGGATTCTGAGCATAATTTGGGATCACAACTTTGAAATGCGTTTTCTGGCCTTTAGAAGCCGTTTTTCGGGATTCTGAGCTTAATTTGGGATCACAACTTTAAAATGCGTTTTCTGGCCTTTAGAGGCCGTTTTTCCGGATTCTGAGCATTATTTGGGATCACAACTTTAAAATGCGTTTTCTGGCCTTTAGAAGCCGTTTTTGGGGATTCTAAGCTTAATTTGGGATCACAACTTTAAAATGCGTTTTCTGGCCTTTAGAAGCCGTTTTTGGGGATTCTGAGCTTAATTTGGGATCACTACTTTAAAATGCGTTTTCTGGCCTTTAGAAGCCGTTTTTCCGGATTCTGAGCTTAATTTGGGACCACAACTTTAAAATGCGTTTTCTGGCCTTTAGAAGCCGTTTTTCGGGATTCTGAGCTTAATTTGGGATCACAACTTTGAAATGCGTTTTCTGGCCTTTAGAAGCCGTTTTTGGGGATTCTGAGCTTAATTTGGGACCACAACTTTAAAATGCGTTTTCTGGCCTTTAGAAGCCGTTTTTCGGGATTCTGAGCTTAATTTGGGATCACAACTTTGAAATGCGTTTTCTGGCCTTTAGAAGCCGTTTTTCGGGATTCTGAGCTTAATTTGGGATCACAACTTTAAAATGCGTTTTCTGGCCTTTAGAAGCCGTTTTTCCGGATTCTGAGCATAATTTGGGATCACAACTTTAAAATGCGTTTTCTGGCCTTTAGAAGCCGTTTTTCCGGATTCTGAGCTTAATTTGGGACCACAACTTTAAAATGCGTTTTCTGGCCTTTAGAAGCCGTTTTTCGGGATTCTGAGCTTAATTTGGGATCACAACTTTGAAATGCGTTTTCTGGCCTTTAGAAGCCGTTTTTCGGGATTCTGAGCTTAATTTGGGATCACAACTTTGAAATGCGTTTTCTGGCCTTTAGAAGCCGTTTTTCGGGATTCTGAGCTTAATTTGGGATCACAACTTTAAAATGCGTTTTCTGGCCTTTAGAGGCCGTTTTTCCGGATTCTGAGCATTATTTGGGATCACAACTTTAAAATGCGTTTTCTGGCCTTTAGAAGCCGTTTTTGGGGATTCTGAGCTTAATTTGGGATCACTACTTTAAAATGCGTTTTCTGGCCTTTAGAAGCCGTTTTTCCGGATTCTGAGCATAATTTGGGATCACAACTTTGAAATGCGTTTTCTGGCCTTTAGAAGCCGTTTTTCGGGATTCTGAGCTTAATTTGGGATCACAACTTTAAAATGCGTTTTCTGGCCTTTAGAGGCCGTTTTTCCGGATTCTGAGCATTATTTGGGATCACAACTTTAAAATGCGTTTTCTGGCCTTTAGAAGCCGTTTTTCGGGATTCTGAGCTTAATTTGGGATCACAACTTTAAAATGCGTTTTCTGGCCTTTAGAAGCCGTTTTTCCGGATTCTGAGCATAATTTGGGATCACAACTTTAAAATGCGTTTTCTGGCCTTTAGAAGCCG
Source organism: Uranotaenia lowii (assembly GCF_029784155.1). Lineage (NCBI taxonomy): Eukaryota > Metazoa > Arthropoda > Insecta > Diptera > Culicidae > Uranotaenia > Uranotaenia lowii. The sequence continues at coordinate 178,722,367 of NC_073692.1, read as the reverse complement.
TTTTTCCGGATTCTGAGCTTAATTTGGGACCACAACTTTAAAATGCGTTTTCTGGCCTTTAGAAGCCGTTTTTCGGGATTCTGAGCTTAATTTGGGATCACAACTTTGAAATGCGTTTTCTGGCCTTTAGAAGCCGTTTTTCGGGATTCTGAGCTTAATTTGGGATCACAACTTTGAAATGCGTTTTCTGGCCTTTAGAAGCCGTTTTTCGGGATTCTGAGCTTAATTTGGGATCACAACTTTGAAATGCGTTTTCTGGCCTTTAGAAGCCGTTTTTCGGGATTCTGAGCTTAATTTGGGATCACAACTTTAAAATGCGTTTTCTGGCCTTTAGAGGCCGTTTTTCCGGATTCTGAGCATTATTTGGGATCACAACTTTAAAATGCGTTTTCTGGCCTTTAGAAGCCGTTTTTGGGGATTCTAAGCTTAATTTGGGATCACAACTTTAAAATGCGTTTTCTGGCCTTTAGAAGCCGTTTTTGGGGATTCTGAGCTTAATTTGGGATCACTACTTTAAAATGCGTTTTCTGGCCTTTAGAAGCCGTTTTTCCGGATTCTGAGCTTAATTTGGGACCACAACTTTAAAATGCGTTTTCTGGCCTTTAGAATTAATTTGGGATCACAACTTTAAAATGCGTTTTCTGGCCTTTAGAAGCCGTTTTTCCGGATTCTGAGCTTAATTTGGGACCACAACTTTAAAATGCGTTTTCTGGCCTTTAGAAGCCGTTTTTCGGGATTCTGAGCTTAATTTGGGATCACAACTTTGAAATGCGTTTTCTGGCCTTAAAAAGCCGTTTTTCGGGATTCTGAGCTTAATTTGGTATCACAACTTTAAAATGCGTTTTCAGGCCTTTAGAAGCCGTTTTTGGGGATTCTATGCTTAATTTGGGATCAAACTTTAAAATGCGTTTTCTGGCCTTTAGAAGCCGTTTTTCGGGATTCTGAGCTTAATTTGGGATCACAACTTTAAAATGCGTTTTCTGGCCTTTAGAAGCCGTTTTTCCGGATTCTGAGCATAATTTGGGATCACAACTTTAAAATGCGTTTTCTGGCCTTTAGAAGCCGTTTTTCCGGATTCTGAGCTTAATTTGGGACCACAACTTTAAAATGCGTTTTCTGGCCTTTAGAAGCCGTTTTTCGGGATTCTGAGCTTAATTTGGGATCACAACTTTGAAATGCGTTTTCTGGCCTTTAGAAGCCGTTTTTCGGGATTCTGAGCTTAATTTGGGATCACAACTTTGAAATGCGTTTTCTGGCCTTTAGAAGCCGTTTTTCGGGATTCTGAGCTTAATTTGGGATCACAACTTTAAAATGCGTTTTCTGGCCTTTAGAGGCCGTTTTTCCGGATTCTGAGCATTATTTGGGATCACAACTTTAAAATGCGTTTTCTGGCCTTTAGAAGCCGTTTTTGGGGATTCTGAGCTTAATTTGGGATCACTACTTTAAAATGCGTTTTCTGGCCTTTAGAAGCCGTTTTTCCGGATTCTGAGCATAATTTGGGATCACAACTTTGAAATGCGTTTTCTGGCCTTTAGAAGCCGTTTTTCGGGATTCTGAGCTTAATTTGGGATCACAACTTTAAAATGCGTTTTCTGGCCTTTAGAGGCCGTTTTTCCGGATTCTGAGCATTATTTGGGATCACAACTTTAAAATGCGTTTTCTGGCCTTTAGAAGCCGTTTTTGGGGATTCTAAGCTTAATTTGGGATCACAACTTTAAAATGCGTTTTCTGGCCTTTAGAAGCCGTTTTTGGGGATTCTGAGCTTAATTTGGGATCACTACTTTAAAATGCGTTTTCTGGCCTTTAGAAGCCGTTTTTCCGGATTCTGAGCTTAATTTGGGACCACAACTTTAAAATGCGTTTTCTGGCCTTTAGAATTAATTTGGGATCACAACTTTAAAATGCGTTTTCTGGCCTTTAGAAGCCGTTTTTCCGGATTCTGAGCTTAATTTGGGACCACAACTTTAAAATGCGTTTTCTGGCCTTTAGAAGCCGTTTTTCGGGATTCTGAGCTTAATTTGGGATCACAACTTTGAAATGCGTTTTCTGGCCTTTAAAAGCCGTTTTTCGGGATTCTGAGCTTAATTTGGGATCACAACTTTAAAATGCGTTTTCTGGCCTTTAGAAGCCGTTTTTCCGGATTCTGAGCATAATTTGGGATCACAACTTTAAAATGCGTTTTCTGGCCTTTAGAAGCCGTTTTTCGGGATTCTGAGCTTAATTTGGGATCACAACTTTAAAATGCGTTTTCTGGCTTATAGAAGCCGTTTTTCGGGATTCTGAGCTTAATTTGGGATCACAACTTTAAAATGCGTTTTCTGGCCTTTAGAAGCCGTTTTTTGGGATTCTGAGCTTAATTTGGGATCACAACTTTAAAATGCGTTTTCTGGCCTTTAGAAGCCGTTTTTCGGGATTCTGAGCTTAATTTGGGATCACAACTTTAAAATGCGTTTTCTGGCCTTTAGAAGCCGTTTTTCCGGATTCTGAGCATAATTTGGGATCACAACTTTAAAATGCGTTTTCTGGCCTTTAGAAGCCGTTTTTCGGGATTCTGAGCTTAATTTGGGATCACAACTTTAAAATGCGTTTTCTGGCTTATAGAAGCCGTTTTTCGGGATTCTGAGCTTAATTTGGGATCACAACTTTAAAATGCGTTTTCTGGCCTTTAGAAGCCGTTTTTCGGGATTCTGAGCTTAATTTGGGATCACAACTTTAAAATGCGTTTTCTGGCCTTTAGAAGCCGTTTTTGGGGATTCTGAGCTTAATTTGGGATCACTACTTTAAAATGCGTTTTCTGGCCTTTAGAAGCCGTTTTTCGGGATTCTGAGCTTAATTTGGGATCACAACTTTAAAATGCGTTTTCTGGCCTTTAGAAGCCGTTTTTCGGGATTCTGAGCTTAATTTGGGATCACAACTTTGAAATGCGTTTTCTGGCCTTTAGAAGCCGTTTTTCGGGATTCTGAGCTTAATTTGGGATCACAACTTTAAAATGCGTTTTCTGGCCTTTAGAAGCCGTTTTTCGGGATTCTGAGCTTAATTTGGGATCACAACTTTAAAATGCGTTTTCTGGCCTTTAGAAGCCGTTTTTCGGGATTCTGAGCTTAATTTGGGATCACAACTTTAAAATGCGTTTTCTGGCCTTTAGAAGCCGTTTTTCCGGATTCTGAGCATAATTTGGGATCACAACTTTAAAATGCGTTTTCTGGCCTTTAGAAGCCGTTTTCCGGATTCTGAGCTTAATTTGGGACCACAACTTTAAAATGCGTTTTCTGGCCTTTAGAAGCCGTTTTTCGGGATTCTGAGCTTAATTTGGGATCACAACTTTAAAATGCGTTTTCTGGCCTTTAGAAGCCGTTTTTCCGGATTCTGAGCTCAATTTGGGATCACAACTTTAAAATGCGTTTTCAGGCCTTTAGAAGCCGTTTTTGGGGATTCTAAGCTTAATTTGGGATCAAACTTTAAAATGCGTTTTCTGGCCTTTAGAAGCCGTTTTTCGGGATTCTGAGCTTAATTTGGGATCACAACTTTAAAATGCGTTTTCTGGCTTATAAAAGCCGTTTTCGGGATTCTGAGCTTAATTTGGGATCACAACTTTAAAATGCGTTTTCTGGCCTTTAGAAGCCGTTTTTGGGGATTCTGAGCTTAATTTGGGATCACAACTTTAAAATGCGTTTTCTGGCCTTTAGAAGCCGTTTTTCGGGATTCTGAGCTTAATTTGGGATCACAACTTTAAAATGCGTTTTCTGGCTTATAGAAGCCGTTTTTCGGGATTCTGAGCTTAATTTGGGATCACAACTTTAAAATGCGTTTTCTGGCCTTTAGAAGCCGTTTTTCGGGATTCTGAGCTTAATTTGGGATCACTACTTTAAAATGCGTTTTCTGGCCTTTAGAAGCCGTTTTTCGGGATTCTGAGCTTAATTTGGGATCACAACTTTAAAATGCGTTTTCTGGCCTTTAGAAGCCGTTTTTCGGGATTCTGAGCTTAATTTGGGATCACAACTTTGAAATGCGTTTTCTGGCCTTTAGAAGCCGTTTTTCGGGATTCTGAGCTTAATTTGGGATCACAACTTTAAAATGCGTTTTCTGGCCTTTAGAAGCCGTTTTTCGGGATTCTGAGCTTAATTTGGGATCACAACTTTAAAATGCGTTTTCTGGCCTTTAGAAGCCGTTTTTCCAGATTCTGAGCATAATTTGGGATCACAACTTTAAAATGCGTTTTCTGGCCTTTAGAAGCCGTTTTCCGGATTCTGAGCTTAATTTGGGACCACAACTTTAAAATGCGTTTTCTGGCCTTTAGAAGCCGTTTTTCCGGATTCTGAGCTCAATTTGGGATCACAACTTTAAAATGCGTTTTCAGGCCTTTAGAAGCCGTTTTTGAAGATTCTAAGCTTAATTTGGGATCAAACTTTAAAATGCGTTTTCTGGCCTTTAGAAGCCGTTTTTCGGGATTCTGAGCTTAATTTGGGATCACAACTTTAAAATGCGTTTTCTGGCCTTTAGAAGCCGTTTTTCGGGATTCTGAGCTTAATTTGGGATCACAACTTTAAAATGCGTTTTCTGGCCTTTAGAAGCCGTTTTTCCGGATTCTGAGCTCAATTTGGGATCACAACTTTAAAATGCGTTTTCAGGCCTTTAGAAGCCGTTTTTGGGGATTCTAAGCTTAATTTGGGATCAAACTTTAAAATGCGTTTTCTGGCCTTTAGAAGCCGTTTTTCGGGATTCTGAGCTTAATTTGGGATCACAACTTTAAAATGCGTTTTCTGGCCTTTAGAAGCCGTTTTTCGGGATTCTGAGCTTAATTTGGGATCACAACTTTAAAATGCGTTTTCTGGCCTTTAGAAGCCGTTTTTGGGGATTCTGAGCTTAATTTGGGATCACAACTTTAAAATGCGTTTTCTGGCCTTTAGAAGCCGTTTTTCGGGATTCTGAGCTCAATTTGGTATCACAACTTTAAAATGCGTTTTCTGGCCTTTAGAAGCCGTTTTTCGGGATTCTGAGCTTAATTTGGGATCACAACTTTAAAATGCGTTTTCTGGCCTTTAGAAGCCGTTTTTCGGGATTCTGAGCTTAATTTGGGATCACAACTTTAAAATGCGTTTTCTGGCCTTTAGAAGCCGTTTTTGGGGATTCTGAGCTTAATTTGGGATCACAACTTTAAAATGCGTTTTCTGGCCTTTAGAAGCCGTTTTTCCGGATTCTGAGCTCAATTTGGTATCACAACTTTAAAATGCGTTTTCAGGCCTTTAGAAGCCGTTTTTGGGGATTCTAAGCTTAATTTGGGATCAAACTTCAAAATGCGTTTTCTGGCCTTTAGAAGCCGTTTTTCGGGATTCTGAGCTTAATTTGGGATCACAACTTTAAAATGCGTTTTCTGGCCTTTAGAGGCCGTTTTTCCGGATTCCGGGCATTATTTGGGATCACAACTTTAAAATGCGTTTTCTGGCCTTTAGAAGCCGTTTTTCGGGATTCTGAGCTTAATTTGGGATCACAACTTTAAAATGCGTTTTCTGGCCTTTAGAAGCCGTTTTTGGGGATTCTAAGCTTAATTTGGGATCACAACTTTAAAATGCGTTTTCTGGCCTTTAGAAGCCGTTTTTGGGGATTCTGAGCTTAATTTGGGATCACAACTTTAAAATGCGTTTTCTGGCCTTTAGAAGCCGTTTTTCGGGATTCTGAGCTTAATTTGGGATCACAACTTTAAAATGCGTTTTCTGGCCTTTAGAAGCCGTTTTTCGGGATTCTGAGCTTAATTTGGGATCACAACTTTAAAATGCGTTTTCTGGCCTTTAGAAGCCGTTTTTCCGGATTCTGAGCTCAATTTGGGATCACAACTTTAAAATGCGTTTTCAGGCCTTTAGAAGCCGTTTTTGGGGATTCTAAGCTTAATTTGGGATCAAACTTTAAAATGCGTTTTCTGGCCTTTAGAAGCCGTTTTTCGGGATTCTGAGCTTAATTTGGGATCACAACTTTAAAATGTGTTTTCTGGCCTTTAGAAGCCGTTTTTGGGGATTCTGAGCTTAATTTGGGATCACAACTTTAAAATGCGTTTTCTGGCCTTTAGAAGCCGTTTTTCGGGATTCTGAGCTTAATTTGGGATCACAACTTTAAAATGCGTTTTCTGGCTTATAGAAGCCGTTTTTCGGGATTCTGAGCTTAATTTGGGATCACAACTTTAAAATGCGTTTTCTGGCCTTTAGAAGCCGTTTTTCGGGATTCTGAGCTTAATTTGGGATCACAACTTTAAAATGCGTTTTCTGGCCTTTAGAAGCCGTTTTTCGGGATTCTGAGCTTAATTTGGGATCACAACTTTAAAATGCGTTTTCTGGCCTTTAGAAGCCGTTTTTCGGGATTCTGAGCTTAATTTGGGATCACAACTTTGAAATGCGTTTTCTGGCCTTTAGAAGCCGTTTTTCGGGATTCTGAGCTTAATTTGGGATCACAACTTTAAAATGCGTTTTCTGGCCTTTAGAAGCCGTTTTTCGGGATTCTGAGCTTAATTTGGGATCACAACTTTAAAATGCGTTTTCCGGCCTTTAGAAGCCGTTTTTCGGGATTCTGAGCTTAATTTGGGATCACAACTTTAAAATGCGTTTTCTGGCCTTTAGAAGCCGTTTTTCCGGATTCTGAGCATAATTTGGGATCACAACTTTAAAATGCGTTTTCTGGCCTTTAGAAGCCGTTTTCCGGATTCTGAGCTTAATTTGGGACCACAACTTTAAAATGCGTTTTCTGGCCTTTAGAAGCCGTTTTTCCGGATTCTGAGCTCAATTTGGGATCACAACTTTAAAATGCGTTTTCAGGCCTTTAGAAGCCGTTTTTGAAGATTCTAAGCTTAATTTGGGATCAAACTTTAAAATGCGTTTTCTGGCCTTTAGAAGCCGTTTTTCGGGATTCTGAGCTTAATTTGGGATCACAACTTTAAAATGCGTTTTCTGGCCTTTAGAAGCCGTTTTTCGGGATTCTGAGCTTAATTTGGGATCACAACTTTAAAATGCGTTTTCTGGCCTTTAGAAGCCGTTTTTCCGGATTCTGAGCTCAATTTGGGATCACAACTTTAAAATGCGTTTTCAGGCCTTTAGAAGCCGTTTTTGGGGATTCTAAGCTTAATTTGGGATCAAACTTTAAAATGCGTTTTCTGGCCTTTAGAAGCCGTTTTTCGGGATTCTGAGCTTAATTTGGGATCACAACTTTAAAATGCGTTTTCTGGCCTTTAGAAGCCGTTTTTGGGGATTCTGAGCTTAATTTGGGATCACAACTTTAAAATGCGTTTTCTGGCCTTTAGAAGCCGTTTTTCGGGATTCTGAGCTCAATTTGGTATCACAACTTTAAAATGCGTTTTCTGGCCTTTAGAAGCCGTTTTTCGGGATTCTGAGCTTAATTTGGGATCACAACTTTAAAATGCGTTTTCTGGCCTTTAGAAGCCGTTTTTCGGGATTCTGAGCTTAATTTGGGATCACAACTTTGAAATGCGTTTTCTGGCCTTTAGAAGCCGTTTTTGGGGATTCTGAGCTTAATTTGGGATCACAACTTTAAAATGCGTTTTCTGGCCTTTAGAAGCCGTTTTTCCGGATTCTGAGCTCAATTTGGTATCACAACTTTAAAATGCGTTTTCAGGCCTTTAGAAGCCGTTTTTGGGGATTCTAAGCTTAATTTGGGATCAAACTTCAAAATGCGTTTTCTGGCCTTTAGAAGCCGTTTTTCGGAATTCTGAGCTCAATTTGGTATCACAACTTTAAAATGCGTTTTCTGGCCTTTAGAAGCCGTTTTTCGGGATTCTGAGCTTAATTTGGGATCACAACTTTAAAATGCGTTTTCTGGCCTTTAGAAGCCGTTTTTCGGGATTCTGAGCTTAATTTGGGATCACAACTTTAAAATGCGTTTTCTGGCCTTTAGAAGCCGTTTTTGGGGATTCTGAGCTTAATTTGGGATCACAACTTTAAAATGCGTTTTCTGGCCTTTAGAAGCCGTTTTTCGGGATTCTGAGCTTAATTTGGGATCACAACTTTAACATGCGTTTTCTGGCCTTTAGAAGCCGTTTTTCGGGATTCTGAGCTTAATTTGGGATCACAACTTTAAAATGCGTTTTCTGGCCTTTAGAAGCCGTTTTTGGGGATTCTAAGCTTAATTTGGGATCACAACTTTAAAATGCGTTTTCTGGCCTTTAGAAGCCGTTTTTGGGGATTCTGAGCTTAATTTGGGATCACAACTTTAAAATGCGTTTTCTGGCCTTTAGAAGCCGTTTTTCGGGATTCTGAGCTTAATTTGGGATCACAACTTTGAAATGCGTTTTCTGGCCTTTAGAAGCCGTTTTTCGGGATTCTGAGCTTAATTTGGGATCACAACTTTAAAATGCGTTTTCTGGCCTTTAGAAGCCGTTTTTCGGGATTCTGAGCTTAATTTGGGATCACAACTTTAAAATGCGTTTTCTGGCCTTTAGAAGCCGTTTTTCCGGATTCTGAGCTTAATTTGGGATCACAACTTTAAAATGCGTTTTCTGGCTTATAAAAGCCGTTTTCGGGATTCTGAGCTTAATTTGGGATCACAACTTTAAAATGCGTTTTCTGGCCTTTAGAAGCCGCTTTTCGGGATTCTGAGCTTAATTTGGGATCACAACTTTAAAATGCGTTTTCTGGCCTTTAGAGGCCGTTTTTCCGGATTCTGAGCATTATTTGGGATCACAACTTTAAAATGCGTTTTCTGGCCTTTAGAAGCCGTTTTTCGGGATTCTGAGCTTAATTTGGGATCACAACTTTGAAATGCGTTTTCTGGCCTTTAGAAGCCGTTTTTCGGGATTCTGAGCTCAATTTGGTATCACAACTTTAAAATGCGTGTTCTGGCCTTTAGAAGCCGTTTTTCCGGATTCTGAGCATAATTTGGGATCACAACTTTAAAATGCGTTTTCTGGCCTTTAGAAGCCGTTTTTCGGGATTCTGAGCTTAATTTGGGATCACAACTTTAAAATGCGTTTTCTGGCTTATAGAAGCCGTTTTTCGGGATTCTGAGCTTAATTTGGGATCACAACTTTAAAATGCGTTTTCTGGCTTATAGAAGCCGTTTTTCGGGATTCTGAGCTTAATTTGGGATCACAACTTTAAAATGCGTTTTCTGGCCTTTAGAAGCCGTTTTTCGGGATTCTGAGCTTAATTTGGGATCACAACTTTAAAATGCGTTTTCTGGCCTTTAGAAGCCGTTTTTCCGGATTCTGAGCATAATTTGGGATCACAACTTTAAAATGCGTTTTCTGGCCTTTAGAAGCCGTTTTTCCGGATTCTGAGCTTAATTTGGGACCACAACTTTAAAATGCGTTTTCTGGCCTTTAGAAGCCGTTTTTCGGGATTCTGAGCTTAATTTGGGATCACAACTTTGAAATGCGTTTTCTGGCCTTTAGAAGCCGTTTTTCGGGATTCTGAGCTTAATTTGGGATCACAACTTTAAAATGCGTTTTCTGGCCTTTAGAAGCCGTTTTTCGGGATTCTGAGCTTAATTTGGGATCACAACTTTAAAATGCGTTTTCTGGCCTTTAGAAGCCGTTTTTCCGGATTCTGAGCTCAATTTGGTATCACAACTTTAAAATGCGTTTTCAGGCCTTTAGAAGCCGTTTTTGGGGATTCTAAGCTTAATTTGGGATCAAACTTTAAAATGCGTTTTCTGGCCTTTAGAAGCCGTTTTTCGGGATTCTGAGCTTAATTTGGGATCACAACTTTAAAAAGCGTTTTCTGGCTTATAAAAGCCGTTTTCGGGATTCTGAGCTTAATTTGGGATCACAACTTTAAAATGCGTTTTCTGGCCTTTAGAAGCCGTTTTTCGGGATTCTGAGCTTAATTTGGGATCACAACTTTAAAATGCGTTTTCTGGCTTATAGAAGCCGTTTTTCGGGATTCTGAGCTTAATTTGGGATCACAACTTTAAAATGCGTTTTCTGGCTTATAGAAGCCGTTTTTCGGGATTCTGAGCTTAATTTGGGATCACAACTTTAAAATGCGTTTTCTGGCCTTTAGAAGCCGTTTTTCGGGATTCTGAGCTTAATTTGGGATCACAACTTTAAAATGCGTTTTCTGGCCTTTAGAGGCCGTTTTTCCGGATTCTGAGCATTATTTGGGATCACAACTTTAAAATGCGTTTTCTGGCCTTTAGAAGCCGTTTTTCCGGATTCTGAGCTTAATTTGGGACCACAACTTTAAAATGCGTTTTCTGGCCTTTAGAAGCCGTTTTTCGGGATTCTAAGCATTATTTGGGATCACAACTTTAAAATGCGTTTTCTGGCCTTTAGAAGCCGTTTTTCCGGATTCTGAGCTTAATTTGGGACCACAACTTTAAAATGCGTTTTCTGGCCTTTAGAAGCCGTTTTTCGGGATTCTGAGCTTAATTTGGGATCACAACTTTAAAAAGCGTTTTCTGGCTTATAAAAGCCGTTTTCGGGATTCTGAGCTTAATTTGGGATCACAACTTTAAAATGCGTTTTCTGGCCTTTAGAAGCCGTTTTTCCGGATTCTGAGCTCAATTTGGTATCACAACTTTAAAATGCGTTTTCAGGCCTTTAGAAGCCGTTTTTGGGGATTCTAAGCTTAATTTGGGATCAAACTTTAAAATGCGTTTTCTGGCCTTTAGAAGCCGTTTTTCGGGATTCTGAGCTTAATTTGGGATCACAACTTTAAAAAGCGTTTTCTGGCTTATAAAAGCCGTTTTCGGGATTCTGAGCTTAATTTGGGATCACAACTTTAAAATGCGTTTTCTGGCCTTTAGAAGCCGTTTTTCGGGATTCTGAGCTTAATTTGGGATCACAACTTTAAAATGCGTTTTCTGGCTTATAGAAGCCGTTTTTCGGGATTCTGAGCTTAATTTGGGATCACAACTTTAAAATGCGTTTTCTGGCTTATAGAAGCCGTTTTTCGGGATTCTGAGCTTAATTTGGGATCACAACTTTAAAATGCGTTTTCTGGCCTTTAGAAGCCGTTTTTCGGGATTCTGAGCTTAATTTGGGATCACAACTTTAAAATGCGTTTTCTGGCCTTTAGAGGCCGTTTTTCCGGATTCTGAGCATTATTTGGGATCACAACTTTAAAATGCGTTTTCTGGCCTTTAGAAGCCGTTTTTCCGGATTCTGAGCTTAATTTGGGACCACAACTTTAAAATGCGTTTTCTGGCCTTTAGAAGCCGTTTTTCGGGATTCTGAGCTTAATTTGGGATCACAACTTTAAAATGCGTTTTCTGGCCTTTAGAAGCCGTTTTTCCGGATTCTGAGCTCAATTTGGTATCACAACTTTAAAATGCGTTTTCAGGCCTTTAGAAGCCGTTTTTGGGGATTCTAAGCTTAATTTGGGATCAAACTTTAAAATGCGTTTTCTGGCCTTTAGAAGCCGTTTTTTCGGATTCTGAGCTTAATTTGGGATCACAACTTTAAAATGCGTTTTCTGGCCTTTAGAAGCCGTTTTTCGGGATTCTGAGCTTAATTTGGGATCACAACTTTAAAATGCGTTTTCTGGCTTATAAAAGCCGTTTTCGGGATTCTGAGCTTAATTTGGGATCACAACTTTAAAATGCGTTTTCTGGCCTTTAGAAGCCGTTTTTCGGGATTCTGAGCTTAATTTGGGATCACAACTTTAAAATGCGTTTTCTGGCCTTTAGAAGCCGTTTTTCGGGATTCTGAGCTTAATTTGGGATCACAACTTTAAAATGCGTTTTCTGGCCTTTAGAAGCCGTTTTTCGGGATTCTGAGCTTAATTTGGGATCACAACTTTAAAATGCGTTTTCTGGCTTATAAAAGCCGTTTTCGGGATTCTGAGCTTAATTTGGGATCAAAACTTTAAAATGCGTTTTCTGGCCTTTAGAAGCCGTTTTTCGGGATTCTGAGCTTAATTTGGGATCACAACTTTAAAATGCGTTTTCTGGCTTATAAAAGCCGTTTTCGGGATTCTGAGCTTAATTTGGGATCACAACTTTAAAATGCGTTTTCTGGCCTTTAGAAGCCGTTTTTCGGGATTCTGAGCTTAATTTGGGATCACAACTTTAAAATGCGTTTTCTGGCCTTTAGAAGCCGTTTTTCGGGATTCTGAGCTTAATTTGGGATCACAACTTTAAAATGCGTTTTCTGGCTTATAAAAGCCGTTTTCGGGATTCTGAGCTTAATTTGGGATCAAAACTTTAAAATGCGTTTTCTGGCCTTTAGAAGCCGTTTTTCGGGATTCTGAGCTTAATTTGGCATCACAACTTTAAAATGCGTTTTCTGGCCTTTAGAAGCCGTTTTTCGGGATTCTGAGCTTAATTTGGGATCACAACTTTAAAATGCGTTTTCTGGCTTATAAAAGCCGTTTTCGGGATTCTGAGCTTAATTTGGGATCACAACTTTAAAATGCGTTTTCTGGCCTTTAGAAGCCGTTTTTCGGGATTCTGAGCTTAATTTGGGATCACAACTTTAAAATGCGTTTTCTGGCCTTTAGAAGCCGTTTTTCGGGATTCTGAGCTTAATTTGGGATCACAACTTTAAAATGCGTTTTCTGGCTTATAAAAGCCGTTTTCGGGATTCTGAGCTTAATTTGGGATCACAACTTTAAAATGCGTTTTCTGGCTTATAGAAGCCGTTTTTCGGGATTCTAAGCTTAATTTGGGATCACAACTTTAAAATGCGTTTTCTGGCCTTTAGAAGCCGTTTTTCGGGAGTCTGAGCTTAATTTGGGATCACAACTTTAAAATGCGTTTTCTGGCTTATAGAAGCCGTTTTTCGGGATTCTGAGCTTAATTTGGGATCAAAACTTTAAAATGCGTTTTCTGGCCTTTAGAAGCCGTTTTTCGGGATTCTGAGCTTAATTTGGCATCACAACTTTAAAATGCGTTTTCTGGCCTTTAGAAGCCGTTTTTGGGGATTCTGAGCTTAATTTGGGATCACAACTTTAAAATGCGTTTTCTGGCTTATAAAAGCCGTTTTCGGGATTCTGAGCTTAATTTGGGATCACAACTTTAAAATGCGTTTTCTGGCTTATAGAAGCCGTTTTTGGGGATTCTAAGCTTAATTTGGGATCACAACTTTAAAATGCGTTTTCTGGCCTTTAGAAGCCGTTTTTCGGGAGTCTGAGCTTAATTTGGGATCACAACTTTAAAATGCGTTTTCTGGCTTATAGAAGCCGTTTTTCGGGATTCTGAGCTTAATTTGGGATCAAAACTTTAAAATGCGTTTTCTGGCCTTTAGAAGCCGTTTTTCGGGATTCTGAGCTTAATTTGGGATCACAACTTTAAAATGCGTTTTCTGGCCTTTAGAAGCCGTTTTTGGGGATTCTGAGCTTAATTTGGGATCACAACTTTAAAATGCGTTTTCTGGCTTATAAAAGCCGTTTTCGGGATTCTGAGCTTAATTTGGGATCACAACTTTAAAATGCGTTTTCTGGCTTATAGAAGCCGTTTTTCGGGATTCTAAGCTTAATTTGGGATCACAACTTTAAAATGCGTTTTCTGGCCTTTAGAAGCCGTTTTTCGGGAGTCTGAGCTTAATTTGGGATCACAACTTTAAAATGCGTTTTCTGGCTTATAGATGCCGTTTTTCGGGATTCTGAGCTTAATTTGGGATCAAAACTTTAAAATGCGTTTTCTGGCCTTTAGAAGCCGTTTTTCGGGATTCTGAGCTTAATTTGGGATCACAACTTTAAAATGCGTTTTCTGGCCTTTAGAAGCCGTTTTTCCGGATTCTGAGCATAATTTGGGATCACAACTTTAAAATGCGTTTTCTGGCCTTTAGAAGCCGTTTTTCCGGATTCTGAGCTTAATTTGGGACCACAACTTTAAAATGCGTTTTCTGGCCTTTAGAAGCCGTTTTTCGGGATTCTGAGCTTAATTTGGGATCACAACTTTGAAATGCGTTTTCTGGCCTTTAGAAGCCGTTTTTCGGGATTCTGAGCTTAATTTGGGATCACAACTTTAAAATGCGTTTTCTGGCCTTTAGAAGCCGTTTTTCGGGATTCTGAGCTTAATTTGGGATCACAACTTTAAAATGCGTTTTCTGGCTTATAGAAGCCGTTTTTCGGGATTCTGAGCTTAATTTGGGATCACAACTTTAAAATGCGTTTTCTGGCTTATAGAAGCCGTTTTTCGGGATTCTGAGCTTAATTTGGGATCACAACTTTAAAATGCGTTTTCTGGCCTTTAGAAGCCGTTTTTCGGGATTCTGAGCTTAATTTGGGATCACAACTTTAAAATGCGTTTTCTGGCCTTTAGAAGCCGTTTTTCCGGATTCTGAGCTCAATTTGGTATCACAACTTTAAAATGCGTTTTCAGGCCTTTAGAAGCCGTTTTTGGGGATTCTAAGCTTAATTTGGGATCAAACTTTAAAATGCGTTTTCTGGCCTTTAGAAGCCGTTTTTTCGGATTCTGAGCTTAATTTGGGATCACAACTTTAAAATGCGTTTTCTGGCCTTTAGAAGCCGTTTTTCGGGATTCTGAGCTTAATTTGGGATCACAACTTTAAAATGCGTTTTCTGGCTTATAAAAGCCGTTTTCGGGATTCTGAGCTTAATTTGGGATCAAAACTTTAAAATGCGTTTTCTGGCCTTTAGAAGCCGTTTTTCGGGATTCTGAGCTTAATTTGGGATCACAACTTTAAAATGCGTTTTCTGGCTTATAAAAGCCGTTTTCGGGATTCTGAGCTTAATTTGGGATCACAACTTTAAAATGCGTTTTCTGGCCTTTAGAAGCCGTTTTTCGGGATTCTGAGCTTAATTTGGGATCACAACTTTAAAATGCGTTTTCTGGCCTTTAGAAGCCGTTTTTCGGGATTCTGAGCTTAATTTGGGATCACAACTTTAAAATGCGTTTTCTGGCTTATAAAAGCCGTTTTCGGGATTCTGAGCTTAATTTGGGATCAAAACTTTAAAATGCGTTTTCTGGCCTTTAGAAGCCGTTTTTCGGGATTCTGAGCTTAATTTGGCATCACAACTTTAAAATGCGTTTTCTGGCCTTTAGAAGCCGTTTTTCGGGATTCTGAGCTTAATTTGGGATCACAACTTTAAAATGCGTTTTCTGGCTTATAAAAGCCGTTTTCGGGATTCTGAGCTTAATTTGGGATCACAACTTTAAAATGCGTTTTCTGGCTTATAAAAGCCGTTTTTCGGGATTCTAAGCTTAATTTGGGATCACAACTTTAAAATGCGTTTTCTGGCCTTTAGAAGCCGTTTTTCGGGAGTCTGAGCTTAATTTGGGATCACAACTTTAAAATGCGTTTTCTGGCTTATAGAAGCCGTTTTTCGGGATTCTGAGCTTAATTTGGGATCAAAACTTTAAAATGCGTTTTCTGGCCTTTAGAAGCCGTTTTTCGGGATTCTGAGCTTAATTTGGCATCACAACTTTAAAATGCGTTTTCTGGCCTTTAGAAGCCGTTTTTGGGGATTCTGAGCTTAATTTGGGATCACAACTTTAAAATGCGTTTTCTGGCTTATAAAAGCCGTTTTCGGGATTCTGAGCTTAATTTGGGATCACAACTTTAAAATGCGTTTTCTGGCTTATAGAAGCCGTTTTTCGGGATTCTGAGCTTAATTTGGGATCACAACTTTAAAATGCGTTTTCTGGCTTATAGAAGCCGTTTTTCGGGATTCTGAGCTTAATTTGGGATCAAAACTTTAAAATGCGTTTTCTGGCCTTTAGAAGCCGTTTTTCGGGATTCTGAGCTTAATTTGGCATCACAACTTTAAAATGCGTTTTCTGGCCTTTAGAAGCCGTTTTTGGGGATTCTGAGCTTAATTTGGGATCACAACTTTAAAATGCGTTTTCTGGCTTATAAAAGCCGTTTTCGGGAT
This sequence comes from Uranotaenia lowii, assembly GCF_029784155.1. NCBI lineage: Eukaryota > Metazoa > Arthropoda > Insecta > Diptera > Culicidae > Uranotaenia > Uranotaenia lowii. The sequence continues at coordinate 178,706,591 of NC_073692.1, read as the reverse complement.
TCTGAGCTTAATTTGGGATCACAACTTTAAAATGCGTTTTCTGGCTTATAGAAGCCGTTTTTGGGGATTCTAAGCTTAATTTGGGATCACAACTTTAAAATGCGTTTTCTGGCCTTTAGAAGCCGTTTTTCGGGAGTCTGAGCTTAATTTGGGATCACAACTTTAAAATGCGTTTTCTGGCTTATAAAAGCCGTTTTCGGGATTCTGAGCTTAATTTGGGATCACAACTTTAAAATGCGTTTTCTGGCTTATAGAAGCCGTTTTTCGGGATTCTGAGCTTAATTTGGGATCAAAACTTTAAAATGCGTTTTCTGGCCTTTAGAAGCCGTTTTTCGGGATTCTGAGCTTAATTTGGGATCACAACTTTAAAATGCGTTTTCTGGCCTTTAGAAGCCGTTTTTGGGGATTCTGAGCTTAATTTGGGATCACAACTTTAAAATGCGTTTTCTGGCTTATAAAAGCCGTTTTCGGGATTCTGAGCTTAATTTGGGATCACAACTTTAAAATGCGTTTTCTGGCTTTTAAAAGCCGTTTTCGGGATTCTGAGCTTAATTTGGGATCAAAACTTTAAAATGCGTTTTCTGGCCTTTAGAAGCCGTTTTTCGGGATTCTGAGCTTAATTTGGGATCACAACTTTAAAATGCGTTTTCTGGCTTTTAAAAGCCGTTTTTGGGGATTCTGAGCTTAATTTGGGATCACAACTTTAAAATGCGTTTTCTGGCCTTTAGAAGCCGTTTTTCGGGATTCTGAGCTTAATTTGGGATCACAACTTTAAAATGCGTTTTCTGGCCTTTAGAAGCCGTTTTCGGGATTCTGAGCTTAATTTGGGATCACAACTTTAAAATGCGTTTTCTGGCTTTTAAAAGCCGTTTTTGGGGATTCTGAGCTTAATTTGGGATCACAACTTTAAAATGCGTTTTCTGGCCTTTAGAAGCCGTTTTTCGGGATTCTGAGCTTAATTTGGGATCACAACTTTAAAATGCGTTTTCTGGCCTTTAGAAGCCGTTTTCGGGATCCTGAGCATAATTTGGGATCACAACTTTAAAATGCGTTTTCAGGCCTTTAGAAGCCGTTTTTGGGGATTCTAAGCTTAATTTGGGATCAAACTTTAAAATGCGTTTTCTGGCCTTTAGAAGCCGTTTTTTCGGATTCTGAGCTTAATTTGGGATCACAACTTTAAAATGCGTTTTCTGGCCTTTAGAAGCCGTTTTTCGGGATTCTGAGCTTAATTTGGGATCACAACTTTAAAATGCGTTTTCTGGCCTTTAGAAGCCGTTTTTCGGGATTCTGAGCTTAATTTGGGATCACAACTTTAAAATGTGTTTTCTGGCTTATAGAAGCCGTTTTTCGGGATTCTGAGCTTAATTTGGGATCACAACTTTAAAATGCGTTTTCTGGCCTTTAGAAGCCGTTTTTCGGGATTCTGAGCTTAATTTGGGATCACAACTTTAAAATGCGTTTTCTGGCTTATAAAAGCCGTTTTCGGAATTCTGAGCTTAATTTGGGATCAAAACTTTAAAATGCGTTTTCTGGCCTTTAGAAGCCGTTTTTTCGGATTCTGAGCTTAATTTGGGATCACAACTTTAAAATGCGTTTTCTGGCCTTTAGAAGCCGTTTTTCGGGATTCTGAGCTTAATTTGGGATCACAACTTTAAAATGCGTTTTCCGGCTTATAGAAGCCGTTTTTCGGGATTCTGAGCTTAATTTGGGATCACAACTTTAAAATGCGTTTTCTGGCCTTTAGAAGCCGTTTTTGGGGATTCTGAGCTTAATTTGGGATCACAACTTTAAAATGCGTTTTCTGGCCTTTAGAAGCCGTTTTTCGGGATTCTGAGCTTAATTTGGGATCACAACTTTAAAATGCGTTTTCTGGCCTTTAGAAGCCGTTTTTGGGGATTCTGAGCTTAATTTGGGATCACAACTTTAAAATGCGTTTTCTGGCTTATAAAAGCCGTTTTCGGGATTCTGAGCTTAATTTGGGATCACAACTTTAAAATGCGTTTTCTGGCCTTTAGAAGCCGTTTTTGGGGATTCTGAGCTTAATTTGGGATCACAACTTTAAAATGCGTTTTCTGGCCTTTAGAAGCCGTTTTTCGGGATTCTGAGCTTAATTTGGGATCACAACTTTAAAATGCGTTTTCTGGCCTTTAGAAGCCGTTTTTGGGGATTCTGAGCTTAATTTGGGATCACAACTTTAAAATGCGTTTTCTGGCTTATAAAAGCCGTTTTCGGGATTCTGAGCTTAATTTGGGATCACAACTTTAAAATGCGTTTTCTGGCCTTTAGAAGCCGTTTTCGGGATTCTGAGCTTAATTTGGGATCACAACTTTAAAATGCGTTTTCTGGCTTTTAGAAGCCGTTTTCGGGATTCTGAGCTTAATTTGGGATCAAAACTTTAAAATGCGTTTTCTGGCCTTTAGAAGCCGTTTTTCGGGATTCTGAGCTTAATTTGGGATCACAACTTTAAAATGCGTTTTCTGGCCTTTAGAAGCCGTTTTTCCGGATTCTGAGCTTAATTTGGGATCACAACTTTGAAATGCGTTTTCTGGCCTTTAGAAGCCGTTTTTCGGGATTCTGAGCTTAATTTGGGATCACAACTTTAAAATGCGTTTTCAGGCCTTTAGAAGCCGTTTTTCGGGAGTCTGAGCTTAATTTGGGATCACAACTTTAAAATGCGTTTTCTGGCTTATAGAAGCCGTTTTTCGGGATTCTGAGCTTAATTTGGGATCAAAACTTTAAAATGCGTTTTCTGGCCTTTAGAAGCCGTTTTTCGGGATTCTGAGCTTAATTTGGCATCACAACTTTAAAATGCGTTTTCTGGCCTTTAGAAGCCGTTTTCGGGATTCTGAGCTTAATTTGGGATCACAACTTTAAAATGCGTTTTCTGGCTTTTAAAAGCCGTTTTCGGGATTCTGAGCTTAATTTGGGATCAAAACTTTAAAATGCGTTTTCTGGCCTTTAGAAGCCGTTTTTCGGGATTCTGAGCTTAATTTGGCATCACAACTTTAAAATGCGTTTTCTGGCCTTTAGAAGCCGTTTTCGGGATTCTGAGCTTAATTTGGGATCACAACTTTAAAATGCGTTTTCTGGCTTTTAAAAGCCGTTTTTGGGGATTCTGAGCTTAATTTGGGATCACAACTTTAAAATGCGTTTTCTGGACTTTAGAAGCCGTTTTTCCGGATTCTGAGCTTAATTTGGGATCACAACTTTAAAATGCGTTTTCTGGCCTTTAGAAGCCGTTTTTCGGGATTCTGAGCTTAATTTGGGATCACAACTTTAAAATGCGTTTTCTGGCCTTTAGAAGCCGTTTTTGGGGATTCTGAGCTTAATTTGGGATCACAACTTTAAAATGCGTTTTCTGGCTTATAAAAGCCGTTTTCGGGATTCTGAGCTTAATTTGGGATCACAACTTTAAAATGCGTTTTCTGGCCTTTAGAAGCCGTTTTCGGGATTCTGAGCTTAATTTGGGATCACAACTTTAAAATGCGTTTTCTGGCTTTTAGAAGCCGTTTTCGGGATTCTGAGCTTAATTTGGGATCAAAACTTTAAAATGCGTTTTCTGGCCTTTAGAAGCCGTTTTTCGGGATTCTGAGCTTAATTTGGGATCACAACTTTAAAATGCGTTTTCTGGCCTTTAGAAGCCGTTTTTCCGGATTCTGAGCTTAATTTGGGATCACAACTTTGAAATGCGTTTTCTGGCCTTTAGAAGCCGTTTTTCGGGATTCTGAGCTTAATTTGGGATCACAACTTTAAAATGCGTTTTCAGGCCTTTAGAAGCCGTTTTTCGGGAGTCTGAGCTTAATTTGGGATCACAACTTTAAAATGCGTTTTCTGGCTTATAGAAGCCGTTTTTCGGGATTCTGAGCTTAATTTGGGATCAAAACTTTAAAATGCGTTTTCTGGCCTTTAGAAGCCGTTTTTCGGGATTCTGAGCTTAATTTGGCATCACAACTTTAAAATGCGTTTTCTGGCCTTTAGAAGCCGTTTTCGGAATTCTGAGCTTAATTTGGGATCACAACTTTAAAATGCGTTTTCTGGCTTTTAAAAGCCGTTTTCGGGATTCTGAGCTTAATTTGGGATCAAAACTTTAAAATGCGTTTTCTGGCCTTTAGAAGCCGTTTTTCGGGATTCTGAGCTTAATTTGGCATCACAACTTTAAAATGCGTTTTCTGGCCTTTAGAAGCCGTTTTCGGGATTCTGAGCTTAATTTGGGATCACAACTTTAAAATGCGTTTTCTGGCTTTTAAAAGCCGTTTTTGGGGATTCTGAGCTTAATTTGGGATCACAACTTTAAAATGCGTTTTCTGGCCTTTAGAAGCCGTTTTCGGGATTCTGAGCTTAATTTGGGATCACAACTTTAAAATGCGTTTTCTGGCTTTTAGAAGCCGTTTTCGGGATTCTGAGCTTAATTTGGGATCAAAACTTTAAAATGCGTTTTCTGGCCTTTAGAAGCCGTTTTTCGGGATTCTGAGCTTAATTTGGGATCACAACTTTAAAATGCGTTTTCTGGCCTTTAGAAGCCGTTTTTCCGGATTCTGAGCTTAATTTGGGATCACAACTTTGAAATGCGTTTTCTGGCCTTTAGAAGCCGTTTTTCGGGATTCTGAGCTTAATTTGGGATCACAACTTTAAAATGCGTTTTCTGGCCTTTAGAAGCCGTTTTCGGGATCCTGAGCATAATTTGGGATCACAACTTTAAAATGCGTTTTCAGGCCTTTAGAAGCCGTTTTTGGGGATTCTAAGCTTAATTTGGGATCAAACTTTAAAATGCGTTTTCTGGCCTTTAGAAGCCGTTTTTTCGGATTCTGAGCTTAATTTGGGATCACAACTTTAAAATGCGTTTTCTGGCCTTTAGAAGCCGTTTTTCGGGATTCTGAGCTTAATTTGGGATCACAACTTTAAAATGCGTTTTCTGGCCTTTAGAAGCCGTTTTTCGGGATTCTGAGCTTAATTTGGGATCACAACTTTAAAATGTGTTTTCTGGCTTATAGAAGCCGTTTTTCGGGATTCTGAGCTTAATTTGGGATCACAACTTTAAAATGCGTTTTCTGGCCTTTAGAAGCCGTTTTTCGGGATTCTGAGCTTAATTTGGGATCACAACTTTAAAATGCGTTTTCTGGCTTATAAAAGCCGTTTTCGGAATTCTGAGCTTAATTTGGGATCAAAACTTTAAAATGCGTTTTCTGGCCTTTAGAAGCCGTTTTTTCGGATTCTGAGCTTAATTTGGGATCACAACTTTAAAATGCGTTTTCTGGCCTTTAGAAGCCGTTTTTGGGGATTCTGAGCTTAATTTGGGATCACAACTTTAAAATGCGTTTTCTGGCCTTTAGAAGCCGTTTTTCGGGATTCTGAGCTTAATTTGGGATCACAACTTTAAAATGCGTTTTCTGGCCTTTAGAAGCCGTTTTTGGGGATTCTGAGCTTAATTTGGGATCACAACTTTAAAATGCGTTTTCTGGCCTTTAGAAGCCGTTTTTCGGGATTCTGAGCTTAATTTGGGATCACAAGTTTAAAATGCGTTTTCTGGCCTTTAGAAGCCGTTTTTCGGGATTCTGAGCTTAATTTGGGATCACAACTTTAAAATGCGTTTTCTCAGTTCGCGGTTGTCGTTCATGGTGTGCGGTTGTGTTTTCCTCGGTCTTCGGGTGCAATTTTTTTTTCTCGTGCTGACGTATATCGGTCTACTTAATTGATGAAGAGTTGTAGAGATATGAAATAAGTTATTTGGAAATGCTTTGTGCCAAAAATGGAACTCGAGAAATGGAATTGTGAAATGGAAATTAGACAAATGTCCGGAAAATTGAGGTTTGGTGAAGAATAGAATAGTGAAGATATCGTAAGGTCTTGGCTTTAGTGGTGAATTTATTATACGGCGTGTTTGAAAAACGATGCAGAAAGATTTAATTGAGAAACGGCTAATCTGTGTAGTGTTGAGTTTTGTGAATTTTTGCTGGAATTATTGAAGAGGAGATTCTGGAGAAAGATTGATGAAAAAAGAAATTTTCTATCGAAGTGTTCAAGCTGGAACGTGTTCAATCTTGTTCACCTGGAACAGTGGCTGGGAAGGAATCTCCGTTTGCGAGCACAAGAACGTGGAGCTGGTGAGAAGTTTCCGATTTCACCTTTATTTTCTCTTGCCTCTCTTCTTTTTTCTTGTCGGTATGTGACGAAAAGCATAAAATGTAGAAAAACAAACTAAGCAGGCGTTGATTTCAGATTTGGCTTGTTGGTATGTGTACTAGTTCATGGTAGCCTACAGGGTTGTAATGTAGAGATAATCCAGGAGTATGCAACTTGAAACGATTACTCCATAAAACTTATGACCTACATCTTATCGTGTTAGTGAATCTTGTTTGAAAGGTTTTTTTTACGATTTTTAAGATTTTTGGCCTTCGTTTCATTGGAGATGAAAGGTGAAAAACATATGAAAACCTAAATGTGATAAAAAAAAACTTAACATAACATCTAAAAGATGTTCCGCATACGCGTTGTATCAAGTTGCATACTTCTGCTGAGTGCAACCGGCTGAGTTCCTCCCAGCAGGGCTGGATTCATTGATCAATGAATGCGTTTAATTTCGATTGGTCTTACCAAATAATTAATACTGAATGATAATTTTTACTTTCCTTTTCTTTCTAAAATTTCCTTTTGTCTAGAAACCATTGTTTAATTGAGCTTAGTTTTGTTTTATATATATATATTCAACCTGACTTAAACACTTTAGAATGACGCCCAGAATTTTTTGACCCATGAATTGCTTGATTTTTTTTTTAGCATTGCGATTAAATGATTTAGCTTAATGCTCCAATAACTAGGTTGGTTGTTTAATAAATTTTACCCTGCAAACATTATCTCACAGGTTATTGATCAAGCCGAATTGCGTGTTGGAGAAAAAAATGGAAATATTTCATGCTTTATGGTTTCCTTTAAAATGCCCTGTTTTTCATATTATTTATTTGGTCTGCGATTGGGGCTGATTTATTGTGGTGTAATAAATTTTTTTTTATTTTTTTAGTTTCAAGATTTTTTATATTCAAATATTTTAACATGTTTGAAGATAATTCTTTGCGTTTGGAATGGTAATGATCGAAATTCTACGATTACTTCAAAATTTGCATCAATTTACACAATTTCTTCCTCTCTGAGCACTGGTTTCTTTAACTTTAACTCAAATTTATTCATTTTTCAGCATAATTGGGACACTATTCACCACAATTTCAATCATTGGCTGCACAATTCACCTGATCGACGTATCTTCTCTCTTTATCTTAGTCCGCTGATCATAATTGTTTCATAATACTGAACATGATTGTCTAACTATTTTAAATTTTCAGCACTATCATCAGGTTTTCGATAGGTTCTAAATAAATTATTATCTTATTTTCAATTCACTTTTCTGCACCATGTTATGAATTTTTCATTTAGTTTTAAATGTAAATTGTTTTCTTTTTCAATGGGATTGGTTGTGGTTTTATTGTCTTTATAAAATAATTTTCTAATATTGCGGTTTCAGAATTAATCACATTTGTTGTTTTTTTTTATTATTAAAATAGTATTTAAGCAGACGAGTATTGTGGCATCATATCGTCATGTCCCAGTAATTATTTCTCATTAAAGAGGCGAAAAGAGGCATGATGGGGGAAAATACCAATCTAATTTTCAACGTAGCAAATTTTAAACAAATCCTTATGAAAATGAAGTGCTTTTATATGAATAAATATAGGTGACCAGAAGCACTAATTTTAGCTTTTATTTTTATTGTCATTTTCATACAAAACTTTGTCTGTATTTTTAAAACAACAAAATTAAATTGATTTGAAACTGGTAATTTAAAATTAGAATTGTTATCAGGTTCGAAACCAGCACGTTTTCACTGCGACAAACTGTTTTACTTTATTTTATCAGACCTAAAGCACCTAAAAGTTGTATGCACAAAACATTGGACTCCTATAATTACGTTAATTTTCAAACTTAGTACTTCAATTTATGTTATAGCTAGCAATAAAGTTTACATTGTTTTAAGGCCTCAGAAACAGAGATGCAAGTTCCTAAATCATCAAATTTGAGTTTTTAAATCTACTATGTTCTTTTTTATATCTGTTGCCGATTCTCAAAAATTTTTACCGTTATTTTCAATTCAATTTCAACTATCCATTTCAATAATCAAGAATATTTGCTACTTTGAAACAAACCTTAACCAGCTGCACACTTCTGATTCTAAGCGCCTTAATCACTGCAAAAGTAAAAATCTAATATATTTTTTACAATTTCTAAATTTTACAGCTTTTTTATTCAAAGTCTCATCATTCCAATGAAATGATCGTAAAATTTTCATTTTCAGTTACGTTCCAGACTAATAATTAATAAGTTTCAGTAATCAGAAATCTTCAATCGTACTTCGTTCATCTTTATTACCACAACAAAGATATATTTCAACAATTAATTGACATTCAGTTTGTTTCAGTAAAGTTACCTACATTGTATACATGTGTTTGCCTTATTCATTATTATTTTTAATTAATCTTTACATTTTAAACTTAACAGTATTCAAAATAATTACACATTACTTTTTCAGAAAAATTGCATGTATATTCATATTCACATTTCAGTTCATATTCATATTCTTATTCATATTCATATTCATATTCATATTTATATTCATATTCATATTCATATTCATATTCATATTCATATTTATATATTCACACCACTATATAAACAAAATAATGAAAATTTACATGATTTCTGAATTGTATAAATATTTAGGGGATTGGTGGGATGCATCAGGGCATCAAACAAATGGATTGAGCGCATGGGTATGGATCTGTGGCAGTCCTACTCGTATTAAGTTCTCCTGCTGTTTGACGCGCTCTTCTAAAAAACAAATCTTGGGGGCGGGGACTACAGAGACTTGCATAGTGAGTTAGTTGTATATTCGGCAAGAACATCTCGAGACCAATCGATCCTAACCCTTCGGATATCGTAAGTTACTCTACTTACGAATCCATTCCCTTGAACGTCTCATCCAGCTGTTATTAACTGGATATATGGTAACTTACGGTGACTTGTTGATGAAGCCTTAGCCACAACTGCGGTACAACCGTGCACCCAAGGTGGCTACCATACATACATACATACATAAGTTTGCAAGAAAGTGTTTGATTGCTCTGCGACGTAGTTCCACCTCCCCGTGGTGCAGAGTGGAAACGTGTCTGCTTTATGCAGATGTACGGCCGAGAGAACTACACCCCCCCCCCCCCCCTTATGAAGACCCTCGCTAACGAATTTGGATTACGACAATGGAATTTCTATCGGAAACCGACTCCATTGGTGAAGGTGTGAAGCTAACCGTGCCGATGTACCTGGAAGGCTGGCGGGTCGTTAAGTCACGCCAGTCTCTAACGGTTGCCTGTGGGGCACCGGGACACACCCCACAGTATCCCAGTCCTTGCTGCGCTAAGCAGGTCACTGGCGCAGTGGACCGTTTGTTACCTGATTACTCGTGGGATCAAATATGCCAAAAAATCAAAAAGAAACGAAAAAGGACGGAACGGATAAAGGCGAAAGCCCGAATCCGTTCGGCGGGAGTGGCCTTAGGCGTTCACCGGTTAGGCAATCTGCCAAACCGGTGGACCCGACGGCAACGCCGGTGGAAACACCGTGCGATGAGCGAGCGGACCCGTACGAACAAGTACAGGAAGCGCTGGAAGACCTACTGAGCTCCCCGGAACTCCAAGATCCGGGAGCTCCAGTAGAGTTGGTCACGGCCATGGCTGGCATCGCTGACCTTGTGGAATGTGTGAAGGGGAAGTCCAACATCCACAAGGAAATACGCGAGAAGCTAGCCAGGGTGATGCAGCTCTTCATCGCAGCCAACAAAGCTGTGGTGGAACGGCTTGCGGAGCCCGAGGCCGCCAGACCAAAAGAGCGAGGGCCGGCAGAGACCCCTCTGAGGGCGGACACCATCCGCCCAAAGAAGGCCAATGCCTTTGCCCAAACAGAGGGCAGCCTTGCGTTTGCTGGCAACAGCAAGCGTAAGAGAGGGTCTCCCGGGGAACTCAGACCCGGGGACCCTAAGAAAAGAGCGGAGGATCCGTCTGTCCGGCAGGATCCTGCGGCCAGCGCTTCCAAGCGGGCGGAAGGCCCTGCCGAAAAGGCAGGTGAGCCGACGAGCGCAAATACCGGATGGCGGACGGTATCGCGCAAAAGGGGAAGGCCCAAAGGTACGGAGACGGGAAAAGCCAAACCCCAACCCCAACGACGCAAACGTCGCGTCAGGGAGAGGGGCGAGGCGATTGTCGTCAAAGCACCTGAGGGCACGTACGCAGATGTCTTGCGACAGATGCGTACGAACGAGGATCTCGCCGATTTAGGCGATAAAGTTCGGAGGATCCGTCGGACGCGCACCGGCGAGATGATCCTCGAACTGAAGCGTGGTGCTGGAAACTCCAGCGGGACCCTTACGGCTAAGGCAGCCGAAGCTCTTGGCGACAAGGCTGAGGTGCGTGCCCTCTGTAAGGAGGTGACCATCCGGGTTAAAAACCTGGATGAAGTCACAACGGAAGACGAACTGCGGGTGGCACTGGTCGAGCAGTGCAAAATCTGCTCCGACCAGATGACGGTTCGTCTGCGGAATGGCCCTCCCAAATCTGGTATGCAGATTGGGCTGGTCAAACTTCCGGTTGCAGCAGCAAACGCCGCACTTAGGTGTGGGCGGCTAAAGGTGGGATGGTCTATCTGTCAGATATCCATCCCCCAGCAACCGGACCGGTGCTTCAAGTGCCTGTTGAACGGTCACAAGTCGTTCGACTGCACTGGGCCAGACAGAAGTGGCATATGCTGGCGCTGCAGCGAAACCGGCCACAAGTCGGCTAACTGCAAAAAGCCTGCTAAATGCCCTGTCTGCGCTGGAGACCACGCTGTTGGCAACCCTAGGTGCCCCGCCTACACAAAGGCGCAGGCGGTACCACCCCGGGCGCCAAGAGCATAGAGGTCGTCCAACTTAACCTCAACCACTGCTACACAGCACACCAGCTGTTGCGGCAGATGACAGTTGAGGAAAAGTTGGACATCGCGCTAGTGGCAGACCCATATCGCAGAGCTGCGAATGGCATTAATTGGGCGACTGATGATGCCAAACTGGCCGCGATATGGGTTACAGGTAGTTTCCCCATACAAGAAGTTGTGGCGACGGAAAACGAAGGCATGGTGGTGGCCAAAGTTAACGGGATCTACTTCTGTAGCTGCTATGCTCCCCCAAGGTGGTCCTTGGAGAGGTTTGGCACTATGGTTGACAAGATGGTGGATGTGCTAATGGGGAAAAGCCCCATCGTTATTGCTGGCGACTTTAACGCGTGGGCCGTTGAATGGGGTAGCCGCCTCACAAACCCCAGAGGTCAAACTCTTTTAGAAGCCCTGGCGAGGCTTAATGTGGATCTGGCCAACGTAGGGAATACCAGTACCTACCAAAGTTGGAACGGGAGCGAGTCAACCATAGATGTCACCTTCGGTAGCCCGGGGTTGGTAAGCGATTGGATGGTGAGCGGGGCCTACACGAATAGCGATCACTTCGCAATTCGCTATCGGCTAGGCTCAAGTACGCGGACAGGTAGACGCGAGTCTCGTACAGGAGAACGCCTCTGGAAGACAACGCAGTTCGACCAGAACGTCTTTGTCGAAGCGTTGCACTGGGAGAGGAACCTGGACAACCTGTCCGCGGAAGAACTGACGAGGGTTCTAGCTCGCGCTTGCGATGCTGCGATGCCGAGAAGGGCCAAGCATAAAAGCACTAGGCCACCCGTCTACTGGTGGACGGAGGAAATTGCGGGTCTGCGTGCCGACTGCCATAGGGCAAGGCGCAGGATGCAGAACGCAAGGACCCAAGAAGAGCGAACGGAGCGTAGGCCACTCTTCACAAGCGCGAGATCGGCCCTCCGCAGGGCCATCAACGCAAGCAAGAGGGCACGTTTCAAACAGTTATGCCGTGACGCCAACGACTGTCCATGGGGTGATGCCTATCGGATAGTCATGGGCAGAACTAAAAGTGGGGGTGCACCACCTGAAACGTGCCCCGATAAACTGAGAGTCATCATCAATGAGCTGTTCCCACAGCACGATGTTACCCGCTGGCCAACAGTCCCGTATGACTGGGACACCAGCGCCGAAGAGAGGATAACGGTGGAAGAACTTCGCGAGATCGCCAAGTCTCTCCAACCGAGGAAGGCCCCCGGACCGGACGGCATTCCGAACGTCGCGGTGAAGGCCGCGATCAGGGAATTCCCCGATATGTTCCGAACATCGTTGCAACGATACGTGACGGAACGGGTGTTTCCTGACACGTGGAAACGGCAGAAACTTGTTCTTCTGCCAAAGCCGGGTAAGCGTCCAGGAGACCCATCGGCATATCGGCCGATCTGTCTACTGGATACAGCGGGTAAGGTCCTGGAGAAGGTGATTCAGAACCGACTTCAGAGATACACGGAAAGTGAGGGCGGACTCTCGGGGAAACAGTTTGGTTTCCGTCGAGGTCGCAGCACCGTAGATGCCATCCGCTCGGTCATCGAGGTAGCGGACAGAGCCAGGCTGACCAAGAGGAGAGGGCTCCGCTTTTGCGCGGTTGTCACTCTGGATGTGAAGAACGCCTTCAACAGTGTCAGTTGGACAGCGATTGCGTCGTCGCTCATCCAAATGAGGATCCCGGCATATCTGTATAGGCTTGTGGAAAGTTACTTCCACAATCGCCAACTGCAGTATATGACCGGCGAGGGTTTGCGAACACAAGAGGTTTCGGCGGGTGTTCCACAGGGGTCAATTCTCGGCCCGGTTCTGTGGAACATCACTTACGACGAACTCCTACGAACGAGCCTCCCATCGGGAGCCGAACTCGTAGGATTTGCAGATGATGTAGTCCTCTTGGCGAGGGGCTCCTCAACAGCGGAGGTTGAGCTACTGGCCACGGTAGCTATCCAGGAAGTGGAACGCTGGATGCACTCCAAGTGCCTGCGTCTAGCCCACCACAAAACCGAGATGGTGCTTATCACCAACCTGAAATCACCCCAAACAGGTACCATTGCCGTTGGACCGTGCAACATCGTGTCTAAACGCGCAATTAAGTACCTAGGGGTGATGATTGACGACAGGCTCAGCTTCACGAGCCATGTCGAACACGTGTGCAAGAGAGCGGCAATGGCCACGGCCGCACTCACACGAATGATGCCGAACTCCTCGGCTATCCAAAGCAGCAAAAGGCGGATCATTGCAAGTGTGACCACTTCGATCTTGCGGTACGGAGCAGCGGCCTGGAGGCAGGCCCTGGGAGGAAGCTGTAACCTGCAGCGACTTAGCAGCGTTCAGCGGCTGATGAACCTGCGGGTTATCAGCGGATACCGGACCATGTCGTCCGAAGCCGCCTGTGTAGTAGCGGGTGTTATGCCCATCTCGGTTTTGCTAGAGGAGGATGTCTATTGCTACGACAACAGAGACACGCCCAACGTTCGAGATCTCGCCAATGAGGACTCGATGTCCAACTGGCAGCAGCTGTGGGACAGCTCAACGAGAGGAAGGTGGACCCATCGTCTGATCCCGCACATCGGGAGCTGGATCGGAAGAAGGCACGGTGAAGTGGACTTCTATATGACGCAATTCCTGACTGGTCATGGATGCTTCATGAAGTACCACTACCGGTTTGGACATGTGGCTTCGCCATATTGCCCAGATTGTGGTGACGTAGAGGAAACACCCGAACATGTGGTGTTTGTCTGTCCGAGGTTTGCGGCGGTACGTACTTCCATATTTGCCACCTGTGGGCCTGACACGACAGCAGATAACGTTGTACAGAGGATGTGTGCGGATTCCAACACTTGGCACGCGGTCAGCGATGGGTTCACCCGGATCATGACTGCCCTGCAGAGGAGCTGGAACCAACGGCAGTCCGCGAACGGTGTAGGATGACTCCATCGGCGGGGAGCATCTGAGTAGTGTGCGTCCGATCCCTTGATCGAAGCTACAAAGATAAGGCAACATCTTCTGCGTAGCGGAGGTCAGGGGTGCGCCGCGAACGTGTGTAGGATACCCCAATGTCGGGGGGTATCCGAGTAGTTCCGCTTCCTAAGAGGGAAACTGCGGGGATAAGACTTTACCTTCCTCGTAGCGGATCTCGAGGGAAGAGGGTTAACCACTGTCGGGGGATACCCACGGGTAGAGAGGCTCTCGACGCCGGGCGAGCCTCTCGAGTCGGTGTAGGATGTCGTCACCGTCGGGAAACATCCGAGTCGTAGCGTTCCAAGTCCCGAATGTGTGCCGTGACAGGCGCGAGTCTAGGATAAGCTGCTCTCGATTTGGCACACAACGGGCAGGAAAATCCGCGGGCCAAAAATCCTAGGGTTGCCAACCAAGGGGGATAAAGAAGACCGGACAACGGTCGGAGTAGACTGACCCCATCGACGGGGGGCTGTCGAGTAGAGTGCGTCCGACCCCACGGTTTGAAGTTACAAAGATAAGACAATACCTTCTGCGTAGCGGATGCCGTGGGTGCGCCGCGTTCGTGTGTAGGATGCTCCACCTTCGGGGAGTATCCGAGTAGAGCGGTTCTCAACGACAGAAGCTGCGGGGATAAGACTTGACCTTCTTCGCAGTGGAAATCGTTGGGAAAGGGTTATTCCACGTTCGGGGAATACCCACGGGTAGAGTGGCTCTCGACGCCGGGCGAGCCATTCGAGTCGGTGTAGGATGACGTCTTCGTCGGGAATCATCCGAGTCGTTGCGTTAAGTCCCGCGCGTGTGCCGTGACAGGCGCGAGTCCAGGATAAGCTGCTCTCGATCTGGCACACGACGGGCAAGGTGGCAAACTTCGAACCCTGAAGATAAGAGGTTGGGCTTCGAGTCGTTAGAGGAGAGGTCAGGCCTCAAACCTTCAGGCGGAGAGGTTTGTGTGGTCAACCCCGAGTCTTTATGATAGGAGGTCGGGTCCCGAGTCGTAAGAGGAGGGATCAGGCCCCTTACCAACAAGAGGAGGGGTACAAGTGGTCACCTCGAGTCATTACGAGGAGAGGTCAGATTTCAAGTCGTTAGAGGAGAGATCGGGCCTTGAATCGTGCAGAGGAGAGGTAAACCTCGAGTCGATGCGAGGAGGGGTCGGATCTCAAGTCGTTAGAGGAGAGATCAGGCCTCAAGTCGCGAAGAGGAGAGGTTTGTGTGGGAATCTCGAGTCATTGCGAGGAGATGTCGGTTCTCAAGTCGTTAGAGGAGAGTTCAGGCGTCGAGTCGTAAGGATGAGAGGTTTTGCTGAAAGTGGTCTCGTTAATGAGTATTGCCTTTGAGCGCATTAGCGCGAATAGACCTCCCACTATTGAAGCATAGTGTACTAAACAGTTCGAGGTGGGAACCAGGTCTGCGGCCCCAGGTGGAGTTTAGGGAGTAGGGGGT
This sequence comes from Uranotaenia lowii, assembly GCF_029784155.1. NCBI lineage: Eukaryota > Metazoa > Arthropoda > Insecta > Diptera > Culicidae > Uranotaenia > Uranotaenia lowii. Next base: position 178,691,168 of record NC_073692.1, on the reverse strand, counting down.
ATACACGGAGTATATCATGAGTCTGCCCATTGTACCCATGGACCCAGAGTAGCAAACTGGGGGGACGCGGTGGCTCGCCGTGCCTTGGAATACAATCCGTAAACCGGGATTTACCACCTGTGGTTACCAACTAAAAAAAAAAAAGAAAGTGTTTGATCTGGTAAGGTATTTGCAGCTGCGGATGAAAAACCCCGGGTTTTGTGAAAAACAAGACCATGGACTCCAAAATATACAAGGAGGAGTGCATGAAAAACGTTTTTTTTTTTCGTAGATTAGATCTCACAAAGGACCAATAAAGTTTTCGCTAGATTTGGCAACCTGCCACTACAGCAAAGAGGTACTACAGTGGTATGGGGCCAACGGGTAGATTTTGTCGAAAAGGACATCAACCCGCTCAACTGCCCTCAATTTCGCCCTCTCGAAAAATTTTGGGCAATTGTCAAGCGGAAGATGAAGAAGAATGGTTTGACGACTCGGGATGCAACAGAGATGAAGAGATTGTGGCAAGCTTCCGAGATTCGCTCAGGATAGCTGATCCCTGAACGCTGTTTCCAAAGCTCTCTCAGGTAGTGAGAAGAACCTCCTTCAATACTGTGTGAGCAGAGAACATGTTGCGCGACATTTTATTCCTGTATTATCGGAGAGCATACGTTGCTTGTCTTGTTCGCGGCGGAGTGGAATTCTATCTCGTCAACACCCATTGGAGGTTCGCTAACAAGATAATTCCCCGTTCCTTGTATCGCTGCAGAACAATTCGACAGGGGGGGAAATTTTAGTTTGTCGCACTCGCTTGCGATAGGTTCGTAGCATTTATCAGCAGCGAAAAACTCGGCTCTGAGTTGGATCACATGGATCGCTCATACGTTTATCGTATACGTCGGGTAGTGGCAGAAGAATGCATAACGTAAACTAAAATCAAAATATCTCGAAAACGCGTGGATATTTTTCAGTCATGTTTTCACAAAAAATATTCTAAGAATTAAAAGGAACTTACTTATGACATTTTCCTCAAAGTGTGAGAAACTGGTGAGGCTATTACTAAAATTGCTTAATTAGTTATAATTATTTTCAAGAAAAAAAGTAATTTTTAAACCACTGCATTTCCATGGAAAGTTTTGAGGATTCAAAAAACTTTTAAACCTTAATCGATCACAAACATTATCCTTCGCTTAATGAACATTTTATATTAATTTTTGTTAGTTTCGTTATTTACAATTCATTCTCAGTTTGATGCATTGTTGATAATGGTAAGTTATCTGAGAAGGGGTTAATTTGCGTTACGGGCTTGCAAGGAACTCGAAGCATTCTTCAGTGGTTTTTTCAATTTTTCAAAATGACATTCAAACATTTTCGATACGATTAATAAAGTTTACAAAAAATACTACACACCCCGTTCGTTTTTGACAACATTCGATTTAGGCAACATCCGATTTTGGCACATGTGTCAAAATGGAACGGTTTTTTGAGCGACAGTACCTTTCAGTTTTCTCTATAACAGGACCAATATAATTTAGAAAAACTTCATAAATACGTTTTTACGTTCTGAAATAGTGATAAAATACAACACAAAAACAAAAGTTTTTCAAAAAAATTATAAAGTTCTCAAAAAGACAAAAAGATGAACAATTCAAAAAAATTGAAAAACAAATACAAACAACAAACTAAAAATGACAAAAAACAAGCAAAAAATGCTGAAAAATGACAAAAACAGCATATATGATCAAAAAAACAAGATTATAAACAAAAATAGTACAAAATGCATCAAAAACATGAGAAAAGATAATTAAAAAATGAATAAAAATGGTCGATAGTTGACTAAAAATAAGGTTAATGATAATAAAAATAGTTATTTTTGTAGAAAAAAGAGTAAAAAAAATAAAGAAAAATTGTTCGATTTTGGCAACATTCGATGTTGGCAACACAAAATGTTCGGGAATGTTGCCAAAATCGAACGGGGTCTGTATTCCAAATTTAGATTCCAGATCAGAATTCCAATATGAGCAAATAGCTGAAATTTGTTTCTGAGCCCTCAATCGTCAATATATTAGTGTTTAAATTTAAAGGGTTTTTTGTTTCAATCTGATTTCTTATTTTTTTTTTCAATCGAACTTGCGAATCTGAATTAAAATATGAATTCCAAATGATGAATCTTACATAATCAGAAAATAATTATCCATTATTCCATGAATTTTCAACACCTAAGCATTAAATAGGAGTTGAAGAAAAAAATCATGGAATTTTTTTTGAATGAAATGCAAAACCATATTTGAATAACGATTTCGAAACACCTTTGCAATTCTATTTTCTAATGACGAAGTGAATCGAATATCAAGAATCCTAGACTACATAAATACGGAATTTGAAAAATGAAAACAGAAATACCATCATGTCACCATCTACCGCCCAGTTAAGCGGTTTTTCAACTTCAAACATGTGTAATAAAAAAAACGACGACAGATTTTTATTCGCTTTCTTTTCCAATACATCTCAAAACTGCTCTACTTTAAGTAAAAAAATTAGTGGAATGCGAAAAATGTACGCTTTTAAAAATAATTAACTAAACGTTGAGGTGTTCAACTGGCCCTATTACCGCCCACTCGACTTTTTCGGGTATTGATAATGTTTTCTTAAGGAAAAACTATCTAAAAACACGGAAACTTTTCTTTTTCATATTGTCCATGTAACGAGCTGTCAAAACCATATTTTGGATCTTGAGAGAATACATTTTGTGAAATCTTTCCCGCAAATTTTGTACAAATTTTAACAAAGTGCGTTGACTGACAAAATGATGATTTCCGGCAAACAGCCTCAAGTAATCGGTTACTTTCAGCGATAAAACATCATTTTCTAACGTAATCAAACTTAATGCTTCTTACAATTTACACTTTTGACACAATACATGCGTTAAAAACAAAGAAATTGTGCGTGACCGGTAATTAGGAACCCACACTTTTTTTATACACCAATTACCGCCCATCACTAAACGCTTCAAAAAACAACAACAATTGAAAAAATCGAAAATTTTCCGATGCAAATCTATTCTTAAAAAAATCAAACTATTGTTTCAAGTCGATTGTAGGACAAATAGGTACTATTTAGTAAACAAAACCCCTTTTTTCCCTAGGAGCACAGTTATGCTTAGTTCGCTAACAGGCGTCGAATTCAATAATTTGACCGGAAACGAAAAACCAAATATTTTATTTCTGGCTATAGTTAGCATAATTAGGTGATGATTTTTCAGTGAAATGGTCGAACAATGATGCCGACACAGAACACAGGTCTTAGTTTTGGAGAAAAAATTCCAGTTTTTTCGAAATACACACAAAAGGGTGATTTTGGGCGGTAAATGGTGTCTGGGCGGTGAATGGTGACTTGATGGTAAAATTTCTATTTTGATAATAGGGAACCTCTGATTGAGTTTAGTCTTATTTCAAATTCAATATCAGATATAAATTTCAATCACTTTTTAAATTTGTAGCAGGATTCGGATTAGTTTTCGGGATTTTGGCGTCAGCTCTGACTCAGGATTGTCACTCTTGTATAACCTCACTCAATTATCAAAATCCAATTTTAAATTTGTTTTGTGTAGAGTAAAACAGCCGCTCACTTTTCTTAGACCCTCATGGGAAGGGGGGAGGAGGTTAACAGCCAAACTCCCCCCCCCACCTCCCCCATTCTACGGCTATGCCCAGAATGACAAATTCCCAAAATCAAACCCCAGAATTTTTTTTTTGTAATTGTAATTTAATACAAATACAAATACATACTATTCCTCAGAACATTTTTTCCAGAGGGCATCATTTATCATAAATATTTTTCCCAAGAATAGACCATTTCCCACAATGGAACATGTTCTAGAATGTCACAAACCTAGATTTTTTACTCTTTTCTATACTTTGTTGAAAGTTCAATGCAAGACTTAAGCGAACGTCTGGTTTGTAAAACTAGTTTGTTCCTGCAAAATTAGTCAAATTCTTACTAAAATCTGTCCCAACCAATACTAGTGATTTTTGTTAAGTCAAAGAGACAATGAGTAAAAGTACTTTGAAAAAATCATTGAAAAAACCATTGCAAAACCAAATATCTGGACTGAGTTTTTATTTTCAAATTTAACATCAAAGCAAAATTTATTTCTATTCAACCATGAAAAGTGCAGAAAAGTATTTGTTTGATAGGAAATGTATATTTTTCAGTCAAATCAATTCGACTGGAACCATACCACCATACATAAGCAGTAAGCTCATGTTTTCCATTAAGAAAAAACAAGTAATTTGAAAATTATCTAGGTGGGATCGTAAAAATTCCAGAACAATTTCGAATTCCAAATAAGTCAAAAAACGTGTAAGGTACACCGGGGTAAGTGAGGACGGTTTTTCATATAGTTCAACTTGAAAAAATCATTAAAAAATCAGCAGTGGACCAATTTTGATAAAATTGCATTCAATGTGATGCAGAACATGTTGTTTACAAATGCTGAAGAGATGAGCTTGATAGACGAAAAGCGAAAAAAGTTATCACGTTAGTAAAACTGCTCCGTCCTTCTGCTGAACGCTACAATCAAACCAGTTCCGAAACAAACGAAGGAAAATACATCGCTCAGAGTTGTCTCTTGACCCGCTCTTCACAGATAGCATTCAGAGGTGATAAGCGACAACTTGTATTTTTAATGTCGCTTATCATCGTTGAGTTGTTTCATTATAGATAGGTGATTTGTTGCATTCGTCTGCCCATAGGATACAATGAAACAAGATTTTTTGTAGGAACTATCTCTAGGCTGACAAAATGTCACGCGGGATTGTAGCAGAGAGAAAATACACCATGTTTGTTTCGGCGGAGAATTCTCTCGCTTGACGATAAGGAGAAATGATCCAATTTCGGAACCTTGGATTGTGGAACAAAATGGCCGCTGAGATCAGCGAATAGAGTGTTCAAATTATAATGAGTGGTTCTAGTGGGAAAGTTCGAAAATTCATCAAAATAACATCGGAATATTTTTTTTATTATTTTTCCTTTAAAGTGCAATAAAAACCCTACATTTAAAGTTCAAAACATTTTGATTTCGTTTACATAGCTCCGAGATAGACCCGTTTTAATGCGTCCAGATTTGTAGTGATCCATGCTTAAACATACAACACATAACAACTTAAATGCCCCCTTAATAAGTTAAAGCCACAGGTAATCATACCACTTATGCATCAAAAGATCTAAAGTTGATAAGACATGAAATTGATGTAGTCAGAAAAATTATTGGCTTCTTCATTTATTTTTAATTTTCTTGAAACATGTGATTTTCACCCTACAAAAATAAAGGGGTAACTTTGGACAAACTTTGTTTTCAATGAAAAATCTTGTGAAAACGTATGGAAATTTTTGGTTTTTGAAAATTTGTGATGACATATAACACCAATTATAGTGTTATTTTTTTTAGAACTGAATTTTATATTTTTCCTGACAATAAAGCAGCTATATGAAAATGCTTAGGGCGCTGCGCTGCGTACATTAAAGGGTAAAAAGAACTAGATTCAAAATGAAAAGCTGAAATCATAAAAAAGTGTTTGGATAGGTAGAATTTTAATGTTAACTTGAGATATACAGCCAATATTCGGCCGAATATGCTGACGGTTTCATAACAAAAATACAAAAGCTTTTACTTTAATTTCCTTCTATTCCTTACTTCATGATTCTTCTATTCTTTCCATTTTGAAACTGCTTATTTGATATCGAATTAGATGTTTAAAAGAACGATGATCTTTTAGCCTTACGAGTTCCATTCTTTCTACTAGACGGTCAGGCAGTCCAAGACAATTTTTTGAAAAATTATTTAAAAAATGGCATATTTGAACAAAGTTTTGGCCAAAAATATACAAAAAAGAAGTAAAAGTGAAATAAAATAACTTGAAATATCAAATTTTCATTAAATCACAGCAGCAGTTTTATTTGAATTTTTTATTTGATTTAGCAAATATGTGATTTGAATTAACCTGGGCAAACTCCGAGAAGTTTTGAACAATATCAGGGCATCCCGGCCAGATTTGACTTATGTATCAAGAATTCTTCATTGGATGTATGTGCAAGCCTTGGATATATCAAGAAAATCTGGAATAAACGATAATCAAAGTGTAAAGCTATCTAAAAGGAAATATGCAAGGATACACTTAAGATTTTTTACTGGAACCATAAGAATTTGATGAATGAGTAGCTGGTTTGGTTTGATTATTGCTCATGTTAGTTATTCTGAGAGTCTGTTTATCAAAATAACGATGTTTCCAGCTGTAATTAAACATCCCATAAAAATCCCACAACCATGTTTTTAAAGTTTTTCCAAAAATAAAAATGAAGTTTTTTCAGTTCTCAAAAACCAATATATCTCGCGTGAGCTTTCATTACGTCGTACAAAACATCTTGAAAATTCACAGAAAACTGCTGCAAAAGTTTTCAAACAAGTATGTGTATAATGTGAGACTTTTATGGTAAAACTCGTAAATATGGAATGAGAGCGCTTTTAAAGTGGTTTGTGTTGGATCTACGGATTTTCAATCGTTGATCAAATTTTTTTGACACCTGGGGATTTTTATTTATTATCTGACAATTTGCGCCGGGGGTCTTCAGATTTTCCCCAAAATTGAAAATTTGGTTCATTTTTGCGACTTAAAAACACATGTATTTTTTCAGATTTCTAACATTTTTATTTTTTGAGTAAGCTTCGATTAGATTTTTTTTGTAAATAATAAATAACCATTTTTCAAAGCTAAATAACTCTGTTGTTTCTCAACGGAAGTTATAAAAAAGCACATCAAAATGCATTGAAATTTTATCAGCTTTCCAAATAGAATAGTTGAAAAAAATTAAATATTGACCTTCAACATGAAAAGTTGTAAATAAACTTTAAATGGCGTCTAAAAGTACCGTCTGCACCACCGAATATTTTGCAAAAAATACCATTGTATAGCTCGATTCATGATGCAACTTTCATCTGAAGACACCAAAGTGGGCCATTTACAATGTCACGTCCTGTGACCTTTAACCTTCACTAGGTCAACGACCTTTTAACTTGGAGGTGATATCAGACTTGACCTTATCTGGTCAGGAGGAACAGCTAAAGAAACGACTGTTTGCTAGGACTTCAAATATACAACTAAACTTTATTTGGACTTAGGTAGTAAACTTGGGGCTACTTGCTATAATTCAGTTCTCTCCTCTCAACTCCCCCCTTAAGATAATTTACACTTAAAACTACTCATATTTCATTATTTCATATTTTTCTTGCATAGCCACTCTACGTTTAAATTTTCATATTTTTTTCAGTTTTTCTTTGAGATCGGCGTGGCATTTGAAAATCTTGTAATTCATGTTTAAATTCTGTTTGATCCATTACATTTTCAGTGTCATTCTTGGATTCAGTTGTATTTTTTGTGCTTAAACTATCATTATAATTTGAATACTTAGAGAAAAAAGGTTGTTTTGAATTTTTTTTTAAGTTGATTTTGATGAGCTTTTTTGAGTTCTCCTTGGATATCGATTAAATAAGTCATTTGAGATATTTTTTTAACAATCACTGCCTCATGACTAAACATTTTTCCGTTAACTTTAAACGAGTAAATCACTTTATCGTGCTTTTTAAATTTACTGTCACTACTATTATTTGTAACCTGCGATAACTGTATATTTTTTCTTGGATTTATTCCTGATAATAAAGTTTGAATGGGGTAAGCAAAAATTCTTTGATTTGGAATAATGTTATCTTCTGTTGTTGGAGTTTGGTGATGATTATGAAGAAACGAACGAATTTTATTGTCTATCTGCAAAGATGGAAGAGATTCATAAGTATCGATTAATTTACAAAGAACTGCTTTAGTCGTTTGCACCGCTCTTTCCGCTAACCCATTGCTAGCAGGATGATACGGGGGTGATGTTATGTGGTTTATATTTCTCAATTGACAAAAATTTTCAAACGCGCTGCTGGTAAATGGTGAACCATTGTCACTCACTAACGTTTCCGCGAATCCGAAGGTAGAGAAAACATCATCTAGTGCTTGTGCAACGTGTTCTGCTGTTGTTTGATTCATCCTTTTAATTTCAATCCAACGTGAAAAAGCGTCTACTATTATCAAGAATGTTTTATTGAATTTATGGAAAAAATCTATATGAATACGTTCAAAGGGTTTAAATGTTTCTGGCCAATTGCCGTATATTTTTGGTAATCTATTTGTATTTAAAAGTTGACATTTTCTGCAGGATGATATAAAATTTTCAATATCTGATCCCAAACCCTCCCAGTACATATGATATCTGGCAATCTGTTTCATCTTTTGCACCCCTCTATGATTTGAGTGTAATAATTGCAAGGATGGTAGCTTTAAATCCGATGGAATCACTACGCGTTCTCCAAACAGAAGACAGTCAGATTCTATGTTAAGTTGGTGTCTTTTGGAAAAATAGTTTTTTAATTGTTTTTCTTTAACATGACTGGGCCAACCATTTTTTGTATAATTGATGACTTGTGATAGCAAAGGGTCAAGGGCAGATTTTTCACTAATTAATTTGGAATTGATATTTATATTTTTGTTGTCAATCAAATAATTTATGTTATTTAAAGAGCTTCGGTTACTTTCTTCAATATCGATCTGACTGGGAAGCTGATCTAGTGGGAGTCTCGATAAACAATCAGCTATATAATTTTCTTTACCAGGTTTGTAAATCACATTGTAATCAAAGATTGATAAACGAATATAATACCTCTGAAGCCTGTTAGCGATTACCATCGGTCCACCTTTTTTTCCACTAAAAATTCCCATTAAAGGTTTATGGTCGGTGATGATGGTTATTTTCTGACCAAGTACATATTTGTAAAATTTTTCCATCGAAAAGACAATAGCTAGGGCTTCTCTGTGCAGGATAGGATAATTTTTTTCTGCTTTTGTTAGACGTCGAGAGACAAAAAATACTGGCAGTTCAGCTCCGTTAACGTCATGACTCAAAACACCTGATATGCCTTCGTCGCTAGCATCACATGTTACAGTTATGGGTTTGGAAGGATCATAATGGGTTAAAATCTTGTTACTACAAATGGCATTTTTGCTGTTTCCAAAAGCAAGTTGGCAATCATGGTCCCAAACCCAAGGCTGATCTTTGGTCAAGAGATTGTGTAACGGTGCTAGGGTTATGTTCAACTTTGGTACAAATTTAATGTAAAAATTAATCATGCCGAGAAATGCTTTCAGTTTTTTAACGCATGTTGGCACTGGCACGGCCGTTATTGCTTTCACCTTCTCTGGATTAGGCGACACACCGCCTTCCGAGAGAATGTGTCCCAAATACTTCACACAGGGAACAAACCAGTGACATTTGTCGGAATTAATTTTTACATTATATTGAACCAACTTTTTCAACACCTCTTCTATCCTCTCTAATAATTCTGCATCGGACTCGGCCCAAATGAGTATGTCGTCAATATACGCCTGAACGTTACTGATACCAGATAAAATTCTATCTATTACTGATTGAAAAATGGAACTAGCAGGTTTCACACCGTATGGTAAACGCCGATAGGCAAAAAGACCTTTATGTGTATTAATAACTAGAATTTTTTTAGCGTTTTCAGAAACTATTAACTGCTGATAAGCTCCCCTTAGATCGATGAGAGCGAATTTTTTTGCTTTGCATTTATTTGTAATAAGATCTTCGATAGTAGGCAAAGGATAATGATGGGTGGTTATGTAAGGGTTAACAGTTTTTGAACCATCCATGCATATTCGGATATCTGTTTTGTTAGGCTTTACAACAACAACAATGGGAGAGGCCCAGTCGGCGTATTCAACTTTCTCTAAAATTCCTTTAGACACCAGAGCTTCCAACTGATTTTCAACTTTATCTCTGTGTTTAAATGCTACTGTGTAAGGTTTATGAACTATTGGTGTTGCATTCTCAACCATTTTTATATCCACAACCACATCTTTGATAGGCTCCGAGATATCATCATCGAAAGCTTTCTGATATTTGAGTTTGAGATTTGCGATAGTGTTTTTAACCCAGAGATCTCTGCTGTCTTCGGCTAGAATAGAGTTAAGAGAAAACGTGGATCTCCACTTTGGAAAAATGACATTCAACCAATCCCTTCCCATAAGCGGGGTAAAATGTTTCTTAGATTCAACTACAACTAAAGGAAGTATAAACTTTTTATCATTTAATCTGACATGTACATTAAGCTGACCAGCAATCGGAACTTTTCCGCCCGATATCACAAAGAAATTTCTACTTACTGGAAGAAGAGGATTAGATTTAAATTTTTCGACAAAAGTTCGTTTAGAACATATCGTTGCGCAAGCACCAGTGTCGCACTCCATCATCAAATAAGTGTTATTTACATTAAGTTTCAAACAAGCTGGGGTAGTATCAGATTTAGTCTCACCTACAACAACATTGTTCACCATATCGACACTACCATCATCGTCATCATTAGATAAATCTTCGCATGCGTCATTATCATCGTTGAGATTGGACTTCAGCTCTTCCATCGCTGCACTCAGCTGGTTTATCCGCTCTTCAAAAGCTCGTTTTCGGTTCACTCGCCCCCTGGGTGGCCAAAAGGTACGTGGTTTTTTGGCTTTCGGAAAACCACATGTGTATGAAAGATGCCCTCTCTGGTAGCAGTTGTAGCAGACGACCTGGCTCTCCTCCGATCCATTCCCACGTCGTTGGTTGATAGCGTCGCGCGATCGAGCGGCGTCATCAAATTGGCTAGACCGAACTAAACTGTTCGATGCACTCACAGGCTTACGGTTTGGGCCAACGTAATTTACCATGTTCTCATCAGAGCGACCCATTTTGCGCGCCTCAGCCGCCGCAACTTCAATTGTTTTAGCCTTTTCTATCAGCTCCGATAAAGTCAGGTCAGCATTGCCTTCACTTATCATCTTCTCGCGAGTTTTTTCTCTTCTTATTCCCGACACAAAAACTGATTTCACAAGCGTGATTTCGGTTTCTAACGAAACATCACAGTGTTCTACAATATTTTGTAGTTCGATGGCAAAATCATCGAGTGATTCACCGTCCAACTGTTTGCGAGTGATTAATTTATGGCGTTCTGCAAACACATTTTTATTCACTTCGAAAATCTTTTTGAACTTTATCACAATTTCCCCGTAGCTCTTGCCAACAATTTTGTCTGGCTTAAAGCTTCCTATCAGTCTATCTGCTGTTTCTTGGCCAACACTTGTGATAAACTCCAGTGGCTTTTCATCATCAGGAGTCTTATTCAATGCAAAAAATATCTCCACTGTCTGTAAATAAGAATTTACATTCAACCCCGGCACATAAATTGGAAACTTGCCCTTCAACCGATTTTCACCTGACGAAACAGCAGGTTTTGATTCACTCGGTAAACTCATGTCCAACAAGCACGCCCTTTTTCCTCGTCGCCAATATGTCACGTCCTGTGACCTTTAACCTTCACTAGGTCAACGACCTTTTAACTTGGAGGTGATATCAGACTTGACCTTATCTGGTCAGGAGGAACAGCTAAAGAAACGACTGTTTGCTAGGACTTCAAATATACAACTAAACTTTATTTGGACTTAGGTAGTAAACTTGGGGCTACTTGCTATAATTCAGTTCTCTCCTCTCGAAGAGTTATGAAAGAAATAATGACAATAAATCTATTTTTTTGCATCGAAAACAAACAATGGTCGAACAACTGCACTCACATATGGAGATAGCAAGCACTTCTAACAACATGGAAACAAAAGATCTTACTATAGCAGGTAAAAAACACCAGTTTTTCGTGCTTTGTAGAGTGTTTGCAGCAAAACTGACTTAAAATTTTAACCAAAATTCTGAGTATCGTATTGTTTAAGTGATATAACTAATAATGGTAATGTTGCTTTTACAACCTGGTCATAAACTATATAACTTATTAATTTTTCGATCAAAGATCATTGTGAAGCATAATCAATGCCAATAGTAGAAGGTTCAGTCCCTGTGTTTGGGATCACAAAAATGTGATTAAAAAAATGAAATATAGACGTGCTTTACAAAGTTTTCATATCGGGAGCTAAGCACTGGACACAAAAATCCTTTCCCATTGATAAAAAAAAGTATGAGAAAGTGGCACAAATGTTGTAGAAATAATCAAAGAGCTCAGTATGGCCAGCCCAGGCTGTAAAATAATGAAAATATGATACTTTTACCGTATTCGTTTTCTACATTCGCCCAGTTTTGAGGTTTACCATACTAGAACGAACATAATTCGTCGTCAGTGTTTTGCTACCTCGATCGCTCAAACACGAATCTTAAGTGTTCCACCGTCCATTTTAAATCAAATCTGGGGAATTACGGATGCAAAACTTAGCGCATAAACTTCTAAAAATGACAGTAAAATGTGCATAACTTGTTGTGACCTGGTGCAAAACAGGGTATAAACGAATACGTTATTACATTTTTGGATATAACATGAAGTCAGTTAAGCTGGAACAATCTACCGCCCCTTCTTTCATAACAGTCCCATGTATAAAAATAAGCAAGCGAGACAATCAGCTTTTTCTGTTTTGGAATGTATTTTTAAATTGTGAACACCACTTTCAGCATAAATGAAAATCGTTTCTAGGTTGTCATAATAAATCGTAGGTCTGAAATTTTTGAAATTGGGTTATTGGTAAGGTCGAGAGCACCATTTTTATTCATTATGGGACTGTTAATCGACCATATTTGAAACCTTTTTCGAATCTACTAGCATAACAGTCCCACCAAGCTACTTTCTAAGACTTAAATTTGATCATTTTTGAACTTCTAAATGTAATTGTCAGAAAAAAAACATACTTTTGCAAAAAAATATCATGAATTCCACATTGTAAGTTGAATTTTTTTTAACGATTTTTGATTGCATCCGATAATTTTTCGCTCAGGAAGTCATTCCTAAGAAAGTCAGACCTGCCTTCGAAAACTAGTGTGCATCATTCGACATCAAGTGAGTTAAAAAAATGTTTAAATGATTCAAAGCAATAAACCAAAGACTATTTCGCCGAAAGAAACATTGAAAAGTAACCAAATACGTGGTATTTCACATATGGGACTGTTATTCAGGTATATTTCATATAGGACAGCCACGAATTGATATTTTTTGTTCGAAATTTCTAGAACAAAACCTCTTTTATTAGGGAACGTCCATAAATGACGTAGCATTTGTGGGGGAGGGGGGGGGAGTTTGACTTTGTGTGACGATGTGTGACGAGACGGGGGTTAGGGGTTCAAGTAAAGCTACGTAGCTTTAATTAAAAAAAATCAAAATTAAGCAAAATTATGCCTTATTCAATCCAGTCTGAACATGTAGCTTTTGACTCCTACTGCCCGACTGTTTTCAAGCGAATCAAGGAGCGTACATGCAAGAAATGCAATTTATATTCCGCTTCAAATGTTCTCCAAAAGGAGCATAGCAAAATCCACAAGGCCCCAGCCTCGAATAGAAAGATTCGCCCAAAGCGAATTGTAGGCAAAAGAGGACACGAAGTGCTGGTCATCACTCCGGAGGACGATAGAGAGTAGGCAGAGGCTGACATCACAGATGCAATTATTCCAGCCGAACAGACGATGGAGGAAAACTGCCCAACGATTTCATTGGAATCCAGAATGGAGATAATTTGGACCGACGCAACTGATTGAATACTTCCTAGCTATCCTGTTTGTTGAAAGGTAGCTTGATTTTTTTGACTGATTGATATGCTTTTTTAAACTTCCATTTATAACTTCTTTCCCTTTCATTGTTATTTTTTGTATTATTCTTGCAAAATGCTGTTAATAAAAGTAAAAATTAAAAACCGATTTTTAAAATTGGGGGGGGGGGGGGGGAGGGAAGGGTTTATTAAAGCTACGTTATTATCTAGGGGGGGTATATGACTTTGTGACGAAATGCTACGAGGGGGGAGGGGGGGTATAAAAATTCACAAAAAAAGCTACGTCATTTATGGATGTTCCCTTAGTCTTTTATGTTGAAGCCTTATGTTGACCTAAAATGACGAAAATTCATATGGGACTGTTATGCGAGTAGGGGCAGCCTGAAAAGGACGAAAAAATAGTGTTTTTTACCAGCTTTGATAAGTTCTTTTGTTTCCATGTTGTTAGAAGTGCTTGCTATCTCCATATGTGAGTGCAGTTGTTCGACCACTGTTTGTTTTCGATGCAAAAAAATAGATTTATTGTCATTATTTCTTTCATAACTCTTCAAGGTGTTAATGGCCCACTTTGGTGTCTTCAGATGAAAGTTGCATCATGAATCGAGCTATACAATGGTATTTTTTGCAAAATATTCGGTGGTGCAGACGGTACTTTTAGACGCCATTTAAAGTTTATTTACAACTTTTCATGTTGAAGGTCAATATTTAATTTTTTTCAACTATTCTATTTGGAAAGCTGATAAAATTTCAATGCATTTTGATGTGCTTTTTTATAATTTCCGTTGAGAAACAACAGAGTTATGTAGCTTTGAAAAATGGTTATTTTTTATTTACAAAAAAATCTAACCGAAGCTAACTCAAAAAATAAAAATGTTAGAAATCTGAAAAAATACATATGTTTTTAAGTCGCAAAAATGAACCAAATTTTCAATTTTGGGGAAAATCTGAAGACCCCCAGCGCAAACCCGTCAGATAATAAAAAAAAATCCCAACCTGTTAAAACAAATAAATTGTTTACAGTGGTAGTTGAAACAACAATCTGCTGAAGTTCCAGCTTCTGAATATTCCTCATTTATTCCGTCAAGGTTGATCTATTGATTGTTGCTAAGTAGGTAATTGATGTAATATATAAAAAATCACATTTACGTTGACTTGTATGCAATATGAACCAAACTTTAGTTTATGATGCTTCAATTTCACATTTAAATGAGATTAAAATTCGAAATGAAAATTATGCACTTAAATTGAAGAGTCCAACTTCGATGAGAATTCCTTTGTTTGAGCCAGAGTACATCGTTTCCGGTATGTGTACCTACTGATTTTCCGCTTCTGGTGAAGCAAACGGGAAGCCTGCAGGACTGTCAAGATCCCCAAGGAAACACCCTCGAACTGGATAAACAAACTCAAGGCTCCATTATCGATCCAGCCTTATTGCATCTGAAAATTGGCTCAGTCCATTTTCATTTTAATTGAATCATAAGGACGAAAACAAAAATTATCGAATCTTAGGTTCAATAAATAAAATAAAGATTTTTAAATTACCGAGAACATGTTTTCTGAGCAAGATTTCGAGTTCTTTTGCATAATTAATAGGTATATTAAGGAAATATATTCTGGAAATTGGAAAATATCATAGAAAACCTTTCCTAACTGTTGCCTAGTTGCTAGGAGTCGGCCTTCAGCTGTTTTGTGGCAACGTTAGTTCGCTCGAAGCATGGTAAATGTTTGAATGTATGTTATTGATAGGCATAGTTATTTGCATGCAGTGTTTTCCGAGGGACGTGTTTCAGTTTAGCTATATTCGTTTCACTCAAACCGGGTAATAATCTAATGAATTAGCTGGAGAAGTTTTGCGCCAGAAATTCTTGCACGAAGGAAACAGGCTCAGAAAGTTTCTTCTACTAATTTTAAGCCTTCCAGTGTATAGGCAACCGGGTTTGCTTTTGGTTGTCTGTTT
The DNA here is from genome assembly GCF_029784155.1 of Uranotaenia lowii. Taxonomy (NCBI): domain Eukaryota; kingdom Metazoa; phylum Arthropoda; class Insecta; order Diptera; family Culicidae; genus Uranotaenia; species Uranotaenia lowii. The sequence goes on along the minus strand of NC_073692.1, from coordinate 178,675,547 downwards.
TTCATGTTTCTGTTCAAATTGTCCTTGGAGCTGTTTGAGGAAATGAAAAAAAAACTTAAAACATTTTCCTTCCTGAATCGATGCAATCGAAGTTCAGGTTGCTAGTTGCTCGATGATTCAGTATTAAACTGGCTGTGAAAGTGAATTTTTGTATAAGTGGAATTGGAAGCGAAAGTTAGAAGATGATAGTGTTGATTTTGAGATTAGAAAAGCAGCAAGGTTTGGATCAAGGATTTTTGGTGGCTGCGTGATCAGCCGAAGATCTTGATAATAGTGTTTCAGTGTCTATGGTTAGGTTTTTGCTACCATCAAGTTCAAATAACAGCAGCAGAAGACAATCAACATGTCGAAACGGAAACCGGACGAGGAGGGTTCCGGGAACAGTGAGCAGGATTGGGAAATCTTCGACATACTTTGTGGAGGAGAGGAGGTACATTAATCTATGGATTAGGTGATTTTTTACAGTAACTGGCTGTTCCCGTATGAACTCCGTTTTGCTTTAAACTTTTAATATGTAATGAAGGGTTTTTTTTTATCGCCAATTGAGATGCATTTTTTGAAATATTGAACAGTTAAGATGAACGACTCTTTTGCTTGTCTATTAAACAGAACACTGATAAATCATTTCACACATTTTGCAAAATCGATTCACACATTATCAGCAAATATATGGAACTGTCAAACTCCAGTATGATTTTCACACACCATGCAAGTTCAAATTTTACACATTATATGAAAGAGCGAACTAAGGAAAAAAGTGTGTGAAATCACAATCGCTGTGTTTGTTTTGTCTCCAACAGTTTTGTGCGAGCCAAGAAAAGAACCATCCCCATCGCCGTCTCAAGTCAACACTTGAATTGAATCAATGTTTTCCAATCATGCTAGCATTAATTTTAAAAAAAAAACATTGAAATTGCAAATATTGTCATTTTTATTTCCAAATGATTTAAAATAAATTTAACTATCACCTCCCGCTTACCTAAATTAAACTGTTGTGATCTTTTCTCGATTCGAACGCTTTTTGCATAATGTGTGAAACGCACAAATTTCGTTTGCTTAAAGAGTGTTTTCCATTAATGTGCAGCAGTACCTTCACACATTTATTGTGTTGGTCTACATATTTCTAAAATGTGTGAAATTCCACACACTAATGTGTGAAATGATTTGTCAGTGAAATGGGTCAATCCACTATGACGTAATTTCCTTTTGTGGTGACAGTTCACATGTCCTGTTAACATAATTTAACAAACGAGAAATGGGTGTGGTGAAATTTTTCGTGTAGCTGTACGGTCAAGAAATTTAACTGAAAACAAACACAGCGATTGTGATTTCGCACACTTTTTTCCTTAGTTTGCTATTTAAAATAATGTGTGAATTTTGATCTTGCAGGGTGTGTGAAAATCACACTGGAGTTTTACAGCTCCATATATTTGCTGATATGTGTGAATCGATTTTGCAAAATGTATGAAATGATTTATCAGAGAGGGGCTGCGCTTCTACTTGAAACAAAAAAATCTCATCGAATGTCCAAATGTGGAAGTTTCTGCAAAGAATACGAATGTGCTGAATCGAATGTCCGGAAGTTTCTTGTGTTATTTTGACTGGAAGCTGTAAAGCAAGTTCACATACTTGTACAACGACACTATTCAGGAATAAAATTATCGAATATAGGAAAAAAAATTCGGTTAACATCCTGAAAGGCTGAACGATTCTAAATTTTTTACACCTAAGTCCTTAACAAACATTTCCTTTTTAAAAAATTTAATATCCTCAAATTGAGCTGAGAACTATTGCTAGAAAAATGAGAGTGTAAATTTAATGAAGATTAAATGAATATGATCTCGAAGGTTTTCACATATTATAAGATATTTCGGAAAAAATGCCAAAAAATAGCCCTTTGAGCGATTTGACAAGGGAAGAGTAGATACTCTTCGAGAACAAGAGCTAACCTTGCGTGAAATCGGTATCAGGATTGGTAGGAGTAAGGATGTGGTGTATTACTAACTCTGCGGCTAGGCGAAAAATATGTCACAAGAAAGCGATGTGGACGTCCATCTTCCCTGACGCCGAGGTGTCACAGGGTAATAAATCGACTGGCGGTCCACCAAAAGCTGTCCTCTGAGGAAATCAAGGCGGAGATGAAGCTGACAGTATCTGGGCGTCGGATTCGGCAAGTTCTCAAAGACGATCCTAATATTTCCTCCACCAAAACAACGCCTGTACCAAGACTTCTTCCTCGTCACAAAAAAGCCCGTTTTGCTTTTGCCCAAAAGTACAAGTACCAATTTAGTACCAAGAGTAGTCAAACGTGGTTTTCAGTGAAGAGATGAAGTTCAACCTAGACGGGCCAGATGGCATTAGCAGCCGCTGGTACGACAATAGGCAGAAGAGGCCAACGAGAGAAAAACGAAACTTTGGTGGGCCGGCAGCAGCCTTGCCAGATCTACGGATTTCTCCGTAGTTCTACGGATTTTCTGCATTTCTACGGATTTACGGATCGATGCTCGAAATCTACGGATTTTTAGCATTTCCTACGGATTTTCTACCGATTATCGAATAAATTTCAGGGATTTTGCGGATAACTGAAAATTCTACCTGACGACCAAAAAAAAGGTCATCAAGTTTAATTTTGCCGAAATCAGTAGGTACATTTTTCGATTTTCCTAAAATCTACGGACTTGAGCGGTTTTCAATCTGACAACGCTGGCCGGCAAAAGCATAGCTGGAAACACACCTGTTTGATTCATATTTACCCGAATGGACTCACAGATGTATCGCCAGCTATTAGAAGAAGTTCTTGCTCCATTTTCGGAAAATGTTATGGGCGAAAACTGCAGTTCCAAGCAAGATTGTCCCATGTAGAAAAACGTGCAAACGAGAAAAACGCGATAGAAATATCAGCTGTGTTTCCAATGTTTCTCTTAAACTAAAAATTAACCAACAGTTTTTTCGTAGGGAACAGTTCAAGTTAATCATTTTACAATGTTTTCTGCCAAAACAATACATTTCCTACAGAAAAAAATATCAAATTGGAGTCAAAATTGCTCAGTGTGACACTTTTGCGTAGAATCAGAATGCATACCGATGTCACATACCGCATACCGATGTCATACTGTCTACGAAAAACTGTCACACGGCTACAATTTTTCTATCATCTATCTCGTAAAGTTTTTTTTCCCCAAAAACTCAGGTATAGCGTAATTTGAATAATACGTTCCTCTTTGTTTATTAAAATGTATGGTTGAGTATGGATCCTGTAAGTAGTGCCTACCGAAATGTGTTTTGTGAAAATTTCTCTGCATAAAACACTCAAGGCTTCTCGCTCCTCTTCCGCTCGCTATTTTAGTGTTCTTTTCAGTAAATAACATTAAATTCAACAATTTAAACTCATCTTAAGAGAATTTTTTGATAAAATTAGCATTTTTCATAGAATTTTCTCTGGTATGACATTCTTGCGTAGAACTATCAACATAGAGACAACCACCTCGATGAAAATTTCGTATAAGTTCAGAACAAAGTATACTTGATTGTGTTTTTGTTTGAAAATTAACACATAGACAGTCTTGCTTGGAACGGCAGAAAACATGGTTTTCCATCAAGACAATGCTGCCTGCCATGCGTCCATGGCTACGAAAGAGTTCTTGGAACTTCATAACATCCCTCTTTTGGAGTGGCCAGTCTGCAGCCCGGATCTAAATCCGATCGAAAACGTTTGGGGGCTTTTCTCCCGTAACATTTTCAAGCATGGACGAAGTTATGAAACGGCTGGACAAATTAAAATGACGATTCAGGACGAATGGTGTAATCTGGATCCGAGCGTTTTGAAAAGCTTCATTCAAGAAGTCATTGCCAAGAAAGGCGATGCTCCACATTATTAAAGTCCTTTGTTTTTGGAAATCAGATCAATAAAAACGTGTTTTTCTAATAAAATAGCCTTTGTCTTTATACGTTTTTCCAACACGAAAATCCATTTTTAGAGCATATTATTTTAAGATGCATAAATCTTGTGAAACAACTGCATTTTAAGATATGGCATTCTTTTATGAATCTACCGTGGACAAGTGTTGAATTGAATAATCACAGGAAAGTACAAATTTCCCTATGTACAGCTTGTCTTTATACCTTTTTTTTGTAGCGGCCCACCACACTCCTCCATACCCAAAAGCTCTATTGAGCCCCCTGGTAATGGACGCTACTGTTCTCAGCACGTCTGGCAGCAAAAAATAACAAACAAAATAACTAATACGCGACGCGGGCAAAACATTACTCATGCTGAGATCTGAAAGTTTATAATCTAATGCGGGAAATGCGGCGATACATTAAACTAATTTACAATATGAATCTCAATGGAAAAAGATTTCCTTAGAACTTATTTCCAGCAGTGTATATAAGCCAAACAAACAAACGAACAAACATACAGAAATGGCTTTTTATGTTTAGAGAAGACAAGCTGATACACGCAAAATAATCTGCACGTAGCGATTTCGTGAAAAACTACAAAAAATAATCCAATTTTCACGTATGTAGATCCTACGAAATAAATATGTAGAAGGGCCCCTCATAAGAATCGGTGCATGCATGAAAGTCATCTACGACTTACGTGAAATTTTAATGAGTTCAACGCGATGTGATGATTAATACTACGTGAAATGTGAATGCAAATAAGATACTTTTATCCTTGTTTCTTATTTTTGTTTTTGCTGTAATAAAAAAAATTACAAAAACAGAAATTTTTCTGGAAACGGATTTTATTACTATTTTTTCTTTCGATATAGCCGGTTAACACTTACATTTAACACTCCAGTATTTTTTTTAAAGGGAATCCCCACTCTGGTGGCCTTGTACCTCATCATGGTCCATTTTAGTAATCCTGTAGAAAAGAAAATTATGTGAATAATTGATCATTTATTATCTTAATGAATAAGTTACCCGATGATACATATCGGATTTTGCACACTCCTATCAGATTTCAGCACAAAACCAACGAAATCCGATAGTAAATTCTTCAGCCTGAAGCAAAAACAGTTTCGTGATCACTTTTGCAAATTTTGGAGAAAAATACGGAATTTACGACGACTTACCTTCCAAATTTTCCAAATTTTCAACATTCCAAATTGTTTATAAAATTGTTGACATTTCTCCCGGATTTGTGTGGAACTGCAACAAAACAAGTTAAATTCCATTTTCATTCTTATTAGAATCGCAGCAGTACCAGCTACACGCTAAAAAAAACAGGTTGAATAAGGAATTTACTCATCCACTTAGATTTAACGTGAAGTTCACGAGTCTTTAATTAGATGGCAAAATAATAACTACAATTCACACGTAGTGTCGATGTGATCCAACAAAAGCTTAGTTTACGTGAAAAATCCCATCTATTTAATTTCAAAATAATTTTGTGTGTACCGTCCGAACTTCGTTTCGCTACGGAAATATAAAAATAAGAAGAATTAAGGTTAATTTTTTCAAACAATTCCTTAAACTAAATAAACAAAATCCTTTGTAGTAAAGTATTCTTATTCCACAGTTGAAAATTAATCACCATAAAAGACGCAGCTGTTTTTTCCTCAACCCGTTTTCAGTTAGCACATTTTCCCATTTCATTTCCACAAAAATGTTGCGAAAACCGTGCTTTAAAAAACAGTAAAAAGTATTTATGAACGACCCCTTTTACCGATCCCTTACATAACATTTGATATTAGAAATCAATTTTCTGTCCTGAAACGTCCTTGTGTTCATTTTTATCTCAATCTTGTGTATAATAACGTAAATATTGCAAAAACAGTGAACAGTTAATATGGACGACCCCAATGGTCAGCACTTACACAAAATTTGGTACCTAAAATCGGTTGTCTGTCCCGAAAAACTCCCGAGTGCAAATTTTTATCTCAATTTATTGACAATGCCGTTGAAATCCGATGTTTCCGCGCTGGTGATTGGCAACCTTGCCAACCAGCGACGATGAAAAAATCCATCATACATCTCGGCAATCTTTTGTTTGGTTCCGTCACCTGGAAGATGTTTGATGGATGTCTGTTCAACAGAAATTTTATTATGGACGACCCCTTAAACAAAATTTGAAACCTGAAATCAATTGATTTTCCAATCAATCTTGAAAATCAGTTAAGATTTTGATTGCTAAATCATGCGTAAAAATTTACCCATAAAAAAACAGCTACAATTTTTACCATTGAAAAAAAATCTCATTCAGCAGGTAGAAATGACTCATCTTAAGCATTATTTTTCAGTTCTTAAACTATAATTCTGAAGCGGTGCTTTAAGATATTTCGAAAACTTTATAGAATTTTTATTCTACTCTCACTATATTTTATTTTATGTGATGAATTATCCAATAGGATGAAAATCCCTACAAGTGTTTATCTTTTTTTTTTGTTCGAATGTAGTGGACATTCAGCATTTGGCTTGGGAGCTCGAGTCTTTATGCCTGAAGTGCTTTTCAACCATATCATCTTTTGTACAGTGCACATTTCAGTACATTTCGTCTTAGAGATTTGCTAAATAGGTATGGGATTTTTTGCAACCTCTTCTACGGGTATATAAAAAAGTTGAAGAAGTTGTATTTAAGCCAAAACCATAAGGTTTTCGTAGAACTACGACTCAGCAAACATTTTTGTAGGTATATTTCTCAACAACTCTGTTATACGTTTCATGTGCATTGTAGAATAATCGTATGAAACTCGAAAAAACAGCATTTACCTACCAAAGTGGAGGCAATATACATACATAGTAAGAGTACAAGAGAGTACAAGTTTTTCCTCTCAGCACATACGAACCGTTGCCAGCGACAATATTTGCTGCTTCTGTCATTGGGCAATTCTTGCAAATACACCATCTGACTTTTATCAATCCGGTTGCACTGCTGGTCGCAGAGAGAACATCAAAGGTTCTCTCACTTGTCCCACGCGGGAGTAAAAAAGGAACGAAATCGTCTTCAAAATCTGCAAACATGGCGGACTTTTTATCATATCCGATTTAAACTATTTAATCCGAGTTCGTGTAACGATTTTTACGAACTTTTGCTTGCGTTAGTTGGAATTACGACTCACAATAACGTTTTTAATGACTTGAGTTATCATTTTCAATGCGATTTCATGTTTGCTGGGGACGTTTTTTATTGTTCTCTTTAGAATTTAACTTCATGAAAATTTAAAGTTTTAAGATAGGTTCGTTCATAAACACTTTTTTTAGCGTTTGTATCAATGAGAAGATTTAACAATCAGTAAATCATTACACCCATGGAAGAGGTTGTAATGGCAATTTTGCAAATCTCTGTGCCAAAAAAGCGCTGAAAAGTTTTATTGTTTAATTTATAATATTTGAGTTATGCTTCAAATACAGCTCACTCGCCGCCAGCTTTAAACCGAGATATTTCGCATTTGGTCAGTTTAAACAGTCAGAATAAGTGACTAAAATTTTACCCTTTAATGCATGGCTTTTCTTAAATGAGAATTGCAGTTATTGATTCAGTGAAATAATAACATTTTAACTCGAATAACAAAACTCAACAGGTTTGAATTCGTTATTTTAAGTATAATAAAAGTTATGGCCCATCAAAGATGGAAAATAAAATCTGAAAAAAAGTCTGAAAATCTGTAAAAAAGTTTTCGATTTTTTTTTGTTTTGAGTTGTCTTTTTATAAATAAAACAAACTGTACAGAATACACTTATGTTTTCTTACGCGGTTTGATTTTGCTCCGTTTTTCTAACCCGGCTTCTTTTAACACGGTTTAATGCCATGGGTACGGTTTTCCAGCACGTCTTGCGCGAATCAACACGAATTTTTAGCGAAAATATTGAACGCTCTATACGTTAACGACGAATTTCATACCGCGTAGAAAAAAAAAATTAAATAAATTTATATCCCTGAGTTTTAACTGTTTTTAAAAAAGTATTATTTTGGATTTTGAATAGTTGTGGGGTATTATGGGCCAACAAATTCAAATTGACTAGATAAAGGGAAATTTCATAAGTCTTTTAGTTATTTTAAAGCAGTTTCAGATAAGGAAATAAAAAAGGGAGTTGTTTATGATCGAATAGTTCCAAAAACCTGGCTCGTGAACGTTTCGGCAATATTCCTTATATAGGATTTATGTTCGTCTCGATCGTGTGGTGAACGACTTTTTTCTTCGCAATCATATTCACTTTTATTTTCACATACACAATACGATATAAAATAACCAAACCGCTATCGTCAAACATCGTTGAAAGAATGAATTTGCTTAACGTTTTCAATGAATGCACACTCAATTCATCCCAGTCATTTAAACTTGAAACTAAACTACACGATTCGAAATTACACATCAAAGTTTTTAATTTTTTTTTACAAATACAAAACTTTAAATATTCAACCTTAGTTCTATATCCCGCTAATTTTAATATTTCCTATTCTATCCACCACAGATCGTATTGGTAAAAATGGACTAAATATTGTTCATAACTCCTCATTTGGCATAAGAAAACTTTACAGATAAGAAAAACGTATTATAAGTTCTGAATGAGTATAAAAATATCAAAATATAGGTGGCTTAATAAAACCCACAAAATGTGGCCCAAGTATATGAAGCATATTATATGTAAACAAGTCAACAACATATGGAAAAACATGCTTAAGCATAGCGACGACGATGAGCTGGATTGAGATTTTTATCTCAACACATATCTGAGATATCAGATTGGCCCAAGTTACCCCACTCTCCCCTAGCTTTTATTAGCTTAGTTTTTCATTTTAATCAGCCTTTCTATCCCTTTGTTTTGATCCTTAAGAGCAAGTTCACTGGTGTTGGGGGAAAGTGGTAGAAATTTTGTCATTTTTTGCACATTTTGGAAATTTTGACATGCAAAAACATTTTCAAGATCTTTGGCCTTCAAATTTTTCTACATCACGTGTTGTATTTTCGCATGCTGTAATGCAAAAATAAGCAATATTTCTATCACATACGGCTGAAATAGAAACAGTGCTGTAAAAAAATACAACGCCACAAGATCTTGAAAACATGTTTGCATGGTAAAATTTTCATAATGTCCAAATTTCTACCACTTTTTTCCAACACCAGTAAACTTACTCTAAAAGAATCGATCTATCTCACATCATTCAATGAAAACGATTGAGCTCCCGAATTGTTGATTTTGGTTTACTAACTTTATTTTTCCATGTTCAACGATTAACAAACAATGGATTTCGATGATTGGCGTGCAATTTCCTGTATAGCCGAAAAATAACTCAATCGAAAAGCAAATAAGAAAGGTTAATGACTTTCAACATTGTCAGAATTGTTTTTTATTCGAAGTTTAAGCAGCACATTCGAGTTCGAGCTTTTAACTTTGGAGTAATCCAGCACTCGTCACCTAGAGTCAACCGCAGGGTGGTTGCCATGACAATTACACCGTTGTTTAGTCTATTTGTGAAAGCCAGGAAAAACTTCTCTTCCCACCCAGGCTTTCGAGTATGTTGAATGAATTTCCCAACTTGTAAATGTAAGAGAAGCTTCCTTTGTGCTCCCCAATTCGCAATGGGGAGTCATGAATAGTAAGACAGAAAAAAATTGAAGCCTACAGGTTCGATTATTGTGTTTCTCACTTACTTAGGGCCACCACGTTTTATCTACCTTACCCAAATTTGTAACGACATCATCTCTTCCCCCCCCCCTCGCGCAACAAGGAAGAACCTTCAAATGTTTGATTGGTGCCCCCAATTTTGCCCCGGAATCGCACGTGATCGATTTGCAAAGTCATAAAGCCGATCCATGGACAGGTTTGCTCCCGATTTCCAATTTTCGAGGGTTTTGATTTGTGGAAATGTCGGTTAGACTGCTAAGGATAAAAAAAAACTTCAAATGGAAACAGCCTAGTCAGAATTTTCCCGCCATAACACTGTTTTGGTTTGATTTTGCTATCCGTTTTTTGTTTCCTGGACGTCGTCGTCTATGCATTTCCCACTGGCTCGAGTCTATCCCAACTAGGGCACCTGGAATGTATTTGTGTGCGAAATTCCGATATTCTGAATCAAACTTTTCCGCATTTCCAAGGTTCGGGGAGAAAAGGGATTGTATGAAGGTTGTCGGTGGTGCAGATAATCATACCATAAGTGTTGAGGCAGAATAGAATCCAACAGGAACAGAAGTTTCCCGTGAGGTCCCTGAAAATGCGTTGAAGGAACTTTCCTCAGTTTTGTCGGGTCGTGAACGGGAATGGTTGGAAAATCGCATCGCTTAGTCGTTGTTAGTGGAATAACCGAAGTGATTAAAAGTGCTTATTGATATGATGAAATTATACTGCATATGTCTGAGCCTCATTGGATTAAATCTCTGTTAAGGAATAACAATGAAAAATCAGTGAATAACAGTTTTGGGAAGTGAGTTAAGTTAGGAAGACAAAAAATTGCAGGGGATATTTGGTTCACATTTTTATTAAAGTGACTGCATCAGCTACACTTCGTAAGCAGAACTTTTGATCAATGAAGTTGTTAAAAAAAAAAAACAAAGAAACAGTGGGAATTAAAAAATAAATATATATCTCTATTTAATTCGATTTTAAAAATGTATATTATGAACAAAACCGTTCATAGTTCTATAGAAAATCAAGTGCAAGCAAACAGATCTTCAAATTTGCATCCACAATATCATCTCTGGTGGTAATTTATCCTCAAAATTACTGTAAGAGCTTGATCAACCATCCACGTGAATCTGATGAAATTCTACGTTACTAAGATATTTGATAGGTAATAAGAATTAGGGTAAAACAAGCTCATCAAGCTCACGCGTGATACAAGACCAGAAATTGAGTACAAACCAGAGACTAATTAAATAGATAGATACAGTGGGTTGTGAGACACTTTAAAAATATTATAACTGACTTGCGGTCACAAGCTGTTGTGATTTGTTTTAGGTGTGATCGATGGAAGTTTGTTCGTTTTGTTACATGTGTTCATTCTGTAAACTTTTTGTTTGATTTTCTGAGATTTTGTGTAAGGAGTCAGCAAAAGGGGTCGTCCTTATAAAATGTTCCCTGGTTTTGTGATATTGACGTTATCATATAGGGGAGAACTGTACAAGACGCACCAGCGAGGTAAAATGGCCCATGCCATTTTTTCTCAAAAATACAATAACCTTTGGCTCCGAATGGTGTTTTTCTTCATTTTTATTGTAGCAAATGAGCTTTTTCATCATTTTTTAGATGAAAAGTTCACAAAAACGACTTTAATTTTTAGAAACAGAAGGATTAATAGACTCTGCCTAAAACTTGTTATTTTTTATGGTTGACATATAAGGTTTTATGGTAAACCAGTCTGCGCTATCTGATCCAACTGCAGCTTTTCGTTATAACACTCGTATTCACTTCCGAATGACTATTAGTATTTCATCATATTTCACTAACTTCCCACAAATTTTTACTAAAATTAATTATATCAAAATTGGGGCAGAATGCCAGCAAAACCACGTGTTTTAGGCTCAAATTTTGAATGCTGTTAACTTTTGAGAAAAACCAAATGTCGAATCAAAATGTCTTTCTTTTTAATTGCTGACTCCCAAATTTCGATAAGAATGCATAGTTATAACAAATTTCGTCCTTGTTGGAGTTAAAAAGGTGCACCAATATTTGACTCGAAAAAATTATCTGCCGCCATGTTTGCCGCGATATCAGTCAAGAAATTGAATTTCGTTGTCTACCTGAAGGCGTTTTACCTTTAAGGATGTAAAAAAGTGAATTTTGAACAGCAAAATTTTCGTTAAATTAAGCAATAATAAATGATTTTTTGCCAAAGTATGGTTAATTGGCAAAAATAAGATGAACATGTAATAAAAAATTTGATGTATGAATTACTATATTCCGTATAACCATTGTTCCATTTCTCACCACCCATCCGGTATGGTGCGTTCTGTCCACTAGTTTTGGCGTTCTACCCCGTGACTTGTTTTCTGGCTGTTTAAGATTTTCACAAAAATGTTACCAAAATCGTGTTTTTAACATATTATTTCTTTTTGATAAGATGTAAATGTGATCACTAAATCATCGTGAACTTTCAATTTGGTTCATAGATGATGGGTATCGCTGTAAATAGCAATTATGCTTAACTGGTGCGTCTTGTACAATTCTCCCCTATTGGTTTGAGATTAAAATTGGCACACGGGAGTCATCAGGGACGAGCAATTGATTCGAATAATCCAAATTTGAGGCAGGGGTCGGCCAAATAGGTCGTCCATACTATCTCATCACTATTTTTGCGATTTTGACAATATTATTTATTATATTTAGGTAAATAGCCACCTGGGAAGTTTAAGGGACGGGCAATCGATTTGAGGTATCAAATTTGGTGTAAAGGGTCTGCAAAAGGAGTCGTCCATATTAACTGTTTATGGTTTTTAGATATTGACGTTATGATGCATCGGATTGGAATTAAAAATTCCACAACAGGATTTTAAGAGACGGGCAATTAGGCAATTAGAAAATCGTGGGTATACAATTTCGGTTAGTCATGTAACGAAAAAGCGTCATTCTCATGAATCAGCAACAGTTTTCGCGACATTTTTGTGGAAATTTTCCGGGAAACGTACGAATTGAAGAACGGATTTCGAAAAGAAACAGATATGTTGTTAATGTGGTGATTTTTCAACTTTTTAAAAAGAATACTCTTACTGAATAGTGTTCTTTATTCAGTGTAAGGAATATTATACGAAATCAGAACTTCGAGCAATATTTAACCACTTTTCTCAATTGTTTGGTAACTCTGAAATTTAATAATAGTTTTAATTTTGATAAACCATTAATAAAATTCAGAAGTTCTACAGAGCTAACAGTTAGTCAATAAATATTCCTGTTGAAGTTACCTTTTAGGAGTAGGAAGTAGCATTAAAACCACGTTTATCAGTGTTGATCATAAGTTAGTTCCCATAACATGTGGTAGCTCAACCCAATTTAAATAATTGGAGCTTGGAGCATTTTTGGAAGCTTATTCTTCCGAAACTGTTTTTGGATGACTCTGTTCTAACCACAAGCACAGTTGAAATAAGAGGACTTGTGAATTAGAAATAAATTGTTTTAGAATTTTCAATGTTGGACTCATGAAACTTTCATATGTTTCAACTCAGCATATAAATTGAGGATAAAAATTTTAAATCCAAATCTTTAAAATAGTTTGAATTAAGAATAAATTCTTTTGATATTCCGAATTTATGAGTTGCGAATACGGATAATCCATCTTATTTTAGTTTGAAATGCAAAACCAAGATTCGAATCAGGTTGCTTAACAAACGATATTTTAACTGGAATTCAAGAACAATATCTTGAAACTTGAATGATATTTTTTCCGCATGTATCTTGGCTGGTCAATTCCGGACTATTTCATCCTTAAATCTTGTAAAATTTGGGCATATCGTTTTAAAATTTACCCAAAAAACCCAGCCAATATCCATGCAAATCTCCAATTATTTTATTAAAATTAAGAAGAAACACATCTCGAGAACTGTTTTTGTTATATCGAAACATATAAGCCGATTTGGAATCATATTTCAGGCTTCCAAAAATATCGTTCATGTTTATTTTGACAAAATTTGTTTAAAAATAACTTTTTTTTGCTTAAGATACAGAATTCTAAGTGCACTATTTGAATTGAAAAATGAAATTGAAAAAATCTGGCCAATCCGGACAATCAGATAAGCTTGGCCTAACTTTATTGAAATTCGAACTTTAAATTACTATCAACAAGTGGATTAAAAAAACCTTTATAGAATATTGAACCTGGATGACATTTCGAGGTTTTGAAATCGAGATTGTTTATCTTGACTCGTTTTAATTGTTCATCAAAATTTGATTAAAATTTCAAATGTTAAGTTTATCAAAAAACATTTCGCATGGAATGGAAGAAAAAACTGTGTCGGAGAGCCCTTCCAGACACCCAGGGAAGGGTATCAACTTCTATCTATGAAGCACTACAGTGAATCTAATTAAAAAGAGGTTCTTGATTTTGAGCGGGGGTAAGAATACTAATTTTAGTCATGGTATAATTATTGTTTTTTTTTTATTGTTTGATGATAATATCACATTATGCTCCAAAATTTGGATGAATTAAGTGCTATATGGGTACTGGAGGGCAACTAACAAAACTATCGAAAATTGACTTACTCCTAAGCAAAATTAGTGTTTTTCGATAAGCTCAGTTCAAAACATGCAATGCATGGTAGGAATATTTCAGAGCCTCGTTTTAATTTTCTTACAATTTGTGGTCGATTTTGGACAACAAGGTGGACAAAACTGCCTTACGAACAAAAAATGGTATTTTACTGCGTTGAGATATACCAGGTCACCCTATTCCCCTAAGCACCTCCGGAGCCACATGAATAGTATGCAAAGGGTTGTTAGTTAATTATCATGGCAGAAAGAGTGTTAGTCGTTTGGAATCGTTTTTCAAAGCAAAATTGAAAGTGTTCTCAACTGTTCACTTTTGCATTCCTCAAGCTGAATGGCAAATAATTAAACATATGTAGATTGAAATGAAACGAATAAAAAAATTATTGTAAAGTAATTATTGTTAAGTAAATGCATGACATGCTCGCTACCTGGAATAAATTAGGGACAAAAATCGCTCAAATTTTTAAATTTTAAAATTGAAAATAGCTCGAGTGCGCAAGTGTGCGCACGATTTTTCTTTTGGACATGTTTAAGGAAGTCAAAGTATTCGTGTGGTATGTGAAATTTTTCCCGGCGGAGCCCGGAAAATTAACTTTAACACTTATTTGTAAAAAACAATATAAGTTTGTTCGAAAACATTGCACTATTTTGTTTAGCTTCTCTACTACATGCGTTTATCAAGAAATAATCGCAATTTCAGCCACAATTCATTGGTCATATTAAAACTTAAGAATTGTAGAAGGAATTTGGTTCATAGTCACATTATTCTGCGTGTTACGCAGCCTGTAATTGTACGTATTTACGCCAAATTTTGGAAGACAAAGTTAATAATTTTTATACATCAATGTTTCGAGTTATGCCATTACGAACTCACCATTCCACAGGTTTAAAGTCGACAATACTAATATGCAACAACTATCTATCAGCTTAGCTTAGCTTAGCTTAGCTTGATTGACTACTCACATCCACCTTTAATCATTGAACTCGAAATGCTTTATTTAATCAACAAGTATTAATATAATATTGCCTAATGCCGTTGAACTTCCTCAGTATACTTTATAGAAACTCTTTATTGGTCTAGCAATGATATTGAATAAAATGCATTTCTAATCCCATGATCGCAGGCGTGGCTTAGTAGAACGAATTCCACATCGCCAATGGTTGCTACTCCGTGATTGACCGAGGCCACCAATTTTGTTCAAAGGTCAAATGAATGGTGTCTGGGACTGACAGCTCAGTCACAATGCCCAAAACTGATGCTCTCTCTTTAATCATCAATAACGGCGCCGGCCACGTCCTAGTAGTCAATAGATAGATTGGAAAAGAGAGAAAGGGATGAAAGAAATAATTCGTGCTTTAGGACCGAGGTCACCTCTGCATCCTAGCAAATAATTTTATTGTGGGGAGTGGGTAAAAGGATGTGATCTGGAGACACTTTTGACTAGTGTGATCTTTTCAAGGCATCCAATTGTCCTACTATCTTAAAGGCAAAATGGTTACTGGTGAAAATTTAAGTGTGTTGAAAGTTATTGAAAGAAAAAAAAATCTTGTTAACATTCCTCGTTGATGATAACAATTATGCATCCCTTACTAAAAATTTATATTCTTGGGGTTGTTTCATGATTCTCATACTGAGTAAGGCCAGATTACTATGGAAAACATAGATTAATTTATGATTTTTTTAAATTTTGATTGTAACACACTATGAATTAATGAATAAAATTCTTCGATAAAAGTCATATTTTCTTCTAATCTTGTAAACATTTGGTAGCTTTTCAGATTCACTCTATTCAACCAATTCAATGTTAAAAGAGACCAAATTATGAAAAGTATCTCATGTTTTCTTCTTTTTTTTCTATTATTTGAATTTTAGTTTTTAATTGAACCTGAATGATACGAATTGATGGTTTTCCTGGATTTAATAAACCCCTTATAATGATACGTTTCACACAAACGAAAGCTATTGGTTTGCAAAATCTATTAAATAAAACAATCATCAATCCGGAATTTTAGAAAAAAAAAAATCAAACTAGGAAAACTTGACACGTCAAGCATACATGTCTGGCACCTATAAATTGTCACTACTTGAGTTCACAAGTCTTCATTAATCGTTTGCCGTCCTGACTATTGTTATTCGAACCGGAAAAAATGTAATCGCTATCTTCCATACTTCCATACAAATTTTATTTTGAAACATGGATAAAGATAAAAACCCTCACGCAAAAACCGAGTAAAAACAATTACAGGCACTCGTATTAGCAGTCAAACCGATCTTCAACTCTACTGCACCTACCTCAAACATAAAAAAAAACAAGTAAATGAATATTTTAATTTTTCTAAATAAATTCTATATCGTTCGAATATATTAATTTGCTAGTCATGAGTTTTTAATTCGGATTTGTTTTTTTTCCAAATTGCACAGTTTTCGGACATTCATGCTTGTTGGCAACTAGGTTCACAAAACTGTTATACACTCATATCTCACTACATTTGTAACACATTTTTATTGAACACCCCTCAATTCATAAACATCACACATACAATTACATCTAAGTAAACTGCAGTTAGGTGCAAGTTTAGGAGGAAACAGCTGATTGCCAATAAAATCACTCTGTATCAAACTTCAGTGGAATAAACAAGTAGTTCTCCGGTCAATAAACTTATATCTAAACTTAAAACTAGATTGTTAGTACGGATTGTTAGTACGGATAGAAGATTAAAGTACGGTAAAATAAAAGTTGTTCTTGTGTACCGAACACACTGTGGATTGGCAATTTGGAACCCGAAAAGAAAATCAGCACTGCAAGAACCGTGACGAAACGAAGGCTCAACGGAAACGGTAATCGGAAGGATTCGGACATTTCTAATCGAGCAGCTGGAACCAAGGTAAAACATTGGTGCCGTGACCAGGATGGTCAGCTGCGTTTAGTGGTCATCTTTAAAATTCGATCCCAAGCCAAGCGCGGATTCTGGCGCCAAGTTTCTTCATTGTTTTTCTGGAACAAAAGGATCGCCATATTTGGATGATAATTGGATTTATGCTGCGGGATTATTCAAAGCGTTTGGACATCGTAGATAAAAAAAATAAAGGCCTAGAATCTTTGGGCCACAGGTGAGTGGCATTCCGATAATTCCTGGTTTGTTTAATGGTGCTTCTGGTGTGCCTTTATTTCATGTTATGCTACGAGTTATGACGATATGGCAGACGGATGGGTTTAGCATAATTCTGACGCTATTGTGCTGAAGAGAAGCTGAAGTTGATCAGAGTACAGCGGGAGTAAAGCTTATGAATACAAGGCCTTTGTTTAGTGGATCATTGGTGAGTTTTATTCCAAGCATTGAAAACACAACGTAGGGTGCTTTTTTGGATTTGTATATTGCATGGTACGGAACCGGACATCAACGCAACGGATCTTATAAATTTGATCGGAGGATATAGTTCGAGCTTCGTTTAAAAAGGCCATCCTAATTTATTAAATACAAGGCCTTTAATAAGCAGGCCTCAGATTTTTCATGTGCGACATTGGGTCTGTTGAATAGGCGGAAATTCTTTGTTAAAAATACAAGGCCTTTATTAAGCAGGCCTCAGGTGAGTGCCTGTCCTATCAACCATACAACTTTTGGATGGTGCTATCTGGATCTTTTTTTGTGCCTCTTTTGCATGCTACATCGTTACGAGACTGGGTCAACTACAAGCTGAAGTTGCGGAAGTTGAGAGCCAAATAACTGTGTGAGGCGGTCATCATCGGTTCTATTGTGGAGGCGGAAGTTATCTTTTAAAAATACAAGGCCTTTTGTGAACAGGCCTCAGGTGAGTGCCTGTCCAAATTTTACATAAATCCTAGAAGGTACTTCCTGCTTTTCTATTTATTTTCGGTCGCATACTCACGCCATCGTTAGCTGGGTTGATAGTGGTTGCGTAAACATGTCGGGGGACAAAATTAAGGAAATATTAAAGAAAAGAGAGCGTCTATTTGGGTCTTTAAAGAGGTTTTCTTCATTTTTGGAAGCTTACGATCCTGTCAAGCAATCTGGACAGATACAATCGCGGTTGGAAAAACTAGAGACGAAATGGGATGCATTTGAGGAAATTCAAGACGAAATTGCGGTGTTAGATGAAAGAGATGAGCTTGAGGTGGTTAATTTTGAAGCATCATCGAGGTTTGAAAACATGTATTACGAAATTCGGACGGCTTTGTTAGCAAAAATTCCAAATGCCACACCAGTTTTGAATATGGACAACACGATTGGGCGAAATACGTCGTTGGGTTTGCATGCTGGAGTACGTTTGCCACAAATTTCCATTCCAGATTTTGATGGAGACTATCGGCAGTGGCTATCGTTTAAAGCTACATTTGTTTCATTGATTCACGACTCAGTGGAGCTGAGTGAGGTACAGAAGTTCCATTATCTGAAATCTGCCCTGAAAGGGGAGGCTGCAAAATTAATTGCTTCATTGACACTTACCAATGAAAATTATATAATTGCTTGGGAAACGATAACTAGAAGATATTCTAACGAAAAGCTGCTGAAGAAGAGGCATTTGCAAGCGCTAATGGAATATCCAAGGATTGAAATGGGTTCTGCTTCAGCTATTCATGGTTTGGTGGATGAGTTTGAACAACGGTTGAAAATTCTGAAACAATTGGGTGAACAGGTGGAATGTTGGGGTGCAATGATCGCCTTTTGGATGTGCTCAAAGCTAGATGTTAATACGCTTCAACTCTGGGAAGATCATGCAGCAACACTAGAAGAACCATCTTTTGCATTATTGGTTGATTTTTTGGAAAAGAGAACGAGGGTCTTGGAGGCGGTTTCTTCAAATTCCACTAATTCTAGAATGGTGTACAATCGCAGTTCTAGCGGTCGTCAACATATGAGCGTACATGTAGGAACTGAAGATTCTAAGCAGGTCAATTGGTCATGCGTATGCTGTGGAAAGTCTCACTATTTATCTCAATGCGATAATTTCCTGAAACTCAGCTTAAAGGATCGTTTGAATTTCGTCAATGCAAAAAGATTATGCAGCAGTTGTCTGAAAGGCGGGCATTGGGCAAGGAATTGCAACTCCAAATTTAGATGTCGCTCATGCAATCAGAAACATAATACGCTTATTCATCCAGGGTTTTCAAAGTCAGATAATGAATCCACTGCAGTAAACAATGCTGTCATCCAAAATGAACTGGTTTCTACAACACCTGAGGATGATAATCAAGCTAAGGATGCATTGCATGATCTTTCTCTGGGTTCGTTTAACGTGGGTGTGAAAGGAAGTTCATCTAATATATTCCTGTCAACAGTGGTATTGGAGATATATGATTGTCATGGGTCAAAAATATTAGCACGGGCTCTTCTCGATAACGGATCACAGGCAAACATTATAAGCGAACGGCTTTGTCAGTCATTGAAATTGAAACGCAGATCGATCAATGTTCCAGTGTGTGGTGTAGGTCAAGCCGAAATGCATGCGCGCCATGCTGTTACTGCAAAGATTGGGTCTAGAATTTCTAATTTCTCTATTGGAATTGAATGTCTGGTTCTGCAAAGGATTACAACTGATCTCCCTTCCACGAATATCTCTATGTCCCATTGGAATATCCCACCAGAATACAAATTAGCAGATCCGGGTTTTAATACAAGTGGTCGAATTGATTTATTGATCGGAGCAGAACATTTTTACGATTTTTTGTATCAACATGAAATGAAACGAATTTCACTTGGTGCGGGAGTTCCCTATTTAATAGAGACCGTGTTCGGATGGGTGGTTTCCGGGAAAGCACAGCTCCCAAACACAACTTCGGTGATTTGTAACGTTGCGACGAATTCTGAAAATTTGGAAAAGCAACTTGAACGTTTTTGGGCGGTAGAAAGTCATGAAGATCGACCTACGTGGACAGCAGAAGAGAAAGATTGTGAGGAAAATTTTGTACAAACATTTGAGCGAGATGCAGAAGGACGATACTTGGTTCGATTGCCGAAAAGGATTGGTTTTGAAAGTATGCTAGGGAATTCAAAAACCTTAGCTTTGAATCGATTCTTAAAATTGGAGCAACGATTGGAAAATAATTCTGAAATGAAACGTCAATATAATGAATTTATGTTGGAGTATCTGGAACTGAAACATATGAGAAAATTAGAGGATGGTGAAGTGGCAGCTGAATTGTATGGAAACGATAGCCGTAAGAGCTATTATTTGCCACATCATGCTGTTGTCAAGGACTCAAGCACCACAACGAAAGTTCGCGTTGTGTTTGACGGGTCTGCACGTACAGACACCGGTTTTTCTTTGAACGATTGTCTTCTAAAGGGTCCTTCTATACAAGATGATCTACTCAGTCTCCTACTACGATTCCGAAAGCATGAGGTTGCTCTAGTAGGTGATGTTGAGAAGATGTATAGACAAATTCGCCTCCATGCTGATGATACATCTCTTCAGAGAATTTTTTGGAGATTTTCCAATCAAGATTCAATGGATATCTACGAGCTACAAACAGTGACGTATGGATTAACACCTTCATCATTTCTTGCCACCAGATGCCTTCAGCAGTTAGCCATAGATGAAGGCGAAAATTTCCCCAATGCCAAACCTGTGTTGCAGAAAGATTTTTATGTAGACGATTGCTTGAGCGGAGCCTCATCAATTGAGGACACGTTGATTCTACGCGATGAACTCATGTCTATCATGAAAAAAGGCGGGTTTCATCTTCGTAAGATAAGTTCAAATAAGCCTGAGGTATTAGCTGGACTTTCACCAGAACAGATTGGTACTGACTTGACTATAACATTCGATTTAGACCCTGAAGCTGAAGTTAAAACCCTTGGTATTACCTGGGACCCAGGCGCGGATGAATTACGTTTCGTACATGCACCTGTATCGGAAAACTGTCTGTGGACAAGAAGAAAGATATTGTCAGCAATCGCCAAGCTTTTTGACCCATTAGGTTTGATTTCTCCTGTTGTTGTGGTGGCCAAAATAATTATGCAAGAACTTGCTTTGCTTCAAACTAAATGGGATGAACCAGTTCCTCCTGCCTTGGAGCAAAAATGGAAAAAATTCTACTCAGAGTTATGCCTTTTGCCACAGCTACGAATAAGCAGATTTGCATTTATATCAAAGTTTACAGCAGTTCAAATTCACTGCTTTGCAGACGCCTCGGAGCTTGCCTATGGTGCCTGCATTTACGTGCGAACAATTGATGCTGTTGGACGAGTACATGTGGAACTTTTGTCAGCCAAATCTCGCGTTGCCCCCCTCAAAAGGTTGACTTTACCTAGGTTGGAGCTTTGCGCGGCAAAGGAAGCAGCTGAACTCTTCACTAAGATCTCCAAAGCCCTGATGTTGGACAATGCAAAGTCCTTTTTTTGGTCCGATTCTACAATTGTTCTTCATTGGTTGGAAGCTCAGCCGAACACCTGGAACACCTTCGTGGCTAATCGTGTTTCCATCATTCAATCCTGTACATACGGTCTCCCGTGGAACCATATTTCTGGAAAGGAGAACCCTGCTGACCTCGTTTCCCGCGGCTTACATGTAGCAGACTTTCTTAAAAGTGAGCTTTGGAAATTTGGTCCTACGTGGCTAAAAGAACCTGAGGAAAACTGGCCCTCTAAAGCCTTTTTGGAAGAAATTGCAGAAGAGCAACTTGAAAAGCGCAAATTAATACATAACACGACCGCAGTTTCCCCACAACTTAATTCTTTGTTCACCCGTGGTCTTACGTTGATATCATTATTGCGTGTTGTTGCGTTCTGTTTGCGGTTCGCAAAGAACAGCAGAAAAAATGCCCAGCGGTGTCAAAGTTCGACAATTACGGAGCCTGAATTGCTAGCTGCAAAAATAGCTGTAATTAAACTAGTCCAGGCGGAATATTACTTAGAAGAAATTAAGCTTTTGAGAAAGCAACACAATGTGTCTACAAAATCTTCGCTTAAACTGCTCAACCCTTTCTTGGATCGCGAAGGCGTTATTCGGGTTGGAGGTCGCTTGACTAATTCAAACGAGTCCTACAATACTCAGCACCCAGCTATCCTACCACCTTCCCATCCTTTTACCCACCAAATCATTAAATACACCCACGTCAGAACCATGCATGGCAGCCACAGGTTAACTCTTTCAGTGTTGCGTCAAGAATATTGGCCAATTCACGGAAAACGAGCTGTGAAATCTGTTTTGCGAAAATGCCGAGAATGCTTCCGAACAAACCCAACTAACATACAGCAACCAACCGGCCAATTACCGTCCACAAGAGTCATTGCAAACAAACCGTTCCACATAACTGGAGTTGACTACTGTGGGCCTTTTTTCTTGAAACCACCCCACCGTCGAGCAGCCAGCCCAAAATGCTATATCGCTGTTTTCGTCTGCTTCACGACAAAAGCTCTACATTTGGAGTTGGTTGGCGATTTGTCCACATCCAGTTTCCTGGCTGCTTTCAGGAGGTTTATTGGACATTACGGTATCCCTTCCGAAATGCATTCAGACAATGCTAAAAATTTCGTTGGGGCAAACAAAGAATTAAGACTGCTGTATGAGATGCTTGGCAATAGCAAAACTCAGGAAAGAATATCAAACGAACTCGGACAGCTAGGAATCAACTGGAGATTCATTCCCCCAAGGGCTCCCAATTTTGGTGGTCTTTGGGAAGCAGGTGTTAAAAGCGTTAAATCATCTCTCAAAAAAGTAATTGGTTTACGTCAGCTCTCGTTCGAGGATTTTACCACCCTACTAGTCCAGATCAGCGCCGCCTTAAATTCCAGACCCTTAACTCCCCTCACAGATGACCCATCAGATATAGACGCTCTCACGCCGGCACATTTTCTCATCGGATCTCGAATGACCGATTTACCCGACAAAGATATCCGACACGTACCCACTAACCGCCTCACCCACTATCAGCAACGTCAGCAGCTATTCCAGCATTATTGGCATCGATGGAGCCGAGAATATCTCACCGAGCTACAAAAATATAGTAAGATTCGCCGCCCTCATCGTATCCAGGTAGGAGATGTCGTAGTACTTCGAGAAGATAATCTGCCCCCACTCAATTGGCCACTTGCCAGGATCGTTGCGGTTCATCCAGGAGACGACGACGTTGTCAGGGTAGTCACGGTTAAGACAGCAACAGGAGTCTACAAACGATCAGCTTATCGATTATGTCCGCTACCAATTGATGAAGTTGACACCATCTGTGATTCAATTGTGCAAAAATGATTTTGTTTTGTTTTTGTTTTGTTGTGTCATTCTCAGCAATGGCAAAACCAGTAAAGTCTATCTCGCCGCAAGTGTTGCTAGAAGTAAGAACAAATTTATCGTTAGTTTAGTAGTTAAGATATTGAAACAAGTTCAAGGAGGCCGGAATGTTGGCAACTAGGTTCACAAAACTGTTATACACTCATATCTCACTACATTTGTAACACATTTTTATTGAACACCCCTCAATTCATAAACATCACACATACAATTACATCTAAGTAAACTGCAGTTAGGTGCAAGTTTAGGAGGAAACAGCTGATTGCCAATAAAATCACTCTGTATCAAACTTCAGTGGAATAAACAAGTAGTTCTCCGGTCAATAAACTTATATCTAAACTTAAAACTAGATTGTTAGTACGGATTGTTAGTACGGATAGAAGATTAAAGTACGGTAAAATAAAAGTTGTTCTTGTGTACCGAACACACTGTGGATTGGCAATTTGGAACCCGAAAAGAAAATCAGCACTGCAAGAACCGTGACGAAACGAAGGCTCAACGGAAACGGTAATCGGAAGGATTCGGACATTTCTAATCGAGCAGCTGGAACCAAGGTAAAACAATGCTTGAAAATCAAAATTTATCCTAACACTTACAAATCCTAACGGCTTCATGCAGGCCTAATGAGAAGCTTCAAAATTCTGTTTAATTTTTTTAGCGTACTTATCAACTGATGTTCATTTGTATTCATATTCGTTAATGCATCGATTATTTCATAATTAATAAATTGTAGGTTTATTTCAAAAGTTCACCATTTATTTCTATTAACTAGCTTGCAAAAACTGTCGAAATAAAGTCTTAAAATAAACGAACATTTACAAACTATTTCGTTGTTCCTTTTCCTACTTCCTCCGTTTATCTTTATACTGAATTCTGATTTGGAAGTGCTGAACAAAAAAAAACCAGTCATCCTGGTTTTATTTGTCTTTGAATATGATTCATTATCAATATTAAATCTAAAACTTATCTCCAAAATTATGTTAAATGTCATTCTACCAAAATTGCTCCTAAATATTTTGCTCATACATACAAAGTAAACTAATCTAAAATAAAAAAAAAAATCCAATAAAGATACTTTCCAGTCAGTTTATTTTCAGTAGCTTTTCATTTGTTTGCAAGTCGTCTATGAAATTGTCTTTCCAAAACGAAATACCATTTTCAGCGAATCGAAACTTATTTTAGCGAACCATTAGAAAGCCTTTCAGACTCAGACATTACACTCAATGAACTGTTTTTTTACTCTAAACTCTACTATTGCGTACTTTTCTTCGATAATAATATTTAAACGAGACAACGTTTCGATTATTGTAGTGAAAAGCTCCAATGAGTCGTGTATATACTAGTACCATCTGGTTGTGGAATAAATATTAGTTTATTTAAAAAGCTCATTTCACTCGCGCCATGGGTGAACATCAACGCTACCTTAGCTCATCAGTGTTTCCAAAACTTTTGAAAAATGATGTGAATACAATAGTTAATAAAATAAGATAATGGGACCAATTTTGTAAAAACCTTTTTTTTGGTACGTTTAATAACACATTCCAATACAAGTTATCATTTTTGAAGAAGTAAATATTTCCAAAAAGTTTTCTATCGTATTGTAGTGGTTGCTCCTGTGAATTCATCATACATAATACATGCGATAGCACCGTTTCAAACCTATCTATTGATGAAACAGTTATAACGAATTATTCAATTATTACGACTTAAATATAAAAACAAACACATGCAAAATCTTTTCATCTTTTCTATAAATTGATGATCTTTTGAAGTTAAATTGACAATTTTGTTTGGGCTTTGCAAAATTAACGACTGGAAATATCTTAATATCCCATCTTCCGGCTAGTATCCATTTTTTTAAAGTAATGTGCAACCTAAAATATTAGGGATTGAGAAACGGTGGCAATAGTGAAAGCGCTCACATTTAAAACATGCACAAGCACCATCTGGTGGTGAGTTTTAGGCCTTTTCCGAATAGTCCTTTTCTCGCGTGCTGTCAATGGAATTAACACACCATCACTACGAATAATTCACGAATGAATTTTTGCTATTTCATTCCGTCCGTATTCGTAAATTTAACAAATATTGAAGCCATTTCACTAGCACGCACTTCAAGCACCAAATAGTTCAATAAGTTCTCAAATAATTGAAAAAAAAAAAAGAATACTTAGCTAAGGACTTCCGAGTGAAACAGCATACGGGGAATCATTGATTGATGATTTCGATTTCCAATTGGAAAAACACTATTTTTCATCACCCAAGCTTTTCATGATGGCTTTTGAACTTTTATGCCACTTCGAGAGCTTTCTCTTTGTTTCACGGTTACAAAGCTTCTGATGCCCGAACGCAAGATTTTAGACCGGTGGTAAGTACAAGAATCAAACTTTTTCTTTTTGATATTGTATTTCTTTTCTGTTTTCAGGTCCGAGCTATTTTGTTTTCTTCAAATAACACACAATTTCATGGTTTTTCCATCAACATTCAACAACACATTAAAAGAGTAAAACCCTGCGCGTTCGAATCACTATATTGAACACAAATATTTTGTAAATTACACCTCAAATACATGAATTTATCACCTAATATGCAACAACTATCTATCAACCGAAAAACCTGAAAAAAATAGATTTTTTTCAATTTTTATTTTGAGGTTTTGGCCAGGATTTGGAGCAAAATACTTCTGTGTGCGTCGTATGAAACAAAATGTAAACGAACAGTGTTATTATAAAAAAAATCCAAAAACTGACATTAACTAGTCGCAACTTTTTTCCTTTTAGAATATTTGTAGCCTGGACAAGATTTTCTTGATGTGAAATACCAATTTTTAAGTTGTTTAGATAACTTTTTCAGTAATTTTCTGTGAATTCTTAAGATATTTCATACGACGTAATGGAAGCTCACGCCAGATATGTTTCTATATGTTGTTTACTTGTGTAAGCATATTTGCTTCTTTTAATGAACTAGACAAAAAAATTACTTGCATAATTAAACATCTACCCACATATCGCATCGCTGGGAAATCTAAGGTTCATAATGAAAATATGCTTATGATCTTTATTTTGTCTTACACTTTCATGTGCAAAAGGTATTTTTCATAAAACATCAATAAGTCACTCGAACCCAACCAATTTGCAAATCGTAGCTTGTGGGTTATCGTGGGACACCATATTTTGATGTTTTCATACAAATTCATATCTTAAAACACATTTTTCTTATCTATAAAGTTTTCTTATGCCAAATGAAGAGTTACGGAAAATGTTCTATCAATTTTAGTGAACGCGGTAGAGACGAATTGAAATCCTTTATGAGAAGTTTTGCTAAAACGTACGCGAGCCAGGTTTTTGAATCATTTCAATTATATACAACTCTTTATTTTGTTTCCTCACCTGATATTTCTTGACTATAACTAAATGAATTATGAAACTACAGTTTAGGGTGAACTCATAAATTTATCATGTTATTTGGACATTTTGGAATTGGTGGCCAACAACCAATTTTCAAAATATATATAAAAAAAAAATCCTTTTTAATAAAACAGTCAGAGCTCGAGAATTATTTATATTAAATAAATGTTATTACCAAATGATACGTTAATAATGTAGGAAACCAAACAATTTATACTTCTTTATAGTAAAGAAGTTAAGGAGCAAAGAAAAAAAGTGTCCAACGATACTCCTAATATTTTCAATCTTATTATAGCTTCCATCAACAAAATTAATTAATATAATAATTTTCCAATCCAGCAAAATAGCTGCTCACGAAACAAATGACAGCCGTATTGCATTCATTCACGATTCGCTTTGATAAGCAAATGATCAAAATGACAAATACTCAAATCAACGACATTTTTTGTCATGTTCATTTTTGTATAGTTTTGTTATCAATAACAATTGAGGCCTTAGAAGTCAAAGGGGTATAAGTAAATTGAATTCTTAAATTATTAAAATCAGCAAATATAGTTTGAAAAATTAATAATCGTTCAATTTACTTGCAATTTATTTCTTGCAATTGGTGCCATGTTCCCCATAAATATGTATTTGATTAGAAAAAAGTAATCAGCTTATATTTTTAACATTTTTTGTCTGTTTACTTGTTTTCAATCGCCAAAGCTAGAATTTAGGGCTCCTTATATCGATCATGTCATCTTTTTCATTCGGCAATTTAGCACAAATACATTCACCTCCATTTTGATACCAATTTCTCCACGTATGTTTTCAGAGGTTCGGCAATCGATTCCTTCCCTGGCGTACTTGTGCTCTAGATCCAATACCAAAAATATGGGTTAACAATTGTTTCGTTTATTGCCGAATGCATGGGGAAAAATAAATCGAGCAGCCAGCTGTAAGTGAAATTATGATTCAATAGCTCAAGCAAGGAGCTGTCATGAAGGAGTTGGGCTACTGAATCTATTGATGCACTTCCAAGGTTACGTTCTGACGGTATGCTCGGAACACGAAAGTTTTGCTCCATTTATGTAGCGATTATTTTTGCTCTCGTTTTGTTTTTTTTTGGTTGCTTTATTGATCGCCTTCCTTTTTCTTTCACTTTCAGATCATGCCAAAACATCATCACTCCCCGGTGCATCATCACCATCACGTAAGTTTTTTTTATCAACAAATTAAGAATATATGGTCATTAGAGTAATGTTTCAGGGATGTTTCATTTTATAGACCATAGAATTAACTTCCTAATCTAAATTGATGTCAAAACAGCTCAAATCAATGACACAACTTGAAGTAGAAACTGCAAAACTCCTGTTTCTCCTAGAATACCAATCAACGTTCACCATCAGAGCTTCTTTCAGTTAACACGTTCGTCGCCACGCTCATTTTGGTAGTTTTACTAGCCGGGCCCAAAGAAATTCTCGGAGCGAGAAAGTAAAGAAGGAGAACTCTAAGCTTTGAAACGTGTGGATAACTGGAGTAAGAGAGCGTCACGCGTTTTTGATGTGACGGGGCCTCCCAGGAAATACACCTGTCACACGAATATGGGTCCCATGGCGACAAACTTGTTAAAAAGAAAATTCATACGTGTTAAACACTTACACAAACACTACATTCCAGTTCAAGAGATTCTTCATCGTTATTTGCAGTTACCTTGAAGATTCGGGATTCAAAATGTTAATCACACACCGGTTTCTTACATTGCTCTTCACTTTTTGCAGCCCGAACCATCATGCAACGATCACCACCTTTCCCATTCGATCGACTTGGTCACAACACTTCGGAGCGAGTTAGCAGCCTCCACCTACAAACGGGACCGGTTGATGGCCGAGTTATCCGATGCCAAAAGCTCTCTGTGCGCCAAGGAAAACGAATGTGAAGCTTTGCGGGCACAAAGCGCCCGACAGACTTCGCTCATCACATCGTTGCAGCAACGGCTGGCAGTGTCCGAGAACAGAGAGAAGACACTACATGCCCGAAGCGAGAACGTTGTCGGGACATTGAACCGAGATAAGAAGCACTTGGAAGAGAAGATCAAGGAGTTGTGTGAGAAACTACGAAGGTTGGGTTGTGAGTTAACCAAAGAAGAAGGTCACCGGGATCAGGCCCGAGCTCATCTGCACGATTTGGTTCGAAGGTTGTGCCTTTGTTTGGGCGTGGATGTCTGCGATTCGACTCACTTGACACCGGAATGTGTCCTGGCTAAAGCCGGAGAAACTGTTGCAGAACTTCACAGGTTACGTTCCAAACTGTCCGGTACCTGTGAACATTTGTCTTCGACGGAGGCAGAGCTGATAACGACAAAGTCGACAGCGTCGGCCGAGAAAACGCGACTACAAACGCAGATCGATGGCCTGCAGTCACTGGCTCAAGGTTTAGAAGGACGATGCAGGCAAGCGGAGCGTGATCTTCAAACAGCACGTGATCGACTGGCTGAGAGTGAAGTCTGTGGAGATAAACTTAGAGGTGAAGGCTTGATACATTTTAATAGTTAATTTTTTAAGGATTTAAATTTTAGAGGAACTTAGAGGATTTGAGTCCCGGTGTTGTCGGTTACAGAATAACCTGGATCGATTTCAAACCGATAGGCTCCAGTTCCTGAGAACAATGGCAAGCATAGTTGGGGTTCAGGAGCCTTGTAAGAACAACATTCGTGATAAGCTGCGGGATCTCATGAACCATAATCAGTCACTGCATGATGTAAGTTCAACAGACTTTGATTCTTTATTGATATCCGTTTGAATTATACCTTTTCGTCCAGCAAT
This sequence comes from Uranotaenia lowii, assembly GCF_029784155.1. Taxonomy (NCBI): domain Eukaryota; kingdom Metazoa; phylum Arthropoda; class Insecta; order Diptera; family Culicidae; genus Uranotaenia; species Uranotaenia lowii. The sequence continues at coordinate 178,645,944 of NC_073692.1, read as the reverse complement.
TGACCCAACTGAAAGAACAGCTCCATCAAGAGGCTTCCAGGCATCGAGAGCACGAAGAAAGCACAAACTGTCGACTCAAATCAGAGGAACAACATCGCACGGGTGTTGAAGAGCGGTTGGAGAAAGCCTGTCATGAGTTGCAACACTTTCGTGCCGAACACACTACGGTAAAAGTAAGCTTAGCTTTGACGATGTCCATTCTAAACTTAAGATTTTTTCAGTTAAGTGAATACCTGGTTCGATTGGCTCGAGCCCTCTGTTGGAGCGAATGTTCGGAACCACCTGCTCCCGGAAGTGATACGACCATAATGAGTGAAACATTGCTGGAACGAGCTGAACGATTGGCTACACATCACGATCATCATCATGTTCACGGAGTCTGTGATAAAGTAAGTTTGTTATTATTTTTGTAATTTTATTAGGGTGGATCACAATTTCGGAAGCAAGTTTCTCATTTCAATGCAACTTGTATTCGTTTGTTTCATCCGTTCACTGTTCGTGTGGTTGTCACATTTTCAATCGTCCAAAATAGAACTGCTGGGAGCTGTCCAATGCGCATCACCACACGCACCATCCACATTCGCATCATCACCAAAATCATTTGCCAAAGCTGCGGAGAGAGCGTTCCTGCACCGATCTGCCGATGAAGGAAGTAATTATTTGGTTTATTATGCATTTAACAATATTCATTTGCCATGTAAAAAACTTTTTTGCTTTGGTTTCGTTTCAACAAATTCTATACGAAAACCCTTTAACACTTGTTTTGTGTGCCGAAATTTTAACACATTAACAAAATTTCCAATGCAGAAGCTTATCGACAAAATGTTTTTGACAGGATTGAGAAAAATCCTAGAAAATCTCAGTGGTAGACCCAAAAACAGCGGGAAAGCTTGACTTCATTTCTACGAGATAAAAAAGCTTCCTACCAGTTAAACATACAAAAACGGTGGTCAAATCGTACGCAAAATATTTGGACCTCTAGTGGGGGGATTTTCTGAAAAAAAAAACCCGCAATGAACGGCACAACAAACTCTTTAGTAGGCACTTGGCAGGTTTCCAGCCAAAAACTTTTCGTTGACAAGTCTCGCTTGTACTTTCCGGAGAAAATGAAGAAGAAAAAGTATTAATATATAATGTCTATGACTTGAGGAGTCAGTGTTTCATAACGATTGACACGCAATCTCAAAAACCACTTAACAGAACATCACAAAAATTTCAAAAATAAATCTCACATAACCGTCCAGTTTTGCTGAAAATATCATGAATTTTGTTCATGCATTTGAAAGTTATTCACAAAACAAAGTGTTGCATTTTTTTTTCGAATACACTCCCTTCTGCCCTATAAAATTTTTGTGCTTAAAAGGTATGAAATTCATTGATTGAGGTTTTCAAATTTCATATTCTGTGATCGCTTTTAGTTTTTGGAGAGACGTCGTTGTCATGCATAATTGTTTGTATGCTTTGGTAGGAGAAAGAAAAATTGACTGCTACGATTTTTTTTGCCTCCGAATGCACTCAAGCATGGCTCAGTGAAAATGAGTGAATTTCGGAACATTGCGTCGGACACATAAGTTCTGCATTCCCACTCTGGTAGATCAGATCATCGAGACGAAGAATAAATTTATCTATATACCTTCATAAAAATGATTATTTGTTTGTCTGTCTATTCTCTATACACCCAGAAACTACTGGACAGATTAACGTTAAATTTGGTATATGACAGTTTCCAGGACCGATGGTGGTTTCTATAATAGAATCAAGGCTCTTCGTCTTGGGAGGAAGAGAGCTCTCATACAATAATAACATTATATATGACACAATCTGATTAACTTACAAGTCCTTTTTATCAAATTTTTAACACAAACAAATTTTAACACAGTTATGTGATTCATTATTCTGGTTGACAGGTTTTGTTATATTTGAATGAGTATTTGTATAAAGAAACTCCTTTGTATAAAAAGGGGGGTCCTTCACAAATTCCATGTAAAATGTTAGAGAAGTCGAACAATATTCGAACAATTATTATCAAATTTGGCACAAAATAAAATTTTTGATAGTATTAAATTATCTAAAGTATTATCTATTCGTTTTTGTGAATGGGGGCTCCTGTACAAAATAAATAGAAAAACGATAAATTCGAACAATTTTCTAAACATCTATATATTTATAAAAATTGATTTCTGTCTGTCTGTTCCCTCAAGACTCGGAAACTACTGAACCGTTTTTTTTTTAAACTTGGCAGGCGGGGGCTTCCAATGCCGGAGAAGGTTCCTATTGCAGTTTGAAACTTCTCCCTCTTCCAGGGTCTCCAAAGCAAAAACGATTACGAGCCGTTTCACATAAACGAATTGTAAAAAAAAAGCAAAAACGAAATGTTTGCATAACTTGAGAACCATTCAAGCTAATGGTACCAAATTCGGCATGGAAGGAGATTTAGCTACGAAAAATATTACTATGAATGATTGGTACCCCTTTTTTCAGTGAAAAATTGGGAAGGGGGGGGGGAAGAGAGGGGCTCTCTTACAATTTTCAACATAACTCGACAATTAGTCAAGCAAAAAGAACCAGATTTGGCAAGTGAAGGAATTGGGATACGAGAAATGTTTCAAGATTATTGAGGTAAGACCCGTCTCTTCTTCCAGTTTATTCGAGCAAATGGAACCAAATTGGCTAAGAATGATATTTGGATATGGGAAAAGGTTCAATGATTGTTTGAAACTCCTCCCGATTTACATTGGGAGGATATGAAGAGGGGAGGTAACCCAAACAAATTTTTGCAATACTCGATAACTGATCGAGCGAGGGGAATAACATTTGGCATGCGAGGGCATTTAAGTGAACGGAATGTTCCCAAAATGTTTTGAAGCTCTTGCCACCTTTCATTAGATAAACATAGGGCAGAGTGAGGATACATGATCCCCTTTTCTTCTTTTCACCATATCTTTTTGGAAAAATTTAGCAACTCATCGTCTTTTACATTTTCTGACAGCTTGTAACTTCAAGTTTCTATGCCCCAAAAATTAGAACGATACTTGAACCCGTTGATGAGCTAGAAGCATTTTCATGGGAGTAAAAAAATTGCGATTTTTCTGAAGTTAGGGGAGACTTATCCCTTTTTGAAGAAGACTTGAACTTTTATTCAAGAAGCCCTAATCCTTTTATAAAAATCAAACAAAACCCCAAAAAAGAATGTTTATTGACTATTTTGGTCATGTTTGATCTCATTTCACTATTTATAGCAGACATAAGAAGAAAATTTTATAACTTTGTCTCAACACTAAAAACATTGCATACTTAGAGGCGCTTTTTTATAATTAAGTGAAAATTAATTATTTTTTCCCTTTTCTTCAGACAATTGTTTGATAAATATTAGTTTTTGGATCAATATTAGTAATTTCGTAATCAACAATCATAACGATCAATTCAGAAGAAGAATATGCCGTTTGGAAGGGGGATCAATTTTACCTAACTCTAGAGATCAATTGTACCCATAATCAACATTTTAGAAAACTTTTTCTGAAAAAAGTAAAGAGTTTTCCATTGCTTTGCAAATATTGAATTATGAAGTTCATTTTACGCTCGAACGATTGATACATTGGAACAAATATTTTTTTCATAATTTTCCCATGTAAGGAACATTTTAAAGTGATGAAAAATATCTTCAAGTTACATTTTGTGAAATTTTTCAAACAAAATTCAATAACTCAAACAATTATTTTGTTAAAAAAAATTTAAACTGCAAGCATTGTTATTTTGCTCATTTTGGCACATTTTTCTAGAACATTTGATCTTTGTAAGACATTCCAGTTTCTAGATATAGCTAAGGAATCAAGTATCCCCAGGGATCAAGTATCCTCATTCTCCCCTATAGGAACAATTTCCCATACAATTTTTGCCTAACTGGATAACATTTTATACAAATGAGTACAAATTTGTCATAAGAAAGTATAATTAAATAAGAATTTAAATTTCTCCATTTTTTTCAGTGGTGAGCTTTAAAAGGGAGAGGGGAGCACCCATACTTTTTTTTTTAACAAATCGAGAAATGATCGAGCAAATTTGGCATAGAAGGGATTGAGGTACGAGAAACGATTTCTTCACTATTTTATTTTTTATTTTATTTTTAATGACTTGGATAGTGATCAAGCAAAGGGAACCAAATTCAGCTCGGGAGAGGAATTTTATACAAGTCAAACATTTATTGTGGCAAAATTGAGGAACTTATGAATGACTAAATTCAGAGTCTTAATTTTAGATACAAAATAATGATTGAACAACAAATAATAGGACAGGTTTAGGAAACATGAAAACATATTTAAGAAAACAATAATCTCTTGATAAATTTCCATTAATTTTAGAAGGTGTAGCAAAGCACACCAGGTCAGCTAGTTTTAAATAAAAGTTGATAAACATAAGCGTTTTGTCTTCATGACATGTAACATTGTAACATACATGTAATCAACAAAAACAAATCTGTAAGTGTTCTATATTTTTTAAATTGGTTGAAAAACAACTGTATTGGAAGACTCCTTCCTCTTTAAAGAATGTGTTTTTTTTTTCATTTCATGAGTTAACTTATTGTATTATATGTTGTAATCAAGATCCCTCCATTTTTTGTTAAGGGTGGCTCCAATATACAACCAACATTAAGCATTGCACTAATTAAACATAGCTAAGTGATATTGAATGATGAGAAAAGAAAAGAGAGACTCCAATCCTTTTTTAAAAGGATAACTATACCTAATGAAGCATAAGAAAGTGAATTCATAGGAGGATATCAGGGCACGAGAAATATTCCTGTGATGATTTTGATTTAAAAGTTTAATCCACTATCACTTAATAATTTGGAAAAAATGACATTTCTAAAATATAACAATATCTAAAAATAACTCAAAACCTCATTTTTTCGCTTGCCTCGGGTGTGATTTACTAAAAAGTATAACCCTACTATTGTCTACAAAATTAAACACCTCTCTTCGAATAACTCAAAACTACTTAATTTTTAGACACTGATCATGTGGTTGCCCAGATAGCAAATGTCGAGTTTCGGTATTTCCCAGCTTAATGATAATTTATATTGATAAAAATTTAAGAATTTACAGCTTTAGTTTTCAACAGTCACTTTGTATTTTTGAATATAAGCATCGCGTAATTTCGGAGATATTGCAGTTACACATACTTTAGACCAGTGGTTTTCAAACTTTTTTCTCTTATCGCTTCCTTTTGCTAAATTTTCGAGCTCAACGCCCCTCTAGGCTAATGTTTAGAAAATCTTATCCAGATTATCGTTTAGAAAAAATGATAATCTGGATCGTTGAAACCATTAGCTTTTGCCTTTGTGTTGAAAGGCTTAAGTCAAAATTCATTAAAAAAAACTATCACTTTATCACAGATGAAGCCTTTTTACACAGATTTTTTTCGAAGATTTTTTTTGCAGATTTTTTGAGACAATATATTTTAAATATTATAAAGCATTGCCATTTAAAATTAATCTATTTAAGTATATTCCAAAATAATCTTACAAAACATGTTCGTAATATAGAGCGAATACGAAATCTGGGACAATTTATAAAAAAAAACTTTCAGATACATTTTAAAAAATAAATTATTGAGATAAAGATATTGTAATCTTTAACCTGATGTTTAATTCTGTAACGTTTTTTCAATTTTTTGCATCGAACTTACTCGTTATTATTTCTAATCTACATTGTGTCGTGATTCGTGAAAATGTGAATTACGACCTCACCGCCCCCTAAGCTATTTTAACGCCCCTCAAATTCTTGAATTGAGCTCACCGCCCCCCTGGAGGCTCTCAACGCCCCCAAGTGGGCGGTAGGGACCACTTTGAAAACCACTGCTTTAGACGAATATCGTAAGATAAAATTATGATAGTAAATCTTTCTTTCATAGAAGGTAAAAAAAAACAATAAAGATCCAGCCCGTCCGTTGAATAAAAACAAAATTTTCCATTTTTTTTTTCAAGAGACTTGTTTGATTTTGTTTTGAAAGCTTAAGTGTTTTTCAAAAATATCAAAAACACATAAAAATTTTGAATGATCGAAATACAAAGAAGATTTGATAATAGTTCAACATTTTAAAAGAACTGTTCGGTTTTTAGGATAACTTTTAAAAATTGGTGAACAAATTTGACATTTTTATTTGGTAGAACTGTCGAATTTCACGATAAAATTAAAAAAAAAAAGTTTTGATTCAATGATCAGTTATCCTGAGGACATCTAATAACTATGACTTCCGAGAAAAAAGTGTTTATTATCCTGTCTATTTTTTTGTAAAATACGGGAATTTTGAAGAAATTTCAACCCTAAATTTATGATTACTTATTTTCAAAAGCATAAATCAAACGCTTTGTAAATCAACGAAATAGTTGAATAATTTATATCTTCAATATTAAAAAAACTTGAAGGCTTTCGCGTTTTTCACGTACAAGCATAATTCTAAAGATAAAGGGGAGAATGAGGATACTGGATCCCTTTTTCTTATTTTCATTTTAAATTTTCGGGATAATTTTGCAGATCGCCGTCTTTTGCATTTTCTGACAGCGTGTAATTTCAAGTTTATACGCTTCAAAAGTTACAGCGATACAGCGACCCGTAGATGAAATTGAAGCGTTTTCGTGGAACTAAAGAAAATGTGATATTTTAAAAGTTAAAGAAGACTTGATCCTTTTATATGGGTGCCCTAAGCTTTGGAAGAAAGCATGTCAAATCTAAAGATAAAGGTTCCATTGACTTTTTGGCCATATAAGTTTTCATTTCACAGTTTATTTCATTTTAAAATTTTAGATAAAAGAACTTTTTTGAGTCCTTTTTATCAGGAAATTATTGAATAAATATTAGTCATTTGTCATATATTACTAATTTCGTGCTTAACAAGCAATGATCAACGTTCATTCAGAAGATTTTTTTTGGGACTCGGGGGATTAAGTGTTTGGGCTCACTTATATAAAAATACATTTTGGATTTTTTTTCTTAGAAAATCTATATATTTCTATTGTTTTGAAAATTTGGCTCTAAGAGCTCTTGTTATGCTCTATCTATTGACATAGTGGATTAATTTTTTTTTTGGGATAAAAGGTTGGTTGTTTTGTTCTACTTGGCAATTTTTTCTAGAACATTTGATCTATGTAAGACAATCCAGTTACGAGATATAGTTGAGGAATCATGTATCCCTGGGACCAGGTATTCTTTTTTTTTTGTCTTTATTTTAAGAGACTTTCAGCCTTTGGCTGGTTCGTCTCTGGATAGGTATTCTCTTCTCCCCTAAAGAAATAACTTTAATAATGATACTATATCCTACAAAATTGATTACAACAATTGCCGTTACTCAAAAGTGCAAGTATTGTAGAACTTGGTCCAGTGGTTTCAGGGATATAGAATGTCGAATTTCGGGTTTCCAAGGCATAGATTTCTTCGCGGTCCCTAATGTGTTAAAATTTGAACCTTGGTTGAATTGAGGATTACAAATAGAAGCTTCAAAATCAGTTTTTTGTTTTTCATCTATGTTAGTTAGTTCATGAGTTATCAATGATTGATTTCACTCAAAACTGAAATATTACAAAACTGCTGAATTTCATTTCACCAAATACTAGAGAAGATAGACAAAATCTGACAAATGTTCAGAGTTCAGAATGCCAAATTCATTAAAAACTATTTTTTTTAACATAAGTGCCCCGCACAGGTACCAAAAATACTGTTCCCCTGTGTAATCAACCGATTGAATGCCAATGAAATTCTGGAGCAATACAATTTTTTTTTAATTTTGCAAAACTTATTTTAAAATTTTTTAAGGTTCTATAACAATCGTCAATAGAAATATTTCAATTGGAACGAAAGTTGAATATTTGCGTGTTTACATTTGCAAAATCGAATTAAACATTTATAAATCGATATCAAGCTTGGCACATTTCTTGAACCAATATTTATTACTGAGAAATATATTTGTTGAAACGAATCAAAACAGAAACCATTTTGTTACATCTCACATGTCCATTTCATGACCATATCATATCCATATGTTTGCTGTGTCCATTTTTTTAGAGCACCACACTGTACAATCTGCAACGTAGAGTCCGGGTTCTGAGGGAACAAGTCCAGCGGCGGGATCTTCACCTGGAACTGCTGCGCCGGAAGATTGCCCTGCTAGAGGACAATGCTAGGGGCAGGGCTATGCTACAAGTAGATTTCGTGTTCCGATTATTTTTAATTTCTTCCTCTATTTAATTATAAGGAGCTCACATTTTCACAATTTTTCAGACGGAACGTGATGAGGCAATGCATCGAGCCAAGAGAACTTCCAAAAGTGCCGAAAGGACTGCCCACCAGCTGGCCGACGTTAAGGCGCAACTTTGCGAGGTTAAAGGTCAGCTTCAGGAAGCATCGGATTATAAGATTACTGCCCTGGAACGGGGACGGAAGTGCGATGAGTTGCAGTCCCGACTTTGTGAGCTGGAAGGTGAACGGGAACGGCTGGTGTCTCAATTGGCCGCCTACAAGAATCGAGCACGATCTGCAGCGGAAAATTCCCATGAACGAAGTCACACTATAACGGTGAGTTTTTTTTTCAGCATTAGTATTTTTTTTTAGAATTAGGATACCTATTTGTTATCCAAAACTTAAAGGGCGCAAAAAAATTTCTATTTTTATGTTTACTTAGAAATTTAATAAAGGTTATTGTTTTGATTTTTAGCATCTTCGAGATGAGTTGTCCCGGATCAAAACCGAACTCTCGGACACCAATCATCGGCTGTCCCAGGTTCAAGCCTTTCGGTCTTCGGTGGCAAAGCTGTTACACCTTAGAGATTGTGCAGATTCAGAGCTTCTTCATAAGCTTCAATCTATCGCCAGTGCCCATCATCGATGTACCTGTTTGGGCAACTCATCATCAGCCGGACGACGTTACGGATCTAGTTCGCCATTGGCCGGAAGTGACCATCACTGTTCCCGGTACGATGATCTGGGTCCACCGGGAAATAGTTCTTCGGGCTGCAGACCACTAAGCTCCAGTCCCGTTCATACCAGACGATATATCGATTCCGGCTTCAACGATCATGACCATCACTTTGACGATGATTTCGACTTTGGCAAGAAATATTGACGAAATCAGAAAAACTGCCTTTGAGAAAGTGCTTCGAGTTGACAACGGCAACATGCCAGTTGTGAATCGGAAACCTGTGGAAACAAAAATGTGTTCGTTTATATCAAAAATACCTACCCATAGCTAGATGTTTTATGGCAATCCATTGCTATAAGCTAGATGTTCGCCTGGTGGCGGCACCTAGCGGTCGATAGTTGAAACATGTACGTTACGGTTGTACAAAGTAGTAACGGTGAAATGTTGAATAAATATTTTGTTGGAAATAAAACTATTTTTTTTATTTAATTGGTTTTGAGCATTTTGAAATCCGGTTGCAGTTTCAACATGTTGAATATTCGATTGAACTTGTTTTTACAATATTTTGGCAACCAGCCAGAACGTGACTTGGGACGCTGTGGCCGAATGTGACGGTTCGTTTTTTTCTGGCAGAAATTAAAATAAAATGCTTTGACTGAAGAAGCCGGTGAACAAGTGGAAGTCGAATGCCGAGTGTTACTTGTTGTTTGTCGGTCGATGAGAAGGAAGAGTAAGGGACCAAGGACGCCCTCTGAAAAAACCAAGGACTTACAATTTTCCTCAACATCATAGTTCAACATTTTTCGCATTTGTATAGGATTTGTATCAGAAATGAACACAGAAGCTGCTGCTGTAGGCAAAGCTTGATATAAAATAATTTTCCTCTTGACTTCATGCAGAAATGTGGAATTTTGAATGATCTTACTTTTATACGTACATCATTCGAACTTTTGCCCCAGAGGTGGGGTAAGAGTACAGTTAGGCATTTTGACTACTGCTATCAAATGCGTCGATCGATTTTCTTCGTAATTTTTTAGAAGAGAGATAAAAGTCTAAGGAATCAAATGTTGCTTTTGGTTTTTTGGAAAAACAACTGCCAATTTTTTAAAAATAGCATAGCACTAAGGTCGTACTTTTACCCCACCACACTCTACTGAAAATTTATCATAAATTTTTTGCTTTCACTTGAATATCAATCCTAAACACGAACGAAAAAAAACGAAAATTCGGATTTGAATGCCCTTTTTTGTAGCCAAAATATGCAAAACAAAAACACACTGTTCATGTCCAGTACATACTTGAATTCGTGTGTAATCAAACAGTGCAGTGTTTTTAATGAATAGTTTAAAAAAAGTTTTGTTTATCTATGTCAGATTGTTTGTTTGGGCCTTAACAAATATTTCTAGAAGAAGAAATGTTTTTTAATATTTTTGTAACAGAGAAAAGTTGAACGTTTGCCCTTGTCCCTAGTTTGCACTTGCCCCGTGGTATCGTATAATAAATCATTCCGTTATGCCAAATTTCATGAAAATTCAAAAAATGTTCGAGTTATGTTAGGGAATCCCAACGTAATAATATTGAACTTTTGAAAATTCATCACGTTAAACAATCTTGCCATGCTATTTAAAATCATGAATATAAAATCAATGAAAATAAATTACTTGAAAATTGTATAAATTTGTATTTTTTTGTGTAATCTTTCATTTGCCTCACTCTTTTTTTTTGTTTTTAATAAGAATTCTTTCAGTGTTATGAAAAACCATTCAATATAGAAATTTGTTTGTGTTCTAAATTTAACTGAATTTGTATGGAATCCTACTGTTTTAACAGGGGGCAAGAAATTCAGTTAGATTAATGAGGGGGTTCTGTTGAACTTTTTTTTTAAAAAAAATTAATGGAAAAAAGTCAAAATTAATCGAGTTGTGTCGTATGTTTCCTCCAGTTTCAACATTTCTTCTGTTTTGAAAAAAGAAATGCAAGAAATCATTTTGCTATGTCTAATCTTACTTGTGTGCCAATTTCATGAAAATCAGTCCAAAGCTTTTTAGTTGTGTCTTATTCGCAGAGATTCTGTATATTTCTCATCTGAGTCTATAAGAGTGAACGTTTGTTTATGTACCCAATTTGACCAAAAATATGCTGATAAATTCGGGTTTTGTCGTATTTTTTTTATTGATAATGTATAGTTGCTCAACTTAACTTAAAATAAATTCATACATAAATACTAAATACTTTATAAACAACCTAAAAAGTTGGTTGCTTGGTGTTATTTTGGACCCTACTTTTTATTTCTTTTGAAAGCCGTGTTTTGGACTAATTCATCATTAAATGATCAAGACATCATCAAAGACATCAGACAAATCATCAAGACATTTCATGAAACTCAAGAGAAAAAAGTGTGAAATGATTGATCAATTATGAGAAACATTTTTTTTGACAAACTTTGACTATAACTCAGAAAACGGTGCTTTTGGGTGCCTGGAATCTCATTCATTGTATTTTTAGGACCTTAAACTAGATCTTGATAGTAAAATGAGTAAGGAGCAATGCGGGGCTTTTTTTGGTAAGCTTTTAAAGTTTTTGACTTTTGAAAAAATTGTTATTTACTCATTTTTATTATAGATCAATTTAGTGTGTAAAAATTTTTAATGGTTCAAATGAAAACTTTTAATTTAAGCTTTCATATGGTGTACCGTTAAACGAGGTAACTTTGATCACCGGGGTAACTTTGAACAACAATAAATTTTTGCACTTCATCATCAATAACTCAGACTATAGTTTGAATTTTTGAAAACTGTTTCCTACGTTTGAAAGCCGTACGCGTCTGTTCTCCATGTCAGGGGCGGCGTGCGGAGTGCAACAACGTGCTGGTGGTGTTCGGGACCCAAAACAGCAACATCACGACGGTCCTCCTGCGAGATAATGGGGTTAGCTGCGGGCCTTGCGAGCCTGTGACTTCAAAAAAACATAAGCAACGAACAACGAACAACAAATTTCGGATGGAAATCGGCAAAGACCCACGCGACGAAAAGGGACTAGCGATTGGAAACTTGAAACATGGAACTGCCGATCTCTAAATTTTGTAGACAGTACCCACGTGCTCTCCAACGAATTGAAGAGCCGCAAATTCGACTTCGTAGCGCTGCAGGAGGTATGCTGGAAGGGCTCCACGGTACGAACGTACCCAGATGGTCGTGCCATCTACCAGAGCTGCGGCAACACACACGAGCTTGGAATAGCTTTTATAGTGATGGGAAAGATGCAAAAGCGCGTGATCGGGTGGTGGCCGATCAACTCACGAATGTGCCGGTTGAGAATCAAGGGCCGGTTCTTCAACATCAGCATCATCAACGTACACAGCCCTCACCTCGGAAGTACCGGTGACGACAAAGACGAATTTTACGCGCAGCTGGAGCGGGAGCTACGACCGTTGCCCAAAACATGATATCAAGATCGTCATCGGAGATTTTAACGCTCAGGTCGGCCAGGAGGAGGAATTTAAACCGACAATTGGAAGGTTCAGTGCGCACCAGCTGACCAACGAAAACGGCCTCAGACTGATAGATTTCGCCGCCTCCAAACGAATGGCCGTACGTAGTACCTTTTTCCAGCACCTCCTCCCACACAAGTACACCTGGAGATCACCGTACCAAACGCAATCACAGATCGACCACGTTTTGATTGACAGCCGGCAGTTCTCGGACATCATCGACGTCAGATCCTGTCGAGGCGCCAACATCGAGTCAGACCATTATCTGGTGACGGTGAAGATGCGCCCAAAACTCTCCGTAGTGAATGTGGCATCCTACAATTAATGTATTATTCACACCAACTAAGTTAGGTTCAGCTAAGCGTGAAAGCATGAGAAAGTCTACACAGAGTGAGAGCGATTAGACTACTGGGTAACTAGCCAAGCTACACGGAGCCGGTCTGGATTGGACCACTTCGCGGACAAGTCGAAGATTTTACATTGGCGATTTTCTGCCAGGTTGAGTGGTGATAATAATTAGTGTCACGCAGTAGTTTTTTTTTTCATTCAGAGAGAAAGGAACACGAAAAGAAACGGAAACATGGACACAAATTTGGAGCTTCGGAGGAGTCGGCAAAGAGGTATCCAGGGACATCGGTATCGGCATCGGTAAGAGAGGGAAGATGGAGGCATCTTCGACATCATTATTTGGTTGCTGCTGCCATCTTCGATTTGGTACACTGTTAATTAAATAACACTGTTCGCGTGTTGTTTGTAATTCACGCTGACAAAATTGATTTCATATTCAGCGTGAATATTAACTGAAAAAAAACACTAACAAATTATCGAAAATTTTGGGAATTGCGTTTTATATTATAACACTTATTTTGAAATAAAAATTAAAAAGAAAATGAAATAAAATTTAAGGAAAATATAATAAAATAAAAAAACATGTAACAAAAATAAAATAACATGAAAAAAAAATTCAATTAAATTAAATTAAAATAAAATTCAATTAAATTAAATTAAAATAAAATTAAATTAAAATTAAATTAAAATTAAATTAAAATTAAATTAAAATTAAATTAAAATTAAATTAAAATTAAATTAAAATTAAATTAAAATTAAATTAAAATTAAATTAAAATTAAATTAAAATTAAATTAAAATTAAATTAAAATTAAATTAAAATTAAATTAAAATTAAATTAAAATTAAATTAAAATTAAATTAAAATTAAATTAAAATTAAATTAAAATTAAATTAAAATTAAATTAAAATTAAATTAAAATTAAATTAAAATTAAATTAAAATTAAATTAAAATTAAATTAAAATTAAATTAAAATTAAATTAAAATTAAATTAAAATTAAATTAAAATTAAATTAAAATTAAATTAAAATTAAATTAAAATTAAATTAAAATTAAATTAAAATTAAATTAAAATTAAATTAAAATTAAATTAAAATTAAATTAAAATTAAATTAAAATTAAATTAAAATTAAATTAAAATTAAATTAAAATTAAATTAAAATTAAATTAAAATTAAATTAAAATTAAATTAAAATTAAATTAAAATTAAATTAAAATTAAATTAAAATTAAATTAAAATTAAATTAAAATTAAATTAAAATTAAATTAAAATTAAATTAAAATTAAATTAAAATTAAATTAAAATTAAATTAAAATTAAATTAAAATTAAATTAAAATTAAATTAAAATTAAATTAAAATTAAATTAAAATTAAATTAAAATTAAATTAAAATTAAATTAAAATTAAATTAAAATTAAATTAAAATTAAATTAAAATTAAATTAAAATTAAATTAAAATTAAATTAAAATTAAATTAAAATTAAATTAAAATTAAATTAAAATTAAATTAAAATTAAATTAAAATTAAATTAAAATTAAATTAAAATTAAATTAAAATTAAATTAAAATTAAATTAAAATTAAATTAAAATTAAATTAAAATTAAATTAAAATTAAATTAAAATTAAATTAAAATTAATTTAAAATTAAATTAAAATTAAATTAAAATTAAATTAAAATTAAATTAAAATTAAATTAAAATTAAATTAAAATTAAATTAAAATTAAATTAAAATTAAATTAAAATTAAATTAAAATTAAATTAAAATTAAATTAAAATTAAATTAAAATTAAATTAAAATTAAATTAAAATTAAATTAAAATTAAATTAAAATTAAATTAAAATTAAATTAAAATTAAATTAAAATTAAATTAAAATTAAATTAAAATTAAATTAAAATTAAATTAAAATTAAATTAAAATTAAATTAAAATTAAATTAAAATTAAATTAAAATTAAATTAAAATTAAATTAAAATTAAATTAAAATTAAATTAAAATTAAATTAAAATTAAATTAAAATTAAATTAAAATTAAATTAAAATTAAATTAAAATTCAATTAAATTCAATTAAAATTCAATTAAAATTAAATTAAAATTAAATTAAAATTGAATTAAAATTGAATTAAAATTAAATTAAAATTAAATTAAAATTAAATTAAATTGAAATTAAATTGAAATTAAAATTGAATAAAATTAAAATCAAATTAAAAAAACACAACAGCCGAGTTTCAGCTCATGGCAGTGTTTAATTAAAATTTAAAAAAAAACGAACACATCAGCCGAGTTTCAGCTCATGGCAGTGTTCCGGTAAATGAAAAAAAAAGAAAAAAAATTCAAACAATTCAGCCGATTTTCAGATCATGGCACAAACACATAAAAGAAAAAAAAACACAACAGCCGAGTTTCAGCTCATGGCAGTGTTGAAATAAAATTAAAAAAAAAAAAACGAACACATCAGCCGAGTTTCAGCTCATGGCAGTGTTCCGGTAAATAAAAAGGAAAAAAAACACAACAGCCGAGTTTCAGCTCATGGCAGTGTTGAAATAAAATTAAAAAAAAAAAAAAACAACGAACACATCAGCCGAGTTTCAGATCATGGCAGTGTTCCGGTAAATAAAAAAAAAAAAGAAAAAAAAAATCAAACACTTCAGCCGATTTTTAGATCATGGCAGTGTCACGTTAAAAGCAAAAAACAAACACAACAGCCGAGTTTCAGCTCATGGCAGTGTTGAAATAAAATTTAATTAAAAAAACAACGAACACATCAGCCGAGTTTAGGCTCATGGCAGTGTTCCGGTAAATGAAAAAAAAGAAAAGAAAATCAAACACTTCAGCAGATTTTCAGATTATGGCAGTGTCACTTAAAAAGAAAAAAAAAACAAACACAACAGCCGAGTTTCAGCTCATGGCAGTGTTCACATATAAATAAAAAAAAAAAAAAAAATAAGAAAAAAATAGCAGTGTTTGGATAGCAAGAATCTTAGTAAAACAAATGATAAAACTAAAAATTTAGAAAACGATATCAAGCGCTGAACCCTGAATGAGTTTAATGTTAATAAAAGCATTTCGAATCACTTTTTTGTAAGCGGAGGATGAAGGATGATGCTACATTTAATGTGGTGATGTATAATTCTCAGATAGATTAAGTGCTTCGTTTAAGTAAACAACGGAACTATTACAATAGAAATACATACACTTCAAATACGGAAATAATGTACATTGAAAAAAAAAAGGTTCAAAATAAACATGTTCTAAAAAACATAAGAATCACTGTTAAAAAAAGAATAGCTAGATTTTATAGAAGATTTAAGATGCAGAAAGCATTGTATGCCATTGGAAAAAAATAACAATATCGTTACCGTTATTATTATTATTACCGTTATCGTATTTACTAGCAGCAAAATGAAACACTGCCCCAAAATGTTAAATCAGTTATTCTTACTTCTTAATCATGTGGCATGGGGAGGATGTGGCATCCTACAATTAATGTATTATTCACATCAACTAAGTTAGGTTCAGCTAAGCGTGAAAGCATGAGAAAGTCTACACAGAGTGAGAGCGATTAGACTACTGGGTAACTAGCCAAGCTACACGGAGCCGGTCTGGATTGGACCACTTCGCGGACAAGTCGAAGATTTTACAGTGAACAACACACGAAACCGGCGCCCGCCTCGGTTAAATATCGCACGATTGAAGAAACCTGAGGTCGCGGCAGATTACGCGCAATCGGTCGAAGCAGAGCTGCCGGCAGAGGGCGAGCTTGACGAAGCCCCTCTCGAGAACTGTTGGGATACCATCAAGACAGCCATCAACAGTGCTGCGGAGAACATCATCGGTTATGTGGAGCGAACTCGACGGAACGACTGGTTCGACGAGGAGTGTAGGAGGGTGATGGACGAAGAGAATGCCGCGCGGGCGGCAGTAGTGCAAAGAGGCACCCGTCGAAATGTGGAAAATCACCGACAGCGGAAGAGGCAGCAAGTTCGAATTTTCCAGGAGAAAAAGCGCCGCCTGGAGGAGGAGGAGCTCGAGGAGCTGGAGCAGCTGCATCGTTCCCAAGAAACACGAAAGTTCTATCAGAAACTAAACGCATCCCGCAAAGGCTTCGTGCCGCAAGCTGAAATGTGCCGGGATAAGGACGTAGGCATCCTGACGGACAATCGTGAGGTGATCAAAAGGTGGAAGCAGCACTTCGATGAACACCTGAACGGCGCACATGCAGGAGATCAAGACGGTGGGGGAAGGTACATCGCCAGCGTAGCCAACGACGTAGAGGAGCCACTCCCAACGATGAGTGAAGTTAAGGAAGCCATTCGCCAGCTGAATAGAAACAAGTCGGCTGGAAAGGATGATATCGCAGCTGAACTCATCAAAATGGGCCCGGACAAGTTGGCCGATTGCCTACACCGGTTGATAGTCCGGATCTGGGACATAGAACAGCTACCGGAGGAGTGGGAGGAGGGGGTAATATGCCTCATCTACAAGAAGCGCAACAAATTGGACTGTGAGAACTACCGAGCGATCACTGTCCTCAATGCCGCCTACAAAGTGTTGTCCCGAATCCTACTCCGCCGCCTAACGCCACAAGGAAACAGTTTCTTGGGAAGTCTTCAGGCCGGCTTCATTGAGGGACGGTCAACGACGGACCAGATATTCACATTACGGCAAATCCTCTAAAAATGCCGGGAACACCAAGTCCCTTCGCACCATTTATTCATCGACTTCAAAGCCGCATACGACACGATCGACCGTAACGAGCTATGGAAAATCATGGACGAGAACGGCTGGACGAGCTGATCAGACTGATCAAGGCGACGATGGATGGAACGCAGTGCTGTGTGCGGATTTCGGGTGAATTGTCGAGTTCATTCGAATCGCGCAGGTGGCTTCGACAAGGTGATGGTCTATCCTGCATGATGTTCAACGTGGCGCTAGAAGGTGTTATTCGACGAGTGGTGGGCGAAATGCGGGGCACGATTTTCAACAGATCCAGTCAACTTATCTGCTTTGCCGATGACATTGACATAGTTGGCAGACCGAACCCGCTTGTCCAGTAATAACAAGGTCTGGTGACCGCAGACAATGACACCAGCCGTGAGATCCGGAGGCGAATTATCAGCGGAATTCGTGCTTACTATGGACTCCACAAGCAACTGCGGTCGAGAAGACTTAGCCCTCGCACGAAGTGTAACCTGTATATGACGCTCATTAGACCGGTTGTTCTCTACGGGCACGAGACATAGATATTGCTCGAGGAGGACCTGCGTACACTCGGAGTATTCGAGCGACGAGTGTTAAGAACCATCTTTGGTGGCGTACAGGAGAACGGATTGTGGAGGCGAAGGATGAACCACGAACTCGCGTGACTCTACGGCGAACCCAGTATCCAGAAGGTGGTGAAGGCTGGCCGGATACGCTGGGCGGGACATGTTGCGAGAATGCCGGACGACTGTCCTGCAAAACAGGTGTTCGCTACTAATCCGGTAGGAACAAGACGAGCGGGGGCGCAACGAGCGAGGTGGTTAGACCAAGTGGAGCGTGATCTGGCGAACGTGGGGTGTCCGAGAAATTAGAGAACGGTTGCCATGGACCGAGTGAATTTTAGGAATTATGTTCGTCAAGTTATGTCGTGAGACGGAATACTATGTAAATAAATAAATAATGCTTCTAAATAAATTCTACCCGCTCATTTTCAACATCTTTCATTTCATCTAATCTTTTATCCACCTATATAAAAAAAATCATAATCTTTAGATGTCCCTATTAAAAAGGACATCACTTTTCACCGCTAGGCCGATAAATTAAAATCTACAAATGTAAATTACGGTGATTAACCCTTCATAAAATTTTATTTTATTTTTTATCAAATTGGATTTTTTTCTGCGTAACTTTCATCTTATCTCTACACGTATTTGCTACATTCATGCTGAATTCGTTCCAGATTTCATGGTTTGTATTCGTAACTTTTGCATCTGTTTGGCTATGAGCTTCTGTAGTGAACGCTATCTCAAAAAACTTTTAACATATTGTCACCAAATTTTGAACACGTACACTTTACATTACTAGGTAGCTTCATTAAAAATTTTCTCACTCACTCACTCACCATTCATGCATTCTATAGTGATTCACAAATCAAAGTGTTGCATTTTTTTTTAGAATACACTACTAAGTTTCCATAACTTTTCGAATTCTTTTATTGATTAGCATTAAACTAAAATGTCTGTTTTCTAAAGATTATACATGCATTAAGGTCAAGGAACATCTTAAACACACCGATTGGCAGATTTGAATTCCTGTGAAATTTTCCTAGTACAGCTATTCTTTGCGATATTTTTTTTTAAGTTATTGCCTTTTTCAACATTTCATTAAAGCGGCCAAAAAAGTTTTCATAATATTGTACTTTTTCTTAATTAATCCATTTAGTATTCTTCTGAAACGAAACATAGAATTTCATTGAAGAATTATTTTAAAACATTGAAATTAGCAGCATCTTCCTTCACCAATGCAATTAATCTGTGTATTTGGTATGAATAAGTTTTGAATTTTTCAAAGCAGCACGAAAAAGCACTCATTAGCCTCCATCAATGAACCGAAAACAGTGAAATGTACTAACCTAATAACAATAATAAATCTAAATTAATTACCTCCATTGAAGTTAACTATGTATATGCTTAGCCAGTGAGTGGTCAGCCAAATGCCAATGCCAGATTTACATCGGATTGACCATGGCTGATTTACCGCTGTTTAGAAAAATAAATAAAACGTAAACAAAGCCAACAAGGCAGACAGCCATTAATCCGAACCTGTCCGAGCCATTAGCCGAAAGTGCAATTGCAAAATAATAAAACACCCCTCGCTCAAGTGCGCTGGCTTGTCGCAAATGACCTTTTCACTTTCGGGCCAAATTGGAGACGAATGGAGAAATTCACTTTCTTTGTGTGTTGCAGTTCGATTCGTCATTACAACTTCAAGTAAGCGGCATTTCGGTGGATGAATTGAAGAAAATTGACCCCATCGGCGCTCTTCCAATCCATTTCGGTTGACAGACGGTTGTGATCCTTTTGACCATTCGGAACGGTCTTTTTACATGGTATCGATTCCATATTGCTTAAAGAAACCGGAATGGAATCGGTGGAGGAGACGATGATTGTCCCAAGATTGGAGTGCGATGAAGATTTTCTCGACAAGTGATTTATGCATCGAGCTTCGAGACGATTGTGCGGAATGATGCAGGTTGAATGAGCTATGTGTAATGGAACCTTGTACTGGAATCAAGTTTTATAATCGTTTTAAAGTTATTATCTATACTTTCTATTCATATCAGGGACATGTACTTCTAGTTAGATCTTTAAAGTTTTGCTCAAAATAATAGAGAAATGAAAGCTTCTAAAAACGCAGAGCTTGTAAAACTTGCATTTAAAAAAATTCAAATAACCAATATTCAGCTGTCTAGAAGAGTGTTTAACTTAAAATGCTTCAAAACCAATAGCGATTTAAAAATCTTTAACAAGATCAACATAATTTGATATTTATATAAATAATGTTCACCTTGTACTGCATTAACTACATGCGCGGTAACTGAGTCGATTTGGTGTCATTTTTGAATTTTTCAAACCCTAGCGACTTGAAACTATCGTTTTGGTTCAAAACTCTTCCATGATTTTTTTTTGGCAGAATTTTTAAGTAACGTTTACATAAGTAAATTTAAACTTTAAGTTTTTTTGTTAGGAAAATTCAATATTTTGTATTGAAAAGTCAACATAATTTTTGTTTTATTCTGTGGAAATAAGGCTGCTTATGGTTTTGTGCCAATTTATAATTTCTCTAAAAGAAATTTTCCGCTGTACAACTTTTTTGCAGATCGTAACTTCGTTTCTTATTAGGCAAACAAAGTTATAAGCTTTTTAACAAGGATATTTCTTTTGGCATTGAAAAACAATAAATTCAATTGACATCACTGCTTGTACCTCCCCAAGTAACCATAAGCACTAAAACATAGCCCTTAAGCAACACTACATTCCTTTATATAACTCTGAATTATTGCTTGTTTTGCACTACCTGTATATGCTTATATAACGCAGAATTAATGCTAAAAAGACGAACTAGCGGGTTGAATAAATGCTAACTGTAACGATGTAACATGTTTTCTCCGTGCATAAACACTACCTTAAGGCAACTCCCTATCGTTCCTGGTCTCTGAAACTGACTCAGCTAGAGACGCAGAGTAACTTGGTAGCGAGAATGCGATCAAGTTTGGGGCCGTCAATAAATGACGGACTTAAAGAAAGAGGAAACAAAACGGACCTACCGATAGTCCTCGGGTCGTGATCGTATTCTTGGGGTTAAGAGTCCCATTACAAGTAGGCCTCGTTCATTTAGAAACTGACCATACGAGTGTTATCACGGTGCGAAAACAGAAAAGTGTAAAAAACGTGCTTAAGTCGTGTAGAGCCAAACTGTAAGTTACAGAGCAGTTTAAAGTGAGTTTAGTATTAAATATTGTATACATTTTATTTAGGCTCATTCACTATTTAGAAACGCGATTATTAAAAGGTTTTGATAGTGCATAAAAGAAAAATCAAGGTAACTATTTGTGACTGGACCTATGGTCGCACATGTTTTACAAGTTGTTTTTTTCCGTGCTCTCGAAGGTTTCCCTTCGAGAAGGGAGTACCCAACCCGGGTCATCAACAGCTAAGTGAGCATCCCTCGTTGGAAGGCACCGTAGTCGAAATCTGGCCGTGCAACCCCGACCGAAGTCGAAAAGTTGGGTTGTGGTCGCGACTAAACATCGTGGTCATCGATTGAGGTGAACAACATAATTTCCCCTTTCACCCACTCAATCGGCAATCGTTCGAAGCCGGTACAAGAACCATCGTAAACGTCGCATGAAACCGTTTGCGATTGGACCGCCCTCTGACGGTCCCTGGCAACATCATCGAATCAACCCTGTACGAGCCGGGTAAAGAAAAAAACAACTTCCGATATCGACAGCACCACCGCAAGCGCTTGCTCCAGAATAAGGTTAGGTAGACATAAGACACCAATGAAATTTGTAATTACTAACCTCCCCCACCATCACTCAATTAAAAAGTTAAAAGGATTTCGCTCTAGTGGTCAATTTTAAACTCGAGATTTCCTTGTTCCGCGTATTTCGGGATCCGTGTAGTATAGGCTCTAGCGAGGAAAACCTACAAAGGACACCTCGCTACCCTGTTGGATGTTGCTGTTTGTTGTAGGATCATTCGTTAGGTTTGGGTTTGTCTTCTCTTTCGTCTAGAACGTGTTCTTGCGATTAAGGCCTGCCCTGAGGTCTCTGGCTGGGTACGGGTATTTCTATAGGGACAAATTGCTACTCCACGGTACTCTCGGGTACCTGGCGCATGAAGTGGAGGATCGTTAAGGAATTGCCTCCTACTACCTTCCCCCCCCGTTACATTTGGCGCCCAACTAACGGTGTATCTGAATTAGTACATTTTTGTATTTTAGATCTTTTCTCAGTAATAAGTTCATGTATGATAGTATATTTAAGATTGTGGGATTTCTACTGATTTAGTATTTAACTTTAACACATATATTTTTTTTCTCTAGCATTTTTTTTTTCTCAATTTTGATTGGACGACGTGAACAGGTATTTCTCAATTAACGGCTACTTTCAGAAACGCAGTGGATGATTTGTTTTATATGGACTGGTTTTTTTTTCTTTAATTTAGTATTTTTTGCATTTTTTCTTAATTATTTTATTTTCTTTATCAAATTTAATTTTTACATTAATTTCGATTTTGGAACTGGACTAAGTTATTTTCAATGAATTCTAATATTAAAAAACAACTCGAATCGTACATAAATCCGAACGATTTGCTGGAAGACGAGGTGAAATTTGAATTAAGCATTAGGAATTTGCCAATTTCGGTTGAAGCACCTCAGAACAGATCTGAACTACGAAAAGCTCAATTAGAGGAAATTCTAAAACCAAAAACATCTTTTGCCAAAACATATATTGGTCAAGAGTTTAGAACGATTCAAACAAAAACAAAAGATTTGAAGCATTTACTTGAAACTTATCCCGATTCACGTTACATTTCACGGTTATGTCACTGCCGACTAAGAGCAATTCGCGCGCATCCCTCAACTCGTGAGCAACAACGGCTTAAAGAAGAATTGATATCTGATATAGAAATTTTATTAGAGCGATACGGTAAACCGAGTGATCGTAGAGAAAGTTTGCCCTCGGCGGGTCCTCAATTGAACTATTCACAGGACTTCTCGCGTAGTTTCGAAGAGAAAATGAATCAATTTACGTTTAGCCTTTCGGATATGTCGACCGCGAAAAAGAAAAAACCGGAAACTCCTACCACTTCAAATTTACCGCGAACCGAGAAAAGATTATCTTTTCATCCTTTACCGCAAGATTTAGAAGAAGGACTTCTCGATGAAGCTATTGGAGGCACAGAACCGACTGAAAATGAAACCAATATTCCCCCCGCGAATCTAGAACCAAATTTGAATTTTCCGTTTTACTCCAAAGAAGTTTTGCTACCGCGTAGAAAAGATCATCTCGAGAGAGATAAAAATGCTCAGGTCCCTCAAGCAATTCAGCTTAATCGTGCGTGGGAGGAACCTAGCATTAGGCAAGATCGAACGAATATCCCGAATACACAAAATTTGACTCAACAAAACGAAGCAACTACTTTCGATTTCGGTCCGCAGATGGAAGTTATCAAAAACGACATAAGCCATTTCATTCAGCAAACGTTAGCATCTCAAATGACCGAAATGATGGCTAAAATGTTGCCAATATTTGAGCAACAACGCGTAGAAACTCCGTCGCCGGTAGAAACGTTCTACAATGTTCCGTTAAGACCGCCACCGCAGTTAGCCAGATCACCCTCACCGATAAATAGACCCCCTCCGATTCCACCAAGACCTTTTCAGCCTCAGACTCCATTCAGAGAGAATGATTACTCAAGAAATTATCGCGTATCAATGGGAGAAACGAATCAATGGCAGGTTCCCATTTCGAAATGGAGAGTTCAGTTTAGTGGTGATTCTAAAGGCCCCACTGTAACTCAATTTATTAACAGAGTCGAAATTCTCGCAAACAGCAATAGAGTATCTGAACAAGATTTGCTTAATCAGGCGTTATTTTTCTTTAGAGAAGGATCACAGGCTGAAGAATGGTACTATACTTTCCGTCATAAGTTTAATGATTGGACTTCATTCAAACACCAGCTTCGGTTACGATTTGAACAGCCTAACAAAGACGTTGTAATTGAAAGACAAATTCTTGATAGAAGACAACACCCGAACGAAACATTTAGCGCGTTTGTCATGGTATTTGAAAAATTAGCTCAGCAATTAACAAAACCTATGCCCGAATCTCGTAAGCTTGAAATTATATTAGAAAATTTGAAAGATGACTACAAACCATTCTTGACATTTTATAGAATCGATCACATTGATGATTTGGTTACAATTTGCCACGCGTTAGACAAGTCTATGTACAGAACATATGCTCAAATTCCTAGATTTAGACCAAATCAAGTGAACAATGTAGAAGATGAACTTATCGAAACTCATGAGGAGGACTATCAAGAAATTAATGCTATTAACAGAACGAATTTCAAAGCTAAACCCGTTGAAAAACCGACACAATCTAACCCCGAGCTCACGGGAGCAATACCGAAAACTTCCGCGGAAAATATTTTATGCTGGAATTGTCGCCAGTTTGGACACTTCTGGAAAAGCTGTAGGCAACCAAAGAAAATTTTCTGCCACTTCTGTGGTTATATGAACGTTATCACAACTAATTGCCCTAATAATCATTTATTTCCCACCTCGAGACAGGAAAACCAATTCTCAGAAAGACAGTAGAGGGTTCTCTTTCTGATTCATTAAAAAATTGCCCTCAAAATGATTTTTCTAAATTTTCTAAGTCGTTTCAAATTCATACAAAACCTCATAAATGTCCTTGCATTGTAGTCGAGATTTTAGGTTCATCAATAGAAGGATTATTAGACTCCGGAGCTTCAGTCAGTATATTGAATTCACCTGAATTAATTGCTAAACACACTTTACAAATCCATCCAATCAATCTAAGAATTAGAACAGCAGATTCATCGTCTCACAAATGTGAAGGCGTTGTATTTATTCCGTATACTTTTAACAAGCAAACAAATGTTGTTCCTACCCTTCTGGTTCCTCAAATATCTAAACCACTCATCCTCGGTATAGATTTCTGGTCCGCATTTCAAATAAGACCAGCCATTTCAAAAGACGGTAATCTTGAAGAAATATCTAGTAGCGCTGAAATAAATTTTTTAGAAAATTACTTCACGAATAACAAAGATGAAATTTTACTTACCATAGAACCAACTGGACCGGAGATTAGAGAAACAGAAAACATAGAAGATTCGACTTTAGAACTTCCTTTCCCAGAACACCCCGAAAATGATAAATTTAGCGCAATTATCACTGAGCATAATTTAACTCAACAAGAGAAAAATGAACTCGAATCAGTTATTAAGTCATTGAAAAGCATAAACGGTGGAAAACTAGGCAGGACGAATGTGATTTCTCATAAAATAGTTTTGAACGAAGGAGCTCAACCGAAAAAACCCCCTCAATATAGGTGTTCCCCACATATTCAAAAGGAAATCGATAAAGAGATTGAACGTATGCTTGAACTTGACATAATAGAAGAATCTCACTCAGCGTGGTGCAATCCATTATTGCCTGTGAAGAAGTCGTCCGGTGAATGGCGCATTTGTCTTGATTGTAGGCGTATTAACGAAGTTACCAAAAACGAAGCTTACCCTTTTCCCGACATGATAGGTATCCTAGGTAGGATAGAAAAATCTAACTTCTTTTCAGTGATCGATCTCTCCAAAGCATACTGGCAGATTCCGCTAGAAGAATCTAGTCGAGATTTTACATCTTTCAGGGCAGGCAAACAACTGTTTCGATTCAAAGTAACCGCGTTCGGTCTTAAAGGTGCCCCAATCACACAAACTAAGTGTATGAACATCGTATTAGGATTTGACTTAGAACCAAACGTCTACGTTTATCTAGACGATATTATTATAGTGTCTAAAACTTTCGCTGAGCACATAAAACTACTTAGAACTATTTCCGAACGTCTTACGAAAGCAAATCTTACAATCAGCCTTGATAAATCTAAGTTTTGTCAAAAAAGAATAAGCTATTTGGGATATACTTTATCTGCACAGGGCTTGGCAATTGACAGCTCGAAAGTTGAACCAATCTTAGATTATCCCAGACCCAAAACTCCAAAAGAGATTCGAAGATTCATAGGAATGGTTAGCTTCTACAAACAATTCATAGATCGTTTCAGTGACCTAACAGCTCCGATTACAGATCTTCTAAAAAAATCTAAAGGCAAAACAGTTTGGAATAAAGAATCTGAAGACGCGTTTCTTAAGATTAAATCGGTTTTAACATCTCCTAATATTCTTGCTAACCCTGATTTTAGTATACCCTTCATCATAGAGTCCGACGCCTCTGATGTGGCCATTGGCGCCGTCCTTGTTCAAATTCAGGCAGGTGTTAGAAGACCAATAGCTTTCTTTTCTAAAAAACTATCCGCTACGCAGAAGAAATACGCACCAACCGAGAAAGAATGTCTTGGTGTAATACTCGCGATCGAAAAGTTTAGGCATTTTGTCGAAGGTTCGAAGTTTTCGGTTATTACAGACGCGCAAAGTTTAATCTGGTTGAGCAAAATAAGTGCAGAAGGCGGTTCTGCTAAATTGATTCGATGGGCACTTAAGCTGCAACAATATAATTTTGACCTAATATACCGTAAAGGATCTCTCAACATCACCGCAGATGCTTTATCGAGAGCAGTTAATAGTATAGACATCCTAGATCCCGATTATGAAACGCTGAAAAATAATATTTTAAAAGATAATGTAAAATACAAAAACTTTAGAGTCAGTAGAAGTCGAGTTTACAAATTAGTTTCTTCACCACTCGCTGATGCACGTTTTGAATGGAAATATGTTCCCCCAAAATCAGAAAGACTTACTATTTTACAAGAGACACATGATAGGGATCATT
The DNA here is from genome assembly GCF_029784155.1 of Uranotaenia lowii. NCBI lineage: Eukaryota > Metazoa > Arthropoda > Insecta > Diptera > Culicidae > Uranotaenia > Uranotaenia lowii. The sequence continues at coordinate 178,619,116 of NC_073692.1, read as the reverse complement.
TCGGGCAACATAAAACCTTAAAAAGACTGCAGGAAAGATATTATTGGCCTGCCATGGAAGCAGAAGTGAAACGTTACTGCAATGGTTGTGAGATATGTAAGAGAACGAAACATCCTAATATAAATAGAAAACCCCCGATGGGTAAGCAAAAACTAGCTTCAGTTCCGTGGCAAACTATCTCGGTAGATTTCGTTGGACCATTTCCAAGATCGCGCAAAGGAAACACAGTTCTCGTTGTAGTAACTGATCTATTTTCAAAATTCGTTTTGATACACGCGTTAAGAGAAGCAAAAACGATTCCCTTGATTAAGTTCCTCGAAGATATGATATTTTTACTCTTTGGAGTGCCAGAAATTCTCATCTCCGATAATGGAGTTCAATTTATGTCTAAAGAATTTGAAAAATTTCTTGGTAAATACCATGTTACACATTGGCGTAATGCAAACTACCATCCTTGCAACAACCCAACGGAAAGGGTTAACAAAGTGATAGGATCAGCTATTAGAGCTCATATTAAAGGCGATCATCAAAACTGGGACGCGGATATTCAAAAAGTGGCCATGGCAATCCGTACGGCTGTCCATGAGTCCACATCGTTCACCCCGTATTTCATAAACTTCGGTCGCAACTTTGTAGATTCGGGTAAAGTTCACAAAGAACTTCGCGATGCTGGAAACGACGTAGATTACGAACCGCTAGAAGCTAATGCGAATATGAAAAATATCTATGAGAATGTTAAATCAAATCTTAAGAAAGCTTACGATCGTTATTCGAAACACTACAATCTACGTTCTAACAAAAAACTCGAAGAATTTGGCATAGACGAAATAGTAATGAAGAAAAATTTTGTTCAATCTAATAAACTTAAGAAGTTTTCAGCTAAATTAGCCGATACTTTTTCTCCAGCAAAAGTTATAGGTAAAATTGGGTCTTCATGCTACGATCTTGAAGACCTTCGAGGCAATCGTATAGGTGTCTTTCACGCATCAGACTTAATGAAAAAATAGATTTTCCACCAGCTATGTTTTGTTGCGAATCGCACAATAACTAAATCATTAAAAAAAACACAAGCACTTCCTGCTTGGAAATACCCAATTTCAGAAAGGAAAATGATCTAAAGTTCGTCAAATTAAAACAGCAAATTCGGTTCGAAAAAAAATTCTTAGATAAAATACCTGTAAAGAGAAGAAGTTATTATAAATGTAAGAAAATAGTAAAACACAGGTCAGATATTTATTCATGCAACATAATATAGAACAACAACAGTTTGATCCACCATTCACCAGTCATCAACGTTCCATTCTCAAATAGATTAATTCGTTAGTTTCAGATTTGTATACCATACTTACCACTATCAGTCCAGTTTTCCATCGCCCTTTAGCTTCAAAATAGAAATAAACCAATTTAAACAGAATAACATCGCAATAGCCCAAGTAATAGTCATGCATAAATTGTAATTTGTCGACTTACCTCCATAGCAAAACTTATACTCACCACCTTCAATTCATTAAATAGCATTTCTCAATTTTCAATGATTCCCAGTTCATAAATTTGCAATCATAAATACCGTCCTCTTTAATAGCCTGTGGTAGACTTTTTGTTTGATTATGCTGTAGCTTATCGTTTATGTACTTAGGTACATAAAACAAACAAAAAAAGAGATTACATTAAATCATCACTGCAAACAAAAAAACATATTTTTTTCCATCTCACATTGTTTTCACATTTAAAAGAACTTACCTTTTTTCAGTCCGGATTACTCAAATACTTACCAACCCATAAAATAATTAATAATTTTTCATCCAAGTAGGTTTCCAATAGTTTCTTTTGTCCAAAATAGATCAGAAATCGTCTTCCAATCATCATTTTAGCTCATTTTAGGAGTTGCTTTCATTGTTTTGAATTCGCAACTTATCGTTTCGTTGACAGAATAGAAATTCACCATGCCATAATTACGTTTCAGTGCAAACCGGCCTCAATGTTGCAGGCACACGGAAAATAATTTAAATAAATGTTGCACACTGAAATTATCTTTGAACTAAATTGGAATATGCTCGAAAAGTTTCGAGAAGAATCATTAGTTTTTTTTGTTGGAATATGTGAGAAAGTTTTCTCAGGACAGACTTCAAAGAAAGTCTTTGGCGAAGTTATCGCAGTTATCTGCTCCAAAAGATGGGAGGTTCCGAAATGGATGTTTTTGGGTTAGCTTATTTAGCTTATTAGTTTACAGTATATTGATATGGCATAAATGGTGATGGTCTTTAGAAAATCCACAATCTTATTTTGGTATGATTTTAAATTGTTTCGAGAATTACATAAAAAAGAATCATAAAAAAAAATGATAAGCTGCTTTGTTTTTGATTAAAAAAAAATAAATTCAGATACTTCATTTATTTTTTTACCGTTGGTGGGAGGAAGTGTAACGATGTAACATGTTTTCTCCGTGCATAAACACTACCTTAAGGCAACTCCCTATCGTTCCTGGTCTCTGAAACTGACTCAGCTAGAGACGCAGAGTAACTTGGTAGCGAGAATGCGATCAAGTTTGGGGCCGTCAATAAATGACGGACTTAAAGAAAGAGGAAACAAAACGGACCTACCGATAGTCCTCGGGTCGTGATCGTATTCTTGGGGTTAAGAGTCCCATTACAAGTAGGCCTCGTTCATTTAGAAACTGACCATACGAGTGTTATCACGGTGCGAAAACAGAAAAGTGTAAAAAACGTGCTTAAGTCGTGTAGAGCCAAACTGTAAGTTACAGAGCAGTTTAAAGTGAGTTTAGTATTAAATATTGTATACATTTTATTTAGGCTCATTCACTATTTAGAAACGCGATTATTAAAAGGTTTTGATAGTGCATAAAAGAAAAATCAAGGTAACTATTTGTGACTGGACCTATGGTCGCACATGTTTTACAAGTTGTTTTTTTCCGTGCTCTCGAAGGTTTCCCTTCGAGAAGGGAGTACCCAACCCGGGTCATCAACAGCTAAGTGAGCATCCCTCGTTGGAAGGCACCGTAGTCGAAATCTGGCCGTGCAACCCCGACCGAAGTCGAAAAGTTGGGTTGTGGTCGCGACTAAACATCGTGGTCATCGATTGAGGTGAACAACATAATTTCCCCTTTCACCCACTCAATCGGCAATCGTTCGAAGCCGGTACAAGAACCATCGTAAACGTCGCATGAAACCGTTTGCGATTGGACCGCCCTCTGACGGTCCCTGGCAACATCATCGAATCAACCCTGTACGAGCCGGGTAAAGAAAAAAACAACTTCCGATATCGACAGCACCACCGCAAGCGCTTGCTCCAGAATAAGGTTAGGTAGACATAAGACACCAATGAAATTTGTAATTACTAACCTCCCCCACCATCACTCAATTAAAAAGTTAAAAGGATTTCGCTCTAGTGGTCAATTTTAAACTCGAGATTTCCTTGTTCCGCGTATTTCGGGATCCGTGTAGTATAGGCTCTAGCGAGGAAAACCTACAAAGGACACCTCGCTACCCTGTTGGATGTTGCTGTTTGTTGTAGGATCATTCGTTAGGTTTGGGTTTGTCTTCTCTTTCGTCTAGAACGTGTTCTTGCGATTAAGGCCTGCCCTGAGGTCTCTGGCTGGGTACGGGTATTTCTATAGGGACAAATTGCTACTCCACGGTACTCTCGGGTACCTGGCGCATGAAGTGGAGGATCGTTAAGGAATTGCCTCCTACTACCTTCCCCCCCGTTACATAACACAACATAGCCTTTAATAAGCAATACAAATGCTGAATTAGAGCACCATCAAAACGTCATTTTTCGCCAGCCGTATAAAAGCATTTACAATGCATACTCAGAACACCTTTGAATTATTAAATTCATTGATCATAATTGATGTGAAACGGAAATTTAAAATGGGAAATTATTCTTTGATTAATTTAAATGAACAAAAGTTTAAAAAAATTTAAAATCTGCAACATCAATCAACCTGAAGGGTTCTGTGAAATAAGAAGTGATTATAATTGAATTATGAATTACCTTTGAGAGTCTCGAACCAAGGATTCCACAGCAGCCTTTATCTTTCCTTGCGCGTTTACCATTTCGACCACTCTAGATGCTGATAAGGTAGGTAAAAAACCCATACTTTAAGTACTGTTCGGGATTTAAAGCTTTATAGAAGCTTAATATAAGCATTAACAGTAAGTTTTAGTGCTACAGTCTTAATGCTTGTTAACTTTATATAGAAGCTCTACAAGTGCATATCGTGCAAACATCAGTGCCAATTTTTTTTATTGTTTCTATCCATTAATAATGCTTTTATGTATATAAGCATTATGAATGTTGATATAATGCTAACTTGCATTAGAAATTTTGATTTAATGCTGATTAAGAGTTATGGATTTATGCTTATGGTGGCTTGGGTCGCGAAGTATTGCACAAAATAGTCATGCAATACTTTGCTAGTCACCCAGCAGTGGTGTCAATTGAATTTATTGTTTTTCAATGCCAAAAGATATATCTCTGTTAAACAGCTAATAACCTTTTTTGCCTTATAAGATACTGTAGTGAATATAAACAATTATATTGGAATCAAAAATATGTCTGGCATTCTGAATAACAAACAATTTGATGATTTAAATCAGTGCAAGACATGTCAATGATAAAAAGAGAGGAAACTGGAGGGATAAAGAAATATAACTCTGACTGAATTTACGAGAGTTCTGTTTTGGAAAGCATTCTAACAAGGAAAAAATCTGGTAGAAAAAACTGGAATTTTATCCTGTTTTCTGTTAATCAAAGTAACAAATTTGATGGTTTTTTCTGGAATGCAATGGAGTGTTTGAGTTGTTTTTTGTACTGGAAGAAGATTTAAAATGATTTAGATTTTTTTTATAGATTTATTTAAGAGTGATATTTCATTTATGAAAAATGCATTTTTGGAATGTCTGCTCTTATGTGAGAGCTGTTTGCACATTTTTCGAAAAATTTTGTAAAAAAATCGAATGTATTTCTGTCGGCGTGTCTGGCAAGTACCTTTTCATGACAGAATTTTGCCCAATAATTATAAAAAAAATAACAGTAGGAGCTAATATATGCCTGTTCCTGAAAGCTTCCCAAATTCTCTGAACTTTTGTATGGAGCACTTCGTAGCGCTACTGTTTGGTTAATATCTCGAATACTTTTATGAGTGCGTACGAGAAAGAGAAAGAGAGATAGAAAGAAAGGGACATATGTAAAACGATATTTGCTGGAGATTCAGTTTGCAAAAGATTTTATCAGATGATAGTCCCAAAATTTGAAGATGGTTAATAATTGTGGTTTTTCGACACCCTGAGACCATTAGCTACGACCGATATGAAATTACAATCTTCAACAAAGTTGTGCAGCCGAAAATTTCCCTTGGAAAATTCATAAATTTGCACAAAAACCATAAAAAGGCTCGGTTCCACAGAAGAAACTAAAATGATGTTGATTTTTCAGTACAGAATAAAAGTCCAAATTTACTCATGTAAACGTTACTTATAAATTCTGCAAAAAATTAAGGATGAGTTTTGAACCAAAACGAAGCTTTTTAGATCCGAGGGTTTGAAAAATTCAAAAATGACCTCAAGTCGACTCGGTCTATTGCGCGGTCCAATTGAGGGAGGAGGGGGTTTGATCACCCCATCTACACAGCGGGAAAACTCGTTTAAAAATAAACGAAAACGCTCGAATATCATAAAAAATTCAAAACTTTTTCCAGTAGTTATAACTTTGAATTTTCAAAATTGTCGACTCTGGGGGAGTTATATTTCCCAAAAAAGTTAAATTTTCCATTGGGGTGAACAATTTTCCAACAGGTGCTTCAGAAGCGTAAGACTTATTTATGACTTATTATAATCAGAAGCGTAGGACTTAATTTTTTGCGATCATAAAACATATTTGTCGATTCGGTATTGTTTTTCCAAACCCTATCATTATGCGTGTATTATATCTCTTATTTTCTGCGTTAAATAGGATCATTTTTTAACAGAAGCTTTCTTTTGCATCTTTCATAATAGCACTCAATGCTCGATTATAATATCGCCATAACACTTAGTGACAGTTCTCGATCAAGATGTCAAAATAGGACACGCTCAGGTCGGATTGCACATATTTGGGGTGAGATTCACATATTTGATAAGTTCTTTGTGTTGTTTTTGAGTTAAATAAAAAAATATAAAAATCTTTGAACTTAAATCCCCAGCAGTGGTATGAATATATAATATGAGTATTCTGTGAAAGGGCCCAACTTTCAAAGCTGTAAATTACTGGAAATCTTCTGAATCATCCGCAATATGGGTATTAAGTGAAAGGGCTGAAGAATAGAAGTCGAATTTCGTTGTTCTAACCCATCTTGAATTCCAAGATGGTGACTTCCACTCAACTTGAACATACTGCCAATGACTGAAAATAGCATAAACCCCCCACAATATGGGTATTTGTTGAAAGGGCTAAACGAGTACAAGTCGAATTTCGCTATTTGACGCCATCACTAATCCAAGACGGCGGCTTCTTTTCAAAACTGTAAATTGCTGAAAAACTCACGAAAAATCTACTATAAAAGGTGAAGGTGAAAGGGGTGAAAGGGCTACTCGAGTAGAAATCGAGTTTTGTTGTTCGACGTCATCTTGAAATTCAAGATGGTGGCTTTCGCTGAACTTAAAAATGCTGTATATGACTGAAAATCGCATGAAACCCCCAAAGTTTGGGTTTTGTGTGAAAGTGCTAAACGAGAAGAAGTCGAATTTCGCTACCTGTCGCGATCTTGAAATCCAAGATAGCGGCTTTCGCTTAGCTCTTAAATGCTATAAATAACTAAAAATCGCATAAAACAACAACAATATATGGTGAATAGAACCAAACCCACCCCTCTCTTCACCCCTCCAAAATGAACGTTTATTCATTAGATTTCAAAGGTTTTTCTATTGGTCGATTTTTGAAAATTTGTTAAACCATACTCACCCTCATCAGAGGAAAATCCCACCCACCATGGGTGCGCGGATTAGCCGCCACTTATGGGATTCGAATCCAAAAGTTTTCTTGCCGATACCGGGAATCCGCTAGACCATCGGCGCTTAAAATCAGTTCTTGTATTTTAATGCCTTAAAATAGTTTGGAATGATTTGAAATACTGATAATTCAATCAATTCAAAAATAAGTTAAAAAACACATCGATACTATAATGGGCTCGTTCTTCGTTTTTGAGGAGATTCATTTTATTTACTTAGCTGTACGAGCTTTCAGCTATAAGCCAATATCCAATGCTAATAAGTCAACCGTTATTGCCTGACAGCCACGTGCAATGAACGACACTGCCGAATAATGTCTGTCTTCCAAATGTATCTTATTTATTAGCAAATCGTGTCGATGTTCTGGACTATAAACTTTGGGTCGTCCCTGGGATCAGAAAAATGGGGACCCAGATGTATGGCACTGGTCTAAAGTCGAACTTTCTTCTTAGCCAGCCCCAGCCACATTCTTCTTACGAGCAAACCCCATTGCTGGTCCGAAAAATTTATGGAAGCAAATAACCGGTGCCTGAAATATTCAAAGGTTGTTATCCTTTTGGCAATTTACATCCAATATGCATCTGGCTGGATTTTCAGGCCCCCTCGCTCGAGCATGATATGCCCATTGGAAACCGGTAGCCCTCAATGGAAAACATAAATCGAAAGATTTGGAATAACAGCTTTATATTCGAAACAAATCCAGAGTGCCTGTTGTCGATTGTAAATTTGTGAAGTGCTTAAGATGCAGCAACGAATGAAAATATATTTCCCCAGGTTCGATCGAAACGAAGTGATGATTTTGGGTTGTATAAAATGTATAATCTGATCGATATATTTTGGTGATTCCAGAAGAATATTGAGCTGTCCTTAAAAATTTACTGAACCGATAAAAATCATCAAAACGGTTTACGATCTTACATTGAAGGATCAACTTCATTATCACCCATTTAAGAATAACATTGATCAGGTAGTTTTGAACTCCAAAAGGAACAAAGTTTTATCAATAAATCACAGAGTATCTAGAAGGAACAACTTTGCACCATTATTGGCAAACTGGAACTTTCCCCTTTCATTTAAGCCCATCCCTGTTTAAAAAACTTGTTTAACCCTTTAATCAATCCAATTCCACATTTCACCTTAAACTGTACTCTCTCATTAGAAGGTGATAACTACGGATAGAATTAACATTAGAATTCCTAATCTTCTTCTGTTGGTTCTCATAACTGTGTAGGGTAAATGCACCCGACCTTGGCACCTAAGGCATGGTTGACAAGTTTTTTGCAACATTAGATACAGCGTTTTTTAGACACCTCAGATTGTTTCAGAATATTTGTGAATATGAATCAATGCATTGGTTTATGTAAGACAACAAAACCTTCATCAACCTTCATCAGGTGGACCGATTTAGAAATTAATTATGTTCGAGAGTCTCTGGGACTTTCTCTTTTTTTATTGATATCAAAATCCTTTGATGGAATCAAACTGAAAAACATTTAAGCTAATCTTTTATAATGAACACTTTAACAAATTTCTCCAATATGTGTACAGTTATGTACTTCCCAGACAACCAGAAGTCGTATGTTATTTAACAGATGATATCGTATAGAATGTTATTTAAATTCATTTTTGTATATCTGCACCTACAATGTGCGGCTCATGCATATCCTTTATCGTATTTAAATGCATTGCATGATTTTATTACGACAATACAATCCAATTTAAGAATATGTGTGCTAATGTACCTATATGGCCTCCAAAATGATACGTATGTACTGGTTTTGCTGCATTATATACGATATGTTTACACGTACATATATTTTCACGTATATTTGTGTTGCAAATTCAAAATACCCACCAACTGATTGTCTGGGTTATGCTGTATTGATAAAATCTGAATAAAGTAGGGTTGCCATCCGTCCCGCAAAAGCGAGACATGTCGTGCTTTTTTGGCTAATGTTCCGCCGTCCTGCTTTTTACTCAAAATGTATCGCCTTTTTTCAACAAAGTTTTCAATTGAAAAATCAAATTTTCCAACGTTTGATTTATTTTGCTTTATCAAAACCCAAAAAAGTTGCTTGCTTTTTCTTTGATCCCTTATTTTTTTGAGAATGATCTTTTAAATTTTTTCTTTGCAATTCCTATTATTGTCACATTTCAACCAATCAAACATGACATTACATTTAAAGTTGTAAGCAAAACTGGTTTTTAATCGAATTAATGTCATTTGTTAAGCATTTTTTCTTTGTCAAGCTCCATTTGAGTACGTGACAGTGTGACATTGTGACACGCCATATCACTCATATTATTTTTCTGTTTTTGAAACTGGTGAAAATCAGATGCAAATCAATGTTAAAAAGCACTTTCTTTATTCAAAATAACGTTTATGCAATTCAGTGTTGAATAGCAAACATTTGGACACTTTTTAAAGTGTCGAAAAGTGCTTCATTTCAGCACTGAATTCAGTGTCGGAAGGAAAACTCCACGTCCTACTTGATCATAAATTTTTAGTTGTTGGCATCGACCACATGTTGTTGTTTGTTGAAATGCGCTTCTTGTAGGTAAATTTTCAAAGGAATTTCTCGAATTTGCATAAAATTGTGTATACAACTCGTTAGCTCGATTTTTTAGCACTTGACGTAATTTAGCCGCAGCCCGTGGCGTAGAGGATAGTCTTCAAGTCTTTTAAGCCAGCGGGCATGAGATCGAATCCCGGTCACGGCATACATAGTACACTTTCTGTGGGTTGGTGGTTTTAGCGTTTGTAAGATGCTAGCCATCATATTCTCGAAAGATGTTAGCTTAGAATTAAGAAAAAGGTATCTCTTCGAGGAAACATCAAGTTTCATTGAGATCCTGTATGTGTTTGTGTTCGTTTCGTTTAAATTATGCGACTCGGCAACTCTCGTTGGATAAATTTACGACTCGCGCTGAGAAATCTACTTTTTGCAACTTGTCGCATAAATAATTATTTGTAACATGGCGAAACTTATAGTTTTTCAGTACTTAGATCAGTATTACCATAAAGATCTCATTTTGGGTAATGCTAGTGGCAGATTGCTAAATAATGATGATTCTGGAGAATGTTTCATTTGATTTTTATAATTTTGAAATCTTCTCCATCTTGAAACGAAGTTTCTGTGACTTTTACAGTGATTAAAAAGATATGCTAATAAATATAATGAAACTCTTTTCACAATCCAGAAATTTCAAGCTTAAGAACATTTCATAAAAAAAATCAGTGAATGTAGGTAGTAGGGGAAGAGGGGGCAGAATGCCCACGTTAAGAGGAAACCCTTGGTTTAGAGTAAATTTGAAAAGATCAACTTTAATTTTCGATTGTGTTTAGCAGTTTGGTCTATTTCTTGTCTAAATCTGACAGTTAGAATAACTAGAAGGTCAAAAAAGGCCACACATTTAATGAAGTTTGAAGAGTTAGTTGAAAATTGGATTTCAGATTCAGTAGGGGTATAATGCGCATATCTGTGTACTCAATCGCGCCATTTAAAGTTTATTAAGTGTGTATTGATTAAAGTGCCCCCGAAAGTGTATGACAGTTTTGAAGATTTGTATTTTACTTCACAGATTGAAAAATGTATTGCTACGCACAGTGTTGCCAGATATACTGTCATTCTTGTGAAAAATTAAATAAATCTTTATGAAATTCAGAAATTTCAAAGTTTTCCGTTTATATGAAAGTTATGTTTTCCAATTTAATTCACAAATTTCTTTTAAAGGAATGTGTTTAAAATTGTACATAAATTTTATGAAGAGATTAACCACCGTAATTTTTGTTTGTTACTTTGATTTATCGGCCTAGCGGTGAAAAGTGATGTCCTTTTTAGTAGGGACATCTAAAGATTATGAAATTTTTTTTATATAGATGGATAGAAGGTTAGAAGAAATGAAAGATGGTGAAAATGAGCGGGTAGAATTTGTCTAGAAGCATTACCATCACATACCAAATTTTTGTTCCTCACGAGCCTACTACTATGAAGTGGTAGATACAGATAGAGTTGCATCTACCACCACACATTAGTAGGCTTAGCGTGGTCCGCCCCACAAGCGAGAACTTGTAGTGCGGACGAACAAAAAGATGATATGTGATCGCTCAGATAAGCTCCCTTTAACTCAGAAACGCATCTATCGATGTTTAAGTCTTCTCAGTTTGTTATCTTCGCATTCGTTACATGCCGATAAATCAAAGTAACAAACAAAAATTACGGTGGTTAATCTCTTCATAAAATTAAATAACTTTGGCCAAAAAGAAACAAAAACACGACATCATAGCATCGGTGGTTGGTCACTATCAGACTATCGACCGTACCGTTTCGCATGCAAACCCCGCATGTAACGAATGCGAAGATAACAAACTGAGAAGACTTAAACATCGATAGATGCGTTTCTGAGTTAAAGGGAGCTTATCTGAGCGATCACATATCATCTTTTTGTTCGTCCGCACTACAAGTTCTCGCTTGTGGGGCGGACCACGCTAAGCCTACTAATGTGTGGTGGTAGATGCAACTCTATCTGTATCTACCACTTCATAGTAGTAGGCTCGTGAGGAACAAAAATTTGGTATGTGATGGTAATGCTTCTAGACAAATTCTACCCGCTCATTTTCACCATCTTTCATTTCTTCTAACCTTCTATCCATCTATATAAAAAAAATTTCATAATCTTTAGATGTCCCTACTAAAAAGGACATCACTTTTCACCGCTAGGCCGATAAATCAAAGTAACATTGTACATAAATTTAAGCCAATATGAAACATGCTTAAAGACATGACGCGCTTTGCCCCGCCTCGACATTTTTAATTAAATTCGCTTAACTAATATAAATAATTATGAACTAGGAAATATTTTGTTTTTTGATGAATGTAAAAACACATGTTTATCATTACAACAGATGACAGGTGGTTTTTTGCTTTTAGTTTGCATAATTCCTTTCGAGAAAAGTTGAAAAATTGCAAGAAAAACTCCTAAACAATTTTTTTTTCGTTTTTTTACTATTTTCACAAATTTTAGCGCACCAAAATTAATCTAAATAAGCGCTTAAATTCTTTGCACCTCAGAAAAATGTGAATTTTGTGACTTGTATAATTTTTCAAAGCTGTTTTGATTTTGAAAACTCAAGAACACGTATGAAAATTTATAGTTTTTTGTATATATTTGCGATGCCTTGAAGACCATTTCGCATGACAACACCAATTACAGTAATTTTTTGGTCTGTAGGTAAAAACTAATTTTCTGAAAATAAAAATGCTGCATACATTTAGGGGTTGAATAATCCTATGGAAAATTCTACAAGCTGAAATCATAAAAATAAATGTTTGGGTGAATGAAATTTCAATGTATACAAACGCGTGATGCATGATTTATTTTTAAAAAAAAATTGGTTGATTGTTCGAAAAATATTTTTACACCAACAGTGTTGATATAGCATGAGGAAACCATTAAAAAGTTTGTAGGCAATATTTTCAAGCCAATCCGTCATACTGGGTAAAGCATAAAAAATGTCGATTTTTCAAATTTTATATAAAAATAATAAACTTAAAAAAAACTATTAAGTTAAACATTGATTCAGTGTGGTGTTATATAAATGTTGTATCCAACCGCGCTGTTGCGCCCCGTTCGACGATACTAAAGAAAAAAATTAAATTTTCTCAATTTTAAAATATTTAATTGAAAAAAAGGTATGTATTTCTGTCATCATAAAAGGGCTTTTTTCATTTTTGAATTAAAGATTTTAGTTAATTTAACAAATTTGTTGAAGACTGCAAAGCGTTTGCTTTCGAAAATATAAGATTTATTTTGTTTTGAAATGGCTTTGAAATTTTATCAAATTTCTAAATTTTTGAAGAACTGTATAAAAATATTTTGTTCTTTACCATTTCTGGGATTTTTATCCTATGCAGATGAATTATTCCTTACAGGAAAAAAAGTTAGGTTTCATTTTTAGAAGTCAAAATTACTCACAGTCCTCTAAAAAATTGTTAAACCTTTATTTTGAATTGGAAAAGTGTTATGAAATTTATGCAATTTTTTTAAATTTTTTATCATTTAAAGAAATTGAAATTATATATCTACCAAGGAATAAAAAAACATTTTTCACTGTATTCATTCAATTTTTTATTGCAAATTTGTAACTTTTCGAAACGGAGGTCTTCAATTTCATTTCATTCGTTTCAGATTTGAATAAGATAAATAGTTTGTATGAGAGCTTAAAATTCTAGGGCAAACAAATGAAAGTAGGGTTCACAATGCTACAGAATTACATTGTTTATTTTATTTCAGAATTGAATTGCGATTGAGGAACAAGACTCTTCGATCACAATTCACGATGAGAAATGAATTTTCAAATACCTATCCAAAAAAATTTAGCATGTAATAAAATAAAAAAGTTTTAAAAATATTTTCTATTACAAATTAATTATCTCTCAAACGCAAAGATTTAATAAGAATCATAAATATTTCATTATTTTGACCTTGCGCTGATATAAAAAAGGTCAGGAAAAAGAAATTATTGAAATTTTTATTGAAGTTTCCTTTTTTCAACAACAAGTGTATTGATCTCACGAAGCAATAATTCTGAATAATCTTTTATTCAACATTTTCTCTCGTTGAAAATGATTTATTCGCTGAATGAAGTTGTATCAAAATATATCGAATTATGTATGTATTGAAAATGGAATAAAAAAGTTATACATTTTCTCTCATTTTGAAACTTTTCAAAGTATTTTTGATATTTAAAAAATAAGAACCCTTTCCAAGAGTAAGCCCACATTGGACAAATGGATAGGAACCCTATCAAATCGTTAACTTTGAAGAAAAAATGAAAATGGAAATTTTGGGAGGGCCAAGGGGAATGTGTGAAGGTAAAATTCCATTTGTATTTTGAAGCTCAAACTAATAAGCAATTATAATTATTTTTGCCCCTAAATGTAGGCAGCATCATAGTTCTTTTTTAGATTATAAATATTTTTAAAATAAAACGTTGCAAATCAAGGTTAAATTGATAAACTGGTATTTGTCAATATTATGAAGGTATTTTGTATACTTAATGATCAAGAAAACTTGTTAAAATCGTCAGAATAGAGACTGATCAATGTCACCCCAAAGCATCAAATTCTGAACGAAGACGAAATTGATTTTTTAATCAAATTCAAAGTGGCCTAATAAATTTCTGCATTCATGTGTTATGTTCATAGGAGTCCAGTACTGGTTTTAAAAATATGAAACATGCCACATTCCCTTTAACAGAAAAAACAATCGAAATATATTGAAAAAAATGATCAATATTACCCCGGATTACGGTACTTCTGGTTTAGTTCAATGAGTTCAAATTGACCGAGAAGGGGCAGTTTGCAGAACACCAACTCCTTCCCAACTCTTTCAAAACTTACCTTTTTTCGCTAAATATTAAAGTTGTTTTTATTGGCAGGTTTTTGAAATTGTTTAAAATCACTCCCCAACGCCTCACCACCATCCCTATAGGATCACACCGACTATGACTACAAGTTATTTTCGGACGTCTCGATGAAAGAGTTTAGCATTTTTGCGCAAGTTTGCGCAAAACTAATTTACCCCACTGCTCTTTGATTGGTCTTTTTCTTTATTTTCAAATACAGGAAAAAAAAAATAGTAAAATTTTAGTTCAGTTATGAAAAAATCGGAGATTTTTGGATTGGCAATTCCAGTCAAATAAAATAATGATTAATAAACAGCACATTTACATCGTATCCTTTTTCTAAGGAGAGGCGACAACGTTTTTGAATTATGAAAAATGGAAAATGACCATTAAATACTGCTACTGGAAAAATGAATTCCAAATAAAAGAAAGCGAATAAATCTTCCAGTCAAGGTGTTCGAAGTTGAATTCAATCGCATCGTTTTTTTGCGCTACCTCAACAGATTACCCCCGCTCAGATTAGACTCGATGACACGCTCGAAAATCATTAACACTTCTATTTTCCTTTTCCATCACCCCAGCCAAGCTCCCAGAAGCAGACAGAAGAAAGAAGCTTCCCTCTCGAGGTTCTGTTTTCGTTCCAAGCTCTGCTCAACCAGAGACGTGAAAAACGTGCCGGAAGATTTTCATCCGCAAATGGTACAATTTAGTGCTACTCTTTACGATTCACTTGACTGAGCTTTTTTTTTCTTGGTTTGGTCTATGCTTCACCGAAGACGATCTCCATTCCTTGAAGATGAACAGCTGAGAGAATGCAGATAGAAAAAAGCAACCCAGAGTTTCGTGTAAATCATCTGACCCTGGGCCATATCTCCTTGCAAAGGCAAAAAAAGTCGCAGAGATCGTGGGTGATTATGATTATGACCTGGAGCCGGGTAAAAGAAAAATGAGGAGAAAGATAGCCAATAATGGCTTTAATGGCTGGTTTAAGTGGAAAACATAAATTAAAAGAGAATGCGCGATGCTACACCAAATTAAACACAATGTTCATTTTTTTTTTATTTGTGCACTGACTGCCTCCAGTCCATTTGGCAATGCCCGAAGATAGAATCAGTTTGTTGATGGAGTATTAATTTCGGTAATCCATTGACTTTAACGTTTATCTAAGAAGACGATTGAAAACGTGTTGTTTTCGAAATGACCCCCATAATTTGTAAATGATTGATTCCTTGAGAAAAATATTCGCCCGAGGAAAAATATTGGTCACTTAGTCTCCAGTCCCCAAAAGGGACTGGGCCAAGCTGATAAGAAACTATGACGAAGCACAAAAAAGCAATGGCGTTAAGCGAAAGTGCAACAAGTTACGTGAACCCAAAAATGGAAAACGGGCAACATTACGTTACGTAAAACTTTCACCTGGGGACCAGAATCGAGTCACTATGTGAGTTGGAAACACCTACCTTTTCATGCAGTAGGAAAGAAGAGATAAAAAAAATTCGAACAGCATACTGAATGATTGCATTAAATATTCACTTGTTGCATTGGTCTGGTTTTGGAGCCAAGTTGTCTGTCGCTAAGATTCTTGGACTTGATTGAATTTTCAATTTTGCAGCAACTGCATTAGAAGGTGATGGTTGGTTGGTTGAAGAAAAAATTGTCCGAGAACGAAATTGACAACAACATGATAAATATTTAACGATGCATTAATGCAACACCGACAAATGTTGTCGGTTGTAATCGAAAATTAGGTGGCTGCACCATATTGACTCTTATTTTGTTTTACAAATGATACCATCACTTAAAGCTTTAGGATACGATATTATTATCTCTTAGAATGATAAAAACGGAACTTTCAAAATATTTGTTAAAGGATAGATAAAGGTGATACGGTCAAAATTCGGTCAAGGGAAAACGCTTGTAAATCGGTGAAATCGTTTATTTAAAAAATCAAATTAAATTTCTTTTTCAAGTTTATTTAGTTTAAAATTCAGGAAAAATATTCAGTTAGGCTTCCGCTTTTCCAAATCCGAATCGCCGGGCCTTGCGTTTAACCCCTGCGTACCACTCCTTGGCCTCTTTACCGTAATGGCAAGATGCCAAATCCAGCCAAAACAGTACGGAACAACCGTGTTTCTTCAGGAAAGGCAGCAGACGTTTATTTAAACACTCTTTCACGTAAATTTCTTGGTTGACAGTCCCGGAAGCTATGAAAATGCTGCTTTTCAAGTCACAGGTACAGATGGCTTGCCAAACCAGATGTTTCTTCGTGAACTTTGAAAGTTTCATGTGCTTGAAAATATTTGATACCTTTCCCCTTCCTTTTGCCGCATAAAACTCCTGTCCCGAAAGCTGCTTGTAGTCGGCTTTGACGTAGATTTCGTCGTCCATTACCACGCAATCAAACTTCGTCAGCAGCGTGTACAGCCTCGCGATTTGGAGTCACTACCTTCTTGTAAGTCGATAGTCCGGCTCGAGTATTGGCTCGATGCACGGTTGTAGACGATACACTCATCTTATTTGCGGCATCTCGAGGAGAGAGGTTAGGGTTTCGCTTGAAACTACCGGTAACTCTCTTTGTCGTCTCAGCGGCTTCCGGTTTTCGATTTTTCCCAGATCCAGACTTCCTGGCTGTCGACAAACGTTCCCCAAACACTTTAATTACATTTGTAACGGTTGATTTGGCAACTTTTAACAATTTTGCCAGCTTTGCGTGCGAGTAGCTCAGATTTTCGCGAAGCGCGAGCAAAATTTTGATATGCTGCTTTTCTTCCTTGGACGGCATTTTGACAACTGAAGAGTGAATTCCAAAATTAAAATAGGAGCAACATTCTACACACACACACTTTCAAAATGTGGGGTGTTCAGGTTTTTTTAATGCAAAATTGAAAGAAATACGTCAAGTTGATATTGACCAAATTTTGACCGTTTCACCCTTTATCTGAGTAAATCTCTGGATTGAGCTCCATAATAATCGTTAAATCACAACAATGGCGTGATTGGTAGAATAAGGACAAGGAGCTCAGATTGGCAAGGCTGCTGCAACGAATAATTAGTTCTGATTCGCCCTCTGGTAGAAAGACGAATTGACACAGGAAGCACAGATTTTTAAAGCTGCTGCTACGAAAGAAAAAAAGGTTTTTGATTTGACCTCCGGTAGAATGAAAGATTGGCACAGGGAGCACAGATATTTCAGGCTGCCTGCTATGAACAAAATTGTTTCTGATTCTGCTCCCGGAAAAAGACGGAATTTTTAAGGCAGCTTCTGCTGATTGTTTGTTTTGATTGGGTCTTCCAGTGGATAAAGCCGGAATGGCTTTGGAAGCGCAGATTTTTAATACTGCTGCTGCTGTTTGTTTCTTTGTTTTGGTTTGGCTTTACGGTGAATAAAGACGGAATTTGCTAAAGAAGCACAGATTTTCTGGCAGCTACTGCTTATTGTTTACTAAAATGTTACAGATCGGTGGAAAAAGACGGATTTGGCTCAGGAAGTACAAATTTTTAAGGCTGCTTTTGCTGATTGTTCACTTTGATTCGGCTTTCCGGTGGAAAAAGACGGAATTGGCTTAGGAAGCGCCGATCTTCAAGGCTGCTGTTGCTGATTGTTTGTGTTGATTTGGCTTTCCGGTAGCAAAAGACGGAATGAGCTTAGGAAACGCAGGTTATAAAGGCTGTTTCAGTTGATTGTTTGCTTCGAATTGGCCTTCCGATGGAAAAAGGCGAAATTGGCTCAGGAAGCGCAGATTTTTAAAGCTGCTTCTTTTGATTGTTTACTTTGATTTGGCTCTCCGGTGGAAAAAGACGGAATTGGCTTAGGAAGTGCAAATTTTTAAGGCTGCGGTTGTTGGTTGTTTGTTTTGATTTGACCATCCGATAAAAAAACGGAATTGGCTAGGGAAGTACAGATTTTAAAGGCTGCTGTTGGGGGTTGTTTGTTTTGATTTGGCTTTCCGGTTAAAAAAGACGGAATTGGCTTAGGAAGCGTAGATTTTTAAAGCTGCTGCTGATGCTGATTTTTTCATATAGATTTGGATTTTTAAAGCTACTGCTGCTGATTGTTGGTTTTGAATTGACTTCTGGTTGGAAAAGCTGTTCCTAAGAATACTATCGAACTATTCCGGTTCTCGTAAACAAAGAAAGAGTGACAGGAAAAGCACAGTTTGAGAAAACTGTTGCTAAGAATGTTTTCGGATTATTCCGGCTCTGGTTAACAAAAATAGATCAATAGAATTAGCGCAGATTGGGAAGGCTTTAGTGATGAATATTTTCGGATTGAAAGAAGGATATGCAGAAAATGTAGATTTGAAAGCTTTAACTGAGAATGGAATGTAGAATTGAGAAGAGGTATACTTGGAATATAAAATTTTGTATTTTATTAAACGCAAAAGTCTGTAAATAAAAAAATCTATTGCAAATAGAATTGAAAAGGAATATAGAGATGAGATTAGGGATATGCAGAAATGAAATAAAATTTGTAGGATGGAGAATAAAGATGTGGAATATGGAATAAAAATTAAGGATAATTGCTAAATAAAATTTTGTGGCAACACTGGGCAAAACGAACAAAACAAAGTCAGTCGATCTATTCTTGTGAGTAACCGACACGTGTCTGAGTGAGTTCCTGAATTGAGATTCATAAAAATCGTTAAACTACGACAATTACCTACAAAAAATTGTTATTTGCATGAGTTATTGGATGAAAAGTTATGTTTGCTGTACAACAAACTTGAAAGGTAATTTTTTTAGTATCAGTCCACAGTGGTTTAAAACTCGAACATCTTGATCTTGAGGTTTTTGAAGGCATAATTGTCAAAATAGCTTTATGGTCTGTTCTAAAATGTTTCATCATTTTTAAATGCGCATATTTTGCGTACTTTTAGACTTTTAGAGATATTGAACAATAAAAACATGCCATTTAAAAAAAATCTCCCAAAAAGTACCTTTAAACTTCAAAATAGTGACTTGACTCCTTCAATAAAGTTGTTAAGTTTTACAATTGTCACAACTCTCTCATACAAAGTTTGTCTCAAAACTCGCTCCGAAATAAAATATACGAATTTTTCGTGTTTTGGGGTATGTTTTTGAAAAAACATCTTTAAACATGTTGTTTAAAAAAAAAAGAGCTTTGACGTCCTCAACGAAGTTTCTTAAAATTTGATGATCTAAAACTTTTCTGAAGACGTCATAGTGGTAAAATGATTAATACAAAAAATAGAGAAATTATCTCACTTAAAGATGAATTGATCAAGAAAAAATTTACTATAAAATATGCGCATTCAAAAATGATGAAATACTGTAGAACATACCATAAAGCTATTTTGACATTTAAGCTTTCAAAAAGCCCATGATCACATTTTCGAGTTTTAAACCACTGTGCAGCGGAAAAAAACAATGAAAACTTGTAAGAACCCATCTTGTTTTTAAAAGTCTTATCTTATTTTTCCAGAAGAATTTATTACGGAATAATTTGAAAACCGAAGAATTTTTTTGTCAAAACTCGTTTGAATGAGTATATTTATCAAATATAAACATAAAATATGTTCCTGCATTGCAGATGTCTATTAATAACTATCGAACAAAACTCAAATTAAAATGTTAACACAGTCAACTCCTATGAGTTCTATGTGGAGTTCGTTGAAAAAGTGACAAAAAGTTGTTGAACTCGAAATAAAAAATTAAGAAAAATTAATTTCAAGTGATTTTATCTTAAATAATCGCACATATATTTTGAGGTTGATCCAATCCTATATGTGTCAATCAGCTTTTATTTAAAAAAAAAACATAAAACTACACTTGTCTTTAAAAATGTTGTTAAAAAAAATTCTTCTCCCTCATTTTCATCATCTTCAATTTCTTTTTAATTTTTATCCGTGCAAAAGATTCCAAATCTTTAAATTTTCTTACTAAAAAGAATATTATTTTCACCAATAGTACCAATAAGTTTGCTCACAAACATAACTAACTGTGCTAAAAGTTCTTCATAAAAAATACATAACAATGTTTCATTTCTAACACAAACTGGTGGAAATCGTTTTTTTATTTCTTTAAATACTCGAGCTAGTGTTCGTGTCGCTGAATATCAAGAATAACAATCTTTCATTTTTCGATTGTTGGTCGAATAGGACTATTCTCTACACTTCTACTCCTATGCGTCTTTTTAAGAACAATTTCAGCAAAAAAAAAAACAACACCCCTTAAAATGTACCACAATATAGAGGAGACTCTACTCTATACAACGCACTATTTTAGAAAATAATCTATCGGAGAGTCTTGAACAACTTTTTTTAAAAGCATTTCGAACAAAACATACAAGAAAAAATTTCAAGTTTCATGGAAAGATTATTTCAAATTTTACATTCTTGAAGAAAGATTTGTATGATTCCTTCAAAAATAAATATATAAATATATCACTTCGGTAGTGCCATAAGCTAGTGATCAAAGTGTTTGTTGTTTCTGAGTTATTGAGATTTTTCTTTAATATTTAATGGTAAAAAGTGTCAAATTAGTGTATGCGAATTTAATTGGAATTGATCCTCCAGATGAAGAAACACAATTTTCTATTCCTGTGAAAAAGTTGAAATAAAGAACGAAATGTCAGAATATGAAGAGAAGGTGTTTTGTATCCATAAATAATAACTTCAAAAATTTAGAAAAGAATTTATTCATCAAAAATTTTGTCAAAATTGATAAATTTCGGAAAAAATTGAAAATACTGGAAAAATAATCTTGAATTGGCTTTCAAATCATGTGGCAACAATGTTGCAAAACAACAAGAGCACAATACTCAAGGTGTATTCAAAACTATATGTTCCCCCTAAAGGATTTATTTGAACTTTGAAAAACTATACTAGGTATGAGTGGTTTTAGAAAAAAATAGGAAACTATTTATTTCAATAATCATTGAATGTGTGCATTGTTTGATTGCGGAAAATTCTATTTTATCATGATGAAACAATTTGGATATCTTTCCACATCGAATTTCCAGTTTCAATAGAGCTTCAATATTATTTTAAATAATATTAATTTTTTATATTATTTTTTTCTTTTAAGAGCATTGAATGTTGTCACACGCATGAGGAAAACTCTGAAAAATATTACCATAATCCGGGGTAAGATTGATAATTTTTTTCAATATTTTTCAATTTTTTTCTGTTAAGGGGTATGTGGCATGTTTCATATATTTAAAACCAGTATTGGACTTCTATGAACGTAAAATATGGTTGCAGAAATTTATTACCCTATATAAAATTTGATTAAAAATCGATTTCGTCATTGTTTAGAATTTAATGGTAACATTGATCAGTCTCAATTTTGACGGTTTTGCTACAAAAGCTACACCAAAACTATACATTTACTAAGAAAAAAAGTTGAACTCTCACATCAACCAACTTGCTGCTTCAAAACGCTTTGATTTCATCAGGAAGTGTGGTTTTTGAGAGCCTTCGAAAAAAGAGGTATTTCAAGATTTTGAAATAACTTTTTTACTTACATTTGAATTTTTTGGAAACGAACCAAGTTTTTCCCAATTTGAAACTCAACTTAAAGGTTTTAAAACATATAAAAATATTTTGAGCTTTTTTAACTTTGTAGTTGTTGATGATTATGTGGAAAAATTTCATGTCGATCAAAGTTACCCCGGTGATTAATTTTACCCCGTTTTACGGTACAACGTTTAATAAAATCCTTTTTTCATCGTGATTTCTGAATTCGTTGAAATTCGTTAAATCGTTTTTGTATCGTTTTTTTAAACTGTTCGGTAAAAAATCAGAAATTTTTGAAAAGATTTGCAATTGTTTGAATTAAATTGGTTTGAATTAAAGTGAATTGGTAAATCTTTTATAGCGAGACATGTAACTCAGTAGTTTAGGCGTTAAATTTAGATCTTCTGGGTTCATTGCAGCCAGGCATTCAGTTTTCCATTCATGTCACAAGAATGTGAGTATTTATTTTGGAACACTTTTCCAAAGAAAAAAGATAAGTCATGTACTATGTATTTAATAAAAAATCTTAAAACAACGACATATGAGGAAAAGAACGAGTCGCTAGTCGCATTTTTTTCTTATGAATTTGACATAATCCCGTCTTTGATGGCAGCAGAAGTATAAGTATAAGTATAAGTATAAGTATAAGTATAAGTATAAGTATAAGTATAAGTATAAGTATAAGTATAAGTATAAGTATAAGTATAAGTATAAGTATAAGTATAAGTATAAGTATAAGTATAAGTATAAGTATAAGTATAAGTATAAGTATAAGTATAAGTATAAGTATAAGTATAAGTATAAGTATAAGTATAAGTATAAGTATAAGTATAAGTATAAGTATAAGTGTTGCCAGAACCAAAGAGGTCTGTATATGTACAAGTATAATAATTAGTTAAAGTATGTCTACGATTTGATTAGAAAATATTTTTTGTTTAGACTCAAAACATTGTATCAAGTTTTTTTATGTACGAGCTTGGTATATGTGTGTATTGTAAAACAGAAATACATTTTTTTTCGTACCTGTTACTGATGCTGTAATTATGTTGTTGTACTTTTTCAGTATGCAAGAACCATTTGTTAACGGCAATCCAGATAAAGTTTACATCGTGAGTCTCAACAAAAGATAACTGCACCGTTCTGATTAACCGCCATCCAACCTCACAAAACGAGCATGTGAAAAAAGATAAACTTTACATGTTCCGTAGCTACTTACCTGTTTGATATTGTTTCATCCATGGTTCTCGAACAATTTGCTGCTCTTTATGCTAGGAAAATTCTCAGCAACACACCACACAGGACGTACGTTTGGAACAAAGTGGCTCGGAAATTATGTGCAAATGTTACCATCAGCTCAACTTGGCTTGTTCTAGCTCTAAGTATAACAAGAGTAAACGATGATCTGATTTCCGCGACAAATGAAGACCACAAAGACCCTGTTTTTAATCGTGTTGGGAAATTGAAAAAAAGAACAAGATTTTTAAAGGTTTCAAAATTAATAAAAAGCAGTAAAGTTGGCTATAATTAGTTTTCTCGAAAACTATATCACGGAAGGTGTTTTCGAGTAGAAAAAACTGTTTTTTTTTATTTACAAGTTTTATATATATATTTCATATTTTTTATGTTTGAACTGAAAAATCGATGTGAAATTCATCAGGTCTTTTAAAGTTCCTATTTCCGAGGGAAAATTCAACACATATGCCACTAACTCATAGTCAAAGTACCAGGACGATGTTGAGTGTGTACGTTAATGTTTGTTTGCTTTGAGCCCTATGTTTTGGTCGGAAAATTCATTCCCCCTTTACCATCTACTAGCCCTCCGTTATTGTTGACCAACTTAAGTTAGGTTTCCGCCGGCCTATGTTTTTTTTTCTCCCGCAGACACTGCTAAAGTCATAAAAGCTAGCTAAACAACAGCAACCATGCTTTGGTGTGAAAAAGAACACCATCGGCTTCGGATTAACATATTTGAATAAGCGCCAAGGGTAGAAGTTCTGATAATCGACTTATAATAGTAACTTCTTCTAAGGATAGGTCATATCAGAATCAAATTCAGGTTTTTTCTAAATTACATGATTTTTCCGATAAATATAAATATAACTTATAAACTTCCATTAAAAAAATCAAGCTTCAAAATTACCCTCAAATGTTTGGAAACTAGGCTCTGTCGATTTTTTTTTTAAATATGCTGTTTCAGAAGGGTTGTGGATAATAATTCTAGAAACATTTATTTTTAAACGATACCATCGCAAAAAAAACAAACATAAAATTCAACGAATATCAACTTTCAAACAAGCATCACAATAATAAATTCAAAGTTCTAACAATGAACAAGAATAGAAAAAGAAAAGACATGGTGTAACGGTTCAGTGAAATTTAATGTTCACAAATTCACTTGAAATTGCAGAATTATTTGATAATTTCTACTGGCAAAAAGACTAAGATTACTTTTAAAAATTTTCAAAAGGCCATTTGCTAAATTTGAGCTAAGTCAGATGACGTGAAGGGGTTGCACTGATTCTTAAGTTTGAAAAAGATTCTAAAACATCGTGTTATGATGGAGCATGAAAAAATGGTTTTAATCCATTTTTTTAATCAATCGAGTGTATTTATGTTAATTTTGCGTAATATATACTAATACCGTATCAGATAATACTTTAACACGTTCGTTGCCAAGGCACTCATATTCGGGTAACGGGTGTATTTCCATCACATCACATCAAAAAGCATGTGACCATGATGCATCTAGGATGGTGATCTCATATGCCAAATTGCCATTCAGCCATATTGAAAAAAGTTTTGTCAGCTGGCTGTAGTGTTTACAAAAAAAGGTGTCCAGGGATGCCAGGTGTTATAGATAAAAAATCAGATGGCAAAAAATGTGTGTGGATGTGAACAAGCTAATCGTAAACGAAAGATCAAAAGATTCAAAACCGTACTGGGGTTTAGTTTATTTTATTATATTTAAATAGAGATCGGAAATAAAGCAATGATATGAGTATATTCAATGAATTAATTAGTATTCTAAACACTTCTTTTTTAATAAAATTACAATACAGTTCGGTCTTTTCGTATGTTCCGAAAAAGAAAAACTTGTCATTGACCGTTATGATAGAAAGGATCTTAAATGTTGGAACAAACAACCAAAACTCTAAACCGGATGTTGCTTGCTCCTTATCCTTGTTATCTTATCCAAAGAGCTATTTTGTTTCCCTCAAATCGAAAAGTGTTGGATGAAAATAAAAATAAATCGGTTCTGCTAAAATAATGATATCAATTCTGCTATTTATAATTTTCATGATTAAATGATAAACGATTTTAGGATTCGAAATTTTATTTTCAAATAACTGTTGCACCATGTAAATACTGCTCAAGCCTTTTTTAATATTAAAATATTCAATTAATCTACCTTCACTACCACCCACCAGCAGCGCTGAGCTGAAGCTTTGCTGCACTCGAGGATAACTAGCAATTGGACTGCAGGAAGCCTTCAGGGGCTCAATCCATTCCGGACAATCAACAGTCGGCAGTGGATCGAACTGATTCTCCAACCCACTCATCGGACTTATCGTCATGCTGTTCATGCGCCTAACGTTGCGCCTATTTTCCTATTTCAGCTCATCGGTTCCCTCGTTCAAAAGTGCCAAAAACTTCATCTGGTTTTCCCAAATGCTACCCATCAGATCCGGATAACTTGATTGGATCTTCTGGAGCAGCGATGGCAACAGACGGGGGTCCTCCTGAAGCAGCTTCTTCATCTCGATGAAGATCGGATGTTCCTGCAGGAGGGCCAGCCGCTTTTCGGACGATGGATTGTAACGCCTCGCCATGTTACCGATTCGATGACTTTCTGCTGCTTCTAGATAGCTCTTGAAAGAAAAAAGTGTTGAATAAGCATAAATTTGTCATAAGTAATGCAAAATTAATGTTACTCACCGCTACCGACAAAGCTGGCACCGTCGTTTATAGGTCCAACATCTTTCAGCTTTGCTTACCAGCCCGGAGCTCAGCCGGAAGATTTTGTTTCGATTCTTTGAATTATATTTGCAAAATTCAAGGCGAAAAAATTACAAAAAATATTACAAAAAATCAGAGCACCTGGCATCCCAGCCAACCAGCAGCCAGCCAAACAGCCAGCTGTCAAATTTCGGCTGCGTTTCTCCCGCTCCTTCGCATCCAACCCTCGTCTACTTTTTGCCAAAGTGAGATCACCATATCTAGATTTCATCCATGATGCCTCTAGATATGGTGGTCTCACTTTGGCAAAAAGTAGACGAGGGTTGGATGCGGAGGAGGAGTCGAAATTTGGCAGCTGGCTGTTCGGCTGGCTGCTGGCTGGCTGGGATGCCAGGTAATCTGATTTTTTGTAAAACACGAAGTTTTGCCAATCACCAAGATATTGCTTAGACAAAGATTTCGCCTTCATTTTTGCAAATATAATTCGTAGAATCGAAACAAAATCTTCCGACTGAGCTCCGAGCTGGTAAGCAAAGCTGGAAGAAGTTGGACCTATAAACGACGGTGCCAGCTTTGTCGGTAGCGGTGAGTAACATTAATTTTGCATTACTTATGACAAATTTATGCTTATTCAACACTTTTTTCTTTCAAGAGCTATCTAGAAGCAGCAGAAAGTCATCGAATCGGATGGTAACATGGCGAGGTGTTACATTCCATCGTCCGAGAAGCGCCCTCCTGCAGGAACATCCGATCTTCATCGAGATGAAAAAGCTGCTTCAGGAGGACCCCCGTCTGTTGCCATCGCTGCTCCAGAAGATCCAATCGAGTATTGGAATGAGCTGAAATAGGAACATAGGCGCAACGTTAGGCGCCTGAGCAGCATGACGATAAGTCCGATGAGTGGGTTAGGGAATCAGTTTGATCCACTGCAGACAGTTGATTGTCCGGAATGGATTGAGCCCCTGAAGGATTCTGCAGGTGATGCTGTCCAATTGCTAGTCATCCTCAAGTGCAGCAAAGCTCCAGCTCAGCGCTGCTCGTGGGTGGTGGTGAAGGTACATTAACTGAATATGTTAATATTGAAAAAGGCTTAAGCAGTATTTACATGATGCAACAGTTATTTGAAAAAAAAAAAATTCGAACCATAAAATCGTTTATCATTTAATCATGAAAATTATCAATAGCAGAATTTATAGCATTCCTTCAGCAGAACCGATTTACTTTTATTTTCATCCAACACTTTTCGATTGGAGGGAAACAAAATAGCTCTTTGGATAAGGTAACAAGAATAATAAGATGCTTTCTATCATAACGGTCAATGAAAAGTTTTTCTTTTTCGGAACATACGGATAGACCAAACTGTATTCTGATTTTATTATAAAAAAGTGTTTAGAATGCAAATTAATTCATTGAATATACTCATATCATTGCTTTTTTCCGAAAACTCAATTTAAATATAATAAAATAAACTAAACCCCAGTACGGTTTTAAATCTTTTGATCTTTCGTTCACGATTGGCTTGTGCACATACACACACTTTTTTTGCCATCTGACTTTTTATCTCTAACACCTGGCATCTCTGGACCCCTTTTTTCGTAAACACTACAGCCAGCTGTCAAAACTTTTTTCAATATGGCGGAATGGCGATTTGGCATATGAGATCACCATACTAGAGCCATCATGATTTCATCATGCATGTGACGCTCTCTCACTCAAGTTAGTCGCTCAGTTTAGCCACACGCTACAAATAGTGGAGTTCTCCCTGGTTGCTTTCTTGCTCCGAGATTTTCTTTGGGCCCGGCAAGTAAAACAACCAAATTAAGCGTGGCGACGAACGTGCTAAATCTGCAATCTTTGAACCGCAATAACTTTTTTTTATGTTTCTAATCGTGATACAATCTTCAGGTTGAATGTTTTTCTCAATTATAATTTTAATAACATTAACACGAATAGCACTCGATTGGTTAAAAAAAGTACATTGATAAAAAATAGTCGAATATTCCATTTTGTTATTATGAATAAAACAAAAGCGATTATTTCAATTTTCCTTCTTTATTTTCCATTTGTTTCAAATAAATCAAGAAAATCTTTAAAACTTACAAAATAATAAAAAAAAACATCACATTTAAAAAAAAAATTAAAATATGAATAAAATCATGAAAATAAAAAAAAATCAAGAAAATTATGCAAACTAAGCAAATCAAAAAATCAAATAAGTCTAGAAAATTTTAAAAATCAAGAAAATCAAGAAAATCTGGAAAATTAAGAAAATTTATAAAATCAAGAAAATCAAGAAAATCAGTAAAATCAAGTTAACCATGACAGTGAAAAAAATCAACAAAATCAAGACAATCAAGATAATCTAGAAAATAAAGAAAATCAAAAATATCAAGAGAATCAATAAAATCATAAACATTAAAAAGATGAGAAGTTATCACCTTAAATTTTTTTTTGTGAAATTATTTTATCGTCTTTCTCGGTGAAATTTTATATTCTTTGAGAAGAATATTTAAGAATTGAAAGATGATAGACGGATAGAAGATTAGAATTAGGTGAAAGATGTGAAATTACCCTTCCGCTCATTTTCAACATCTTTCATCTAATTCTAATCTTCTATCCGTCTATAATCTTTCAATTCTTAAATATTTTTTCTCAAAGAATATAAAATTTCACCGAAATAGCCGATAAAATAATTTCACAAAAGAAAATCAAGAAAATCAACAATATTAATAAAATCAATTAAATTGATAAAGCTAATAAAATCAAGAAAATCATGAAAAAAAAATCAAGAAAACCATGAAAATCAAGAAAATCAAAAAAACCAAAAAAATCAAGAAAATCAAGAAAATAAAGTAAATCAAGAAAATCAAGAAATTAAAGAATATTAAGAAAATGAAGAAATTTATGAGAATCAAAGAAATAAAGAAAAATAAATAAAAATCAAGAAAATAAAAAGAATCAAGAAAATCAAAAAAATAAGGAAATCGGAAAAATCGATTTTTTTTTGGAAAAACAAGAAAATTAAGAGAATTATTCGAATCAATCAAAAAAATTACAAATTAGGATAAACATTTATGAAAAAAAAACAAGAAAACTAAGATATTACGAAAATAAGTTAAATTAATTAGGTTAAAAAACCAGAAAAACAAATGTTAACAAACAAAAACACAAAAGTCGAGAAAATCATGAAAATAACGATATTCATGAAAATTTAACAAACCAAGAAAGAAACAAATCACGTAGAAATTAATAACAAATCGAGAAAATCAGAAACATCAAGAACCTAATAACAAATCAAAGAAATGAAAAAAAATTAATATAATTTCAAGAAAATCAAGAAAGCCAAGAACATCAAGAAAAAAATATAACCAAATAAATCAAGAAAATCAAGGAAATTAAGAAAATCAAACGAATCAAGGAAATAAAGAAAATTAAGAAAACTTACAAAATATAGAAAATTTATAAAATCAAGAAAATCGAGGGAATCAAATTGTTTAGGAAAATCAAAAAAAATTAATGGAAAAAAGTAAAGAAAACTAAAAATATAAAAAATAAAACAAGAAACTCGAGAAAACTTAAAAAACCTATGAAACCAAGGAAATCAAAAAAAAAAATTCTTACTCAAAAAAAATCAACATAATATAAAAAATCAAGAAAATCAACAAAATATGAAAAATTAAGAAAACCGAAAAAAATAATAAAATCTAGAAAATGACGAAAATCACGAAAAATTAAATAAATCTAGAAAATGAAGAAAAACCAATAAAATTCAAAAAAAATCATGAAAATTTCGAAAATGTACTGGAATAACCATTTTTTTCCAAACATCAATAAATTTGAAAAACAAACGAAAAAAATACCAAAGACAAATTTAAAAAATATTTAAAGAATTGGAAAAGTCGTACAAATTAAGAAAAGCTTAAAAAAACCCCAGGAAATCGAACATTATTTTTATTTTATTTACATAGTATTCTGTCTCACGACATAACTTGACGAACATAATTCCTAAAATTCACACGGTTCATGGCAACCGTTCTTCAATTTCTCGGGCATCCCACATTCGCCAGATCACGCTCCACTTGGTCTAACCACCTCGCTCGTTGCGCCCCCGCTCGATTTTTTTTTAAATTTTTTTCAATGTTCGATTTTTTCAGAAAATCGAACATTGAAAAAATTCAAAAATCAAGAAAGTACATGAAGGAAATTACGAAAACCAAAAACAGCTATTAAAACATTTGAAGTAAAAATTGATGAGAACATCTTAAAATCTAGTATATATAAAAGTCATTGCAAGAAAATCTAGATAATTGTTGCTTTAGCAAATCAAAACATTTGAGAGAAAATCGAGAGAATTAAACAAAGTTTTGATCATAAAAAAAGTGTTTTTAGTCGATTTTCTTCAACCAGGACATCTAATGCTTGTCGCTTCCAGAGGGTTTATCAACAAATATATTGGGTTCCTGTGAAATCTGAGACAAAACATGTCAAAACATGTGCCGTTTTATATGAAGGTCGAATTTCGGTAAGATATTTTCAAAAGAGTTGTTAAAAACAACAATGTCTTTAGCCATGCCATACTTCAACCACTACATAATCGGGAAATTAAGAAAGATTTCTGAAAAAAATTAAAAAAGAACAAATCTGAATAAAATCAAAGCATAAAAGAGGAAAAAGAAAGAAAACTTCTCAGAATTTAATGATTTCATTGAATCTCAGCAGCAGTGTAAACATCGTATCGAAGGATAAAAAAAATATATGTTAATTTTGGAGTTTACTAAAAAACGTTTTTGAATACAAAATCTTAAAAATCTTCAACGAGAAAAATTTGAATATCTTATTTGATTTTGCAAATAATTTGAATAGACCCGGGCAAAATCCGTAAAGTTTAAAACAATATTTGGGCAATCCGGTCAAATTTAACTCATCTCGAATTCTCTTTTGGATTTATGGGAAAGCCTGGATATGTCGAAAAAAATCTGAAATAAACGATAATCAAAGTATAAAGCGATACTTCTCTGCATTCTCCTGTGCGATCTACGTTGAAAGGTTTACAGATAGATACACCTAAAATACTTTGCTGAACCATAAGTTTTTGATGATTGTGTAGCTCTTCCAACAATACTTTTGGATATTTCATAAATTATCATAAATCATTTAAAAAATTTGACAAATCTGTTATTATATAAATTAAAATAATAAATATTCGGCCGAATAGTATGCTCAACTATTCGGTTAACCGAATATTCGGCTGAAGGGTGTTGTGGCGTTATTCGGCGCCGAATATTTGGCCGACCAACCTACCGAATACAGCAAAATTAACATTTTTCAAAAGTGCAATGAACTAAAGTACCAATTTAGACTAATTTGGGGGAGCTGATCTAAATATGTCCATTATCCTTAAGATTGCGAGTAATTTTGATTTCTGAAAAAAAAGTTATTCGAGTTTTCTTATTTTTTCTCAATTTTGAAAAATACAACAATTTTAACGAAATTTTTGTGAAATTTCACCTCAAATTGGTTCTAAGATATTTTCTTGAACCGTAAGTCAAATCGTTTTAAATTTCAATATTTAATTTCAAGCACTCGAAGACTTTCTTCAGCTGAGTCAGAAAAAGTTGTGAAGTTATCTATTTAAATTTTTCAAAATTGTAAAATTTACTATATTTTAAGCTTTAGATCTCTGAGTTTATACAATCTAGGCAAAATCTGAATCCTTGATTGAATGGAGAATAAAAAAAAGACTCAAAATCAATTTTTGTTTTTCATGTAGATTTGTTTGATCATCAGTTATAAATAATCGATTTTACTCAAAATCGATCGATTTCAAAATTTCCACACATCATATCACTCAAACAAGAGCTGGTAGACAAAATTTTTCAAATGATTCGAATTCAGTAAGCCAAAATC
Source organism: Uranotaenia lowii (assembly GCF_029784155.1). Lineage (NCBI taxonomy): Eukaryota > Metazoa > Arthropoda > Insecta > Diptera > Culicidae > Uranotaenia > Uranotaenia lowii. The sequence goes on along the minus strand of NC_073692.1, from coordinate 178,587,359 downwards.
TTCCCAAAAACAGATATTAAATCATAAGGACCAAAAATGCTGTTCCCTAATGTAACTGAAAGTAATTCCTTCAAAGGTAATTTTCATAATGCAGTTTCTATTACAAAAATTTTGACAGAAAAAAATCCATTTAATTTGCTCACATAATGTTTGGAAAAGTTTGAATTTTGATTTTGATGTGTTTAGTTTTTGAATTCTCAGACAAACATCGACTCATCCTATCAAAAGTGTCTCTGTAATGTCACACAGATTGCACCGAACTTTCCTGGAACCAAAGCAGCGTAACAGCAGCTGCCGACATTCATCGCAAACATCGAGGCGTTTCGCGCTCTCCTCCAGTCTTGGCGCGGAAAAATCGGACCAAGAGCCACGGCTGTTCCGGCTAGGCTAGAAAATAATGTTCCAAAGCGTGAGCATAAATTTTCATGATATGTGATAACTGCATCAAGTGTGGTGTGGTATGGTGCTACTTTTCGCGGCAAGTCATTCGAACATACACAATCACATTCCTGCACACATGCATACGTGTATGTACTTAGGTATAGGAAAAGCTCGTGTAGGGATTTGTAAATATAGGCTGCCGCATGGTATAGAGCAAATTTTGCATAAATATTACATGTGTACGCAATATGAGACTTGCTGGCGGGATTGTGACAGATTAGGGGGTTCCGGAGCTTTGAGTTATGACGTGCAACTTTGGATAATCAAATTCAATTATTTATACATCCCCCAAATAAAAAACTTGAGCTGTAATCGTTTTACACCTTAGTCGGATATTATGTTTTATTTATAGGGCACCTTTATTCCGGAAAAAGCTCAATGATGAATTTAAATTTTTTGTTGCTCTTTCTTCAGCTTTTATCGAAGCTCATCCTTTGTGGAACAAGCATCATTCAATTACAATGATGAATATTCATCCATCCGAAAGGGGGACATTGAACGCACGATAAATTGAATCTGGGACCCGAACGACCACAACACAAAACCCATCGGAGGTCATGTCCGATAGCAATTCTCAATCAAAGAATGCAAAATTCCTCCGCATTGTGTGATGGTCAACGACTAGCTATGATGACTGAAAGCTGCATGGGGTACTCACTGAAAACCCACAAGAATGAAACGCCGCCGCCCGCCCGGGAAACAACCACTTCATTATATGCAAATTTATTGCTGGATGGCGTATCACCATCATCATCAACATCGTCACGAGAATTCTGTTTTCCTATGCCTCACTAAAAGAAGAAGAAGAAGCAAGGGCTCTGGCTCTGACTTTGGGTTTGGTTTTGGAGTCATCTTGTGCTTCGCCATATCACAGAACCCGATGCGCTAGGGAATGTGACTTCGAAACTAGGCTTGGAAACTAGCAGTGTGGTTCAGAAATCCGAATCCAAACCACCATCTGCACTGGGTTGACTGGGACAAACGGAGGAAACATGATAGATTTGGTTCTTTGTGCCATGTTGTGGCGAAGGCTTTGCAAACTAGCAAGGACTTTGAGGCTTCGGTTTATGAACTCATTCCTTCATAGTAGATAAACTGTATTTTAGGTCAAAGGCACATGATAAAGACACAATCATGATGTTAGGGAGTGTTAAAATTTGAAAATATTGGGACGAGTTTTCGGACCCCTTGATTTTCAGTTCCATTCCTACATTCACTCTAAAACATTTTCTGTTTTTTTAAAGGTGACGGGAAATATAAGAGAAATATGAAATATCAAAGGAAGAAAAAACCATAAGCCAAAAATATCGTAAATTTTTCGAAAAAGATACAAAAGTACACCGACGGGACACCGCAATTCCCGGTTCAATACATGTGTTATTTGCCCACTTTTGATCTCTCTCTGTTGTTTCTCTATCACAACCCATCGACTCGGGATTTTAGCCGAGCTGGTAACTGATCTGCTCGGAACTTTGATAAGCACTGATTGGATATAGTAACGCGGAGTAGGGTAAATGTACACGACCTTGGCTCCTAAGGCACGGCTTTCCCTTTTTTTTTAAAGATTCCAACCTTCCTGTTGAGTGCACCATAGAACATCCTTTGAAGAATTTACTTGCTAACTTGCTTAGAGTTCAACAAAAATATGTTTTCTCTATGGAACTTTCAGTAATGTGAGCAAAATGTATGCAAAGTACTCACTGCGGTGCTCCAATTACTTGGCCGCCGTACCAATAGTTTGCCGTTTCCATGATCCGATTCTTGGCCACCAGCAATGTGCAATTGATCTTTACCAACAATGCTCAATTGACAGTTAACAGAATCGTTGGCTATTCTGAATATAAGGCCACTGACAGAATGACGTCAGCTGAGCGTAAAGTTCTATGCGACGATGGAACACCGGGCTTCAATCATACAACAAAAAGGCTTTTGAAAACATTGATGAAATTTGGATGAAAGGGAAGCACAAAATAAGCTTTCATTTCAAAAAGTCGGAAGTCCAGAATTTCCGCAATTTTGTTTTTTTAATTTTTAAAACTTTAAACTTTTTTCTCATTTAAACAAAGTGATGATTATTTACACTTGAGGTTGTTGCAGAATATTTGTGTATGAACAAGAATCATTGGTTTTTGAATGACAACCAAACCTTCATCAGATGGACCGATTCAGAAACGAATTATGTCCGCGAGTGGTTTGAACTTTCTCTTCTTTATGAACATTAAATCCCTTCGATGAAATCTAAACTTACATATTTTGTTAGCAAACTTTTTATACTAAACCCTTCAAAAAATTTCTCCAATATGTATACAGTAAGTTACTAATGAAGGACTTATAAAATCTGAATAAAGCCAATCAATCTAGGAAAAGTATTTCAGATGGCATGGGCTTATCCAGACTAGTCCAGGTTTTCAACGTAGAGTTCAAAAAACAAGTTGGTGTGGTCCAGCTGCCAGAATATTGAGGTAAAATATCCGTATCTGGCACCGATTGATCCACATTCCTCATTACACATTCCTTTTTTTAAAAAGATTTCACAGTTTATCATTTTTGCGAAGTTTGTTGAGACAATTTCATCAAATTAAAAATCAAATATGACTTGAATGGGAGTTATACTGAAAGGTTTGAGCCGTGTCAAATAAACGAATTATTTGAAAAAACGACTTGAACGTGGTTGTTGTGAAAGTGGTATTGTAACGTTGGATTGAAATATCTTATTTTGAACTTTTCTCATCGATTACATTTTTCAAAATATTGAAAAAATTACTTAGATTTTCTCAATTTTTTTTTTTGGAGAATTTCCTGACTTGTCATGTTGTCATTTATAAATCATTGTTTAAATTATTTCTTTTGATTTTTTATAGACCATATGATTATTAGGGTCATTTTCACTACCAAACAACTATCTTTATATTGTGGAATTTGGCTTCATAAAGTAAGAAATTGAAAAATTCTTTGAATGGTATTTTAAAAATTTGCCCTTTTGAATTTGTTAGCTGAGATTATGAGCTTCTAGCAAGAGCCATCTCGAATGCCCGACGCGTTGCGCAGTGGTTTGACACGCCAAATAGATTTTAGAATGTAAACCTTGCTAAAACATTTTTTAATTCGACTCACATCCAATATTTTAAGGATTAATTGGAAACGATATTTTCCTGAATTTCCAACTTCTGTTTCCAAGAAAAAAACTAGAACAAAAATCCAAAACATTAAATCTGAGTATATGGTTCCCAAACGATAGAAAACGATCCCAAAACTCAATTAATTATATATTTTATATATTAAAGTCATAAATTGCCATCGATCTAACAGTTTTTGATAAGAAAAACATCTTAAGTCTTGTGAGTTACTTCATTTCACTAAGTGTTTTTTTTTTATTTCGAACCACTGTGTTCTGTAGGAGACCACGTGGTCTCGGTTCGGCAGACTGCAATGCAAATGCTGTTGGCACGCATGCTAATGTACCTTCCATTCATGGTTCCCAAATAGCGATTTTTGCATTTAAAACCCAATTAGCTTAGCTTAGCTTAGCTTGATTGACTACTCACATCCACCTTAAATCGTAAAATCCAAAATGCTGTTCTACTATAAAGATGTTTGTGTGAGAAAAAAATGTTAGATTTGTTGAAACTTTACATGTTTAGTTGAATTGAGTTTTCAATTAAGGAAAAACGGTAATATTCAAAGAACAATAAATTACATATAGCATTTTGAACTCCACGATCGCTGGTGTGGCTCAGTAGAACGAAATCCACATCGCCAATGGTTGCTACTCCGTGATTGACCGAGGCCATCAATTTTGTACAAGGGTCAAAAGAATGGTACTTGGGATTAGCCCATTCTCAATGTACAAAACTGATGCTCTCTCTTTGAACATCAATAACGGCGCCGGCCACGTCCTAGTAGTCAATGGATAGTTAGGAAAATAGAGAAAGGGATGAAAGACATAAATTTGCGCTTTAGGACCGAGGTCACCTCTGCATCCTAGCAAATAATTTTGTTAAGGAGATTGGGTAAAAGGATATGATCTGGAGACACTTTTGACTGTGTTGTGATCTTAATGAATAAACCATATATTCTCTTGTACTCCTAATTTTTGTGTAAATTGCAAGCTTTTAACTCATTTTTTTTATACTTTACCTAAATAAATCACTTCTAACAAATTAACTTAGATAAGATTTGAACGCATCGTTTGAATATAAGAACTCATCGCTATTATCTGCAACATTTTGGAGCACTTTAAAGATAAATGAAATTTTCAACATTTGTACAAAAATCTTGTTTTTTTTAATGTAACAGAGGGAACTGTTTTCAACCTATGGCTAACTTTCACATTACATTACTTTATCGTTTTTTCAAGTCCGCTACTATTTTAAGTCATAAAGAAACTTCACCGCAACAATTTGAAATATTTTCTGAAATTTGAAGCTTTCCTGAAGCACCACTCAAAGATTATCTATAAAAAAAAATCCTAGCCCAACCTGGTTACAAACAACAACAAAAATTGTGATTATCGATCACTTGAGCATAAAATAACAAACATTCAAGGTTGCCACCGTATGTCAAAAGATTTCTAGTATTTTAGTCCCTATACGCTGGCCACATTTAACCTGCATTGAATCTATTGGATAAACTATCGTTTGTAATAAGCAAAACCTTGCATTAAAAGCGACATTTAAGATAAATAACAGCCATCGTCGTTTTTTAAAAGCACCCTCATTTTTATGACATGTAGTCAAACGCTTAGAAAAGTTACGTCAAGTTTTTGCCAAAAAATTCACATCAGCAGGTATGTATTTGTATTTTTGATAACGACCGCAAAAAAAAATAAGTAAAAACGAAAAAATACTCAATTGGATCTACACGGCAAAGCTATGACTAAAGTATATATAAAAAGTATAAACTATAAATGAGGTAAAATAAAGGAACGGGCTCACCAAAAATGCTAAATCAATTGTCAATCCAATCGAATCTATGGATGTAGAGGAGTCCGTGGTTCACCAAAACAGCGGCTTCAATCTTTGGGGGAGGGGGGTGGGTTTTTCCGAAAATTCCGTTTACATTGCTTGATTGGTTAGTTCAGTCAATTTTCCGGACTTTGAAATTCTCTTCAATTTTTCGATGACAGAAAAAAAGCGTCCTCCTCACTCGGCCACAGCCTACCCCGATCTTATTATACAACCCAATTAGTATAAAAACATTTGTGCGTAGTTTTAAATGAATTTTTTTTGGAAACATCAGCCCAAAAATACCTCTTTAATGAACATGTATTTTTTCCAGCTTCCAATACTGGTGGTGTATTTCGATTGAAGTTGCATGACAAGAATAGGAACAAAATTAGTTTTAAATTTTAATTCAAAACCTAAACAAATATTAATTTTTTTGACTTTCTAGTAGTTTTTTATTTTTTGCCGAGTTTAACTGTAGGCATGAGTATTTATTGCAAATTTTTCAAATGAATGCCCGCGTTTGAAATCGCATGTGAATTTAACAGTTGCACTAGAAAGGTAAGTTCTTCTGATTTTCATACGGTGGTTTCCAACATAATTGCCTCGGATAGAGATCGAAAAAAATTAACTACTTTAATGAAGTACAAACAATTAAAAAACTCGGTATGCACAGATTTGAAACAAATTATTCTCTACGCAATTAAAATATATTCAAAATTTTTTTAGCTCAATTTAGACCTGAAAAACCTGAAAAGGCATGTTGGCATGCCAAGATAAGGACCATGCCGAAATAGGGCAAACTTACCCTAATTACCACAATTGATCAACTACTGGTCGCACTACTGGTCCACATCCAAGGAAAGAAAGAACTGATGGCTTTTTCTTGTGATCAGGGTTGCCTTTTTTTTTACAAAATTCAGAGACATCACGAAGAAAAAAAGTATAGTTTTTCCAACAATATTCCACCTATATGCTATTATATTTCTGATTGATTCTCGACCAACTATAAATCTGAATATTTAGACTATATTTTGCGTTCAACATAACATATAATATATTCCATGTAATTGCATGGTTGACTTTATGCATTTAACTATAAATATAATAGATTCCACTATTATCGTATGATTAATGTTCTGCATTCAATTATAAATATAGTCAATTCAACTATGCTGGTATAATTGATTTCACTGTAAATATAATAGATTTATGTGGAAAACGGGAATTGACCTAGAAAAGAAAAATAGATCCATTACTGATAATGATTAATGAATTTTTAATTGACAACAAACCCCAAATATGGCATTTTTGTTGTTTGTACACAAGTCGTGCTTTTTTTATCGTCAATTTCATTCGTTGATTTTAATGTGTTAATAAGAGCTTTAGTAACTAATTTTGTATTTATTACCTTCGCTAAGTGAGTCCAAATAAGTTCCTGGAAATTCCAATCGGTTTCACCGTGCTACGCTCGCTAGTTCTTCGGCACGCTCTTTTCCGAAATTCAAAAATGTAGCAACTTGTACAAGGCCTTCAGCACCGGGACGCAACATATCAGGTCTAACGGAGACCCCTTTGCCCTTCGACTCAGTCGCGCTGTTTCCTGCCAGCGCGGCGTTTTCAGTCGTCCCGGCCCTGAGTTTGTCTGTGGCGCAGGGGTTCTCCAGCCTGTGGACTCAGGCAAGTATGGCACTCCTGACCGGTTTCCCCCGCCTGATGGTACTCTCTTTTCCAATGTTTAGGGATCTAGCTCTGCTTCGGAAACTTTCGACTCAATAACCTTGTGCTACCAGAACGTCGGAGGTATGAACTCGCAAGCTCATGTTGTTGTTACGACATTGTCGCCTTCACGGAAACATGGCTGAACGACCGTACTCTTTCGAGCCAGATATTTTGACCTGACTATTTAGTGTTTCGTTGCGATCGCAGTCCACGTAATTGCAAAAAGACCATCGGTGGCGGAGTGCTGATTGCCGTTAAGTCAGATTTCTCAGCGTTAATCATCGAAGACAGTTCCTGGAGTGATCTGGAACTTGTATTGATCCGCATTGATCTTGGTGACCGTAAACTTTATGCCTGCGTACTGTATATGCCTCCTGATCGCACGAGAGATGTTGCCCTAACTGAGTTTTTTCGCGCTATTTATCTAAAGTTAGCTCTCTCTGTGCACCCGAAGATGACATTCTATTGATTGGTCAATTTGCCCGGTTTGAAGTGGTGCTCCAACCATAGTAACTTTTTCCATCCGGACCCAGTACGCTCAACTTTTTCAACGCTATCGAACGTCATACTAGACCCCCTGAGTACAGCGACTTTGTGGCAGATTGACAGCGTGACAAACGAAAACGGTCGTATGTTGGATCTCTGCTTTGCCAGCGATGGGACTCGAGTACCGTCCGTTGGTTTGGCTCCCGCTCCGTACGTTAATTCGGTACACCATCATCCTGCTTTATTGGTTTCGCTCGATGTGACTAGGCTTGCTCCTGTCGCAAAATTAGCACCCTTCTATCTTGACTTCAAGAACGCCGACTTTGACGAGATTTCTCGTACCCTAGTTTCCATCGATTGGGAATCTGAGCTCGACTTATCTAATCCCAACGCTGCGGCCGAAACCTTCTTGCACATCTTGAGTTACGTTATCGATCGTCACGTACCAAAACACACTACTGAAAAGAATATACGGACTCCTTGGTTCACGACTGAACTACGACGACTAAAGACGGCAAAGAGATGTGCCCTTAGAAATTTTAACAAATCAAGATCCTCCTATTCTAAGGATATTTATCGTAGACTAAATTCTGTTTACAAAAAAGTCAGCAAACGTTGTCACCAAAACTATCTAGCTCGAGTTCAGCGTGATCTCAAGTCCAGACCAAAATCGTTCTGGAAACATGTTAAAAGTCAGCGGAACGAACCTGGTCTGCCAAACCAAATGTTTCTGGATGACAATACGGCGAACTCTGATCGTGGAATCTGTGATCTCTTTGCCGAAAAATTCTCGTCTATCTACAATACAGCATCGACATCCCCTGAAAATCTGGATAGTGCAGTCAGGAATATTGCGCCACTGGGTTTCTCTATACAAAACATTGTGGTTGAGGATGCAGTCATCTCAAAAGCAGCAGCTAAGCTCAAAAATTCTTTCTTTACGGGTCCGGACGGAATACCTGCTACTTTTATTAAACGTTTCATGCCTGTTTTGCTGGCTCCTGTTAGGCTTATTTTCCAAGCTTCGCATGACAGGGCTACTTTCCCCTCACTGTGGAAGGAGGATTACATGTTTCCGGTGTATGAAAAAGGTAACAGGAGAGATGTCAACAACTACCGAGGAATCTCGGCAATATGCGCAGTAGCCAAACTATTCGAATAAGTGGTCTTGGATCCGATTTTTTCATTCTTATGTACATGAAAGTTTTTCTGCGACGCTATTTACACCGATTTGTCTGCGGCATTCGACAAAGTCAACCACGATATTGCCATTGGAAAGCTCAAACGCCTGGGTTTCTGTGGAACTCTCCTTGACTGGTTCCGGAGCTACCTATCAGGACGTAAATTAACAGTTCGCACGGAGGACTCTTTCTCCAAACAATTCTCTGCTTCTTCTGGTGTGCCTCAGGGAAGCCATTTAGGGCCGATTATCTTCTTAATCTACTTCAACGATGCGCTCTCCGCGGCAGCCTTTTTCCTCTGAATACTTCCTCGGAGATGAGCCAATCGCACGCTTAGAACACATCAATGATCTGGGTGTTATTCTAGACCGGAAGCTGGAATTCAGGACACACACAAACTACGTTGTCGACAAAGGCTCGAGAAGTCTTGGATTCTTATTCCGAGTGTCCAAGGACTTCAAGGATGTGTATTGCCTGAAAAGTTTGTATTGCAGTATGGTTCGCTCTATCCTTGAATATGCATCAGCTGTTTGGTTTCCCTACTACCAGAATGGGGCCGAACGGATCGAAGCTATACAGTGGTGCTTCTTGCTATTCGCCCTTAGACACCTGCCTTGGCAATACCCGATTCACTTGCCAAGCTATGAACATCAATGCCGTCTCATAGACATAGACACTCTTCAAGCCCGTAGGAACGCAACACAAGCTTCCTCCGTCGCCGATCTCTTGACATCGCGAATTGACTGCCCCACGCTCCTAGAAGCCATTCCTCTAAGTGTGCGACTCCGTGGACTTAGAAACCAAGATCTGCGATTGTATATTCCCATTCGTTTGAACAATTATGGAGCTAATAGCGCTCTTTTCGGTGTAATAAAACAGTCAACCGTTTTTCTGAGCACTTCGACTTCGACGTTTCGAGAGATGTTTTCCGTAGTAATGTTTTAATTGTATTGAGAACCCTGTAATTAGACTTAGTACTCTTTTTATATTATTTTAAGTCATCATTTAGACCAATATGGGTTCCGTTGATTTGTAATAAATAAATACACCGAGCTAAACCTCTGGCAAAACAATTCTATGTATGATAACGTCGATATTGCAAAAATATTGAAGGGTTTGTATGGACGACCCCTTTGCCGGCCCCTTACACAAAATTCAATACCTGAAATCGATTGCCCGTCCCTCAAAACTCTCGTGTAACAACTTTCATCTGAATCCAATGAATAATAACGTAATTATCGCATTAATATTGAACAAATGATATGGACGACCCCTTTGGCCGACCCCTAACTAAAATTTGGATAAGTGAAATCAATTGTTTGCCCCTTATAACTCCTATGTGCAAATTTTCATCCCAATCCGATGTATTAAAAACGTCAATATCACTAAGATATTGAACAGTTAATTTGCTTTTTTCTAGCTAATGAAACCAAATTATCACGATTACAGAATAAAATAATGCGTTTGATTTTAAAATGTAGTCGAGATATTTCCTCTCGTTTCATGCTGGATGCTCCACAATAGTTGTCTATTAAACAAAGAGTCAAATATTTGACAAGGGTGTTCATTTACAAAATAGTAAATAACAAATTGCCTTTGTATTTAAGTAACCGTATAATCAGAGAAAGTGATATTGATAGATATAATACTAAAAATGCTTCGGAAGTGGGAATATCAACTTTATTCCTAGCGTATCTAAAAACTCATTGAACCTACTATAAGGAATAAGCGATTTCAACTCATGACCGCGAGATTTTAAATGTGCTCATACTTGCTTAAAAGACTTTGTATTTCACACATAAAAAGAGTCAGTTTTAAAAAATAGATCATAAGGAAATAATGTAATATTTGACGCAATTACCTACCAATAATATAGTATTTTTTAAATTCGTTTTGTTAATGTCTAGATTAGAAAAGTTTCTACGTTTTCCTAATGAAACCAAATGATGTATGTACATTTTCTAAACTGCATATGACTGCAGTTTATGAGCCATAAAACCTGCAGACGATTGTTAAGTCTACCATTGCAATTAGAATCATTTCTTTGTACTTTATGCTGCCGATTATAAATGCATACGCACACACACCAGAACCTCTAGCTTTTTTAGGGTCAAAAGTTCATCCATATGCAAAGAGACTTTAGCTCTGGGGCTGAATCATCATCAGTTTATTCGAACCGGTCCAACGGCAGCACCAGGAATGGGTAAATCTCCGGCTTTCAACTTAGTCCAAGTACCGGCAAAAAGCAAAAACAACGACAGCTCTCAGCTCAGAAGTGATTTGCATCTTACATGTGTGCAATAAATCTGAAATTTATGAGAAGGCCCTGCTGGGCTTGACCTTCTTCTTTCTAAGTGGATTCACAAGTTGACTTTGGAGAGAAGTTTTCAATGAGGCATGAATTCGTCTTTCTTTGGGTTTTGCAATCAAGTGCATACGAAATTTATGCCCATTAGAACAGAAAAAGTTTTATTTATTTTAGCAGTCATAAAATCAAGTGCTCTGTAACCTTACATGCTGCAATTAATTGGCCTTAGTTGAGTCCAAACTCCAGTGGTCATGTATCTAATCTGGGTTTCTTTTACTAACTCTCAGCGTGTGGTGCAATAAATTCAAATTTGTCTGTACAACTTGCTGCACCTATCTGAGCGCCCTTAAAATAACAACCCATTTGTACTTGTTCACTTGGACAGACTCCCCAAACCCTTGTACATATTCCAGTGGATCGTCGATTCCGGTAATTTATGCTCCCATGCATAAATCATCCATACAAAACGCACTCCGCCCCATCGACTTGCGAATTGTGTTTGGTTCTTGCAGGGGCGGTCCTAGAGATGGCTCTTGGGGGGGGGGGGGGTGATTTTCCAAATTTTCAAAAATCAGTCAATAACGTAAATATATGGCAAAAAAACGTTCATTTGGAGAGTGCGAGTGGGGGGATTTGGGGGGAGGGGTGGTAGAAGTGTGCAGTTTCAAATGAGACTTTAATATTTGCTGCACACCAGACCCGTGCGAAGGACGCGTCCATGGGTGGGGGGTTTCGAATTTAAAATTTCGTTAGAGATAATTACAATACCAAAATTACAAAAAAAAAACACGGAGTTTCAAGTTTTGTTATAAATATTGAAAAAACAAAGCAAATACTAATTAAAATAACATTGCGCTTAAAATTATTCTTGAAAGTTGCTACTGCGAATCGTATTTTCGATTTTTTTTTCACAGATTAAATAAAAATCATGATCGATTGGAAAAAGATTATAATAATAAAAATTAGCGAATCTCTTTTAATTTTTCAAGCGAAGTTATAGTTTCAAATTTCAAGCTCTGAATATATTTTCGCCGTCCATTGGAATATTCAGCCCTGGAAAAGGCAAAGAAACTTAGTTTTTTCTCATTCAAAACTTCGATTTATATTCTCCCAAGAGGATGATGTTTCAGAAAAGAAAAAAAATAATTGAATGATAAATGGAAATTCGGTGAAATAATGATAATGAAATAATTGATAATAGGAATCAAATGAAAGTAAAAGAAATTATAGACGGATAGATTGGATGAGCAAGCATGAAAATGAGTCAACGGACATCGGCTAATTATGCAACTGTCTTACCAACAGAGCCATATCACAAGCCCATTTCAAGATATTTTTTTTTTCTTTATTCACGACACATTTATTTCAATTCAATGAATATGAAAATTTGTTCCCTTTTATTTATTTATTTATTTATTTGTTAATTTTTTTTTACTTCGTGGAAAGAATTGATGACATATGATTAAAATGCTTCTTATAAAATTATACTCTCTCATTTTCAATATCCACATTTCTTCTATCTTTCTATTTGACAAGAATTTTCATAATGTTGGATATAGGGATGAATCATCCAACTGGATGAAAATCTCAGAAAAAAAATTAAAAAAAAATATGTTGAAATGTTCTAAGTTATGTTCTTGTAATATTCACCGTAAAGGACGATAAATTAAATTAACAAACAAAATCACAGTGATTAAACTCTTCATAAATCAAAATATAAAATAAAGATAAAAAAAATTAGTTTTTAACATTTGAAAAAGATTTATTCTAATAAAAACGTAGTGAAATCAATCATTGATAACTGATGAACTTACAAATTAACATAAAAAAACTGATTCTGAATTTGTTTATTATACAGTGAGCATTCTTTATAAGCAACCTTTACACAAGCAACATTCTATTGAAGCAACCTCTGCATAAGCAACTTTTTTTATTCCAAAATTTCTGTACAAGCAACCATAGTTTTATTTTTCATTTTAATTTTCATTCTTCCGTAAAAATGGAGAAGAAAGGCAGAGTATCAATTTCTTTGAAAACAAAATTATTAATTTCAAATTAACTCCGAGATGGCAAGACACCGACAGAGATCTGCAGAAGCTACAACATCCATAAGTCGACTTTAACGAGGATAAAAAATAATAAAAAAAACTTGGAAGAATTCGCCTAAAAAACGTATGTTAATCAAAAAAAATCAAGCGAATGAAGCCATCAAAAAAATCCTGATCTTGATTATAAACTATACGCATGGTTTTTACTACGGAGAGAAGCAAACGAATTGAGTTCAAACGAGATGCTCAAAGTTAAAGCACTAGATGTAAAAAGGTCACTCAATGGACACGAAGAATATTTAGCCAGTGATGGCTGAATTGATAAATTAAAAAAAAAAACGCCACGACATAAGAATTTTGGTGGTTTCCGGTTAAAAACTTTACTGCAATGCTGAGAGTGCTGCAACATTTACAAGCGATTTCAAAAAGTTTATTGCCGAAAATGGGGTTTTTACCGGAACAGATCTATAATTGTGACGAAACCGGTTTACAAAGGTTTGCGTAAGAAAACAAACGCTACCATTTTCTAAAAAACTGCTGTAGGACGGAAATCCATGAAGGAAAGGGTCACCATTATGCCTTGTGTAAATGCAACTATGACGCATAAACTCGATTTGATGATGATTGGAAAATCTAAAAATACTCGGTGTTTTAAAAATGTAAATTTACCACTGTATTACAAATCATCCTAAAATGCTTGGCAAACTTCTGCGCTTTTTAAGGAGTGGTACAACGATTTATTCATCCCTGAAGTTTCTCGTCACTTAGAAGCTAAAGGCTTACCAGTAAAAGCAATTTTATTGGTCGATAATGCCACCTGTCATGGGATAGCAAACACTTTTTCCTATGATGAAAACTTTAAGGTTATTTTATTTCCTCCCAACAATACACCCTTGTTGCAACCACCTGACCAAAATGTCATAAAATTCCTGAAGCAATGGTATCGAACGCACCTTCTGTCAACACTCTTGGCGTTATGTGTAAACGGCAATAACGACATGGTCTCAGCTCTTAAAAATATTCGACGAATTCGAGAAAAAGCAGTTCTTAAAAGACTTAATTAATATTATTTTAACTATGTAATAAAATATTAAACTGCTTATTTATCTATAAATCACAAAACTGATTTTTCCTAAAATTTATACTCCTTTTTTCTATATAAGCAACTTTTTCTACATAAGAAACTTTTTTGAAAAAATTGGTTCAGATTAGTTGCTTGTATAGAATGCTCACTGTACTTTATTCATTAGAGTAAAGTGGGGCAAGTGTACGCAGGCGGAAAGAGTACGCACTAGGATTTTACAGTAAACGACAACACTGAAACTAGCAACACTGTACCGGTTTGACAGGTCATCGAGTCAGCTGATCATACGTGTTTTTGTTTGTCGTTTGGTTCGCGCACGTCGGAGAAATGTGTTAATTTCTAGTTTTTCCAATTTTTATGTAATTTTATGCGTATTTGAAAACATTATTACGCTTTGTGGAAATTCGCTAATCAAATCTGTATACGTGACAAAGGACACATAATTAATATAGAATAAATCTGTGGAACACTCATGCCAGGATAAGATCGGTATATTTAGCACTTTTAGCTTTTTTCACAAATGGTCGTAGGGGGCAAGAGTACGCAGGATTGGTGGGGCAAGAGTACGCGTTGGTTTCCTTCGTCTTTTTGATAGCATTTGGAAAGCTTACCCAAAGAATTATCATGTTTTCAATAATCAGGACGTACAAAAGGAAAACCAGCAGGAAGATTTTCTCTCCGGAGATGCTGGAAAACGCCAGGAAGCGGTTGAAAGCCGAAACAGCAGGTCGAACCGAAGCGTTATGAAGCTCCCGATCCACTGCCTTCAATTTCAGGGCAAGTGGAATCCATTGAGTATGAAGAACCACTGAATCTATCTAAACGATCATATGTGACTCTTGCAGAGATTCGACCACTTCCGAAGCGTAAGGACCCTCAACAAAGACGGAAGAAAGGTCAAAAGTCTGAAATCATTACGAGCACTCCCGTTAAGCAAAAATTGGAATCCAATCTTCAACAGAAAAAAAGCAAAACCGCCGGCGCAACACAAACTTGCAACTGAGACAGACACTGCAAAAGGAACCAACACGACAATGAAGGAAAAGCCTCCTAAAGGCTCTGAGGCTCCAAAAGGAGCAAAGAGACCACGAAAGGCAAAGCCTGCTTAAAGCTCTTTTACTTCTGTTTGTTTTTTTTTCCTTCGATTTGATTTTATAAGAAATCCTTATGATTTTCAGTTTTTAACCCATGGAATATGAATTCACTGTTTTATTTTAACTGTTGTTTGTGAAATAAAGGTTTTGTTTTGTTTAATAGACGATTATAATGATTCAAGACCTCACTTATACCGGACCAGAATGAAATACAATGGGCTTATTTTATGCGTACTCTTGCCCCACCTCATGCGTACTCTTGCCCCACTGGTGGGGTAAGAGTACGCTTTGGTAGTTTTTGAAAAATTTGATTTTTTATCAATGTTTACAAACGTTATCAAAACTTTTTGCGTCATACAATCAAGGTAAAGAGCCTTACTTTAATTTGGTTTAATTACTATGATCGATACTTTTTTCTTTAAAGAGATACAATAAGTACACAACTAAGTGCGTACTCTTGCCCCACTTTACTCTAAGGAATAATACTTTTATAATGATGAATGATCTAAAATAATCTACAATTTTTTTTTATAATTCGGAAAGACAAGTATTTCTGACATTACTAAAGAAAGTTTTTAATAACAAAGATTTTATTTTATCAAAAAAATTTGGTGAAGTCTGAAAAACGATTTAGTTTCTGCTTTGAGAGGTATCTTAAATTCAATGTAGTCATTACATCTTTAAACATTTGTTAAAAGTCTATTATTTTACAGAATTGGGAACAGTAAACAAACAGAAAACTTAATTTTTTTTTCACAGAAGAATTACTTGCGTCCTTGGGGAAAGAAATGTGATATGAAACCTTATTTCAAGTTATAATTGTAATGTTTAAAAATTTTGTCAGAAATGTGCAGAATTTTCTTAAATAATTTTTAACCTTTTGGAAAATAATTTAGGGCATCAACTGAGGCCATGTGAATTTATGAATTCCCTTTTGAATGTGGAGTTGAACATTTAGATAAAAAACAGAGGCTTAAATTGGGTTCTTGAACAAATATTTCATATCAGCAAAAAATTTCAAACGATGTTTTATGTTAGTGATAAATCATCAAAGTAATGGATGAACACTTCTTAAAAAAAAACAATATTACACGACTCTGATGCACACTGCTTCTTCTCTTCCCTTCAAATTTCATTTAACTAAATTAGAGGTTTGTATTTAAAAAAATGATATTACAGAAGTTTAACAAACTTTCTCTACATACCAATTTTATTATTTTTTTAAACAACTTAAACATCCTTTAATAAAATAATCTGCAAATCTTTAATACTCATTGCAAACAATCATTGTTAAAAAGATAATTTTTGTCATTTGTATATTGAGCAATTTTAAAATTATCAATGCAAGATCTCTTTGAAAATTCCTGTATAAATGTAATTTTACAAATGAAAAAATACACACATTTTTATAGAAGGAATGGTGAAAAAAAAATCTCAACTTATCTGCAATATTTTTCTTGAGTATCTATATATCACCGAAATTTGCGTTTTGCAACAATTCCTTTGAAAATCCTAAATGTTTGAGAAATGAGAAAGTGTTAACAATTGCTTTGAATTTGAAATTGAATATTTTTTTATTTTTCTGAAGTACACCCCGATCACCCCCCCCATAGGACCGCGCCTGGGTTCTTGCGGGTGATATACTCGTTGTCCTTTTTTGTTTGATGAGCGTCGCTATCACAAACAGTTGAATGAAACTGTTGAAAATTTAGATTAAAAAAAAGTATTAATGAATCTCCGTTTAATTGAAAATTAAGGCTTTCATAAAATATTATTTTAACACATTATCTATCCATTGTGCCAATGAAGTAAACATTGTAGACTTCTCATTGTCTGTGGTGTAATCATAAACACATTAATTTATTCGTTGCCAATTTTTTCGTGGTGCCACATATCAATACATAAAACTGTCATAAAAACATAAAGATTGTATGCGAGTGTTGCCAAAAAGTAAGGTTTCACGTTCCTGTCAAATATTATCCTTGAGAGAATGATTATTTTGAATCATAAGAATTAATGGTCGAGCCCCCAGTATAATTGAAGTTAGCTTCCTAAAAGGGTCAATATTAATTTAGCCATAACTTGTACCTCGAGCCTCGAACCATTGCCTGTTAACACTAAAGGACCCGTCTCCTGTGTAGTGTGTTGTTGTTCCGCTAAACTATGGGATACCTGTTTAGTGTGTAATGTGTAAGAACCAGGCTTCCGAAAAGTACGAACAAACTTTCGCATGAAGTAGAACAAGGCATCGTTGTACAGCGTACGACCGTTCTTTTTAAAACTGTCGGGGAAGAAATATTCGGAAAGCTTTCGTCAAGAGGTACAGTACCGTTCATAATTGTATAGAAATTGGAAGCACGCGCACTGTCACTTCGACTTTGAACTTCCATAACTTTTTACTCTGATGATATTTTTTTATCAATTTTTTTGCGTTTGATAGATCAACTATCACATTATTATATCAATTTGAGTTTTCTGGAGTTTGTGTGGTCTGAGATACAGTAATTCTACGAAAATCGGACTTTTTGGACTTTTCTCATTCAAACTGCAGTATCTCAGAAACAACGCTACATTCTTTATTGAAATTTTTCACAGTGGTTGTTGAAATATAAAGCTAGCATGTCTGAAGTTTTCGAAAAGTTCTATCGATGAGATCAAAAGCTACGCGAGGTGCAATATTTCAGGCATGAACCTTAAATTGCGATTTCTATAGAATTTTGGACGATTCATGAGAACAATATCGTTTCCTCCACCAATCAGACAAAAAATGTCTGGCAAATGCAATGAAGAAAAGAAAAAATGGAATAAATGATCCATTTGTGTTTTGAAATCAGAAACTCGCGATAATGTTGTGATTTTTCGGTTGAAATAGATTTACTGGTTTTTAAACAGAGAATATGATTTTCCTATGGAAACATTTTTAGTGACTTCTTCTTTCAAAAACGTGTTCATAAAAATATCTTTTAACTAGCTGATCCCGTTCGAACTTCGTTTCGCATTGAAATTTAAAGCTGATGATTTTGTATTTGGTTGGTAATTGAGACGAATTTTCACCAAAAAATTTCTTTAAATACTAAACAGAATTTGCAAGCGACCTATTTGCTTGTCTACCAAACGGAAATTTAAAGTAATAAATTGATTGACTGTCGAAAAGAACACCCGTGTACGAAGTTTTTTCTTTTTCGATACATAACAACAAAATTATGTCTTATATATTTAAAGGTAATATTAACGGTCGCTTTTCTGTCGTCTGATTAAAAATTTTAATTCATAAATTCTTTTCTGGAGTCAGGAGAAAGAAGTGAAATTTGTGAGGCACGTCACTTGATTCACAGAATAACCCCCAATATAATAAAAACACTGACAAAATAATATGGACGACCATTTTTGCCGACCCCTGACTCGAAATTTGAAATCTGATACAATTTAGCGTCCCTCAAAACTTCTATGTGGAAATTTTGATCTCTATCCAATGCATAATAACGTCAATACCGCAAAAACATTGAACAGTTTATATGGACCACCCCTTCCGCAGACCTCTGAATTAAAATTCGACTCCTGAAATCATTTACTCGATTTATGAAACTCTCACGTACCAAGTTGCCATCTTAATCCAATGTATCCAAGCATTAATATCGCAAAAAACAGTGTTACCCTTGAACCCGAATTTAAAACCTGGAATCGATGGACCGTTTCTCAAAATACTCTTGTGCAAATTGTCATCAAAATCAAAACTATAATAACGCCAATATTGCAAAAATATTGAACAGTTGATATGGACGACCCCTTTTGCCGACCCCTTCTACAAAATTTGATAACTGGAATCGATTGTCCGTTCTTTAAAATCCCTGTCTGCAAATTTTCATCTCAATCCAATGCTGGAATCGACGATTCAGTGTGTGTTGGAAAAATAAGTTGTTTCTTTCATTTTTAGAGCAGAAACTTCAAACGCGTTTTTCTCGAAAGCACCTTTTTAAAGTCAGTGGACATCGTCATTTGAAAACTACTTCACCGATTCTTTTACAATTTGGAACATACTTTCTACATATAAAATACCAAACCCCAACGATTTTCTTTTTTTTTTTTACTTTGGGGAGATTTGACAGATGAAAAGTGGCGGATTTTTTCGTGAAAAATCGTACTATTTACTTCAAACAGCCACAAAAATTTCAGAAACAATTTTTTAAAGTTAAATAAAATCGTTGGGGTCCAAAAAAACATATATTAAAAATATTTTGCTCTGATTTTTTGACTTCAGATGATTCTGTGCTGTGATACAGTGTCCACCGCAAATCCTGTTTTCTAAAAGGAATCTGTTCAGGAGAACTGGCACCACTTTCTATGTTACCACCCGACATAAGTTCTTCTCTCGCGATCTACTACATTTCTCAGTAGCTCTGTAGAAACAATACGATAGTTTTCGATTGGTTTTATACTCACCACTAACCCTCAGTATCGTGCTTTATACACTTCCCGGCAATGCTATACAAACCGTATGGAGCACATCTCTCAAATTTCCCCTCAGATTTCCCCTTTTTTGACAGATTTAAGCTTTTTTCTTCAGATTTGAGCTTTCATTTCCTATGCTCTCAAGGCAAAAAAGCTTAAATCTGAGGAAAAAAAGCTTAAAACGAGATTCACGAACACATATTTGAAAGATTTTTTTTTGTTTCGATTATAGTCGTTTTACCATCTTTATGGCATTCGCGACTTTATCAACGTTACAGTTGGCGGATCGTTATTGAAAAACTTATCCGGTACAACTGTGTTCGATGTTTACTCTTGGGATCGAACTCGCGGACATCGGCTCAGGAGACAACAGACTTGCCAACTCAGCTATATCACAAGCCAGATATATTTAAAAGATGTTGGTCACACGATACATAGACAAATCGTGTAACGTTGCAGGGATCTGGCTTTATACTGCACCCAAAATTCAGCCTCTGTGCCAATGGCGTGTAGTCAATTACATAGCATCATTGGTACAAGAAGATAACGCGACCGGTGCTGATTTGATTTGCTCCCACCGGCATTAATCTCCCAAGTTAACCGAATTGCGTATGTCTGAAAGAAACAAAATAAAAACGCTTTCACGTCCCTCCCTATCGCATCACAAGACGAAGAAGGATGGAAATAAATACCGGCCAACACCAGGCAGCCGGCGAACCGAGCACTGTGCGTGTGAATGTAGCAAAAGCAACAACAAAAACATCCTTCTAATTCAATCCACCAGCAAATAACCACGGCCAAGCTGTGCGTGTGTATGCAGCAAAAGCAACAACACAAACATTCCTTAGAATCATCGGCCAAGCTGCCCGGCTTTAGCAGCTGTGTAGGGTACTTCTGTCCATAATGCCCTTGCGGGGTAAAACGCCAGCGACTATATTTTGATAAATTTTGGAGATTTGCGATGCATTTAGTGTATAATTTTTACACAAATGTGTTCTTAAAACCAATACCTTGTAATTTTGAAATAATGATTACCAGATATTCATTTAAGCACGAATAACAATCAAAATTAATTTTGTGGTGACTATCCACCAATCAAGTTGTAAAAAGAGATCAAATGAAATAGGCTTTTACACCAAGATGATTGCCTAAAACATCTTCACCACTAATTTGATTGATTGTTCAAATTATATATTTGAAGTATCAATTGATGAAAAACTGTGGTAAATTGTTGTTTTATGGTAAACTGAAGATATATAAAATTTTAAATATCCGATCAAATTGCCCCCATCAATTTATGGACAAATCGCCCTCCCCTCAAGGTGCTGTTCGGTAAGATGTAAACAAAACCACGTGTTTTATTCTAAATTTTGGAGTGCAGTTTTCCATGAATACAGACTGATTATCGAAATAATATATCGATCTTCTTCTTTGCTTAGTCCTAAATTATCATTAGGATGCATAATAATTATAACTTTCGATCGGATTTGAGTAAAAAACGTGCACTGAAAATCGAATCGGTTTACTAAATTTGTCGCCAAAAGCAGCAGAAAAATTTGGTTGAAACTGACACAGTTCAAAATAAAGTCAAAAATTTTCAAAAAATTCATTTTTTCTCTGGGAAATGTTAACAAACCACTTGTTTTTATGTGTAGATAAACTTGGAAAAAAAAATTTTTTTCCAATTTTTTCCGAATCAAATAACAGAATTAATTTATTTTCACTGTGAATATTGTGTTGTTTTTGAGTCGTTTTGATCCAATGTTTTAGAGCATAATTTGCCTACACTGGGGCGTTTAACATCCAATGATTTCAAAGGTTGCTTTTAAGGCGTTTGTAAAATATCGAATATTTTCATAGTTTTTACAATAAAAAGTAATATTATTGTCAGAATATGAGTAGAAGATAGAGCTACGAAGCACATGTTGCAATTTATTCAGGTGAACAGCTTAAGTATTCCGCACACTCGGTCATTTCCCTTAGCAGGTGCATTTTCCCCCGAAATACCCTATATGTAGCGTGTGTATGTAATAGCAGGCAGTAAGCAAAGCACAGTTCTCATTCAATGGGTTTCCTGTTGCCTTCACTCCCGTTCCCTTTCCCAATTTCATCGCAAGACAAAAGACTACCTTGAAAGGAGGCCAAACGCCGGTAAGCCACCGTTGCGCGTTTATTTTGTGATTGATCAATGGCAGAAAGCCTTTGACAAATATCCCTCTTTCAGCATGAAGCTCAAATAGTACACTGGTTAAGATGACGGACTGGCAAGACGATATAATTGGTGATTTGAGTTCGACTCCCTTACGGCGCCGTGGTTGTTTTATGTGCTTGTTTCTGGGATGGATTATCCAATAGGAAAGAAATGTCATAATATGTTTTTCTTATTTCGCTTGAATGTAGTGGTCATGATCTTATTGGTTGGGAGCCGAGTCCTTATGCCATTTACGGTTTTTCAAACATTACGTTTTCGGCACAGTGCACATTTCAGCGCATAATCGGCACAGAGATGTGCTAAATAGGCATTGGATTTTTGCAACCTCTTCTATGGGTGTGGGGAAGCAATAGTATACAATCATTGTCGATCGCGCGCGCATGGTTTTTACACTCGATACTCCGTCGATTAATAAACGTTTCTCGAGTTAGATAGTTTTTTAATAAAGTTATTGTTTTGCTTCTAAGTCGCGAGTTTGATAAATTAATGTCCGAAGTGTTCGTCCCCACTTTCCGGTCTAATCCGAGAGCATCCTCGAAAGTGCTCCGTCACCGGCTCATATTTATTGAGATTTATATACATATGTAGGTATCATATCAAAATGCCCTCATCAAATTTAGAACAAAACGCCCTTCTCTCAAGCTGCTGTTAGGTAAGCTGTAAACAAAACCACGTATTTAACTCTAGGTTATGAAGTGCAGTTTTCTTTGAAAACAAATCCATTATCAAAATGATGTATAGGGGAGAAGCAGTCTATATGCGCCTATAAAGCAGAATACTGATTTGATCAAATATGACATCGAATTCAAAAACTATATCTACCTATATCGACACATGAGCAGGCTTCTGTTTTCCATACATTTGAGTGTTATTTTGGTTGAAATCTCCCAATTTTCGAGAACAGAGATTATTATAACTGGTCGGGATTCGAATTTCGAAAAAAATTTCAATGTTGCAGACAGTGGAAATAGCAAAAATGCGTTGCGCCAAAGTGAACTGAGAGCCGCCTTTGAGGTATCTATAGCTGAAAAGAATGTTTTGGTAATGAAAACTGATTTTGTGGTCATGTGTGTTGATTTTTTTTTATTCAAAACAGCTCTTTGGCTCGTCAAGAACTAAAATCTGATGAATGAAATGATAACGTTTAAGTGGCTTAAACCGTTATCTTGCGGATAGTTAACATTTGTTAAAATCTCGTTCAGCCAGACTGAACCAAATCCCTTGAGTTTTATTTTCCAATTAACTTAAGAGAATGTTAAGATTTTTCACATTAAACGATAAAAGATGCTTTATTTCATTGTTTACTGTTGTTTAGGATGCAACCGGTATCTTAACATCGCAGCTTTTCTGCAATTCAAAAGTGCGAAATTCATATGGCTCGGTTCACTCTGGCTCAACAAAAAAAAAACATTTTTCAAGCATCAGCCATACTCGTTGGAATGCTGCTCGTAAAGCGCCTATTAGTAGGCTCCTACGTTTAGAGCAAATAACCCAGTCAAATGTTAGTGCATGGTAATTTTTCAAACATTTTTGATCGACCAGAGTGAACTGGGTGCAAACATAATGCTATTAAAAATCAGTTTTCTGCTTAATGTGTAATCAGAAATCGATCAATACTTATAACCTCCACGGCTTTATAAGAGTCTAAATGAGATGGTAAAATGATTAAATTAAAAATCTGATGAAATGGTATCAATTGGTAGGGCTATAAACTTCGAACTCGATTTTCTCAAAATCGAGTTTAAAGCATGGATCACGATAAATCTAGACGCATAAAAACGGGTCTATCTCGGAGCTAGTCGAGAAACCCTATTCGCTGACTTCAGCGGCCATTTTGTTCCACAATCTCTTCATCTCTGTTGCATCCCGAGTCTACCAAGCATTCTTCTTCATCTTCTGCTCGACAATTGCCCAACATTTTTCGACGGGAAGGAATTGAGGGCAGTTGGGTGAGTTGATGTCCTTTTCGACAAAATCCACCCGTTGGCCCGATACCACTGTAGTACCTTTTTGCTGTAGTGGCAGCTTGCCAAATCTAGCGAAAACTTTACTGGACCTAATATAAGGAGAAACGTTTTCGTATCCATGGTCTTGTTGTTCACAAAAACTGGGGTTTTCGTTCGCAGCTACAAATACCTTGCCAGATCAAACACTTTCTTGCCAACTTATCGGCAAAAACGAATTTGAACTTGGCGGGAATATCACTCCGACCAGTATTTTTGTAAAATTTTTGGCCAGGAAGCCCCGAAAAATCCATCTTCACGTACGTTTCGTCATCCATGAGGATACATCTGTCGTACTTCGTTAGAACCTTGTTGTATGACTTCCGGGCTCGTCCTTTGGCTTCTGGATTCTTTCTCAATGTCCGGTTTGGTTGCTTACTTGCCCGATAAGATCGTATTCCTTCGGGCAGACGTATCCTTCTGGCGGTGCACCGGTCAGCGTTGAATTTCTTGGCGATGTCATAGTCCGACTGCCCTGGGTTTACCTTGATCATTCTCATCATCTTCAAGTGCAGCTTCCGATCCTTAGGTCAACGCTTGGTATGCCAATCGATAGTTTGCATCTCACGGAAACGTTTGAGGATGCTGCACACGGTCGATTTCACCATCTTTACAGATTTCGCGATTTTTGAACCCGAACTGTAATTTTTTTTTAAACAAAACAATCGTAATGAAATTTTTAGCACTGATAGAGGAAACATTTCCGAACAAAGAACTGTCAAAACAGTGCAGATCCGACAACTAGGAGTGCTATGGTATAATAAATAGTGCGTCCAGGTTTAAGAAGATTTATTCTTTAGCTGGCTGTATTTCTACCAAACTTAAACAAATTACAATTACTTTAATTCAAACAAACAAAACTCTTGCCTCTCTGGGCCTCTGACTATTGTGGTGGATATGTCCTGACTCTATAAAAATATGAAATATCAAAAGCCTAAATTTGAATAATAGAATCATACTGATAATGAAAAAGCTTAGAAAAATTTAGATATCAATGGTTCAAGATTATTCATTTGACTTTTATGACCGCATCCGAAAATGAAGTTATATTATCGAAGCTGATTGTTTTAAGTTAACAGTGTAAAATATAATCGACTCATTCACGCGATTTGAGTGATCTGTGAGAGAAAAGCGTAGAGGAATGAACGCGGAGAGTGAACTGAAGACTGAGCGGAAAAGATTCCTCTTTATGGCCAGCTGTTGACAGCTAAACTGCCAAGCGGAAAAGATTCGCTGATGAATGGTGTGATGTCATTCTAGATTCGATTTTGATGACGACAGCACGAATACCTTTACAGCAGAAGTTGTAGAGACGGAAAAGTGTAAAGTTAAAACAAAAAAAAAGGTGAAATCTAAAAAAAAAAGAAAATATGGAAGGAAGGTTACCACAACTATGACCATTCTTTTTCTGACACTGGCCACTTATGCCTCTAACTTTGGCCATACTAGCCCTCTTAATTGTTAACGTGATCCGTCTTTGTTGGTGGTTGGTCGGGAAAAGAGATTGTTATTAGTTTGAGTTTTCATAAAATATAGTCCACTAAGTTTGTAATGTTTCGAAAAGAGTGCGTTTTTACACTACAAAGGAAGGTCTGATGCAGCGATCAATGCCATCACAGGGGCGAACCTGAACATGGTCCTTCGAGCCGGATCGTCCCAAATCTACGAAAAGGTTCATCGAGTGGATTGTAACACTCTAAAATGATCTGGGGGAACACTTCACAAACGACACAACTGTTTTACCGATGTTCCGTTGGCGCAATGACGGCTATCCAATTGACCTCTTTCTGGTGGCTTGAGGTGTAGTGATATAATAACTGAGGATTGATTTTTTCCACTGAATAAAGAACGGCCGATTTGGGAAACTTTAATTTTATTACCACCGTTACTTTGCGTTTCGACGGACGGGTAATAAATTTGAGGCGACGATATTCACTGTACGGAGTTGCTGCGAACTGACATTATTTTCCTATGCTGGGTAAACAAATCGTACTCATATTTACCACGAACACGATCGGTCGCAGAGAGTGAGTTCTCAAGAGAGAACTCACTTTCATGCTCAGTCGCTAGGGTGGCTCTTGTTTTATAGCAACTAAATTATGACGTTCCAATTCCAAACTTCCATTCCATGTATATTGCACCATGCCAGTAATCTGTCGATGTCATCTTGAAACGCAGCGCAATCCACTATTGAATCTATGGTTGGATAGATTTTCAAATCATAAGTAGTTTCGGTGATTGAAGGAATGTTGATAAATCGTTTATAAACCCCACGAAGATAAGCGGTCCCAAGTGGCTGCCCTGCGATACACTAGACGGCATGTTGAACACAATAGAGTGAGTACCACGAATGTTGATAAATCCTCGACCATTAAGCAGGTACGACCATTTGGTTTCCCCTACAGGAAAGCCTTAGCGAGTTAGTTTTTCTATGACTATTTATTGTGTGTGGAACTATGTCAGAGGCCTTAGCGAAGT
This sequence comes from Uranotaenia lowii, assembly GCF_029784155.1. NCBI lineage: Eukaryota > Metazoa > Arthropoda > Insecta > Diptera > Culicidae > Uranotaenia > Uranotaenia lowii. Next base: position 178,560,910 of record NC_073692.1, on the reverse strand, counting down.
CAATGTCTATTGAGTCCACTAGCAGTTTCTTGTATGAGTGCGGCATGCGAATCGCACATTAAGTTTGTCAACTTTGACCTTTTCTTGACAAAGCCTTAGGGGAAAGAGTTCCTAAATGCGCATGTTGGGTAATATGCGCATACCGCCGATTGACGATATGGCTGGAGATTCATCATATCTAATCAGTGCAGTTTGATGATAATACGCTTTTAACACATGGCATGAAAAATTTAATTGTTTTATTAAGTCAAAAAAATTTAATAATTCAAACAAGATTTTTGTCAGTTTTGTTAAAATATATTGAACTTAAATTATCGTGCGTACAGATTCTGCGAACAAAAATTTTAATGGTTTTTCTTTCTTATTCATCTGGAAATCGGAAATTCAACAAATTGAAGCTTTTGGCAAAGTTGTAAATGATAAAATATTGGAATAAGAGACAGGTTCTGAATGTCCATGTCAAGGCAGGTTAAATGCCTATATCAAGAAAAATAGATAAGTCTTATAATTTTTTTACTTTTTATCATTTAAACATTTAATCTACGCTCAAATCACGATCTTAAAGCGAAAAAAGAAAAACTTCAAACTGATCCGATAAAAATACGATATGAACAAAATATTACCATTGAATATGGCTATTTAGTATACTTAACTATGTTTCATACAAAAGAGTCAGTGATTTAAAAAATTTCACCCAAATTTCAGCCTTGACGTATGCCTAACATCCATTTCCACCATTTTCAATTAAATAATATTGAAATATTGCAAGTGTTAATGAAATATAGCTAAAAACATAAATATGCGCATTTAGCCTGCCAGTTTCGGAAATCGGCTATTTTGACTTCTTTTATCATAAAATTATTTTCACAAAACCTGTAAGATATTTTAACAGAAAAAATGGTCTAACGTATGTAAAACAGATGTCCGCTCATGTGTATACAGTTTTCAGACTTCTACCTATTAGAATATGGGAGAAAATGAGTGCTTTCCTTAATATGCGCATATAGCCCGCCTCTCCCCTACTGGACCTCAGTGAGTAACGGGACAGCTTCGGTAAACAATCTTACGTATACCAGGACTTCAATTACTTTTGAGAAGCTGCAAAGAATGGATATTGGTCGATAATTTTCCACGCTACAAGCGTTTATGAATTGGAGAAATAGATGCCATTTTCCAAAGCACAGAAAAGACACCTTCCTATATCGATAGATTAAAAATCATGCTAAGTGACATGGCAAGTGATACAGCTATTCTCGAGACCAACGAACGTTGGGATCCCATCCTGCCCAAACCTTTCGTAGAATCCACAGGTACCAATAACTCCTGGTTTGAAAATACGGGTTCAACAAAAATTTAATTTAGAGAATTTAAAATTGGCACAAAAATCGTTAACGAGCTTGGTTCCACAGAAGAAAAAAAAATGATATTGATTTTTCATTACAAAATATTAAATTTTCCCACACAAACCTAGAAGTTCAAATTTACTTATTTAAACGTTACTGAAAAATTGTGCAAAAAATCATGGCTCTGTTTTTAACCAAAACGTAGCATTTTAGACCCTAGGGTTTGAGAAATTCAAAATGACCCCAAATAGACCCAGTCAAATGTGTCATTAGTATTAACAGAATTAATTTGGTTTACTGTGAGAATTGTGTCGTTTTGATGCAATTCTCGGAGCATCATAAGTCCAAACTGGGGCGTTTATCATTCAATGTTTGAAACCGTAGCTTCAAGAAGCGTTTGTACATAATCGAAGTTTTATTTTAAGATTAACATTAAAAAAACATTTTGGATGCTTTCTGTATACTTGGCTATTTCAGTTGGCAGGTGCAGATTTCCCGGAAATACCCTAAATCGATGAACGTTACACAATTAAATTCTGCGCCGTTTAATTATTAGGTACGAAAGCTAATATTGTAGCAGCGCGGGTTTCACAATTGCTTACGTTTTCTTACAAGAAAACAAGGGGGGTTTCCGAAAATCTTACGTAAGTAACGATTTTGCAAACTCAATCTTCTAAACTATGCAAAACCAACTTAGTTTCAAGTTTTTTTTTGTTGCTTTGAGTCTTCCAGTGTGTTAACAACGTCAATGTAGCAAAGTCATCCTTCGTCTTCCAACTTTCAAAATTTGGAGTTTTCAGAATAAGTTTTGTTTTTTTTACAGAAAAAAATTACAAAACGATCATCAATTTTTCTACCATAATGGAGCTATTAAAGTCGCACTGATCTAGCTTAGCGTCTAAATAATGGTCAAAGTAAATTTGCCCCACATAAATCAGCTGCTCGGAAGCTGCAGTCCACAGCAGCGACTATTAAATCACCGACTAATAGCAATTCCGAAATCAAATTCATCAAAGTGATTTATCGCTTGCCGACCACAAATTACAATTAGATCACTCTCGAGTTCGAGCTTCTTCCCACTCTTGTATTGATTCACACCCAGCTTCAATCGAACGAAACCATTCAAAATGTCATGCTACCAATCAATGAACATCAGAAGTTCATGTGCACAAGTTTGTAATTCTAACTGACCGGTAGATGAGCAACGACAACGACGGGCAGCTGCCCATATCATCAAATCAAACATTTAATTGAAATTCAAGTTCACTCGAGGGGTAAATTGTGTCTCATCAATTGACATTTTGACGCCTTGTGAGTGGGTTAGTAAATTTTTTGTTTCTGATTTGTGCATTCTTTCAGTATGAATTAGTATGAAATTTTCCATCAATTATTGTTTTTCATGCTGAATCATTATAAAAATTCCTAACCCTCAGAGCAGTTAGAAAATTGTAAACAAAAAAGTCTTTATTTCAACCGCAACCTCGGAACAGCCTGAATCTGGAAACGAATTGATCAATTGCAGCTGTTTGTAGCCGGGCGGGATTTGACCCAGACCCAATGTTAGTGTGAATTCGATTGATGGCGGCAGAGGAGCTAGAGCAAATGAAAACAAAAATACTGGATGCCCTACTGGACTTGCTAGATGTTTGGTTATTAAATAACGATCAACAAACTCTAGTCCAACTGCACATGTGACTGATTATCTTGCTAAAAAAATTGTTTGAACTGAGTTTGTAAACAACGCCTAGTTGTGCATCAATCAAATCCGTTCGGCAAAAGATGGGGGATTTTTTATTTGAACTTCCAATAACATATGATTCACGTGAATGTGCAGCGTTTTGAGCTGTGGGAGGGTTCGAATTAGATTAATGACACATTAAATTATTTTCCCGTTTTATTTTAAATTTCAGGTTTAATTTTTTTCCTTATCTTTGGAAATCAAAATCAACAAAAAAAATTAAATACCTAGACACTTACCAACCTTATTAATATTTGATATTCTGAAGGCTAAAAATTCTTACAAAAAAAACATTTTTTGTTTAATGATTATAAATTGATTTCAGATCTTCACTAGTTTATTTAGGTTTGCTGTGCCAATTGTGCTTAATAACTATACAGATCTAAGTCTAATAAATTAGACCAAGTTCACTCGTGTTAGGAAAATGTGGTAGAAATTTTGACACTAAAGCTAAGCTCTTTAAGAAGTGGAACAGTTACGAATACTTGTATCTCAAATACCATTCGTTTGACCGAAATACATTCTTTGAAAGTAAGGAAGGTAATCTAATGATAATTCATGAAAAACTTAAAAAAAATTATCGATTTTTAAAAGAATTATTTTAAACTTTATTCCTTTTACCTCCTATCGGCCGGCGCACACACTTTTATGTCATGATTTTGATCAGTTTTTTTAAACTAATACTTCGTTAAAACTGTATTTCAGGTGGCTGCATCCTCTTTCTTCAATTTCTGCTGTCTAACAATTCTGTTTTAAAAGAAACTGAGGGCAATTCACTTGGATACAGCTGTTTTGCAATTGACAAAACTTGATTATTTTTGAGCCCTTTTAAAGCGTTTTCAATGGAATTTCTGCTCCTGGCAAAATCTGACAAAAAGGAAGTAAAACCATCAAGAGATTTAACTTAAAATGTAATTGGTTAGTAAAGATCGTAGGTTGCGTAGAGTACATAAAAGATTATTATTTTAAGGCTTTTAAATCAGCGAAAACCAAAGTTTTCGTATTAAATTTTTTTTTTTGCCACAGGAGCGGAATCTTGGCAAATGATTATATTTCAGTTTCAGAGATGAATTCAGATAGATTGAGAGCTCATATTGAAATAATAAAAGTGCTTGATTTTAAGACCGCAGCAGGAAATTTGAGAAACTTTATTAAAAAAAATTCTATGATTTTACAACTACATTTTCATGAAAATTTAGAAAAATTCTGATGAAACAAATTGCGTTCTGTTCAATGACATTCGTTTCCAACCAATAGTGATGAATTAATAATGAAGAGACTGATAGGGTGACCAATTGTAGTAAATCATAGAATTTCGACAAATTTAGGATCAAATCTGAGCTAAATATGTATATCGAAATTTACTTAACACTTTTTTTTACCTCGAGCTCCACTTCTCTGAAATGTTAAATTTAATTTTTTAATAATACTTTAAGAAATCAAATACACTACATTTCACTCAAGAATATGAAATCTTCACATTAAATCCATTTTATGTTGGAATACGACTCAGAGAATTTCCGAAATCCCTCGTAGAATGTTTTTCGCGGTTCTTCATATAATAAATATCACAAAAAAAATTATAGTTTCCATTGGTTTTCATGTTTTAATACACTACTAGCAGACTCGGTGTGCTTTGCTACACCTTCTTAAAATCAATTATTTGCGTGAAAATAATTTAAATTTCGATATCTTTATTTTATTTTTTCGGGGATTTTCATCCGATTGGATGATTCATTCCGTAGACCCTTCGATATCTTTATAATAAGAGCGTTCACATCAAATTATTATTGGGATACGAAGAAGATTAGATTATCTGAAATATTTTTTTTTAATTTTAATTATTTCCTTTATTTATTTCCAACATGTAGTATGTCAATGCCTTTTCAAATCACTCCACTTAGTATTTAGTAGTTAAAGAAACAGATCTATCTTAATCTATAATTCTCTTATGTTACTTTGTGAGAAAAAAAATTTATTGGTCCCCCCATTGAAAAAGAAATGAAACTCCCGTCTTAACACATTTAGTGAGTTTAAAATTTTTAATACTGTTTGGAAGTTGATTTCAAACAGCAAAGCCCCTGACAATAATAGTTTTGCTATAGCTTTCAGTGTAATGTGGCGGAATTGTATAATGGAATATAAGATTACTTCTGAGGCGGATAAGTTTATTAAAAATATAAGAAGGACATCTCGATTGAATAATCTTATAGAAGAAAATACTAGATCTTAATTTGTAAAAATTATTAAACGAAGTGCCCGGTATATGTGATTGATGGTGACTCACTCCGTGATAGCGAGAAAGATTATATACAAAACGAATCCAACAATGTAGAGCAATTTTTAATCGGTTTATTATAGTCAAAGGAGCACCTATTAGAAACTCAGCGCCAAACACAAAATCTTTGATCTGAAATTGTTTTTCAATGATGGTTTTCATTTGATTGTTAAAATCTTGTTTTTATTTTCTTTTCTCCCCTGCAGTGTGGGAAGGGTACACTAACTGCCATAACAGCATTTTCCGTAACCAAATAACATCATATTTCACATATAGCTCTATTTGCTTGATAAGTTTTCGAGCTAGACATACTCCACTTCTTCCCGTTTCACCTCAGGAAGAAGGAGAGGTCTTAAATCTCAAAAAAATCTTTTCATGTAAAATATGGTTTCTATAGCTTGAAAAGTTTCGAAAATTATGTGATAAAACCTCCCCTTTTTCCGGCTCTGTACTGTATGAAATTTCTCCCTAAAAATTTGAAACACTTTTCGTACTCGAATACGTTGGATAAGTTCTCAAGTTGTACAAAACTGTTTGGAACTCCTTTTCCCTCTCTCTTTCCCTACTGGAAGGCAAAAAGAGTTTTTTAACAACCATAGAATCATTTCTTGTACCCTTACAGTTTTTCCTGTAAAATTTAGTTAAATTTATTTGAAGAGCACTTGAATTTATCAAATCAAACGAATGACACCTTTCTTTTTTTTCCTATCTAGTGAGGAGAACCAAACCATCTAAAAAATATTTCTTGTATCTAAAAATTCTTCTCAATTTGTAACCATATGAAAGATAAGCATTTGAGTTAATAAAAAAAATGTTTGGAAGCTTCCCTTCCTCTTTCCTATCGAATCAGTGAAAGAAGGAAGAAGCCTCAAACAATCATAGAAAAATAATCTTATCAAATGCTGGCTGCTATATTATTTGAATAAAAAGTTCTCGAGTGATCCAGAAATATTGTATGAAAACCTCCCTCCTCCTTCCTCTTTTCCCGTTGAAGAGAGAGAGGGGTCTCGAAACACAAAATGAAAAACATTTCTTGTACACGATTATACTTCCATGATAAATTTAATTTTTTTTTTGTTCGATTAGTTCTCGAGCTGCGCATAAAAAGGATTCTTATCGCCTCAGGGGAAGATAGATGGGCCTCAAACATCTAAGAAACTTGATTCGGAGCCTTATACCTACCGATGTGAAATTTGGATTCATTTGCATGATTAGTTATCGAATAATGCATTAAATTGTATGGAAGATCCTCTCCTCCTCCTTTGTATCCCCTTAATCGAAGAGGGTGGAGTCCCAAATAATCATAGAAACCTTTCTCGTATCCAAATAATCACCCATGTCAAATTTGGCTCCATTTGCTTGATTAGTTCTCGAATTTTGAAAAAAAAAATGGGAGGCCACTTCTCCTTTTCTATCTACACACTGGAAAGAGGGAGGGGTCTCAAACCATCTTTAAAATGGTGGAAGCACCCCTACCAGCTTCCATTTTCCCCATCGTAAGAAGGGTGGGGCATCAAACCATTTGAAATATATTTTTCGTAACAAAATACACTCCCATATCAAATTTGGTTCCATTCAAACTATTATAGGAACCCTCCCCGGCCTGTCAAGTTTCACACAAATTGGTTCAGAAGTTTCCAAGTCTATAGGGAACAGACAGACAGACAGAAATTCATTTTTATATACATATGTATACACTGCCGGCCAAAAGTTTGGGATCACCCGCTAAAAACATGCAAGTTTTGATCATTCATATCTCAGCCGTCTTAGGACATATTGCAAATCTTCTGATCTCATTTGAAAGATAATGAGCAATAGCTATTGATATTTTGCCCATAAATGGTGTTTTAGTTTTGCACCTAAAACTTAACCTAAAGTCAGAAAAGTGCGTTATACGTGTATGACAATGCCACGTTAGGACGTTTTTGCTCTTCTAGTTTTGAGCGCGCGATAATCTTCGGTGAGTTGCTCCGGTGCCATACGTGTATGACAATGCCACGTTAGGACGTTTTGCTCTCCTCGTCATAAACGCGCGGTAAAATTCGGTGAGTTGCACCGGTGCTAAGTACATTGTATGTGTATGACAATGCCACGTTAGGATGTATTTGCTCTAAATAAAAACGCGGTGAACTCGATAGTGTGCGACGCGACGAACATTAAATATTTAACTTTGCTTTGATCACATCCTTTCCCAAAGGGAATCCAGATCTAATTTACCTTCCCCACTAACAAACCACCCTTCCTGTGACGACCGTGGAGATTTAGAGGTGTATTCGGTCTCTAGTAGCAACGGAAGTCGAACTAACAATCCTTCCCTTTCCCCGATGAACCGTAAGGACGTGGCCGGCGCCGTTATTGACCATATAAGATAAGGAACCTTCGAAACGTGTACACAGAAAATGGTAAGCTAATCCCAAGCCCCATTTATTTGGATCTATGTACAATTTTGATGGTTCTTGTCAATCACGGAGAAGCAACTACTGAAATGTACGGTTTATCTAAGCTCAAGCTCAAGCTAAAACTTAACCTAAAGTCAGAACATTTTCAAAAAATCGCACTCAATATTCAAAGCCGATCATCTCGGGATAGGGTGGACCAAATTTCAAAATTTGAGTTGCCCTTATTGTATACTTCTCAAAACACAATCCAAAAATTGTGTGCAAAAATTTAAGAATGTATTATTAATTAATAAAATAGACAATTAAGTATCGTCCAAAAGTTTGGGATCATTCTTTTAAAAACATGCAAATTTATCTCATTCATATCTTTCTCATCTAACATCGTATTGCAGATCTGAAGGGTGCATTTGAAAGCTTAGGAATTGTTGTTTTTTCATAAATTCATTGAAAAATTATATTTTAAATCCATAACCATAAAAAATTTACAATCATTATTGTGAATTTTCAAAAAACAATTAATTTCAAGTAAATTTTTTATGGTTATCACTTTGAAATATAATTTTTGTGTGAATTTATGAAAAAACAACAATTCCTAAGCTTTCAAATGCACCCTTCAGATCTGCAATACGATGTTAGATGAGAAAGATATGAATGAGATAAATTTGCATGTTTTTGGCCGATACACCATACTGAGGGGTGATCCCAAACTTTTGGACGATAACTTAAGTGTATATTTTATTAATTAAAAGTACATTCTTAAATTTTTGCACACAATTTTTTGATTGTGTTTTGAGAAGTACAGAATAAGGATTCTAATGCAACTCAAATTTTGAAATTTGGTTCACCCTATCGCGAGATGATTGGCTTTGATTATTGAGTGCGATTTTTTTTAAAATGTTCTGACTTTAGGTTAAGTTTTAGGTGCAAAACTAAAACATTTTTTATGGGAAAATACCTCCGAAACAGCTATTGCTCATTATCTTTCAAATGAGATCAGAAGATTTGCAATATGTCCTAAGACGGCTGAGATATGAACGATCAAAATTTGCATGTTTTTTAGCGGGTGATCCCAAACTTTTGGCCGGCAGTGTATAGATATAATTTGTCAGACCATTTTTGTAAATGTGAGTGTTGGACCCCGACGTTGTGTGATTCCTAAACGTTCCAGGTTTACGACGTGCGACGGTTTTAACGTTAAACTTCCGTACCAGATGGCGGGCTAGCTCAGCTGAGGCGACAACCAAACTTGGTTGTGAACACTTTTCGAGGGGCTCAGATAAAACACACCGGTAATTGGAAACGAACTTTATTACTTGGAAACGAACCTTACTGAGTAACGATTGCGTCCTAACTAACTTTATTCAAATCATTCTTACTCTCTATACATGACAGCTGGCGTTGATCTGTACAGTGTGTATGTGTTGTGTTGATATAATTATGGCTAACAATACTAGGGATGTCAGTGTTTTCTGGGGAGATAAACTGCTCGAATCCTAACATCGTCCCCACCTTGAAATACATCATTTCAATATTTTAGCCTACCTAGTTCAATGAATTACATTCAATGTGAACTGCTGCCATAAAACTTATTTCACTAATACAAGAATTGAAAACATAAACAAATGAACATCGCATTTCACTCTACTGGACATCTTTGGCTGCTGCATCGTTGTCGGCTGGATTTTCTTCGTTGGATGGCTGGATTTCTTCGTTGGATGGCGGGATTTCTCCGTTGGCTGGATTCTCTTTCCCTGGTGCGACGTTTGCGTTCAGTGCGGAAGCTTCTTCAGGGGTTTCTTGTGGAAGCAAGCATACCTTCGTCACAGGACGTTTCACAAAACCCTTGGCTGTTTTGAGAGTAACAACTCGAATCAATCCATCTTCGCCGGGATGTACGGAAACGATTCTTCCAAGTGGCCATTTCACAGGAATCTGAAACTCGTCGACAATGGCCACCAGACGCCCAGGCTGCAAATTTGTGTTAGGATCACAAGTTTTCGTTTCACGCTGCATCTCTTGAAGATACTCGGTTCTCCAGTTGTGCCAAAAGTTCTGATACATCCGCTGCAGGTGTTGGTTATGGTCAAGGAGATTAATCGGAACATCACGAATATCAAATTCTGGAACAGATCCCATAAGGTCGCCGATGAGAAAATGCCCAGGGGTCAAACAAGCAAAATCGTTAGGATCCTCGGACATTTGGACTAATGGACGGGAATTCATACTGGCCTCGATTTGCACCAAAACGGTTGTTAGATCTTCGAAGCTTAGTTTGGAATCACCTAACTGTCGGTACATCTGCTTCTTGCATACCTTTACTGCAGCTTCCCAGAGACCACCAAAGTGTGCTGCTTTAGGTGGGTTGAGATGCCAGCTTATACCTTCCGTTGCACAGTAATCAAAAAATGATTCTGTGTCGGTCGCGTTTAGTTTTTGAATGGCCTCCAGTTCATTTTTGACTCCTAAGAAGTTCCTGCCATTATCGGAATAAACGTGCGCTGGTGGGCCACGACGGCCAACGAATCGACGAAATGTAGCCAGGAAACCAGATGATGCCAAGTTGCTTACTAGCTCGATGTGTACCGCCTTTGTTACGAAACATACGAAGATACATATGTACGCCTTAGTCGCAGCCGCTCGTTTATGCGCAGGTTTTAGGTAGACCGGGCCGGCAAAATCCACTCCTGTCACTGCAAAAGGTCTCTGCGGTGTCACTCGATGTGCGGGTAGTTGGCCAGTTTGTTGATTCTCTGGAGCGGGACTAGCTCGGGCGCATCTAAAGCAGTTTCGCATCACATTCCGAATCGTTCTTCTTCCGTTGATCGGCCAGTATTTTTCACGCATTGCAGCCAGAGTAACTCGGATTCCACCATGTACAAGTTTCAGGTGATAGAATTTGGCAATCATGATCGTATAAGGGTGAAAGTTGGGTAAAAGTGCGGGGTGTTTAAAATGGTATGGCAAATCTGATAAGCGCAATCTCCCTCCCACGCGAAGTACTCCATCTTCATCAACAAAGGGGCTGAGTTTTCGAATTTTGGAATGTTTCGATAGGGTTCTACCAGATTGGAGCTCCTTTATTTCGTCGCGGAATCCATCTGATTGAGCTAGATGCAAAAGACGAAGACGTGTTGCTGCTAATTCGTCAGGAAGAAGCTGTTGGTCTTGTGAAGCGTGGGGATCTGGTTGTGTGCGAGTTTTATTTTTTGTATTTCGGAAAAAGCGGAAACAGTAAGTTACTACTCGTGTGAGTCGGTTCAGACTTTTGAAGTTGGTGAAGATTGGAGTGTAAGAGGTAGAACAATTAACAGTGGCAACTACAAACTGCTTTCTACGTTCGGTTCCGTTTTCTGGATACTCAGGAATGCTCGATATCGGCCATTTGTCTCTAGATAATGTGAGCCAATGAGGACCATATTTCCACAGTGAACTTTCGATGAATTTATCAATGTTTTGACCTCTCGATACTAGGTCAGCCGGGTTAGTTTTTCCAGGAACGTGATCCCAACGTGAACCCTGAGTTTCAGTTTGGATCTCTGAAACTCTGTTGGCCACAAAAGTCTTCCAAGTGTTGGGAGGTGCCCTGAGCCACTGCAGAGTTACCATGGAGTCTGACCAAAAGAAGGATTCCGATATCTGAATTGCCAAGGCCCTTTTCACAGCTGTAAATAGATGTGCACCGGTTTCAGCAGCACATAACTCTAATCGTGGGAGTGTTACCCTTCGTAGTGGAGCTAGTCGGGATTTAGCAGCTATTAAATGAACAGATACATTTCCTTTGGAATCAGTTGATCTCACATAAATGCAGCATCCATACGCCATCTCTGAAGCATCGGTGAAGGTGTGTAATTGGATTTCAGAGCCAGGAAGTAAAACTAATCGGTTCAGATGGAATTGCTGCAGTTTGGGAAGTTCATCTACATATTGCTGCCACTTTTCTTTGATCGATTCGGAAACTTCGTCGTCCCAACCACAAGAAAGTAGAAAAATTTGCTGCATTATCATTTTGCCTCGTACGACTATTGGTGCCACAAGTCCTAGCGGATCGAACAACTGAGAAATCGAAGAAAGAATTGCACGTTTCGTCACCGTTCCTGCAGTCGGTTTCAAACGGGAATCAAAACACAGAATATCCTTTTCCGGCTTCCAAACTATGCCCAAAGTTTTCACACTCGTATCAAATTGATGTGTGGGACGAGTGCCAAGCTTATCAGGTGATAAACCTTCTAAAATTTTGAAATTGTTTGAAGCAAATTTTCGCAAAGTGAATTTTCCCTTCTCTAGTAGATGGATGAGCTCATCTCGTGTTTGCAAAGTCTCAGCTATTGTTTCAGCTCCATAAATACAATCATCTATGTAGAAGCCTTTGGTCAGCGCAGCTTTTCCCAAAGGGTATCGATGACCATCTTCATTTGCTAATTGCAAAAGAGTGCGTGTTGCGAGGAAAGACGATGGGCTTAAACCATAAGTAACAGTCGACAGTTCAAATTCTTGTAATGGTGCATTTTTATCAAATCTCCAAAAAATTCTTTGCAGGGAAGTTTCATCAGGATGGATTAGAACTTGACGGTACATTTTCTCTATATCGGCAACGATAACAAACGGATAGGTTCTAAATCGTAAGATTAATGATATGAGGTCATCTTGTATCACAGGACCCACTAACAAAGCGTCGTTAAGGGAGTAACCGGATGAAGATTTTGCTGAACCGTCAAAGACAACTCTTGTTTTCGTTGTGGTACTGTCTTCTTTGAAAACTGGGTGGTGTGGGAGGTAGAATACGTTGTTTGATTGAGGAGAGTTTGGATTTACTTGTTGCATGTGTCCTAAACCAATATATTCTCGCATGAATTCATGATATGCCGTTTTCAAATTTTCATCAGCCTCTAAGCGCCTTTCTGTAGCAAAAAATCGTTTCATGGCATTGGTCCGGGACTCCCCTATCATGTTGTCGAAATCATCATGTCGTGGCATTCGTACAACATACCTTCCATCTGCTTTGCGGGAAACATGATTGGTGTAATGCGTTTCACATGTTTTCTCTTGGGCAGTGAGATTCGATCGAACAATCGGCTCTTCTAACATCCAAAATTTTTCCAATGCTTGCTCCAGTGAAATAAGTGACATAACCTCGACGTGACATGCTGTTTTCAAGTTTGATTCCGTTTCCAGATTCGCTGCTCCACACACTAACCAACCGAATACGCTGTCGACCAACATTGGCAAAGATGGACCAAGAACAATTCTATCGGTGGTTTTGAATAATGAAAAGAAATGTTCGTTGCTTATCAAAACATCAATCTCTTTGCTTTTGAAGAACTGTGGGTCGGCTAATTGTATGTGGCAGGGAACGTTCCATCGATCTACTGATATGTCATGCGACGGTAGTTTTGGTGTTAGCTTTTCAAGAATTACAAAGTCAACGTCAATTTGAAAATCTTCCTTCAGAGATCGTATTTGTGTAGCGACACTATGCTTGGCTCTTTTAGGTTGGTCTCCAACACCTTTTACAATCAAATTAACATATTTTCTTTGCAGGCAAAGGGTTTGGGCCAGCTTACTACTTATCAAATTGACTTGAGATGCACAGTCAAGAACTGCTCGAGCCATATGTTCTCTCCCATAGCAATCAACGATAGTTACAATCGCAGTAGGCATGAAGATACATTTCCCAGCAACATTAACGTGCAAGCATGATGACGTCTCTGAAGCAATTTCTTCTTCGCCATTCGTGATGTTGACAGAGTGGACGTTTCTCGCCGGACGAGACTCACCGGTTTCGCTAACATAACCTGGATGTAACATTGAGTGGTGGCGGCCGTGACATATTCGACAACTTTCATGGTTGGGACAGTTTCTCACTTGATGGGTACGACGAAAACAGTTGAAACAGAGACGTTTGGAATTCACCACGTTCAATTTTTCCTCAAGAGACATCCTCACAAAGGTTGGACATTTCATCAGGGGATGACTCTGATCACATGCATGACATTTAAGTGAATTGGTGCCTGCATAAACCCCGGAGTTATATCGCATAGGAGCGGAAATTTGATTACACACAGCGGAGCGTTGCGAAGGAGGAGAATGATTAACGGTTATCGATTCTAATACACGATTTCGCCTATGCAAAAATTCTATCAGCCCTGAGTATGTCGGTTGGGTCAAATTTGACGCAAAATCTTCCCACGCCTTCAAAGTTTCATCGTGCAAACGGTTGCAAAGCATATGCTCTAAAATAGTGCTCCATTGTTCAGTAGGCTCTCCCATTTGATTCAATGCCTTCACGTGTCTTTCAAAAATGTCTACAATTCTATGCAGCGAATCGGCAGTTTCAACTTTCATTTTTGGAACATCGAACAGCTCTTGTAACCGCTTCTTCTTCATCACGTAGTCATTCGAATATCGATCAACTAGAGCTTCCCACGTAGACTGGTAGTCTGCTGCGCTGATATCAATGGATTCGATCAACTGAGATGCTTCACCTTTAACTGCTGCTTTGAGATAGTGGAATTTTTGGATATCAGGGACATCGGGATTATTGTGAATCAGGGCAAAAAATGTGTCATAGAAACCACGCCAATCCTTGTAATCGCCGGAGAACTCAGGTAAAGAAATTGTCGGCAACTTCAAACCCCTAAGACCAGAACCATTCTGAGGGAAATTGTGGAGAGGGAGATGCGCGTTTGGTAAGTTGGTGCTAGGAATTTTTGAAAGCAGCCCAGCTTTTATTTTAAAGAAAAGCTTTTCAAAGGACGATCGAGATATCAGATTGCGTGCCATACCTGCTTCGGTTCTCTCAAGTTCCTCAAGCGTCGTCTGAACAGTTTCGAACTGTTGCCGCAGGTTGTCCAAATCCTCTAAGCGCACTGCGACCTCAAGCTTGTCCCGCTCCTCGATGAACTCGGCCAGGAACTTGTCAGCTCTTCCTAATGAGGCAACCAGTGTTGAACGTCGTAGTGTGGCACGTTCCTTCTTATTCGCTTCCTCCATCTCTATCTCGCAATTCAGGATACCAAAGGGTAGGTCGAAATCTGCCAAATATTGAGACCAGGTAGACCTGACTATTGAAATTAAGAAGCTTGGAGAGGTACGTACCTGTCTCAAAGCAAATTATGCCTTGAAATATATAATTTAAGCTCCTTCTACCGATGGCGTGGCGATTATGTAGCGTAGTATAGTATGATACAACGTCGAAAATATGCGGCGCGTGGCAGCACGTTTGGTGGTGATATTTCCAACGACGATGAATATTCGCTCGAAAGAAAGAAAAGATCTAAAGGGCATCCGTTGGACGCGTTAAAGGCATTGGACAGGAAATTACCTGAAGCCTAAATTAAATAGGCCTTGTATGATTTAAATCTTTTCACACGTTGGGGCGTAGAGTATGTCCATTTGAACTTCTGGTCCGGGTTGGTTCGTATCGGTGTAATAGCAGCAGCTCTCGAAAGAAAGGAAACGGATCTAAAGGGTACCTGAGTAAATCAGGAAAGGCATTGGACAGATAATTACCTGATGCCTTATTTTCAAAGGCCTTGTATTCAAATAATTTCTGCTTGGCGCGCTCAGTACAATGATGGCGGCTTTACAATAGGTATTAATAACCCGTATTGAAAGCAAACAATGATGGCATAGGCATACAAAATGGCGGTCTGAGCTTCATAGGGAATCTGGACGGAAATTTGGCGGCACAATCCTGGTCACGGCACCAAAATATGTTGGACCCCGACGTTGTGTGATTCCTAAACGTTCCAGGTTTACGACGTGCGACGGTTTTAACGTTAAACTTCCGTACCAGATGGCGGGCTAGCTCAGCTGAGGCGACAACCAAACTTGGTTGTGAACACTTTTCGAGGGGCTCAGATAAAACACACCGGTAATTGGAAACGAACTTTATTACTTGGAAACGAACCTTACTGAGTAACGATTGCGTCCTAACTAACTTTATTCAAATCATTCTTACTCTCTATACATGACAGCTGGCGTTGATCTGTACAGTGTGTATGTGTTGTGTTGATATAATTATGGCTAACAATACTAGGGATGTCAGTGTTTTCTGGGGAGATAAACTGCTCGAATCCTAACAGTGAGTTAAGTAATAAAAAATGGTTTTCAAGAAGAAAATCAATAATTTTTCATTTTTATTATATTTTTATTCATGACATATGACTTCGGAAACAAAAAACTTTTTTTGAATAAGCCAAAGATTAGCTGTTATAGTGAAATGTCATTAAACAACTGAGATGGTCACGATCTCTGTTAAAAAACGCCATCTTTTTTTGAACATTTTGTCTTTCAGCTCAAGTTTCAGAGACCATGGAAATTATAATAATCTTTTTTCTTCATAAATAGATAGTGGAAATGTAGATGATTCCAAAATGCTATAGTTTGTGAAAATCAATTCAGTGTTTTTGACAGTAAATCCAAAATAGTAATCCGGGTCTTTATGAGCCTAGCCGGCTCGTTATCCTTTTTTTAACCATAATGGAAGGTTAAATTTTCAAGTATTTCGTTTAACTTTATTGTATATTTTCAACATACATTTCACTAATATGCTAAGCAAAACTAAGTTCAAAAACTAGCAAAAGCATTTGTATCTTCAACGGAATTTTGCAAGTTTGGTTATTCGGAAAACAGGTTTCAAATTTTGTGATAATTAACTATTCTGAACCAAAAATAATGGTCCCTTACTCCTTACTATCAACCATTCTTTATTGCACGCTTTCATCAAGGCTGGAGAGTCTGGTCCGGCCCTGCCTGGTTATCCGGATATTAAGGAAAAATTTTGGATTTCATCCAGATTCATCACATTATTTGCAATATTACAAAAATACTCCATTTAAGTTCTTCAGTTTAAAAAAATGATCAACATTTTTATTTAAGTCCTTAATACTAAGAACACAAAAAATATAAACTTCACTATACGCTAAAGGGGAGAATGAGGATACTTGATCCCTGGGGATACTTGATTCCTTCGCTATATCTCGAAACAGGAATGTCTTTAAAATATCAAATGTTCTAGAAAAATGTCCCAAAAGAAAAAAACATCAATGCTGTTACCTCAACAAATTTTTAAAATTTTATTATTTAAGTTTTTAAACTTTGTTCAAAAAATTTACCAAAACGGGATTGAAATGAGAAAATATAATAAAAAATATTTTTCCGAATTTTCAATCGCTAGAGTGTAACGTCAATTTTTTTTTGTATGCATATTTCCAAAGTAATAGTAAATTCTCAATTTTTTCAAGCGAAAGTTTTCCAGAATGTATGTTTAGGGTATAAATGATCCCTAGAGTCCAAAAAATTGTTTTCTTCTGAATGGATCGTGATCAAATGTTTTGTTTTGTACATGGGTTTATGAGCGCCTGGATGACCCGGAAAGGAAAAACAGAACGGGGACAGAAGAGGAAAATTTTAAATGAGAGTAGAATAGCTTAGAAAAGGATAGCGGCAACAGAGCCCGAGGGTTCTGAAGCACCAGTTAAGGGAAGCGTTAAGATAGTGCTCGACGGACTAGGACGGTTGGTGGGCCCCATATGAACTTCGAGTTAACCCAACCTTCAATTCAACCGAGCAATAGCAGTATGGTATCAAATAATATGGTATCATATGCTAACGCCTCGATATCGTTGTCAGAAGGGTTCACTATCTTACCGTAGTTGAATTTTCCCTACCTGTCATCTACCTTACTCGTTTCCATAAATTTGGATTCTTCCTAGTTTGATTTAGAAATAACTATAGATTTGCTAAGTAAAAGATATATTCAAGTGATTGATTCTACGCGACTACGCGGTTATTCAATAACTCAATTAGGATATCACAGAAACAGAATCTAGAAAAGGTGTCTCTTAAACTCATCAACAATGAACTGTAAGCTTAAATAGCAATAGCTTTATTGTTATCGTCAACTTATCAACGGAACAGGAAAATAACAGTGCTGTTCTTTAAAACCTTATCACTAACTGTGGTCAACTTCTCAAATAAACTTTAATACTCAATCTACACGATAGGGGCTCAATTCAAATAAACCGTGTGCCTGTTTTTAAATGCCCGAAACGAATGATCTGAACTATCTACTCATTCTTGCTTATCGAAATCATATTTTCTATTTTAAACTTCGATTTATGAATTTCAATCCTAACCGAAAAATGTATAGATCTACCAAAAGTAAATAAAAAAAAAAAAAAATTCGAAAGTGTCTTACAAACTGAAATATCATATTTGTCAAAACAGCATTCCCGCCCAACGAACCCCTAGTTCTTGTAAAATGGTTGATTTAAGAATAAGCCAACGAAATTCATAAACCGCAAATGCACACTTTCTAGAGCATTGGGGAGGCGAATACCATTACCTATAGCTAACCTAGCAATACTTGAAACATCCTAATTCTATGAAACTAAACTAAATAACTACCTTACCAAACAGATTATGCCCTATTGAAAAGTATCACTTTATGACGGCAAAATGTGATATTTTCACTACAAAATTTTCCCATTGTTCAACGGAAGGGAGGTTTTAACTTCCATTCATCTTATCAGCATGGATCATGAAAAATTGGGACACCATTGAATCTACCGCTAATTTAATTTAAATAAAGGTGTCCATCACGCCTTCTAATTTGAGTCATATTATGATCCATGCTTGACAAGATGTGTGCAACGACCCTCTCAGGACAATGATAGTAAACCATCATTATCACAAGCATGCACACCGCCGCCGTGACCCATGGGAACCCAGGGTACGGAATGGATCATGATCAAATGTTATCATTAAATAACTTATATCTGTTCAATAACTAATGTTTATCCAGTAGTTATCTGTTAAAAAGGACTAAAATACTGTATTTATCTAAAAACTTGAAAACTGCGCCTTAAAATATGCAATGACTCTAGGGTAGTAGACAAACTTTTAGAAATCCGCTTTGTCTGATGTATGTATGTTGATATGTTGATAATCCATCATGGGTGCACGGATTCACCGCAGTTTGACCAAAGTATTGATTAAAATTTATTATTATATGACCCTGAGATTCCATACCCGGCACCATGGCTTCGTGTGAACTGTTATGAAGTGTATGTTTTATGTGTCGATGTAAGTATACTTTTGGAAGAACAATTCGACCAGGTACGCAACCAGTTCAAAATGTATAACATGTTCAATACTATACATTTACTACAGGTATTCCGGCATCCGTGTATATACCTGGCCAGCTGGCATCTGATTGAAAGTTAAAAATTATTCAGTTGAAATCAAAATATCAAAGAAAGAAAGTAAAAAAAGAACAATCTCACCAAGTGGTAGGAATTAATTCCTATTTTTTTCCTTGCGAGGGATGCGTTTTCTGATAGGAAACTGTTTTAACTTGAAGCCAACAGTTTTCTGCACAAGCCAATCTACAGTGAGCGAAATAAGAATAGCACCACTATGTGTTTTGCTTGTTAAAATATGAATGATCGAATATCACCAAAATTTTGTTCTATAAATTGTTTTGAATTGTTTAACGGATAAAACAAGCATAAGTTTACTTTTTTTGGACGTTGCAATTGGCGTTGAGGACCAAAACTATGGAAAAAGGGTGCGAAATAAGAATAGAACCACTTGTGTTATTTCAACAAAAACAAGATTATTTCTAAAAATTTTCTGTGTAAAAGTGAAAAACAATGCTTCTACGAATTATCTGAATAGATAACTGTATTTTAAGGAGTTTTCTAAAATTTCAAAGATTTTCGAAGGTTTTAAAAAGGGGTTCCAAGAGATGCTCCTTTAGCGTTTAAGAATTTGATATTTGAGTCATAATACTTTATCAAACTGCTTTATTTCTTCAGCATCATTCATAAGTATGATGCAAATTGACGAAACATAGATTTAATGCTGAATTTGAATAAAAAAACAGGCTTCAAATTCAAAAATCCTAATGTTTTTAAATAGTCAAACGCTATTTCTCTAGTTTCAAGTCATAGATGGCAGCACTATCTTGCAATTAAACCGAATTGATGCCCATTTTCAGATATCTGGGATTAAATCAGGTGTGCTGGATGATTTTGGTCAAGAAATAAGTACCTGGTACCGTGTGACCGCCTTGGAAATTCTAAGATCACAATATCAAAAAATAAGAATTTCATCATGAACCCATAAAAGTGAATTTCTTGGACCGATAATCATAATAATTTTGAACTTTCCGATGGAGCTTGATGGACCAGATAACAAGCAGTATTATTGGTATGATTTGAAATTGAATCGGAAGTTGAGATGTGCAGGAATTTTGGCGGTGTTATATTCTTGTGCTGGTGTTTTTTTTTTGCAAACCCGGAAAAGGTTTCTGCAGCGTGAACTCCAACAAAACTGTTTTGGAAAACTACATCGAAATGATGAATATGGGCCTAAATAAACCTGAAAAATCAATATTGAGACTTAATTTGGTATTAACGGCAAGATAGTGCTGCCATCTATGACTTGAAACTGGAAAAAGTGATGTTTATTGAAAAAAAATCTAAGTTTATGAATACCAACCTGTTTTTTCTGATTTAAAATAAACCAAAAATGTTTGATTCATCATTTCACGTCATTTAAATGAAGAAAGTAAGTAGTTTGGTAAAGAATTACAGCTCAAATATCAAATTCCTTAGTTCTAGAAGAGCATCTCTAAAAACACCATTTTAAAACCTTCGAAAATCTGTGTAATTCTAGAAAATTCCTTAAAATGCAGTTATCTATTCAAATAATTCGTAGAAGCATTATTATTCATTTTTACACAGTAAATTTTTAGAAATAATCTTGTTTTTGTTGAAATAACACAAGTGGTTCTATTCTTATTTCGCACCCTTTTTCCATAGTTTTGGTCCTCAACGCCAATTGCAACGTCCAAAAAAAGTAAACTTATGCTTGATTTATCCGTTAAAAAATTCAAAACAACTTATATAAGAAAATTTTGGTGATATTCAAACATTCATATTTTAACAAGCAAAACACATAGTGGTGCTATTCTTATTTCGCTCACTGTATATTCCTTCTTTAGCATCAGATGACAGTTCTGGATTCGTGTCCTATCATGCTCTTCATTTAAACAAACAATCACTAAGCAAAAATTCCACTACACAACTGCATCCAGCCGACAAAAACCAACAACATTCTACCTGCTCTCACTTCTCGTGATTTATCACTTTAAATTTTGCTAATTTTCGAATAGGGCCACACAAGGGATACACAAGACCCACTATCACTGGCCCGAGCTTTTTAACATTTAATACTGAACCAAAAACACATTCTTTTTTTAATATTACAGTTATTTCTCACTAGCCAGCAAGCTCAATCATTACAATCAATCGCAGCAAGCTGGGGAAATTCGGCTCATGCACAAACACGTCACAACAGGAGGAAAAGAACTAAACGATGCCGACTAGTTAAAACCCGCGTTTTTTAACGTGGCAATAACCTTTTGCAGTTCCAATTTCATTTGCACCAAACACATTTGGATGTCCATATTTTATCATTTACCTCAAGCTTTCAAGATTTTCACACATTGGGCACTAAAATGCAATATAAAATGCATCGAACAAGTTCCAACAGAAAGGCCGAACGACGTGAAACCATCCAGTCGAAACACATTTTAATTAGCATAATTGAAAACACATTTTTCCCAGAGCTTCCCAGAACTCGAACAGATTCTTGGATAACTCTGCAATTTAACTACTCCATCAGTTTATTTAAATTTTTTCTTCCCTATTTCCAAGCAGACACACGTTTGCAGATTATTCTACTGATGTTTCATTTATTTGGAATACTATTTTCACTTTCACTTAACCATCTACACCATAATCACATGGCAATTAAGACACTCTTCCTTGTAAATTTGAGCAACATCCCAAAAATTTTTACTTTTTCTTCAAAAAATGGTCAATATCGCAATAATTTACACCGCGAAACGACCGCAATTCCGCCATTCATGCAATGTGTATTTTCTGCACTTGGGTGGAACCGATAGAGCAAGCGCGACGAATGGAAATCTACGTCCGTCGATTTAGAAATCCGCTTTGTCTGATACTTAAAAACTGTGAAATAAAAACTAAAATGGCGGAAAACAGTCAAAGGACCTTTTTTCTTCGCATTTTATTCGATTTTTGCCTAGGGTCAGGCTACCCTGAATTAAGGATCAAGTCTCTTTTACTAAAGGATCAAGTCTCCTTATTTTAAAAAATATCACATTTTTTTTAGTCTCACGAAAATGCTTCTAGCTGATCCACGAGTTGAAATTACACGCTGTCAGAATATGCAAAAGACGGCAAGTTGCTAAATTCTCCTCAAAAGATATGATAAAATAAGAAAAGGGGATAGGATACCCATTCTCCGCTACTTTTAATTTTTCTCTTCTTAAAAACATGTGAAAATTGCCCTGATTTTCCATGATTTGTTAGGATATTGAGTTGGAGAAATAAAAAAAATTCCCCCGCAGTTAGCTAAGATAAGATGAATGTATTGCCTTACTATGTCTCGCTCGTATACGTAAAAAACAACTTGAATAAACTTTCTGATTGGTGGTCGTGGTTTTGAAAAATTTCGAAATATGCTCATAAGTTGTTGCACCCCAAATCTGAAGAGAGGAGCTTCTTAAAAATACTAACAGATAATTATTGTGTTATGATTTATTTGTCTTATTATCATTTAATTTTGAATCACATGTTCAACGTTGGGAACTTAAGATTTTACTTAACAATAAATTTCAACTGTCTGGAAACAAATATAACACAATATATACGTTCAGCATGCTGTTAATCCTTGAATTGTTCATACAATAAAAAGGACAAATAAACAAACAAAAAATAATCGATTCATCAAAATTGTCAAATTGTTATTTCACGACAAGCCCATAAAAATACATTATATTTAATAAAATATAATTTAAACCTGAATTCAATTGTGCAGGTACATTAAAAACTAGTACCGTCGAATTTTTTTTTTTGCAAGAACTACTACTCTTACTTTTATAATGTTTTTTTATTTTTCAAAATTGAAATGCTACGGACAAAGACATGCGACAACAAATACACAAGCTTCATTTTGACCATCTGAAACCACATTTAAATGGGGCTTACAAAAATCGGCATAACTTACCAACAAACTTTTTGTGAAAATTTTTTCAAAATATTTCCATCTTACAAACCGTATGAATGAAAACTGATTGACAAGCTGTTGTCAAAAGATTCAGCTAAGACCAAGCCCACCGCAAGTTGCTATTTCGGTTGGTATTTTAGATGTTTTGATTGGTTGCGTTTTTATCTACTTACTGATTCTCGCACCCATTGTTGCGATCCAGGTTGGTATTTGTGTTTGTTTATTTTCTGATAGCAACGACCGGCTGTGTTGCTACCGGGTTGCTACATAAACGTATCCTGTAACAACCTACTGCTCGAATGCTATTTCTCGAATCAAGTTAGCGACTGTTGGTGCGATGATGGGTTGATAGATATGTTGCTGAATGTACTCGATTCGAGGTTTAGCAACCATTGGTGGGCCTGGTCTAAGAGAAGGTTTTAAACCTGAGAAAACTGGAAATGGATTTTTTTTGGAAAAAATATCATTTTGATAGCCTCACAAAGTCAGAAATCCTGGTCCATGTGTTTTTCGATCTTAAAAATCACTTGCATTTAGATCTAAGAAATGCAGCCATTCTGATTGATACTTTATGAAAAAAATATCCTCTACTTTTATTACAAGTTTAAATATCTCAGTTATTTGCAGAATAATTGAAACTTTATTAAAATTGAAATCTACTTATGAGTTCGTGCTAATATATTTTAAATTATAGGGAATAATGGTTGAAGTGTGTAGAATCTTCAAAGTACTAAAAGTACTGAAAGTTAAGTTCCTTAGCCCCTGTTGCTATGCAATTAACTAAACTATCATAGTTGTTAGTAATCATAAAACTAAGCTTCTGAGAATTTTCTGCGAAAAGTAATTTGGGTTTTACGGTGTTTAGTTTAATAAATGCATACGATAATTTTGCGTTTCCCAGATTCATTTAAAATCAATTTAACGGTAGGATTTAATTCTTAGCATTTAATCTCACGTGTAAACTTAATTTAGTCTGAAATGTCGATGAGTGGAAGAAAAGAAACAACGTTTTCGCAAAAGAAACATTCCCCTCCCCTTTTCTTTTCAACTTTCGGCAGCACCATCGAACAAGCATTTCTCAGCCGACTTTTATTTTCGCATGCCGGTCACGTTTAGTCGATTATGTTTTGGGGAAGTAAACTTTGCTGGCTGCAATCCGAGAGGCCGTCTGTCGTCTGCAGCAAATTCCACGCGTTTCGGTTGGACCCAGGGCAGGTTTTTCTTCGGTCTTGAGTCTGTCAGGGAACTGTTTGTTGATGTAAGGTTGTGTGGATCTGAGAGATGCCCTGGGGTGATGCCGCCTTGCGATAAGATTCGACGACGACTGCGTTGAGGAATAGTTTCATTCACACCGCCCCCTTACGCTTCGACGACTGCGAAGAGGTCAATGGTCCTTTCTTGGCGAATTCGAGGGCCCCACACGAGCTTTTCAACAGGTTTTTGGGAAATATTTTTGGCTGAATTGAGTTTCATATAATCATCAACTGCTCATTTTGAAAAATTTGTTAAATTTTTGTCTTAAACTAGAATTTTTACTGCTGCTTCTGAAATCAATGATTGAAGTTAAAACGGTTGGATAAAAAAAACCATTAATCAAAAATCTTACAAATGCATTTTAAGTGTTGAATTCTTTTCAACGTAACGTTGAATTTGGATCTGAAGTTGTTTAAGCTGAGCTTGATAGCGAGTTTGACGTTGTGTTAAAATATTGATCATTTTTTGTTGTTGTTGGCTTCGGAAATCTAACTGTCCAATCGTTGCCAGAATGTTTCGAAACGTTTCCTCCTGTGATGAATGCTGAGAGGGCTGAAAGGGATAAGATGTATATAACATTACCAAGATCCAAGCTTAAAAAGTTACTTTATCTCAGTTCAATTTTTAGTAGAAGGTATTTATGATTAAAAAGCTCTCAAATTTAATTTCAAATACTTATCTGAGAGAAAAACAGAATACTTTTCTGGCCAAATGACCTCCCAAAAAACGTTATGCCTAGTATTCGGCGCCCCAAATAGTGCCAATTACCTATTTATTCTTAAAATTTATACAATAACAGACTTGCCAAATTTTTTCCAAAGGTGTTGAATTTATTGTTTAACTAGCTGACCCGATGTGCTTAGCTTCACCTCCCAAAAATAAATGAAAGTTTAGAATATTATTTAAATATGGTCATTTTTGATATCATTTTTAGTCAATTTTCAACATTAACAGAAACCGCTTTGAAATTAGAACTTCAACTGGAGTTTCAAATTGCACTTAAGATGATTTAATCTAATTTTCTGCAACTTGATCTCTAATATAGTTTTCAAAGGTCTGATTTTGTTTGCACTTTTTTATAAGTTGCACATTGATTCTTTAATTATGTTGAATTATGCGGGAAGACATACTATAGACACATTTTTAGTATCTAAACAACGTTGCATTTTGCTCCATTTCCTTCATCCGTTCCTCTGTAACATTCTTCGGAACATATCTCGTATTTAAATACCTTCCCACACTGAACCTCGAAAATACCCAAACTTGAGAACTTTCCCCACCAACCTCTTCCCTACATGTTTGGCTATTTGTGGCATAGCCCAAAGTTAAGCTCTTAAAGGAGAACTTATGCCCCAAAATCTGATACCGCAATAAAATGGAAATCAAAATATAAAAAAAAAATACTCTAGGTACGGGAATCACAGCCATACCTGCAATGGCACTGCTATTACCAACTAAGGATGCTAACCGCTCGACCACCGAGGAATTATTGAGAGAAGCAGCTACATCATCGTATATGCGAGACTTTCTGCTAATGAACCCCTCAAAAAAACAGTTCTCCGCTTGAAGAACAAGTTTGGCTAATTGATTCTTCACAATCTTGAGTTGTCAATATCGAACTCGGGTTTGGTGGGTGGCAGTTCTCAAGTTTGGGTATTTTTTATTTTCAGTGCATGTCAAATTTGATTATATTTGCTTAATTGCTTCTCCAGTTATACCAACAAAATTGTACTGGACCCCAGTCTTTGTGTGCTTCCCGGTAGAAGAAAATCTAAGAAGAAAAGTGATTCAAATGATCATAGAACCATTTCTCGGACCCAGATGGTTTCCCATGTCAGATTTGAGTTCATTTGTTAGAGAAATTCTTGTTTTATGTGAAACAATTTTATGGGAGAATAACCTTAACTTATCATCCGCTGGATAAGTTCTCGATTCTCAAGTATTGTGAAAAAAAATTTGGGAGCATCTTCGAATTCCTTCTCATAAAAAATTTGGCTTCATTTACTTGATTAGTTTTCCAGTTAAGCTGAAAATTTTAAAGGAGCTTCCTTTACCCTTTAGATCTCCCTACTGTAAGAATGGAGGAGCAGTAAATGTTCATAGAACCAATTCTTGTATTCAAACAACCTGTCAAGCCAAATTTTGATTGAATTTACTCAAAAAGTTCTCAAGTTATGCAATAATAAAGATATGAAAGCCACCCTTCCTTCCTTTATATATCCCCACTAGATAAAGGGTGGAGTCTTACATAATCATAGAATTATTTCTCCCATCATAGAATAATAGTCTCCCATGCCAAATTTGGTTCAATAAACTTCATGAGTTCTCAAGTTATGTAAAAAATTGTAAGCTAGACCTCTCTCCCTTTTTATCTCCTAACTGGAAGGAGGGAGAGGTACCAAATATTTATAGAAACATTTATAGTACCAAAATAGTCCCCATAATTGGATTTATTTGCTTGATCAATTCTCGAGCTCAACAAAAACTTGTCTTTCCAGTAAGAGGGACGGGTCTTAAACCATAAAAGGAACCTTCCCAGGCATCAAAACCACCCCTCCGCCAAGTTTCAATTCAATCGGTTCTGTAGTTTCGAAATTGGTAGGTAACAGACAGACAGACATACAGAAATCTTTTTTTTTTGTAAAGCTTAGCTCATTTAGAAATGGGCACTTTCTTTTGCTGATAGCTTATTTCCTAGTTATAGGATATACAATTTTTTTATTTATTGCTTTCTAATGCCTGTAAAAAGTTCTATCCAATATATTTTTTATATATTTTAAAATCAACGCGTTTTAACGATGCAAGAGAAAAAGAAACAAAATAGTTATGCACAGTTTCATTCAAGATCCATCATTATAATCTTAAATTTTTACACTTTCCATAACTTTTTTAGGTTGTTTTTGCTGCCAGAAATAGCAATAAAATTTTTGGAAGCGATCCATCCAGTCCTGAATTAGAGCAACGGGTTTTAATTTTGTATGGAAATTTGTATGGGAAAACAAAATTTTTCATTCAAAAATCACCAGAGATGTTCTGAAAGTTCCAAATAATATAACTTTGGATGAAGAATGTTTCTTGATTCTTGCAGTACATTTCATGTGAACAAAGCACAAACCTTAATTTTTTGCCAGAAAAGATATTTCATTTTAAATAAAATTTTTGTTTCCAAATTTTTTTTTAATTTAATCGTTTTTGACTGCTTATTTGCAAGCTGTGTAACAGTAGGGTGAAAATAAAAAATCTCAAAAAACGGCTTTACATTGCCAGAGAATTTATTGATTTTCGTAGTCTTTGCAAAAACATGTCATGCAATTATTAACAGCTCCATACAAAATTGAAACGCGTTGCGCTAACTCAGGAATCAACCAAATCATCTCAAATTTTACACTGATGCTTGGTGACCCAAAATTCATCGAAAAACTATATGGGAGCAAAAAGTTATTTTTTTGCCGCGGTCTAATGACCATTAGACCGCTGCAAAAAATGACTTTTTGCTCCCATATGTTTTTTCGATGCCTATTGGGTCACCAAGCATCAGTGTAAAATTTGAGATGATTTGGCTGATTCCTGGGTTAGCGCAACGCGTTTCAATTTTGTATGGAAATTTGTATGGAAATTTGTATGGAAGAAGAAATTTTTGCACATTAAATCATCCAGAAAATTCAAATAAGCTTGGAATGAAGTCGGTCTTTAATTTTTAGTTTTGACTCTTCTTAAGCTTTATTTTTTGCTTGCATGACAAGCAGCTAAGAATTTTATGAAAAGAGTTATAAGCATTTCAAAATAAAAAATCTAAATCCATTGAAAAATATTCAAAAATGGCAGACTGCTTGCTAGAGCTGTTAATAATTGCATGAAATGTTTTTGCAAAGGCTTTATAAGTCAAAAAATTCTCTGGCAATGCAAAGCAGTTTTTTGAGATTTTTCGTTTCCATCCTACTGTTACACAGCTTTCAAACAAGCAGTCAAAAACGATATAATTAAAAAAAATGAATTTTGAAAAAAAATTTATAAAACATTTAATAACTTTTCTGGGGAACAAGATAGGCTTATTCATTCCATCACTTGAAATGTACTGCAAGAACCAAGGAACATTTTTAATCCAAAGTTATATTTTTTGAAACTTTCAGAACATCTCTGGCGATTTTTGAATGAAAAGTTTTGTTTTCCCATACAAATTTTCATACAAAATCAAAACTCGTTGCGCTAATTCAGGACTGGATGAATCGCTTCCAAAAATTTTATTGCTATTTCAGGCAGCAAAAACAACCAAAATAAGTTATGGGAGATGTAAAAATTTAAGAATTTGAAATTTCCATACAAAGCTTGCAGCGGTCTATTGACCATGGTTTAAAATCGACTGATGCATTTCGATAAAGTGATTAATTCAAGTGTTTTTCTTCTTGATTTAATCTAATTAATTTGATGTTGGTCCCGGATTGGCATGGCCCTGATACTTGTTGAAAAACATTTGGAAAGCTTAGGCAGCCTAAGTAAAGTTAGAACAATTCCGGATATGGTGGTTCCAAATTTACATATTAACATTAAATTTGATGTCTGTAATAAGAATTCGGATTCTGAATCCAGTTTATTTTAAATAAACTTCCATTTGGATCATCTTTGGGAAAAAACGATATTCGAATCTTTGTTTTGCATTTCAAACTTCCTTATTAGAAATTCATCATTTCGAAAAATGAAAAGAGAATACTCAAAATTACAAACCATTTTGAAGATTTGAAATTTGAACTTTTGATTCTTATGCAGAATTAAAACTAAAGAATGTTTAATAATGGTGATCCAGAATTGTAAAATCCGAAACAGTTTCATCATTCCCAATTTTCATTCAGATTCACAAGTTGAATTTCGAATAAATTCACATTGAAAGTCAAAAATTCAGAATTCAAGTGAGATAATTCAGTGTGAAATTCTGTACCAAATTTCGCTTTTTGGCTCATAGTTCGTAAAATTATTATTTGGAACTTAGATTCAAAAATCATTTGAAATTCGGAGTTCAGATTTCGAGCTCAGGCTCTAAAGGCAGTAAATTCGGTATCAAAATTAAAAATTCAAATTCAGCTTCAAGTTAAGTTTTATTATCAAGAATAAAATATCTTTGTGAGAATTTCATTAAGGATTCAGATTACATGTGAATGCAATTTATAAGTATTACATCTAGTTACAAAACTATTTTTTTATTTTCAATCAGAGTAAGTTTGGAACACTTATATAAAAATCACACATATATAGTAAATGATTAATAATTTTTTTTTGCCAAAAAACTTGTACTTGTATGTACTTGAACTTGTGGACTGAGAGTCAACTGAGAATATATTTTACTGTTTTCTTGTTTAACATAATTTATATTGCAGATTCTTCTCAAATAAAGCTTTAAACTAAACTAACTTACTTTTTGATTTAACAAGAGTAGAAAATAAATCTGATTTGAATCGCAAACTCAATCTTTTAATTTTATTTCTCAATATTTGATAAATTTTTACCAATGCCTAAATAAGCATAATACTTTCAAATTTAAGTAAACATAAACAATTTTTTTTAAATGAAATCTTCAAATACTCAATTATTTTTTAACAAAATATTGAATAAAAATTGGCAATTACTATAAATATTTTGAAAAGTTAGAAATTTTAAATTCATACCTTACTATTAATGTAAAATAACTCAAACCAAATTAATTTTTAAGAACCTTTTTTTACCTACTATTTTTAATGTATGCATTGTTAAAGCAAACATGTTATAGGAGAAACTTTTTCATAATATATTTGAAAAATAAAAAATGAATTCAAAGTCGAAAATTAAATTTAAAGAATCGATTGTTATTCAAATTTTCGAATCGAAAAACAATCAACTATTTCAAAATAGTACGTACAACCTTGTAAACCAATGATAAAAATCTATAAAACTCCTTTTCACGGTGCAGTCTATGATCAAAATCACTTTATTTTCATAAATTTTACACTTTGATATTTTGCACTGATTAAAGCTGTGAAGATTTTACTCTGTGCAATTAAAGTTGCGCCTTTTTAAACTATAAAAATCTGTTTTTAATATTTTTATTTTGTTTTTAAGATTTTTTTTTAATTTATAGAGGCATTATTCACATCAATTTTTTGTTTCGATTCTCAGCTTCCCTCACCCAACGCATACATGCAGGACAATTCAAACAAGAATATCATTTTATACTTCGGCAACATGCATCGACCACCTCTGGATTCTAATGAAGAACCTGACTATCCCTTGTGATAAGCGGCGGAAGCAAAAAATGTTTCGCTCTGGTCCCATTTTCGGACATGATGAACTTTGGAGTTAAGAGATAGGAAATAAATTAAAAAACGTGACAACTAAACTTTTTCCATTTTCAAATAAACATCACAATAGTCTGAATCGATTTGAGGTCATTTATGAATTTCTCAAACTCTGGGTCTAAAAAGCTTCGTCTTGGTTCAAAAATCATCCATGATAATTTTTAAGTAATGTTTATATGAGTAAATTTGAACTTTTAGGTTTGTAAGGGAAAAATCAATATTTTGTATTGAAAAATCAACATCAATTTTTTTTCTCCTATAGAACTGAACCTCCTCATGGATTTTGTGCCAATATATAAGTTGTTCAAATGAAATTTTCCGCTGAACAACTTTGTCGAAAATCATAACTTCGTATCGGTTCGGTTCCACAGAAGAAACAAACATTAGGTTGATTTTTCAGTACAAAGTATTCAAATTTTCCATACAAACCTAAAAGTCCAAATTTACTCATGTAAACGTTACTTAAAAAAATATGCCAAAAATTTTGAATGAGTTTTGAACCAAGACGAAGCTTTTCAAGCCCCAGGGTTAGAGAAATTCAAAAATGACCCCAAATCGACTCAGTCTAATATCACAATCCAATTTTCAAAAAAAACAAAACCAACGACACCTTTAAAATTGATAATTTACTTAAACTCTAGTAATTTTTTGCTGTTGAAACTTGTTTGCTAAAATGTTAGCAAATAATGATTTTTTTTTGTACTATAAAATAAGTAAACATTTATTCAGGGCTCTTTTTTGTAACTTAAACTATAGTTTAAATAAATTGCTAAATAGGTCCAATAAGAGCAAAATTTTGCTAAATTCCGGCCTTGGAAATTTTGTGTGTAGATCAGTTGCCTTGTGCTCCGAATATTAATTTCACCATGTACTTGTTTAAGTAAGCTGAAGTTATGAGCTAATTGTTGCAAATATGGATTGATTTTTTTAATCATGGCCCCAACATATTTGAAAAAATACTTAAAAACCGTATTTTTCAATCAATCAATCGTCAAAGTTGTTGGAGACAGACCAAATATTTTTTTGAAGGTGGATTGGGAAGTTGATGTTATTTGACTAATCTTGGTATCACAAGAAAAATAAAATAAAAATTAAACATGACAAACTTTTAAAGAGCCTATGTGCAACATACAATTTCCAATTTTAGTTTACTTTGGCAATAAATGTATTTTTTAAGCACTTGATAACTAATTTACAGTTATTTTCAAGATTTTTTTAAAATTAAGTCTTTGAATAACGCTAAATAAATTATTGATGCTTAATATTGTCCGAGAATCAAAATTGAGTTACAATACAAGAACATGTACTTGTGAGTTTTTTTTCTTTTCTGTGATTTATCTTATACATTAAGGGACGAGCGATGTATAGGGGAGAATGAGGATACTTG
Organism: Uranotaenia lowii; assembly: GCF_029784155.1. Taxonomy (NCBI): domain Eukaryota; kingdom Metazoa; phylum Arthropoda; class Insecta; order Diptera; family Culicidae; genus Uranotaenia; species Uranotaenia lowii. The sequence goes on along the minus strand of NC_073692.1, from coordinate 178,529,083 downwards.
ATCCCTGGGGATACTTGATTCCTTAGCTATATCTCGAAACTGGAATGTCTTACAAAGATCAAATGTTCTAGAAAAATGTGCCAAAATGAGTAAAATAACAATGCTTGTAGTTTAAAAAATTTTAACAAAATAATTGTTTGAGCAATTGAACTTTGTTTGAAAAATTTCACAAAATGTAACTTGAAGATCTTTTTTCATCACTTTAAAATGTTCGTTACATGAGAAAATTATGAAAAAAATATTTGTTCCAATGTATCAATAGTTCGAGCGTAAAATGAACTTCATAATGCCATATTTTCAAAGCAATGGAAAACCCTCAACTTTTTTCAGAAAAAGTTTTCTAAAATGTTGATTATGGGTATAATTGATCCCCTAGAGTTGGGTACAATTGATCCCCCTCCCAAACGGCATATTCTTCTTCTGAAAATTGATCGTTATGATTGCTGATCACTAAATTACTAATATTTATCCAAATACTAATATTTATCAAACAATTGTCTGAAGAAAAGAGCAAAAATAATTAATTTTCTCTTAATTATAAAAAATAGCGCCTTTAAGTATGCAATGTTATTAGCGTTGAGACAACGTTATAGAATTTTCTTCTTATGTCTGCTATAAGTTGTGAAATGAGAACAAACATGACCAAAATAGTCAATTAACATTCTATCTTGGGGTTTTGTTTGATTTTTATACAAGGATTCGGGCTTCCTGAATAAAAGATCAAGTCTCCTTCAATAGGGGATCAAGTCTCCCCTAACTTCGGAAAAATCGCAATTTTTTTACTCCCACGAAAATGCTTCTAGTTCATAAACGGGTTCAAGTATCGTTCTAATTTTTGGAGCATAGAAACTTGAAGTTACAAGCTGTCAGAAAATGTCAAAGAAGGCGAGTTGCTAAATTTTTCCAAAAAGATATGGTGAAAATAAGAAAAGGGGATCAAGTATCCCCACTCTCCCCTAACGATTTTGAGCGAAGATAGTCAAATTGTCACTCTAGATCTAACTAGGCAACTTTTTTTGTAGGGGCTTTCAGGAAACGTCCATAAAAAAAATGATGCAAAATTAAAGACTATTTAAATTTAATAGGTGTTCCCAAAGATTTTTTTTAAAATTAATAATAAAAATTCATTTGAATTTTCAAGAATATAATTTTTTTTTAACACTAAACATACCGGCATTCTGTATATAGGGGAGAGTGGGGATACTTGATCCCCTTTTCTTATTTTCACTACATCTTTTTGGAAAAATTCAGCAACTCGCCGTCTTTGACATTTTCTGACAGCTTGTAACTTCAAGTTTCTATGCTACAAAAATTAGAACGATACTTGAACCCGTTGATGAACTAGAAGCATTTTCGTGGGAGTAAAAAAATTGCGATTTTTCTGAAGTTAGGGGAGACATGATCCCCTATTGAAGAAGACTTGATCCTTTATTCAGGAAGCCCTAATCCTTGTATAAAAATCAAACAAATCCCCAAGATAGAATGTTAATTGACTATTTTGGTCATGTTTGTTCACATTTCACAATTTATAGCAGACATAAGAAGAAAACTCTATAACTTTGTCTCAACGCTAATAACATTGCATACTTAAAGGCGCTACTTTTATAATTAAGGGAAAATTATTTATTTTTTCTCTTTTCTTCAGACAATTGTTTGATAAATGTTAGTTTTCTAGATAAATATTAGTAATTTCGTAATCAGCAATCATAACGATCAATTCAGAAGAAGAATATGCCGTTTAAAAGGGGGATCAATTGTACCCAACTCTAGGGGATCAATTGTACCCATAATCAACATTTTTGAAAACTTTTTCTGAAAAAAGTTGAGAGTTTTCCATTGCTTTGAAAATATGGCATTATGAAGTTCATTTTACACTTAAACGATTGATATATTGGAACAAATATTATTTTCATAATTTTCCCATGTAAGGAACATTTTAAAGTGATGAAAAAAGATCTTCAAGTTACATTTTGTGAAATTTTTCAAACAAAGATCAATTACTCAAACAATTATTTTGTTAAAAATTTTTAAACTACTAGCTTTGTTATTTTGCTCATTTTGGCACATTTTTCTAGAACATTTGATCTTTGTAAGACGTTCCAGTTTCGAGATATAGTTAAGGAATCAAGTATCCCCAGGGATCAAGTATCCTCATTCTCCCCTACCTATTTATACCGGCGGGGGTCAAATGACTCCTAACACCTTTTTCGCTAAAACTCTCTTGCTTCTCAACCGATTTTTACAACAATTATAGTTTTGAAAAGCTTGTAGCGTGACTCAAATATGATTCTCAGACTCAGAACTCAGATTCTCAGAATATTCAGCTAAAATCATCCATTTCAAAGTTATACGAAGTCTAAGAAAAAAAAATCCGAAAAACATGCTTCGGCAAAACGACTGTAAGTGAGTTATTAGGAGTTTTAAAAGAAATTCACTTGGTGCATATAAAAGCTGAAGTTAGAAACTATATGTTGAACACATGGATTTTTTTTTTAATTTTTTTAAGATCATGACCATAAAAAATGTAAAAAAGTGGTGTAAAAATCGTACTTTTTAATGAATCAACCGCCAAAGCTGTTCCAGTCAAAGTAGAAATTTTTGGAAAAATGTTTTGGAAAGTTGACGTAATTTCACATATTTTGGCGTCATTAGGTTTTTGAAATAACTAACACGGATTTTTTGACGATTTTTCAAAGTTAGCTGTTTATCGAGCTTTTTGTCAATCTAAAGTTTTTCAGATTATTTCAACACCTAAATTAACCTTTGCATTGAATTTTGAGTACCTTAGCGCATGATTTTGACAATAATATTATATGCTCAAGAAAGGAAATTTTATGCCAGTTCTAGTGATGTATTTTTTTTGGTGATGCAATGCTTAATAAAATATTATAAATAAATTACTAAAAGCAAAACCAGAAAATTTGCGCGGCTGCTTGCATGTTTTTCGTTTTCTTTCACCCGTCGCGATGCGTCGTGTGCGAAATGACTTTGAGAGATTACCCAAGCAACCAAAAGTCCCATAAAACAGGTACAAACACGCATACTCAGCCCCATCATTGATATAAAGTACGTTCTATGCAGCTCAAAATTTAAGTTCTTATTGATACTTTCAAGTTTCAAAACAAGTCTTAATGATCTTCTATTCAGCTTACAGCGGCCTCTTAATTCAGCTTCCGAAAAATCGCAAAATTAGCAAAAAATCTCTCTCTATCTCAACTGAACCGTTGGCTTCGGTTCATATCACCTCCTCTATTATTTAATGTGTTCTGTACCGGTGCCGCCATGATGCTACGCGCCGGATTTCAAACTCGACAAATTGCTCAATTGCCTCTTTCCTACATTTCCTACATATATCGCATCGGAATGGTCACTCAAGTACAAAATTACTAATTGAAAAAAAATTGCCCGGCTTGGGGATCGAACCCCGTGGTGAGAATCGAACACACTACCACGAGACTACGCCTAGATGTTGTTCTAACTGAAATTAAAACTCGAAGAAGTGATTTGATTTTGAAAGCACATCAATGCACTTTTTGTGACTTATAAAATCCCGTTTGAGCACTTTTGTGCCCTTTATGTGACTTACTAAATCCCGTCAGGCAATCTCTTTGTCAGCCAATATGTAACTTTTCAAAATTCAAAAAGCACTGTACATTTTTATTTAGGTATCACAATTTTGTTTAGCATTGCAGCGCTAATGTTATTACATCACAATTAATACAAATAAATGCGTTTTTGAGGTGAATGTTAATGAAAAGTGCTGATAACGTTTGAAATTTTCCTCGGAAATAATTTTATTCCAAGTGGACGTTAGAACATACTTGTTGTAATCACCGTAATAGCCCAGTGAGTTTTAGTTTTTCCGAAAGCTGTTGCGCAGTGAGTTCAATTCAGTGGATAAATTTTAATAAAGAAAGAAATATTTGGAAAAAGAAATCAAATTCAAAAAGTCCTGCACAAAAAGGTAAGAACATCCTCAAAAGAAAATGTAAATATAGTGTTGAAGTCTTTATTTATTTCTCAGAGAAATGGCTAAGTATTCAAAAAAATAAACAAACAAGCATTTAGAAGAAATCAATAGTATAGCTGAAGAGTTTTCAGAAATTACCATTGGTATTACCACATACGTATTTCAAAATCTACAAACTTAAAAAAAAAAAATTTAAATGACAAAATACGTGCATTTCGAAAATAAAAATAGTCCTGAAGAAAAATTAGCGAAAAAACAATTATAATAGGAGTTATAGTCATTTGAAGTTCCAAAAATGTCATTTGACCCCCTCCGGTACAAATAGTGTTAAACTTGTTCAATGTCGGTCGAGATAAAGACTCCGTATTTCGTCCTTGATGCGGGAATTAATAAAGAATAGTGATAATAGAACAAACATACCTGTGCTGTCACTAGACCATCGTCGGAATTTTGTAGCATATTCAAACACACCAAAAATGCATCCAATGACGTTAACAAATGCTCACAATTGCACTGTTTCAATGTTTCATTTTCGGCTTCCAATTCCTCCATATGGGATACCAGCTGTGCCACTTGACTTTCAATGTCGCCCAAAATTTGAACTTTTTCCCGAAACGTAATTTCTTTGACCCCTTCGCTTGAGTTTGAATTTTGAACATTTTTTAAGATTTTGTTGAGGTTGTCTCCATCGCCTGACTGTGTTATGATTTGATTTGTTGCTTCCAATTTGTCTTCAATGAACTGTTTCACTAATTTTCTTCTAATAGGAATGCGATCCTGTTTAAACCGTCTCGGATCCGGTGTTTTCGCCGACCAGGAGAAGATGGGACATCTTTCATCAGTTTTTGGTTTTTGTTTTGATTCTTCTAGTGTGACATCAGATGGAATCGCTGGTTTTCCGTTAGACATTTTGGTGAACAACTACGCATTTCTGTTTTGTCGGATTGCTTGGATTGATTTTTGTAAAGACAACTGTATTCATATTTTCTGAGTATATTTTCAAGCTTTTGTTCTGAAGACAAATGGAATTGCATCGCTTACAAAAACGAAGCCAAGAATGGCATATCGAATAGCATTTCTACATGATCATAAAACTGCTCACGTCTCTTTGTCACAACTAGGTGCAATGCTACGTTGTTGCTTTCCTTCTTAGATAGAAGAACAGTTTGACATCGAGCAAATCCAATCGAGAACAACAAAGTCATAAATGCCATTGTGTGTGATATTCATGCAAACCGGGTTGGCTCTTTTTTTTTCGTCTCCCCATTCATGATGGGCCACGATATGGAGGGTGACTTTCTCACCGAAGATGATGAAATTTATCACCCACGTTCTGTAACGATCCCAACATTTCTAACAGAAAGCTAAAACAACATTCCCATTCACTACCTATATATCTACGGGGGTGTATTTTGGGAGAGACAAATCGAAAGGGCCCAAAGCACCACTATCTCTGGATCGTCTGACAGAAAGTCTGGCTGCTAGCTTGCTGAAAAACAATGTTGCGTTTTGCGAAATAGTATCCATCGTCTGGATCAAAGACATTCTCTTTCATGGGAATTGGAACCAAAATTTAGTTTGAATTTAAACAAATTTCGGTACCATAACGGTTTGATAAACATCGGTTCCTAGAATATTTAGAACAGTAGGTACAACTTTTAAAGGCCAATACAATCAAAACAAAAAAAATCTTCTGACCTCATCTCCCACTTGAATCGAATTTGAAATTATGATTATTGAATCGATGCCAAAGGTTTCACGCAAACTAACATTTGTGGAGCACCACCGCATCACCTTATTGCGAAAATTAATTTACAGCGGTCCCGAAGCTGACCTGTTTGGTAGAATATTGATTTGAAATTATTACCAGCATCCGATTTGATAACTACACATTGACCCCAGCCAGTTCGACCGCATTCGGATAATTGGTTGCAGTTTTGAGTTTTTCTGTTTGGATTCTCGTTATGTCAACGTTTTGAATAAAGTAGAATTTAAAGACCATCCAGCGATCTGAGCAAAAGACATTTTGAGTTGATGGTATACCGATTTAAATAATTTTTCGGGTCAAAAGTAAAAGGAATATGCAATGCCTTTTATTATTTAGTGTCTTTCACTTAGGCAATGCATATGTATGTTTGTATATCTAGCACTTCAAACACATGTAAAAGACATCAGAAACATATTTTTGCTGTCTGAGCATCTATATCAACCATAATCAAACACGCAAAGACAGCCCTTCTCTCTTGACAGTATCAATGAAGTTAGTCAACAACCACTTGTTTCTAGCAAGCATTAATAAACGGTCATCTTTTCTGCAACTTTTGTTCAACTTGCATATGGGTAAGTGTATCATAAGGGATTTCACACAATTGAAACCTACATACCTGTCACTTTTCAGTTTACAAAACATGTGTTCATATCATATTGTGATGGTTGATACATGTATCTTCTCCCATATTCCCAACTGTCAACAACACTTAATTAGTTTCTCTCATGAAAGATGTCTTTCTGTGATTTGGACAAACTGGCACTTTATACTAATTTTCTGAGGCAGCCACTGTCTCTTGAAGATGTCAATTTTCTGTCATGTTGATCATTCGTCCAAAATTTATTGAACGGGATAGTAAAATGCATATTGAAACAATTTTTTCTCTATATTTTTCATTTTATTTGGAATTTGGGCAGGAATAATTAATTAAAAAGAGAAAATCGAGACAAGGTGCTTATTCAGTTATATTTTGGACCAGCTTGCTTCCCTACATAATTTTTTTCCACAAAAAAAAATCTATGTCGCATCGAAAAAAAATGTTTTGGTTTTCTAACCCAAAGATACACTTCAAAAATAAATGTATGTGTATAATCAGTTTTTTTCTTCCTCTTTCCCTATGATCGATTATGCGCTGGATCAATAAAAATTCATATGACTAACCTTAAGAACGGAATAAATTTTCAATAGAGCGCGAAGAAATGAAACATTTTAAAATAACGATGCAGTTTAAGATAAAAAAAAAAAAAAACAGCACAGCCCTGTAAAAACAGTTTTTGTTTTTCTAATACCAAAATTAAGGTTAATTTAAGGTTACGTTAAGGTAAGGTTACCAGAAATTTTTTCGCACGTATCCGTGAAGAGATTATACAGGAAATTTTTATTTTAAAACTGGCAGATTCTGAGCACTTGATTTTTAAATATCCAATTTTAAATCATGGAAACTTCTGGACAAATTTAGGAAAAACCATGAGAAATCAAGCAATTGAAATGAAAAATATTGTGATCCGGGGTAAGATTGATAACTTTTTTCAATATTTTTGGATTATTTATTAAATGTATTAAATGAATAAAACAAGTACTGGACTGCTATGAACGCAAAACATGGTTGCAGAAGTTTATTAGACTACTACTTTAAATTTGATTTAAAAATCAATTTCTTTTTGGTTTAGAATTTAATGTTTTGGGATACAAAACACCTTCTGAATTTCCATGTTACTTGGTTAAGATTTCTTCGCAGTCCTTAGATTTCAATATCGCAGTCCTTAATGTGGCCGAAAGACAATTCAAATCGAAAGATGTTATTATTATGATGCTGCACAAATTATGAGGCTTAATTGTTTAACATTACTAATAAAATTTGAACTTCAAATACAAATGAAATTTGGCCTTCATTCAAGTCCCTAGGCCCTCGCTCTATTCCACTTTTATTTTTTCCTTCAAACTTTACTATTTGAAAGAGTGTCTAGCTCTTTGTTCTAGAATGGCTTACTCTTGAAAAATGTCAATGTTTTCAATATCAAAAATTTACCTCAAACTACTACAAAAACTACACCAGAACTATACATTTAACTACTAAAAAAAATAGTGGACCTCTCACATAAATCAACCTGTTTGCTTCTAAACGCTTTGATTTCATCAGGTACGGTGTTTGTTTGCGAGCCTTCGAAAAAATAGATAGTTCATCATTTTGAAATTACATTTTTACTCACATTTGAAAATTTCAAAAACAAACAAAATTATTCTCAATTTGAAACTCATCTTATAGATATTTAAACGTAGAAAAAAATTTTGAGGTATTTAAACTCAACTTAGTTGAGATATTTGTCTGGAAATTGTTTATGTCATCCCATCCACTGAACTGTATTTCGCCTTGACGTTTAAGTGTGATGTCATATTTGTGATGTTTATTGTGTAGACTACTGTTTTCGCCCTATTTACTAAGCCATTAATTGGATTCAAATTTGAAATAAATTGCTTAACCTAGACATTCATTAAATAAATAAATTAAACAGTTAACATTGAACAAGAAAAGAAACAAATCTCAACGTACACGAAGACAATTGTTACAAACGGTAACATGTTTAATCATCTTCTTATTTGCTCTTGTTCTGTCCAGTTTTTTTTTAAATCATTAAGTTCTCATAATTTATCTTAAGGGGGGAGTAGGGTCTAACAAGTAAAAAATACCATTTCACGAATTTTTTTTAAAGCTATCGTTCAAACGAATGAATTAAAATTTTTTGCATTATACAAAGCAATGTTAAAAGAACATTTAGGGGGAAGTCGTCTATGACCGGACATCGCCTATGGCCGGACAACATAGATTTTTCGAAAACACAATATCCTTATAATGTTTTAACACAATGAAAATAAAGTAGATAGTAGCCTAATATGGTGTTAGAAATATGGTAATCCAATCTGAAAAGGTAAACCAATGTTAGGCATCTAAAGCTTTTGCCTAGTATTGCGGAGAAGATCGCCTAAACTTTGCATTTGTATTGTGGTCAGTTTTTTCGGCTTGTAAAATTTTAACTGCACATGAACGACATCGTTGATTGGTTATCTTTCGACTACAGTAGATATAAGATAATAAAACGAAAGTTCAAACAAAATTTTAGGAAAATAAAAAAAAATGCGATTTGTCTATGACCGGACACCAAGTTGTTGTCTATGACCGGACAAGAAAATATTAAAAATTATAGATGATTTCAACTTGAAACTTTTATTTTTTTCATCTCTATAGCACCCTGAAATGGTTAGCAGAAGATAAGGATTCAATAACGAAACTATTTTGGTCCTCTGAGAAACTTAAGATTTTGCTGTCCGGTCATAGACAATTTTTCTCTAGTTTTTTCGAAACAAGTGTTTCATTCTGGTTTGTCAAAAAAACTTTTATGACTGGCTTCATAGAAAGTTCAGTATTGGAAAACACATATTCACAAGACCTGTGCAAGTGATTTCAGTCGTTTTGCTACGTTTTTGTGCCATTGGTGACAACTTTGGTGAAGTAATTCGTAGTGTCCGGCCATAGACAACACTTTTGGAAATGAGTAAAAACTAACATGAAATAATTTCTCTTACCACATGAATATGTTGTAAATTAATTTTTTTCTAATATAGTTAAGTGATCATAATATTGATACTCTTCAAATCAGTAGGGGAACCAATATTTACAAAAATCTATTTTTGAAGTTATTGCTTAAAAACCTTAAGTGTCCGGTAGTAGACGACTTCCCCCTAGTAATTTTTTCGTAGAAAAATATTGAAAAATGAGCAGGTGACGGAACACCTTCGAGGATGCCTTTTAGAAAACAGGATTTCCGGTGGACACTGTATCTCAGCACAGAATCATCTGAAGTCAAAAAATCAGAGCAAAATATTTTTAATAGATGTTTTTCTGGACCCCAACGATTTTATTTAACTTAATTTTTTTCAATGAAATTGTTGTGGCTGTTTGAAGTAAACACTACGATTTTTCAAGAAAAAATCCGCCATTTTTTATCTGTAAAGTCTCCCCAAAGTAAAAAAAAAAGAAAATCGTTGGGGTTTGGTATTTTATATGTAGAAAATATGTTCCACATTAGAAAAGAATCGGTGAAGTAGTTTTCAAATGACGATGTCCACTCACTTTAAAAATGTGCTTTCGAGAAAAACGCGTTTGAAATTTCTGCTCTTGCTTTCTTGCAGTTTTAGAAAGGAGGAGATAAAGGCCTATAATTTCTAAAGTTTTGCTTCAATTGACTTGTAAATTTGATACAACATTCTTGAAATGTTTTACAATAAGGAAATAAAAAAAATAAAAAAATCGATTTTTTGAAAGCCCCCCCCCCCCCCCCTTAAAACAAACGGAAAAATTTTAAAAGCTTATACAATCAACTTTTCCAGAAATATTACGCACAAGTTGAAAAGTAAAAATCTGCAGTAAATCAGAAAAAAATATTTTTTAAAAAGCTTTTCTTGTAAAGCTATCCTTTTTTATAACCTTTTAATTGATGTAATAAATTTACAAATAGGATATATAGCGGTCAAGTAATTTACAGATGTATTACAGGATATTTTTCGATCAGGTTTTCTCCTCACCAACTTGTGCACAAGCAAAGACATTTTATTAAATCAAGTACCCAAGGACTTAACCAAGAGTTAAAAAGAAGTGCGCGCTTAGATCAAGTTGAAAGCAAGTCCACTTGATGCCGCGTTTTTTAGGTTGCATGAAGCTAAATCTAGAATAGAAATTATGATTTATAAACTCGTGCCTAAATATTTGAATAACTTTACTCCTATTCTGGCGAAAGTTTCATTTTAAACATCAAATGAATGGTTTTAAACAGGGCTATCATTACAAGAAAAACTTTTGTGAAGAATATTTTTTTCGGATTTACTGCAGATTTGTAACATTCAACTGTAAGTAAAATTCCTGCGCAAGTAGATAGTTCATGATTTTTTAAATTGTTTCTGTTCGTTTTGAACCATTGGCTCAAATAGATCCATAAAAATGCATCTTAAAATCACTTTGCATCATAAAATTATCGTTTTATATTTACAGTGGCTTGCTAGGACTCTAATTAGAAAATTTTCAAGAAAAATAGACTTTTTTCACAAAAAACTCACTCCAATTTGGCAGAAATACTTGAAAAAGCATGCGGAACAACCCATATGAGCCTGGCTTCGATCTTCAAGAAAGCCGAAAAGTGAACTAGACCATTTAATAGGAAAGTTTCTAAATTGCCATTATCTTGAATACATAGAATTTCTATTGTCTTTAAACATAAACAAATGGGATGGCCAGTTTTCTGAATTAATTTATTACTTTTCATGTGACACCTCTACTCACTAGTTTCGAGCTTGCCACCTTCCTCGACATATAATTCTGTAATGTGGTCCTGAGGATTCCAAAATTCTTGGAGGCACTTTTGACAGAAACCCCACCAGCGATAGCCTCTTTCGCAAGGGTAAGGCTCTCTTGGGTCCAATTACCACGTGTCATTTTCCTTTGGTACTTGCAAGGCATCTAAAATAGGAGAAAATATATTTGAGTAACACCTAGCTATCCATAAACTAGGTCGGGCTTACCCCACTCAAAGAGTTATGGTTTTACCTCCACAACAAGTACCGCTTTAAAGATTTAACTCAATTCAACTCGAATCAAGGGAAGATACCAACTGCAGTTCAACAACAACGGATTTAGAGCTTTTTTCCCGAATTAAATCTTAAATTCCACTTGCGAAAAATTACAGTCGATTGCGCACTATCGGCACTCTGGACTGTTTTGTTTATTATTTTGACGTTTGACGCTGCACGGTGGGTTTGATGTATTTTAATATGTCTGAAATAGGAAATAAAGTCTGCTTCATTTATTGTCAATTGCATGAATTTTTAGACTATTGAGAGAATCTGATTTGACAGATGACAATTCCGCACTCACTAACACCATCACATTCTTTATATAAACTATCATGTAATAAAAGTTAACAAGGGACTATATGAAAAAAGGACCAACATCAGAGTTCAGTTACTTCAAATTATTTCTACCAAAAAATCAACTTTCATACGCACAGTTGCCGCCTTTAAGAAACTGCGCAGATTGCACCTATTTAGACCCCCGTGCAAATAATTTGCGCGCAGTAAAATCTGCTCCCAGACCTATACATAGACAATGACATATATCGATATTCTTTACATCTTTGGATAAAATTGAATTAAAACAATTGCGACTGGTGTGTCAGTAAAAATTGTCAGGGAATCCATAATTTTTTGGCTAATTTTTCAGCAATTCGAAAAACGCCCGAAATGCATGATTTATTTGTTCCACTTACATTCTTGTACCCGAATGTACAGAATGCAATCTGTTTTCTGTTCGTTTCTTTTCATTTGTTGATCGGTAAATTTTCGATATTAAACTCCTTGGTTCGCATTTCATAATAATTTTCGCCAAAACAATAACGATTATGCCGTTTGGAAATGTGATTCGAAAATCAGAAGCGAGCAACGGCTGAATTAAAAAACTGACACAGGTTGTCTATGTGTGCGTCAGTGCGAAAATATTTCTGCGTGGAAATTATTTGCACAGGAGTCTAAATAGGTGCAATTTCCGCAATAATATTGGAACACAAACAATTGCGTGTAGTTCAGTCATTTATTAACGAATTCATAATTTGTTTTTCATACAAATGTAGCATTTTCTTTACTCTTTCATAAAAAAAAATTAAAAAAATTATTCATTGCTGTTTCGAAGAAATTCTCGTACTTTTCCCGTAATACGGCACATTAGGCGGCGCACACCCTTTTCGTCCACCGTTTTGGCGATTTGATTCCACCAGTTCTTCATTTGAGTCATGTTCCTAACAAGTTTTCCCTTTGCCTTAAGCCTCCGCTTCGTGATTGCCCAGTATTTCTCTATCGGCCGGAACTGGGGGCAGTTTGGGGGGTTGAGGTCCTTCGGTATTACGCTGACCCCGTTTGTTGCGTACCATTCCATAACCGTTTTGCTGTAATGGCAGCTTGCGAGGTCCGGCCAAAACATTACTGGACGGTCGTGGGCACGAATAAACGGCAGAATCCGTTTCTGTAGGCACTCTTTTTTGTAGACTTCTGATGTCATTGTCTTGTCAGTGAGAAAGGCTTTGGTTTTCTGTCCACAACTACATATCCCCTGCCAAATCATGTACTTGCGGGCGAATTTATCCGCAAACACGAACTTAAATTTTGCAGGTACATCCCCCCGAGCCGTCGCCAAATAAAATTTTTGACCTGGGATTTGCCCAAAGTCCGCCTTCACGTAGGTCTCATCGTCCATCAGAATACATCCGTCGAACTTGGTCAGCACTTGGTCGTACAGCTTTCGAGCACGGATTCTGGCCACATTGTTCTGCTTCAGCGTCCGATTTGGCTGTTTGCTGGCTCGGAATGACCTTATTCCTTCCCGGAGACGAATTCGTCGCACCGTACTGTGAGCGGCCTGGAACTTATTGGCCAAATCGCGGTCTGAAAGATTGGGATTCCTCTTGACGGCCTTGATGACTTTCCCACGCAGTTTCCGGTCGACAGTTCCACTCCGACGCTTCGAATGCGGCTTCCGAGCCGTCGTCAATGTTTCCTTGTACTGCTTGATAACACGCCATACGGTATTTCTGGGCATTTTAAGCTGTTTAGCTAGCTTCGATGCCGACAACAATGGATTTTCAAGAAAACTGTGCACAATTTGATCTCTCCGTTCGGCTTCCATGGCGGTTGTTTACAAAATGCTATCGTTTGGTGTTATGACATAAATACATGGTGAAAGGTAATGAATTTCCCGACACGTGGGTGAAAAAAGTTTTTAAATCCGTCCACTAGGAGCGCCACAATGAGCAAAAGAATTTGTTCCAATATTAAATGAAGCAGACTTTAGTTCCAACTTTTGGAGCATTTAAACTTGAAATTACGCGCTGTCAGTTTCAGATCAAGTTATAAAAAAATCATTTCAGAGAATCTAATCTTTTTTGTATTCCAATAATCATTTGATGTGAAAGAGCTATCATTGTAAAAATATCGAAAATTTATGTATAATAAATTTATTTTTACACAATTTATTGATTTTAGGAGGGTGTAGCAAAGTACACCGGGTCACCTAGTAATTGATAAAATTAATGAAATAAATAAAAATAACAAAAATTATAGAAATGCTATAAAATACCATTGTCAAACTTGACGGAAATGATTTGTAAAAAAATGAAATGATATTTCTGAAAAAAAAAATCCACTGAAATGACATGAATTGACCCAAATTAAAAAAAAAAACGACTATGAACACATTCCAATACAAAATGAAAAAAAGGACAAATAAAAAACGCTGACTCAATAAACAAAATTTATATAATCAATATGAGAAAACACTAAATAATAATAACGACAAAACTTAAAATTGCTTAACATTACAAAAGTGACTTAAAATTATTTCCATTAAACTTGCTTTTAAATTTCCATTGTTTTGATTTTTTTTCATTTGTTTTGTTTTTATTCTCGTTTATTGTCCTTTTTGGTCCAAACAAAGAGTAATTTAACTTTCCTTTGCGGTTAGGTTCTATATGACCCGAACTGTACTTTCTCGATGCGTTATCTCAGGAACGGTTAAAGCTAGATATCTACATGAAATTTTCTGACTTTTTTTTAAATGAGGAGCTCTATAATTTCTCATTTTAAGATTTCTGAAAAGGGTTACCGGAGTCACCCAGTACAAAAAGGACAATTAGCCGGATTATTTACGTTTTAATTTTTATAGTCTTCATCAATCGACCAAAAACACCTGAAAATTTGGGTGTTTTGCAACAAAGATATATAATTTTTGTTGAGGTCGTATTGAAAAACTTTTGATTGATATGAATTCAGATAGATTTAGAGCTCATATTGAAATAATTAAATTGCTTGGTTTTACAGACCACAGCTGGTTATTAGAAAAAATGTGAAAAAATAATTTTTAAATGATTTTATAACTATATTTTCATGAAGATCAAGGAATTTGATGCAAAAAGTTGCCGTTCTGTTAATTTCCAACCGCTAGCGATGTATTAATTACTAACAGAATGATAGGGTGACTAATCGAGGACCAAATCTGAGGTATATCAACTTTTACTTTACACTTTTTGCTAACCTCAGCATAACTACTTCGGAATATTAAATTTTTTTTTAAAATAATACTATCAGGAATCAAATTCGACACGTCAATTGACTCAAGAATTTTAAATCTGCTCATTTAAGACATTTTATGTTGAAATAATTTCAGAAATCTCTCGTTGTATGTTTTTTTTTCGGTTCTTAATATGATGAAACATACATGGTATGTTATTCTGTAAAAAAAAACAAAGATTTTCAAGCAGAAAATCAATGATTTTTCATTTTTATGTTATTTTTCCATTCATATGTCAGATGACATAGGAAACCAAAAACATTTATTTATTTTAAATGAATCTTTAAATCAGTAAAAGTTTAGCTGACAGCAGGCACGGTCCTAGAGCATGCACTTGAGAGAAGGAGGGGTGCAATTGCAATGAGACTTTCACATTTGCTGCACACTGTTCCTTACTTGTCTTCCCTTAAAGAACATGTCACAAAATAAGAGATGTGTATTTTGAAAAATCTAAATTGAAGAAGAACAGTGAAAATTTTTAACAAATTTTCTCGACATACTTTTTTTTTTTAAATTCCTTTTATATAACTTCATACATCCTTTTAAAAAACAATCTGCAATTTTTTTTTTGTATTCACTGCGATAAAATACTGATAAAAAGATAATTTTCGTCATTTGTTTATTTGATAGTTTAAAAATTATCACTTAAAGAACTCTTCGAAGAATCTTTTGATATAAATTTCAAAATAAACCCAACTGATAGAAAAAACATACATTTTGGTAGAAGAAAATGTAGAAAAAAATCTTCAAGTTATCAACAATATTTTTTCTGAGCATCTTCATATTAGCGCAAGACTTTCACCGAATTATTAATAATTCTCATTTTGGTACAATACGTTAGGAAATCCAAAGATTTATTTGAGAAAAGTGTTTGTTATTAGTTTACAGCATTTTTGAACTAAGTAAACTGAAGGTGATTTTTAATGTGAAATCGGGCGCTGAATCCGAAAATGAAATTCAAAAAAATTTTCAGTAGAGCAGTTTTTAAGTTATGCTCCAAATATGAAAATTTGAAAAAAAAGTACTTTTACTTGGATTAAAATATCTCGGACTGCATAACAGTAACTTGAAATCTCTTTTTTGAATATAAAAAGTGAATAAATTTCATATCGATCATTTGAACTTTATTTTTTCGTATAATCAACAGTATTGTTGATATTCATGACTTTATGATAGAAAAAATTAAAAAAAACGCATTTTTTTTAGAATTTTTTTTGTTTCAATACCATTTTAAACAAAGATTTTAAGTAGTTATTTATCAAGTTTGATTGGAAATTGAAGGAGTTATGGTTACTTTACCATAATAGTATTTTTTTCATTATTGAATAATTCAACGAACCGCACTGTACTAATCATAGTATAAGAAGAATTAAACATGGAATATCTCACTCGCTTCAATTCAAAATTATTTATCAGCTTACCAGAAGGTCACATGCCAAATTCCAGAAAGATCTGAGCATGGGTAGGGGTTATTTGAGTCTGAAACGTGAATTTGATTTTAAGGTATTGTGCTCGGAAGAAAAAAAAATACTGGTTTTTCTTAAATTATATTTTTCATCACACGCCGATTCATTTTTATTATAAATTTAATTAAAGCCTAGATAAGAACAAATATGTCACTTAAAGACTGCAACACGGTTTGACTTGAAACAAAACAGTTATTGCTGATCAAAGATTGTATTTTGGCCGAAAATTCTCAATGCGTAAAAAGTACTCATTGTGGGTTAGGCAAAATTTGTGTAAGGCCAAAATATTCAATTTTCACAAAAAAAACCTTAAATATTTCCAAACTTTTTGTATATTTTAAAATTGATTTTAAATTAAAAATATTGAATAAAATGTTTATTTCTAATAGTTAATACTATTTATTAATAAAATAAACAGGGTGAATATAATTTTTAAGCTGGATTTCTGCTTAAAATTTTAATCATTTTTGTGTGGATGAATTAAAAGCACTAATGGCGATATAATTGGTATTAATCTAGAAATTCAGCCGTGTTG
This sequence comes from Uranotaenia lowii, assembly GCF_029784155.1. Taxonomy (NCBI): domain Eukaryota; kingdom Metazoa; phylum Arthropoda; class Insecta; order Diptera; family Culicidae; genus Uranotaenia; species Uranotaenia lowii. The sequence goes on along the minus strand of NC_073692.1, from coordinate 178,512,181 downwards.
ATCACAGTTAGACAAACATCTTCCTAATGTTCAAATTGAGCGATTGCCTTTTTCAGAGAAAGTCGAGTGATGACGGTATAGTTAAAACAAAGGCAAGTTTTTAGAGCATAGAAAATGTTTTTTTTAAACTGTTAATCATTATTTAAATTGTTTAATTTTGATAACGGCTCAAAATTCATATATGAGGTTGAAAAGGGCACTAAATTATTGAAATTACACATAAAAATATTCGCTGGAGTGTTCAATTTTGTTTATTTATCACTAACAAACTTAAATTTTCCAGTTTTATGTTAAACCACGTTAAACTATATTATGTATAGGCTTACAATTTTTCAACATATGAATACGAGATGTGGCTGAAGAATCAAGCATCCCAGCGCTTCCCTCTTTTGAATGAGCACTAAAAATCAATTGCAATTTAGATATTTTCATATTTTTCAAATTGTTCTTTAACAGAAAGTTAAAAGAGAAAAAAATATTTTAAGTAAGTATTTCTAATAACCATAATCACTTTTGTAATTGACTTTTTCAAATGTGTCATTCTATTGAAATTTAATAGAAAATTGTTAAAGTATGAGAGAATAACGCAGGTTTGTTTTGGAATTGAGTTAAACATTGTTTATTTCCTTCGTCAAGTCCTTATAAGCTAACTTAGACATATAGCGATAACAATCTTGTCGCTTAACCTAGGTGATTCTCAACTCAGAACCATTCCTTAAATACTATCACATTCTGGGCTAACCACCCAGAATAAATTGCCAACACTGCAGGGTAACTCATAACCACTAGCTGCGTTGGCTGAGTTTTGCGTGCATGATGACAACATTTATATTGTTGTCATCATCATCAACCGTCAACCGCTATTGTTCTCAATATGCGAATTGACGAAAGAGAATGAAACCAAAACAATCGGTTTTCGAGTCCAGAAAATCGTAAGTATCAACAAAAATGAAGAACTATTAGCCCAAAAATTGGTCAAACACAAAATGCACAACCATTTGCTCGTGTAAATTAAGGCATTTGAGGGCAAATAAGTGATTTATTTTGAGTTGCCTCTACATTTTTTTATGAAGCTCAAATGTATGAAACATACATGTGAGGGGCAAAATAAAGTGTCCAAATTATTTTTTTTTCAATTTCTTTTATTTTTCTGGTTAAAATTCAACGAAAACACATCGTAATAATTTTTAAAATATTGTTTATTATGTTCTTTTCAATTTTTGTTAATGTTGCGCTGGAAAAAAAAGAAAGTTTTTCTGATAGATAAAAAACAGTTAATATTCCAAAAAAAAAACAGGGGCAAAATAAAGTGTCCAGATCAGTACAGCTTCAAATAATTCAAACTGAAGGCAAACAAGAACGATTTAATAATGGGTATGGCCTCCTTCAGCCTTCAACACCTCCTGCAAGCGCTTCGGCACACTTTCAACAAGGTTGTGCAAGTGTTGTGGGTCGAGTTCTTCCCACGCATGCTCCAGGGCATCAAAATAAGTTCTTTTATTTGTCACACCAGTCTTATCAATCAGAGCATCGAGGATGGCCCACAGATTTTCGATGGGGTTCAAATCAGGACTTTGTGAAGGCCATTCAAGGGGTTTGATGTGGCAGGAACGGGAAAATGACTTCATCAGATTGGCCGTATGCTTCGGATCGTTATTCTGCTGTAAAACGAAGCGCTCTCCGAGACCCGTCTTGATGAGAGAGACCTCGAGGTTTTCCGGCAGGATATTGCAATATGACTCAGCTGTCATGATTCCGTCAATTTTTACCAAATTGCCCACCCCACCCCAAGAAAAGCACCCCCACACCATCACGTTACTTCCTCCGTGCTTGACTGTTCCTTGGATATGGCGGTCTTGGAGCTCCTCACCCGACTTGCGCCACATATGATCCCGCTTCTTCCGGTTGAATAGCTCAAATTTGGATTCGTCGGCCCACAACAATGTTTTCCTCTGAATCAAAGCAATCGAAAGATTCCTTTTAACTCAACCACGGTAAATGAAAAATTCAGATACCGGTATTTCGATAGCAACTTACTATCTTCTTCAGTAAGCGTTTTCGATTGGTATCGAGCACGGAGCAACGGAGGATGTAACGTGATGGTGTGGGTGTGCTTTTCTTGGGGTGGGGTGGGCAATTTGGTAAAAATTGACGGAATCATGACAGCTGAGTCATATTGCAATATCCTGCCGGAAAACCTCGAGGTCTCCCTCATCAAGACGGGCCTCGGAGAGCGCTTCGTTTTACAGCAGAATAACGATCCGAAGCATACGGCCAATCTGATGACGTCATTTTCCCGTTCCTGCCACATCAAACCCCTTGAATGGCCTTCACAAAGTCCTGATCTGAACCCCATCGAAAATCTGTGGGCCATCCTCGATGCTCCGATTGATAAGACTGGTGTGACAAATAAAAGAACTTATTTTGATGCCCTGGAGCATGCGTGGGAAGAACTCGACCCACAACACTTGCACAACCTTGTTGAAAGTGTGCCGAAGCGCTTGCAGGAGGTGTTGAAGGCTGAAGGAGGCCATACCCATTATTGAATCGTTCTTGTTTGCCTTCAGTTTGAATTATTTGAAGCTGTACTGATCTGGACACTTTATTTTGCCCCTGTTTTTTTTTGGAATATTAACTGTTTTTTATCTGCCAGAAAAACTTTCTTTTTTTTCCAGCGCAACATTAACAAAAATTGAAAAGAACATAATAAACAATATTTTAAAAATGATTACGATGTGTTTTCGTTGAATTTTAACCAGAAAAATAAAAGAAATTGAAAAAAAATAATTTGGACACTTTATTTTGCCCCTCACTGTACATATATGGTCAGCAAATCCGAATTCAACACTCTAGGTACCTCAACGATTTATAACCAATTTGAATTTCGTATGTCAACCAACGTGTTTTAGACAAAAATTAGGAAAAGCGGTCAGTTAACTAACCTAATGATTATTTGATTGATGAAAGTTTTGTTAGTATAATGAAAACTAACAAAGCTTAGAGGTAGTTTTGAAATTTAAGTAGACAACATTGTCCGATGAAATCCAAATACAAATCCAAATACAAATACAAATACAAATACAAATACAAATACAAATACAAATACAAATACAAATACAAATACAAATACAAATACAAATACAAATACAAATACAAATACAAATACAAATACAAATACAAATACAAATACAAATACAAATACAAATACAAATACAAATACAAATACAAATACAAATACAAATACAAATACAAATACAAATACAAATACAAATACAAATACAAATACAAATACAAATACAAATACAAATACAAATACAAATACAAATACAAATACAAATACAAATACAAATACAAATACAAATACAAATACAAATACAAATACAAATACAAATACAAATACAAATACAAATACAAATACAAATACAAATACAAATACAAATACAAATACAAATACAAATACAAATACAAATACAAATACAAATACAAATACAAATACAAATACAAATACAAATACAAATACAAATACAAATACAAATACAAATACAAATACAAATACAAATACAAATACAAATACAAATACAAATACAAATACAAATACAAATACAAATACAAATACAAATACAAATACAAATACAAATACAAATACAAATACAAATACAAATACAAATACAAATACAAATACAAATACAAATACAAATACAAATACAAATACAAATACAAATACAAATACAAATACAAATACAAATACAAATACAAATACAAATACAAATACAAATACAAATACAAATACAAATACAAATACAAATACAAATACAAATACAAATACAAATACAAATACAAATACAAATACAAATACAAATACAAATACAAATACAAATACAAATACAAATACAAATACAAATACAAATACAAATACAAATACAAATACAAATACAAATACAAATACAAATACAAATACAAATACAAATACAAATACAAATACAAATACAAATACAAATACAAATACAAATACAAATACAAATACAAATACAAATACAAATACAAATACAAATACAAATACAAATACAAATACAAATACAAATACAAATACAAATACAAATACAAATACAAATACAAATACAAATACAAATACAAATACAAATACAAATACAAATACAAATACAAATACAAATACAAATACAAATACAAATACAAATACAAATACAAATACAAATACAAATACAAATACAAATACAAATACAAATACAAATACAAATACAAATACAAATACAAATACAAATACAAATACAAATACAAATACAAATACAAATACAAATACAAATACGAATACAAATACAAATACAAATACAAATACAAATACAAATACAAATACAAATACAAATACAAATACAAATACAAATACAAATACAAATACAAATACAAATACAAATACAAATACAAATACAAATACGAATACAAATACAAATACAAATACAAATACAAATACAAATACAAATACAAATACAAATACACATACACATACAAATACAAGATAATCGGTCCAGGGAATTGCTAGTTGCAGCTGTTTTAGTTTGGCAGACCGACTGTTTTCCAATCTTAAGCCTTTAAGTGATAAATATATTCTTTTATTTAATAGACACCCCCCCGGAGTGGATAAAATTGAAAATTCATAAGTACTTCTGCTAGGAAAAGATTTTATGGAAATTTCAGCGTTTGCAAGTATTTTGAAACGGTCACACCATTTAGTCATAACCATTTAGGCCAAAAAAAATTCAAAAAAAAAAATCATTAGTACTTGAGTTTTGAAGTCGACAATGAAGTATTTCCTAGGTGATTGTGCAAAATTATTTTTACCATGTCATTTTACATCTCAAACTCACGCTAATTTAAAAATCTGAAAAAAAAGCAAGATAGTCCTTTTCATAACCAACACAACGCTACTAAAGTTTTGCACATCAGAGCTCTATTATCGAAACTATCACCGCATTTGCACAGGTCAGTTTTTTGAGCCAATCTACAAAATGCACATGGACAGTTTTTGAAATTCGATATGGCCATTTTGGTTGCAACTCTAAAGTACATACACACAAATTAAGGACTCAATTTGGAATAAATACAAAATGATTTTATGTGAAACAGTACCAATTTGCTGTTTAGTTATTTCTAGAGATGATCATTACTAATGGATGCTGTTAGCACAAATGTCCAGTAGTCAGTAAATTTTCAAGATCCAATAAATGTGGTATAACAGCAAGCCACTAAACAACCGCAAGACGACAACGACGACAAGCAAAAGTAGATATGTAAGTATTTCCGAGACATGACGCAAATTGTGACAACACGACCTGCTGCTAGCATACAATTCGGCGTGGATTGAACGATGATTGGTGTTCTCAAGGGTGTCGTACGTATCTATCGATTACTTTAGGAGCACTGAGTGATACCGCAGGTGATATTCGTTCACATTTACTGGTCCCGACAAGGGAGTGCTGTAGTAGCAGAGAATGAGTGTTGCTTCTATCGACAAGCTGTTGTGTACCGTGTGGCACTAATTGATTGATCATCTTCACTCGAGCTGAGAGGTCCAGAAGGAAGGATAATTTGCATAATAGATGTTTATGTAACCTCTAAGTGAAGCCGGATGTAATCATTAATTAGTGGCGAGTGTGGGAATATCCAGGATTGGGAAAGTCACTGGGTCGCAGTTGCTGCATTGAATAAACCTGGTTGAATATTGAAATTAAATACTCTACTTTATCCTTTACATGTAACAAACGGTATTTGCCATATTCTTCCAATTAAAAATAATTTAAAATATTCCATCCAACAAATACGTTGATTTCCTTTGATGCAAAATCATGAATCCAACCAACCACAAAAAAAAACCTAAACTTCTTAACGTTCAGAAAAAAAATAGTTGGAGCCCTTTCTGACGAACAAAAACCAACTGTCGTCGTTTGCGTGGAGTTCACCAAATGCGGCAGATTGATACTATGACCAGCCACATGCAGAGAAGGGAGCAGCAAGTGCTCATAAAAATATATGCCTATGTTGCCCAGGCCGTCCAACTGGTTTTTCCACGAAATCGGCAGCCAAAAGCTCAACGCACTTTTTGTTTATACCCAACTGATAAACGCCATATGAGCAGAAAACATGCTCCGATGCTTGGGGAGGGAGCATAAAAAAGACCGGTCTCAAAAATATGCTTCTCTACTCTCAACAGTTGTTTTACTCATTTGAGATTTATCATTTTCATGCTCAGAGAAAAAAGTTTAAATCCTAAAGAGTAGACAGCATTTTTGCAGCATAGTGACGTCATCGATTTCCAAGCCATTTAAAGTTCCGATTCACTGTTCCGCGATGGCGACGGTGGGAGGTTGCGAGACACAATTCTCAAAACATGGTCGGTTAGCTTACAGTTCTCAGACTTGGCTGGCACGCGATAGGAAACATGTGAATGTGTTCGCTCTGTTTTGAAATTTCCCTCCTTTGCTTTGACTAATGACTGCTTGTGGAGCCATGTGGAAGAATCCGATTTCCACAACATCAAAAGAGCATTTTCAACTAAGAAAAGTATACGTTCTTCTGACGAAACAAAACCAAAACATTGAATTGGACAATACCCGATCAGGAGGGAAAAACAAAATTATATCAAAATGAGATATTTTGATACTTATTTTTTTTATATCTAAATGAGTTATAATTCAGTACTCGTAGGATGTTAACATATCTCAAATTATATCAAAAAATCAATACGATCATAGCTAAATTATATCAGTTTTTGATATGCTCCTATCAAGATTATATCTCGTTCAGATAGCATAATTTGATATTGGACAGAACAAATTATATCAAAATTATAACTTATCAAGATATGAGTGCTTCGAGAAAATTTTCTAGTGGAAGGTCAATAAACCACATTGTTTGTTAAAACCATGCCCCATTTTTGGTTTCCTAAAAATTTGATTCAATTTTATGAATCTGTTGAGCGAAACTCGTTAATGTACGGTTTGAGCCGTTGACTTCGATGTCCGTGTTTCAGAAAAAGTTGTACGTATATCAAAATAAGATATAATCATTTTATTTTAGGACAATCCGAAAAAAATTTTGATAATTGAATATGAGCTCAACCTCATTCAAGTTTGTCAATCAAAATAAGATATAATTCAGATTGGAGGAACTTTAAATCGAAAATTTGGAGTACTTAATTATAACTGAATCAGATGTAAATATCTTGGTGAGATACGTTTGAGTTATTATTTTGATATGCTCTCCTGATCGGGTAGTTTTATAAAAAAATAGCTCAACATAGTACCTAGCTGTTTAGAGAGTGCTTGATTTTCTATTTTGACCATTTGGCAGGCAAATGTTGGATAATGTGCAACCTTAGGCCCCACAGGAGTCCTATTACCTCTTATTCACAACTCCTATCTCAACCTCCCCGTATTACCGGCTGGGATGCGAGTAACCTAAGCGGAGATCGGGTATCCAACCCCGGTGGATGCTTTGGTCGCATGCAGACTGAGAAGGTGAGCGACTGGCTGACAATAATGTTTTGCTTGCCCAAACACAATTGCTCCACTACCTCATCGAAAGCTCCGAGGCAGCAGTTCTCAAAGTCAATGTCGAAAAGACCAAATTGATGGAGACCAACACAGGAAATCCCTCCAGTTCATGGTAGCTGGCCAACAAGTTGAGAAAGTGGAGTGCTTCCAGTATCTTGGTAGCCAGATAACGCCTGATGGTGGTACTAAGTAAAACATCGAAACCTGGATAAAAAAAGCTCGATTTGCATTTGCGAGCCTCCGTAATATCTCGCGCTCATGTTAGATATCTCTACGAACAAAAATTCTATTCTTTAACTCAAACGTCAAATCCGTATTGCAGTATGGGTGCGAAACTTGGTGCACATGTGCGGTAACGATGCAAGTATTTGTTAATCGCTGCCTGCGGAATATCATCCGCGCTTGGTGGCTTGGCAACTGGATCTCAAATAAGGAAAAAGATGAGAACGAGATTTGCATAGAGGCGCTTGAATGGCATCCAGAAAGGCATCGAAGAAGAGGCAGAAACCCAGAAACCCAAAAACCCAGAAACTCGTGACGGCGGAGCCTAGCCACCGAAATACGAACTGTCGACGAGAGTCTCGACTGGGACCAAGTGAATACGCTGTCTCTAGATCGTCAACAGTGGAGGTCTTTTACCACGGCTCTATGCTCCGGAGAATCGATGCGGGACCATTAACATGTTTGTCGGCATGGGACCCATATTCGGATGACGGGTGTATTTCCTGGGAGACTCCGTTACATAAAAAAAAGTGTGACGCTCTCTTACTCCAGTTAGCCGCTCAGTTTAGCCACATGTTTCAAATCTTAGAGATCTCCCTCTTTGCTTCCTCGCTCTGAGAATTTTTCTTCCCCGACTAGTAAAACTACCAAAATGAGCGTGACGACGAACGTGTTAACGGACGTGTCATTTAAGCTTAGCTTAGCTTGATTAACTACTCATATCCACCTTAAACCTTAAAACCCGAAATACATGGTTGTAGAAAATGTATAGATTGCTTGTTCCAAAAACATATTATGATAACAATCACTTCGAGTTCCACGATCGCTGGCGTTTCTCAGTAGAACAAGTTCTACATCGCCAATGGTTGCTACTCCGTGATTGACCGAGGCCATCAATTTTGATCAGTGGTCGAATGAATGGTGCTTGGGTTTAGCAACTCATTCACACTACACAAAACTGATGCTCTCATTTTTTTTTTTCACGTAAATAACGGCGCCGGCCACGTCCTAGTAGTCAATGGATAGATTGGAAGAAAGAGAAAAGGATGAAAGATCTATTTTGTGCTTTAGGACCGAGGTCACCTCTGCATCCTAGCAAAATATTTTTGGTTGGGAGAGGGGTTGAAGGAATTGATTGGGAGACACTTTTGACTAGTGTAACGGTGAACCATAAAAAATTTTCTTTAACTTCTATTTGTTCCTATTGAAAGCTTTCAGTTCATAAAGAGGCATGAGTATGTTAAATTTAATAGAGAGAAAAATTTACTTTAAAGGGACTCTGAAAATTCTTGTTTCGTATTGCTTCTTATTTCGAGTGAAAATTTTAGGATTGTAGGGCATTGTCTTAACAATTCGAATGATCTAAAAAACAACCAAAAAAAAGATGCAAAAAAAATGTTTGCATTTATTTCGAAAAAACGTTTCAGAGACCATTAAACAACACATAATCGAAGACCACGGAATTCGAATATATTAACCGTGTTATCAATATTTCAATTAACATGAAGTACTCACCCTGCACAATTCCTGATTCCTACATTATTCAATTCATTACAAACATCCAACTTTTTGTTCCTATTTTTGTCTTATTCTGTATGTCTGATGACCATTCAAAGCTTCCCCTGCTTTTGGTACAAAATAAATACTCGAAAGTTTTATTTTGAATACTTTATTAAAGAATCAAAGCTACGATTCTTAAAATGCGTGGGAAATTGACCACACCATCAATTCTGGCGCATGAATCCCCAAAATCATCAAAAACACCTTTTTCCGTTAATTCCAGGGAGCTGCTTAGCTACATAAACCTCACAGAGCTTATCCCATTACATTATTACAGTTTTTTACGAACTTCATAAAGTTCATCTTTCAACTACTTATCATTCAACAATCTCCCATAACAAATATTACAGTTTAATGATCAAACTACTAGGATTGACTCAAAAACAATTTTAGACCATTTTAATTTTGAATGTGCCTTAATTTGTTAAAAATGTAGCTATAGCTTTCTATTATATTCAATTTCGCCCACAACTCTTTTTTCGTTCAGTAAGCTAAATATAAATATATCCATCTCTTAGAGACAAAGAGGTACAAGCTATTTTGAAAAAACACGCATGAAAGTTTCCGTGATGAGTGATTCTTCAAATACATATTTCTCAAAAGATCCGGTCATCTTCCGATTAAAGTAGCAGTAAATAAGATAATTCAACATTTAAAATTCGCACCACAGAGCTGGATACAAATAAAGATATCACAACCTTTGACATAAATAACATGAAATGAGTTATCCATGTGCTTGTCTGCATGATCTACACGATGTTGAAATAAAAAAAGATTTTTAAACTCATACCTTTCGACGATCTGAAAAAATTGATTAAACTTATCTTATTTAATTAAACAGACTATAAAGCAGCACTTTTTCTACACTTCAAAATAACTAATAAAAACAATCGAGTTTATAGTGTTCAAAAGTTTAAAGCTTTTTTTTGTTACTGATGGTTCTTGAAAGGTAGCTTTGAATAGTAAATTAACTATATGTATGATTTAATACAGTGCATGGTTTATCAATCAAACAAAGAAAAAACAGTTTTTGCACAGGGTAAAATTAATTTTTAAAATTTAATTTTATAGAAAAAAAAATGACCAGTTTCGTCCACCATAAGGAACATTTTTTTTTGTAGCGGCCCACCACACTCCCCCACACCAAAAGGCTCAATTGAGCCCCCTGGTAATGGACGCTACTGTTCTCAGCACGTCTGGCAGCAAAACAAAGAAACTTCAACGCGAACAAAATTTTTATCATGATGAGAACACAAAAGTTTATTATTTACTGCGAGGAAATGTATGCTATAATTAAACAAGATTACGATAAGGATCTCAATGGAAAAAAATTTCCTTTAAAGAGATCCATTTCTTTTTTTTTTAAATAATGTTAACTTATCAAATATTATGCTAGATTTACTTAAGTTTACTTATTAATAGTTAAAAGTACGACAAACGAAAACTACGATGCTACAAAAACAAACAAAATTTGATTAAAAAAAACTGGTTGTTGATCGACTTTTTGAACGATTCAATTTTTCTTTTAATAACTGTACTACTTTGACTTTAAACATGGAACGGTTGTTGATGGTCTTTATTTCAGTAGGTAAAGCTGCTGCAGTAGGTAAAGGTGGAATTTCCATTTTACTGAAAATTTTCACTTCAGTACACAGTGATTAATTCTCCGTAAGACTGACATGATACATGTTCTTTTTATGATTTGGAAATACTACGGACATTACAATTTTACCTACTACGGCCCGTTACAATCAGTTTGAAATTCATAGCAATAATTATCTAACACTCTCATTATCTCTAATGTTTACTTTTCCAAACGTATAGTTGCAAAATGAAAATCCTTAAAATTGGTTTTGAGCCTAGCGCTGATTTTCAGAAGTCTGAAAAAAGATGACTTCTAGAATTATTGTAGTATTTTACTCTACATTTTCATCTCTCAACAACATGTGTTTTATTTCATTTGTAAAATGACATTTATAAGAAAAAATTATTTAAACTTCCAGGTATACAAATCACGACAATTTTATTTTTATCAGCAGTTTTTCGCAGTGATTATTACAAATTCGCTGATTGTTGTCTAAATGGATGTAAACGTTATGTGGAAGAATATTGAAATGAGTATTCAATTGGAAATAATATGTTAGAAGATATCATTTTCTTCTCTCATTAAATATTTTTCGAAATGTATCTGACTATATTCAATGAAATTCAGGTAGAGGAGGGGAAGCAAAGCGCTTTTTATATTGGAGACTAATTTGCAAATGACCCTACCCCCTCCCGCCACCCCTCCCACTTCTTTCGTTCCCAGCACCTCCGTCTCTCTCCTAAAAGCTTTAGAACCGCATCTGAGCATACCGTTCCTGATGATTGAAAAGATGTATTTCTTTCTTTGCTGTTCCCAAAAGATGCATGAATACGGATTTTTGCATTTGTTTATCTACCGAAAGCATTCTATTGTTGATATTTTGGTTAGTGCATGACGACTACCTTTTGTGAACTGATTATTCGACCGAATAACTTTTATGAAACCCATTTAGTCTATAAGAGTTTTTATACCTTTTGAACGATTTATAGACGCTACGACAAGTTATTTATTTGCCTGTTTTAAAACCTAACCGACTTGAAAAAATCGTATAAGAACACAAATGCTTTTAAAAAAAATCATGTGTTGTTGTTGGGCCCAAAAGGAACCGGAAACCGTTTGAGACTTTTATTGGCCCACCTCTGACCAGTCTAGTGCTCAGTCTGCATTCTATGAAAAAAATCAGGAATATTTCTGAGGTCGTTATATGTAAAATTGCATCCCTCCACAGTTCTAAACCAGAGTCTGGTGGACGAATATCACACTGTAATGCTGTCTTATCAAAAATGTATTGGAATTTTCATTAAAATTATATTTTTGAAAAATACTTGATCATTTGGATTTTTTGAGAAAACACGTTCAAAATAATTCAAAACTTTGTGATCATCTCGGAAATTTCATTTTGTTATCAAAAATTTGAAATCCAAAGTAAAATTTCAAAGAAACTTCAAAAACTACTTAATTTTTTCCTACTTTTTTGCTAAGAAAATGATTACCCTCTGCGAAAGAATTAATAAATCTACAAGAGTCTATGCTTAACTCCAGCTTCTTTGGGTTCTGTTACTAACTCTCAGATATCTTTTAACTATACATTGACGAAGCGTATTTTTCTTTAGACTACAAAGCCAGAAAGAACCTTTTAGGGGCTAAATGCACATATACTTTAAAAAAAATACTCTTTTTCTCCCATATTCAAATAGATAGGAGTCTGAAAACTTTATGCACATGAGCGCACAACTGTTTTATATACGTAAGAGTTATTTTTCTGTTAAAATCTTTTACAGTTTTAAGGAAAATAATTTTAAAATAAAAGTAGTCAAAATAGCCGATTTCCAAAACCAGGCGGGCTGAATGCGCATATTTATGTTTTTTGCTAAATTTCAATTACACTTGCAATATTTTGATATTTTTTCAATTGTAAATGGTAGAAACTGATGCGTCAAGGTTGAAATTTTGGCGAAATTTAAAATATCACTTGTTATTTTGCATAAACCATAGTAAGGGATGCCATATGGCCATCAGAACGCAGCAAAAAATGACGTTATGCTCCCATATGTTTTTTCGATGCCTTTTGGGTCACCAAGCATCAGCGTTAGTCAGCGTAACGCGTTTCAATTTTGTATGGAAATTTGTATAGAAGAAGAAATTTTTGCACATTACATCATTAAGAAAATTTAAATAAGCTTGAAATGAAGTCGGTTTTGGATTTTTAGTTTTGACTATTCTTAAGCTTTAATTTTTTTAGCATGACAAGCAGCTAAGAATTTCATGAAAAAAAGTTATAACCATTTAAAAATAAAAAAATCTGAAACGATTGAAAAGTATTTAAAAATGACAGATTCTTTTTGCAACAGCTGTAAATAATTGCATGAAATGTTTTTGCAAATGTTATAAATCAATAAGTTCTCTGGAAATGCGAAGTAGTTTTTAAGATTTTTTATTTTCATCCTGCGGTTACACAACTTTCAAATACAGTGAGCGAAATAATAATAGCACCACTATGTGTTTTGCTTGTCAAAATATGAATGATTATAAATTACGATAATTTTTGTCCACAGTTTGTTCTAAATTGCCTAACGGATAAATCAAGCATAAGTTTACTTTTTTTTGGACGTAGCAATTGGCGTTGAGGATCAAAAATGTGAAAAAGGGGTGCGAAATAAGAATAGCACCACTTGAGTTTTTCAACAAATACAAGAATATTTTTAAAAATTTACTGTGTAAAAGTGAATAATAATGCGTTTACAAATTATTTGAATAGATAACTGCATTTTCAGGAGTTTTCCAGAATTCCAAAGGTTTTCAAAGGTATTAAAAAGGGGGTTTTAAGAGATGCTCCTCTGGCGTTAAGAAATTTGATCTTTGAGCTGTAATTCTTTACCAAACTACTTACTTTTTTCATTCAAATGACGTGAAATGATGAAATAAACATTCGGGATTAGTTTTGAAACAGATAATATAACTTGAAAATAAAAAACTTTGATTTTGTTCAGTAAACCACACTATTTCCAGTTTCAAATCGTAGATGGCAGCACTACCATGCATTTGAAACCAAATTTAGTCTCAATATTGATTTCCAGGTATATTTAGGCCCATATTCATCATTTTGAGGTATTTTCCCATCACAGTTTTGTGAAGGTTCACGCTGCAGAAAGCTTTTCCGGAATTGCAAAATAATGACCAGCACAAAATTGTACAACTTCCAAAATTCCTGCTCATCTCAACTTCCGATTCAATTGCGAATCATACTAATAATACTACTAGCCGTCTAGTCCATCAAACTCCATCGCAAAGTATAACTTTATACTGATAATTGATCCAAAAAATTCACTTTTAGTGGCCTTGATGCAATTCTATTTTTTTTTTTTTTTATTTATTGATCTTAAAATTTCCAAAGCGTTCACACGGTATATATATTTATTTCTTGACCAAAATCATCCAGCACTTCCTAATTAATCCCAGATATTCGAAAATGGGCATGAATTTGGTTAAATGGCAGGATAGTGCTGCCATCTATGACTTAAAACTAGAGAAATAGTGTTTGACTATTGAATAACATTAGTATTTTTGAATTCCAACCTACTTTTTGGATTCAAACTCAGCCTAAAATCTATGTTTCATCATTTTGCATCATACTTATGAATGTTAATGAAGAAATCAAGCAGTTAGATAAAGTTTTATAGCTCAAATATCAAATTCCTTAACGCTAGAGGAGAATCTCTTAAAACCTCCTTTTAAAACCTTTGAAAACTTTTTGACTTCTGGAAAACTCCTAAAATGCAGTTATCTATTCAAATAATTCGTAGAAGCATTATTATTCACTTTTTCATAGTAAATTTTTAAAAATAATCTTGTTTTTGTTGAAAAACTCAAGTGGTACTATTCTTATTTCGCACCCCTTTTTCACATGTTTGGTCCTCAACGCCAATTGCTACGTCCAAAAAAAGTGAACTTATGCTTTATTTATCCGTTAAGCAATTCAGACCAAACTGTGGAAGAAAATTTTCGTAATTTTCAATCATTCATATTTTAACAAGCAAAACACATAGTGGTGCTATTTTTATTTCGCACACTGTATGCTGACAAAAACGCAAAAGTTTAGAAAATAATTTAGAACTTATTTTTTCGATAACATTGAATAACTTTTCTGGGGTTCAAGTAAGGTTTGTGTTTTGTTCACATGAATTGTACTGCAAGAATAAAGGAATATTTTCATCCAAAGTTGAATTTTTTGCAACTTTCAGAACATTTCTGGCGATTTTTGAATGAATATGTTTGTTTTCGCTTACAAATTTCTATACAAAATCAAACTCTTTGCGCTAATTCAGAACTGAATTCCAAAAATTTTATTGCTATTTCTGGCAGCAAAACCAATGAAAAAAGTTATGAGAGGTGTAAAAATTTAAGAATTTAAAATTTCCGTTCAAAGCTTGCAGCGGTCTAATGACCATATTTTATGGTAACATTATGTTCAAATCATACTTTCAGCAGATTAATATTTAGCTCTTCTATTTTCATTCTATAATTGTAATTGTTATCGTAATTGTAATTGTAATTTAACAAGGCTAATCTATTATTTCTTTTTACAGGCATTTTACTTGCATGATATGGGTATTCGAAACCAAGTAACCAAAAGTCACAAATTTACTTGAAAGAAGGCATTGAAAGTTACATATTGGCTGACAAAGAGAATCGACTGCCCAATTCCCTTTAGTGCACTTTATGAACTCATTAATGAATTTGAAAGTTGCAAAAGTGATCTATACGTACGTTATATGGGTCTTGAGTCACATAAAGTGCACAAAAGTGCTCAAAACAGGATTTGGTAAGTCACAAAAAGTGCATTGCTGTGCTTTCAACATCAAATCACCACTTCGAGTTTTAGTTTCTGTTAGAACAACATCTAGGCGTGGTCTTGTGGTAGCGTGTTCGATTCTCACCACGAAGGTCGGGGTTGGATCCCCAAGCCGGGCAAGTGTTTTTTCAATAAGTACCGAAGCCAAGGGATCAGTTGAGATAGAGAGAGATTTTTGGCTCATTTTGCGATAATTTGGAAGCTGAATTAAGATGCCACTGGAAGCTGAATAGAAGATCATTAAGACTGTTTTTTGAACTTGAAAGTATCAATAAGAACTTAAATTTTGAGCTGCATAAAACGTACTTCATATCAATGATGGGGCTGAGTAAGAGTTTTCGTCCCTGTTTTATGGTACTTTTGGTTGCTTGGGTTATAATTTATAACTTTGTATAAAGCTTCAATTTGTGAAATTTATAATTTTCAGATGAAATTGGAAGAAAAACTTCTAACATTTTTTGTTTACAGATTTTGTACGCACGAGTATTAAAGTTCAATATATTTTAACAAAACTGACAAAAATCTTGTTTGATTTTCTTTATTTGTTTGACTTCATACGACAATAAAATTTTCTCATGCCTTGTGTCAAAAGCGGATTACTCTCAAAATGACTGATTAGATTTGTTGAGCTATCGACAATTTCGCCAATCAGCTGTATGCGCATATTACCCAATATGCGCATTTAGGAACACTCCCCCAACTAATTATAGTTTAATCACTCAAACTGGCTAAGAATGATAAGTTTTTTTTTTGTTCTATGGATCATATTATTTGTTCACCGGATTATTTTCATACTGGCAGGCACTTGAATACAGCATTCTTACTACTACTTGAACATATTTATATTATTATTTTAGTTAGGGGAGAGTAGGGTAACGTGGGCCATGGGGAAACGTGGGCCACTTTTAATATCTTAGATGTGTGTTGAGATAAAAATCTCAAACCAACTGTTATCGTCGTCGCTTTACGTGAGCATATATTTCTATATGTTGTTGACTGGAATACGCATCATATGCTTCTTTTTATTATCAAGCTAAAAAAAGCTAACAAAATTTACTTCCATTATTAAAATAACACCCGCTAATTTCATTGATGGGGAACCTAAAGTGCATAACAAAAATATGCTCATACGCTTATGATCATAGTTTTGTCATGGTCTTTCACATGGAAAAGGAATTTTTGATGAAACATCAATAAATCACACAAACGCAACCTATTTGCAAATCATAGCTTGTGGGGAATCGTGGGCCACACATCTTGAATCACCTATATTTTATGTTTTTATACACATTCAGATCTTAAAATACGTTTTACCTATCTGCAAAGTTTTCTTATGCCAAATGAAGAGTTATGAAAAATATTTTGTCTATCCTATATAAAAAAATGCCAAAACGTTCGCGAGCAAGGTTTTGGAATCTATGCGATCATACACAGCTCCCATTTTTATTTCATCATCTGAAATTGCTTTAAAACAACGAAATGAATTAGGAAATCACAGTTTTGGGTCAACCCATAAACTTTGCATGTTATTTGGTCAATTTGGATTTGGTGGCCCACGATTCCCCACCATTTTTCAAAATCCAAAAAATATTGCATTTTTTCAAACAGTCAGAACTTGGGGAAAATAACTTAGTAAAATTTAAAAAAATACTTTATAATACCTTGAAAATGTAGAAAACCATACCATTTTTTAATTTTATTTAATCTTTTATAACAAAGAAGTTATGGAACAATGAAAAAAAGTGGCCCATGATTCCCCACTCTCCCATACTTTTTTCGAATGATTCATAAATAATGTCAAATAATGTCAAATCTGTAACTCATATTTTTATATGATTGCTGTGTGCCTAATTATCATGATTCGTCAGCATTATTGAACTGATGACTCCGAGAGTTTGTCAACCGAATCAAACATCAATCATAAACATCAAACATAAAAAAAAGAAAAACCGTTAGGTACGTCACACACATCGAAGGCAAAACAACGCCGGCCTCAACCCATCAGAATACTTTTTTATTATGATTCTCATGTTTTGTCCCCTCTTTTTGATTGAGCATATTTTCTCAGCATAGCCCCAGAAAGCTCATGCTCCACACCCGGTGACGACCAAAAAGCTCGCTCTCTTCTTTTTCTTGAGAGGAAACTTCAGAGAGCAAGTGTGAGGTTTGTTGTTGTTATGCTTCTGCAATCCATTCAACCCAGCAACCTCGGCAAGGGGGTTTCTCTCTCGTGGGATTTTTCGCGATTCCCCCCAAACCCATGGAAGGCGACTCATTCTCGTTCGAGACTTGGTCTAAGACGGTTGTTTCCCGGTTTCGGATTCGGCTGTGTTTTTTGAGGGAACTACTCCTTAATAACCGGTTGCGTGTGGTTTTAAGGAATTCTTCATTGTCTTTTGGGTGATTTTGTTTTTGGATAAAGTGATGCTTTGGATTTTTTTTTTTTGAATTGTTGTGGAATAAATACAAGTGCTGAGTGAATTGAAAATTCGTTGGGGCTTCCTGATTCTATCAACGGTGCACGTGAGCATCAGATGTATGTGGCTGGAAAAGAATAATAAAGTTTCTCATTGAAGTCCCTTGGAGGGAGAGTGTTAATTGTGTTTGTCTGTGGTTCAACTTTTCTCCCGCTTCCTGGAACTTCCCGAAGATTAGTATCCTGATGAATTGCCCATTGGGTGAGAAAAGGAGGTCAAACTGTGTAACCGGAAATCCTTTTGCGATTTAGTAGCATTAGTGGGTGTTTTGGGATTTGACCAAGGAAAAAAGTGAGTTTAATTGAGTTTGGCCAAGTGGAAAAAAATAATATTTGCTAGGTTTTCCTCCCACCAGAAAAGTTGGCCCGTAAAAACGGTTACCGAATTGAAAATTTGTTGGATCCCGGCACAGATTGTAAAGTGATTTGCCAAATTTGTTCACTAGGCGAGACACGTTTCCGTGAGGCGTTGGATGAAAATTTAAAAATTCTACTGTCACCAGTTGCTGTAAGTTCGAGAAAAGACGCGCGTTGAAGATAAACAACGTTCAACAGAGCAAAACTTTTCCAGCATCCAGCATCCAAGGTGAGGCAGAACGTCGCCAAAACAAGAAGAAGGTGCAAAAAAAGTTGAATTAACGTGCGGAATTTAGATTTATTTTCCCGGGGAGGACGAGAGCAAAAAGCTTTCGAATGTGAAATTTTTCGTGCATTAACAGAAGCTAAAGGCAGCGGCAAAGTGAAAGATTTATGCGTCGTTGTCAACCGAATTGTTTGGCGGAATAATGTAATCTTCTGGCGTTTTTTTCTACTACCGTTTTTTCGTGTAAAGTTGGGAGCGTCTTTCTTGCTCCAAAAAAAGAAGCACCGAGTGTTTTCGAGCGCAAAAAGAATAAATTTGGAATTACGAGTGCCTCTGATAGGAATAAAATTGGCCGGTTCGCCAAAGTGATGTGCCACTTGAGAGTTTGAAATTCGATTTACAACCCGAGAAAGTGTCGTCGATCACCCTATAAGGAGAAAATTCTAATAAAAAACCATAAGTGAAAAAAACGAGTTTCGAAGAATGCTCCAAAGTGCCATCGAATAAAATATTTCAGCAATTTTTCTAAGCGAAAAGAAAAATACCTCTCACCCCGAAGTGAAACCCAGTGACCAACAAAAAAATCAAGCTAAAAGCAACTTTTCAATTGAAATTTTGGTCGAGGAAAAAGCCATAACACTTGTTAAAAAAAATCATTCAACAAAACAAGTGTGTATAGTAAAAGGAGCACGCTCGTTTGGCAGATTTTCAACTGGTAACAAAAACCCCGAAACAACATCCATTACAACTAACTATATGCAACTCAGTCGTATGCAAGAAGCATAGTTATTGCCGACAACAACCTATCTCCCTAGTGGCTAGTTCATACATACATAGTTAGTGATTCGGCTTAAGCCTGTTGTATTTGCTCCAAAAAGAACATAACTTGTGCACTTGTTTCCTGCTGCTCCTGCTGCTACTAAAAAAATAACAACACACCGTAGTGAATGGTTTCTATTTGTTTTTTTTTTTCGTTTTTGAATGGGCTCAGTAAGAGGCGGCTCGGATGAAGTGAAACAAAAAAAAAGTGGTGGTGAAAAATAAAAACTGAACACCGGAAGCTGTCAGTTGTTCTTCCGCGAAGATTTTGCTGAAAAAATATACACCTAGGAATTTGGATCTGTTGATTTCAAGGTAAGTTAAATGAAATATTTTTGAAAAATTTTAAGCAGCAAACCCAACCCCTTTTCTAACTAGTTTTCTGTGAAATGCTGCCGCTCTTTTAGTTTAAGAACGAGCTTGTTTTAAAGCCCCAATAAATGATTAGCCTATTATTTGCATGAAATGATGTACTTTGTGGACACAACTTAAAGGGTGTGCCACATCAAATTGCATCACAGTAAAAACGCTGAAAAAAAATACCTAGTTGACCAATTTTTTTCAAGTTGTCAGACTATTAACTTTAAACTATTTGTGATCTTTTGGTATTTTTAATTAATTTTTGTTGCACACCATATTCGTACAATCGAACATCAGGCCAAACTCTAACCAAAAGGTTTTGTACAACATCTGAATTCAGCTTCTTCTTTACACAAACCAATTTTTTCGTATTTTTTCCTCAAAAATGACCCTTCTAAGATGCTCACTGAGTTTCTGTTTCGAAATAGCTCAGGAATTCAGTGAGCATGTTTAACAGTTCATTTTTGAGGAAAAAATACGAAAAAGTTGGTTTGTGTAGAGTAGAAGCTGTATTCAGGTGTTGTACAAAATCTTTTGAGTAGAGTTTGGCCTGAAGTTCGATTGTACGAATATGGTGCTCAACAAAAATTAATTTAAAATACCAAAAGATCACAAATAGTTTAAAGTTGTAAGTCTGACAGTTTAAAAAGAATCGGTCAACTAGGTAATTTTTATCAGCGTTTTTACTTTGATGCAATTTGACGTGGCACACCCTTTAAAATAATTTTCAAAAAATGAGTATACTGAACAATACTGTAGTTTAGATTTTTAACAATCAATTTTTGAACAGATATTTGTGTGCATCCACTATGTAGTATGATCAGGGATAATGACTTTTTATTGATAGCTTGTAAACTTGTGAATAAGGATTTAATTTCCAATACTATTTCCCAACTAATGATTATCATATAAATTCGAAAAATACATCTTTTTCTTTATCTTTATCATTAACTTCATGACCACACTGAAAAGAATCTACATTTACAAACAAGTTCAGAAAAATGAAAGTAAACTACAGTAAAAAAAATTAAAACACACAAAATGAATGAAAGTATTAATTCAAGTTTCGAATCAATCTACAAATTATCAAATTATGATTCAAAACATCGTTTATAAATGTAAGTAAGAAATTTGTATAAAAATTCAAATTTGATTGATCAGGCCGACAAAAATATTTTTTTTCTGTTGTCACCCTATTCAATTTTTGCAGTATTTTATGGAAAACTAGGTGACTCGGAAAACTTTGTTGAGCCTTTGAATTTTCACGAAAGATAATGTTCATGAAAGTTCATGAAACTGAATTGGTACTGTATAATGGAGTGGACAGTTTCTGGACTATTTTCGAAATATTTATGTCAAATTATGCTAAGTGGACTTTAACAAAACTCAGTCAAAAAAAAAAGATGTCAGGATTTATTATTATCCATTTTTAAACAACTATTTTTGTTTACCAAATGGGGTGAACATTGGCCTTTAAATCAAGGTTGAGCTTCCATCAGTGCAATCTATTAGTGCGTTGTATTTAAAAAATTCGCCTTGTCTCTCGGTAGAACTTGAACCCACATCTTGCGCCTTGGGTTCAAGTCCTACCGGGAGACAAGGTGAATTTTTTCGCATGTTCGCATTGTCTAGTCCCTGAAATTTCAACTAACACAGTTGGATTCATTTCTCTACAAAAAAAAAAGTTTCGCTGACTGAATGTTTGATTCAAGACCCATCTCTGGGTCGCAGTTAAAAAAAAAGTTATTGTTCAGTTTTTATTTATTGATTTCCAGCGAAACCTGAAAGCGAATATCTTCTGAGATGAAATCACAAATTTTTTTCCGTTTTCCTTTAAATATTTTCTTTGATAACAGAAGACCCTGGATGCTGTTTTGTCCATTTTCGATTAATCCCAAAGAAAGTACATCAAAAATGTTTTATTGACAGCAGTTTTGATCAGTTGTCTTTCTTTTTTCACCAAAGTAGAAGTATTCTTCACCGTAAACCAAATTTGCGGACATGGCTCATCACTATTAACAGTGATAAAAAAAAACTCTTCTTATGGTACCTATCAAATTTTGCGATTTTTTATACTTCAAATAATTTTTTTTTCGTGCTCATTCCATGTCTTGGATTGCATTTCATTCTCTACCTGCAATTATATGATCATCTTTTCGATTTACATCTAATGATATTTATAAAAATATTCTTAATTCGAACAAATAGCATTAAACTTAAAATTCAAATCGAAGTATGATTCACAACAACTTCAAATCAATGGGTTTTGAATATTTTTACATTTCAGACACTAAATTTACGTAGAGAATAAAGGTATTTTCATAGAGAATAAAGGTACGCGATTTCATAGTATGTTAATAAATTTGTAGACTTAGATTTTTTTCGTTGTTCTTCTATTAATTTCTTTTTTAATTTCTCTCTGAGCTTAAAATAATAAAAAAAAATTATTATAGTAGAATAAAAAATTAATTCAAAATTGTAAAACTTTATTTAAATTTTTGTCGCTATTTCTAATCAATGGCTCTAGGAATATGTTTAAACTTTGTTTATGTTGATTCAACAGTTTGATTTCAATTGTGATATTGCGTTCAAAATCAAAAATTCAATTCAAAAATTTTCTTTGCAAATCTGAATCATTTATCATTATATCTATCACTAGCTGACCCGGTAAACTTCGTTTTACCTAAAGTATAAATCGTAATAAATGTTTAATTTCATCTACACGTCGTTAACTGCATTGTGCTCGCCAATAGATTCTTATGGAAATCGTAACAAATAAAGTTTAATTTGTATTGGGACCCCCTATCATCAAAAGTGAGATCCTTGAAACTATTATACAAACCATCTCTGACCCAAAAAACCCTCGGATACCAAATTTCACTTCATTCCGACCGACCATTCATACGTGATGTTATCACAAAGAAAACGCCTCCATTTTTATATATAAGATGTGAAGAGATAATTTTGTATGGGGACCCCCCTTTCATAAAAAGTGAGATTCTTGAAAGTATTATACAAACCATCTCTGACCCAAAAAACCCTCGGATACCAAATTTCACTTCATTCCGACCGACCATTCATACGTGATGTTATCACAAAGAAAACGCCTCCATTTTTATATATAAGAAGATTAATGTGTTAACCAATTATATCTTAATTTTATTTTTTTTATTATAATCAGATATCTGGTTCCAATCTATCACAATTTGTTTTGATTATGGATAAAAATTTTCATAAAATTCAATTTATTTATTCCAAGTTCTTGTATTCGAAAATGTTATTGATTCAAATGCCTGTTTTTGACTTCTGATACTTAGTGTTGGATCGAATAATGAGTTGATCTAATTTATATCTTGAATATGTTAAATGAAGGACTTTGTAATGGAATATTTCATTGTTATCTGTTTAGTCGCTTATAGTGTGTCAAAATTTTACCCTTCAATGTATAGCGTTGTTTTAAAACAACACTTATTAAAATCTAAATATTTCGGAATCGCGTGAACATTTTTAAGTTATGTGTTAACATACATATTTTTTAGATATAAAATTAGCCCATAGAATTTTCATTGTTATTTTAATCAAAGAAGAAAATATCAAATAAAGTATGCAAAAAAATTGCAAAAATCATTTTATCTTATTTTTTCAAAGTAGTTTTTGGAAAGTGTCACATGTCACATTGGTTCAATTTGTCTGATAAGTTTCCGAGTTATGCCAAATAAAAAAATATATTTAAAAAAAATTGGTAACAGCGAACTACGATGAAAATTACCACACTAAATTTTCTCTCGTAAATACTAAGAATTCAACAAATTTATGTCAATCGTACTCAAGAACTGATGCGTGGAGACAAATTGATCGTAACTGTTTTTGAAGTATTTGAATCAATTTTCAACATGTGATATTTGGATCAATTTTCATCGTTTTACCCTAGAGGTTCAAAAAATTAAGGAAAAATAAATCTTGAAATTGCGATAACTTCAGAATGAAAGGTTGTAGAGACTTAAAATCTATGGTGCAAAATATGCGCATGAGACTTAAAAAAGTTTAACATTTCTTTAATCAAACTACTTAATGCTCTAGAAGTCAAGGAAAACAAAACTAGATAATTGGAATTAGATAAGAACACTAGAAGGGCCCCCTGTTACAATATCTCGAATAATTTTACTGTTATATAAGTTAAGGGGCCTCTAGAATAATCATTGCAAAAACAATGCAAAAAACCACGAAATTCAAGCTGATTCCAAAGAAAAATCGAAGATAATTCAAGAAGAAATTAAGAAAAAACCGGCTTGGGTTTTCGTTTTTCATCGAACTCGTCAGTAGTTTTCAAATTGTTTTTCAAACTCCCGAGAACAATAATTAAGATAAAACTTAATTACTGACACCTAGTTAAAAAATTAGCACAATTTTAGTTTTCTGTTTTTTTTTTTTCAATGTGAATAAATGCAGCAAAATACGAACTTTTTTACAATATTCTGGAAATTGTTGATAGCTTTACTTGTTCACTTTATTTTGAAAACCTGGGCATGTTGAAAAAAATTCGAGGAATTTGGATTGCTTACCCATCAATAAATATTACTCCGCTTTCTTCTAATTATTGAATTAGGATTATAATTGAAGGTTCCAGCTAATTAAACATAAGGTTGGATTTTGAGATATTTTTTTCACTTTAAAAAAAGGTTACGGATTTTACAGTTGCTGGAATGATTTTCCTAAGCTTAGTCAAAATTTTAATAAGAAAGAGAGAGAAAGAAGATATAGTACAAAAAAGAACTTCTCATTTTAAAAGTGAAAACATCATGTAAAACTTCAAGAAAACTTTAAACTAACATTATTTGTGAGGAACTTTTCAAAAAGCAATTGATAGAAATAACTATGTTTATTTTCTGAGATGGCATATTGAAAAATAATCGATTCATAGGGGCCCCCCAGAAAATTACCCCGGGCTCATCGATGGCTTAATGCGGCCCTGGGTTTGAGTGTATCAATAAATGTTGTCACATTTATATTATTTCAAAAATTAATTAAAATAAATCAGTATAAAAAAAAACAAATTTTAAGTATGTTTTAAACTAAACACTTTTTAACTCTGCACTGGATTGAGATAGAGCCCTCATTATTTCAAAAAAGTTTCATATATTGATATATTTTGATGATATTTAAAACTATGTAGAAAAAAAAAATTTCTCTATCTTATCAAAAAGTGAAAGTTAGAGTTTTTATTTTTATCGAAGAAGGTTGTGGCTAATTTTTGATACTTTCACGTTATGAGGAACGGTCTAAGTAAGAAGGTGATGTTCTGAAGACACCTAACTGCGGAAATGAAAACAAAAATTCTGGGAAAATAGTCCCACTTTCGGTCATTTTGGGCCACAGTACACTGGAAGAAGGAAAGGATGCCAAATATCAATTGAATCGAAAAAAATAAAAAAAAATTTAAAAAAATTAAAAAAAACCATTTCTTGTACCCTTATACCATCCCATGCCAAATTTAATTCTTATTTGTTTGATTAATTTTAAAGTTATGTGAAAAATTGTAAGAAAGCCTCAATCTTCCCCACATATCTTCCTTTTGAAAAGAAGAAGGGGTCTTTAATAATTGTAGAAATATTTCTCGTGTCCAAATATTCTACCGTGTCAAATTTGGTTTCATTTTCTTGATCGGTTCTCGAGTTATGCAAACATATGTCTTTTGCTCGGGACACCTCTCCTCCTTTCAATTGAGGCGGAGGAGTCTCGAACCATTATATGAACCTGCCCTGGCCTTCAATACACTCACCTGTCATGCTTTACATTTGTTCAATATTTACCGAGTTTATAGGGAACAGACAGACAGACAGGTCATGTCGAGTTTCGGAAACCGACCATATACATTTTGTAGATTGGCCCAAGAAACTGACCTGTGCAAAATTTAAGCTCAAACGGACTTGATTAAAGAGTGCCTCGAATTGTTTAAGTTTCGGTTTTCGACCCTCAAAAATCGCTAAAGGGGAGACCAAAGGAAATCAGAAAAATCGATATTTTAATTTTTATGCCAAATGACTTAAAAATGCATCAAAATATCAAAATCGACTCAAGAATTTCAAGAATCACCAAAGGGACCAAAGGAAATTAGGAAAATCGGAATTTCTATTTTTATGCCAAATGACTTAGAAATGCATGAAACGTTGAGATTTGATGTAACCTCGAAAAAGAAATGTTTGGCCAAAAAGCTTATTTCAGGAACTTTCGGTTTTTAGAAGATCGGGCGGTTTTCCGAAAAAAACGGCTAGATCCCAGAAAGTCTTTGTTCGGACAAAATTTTTTTTCGAGAAAATACCAGATCTCGACGTTTCGTGCATTTTTAAATCATTTGGCATCAAAATTAAATTTTCAATTTCTCGAATTTCCTTTGGTCCCCCCTTACGTGATTTTTGAGGGTATAAAAACCGAAACTTTAAGCAAGTTGAGGCACCCTTAATCAAGTCCTATTAAGCTAAAATTTTGCACAGGTCGGTTTTTCTTGGGAAAATCAACAAACGGTCGGTTTTCGAAATAGAATCATGATTTTTTTTCCATACTTTCATTGCCACCCTAATGTATGTATGTAAATGACATCCAATGCTTATTCCCTTAAGTGTGTATAACTAGACTGCTGAAAAAGTTACCTTCTGTCTTCCATTTTTTTTTCGATGCCTTTTGGGTCACCAAGCATCGGTGGAAAGTTTGAGATGATTTGGTTGATTCCTAAACAAGCAATACGCGTTTCAATTTTGTATGGAAGTCGAAATTTTTGCATTTGAAACCATCCAAAAAATTCAAACAAGCTTGAATTGAAGTTTGTGTTTAATTATTGATCTAGCCAATTTTTAAACCTCACTTTTTGCTAGCATATTAAAAAAGTTAAAAACATTTCAAAATAAAATCTGAATCTTTTAACAATGTTTTAAAACCGGCAGGCTTTGTTTGCTAGAGCTTGCTTTAATTTCAAGAAATTCTTGCCAAGGTTATATGAACATAAAAACTCATTGACTATACAAAACAGTTTAATGAGAATTTTTATTTTCATCCTACGGTTAAACTTTTTTTTCGATTAAAGTTCTCTCTACTATCTTGATGGCATTCGCGACTTTATCGCAACAATGCTGACAGTTCTTGAAAAACTTTTTCGGTACAACTGTGTTCGATGTTTACACTTTTTTTTATTATTTTATATTTTATTTTATTTGCACTTGAACCCGAACTCGCGGACATCGGCTCAGGAGGTAACTGACTTATATTTTTTCAAACCATCAGTACCTCTGCTGTGATTTAGAAATGGAAAATATGGTTTTTCATACAAAGTTAAAAATCACTGCGCTAATTCAGGACTGTGTGAATTCCTTCCAAAATTGATTTGCTATTGGTGGCAGTGAATGAGAAGCGTAAAAATTCATAAATTAAAAATTCCACACATAGCTAGTGGTCTAGTGTTTCACTCTAATGAGATTTAGAATTCGGCTCAATATGGTAAAACCCTCAATAATTGTTTTATTTGTCTCTTAAACCCATATTATCAAAGAACGAATAACCGCAGATTTGTGGCATCGTGTTTCTCTTCACCACAAGTACAATTGATCTTTGTGTAAGCCACCTCATGTACAGCCAGTGCACTGTAGTGTCAGCACTCTTGTATAGGAATAATTTTGCTTCATTAAATTGTTCAATGATCCAAGTCCCTCCATTAAACTTCCAACTTTACGGATCCAGCAATCATTTTTAACTGTCCGTTTTTATTCTACGCAGGAGGTATGCAAAGTTCTACGGTGGAAGAATCCCGCAGCTTAATATTTGATCACAAAATAAAAGCTCGGTGTTTCCACAACTATACTTTCATCTGCGATTACGGCATCAAAATTTTATAACTCTTATGAATTTCCATAAATCACATCCCTCGTATGAGCGCAGAGCGTCTGTCAGCGGCCCATTCGTATGAAAGACTAGAAACATTCCTCCCCGGACATGTTGATGGAGTGCAGCGAATACGAAAATCCTCACGACAACCGATCTCCGGAGAATTCTGACTTGTGCGGCACTTTGTAAGCTCCCTAGCAAAGTTCCCATGTAATGAAATTCTGTACCCATTAGTCGAGTCTAGAAGCTACTCGTTACGACGTCGTCGTGCTGCATTGGAATGATGATGCATTCGTTGTTTAAATATGCATAAATTTACCACTGACGTAACAAGATGTACAGACAATTGGCGCTGATGAACCATAGAATGGTTCCTTATTGGCTTTTTATTAGGCCGGAACAAATTTCAAATCCTTCTTTTGTCACTCAGAGTTGGAACATCGCGAGGGGGGGGACAATAAAAAATAATGCGAAAAACAAATAAATTGGAATAAATTGCACAAAATCTTGCATGCAAAAAATTGCATGCTATATCATTGCACAAAACCTATAAAATAATGTAATTTTTTATTGAAAAATTCAATAAAATCAAGAATACACATGGTGAAATTACTCCCATCTTCCAAAATTTCTTTTTGGTCTTGTAATCTTTCGGATACTTGAATTTTTTATCAAAATTTCCATGAAATACTTGAAACTTTATTTATTTCCCCCTTCGGGTTTTTGGAAATTTCGAAGGGGGGGGGGAGACAAAAGAAGAAATTGATATTTGTTCCAGCCTTATTCTCTTCAAATGGTTTTTCAACGTTCCAAATCAACTTTTTCCTCACAACTTTTGGTTTACAAAATAAAATCCCCTTTGGAGACGAAAATTTTATACAAGAGGCCAACAACTCAATCGAAATATTATTAAACATTTAATCCAGAAATTTTCAATCATCCATTCTTCATTCAAATTTTCCCTCATAATTTGTAACGACGAGCTTCCTTTCCCATAATCCTGGCCAGTCCCGAGCAGAGCTCAAGGGTCTCCCATGAGTATGCTTATGCTGATGAGTTTTAATTAAGAACGCGGCATCTCTGGTTCTGTCCATCTGTTCGTCTCTCCATCCATTCACATCGATCCCCAATCCGTGGTTGGTCCCTAAAGCGCCAAACTCGGAACGATCCGCCATTCGGCCATAGTCGAAGTCATCATCATCAACATTGCATGACTCTTCTCTTCTTGTCATGTGCAAGTGTGTGGTCAGCTCTTTTTATGCTAATATGCGAATGGTATGCTCGATGTGGTTTTGTCCTATACTTCATTCTGCTGAAAGTACCATTAGCAGACATAAAGCTTTGGGGCTGCTACAGACGGCTTGAGTTGTTTTTTTGTCCCTTTCGATTCTAGCAGATACTTGGATGCCTGGGAAGATGTGCAGATTGTACGACGAGACGCTGCTGTATGGGTCCAGCATCATCGGTTCAATAACTCCTGAATGATTGTGAACTCTCCGGCGGGACTTCATACATAGCTTCTGATGGCCACTTGGCCGGGCCTGTATTAATGATGAAAATTATCCACACGACCGCCTCCCGGACAGTTAGTTGACTTTGGCCATGAACAGTTGTTCATAGAATCATCTTGATGGCTGGGCGAGGTTGGGCAAAACATCGTTCAAGCAAAAGATCGTTGCCATCTCAAACAAATTTTGTTAAGATGAAGCATTAGATATTAAAAAAAAAACAATATGAACATTAGTCATTGATACTGTTACTTTTTGAAAGTGGTGTTTGTTCCACTAGCCAAACGTTTTTTTTCAGAAAAGTTATCTTAAAATGGATATGATTTACATAGTTGAAAAATGGGTGTGAATTAATAGTAAAAAAAATCGAAATTTCTATAAAATTCCCGATTGAGGTGATCAGGTTTCCAATGGACACTCATGATATGGAAAACAAAATATAACTTTTAAATAAACTATCATCAATTACTCCTAATTGAATAAGAGATTTGGAAACTTCTTAAGAAGAATTAATGTCGTAGATCAGGAATGAGCAAACCGCGACCCTCAAGACATGTTTGTGCGGCCCGCGAAGCTTATCTCAAATTACATTTATTTCACAATTTGTTTCAAGATTGTTAGTTATCATTAATTAACAGTCCCTAAAAACCTAAAAACATAATATTGTGAGTGCTCCTACTTTAGGCCTAGAAGCTACTTTAGTCCTAAATTGCCAAAAATTATAAATAATTCATTTTTACTAGCAGAGGATAAAGATACTCCTATGCACACAATGCATCTTATTCTTCCTGAATTCTACCATACCATTTTTTGCCATAAAATCTCTTTTTGATAAAATTTTTAACGTTTTTTAAAAATGTACCTCTCTATCAGTGGTAAATCAGACAGCTCAATAAGTGGGGCGCGTTTCGAGAAATTAGAAAGAGTAAGGAAAAAAATCGTTTTTTCGCTGTCCAAGCCAAAGTTTAAAAGGAAAACACTTTTCCTATGAAGTATACCCAAGTAACATGTAAAGTTTTTGAGCAGGCTACTAGATAAAACTTTAATTTTATAAGGGGCTAGAGTAGTCTTATAAAACTTTCCATGTTACTTGGGTATGCACCATACTACCTATTTTCCCTAAAATTAAAGAAAATCAATGGAAAACCCGGAAAATTTGTAAAAGATCCAAAAATAGCAGACTTTTGAATTCAATGTTCCATTTTTAGACTTACATCATCAAAACTTCATATCGACACCAACAATTATTGATTTGTGCAAATTTTCAATTAGGGCATAATTTAGATCCAGTGTTGAACATTTCTAACATATTTTGCCAACTTTATGCAAATAAACTAAATTTTGATCATCCAAATTTTTCCAAATCCTTTAATAACGGAAATGAAGCTTGCAGATAAGATGCAAATGGATGCTTACATCACTTGTTTGCAGTTGAAGTTTTCCCATGATCGTCTTAATTGATGACATTTATGTAGGATTTAAGTGTTTTATTGAGTTTTTTTTAAGAGGCGTAGATGCAATATGATTAATTGGAAAAACGTAATGTAGGTGTTAGTTAATTTATTATTTCTTTTTCCTAGCAATGTTAAAATTGTATGGAGAAATGAAGCGTTTTTGATTTTGATTCCAGACGGAAATAAGTAAATTTTCATAATAAAGACTGGGTGAACGATTATAAATTTCTCATCGACATAACTCTGCCAAATTCTTATTTTTATTTTTATTATATGTAATTCGATGATTCAACCCAAAAATGGCATGTGGAAATTTTCAAATTGATTAGTTTTGGTTAAAACCGATCTTTGATAACTGATAAACCAATAATACATAAAAAACCAAAAGTTGATTTTACATCAATTTACTACCCTCCATTCAATCAAGGACTCAGATATTGCTAAGAAATTCTAGAATCAAAGATACATAGTTTTCAAAAAAAATCAATTATCAATTTATAGAAATTCCAAAAATTAAGATTACAACTTCTGCTGACTTTATAAAAGAAAATTATTCAATATATTATGTATTAAATATTTTAATTTTTTCAACAACTTTGTTGAAGACTGCGAAATGATTTGACTTACGGTATTAAAAAATATCAAAGATTCAATTTTTAACAAAAAGAAAACTTGAATAACTTTTTTTTCTCAGAGTTCAAAATTACTCACGGTCTTAGAGAAAGTTGATCATTGAATTTATAGATATTGGTATGTTACAGTTTTGTCAAACAAGTACACAAATTAAATAGCTAATTTTTACCTAGTTTTTAAGGTTATTTCGAAAACTAGAGCAAAAAAACTAATTGAATATTCAGATTCAGCGCCCCTGAATAAGCCAAAATTAGCACCTCGGAAAAATGTTAATTTTGTTGTCTTGTTTTATGAATTTGAAATTTGAAAGGCATATCATGCCTAAACATTAGTTAAATTGAGTGATTTTACTTCAAAGTTAAAAATACACATTGCCAAGGTTGTAAGATTTTCGTGACTCAGCCTTAGGATACCTATCCCAGAGGTATCTAAATTATATTAATAAAATTTTCTAAATCTGTAAAAAAAAATTAAAATCAAAAATGTTAACTGTAACATTTTAAAATCTGGTTAAAAATATGAGAAAGTATGAATTTTAAACATTGATCAACATTTTAATGCAATGATTTCAGACGGCACTTCATATTAACAAAAATAACCGTTTATAGCAAAAAAATGATGCTTCACGTTAAAATTCAAACTAATCGTGAAATAACATTTCGAAAATGGGCACAGAAAAAATCGCTATGATTAAGCTACATAAATTTTTAAAATGGAAGGGATGACGAAGACCATATTTTTGCATCGGTTCGAATAAGAAAAGGGGTTTTCTCAAAAAACGGTTTCAGACTTTCCAAATTTTTCGTTTTTAATAAATAAAATGGAATCAAAAAAATTTTTTTTCAAAACCCAAA
This sequence comes from Uranotaenia lowii, assembly GCF_029784155.1. Taxonomy (NCBI): domain Eukaryota; kingdom Metazoa; phylum Arthropoda; class Insecta; order Diptera; family Culicidae; genus Uranotaenia; species Uranotaenia lowii. The sequence goes on along the minus strand of NC_073692.1, from coordinate 178,479,838 downwards.
AATTTCAAATCAATTAAAATATTAAATTATGAAAAACGATCAAGGTTTAGCGATGAACCTATTCAATTTCGGTTGATAAAATCACTTTGAATTAAAAAAAAAGTGTATGCAAGTAGGTAAATCAATTTGTGTTATTTATCTTTTCCAGATTTGATTTTTTTAAAAATTTGTTGTTTTAAAAATATAGTATAGCTCTTTAACCTACTATTACCTATTTTTTTTATGCGGTTCGCCGAAAGGTTGGAAGTTGGTGTCCCACAAGGCAGCATAAACGAGCTCAGCAAATTACCGAAGCTTGGTATAACTCGTCTATTCGCCGATGATACAGCCTTATTTTTTTTTTAAACAAACACAAACACATACAGGATCTCAATGAAACATGAAGTTTCCTCGAAGAGATTCCTTTTTCCTTAACTCTAAGCGTACATCTTTCGAGGATATGATGGCTAGCATCTTACAAATGCTAAAACCACCAACCCACCGAAAGTGTACTATGTATGCCGTGACCGGGATTCGATCTAATACCCCCTGGCTTAGAAGACATGAAGGGTATCCTCTACGCCACGGGCGGCTTTTTTGTTTCCAGTCCAATCGTTTTGCAATTTACGGGTAAAAAATTGTCTTGATTAAAGCTTTGAGAGAAATATTCTTAAAAAGCAATCAGCCCATGCAGAAAAAAGTTAACTATGAAAAATCAGTATTTTTTGGCTTCTCTCGAGCAAACTACCTTAAAATCCCATTCACGCTTGAGACTCAAGCAACCCTCCCCATGGTCAGATCTTACTGAAACTTGGCATGTGACCTTTGAATTAATTAATGTTCAATTTAAACTTGAAGCGAGTCACATTCATCATTGTTAGTTATTCTTATATGAAGATAAGTACACTGTATTCTTGTTTTAGTAGAATATCCATAACTTCTTCAATTTTCAACCGTTATTGATAAACTACCACTTGAAATTTTTGTTTTGAAATGACATTCACGTTTCATAGAAAATCAGATTGTTAAAATGCTACCACTGAGTCTTAAATTGTCGATAATACGAAATTTTCTAAAAAAAAACGCGTTTTTTATTATTTTTTTTATCACAGCTTCACTAATTACAACAATACTTTTGATCAAACGCAAAAATTGAGTTTAGATGATCAATAGAAAATTTATTCACCTTCAATATACAAAAAAGAGATTTCGAATTAATGTTCTGCAGTCCGAGATATTTGAATAGAAGTACAACCTCTTTTTTTATTTTTCTGAGATTTAATTTTTTCAGTATATCTCAAAATCTGTTCTACTGAAATATTTTTGAATTTCATTTTTGGATTCAGCTCCGAATTTTATATTAAAAATTGGGGTCAGTCAATGAAGTTAAGGATTTTTTAAAATTTTGTAAACAACTGTAATTAAACATACATACGATTAAAAAAATATATGAACTAGCTTTGAATCAAAAAAGCAGTTTTAGGCCTCAGAGTTTTGGAAACTCGAAAATGATCGAGTCAGTCTAATGATACACAATCTAATGATTTGGCTGGCACGTTAAATAAAAAAAACTATTTCAATCTCAAGCAGTTTATCTGAAAATCAAACCATGTTGAACGTCTAAAAATGTATTATCAAGCATGAATTAAACTTATTATCAAAAAGGTCTAGATATCGTAGTACAAGACGACTCTGTAAGTATGTAAATATGCATATTGGTTATCCATCATGGGTGCACGGATTCACCGCAGTTTCTGCCTAAGTTTGCCCACATGCATTCTTAAAATATTAAGTTCGACAAATCTCCAGTGCAGCTTACACTATACCATGGCCCCATGGCTTCGTATGAACTGTATATGTGAATGTATTGCGTGTGTTGATGTAAGTAAATTTTGAAAGAACGAGTCCATCAGGTGGGCTAGTTTACTTCAGATATTCCGGCATCCTTGAATATACCTGGTTTGCTGGCAACTGTTTGAACATTCTTAATACATAGTTAGTTATATGAGGAAACACATCTTACCTGTCGGCCCCTTGGGGATTTTTTGCAGATATCGGGAACCGAACCCAGTACCCTTGGCATACCAAAACCAGAATCGCCCCAGACTTCCGCTAGTCTAGTTCTAGGGGACAAAGACTGAAATTCGCTGGATAGTTTTTGTATCGTTTTTTTAACTGTTCGACCAAAATTCAGCAATTTTCGGAAAGGTTTGTAATCCTTTCAATTCAAAGTGTCGATGATAAACTTCGAATTTGTAATTTAGTTGTTGAAGTCCTAAATTTATGTCTTCTGAGTTGATAAAATTGAAAAAGTAAACATTGAAATTGACTACCGAGCTAGATAGCCGTTCTGCAACTCTGTCGTAATTATAATTTATGAACTGCATAAAAATTATGTTCGGTACAAAAGTTGCCCACTGGCTGTGCCTTGCTAGCTGGGTGGTAAAAATACTTATATACATACATACATACATATGAAAAAGTTGTTTGGTCCATGGGAACTACAAAAAAATGAAAATTTCGTAGAACAACACGAATCTAAAAAAAAAACAATTGAAGATTTGAATCAATAAATTGTACCTCAATAGGTCAAAATAATAATCAGTTCAGAATTTTTAAAATGCCTTCAATGATTAAAAAATTATCACAAAGCTCGTATACAGAGCTTTAATTTGAAGCTTATATTTGTGAAGATTGCAGGCCTTTCACTTTAAATGTAGTAAACTGTTGAAAAAAATTTCAAAAATCATTTCAAAAACTCAAAACAGTAGTAAACAGTTTTCAAAAGGTTTTAAGCAACCTTTAAAAGTGTTATATGAAGAGAAAAAGTATGCTTTACTTCAAGGATAGTTTGGTAAATCATCGTATACGTATAAAACAGGTTAAAACCTGCTGGTTGTATGATATATATGTATATATGTATATCATTTCGAAGAGAACATCAATAGCTTATATCATAGTTTCCCCTATTGCTGATGAGTCACTTAACCCAGTGATCTCTTGGCAGCTCTACCGAAACCTCTCGTTAAGTTCCGGTAGTTCATTCTTCTCATATCCCAAACATGAACCGTGTGGTGTAGAGGCTGATACTGGTCATAACTATATCTGTCTTCTTAGAGACTCTCATGCTGAAAACATAAACGACCTCCAAAGCAACAGCAAAACCAAATATACACAATAAATTAAATGAACTTTGGCACACATCTCGGAGCAATAAACCGAGAGCACGCAAATGGTCGAAGCTGTCGGCAGAGTAATAATTTGTCGAAAAAAAAGCAACAGAGACAAAAAAACCGGCACAAAAGTTTCCAGGCCGCTTTTTGCATGAATGTAGGCTTTAGTAGCAAGGGCTACAAGTTGCATGGCCTAGCTCCAGGGGTATAGCGTTTGATGCTCCATTTCGTCGAATCCAATTAGTTTTCGCCGCGGCTTGCCGAACTTCATTCGCGAAAAATCCACACCCGCAGCCTCGCTAGTGCGTCGATGTCGCACAAGATTAAAAATTGGGACGGAACTGCAAGCAGCCGATGCACTGCAAAACTGAAATGGGGGCTGTTGTTTTATTCAACAGAGAGAAAAGAAAAATTACCAACCAGCCGGCCGGGAGAGGTCAACTCGGCGAGGTCTTTCACTTGGCTTAGCTGGCGGCTTAACTCGGCTGGACCAGTTTGTTAGTTGCCGAGCAATCGAATGTAAACGGCACGCAGGCAGGGCTGAGGTCGTACACACATCATCATCCATTCAAAAGCAAGCAACCGTGCGGGGGTGGAGGTTCACACGCTTTCCAGCGATGCATAAATAAACTGTTGTTGGTTCGGTGCGGCTTCCTTCAAGTCCACAGATGATGACTGGTTGGCTTGGTGATGGTTGCAGTTGATGTTGCAGTTGTAGAGCTGGAGAAGAGGCTGCGAGTGTGAGGGAATTTGCAGCTGATGTGAATTACTTTATATGAACTTAAAGGTTATAGAACTGCATTGGGAAGTTGTTGTTGATGTACGAGAGAAATTTTTTAATCGTTGTTGACGGGTTTATAATCGATCATTGTTTACATACTGCTTGAATGATTCAATGTTGAATGTTTTCATGCTGCTGCAAGCAAAACCGATGCGTTTTAGTACAATAAGTCAGTGCTCCATGAAATTTCGTGTAAGTGTAGGGTCCTGAATTTAGGACCCAAAATCGAGCAAAGTAAATTTAATAAAATGAGAATTTGGTTTAAATGTCGATTGATAACATTTTAGTTTTGGCAGAGACTTCCGTAGGACATGACCCCAGAATAAGTTAGAACCGATTCAGCGAAAAGCCAAGTATATGTAAGCAGCGTTTATAAGCAAGAGTAATTGTTTTAAAAGACCACACAAATTTTATGATAAACTTTGCTGAACTTAAGTTCAAAACTGACTTTATGGTAACGAGAAAAAAAAATTAACATTCTGTTTTATGTCGAATATGTTTCCACTTTCAGACTTAATACAATCCAGACTTGAAATTTTCGAGATGTTGTGGTTCTTGTTCCGGTGTGAGCAAGGGAATGGCACTGCCAAGTGTTGCATGAGTATTCGTATGTAGGTACATTTCGAAAACTCCATCTGTCTGGCCGATATATTTTTACGCTATCGTGGCTTCAGCCTTCTTTTTTCTTCTCTCGAACCACCACGAAGGGTAAAGATGACCCGTAAAAACGCGCAAGACATTTCTTCTTAACTTGAACTGCTTGAAATACACCGATAGGTCAAGATCTACTTATTACAGATATTCGCACACTATTGACGATAACAAGCTATGGAACCGTTGGATTAGTCCTCACAGCGCAACCGCACTGCGTATGCCTGAATGAAACAAAAAATGAACATTTTCACGTCTTTCTGTGGCCCATCACAAGACAAACAAGTTGCCTGGCAAGAATCACTTCGATTAAATAAATCGACTGAGCGTAGTGTGTGTGTTTTAGACCGGTAGGATTCAATTCGTGATTGACCGTGACAAAAAACTACGTAAACAAACACCGGTTTTTTCGACTGGCTCAGGTAGAATACATGGCAAAGTGATGCGACTGGCAAGACGAGTTGAGAGAGTTGATATGAGTTCGATGCTCACTCTTGACTCGGCATTTTTTAATCACTAAGAAACCTCGTACATCTACAACACTCCAAGATTCCGTTATTCAAAGTCTAAGAAAAAAAAATCCGAAAAACATGCTTCGAAAAAAGGATTGTAGATCAGTTAAAATAATTTCACTCAAGAAAGCTCAATTTAGGAGCTTTTTTCGGATTTTTTTTCTTAAACTTTGAATAACGGAAAACTGAAGTGTTGTAGGTGAAAAATGTCTGAGATAAATGATTACGTTCCATTACGAGGTTTCAAAAACGATAAATTTTGTTTGGGAAACAAGAGAGATAGGGTTAGTTTCCCTACTTTGGACCCATTAAATGGAGGTCTTTAAAAAATCATATTTCCTAAAAATGGACGGGAGTATTAAATCTTTCAGGAAATTTATTTGTAGTTTATCTGCAAGTTTCAATGGAAATTTTCACATAGGTTTCACTGTTATTGAAAGATTTTCAAGAATATGGATGATAAGAATTTCCAATTTTGAACCTAAAGGCTCCTATTTTGGTACTAAACTGGTACTTTCATTGGACCTAGCACTTAAACTCCTATTATAAGTATGATTTTTCGAAAATCTATTTATATAAAAAAAGCAATTTCTGTGGGTTTGTTTGTTTGTTTGTTTGTTTGTTTGTTTGTTTGTTTGTTTGTTTGTTTGTTTGTTTGTTTGTTTGTCTGTTTGTTTGTTTGTTTGTTTGTTTGTTTGTTTGTTTGTTTGTTTGTTTGTTTGTTTGTTTGTTTGTTTGTTTGTTTGTTTGTTTGTTTGTTTGTTTGTTTGTTTGTTTGTTTGTTTGTTTGTTTGTTTGTTTGTTTGTTTGTTTGTTTGTTTGTTTGTTTGTTTGTTTGTTTGTTTGTTTGTTTGTTTGTTTGTTTGTTTGTTTGTTTGTTTGTTTGTTTGTTTGTTTGTTTGTTTGTTTGTTTGTTTGTTTGTTTGTTTGTTTGTTTGTTTGTTTGTTTGTTTGTTTGTTTGTTTGTTTGTTTGTTTGTTTGTTTGTTTGTTTGTTTGTTTGTTTGTTTGTTTGTTTGTTTGTTTGTTTGTTTGTTTGTTTGTTTGTTTGTTTGTTTGTTTGTTTGTTTGTTTGTTTGTTTGTTTGTTTGTTTGTTTGTTTGTTTGTTTGTTTGTTTGTTTGTTTGTTTGTTTGTTTGTTTGTTTGTTTGTTTGTTTGTTTGTTTGTTTGTTTGTTTGTTTGTTTGTTTGTTTGTTTGTTTGTTTGTTTGTTTGTTTGTTTGTTTGTTTGTTTGTTTGTTTGTTTGTTTGTTTGTTTGTTTGTTTGTTTGTTTGTTTGTTTGTTTGTTTGTTTGTTTGTTTGTTTGTTTGTTTGTTTGTTTGTTTGTTTGTTTGTTTGTTTGTTTGTTTGTTTGTCCACTATAGACTCAGCCGTCTTAAGAGCTAGAGGTCTGAAATTTGGCATGGATGCTCATTAGGACCAGGAAGGATGAAAAATGTTTTTAGATTTCCGGATGACCCCTTCAGAAGGGGTCGTCCATAGAAGACAAATATTGTTTTCACGACATTGACGTTATTTTTCGTCAGATCGTGTTGAAAATTTGCACATGAGTGTTTTGGAAGACGAGCAATCGATTTCAGGTGTCAAATTTTGTGTAAGGAGTCAGCCAAAAGGGTCGTCCATATTAACTGTTCACTGTTTTTGCGATATTGACGTTATTATACATCGTATTCAGATGAAAATTGGTACTCGATAGTTTTGAGTGGCGTGCAATCGATTTAAGGTATCAAATTCAGTGTAAGGGGCCGGCAAAAGGGTTCGTCCATATTAAATTTTCAGTATCTTAGTGATATGGACGTTTTCATAAATCTGATTGGGATGAGAATTTACACATAGGAGTTATTAGGGACAAACAACTGATTTCACTTATCCCAACTAAAATCAGGGGTCAGCCAAAGGGGTCGTCCATATTAAGTTTTATCTGTTTATGCGATATTGTCGTTATTATACATCGGATTCAGACGAAAACTGGTACACGAGAGTTTTGAGAGACGAGCAATGGATTTCAGATATTAAATTCAGTGCAAGGGGCCGACAAAGGGGGTCGTCCATATTAACCTTTCAATATTTTTGCAATATCGTCGTTATTATACATCGGATTGGAATGAAAATTTGCACACTGTAGTTTTCAGAGACGAGAAATCGATTTCAGATGTAGAATGTTTTGCCAGGGGTCGACGAAAGGGGTCATCCACATAAATTAATTTTTGACTGTGTTAAGCAAAATTGACGTTTTTATACAATGGATTCCTTTAAAAATGGGCACACGGAAGTTTTGAGGGAAGGGCAATCGATTTCAGATATCAAAGATCGTATAAGAGGCCACCGAAGAGGGGTTTGGATTTTTGGGAATAATTGCGTTGCAATGCAACGACTGAGTCGAAATTTGTACACGGGGTTATTGGGCACGGTCAATTGATTCCTGATTTCAAATTTAGTATCAGACGACAGGCAAAATGATCGTCTAATATTTTTGCAATTATTACTTAGCAATGACTTCAGAAGTGCATCTGGAAAATGCTTGCAATTGATTTCATACAAACTGTTCATGACATATTCCAAGTTGAATGCGAAACGGAGTTCGTATGGGGTCAGCTAGTATATTCATAAAAAAGGTAAACTTCAATCAGATATTATCATAAAAAAGTATTACAGCTTTTTAACAATCAAAAAAGTAAACTTTCTGTTATGAATAAATCAAACAAATCCACTCCCCGTCAACTCTATCAGCATAACTAAGCTTGCCAGATTGCCCGGTTTTATCCGGGTTTGCCCGGATATTTGAAATTTCGAGAAAGTCCGGTCCGGCCCGGTTGCCCAGATATCGTGAAAAAACTCCGGATATTGCCCGGATTTTTTCACAATTTTCACAAAGTAACCAAAAAAAATCAAAGTTTTTGAATAAGTTTCAACTAAATCGATTATCGGTATGGAAATTTTCAACGGTTGTTTCAAATAATTTCGCTTATTTACTTTAAATAAGTGTTCCAAAAAGCTGTTGGAAATCTGCTATTACATTATTAAAATATTAATTTCGATTTTTTTGCATTTTTTTTTGCTTTTATGTATAATAACACCGAAATTTTGCCCGGTTTTTGCCCGGATTCTGCCATTGCCATGCCCGGATTTTGCCAGGTTTTTTTGAAAAAATGCCCGGAATTGCTAGGCCCGGATGGTAGTGAAAAAAATTCTGGCAACCTTAAGCATAACAATAGCTGAAACTTTTTTGTGTTTACTTACTAGCCCAAGTAACCATAAGCATTAAGCCATTACCCTTAATCAGCATTAAATCAACATTTCTAATGCAAGTTAGCATTATATTAACATTCATAATGCTTTTTAGTTTTAAATCAGCATTATTAATGCAATTAAAAAAGTGGTGTGACCCAAACAGTACTTGAAGTACGAGTTTTTTCACCCACTTCATCAGTATCAAGGGTGGTCGAAATGGTAAAGGCACAAGGAAAGATAAAGGCTGCTGCGGGATCCTCGGTTTGAGACTCATTAAATGTGATTCATAATTCAATTATAATCACTTCTCATTTCATAGAACCCTTCATTAAGCAGGCATAATCCTTCATTCATCAGGTTGATTGATGTTGTAGATAATGATTTATTTTTTGAATTTCCATTTCACATCAATCACGATCAGTCCTTTCAGGCTACCATTAATTTATTTTCGGAAAAAAAAATTAACAAATGTTAAACCCATTAAATAGGACAAAAGTAAGTAACCATACAAGGAAAAAAAAGATGAATTCATCAAAATTCAAAAGTGAAACAGGTCAGAACATATTATTACATCTACCATTTTTAGTATTCTCGATTACGTGTGAGCGTCGTGGCGTCTATTAATTTAGGTATATGGGCACTGTAAATAGGGTATACTCTAAGATCTCCTCAACTGCTGTCTTACCGTTTCCATTGTTCCTGAAAATGTTGGTTTTTTCGGAAGACTCTTAACCTCCTTCTGAAATTCTCCATGGAGTTGATATTTGACAATTTGGCGGTATTTTGAGGCGTTTAGGGTAGTTATACAGTATTGACTCTCGTACAAAATAGAGCGATTTTCTCGGCTTCACTATCATATAGGAAGGATTTACCTCATGAAAACACAATTTGTTCACCAAAAGTTGCAGGTCATGTTACAGAATGGAAAACTAAAAAACAACAGTTAAGGAGATCTGAGAGTGTACTCTATTTAAAGTGTCTAGAAACCTTAATCAATAGGCGGGGCTGAGTTTTTTTGTAACTTACTGTATAATTGATAAATTTTACTCTTGTACACCTCTTGCATTGAGAGCCTCATACGTAATCATGGTTCCAAAAATCTTACACACCGTCAGTAGCTACACGACCAATGGCAAATCGAGATTGTGTCTTAAATTCAAGTTTCCTTAAAAATGGTGGGTGTAAAACAAGGTTGCCAGAATTTTTTCTAGACGTATCTGGACCGAACAAATCCAGTCAATTTTACCGAAAAACTTGGCCAAATCCAGCATTTCATTTCAAAATGTTCAAACCGATATTCGGGCAATATCCGGGCAAACTTGGTCAAAACCACGGAATTATTTAGTAAAAATAACGAAAAATATACTTGCAATATTTTTTTTCGACAAACCACATCAGCAGATTTTAAATTATATATCAAGCTTCCAAACACGAGTCATGATTATTACTAAAACTTGCCATTTAAAACTTCGTTTTGAACATAAAAATGAAAAAATCTCGGTTTATGTTACGTTTTAATAATGATGTCAATAAATCCGGAAAAAATCCGGGCTTTTTGCAACAAAATCCGGGAAACCGAGCCAGACCGGACTTACCTCAAATTTTGATTCTAATATTATAGCAAATTTGGATAAATCCGGGGAACCTGGCAACCTTAGATTGAAATGTTTTTCGTGATAGAATGGATAAGGATTTAAGGGAAATTATTTCAAATTTCTATTAGCAAACCTAAAAACTATTAGTTATTCAATAATATGAAAACGATAAACTTTGCTAATAATCCCAATTAAAATTTTAAGAAGACGAACAAAACTTACAAAGCTCACATGGTCAAACATGGTCCAATTTGTTAAGGTGATGAACAAAAAGCTATCAAAATTTTAAAAAGTTTCAAAAAGATTTCAAAAAAATTTAAGTGAACCCGAGCAAGGCCGGGTAAAATCAGCTAGTTTACTATAAAATACACGATGATCGATTTTTCTCGTTAACCACCCAAGCTTATTCTATTCCTGATAATTTTTTCAACAGCCTTATTGATTTTTATCGTGTAATGTATTATTTTTTGTTAGAAATTAGAATTTGTTTTGGAAATCTTCCAGAATTATTGTTTTCTGAACTTCCAAAAAATAAATTTGTGTAAACATGAAAATGCAAACATAAGACATGAGTCTTCGACAGTGGTAGGCAACCTTTTGAGTCGGAAGAGCCAAAAACCTCAAATTTTTAAAATTTTGGAGTCTGAAAGAGCCACATGAAAGATTTTTTTAATTAAAAAATCATAATAAATGAATGATGCGTTAGAGTTTTTTTCCAACTCTTGGATTTTTCTTTTCATTCTGTTTCTGATTATCTTTAAGAACATGGATTTTCATCTGGATCGTCAACTCTTCTTACATCGTTTGAATGTATATCAATTTTAATACGTTGGCAAAATTGAGTCAAGAAAGTTTTAAGTGCATATAAAGCTTATATGAATACTTTGCATAATGCGAAGGATTAAAACTCACAAAAGCAGAATGTTTATAATTTTTTCGGCAAAGACAAGGTTTTAAAATAACGAAGTAAAGAGAAATATTTTTTTATATTGAAAAGCTATTTTAAGACACTCTCCAGATTTAATAAATACTTTCCTAAATCTAGAAGTATGAGGTGAAAATCAACCAAAAATTTTTTAAATCGAAAATTTTAATCTTCAAAAATTATGCTCCTGACAACTGGTAGAATTTTAAATATTCATGACATCAAGCGAACGAGTCTTCAGAATTCTATGCATCTGGAAAATTCAAAAATCTCATTTCATGTCACATGTGATTCTTCAGTATTGTTCGTCAAATTCGATAAAAAATACAAATTGGTACATTGTATTTTCTTCATCAATGCTTGTCAAAGCTTAGTTTGTTGGAGTGAAATGTTGTTTCACCTGTATAAATCTCTAAAAAAATAAAATTATGTTGCTTTCATGTAAAAATCGTGACAAATCATAAAAAAATACATTTGAACTGTCAAAAATCAGTTTTTATCAATATTTTTAATGTTTTTAAAAAATTAATAAAAATAATTCAACGATGGTTAACTCTCAATCGCAAATGAAAAAAATCCTTTACTGCAAATTTGTTCAAAATTTGTGTGCTTTTTGTGCATATTGGCTGCACGGATCACACCTAAAATTTTCGATATTTATGTTCAAAGACTCAAAGTTTTACTTTTTTTTCAATACATACTATTAAATTATTAAAAACAACTTCTTCAGGGCGAAAATGTCAATTAAGTTATTGGAAACAAATATTTAACTTGTTGTAAAATTTTCAAATAGTTTCTCCGAATTGTAATTACTATTTATTCTAAATGATGATTTGAGTTTGAAAAGCTGTCAAATTTTAATTTGTGATTCTCAATTCATAGTTTTGGAATTTTGTATTTCAATTTTACGTAGATATCTATTCACTTTTTTTAATCCGTTATTTATTGAACAGGCTTTCCAGAACTTTTCTGTAAGTATCCAGGCCGGGCAAATCCGGGAATTGGGTTTCAAAATTTAAAACTCAAAACCGGTTAATATCCGGGCAAATCCAGCCGAAATCAATGTATTTTTCGAAAAAGACAAGAAAAAACTGAAAAGTAAACACACGAAAAATGGTTTTCTTTACCAAGGCACATCAGAGGCGTTCAAATCTTATTTACCAATTTCAAAAAATGCATTCGAATTTCTTTTGGAAAACTAGTGGAAAATTTGGAATTTCATAAACAAAATTGTGAAGAATCCTGAAAAACCGGGCTTTTTTCCTCGATATACGGCAACCAGACCGGGCCAGGCATCATCAAATTTTGAAATTCTGGGCAAGCCACGGATGAAGCGATAAATTGGAATGCTAATGTCCGTAAGAACGGGGGGCGTTTTGAGGGCTTAACCCTCTTCCATGAGGGTCCAAGAAAAGCAAGCGAGGTTTTTTACTCAACATTCAATTTTTGGTTATCAATAAAATTTTGATGATTGTGTAAGGTTACTCAAGTAGCAAACTTGACTTAGAACTTAAGCATCAGTTCTTATTCAAGACAAGTCAACTCACACTAATCCCAGGTTCAAAGTTCTGCAACAGTTATTCAAAATTTTCTCACTTGTTGATTGAAACTCAGTTCTTTATATAAATTTAGGTTCCAAACTGTCAAAATCAGTATTGCATTTCTTTTTTTATATTTTGTTTTCTGTATCGAGTTTAAAATTTTTTATTTGAAACTTGAATAATTATTGGAAATTTTTGATAGAAAGATAAAGTTTGGAAATTCAGGTTCATACAAAATTGGATCCATAAATTTCACAACGCATATGCATTTTCAAAATCAGTGTTTGTTTTGTTTTAGGATTCTTGATTTCTACGCTGATGCTTCAAAACAGTAAAAAGCAAAGAAATTGTTAAATAAGGCTTCTAAAATGCTATTTTGCCATTTGGTCCGCTTGTTCCAACAGCGGATGCATTTTTTTAATTCTATTCTGAACCTATGAAAATCCGTGTTCCAGGTCATAAGACTTAATTATCACTTCAGCACGATCTTATAAATATTTTATTCAAAAATATATAGGTATTATATTAGCGCTGTTAACTAAAGAGCCGTAGCTTTACATAAAAAAAGTCGCATGTGGCTCGCGAGCCGCAGGTTGCCGACCTATGGTCTACGACCTTTGCACTCATAAATGGCTGTAGTCAGCAATTTTCAATCGAATGAAAAACATATCGCGGCACGAAGCTTCAACCGATTCCAACTCCGTTATACGAAAACAAAACAAAAAAAAACAAAGAGAAATAAAAACATAACAGACGATTAAATTAAACAAACAAACTGAAACGGAGCCGGTTGTCGTCGGGGGAGACGCTCCAAACACGTGATTGTTTTAATTTGTCTAGCTTTATTGCCGGTTGTTGTTGTTGTTTATTTGCGCTCTCTTTCTCAGTTGGTCTTTTTCTACTCGCCGAGCACGTCACCGAGATGGTTCAAAATAAATAATTAAATTTGACCCCAAGCCGCCCGACTCCAGCTTGATGACTGGCAGGAACGGCGGCGCGACGGTGACAATTCTCGATGATCGGTGATGTTTTTATAGTGCGAGTTTTATGACTGATTAGAATGCTCAGGAGATCAAATTTCAGCTGACATGAGTACCCTGTAATAGCGTTTTGGGGTGTTTGCTTAGCCTCTATAAGATAAAAGAGCAATTCTTTGAAAAATAATTTGGTTCGTTCTTGGCAATTATTTATCCAAACATCTCATATATAAAAATGGAGGGGTTTTCTTTGTAACAACATCACGTATGAATGGTCGGTCGGAATTAATTGAAATTTGGTATCCGAGAGTTTTTCGGGTCAGAGATGATTTGTATAATAGTTTCGAGATTATTACTTCTTATGGAAGGGGGGCTCCTATACAAAATCAACTAGAAACAGGGTTAAACTCGAACAACTTGAAGACGAATTTTATTAAAACTGATTCACGAGAACGAAAAAGTTTAAGAACCGTAAACATTTTCCATCGATTTATTAAGTAACGGGTAAAACGAAGTTTACCGGGTCAGCTAGTAAAGAATATTTTAAAACATTTGGAGTTCCAGCTTAAAATTGGACTCAAAATGAAACGGTTACGAGTAATGAATTAAAATTCAAATAAAAAATAATTTTATAATTTTATCTACGAATTTATTAAAAAAAAACCAATACCTATTGAGAATAAAAAAAATATTGTTGAGGAAACAAATTTTCTTTTCAGTGATGTTCTACTAGGGGAACATGCTCTATTATGCCCCACCTAAGCGATTTCCAATGTACTCAACTTACATTTTGTGTAAAAACGGGTGTACTCATTGAAGAAAAGTGTTTTCTACAAATGCTTATGGTTTTTGATTCCATAAATTCATTCAGTTGCTTTAAATACTCAAAAAAAATTTTGATTTTGACGCATAAATAGAACGTTTTTTCAATACAATTTCTTTTTTTTTGTTTGATTTGCCAAATAAAGTGAATAAATAACGGGCATTTTTCAATGAAATCCAGGCACCCAGGCTGGGCCGTACTGTTCTCAAATTTTGTATTAAATATCCGGGCAAATTCGAATAAAACCGGGCAATCGGGCATACTCAGTCTAGTGTATCATATCAACCTGCTCTCACAAAAAAAACGCACATGTAAGCAAAAAAACCGCTAAGTCTTGCTTGATCGTCGATTAGTCGTTCGTTTAAAATTATGACTCAATCTAGGAAGTGCCCACCATGGACGACTAAACCTGGGTAATCGCTCCATAGCATGTAAGCTGGTCCCTTAGATGTCGTTTGGAATTAATTCATTTTGCAACATTTTGTTCATCGGTGAAGCTTTTCATCATTTTCATTCCCTTACATGAGCGGCGTTCGGCAACAGTCAGACCGTCGTTGATGGAGTCCCACCATCGGAATATGTCATTAATTTCTAGCGATTGATCGCGCTTTTGCCCCATTCAGTCCAATGCAATGGGGACGGCGCTTTAATTGATAGTCAATTTTTAATACACCACAGGAACAGCAATTAACTGATGAATGATCTGCTGAGCATGGACAATGGAAAATTGGTTTTTATGATGAAGAGTATATATATATATATTTTTTTTTTGCAAATTCAATCAAGACCGTTTAAAAATGAATTGATAATTAAAAGCAATACGTAATTTTAATTCTCACTTTAGCAGGACGTTGGATTTTTGCAATGTGAAATACTGAATCAACCTTGCTGGCTTACAAATAAAAAAATGACAAAAATGACAAAAATGCCAAAAATGACAAAAATGACAAAAATGACAAAAATGACAAAAATGACAAAAATGACAAAAATGACAAAAATGACAAAAATGACAAAAATGACAAAAATGACAAAAATGACAAAAATGACAAAAATGACAAAAATGACAAAAATGACAAAAATGACAAAAATGACAAAAATGACAAAAATGACAAAAATGACAAAAATGACAAAAATGACAAAAATGACAAAAATGACAAAAATGACAAAAATGACAAAAATGACAAAAATGACAAAAATGACAAAAATGACAAAAATGACAAAAATGACAAAAATGACAAAAATGACAAAAATGACAAAAATGACAAAAATGACAAAAATGACAAAAATGACAAAAATGACAAAAATGACAAAAATGACAAAAATGACAAAAATGACAAAAATGACAAAAATGACAAAAATGACAAAAATGACAAAAATGACAAAAATGACAAAAATGACAAAAATGACAAAAATGACAAAAATGACAAAAATGACAAAAATGACAAAAATGACAAAAATGACAAAAATGACAAAAATGACAAAAATGACAAAAATGACAAAAATGACAAAAATGACAAAAATGACAAAAATGACAAAAATGACAAAAATGACAAAAATGACAAAAATGACAAAAATGACAAAAATTACAGAAATGACAAAAATGAAAAAAAAAATACAGAAATGACAAAAATAATTAATGAATTATAAAAATTACAAAAATAACAAAAAATACAAAAATGACGAAAATGACTTAAATTTGAAAATTTTTGAATTTTGAGCTTGTTCTTTTACGCTGAAGCCATTTTTTTATTATTTTTCTTTCCTTTTTAACCTTATATTTCTATTCCACACATTTTTTGAATTAAAGATTCAATGATCATTAAGCTTTAATCTCATTTTCTGAATTAATATTTAAATTTTTCTATATCTTGTTATGATAGATAAACAAACATATAGATTTTTGCTATTTACACACTTCATAGAACATTCAGCCGCTTCGATTTGCATATAATAATCGGTATTAACTTTTTCAACATAGTTTCACCCTTAAGGCATTACTCATCGATTCAATCAACCTTGTTATTTCCGCGATTGAACCCTCCGAGGCGATATTCCTTGAACTCGGATCGAACATCGTCTCTCAAAGCGTGCGGACTCAATCGAGTCATGATTCTCTCATCTGAATGGGCCCCCCTTTGCGGTCTTCCCCCCACACCTGGTGTCTAAAGTTTAGAGATGACCTCGTGGTTAGCCGATTGGTTTCCATAGGTTGCAGTTCATAGCTCTTCCTTCGTTCGGAATCAAATAGCTAAGGTGAGGTACCTATAGGTAAAGTTCATCAATAACGAGATGGGGACAATAAAAAAAAACAACAACAACCAGCAACAGCATCGAAACTCGTACAAAAACCGTGTGAATGTGTCAGGTGTGCATGTGCTTTGTTTTGTTTGCTTCTCTGCTTGGCTATGTTGATTCCTACTGGGGAAGGAGATGTGAAGACTCTTCTTCTTAGCTTAAGGATTGATTGGATAGCTGGAGCTTCACGGAAAAGGATGGATCCGCTAACGACGATGTCAGAAAAAGGGGATTTTATTAGAGTGGATCGTAAATATTTATTTGTAATTAGTATCGAGAAGTTTAAAATGGTAAATTGGTTGAAATTGTTTTCCTCAAAAACCGCAAAAATGCATTTAAACAGTTAATTGGATTTGTTGCTATCATTTCTTCGCTGATAATATAAAATAATCAATAACATATTAGAAAAAATATAAACAATCTAGATTTTTATATAAGAGTAACCTTCACACACTTATTTACCGGAATAAATTTTAAATCCTTTGAGTTATCCGCATCCACCGTAGTCACTTTAAGGCAGCAAATGACAGATCTATACAATCATGATCAACTTATCCAATTTTCTCAATAAAAAAAACTATCGATTGTGCTATTAGTTTTTATCAGAAATTAAACTATACGTTGGGAAATTATGAAAAAATCGTTTCATAAGATGAAGATTTTTGGCATTTATACTCTTATTAAATTGAAAGGCACATAAAAATCTCAGTGAAACATGATTTTCGCTTGGATCTTTCGATGACAAGTAGGGGAAAGTATTTCTATTTCCACCGAAAATAAACCTTAAAAAGTTAATTTGTAATATTTCTAATATGGGACTCTTATGCGGATATATTTAATATGATACAGACACGAATTTTAATTTGTTTCCCAAGTTTTCATTAGTTCCTCAATTATTCCATGATTTATGTTTTGTTGGTATTGTTTCTCCAACCTCTTCTTCTTCCAAAGTGGGGAGCGGCTCACAAGCTTTTTTTTTGGTTTTTGTTGGCTGGGATGGCTTTCAAACTTTATTTAGACCATGCGGGGTCAACATTTCCAGCCAACGGGCCAAATTCCAGACATCAGATTTGTTTGCGGGCCAACAAATTTTGTTAGTATGTATTTTTAATTAATATATTAAAAATAGTTTTTTAAAGATATTTCTTTATTTAAAATAACTTAAACACATCTATAAATAATTTAAAAAACTAGATTTTAAAAGGACATATGGTATTTGTTTACATTATTTCATTGTTTGTATGATAAACCAGAGTAGATATGCAGAAAAATAAAAAAAAAACTTTTTTTCTGAAAAAAATATGTTTTTTTTAATCGCTATAATTTCTGCAAATTTTGTAATCAATAATTAAACTATTCATAATCTAAAAACATCGTCCAGCACTTAATGAACCATCCTTAGTTGATATTTTTAAATAGTACCCACATAAATAAAAAAACAATTTCAAAAATTATGTTTCAGCTTAGATGAGCTTTAAATTTGTTCATATCAATCTGATTTGAATGTCGAATTACTCCGCGTTTGTTTTGTCAATTTCGAAGCAAAAATGCAATTTCGAATCGTTATTTAGTGCCATTTAAAATATGAGTCGATACAGACCAAAAGAACGCGTTGAAATTCTTGTGCTTTACATCGAACAAGATCGTTCAGTTGTGAAAACTTTGCGTTAGGGTGTCTCAAAATTACATAATTTCTGGGAATCGTAGATTAGGATGTGGGGAACAAATTTTTATATGGGGCCAACTAAAAAAAAAACATGTTGGTTCCGCAAACGCATTTTTTTTTGTTGATAAGAGTCCACTTTTCAAAGATTTGATTTAAAATAAATTGTGGGTCCTTAAATTTTCACGAAATTTATATATTTCAAATTTTTTAAATATTGTTTGGATAAAATACTACACGTAAAAAATAAAAAACGAACCAAATTTGTATCAAAACTCAAAATCCACAAGCTTTTTTCCAGAGAAAAAAAATTTTTTTGGTCATAAATTTTGTATCCAACTGACCAAAATTTGTACCTAGCGTGATTTTTTTAAATATAAATGCCAGCAAATGATGCGGATTTTTTGAGCACTAAAATTTTGTTGAAAAAAATATGTTGTTTGTATAATTTTATGAAAAGATATTTACGGATCAATCCTTATTAAAAATCACAAATTAGGATATTTTTTAGCTAATTTATCAAATTCGTCTTTATAAATACCTACTTCAAAATCAAAACACTTGCAAAAAAAAGCTTAGATGTTTTAAAGAAATTATTAAAATGCCACATTCGAAATTGAGCAAAATCTGATAACGAGAAGGGGCTGCATTGAATCTCAAGAATGAAAAGGTTTCTGAGACATTGTGTTCTGAAGAAGCTAAAAAAGCTGGTTTATCATCAAAAAATTTTATCTTTACCTATCGATTGCTCATTTATGTTGATTCTAGTAAAATTTTAACTAAGACTAACATTTCATTTGAAGACTGCAACTCGATTGGACTTAAAACAAAAAAGTTATGGCGGTTCAAAGATTGAGTTTTGGTCTCAATTTGTCGTTTCACATGCAATGAGTACATTTTACTCATTGCGTTTCATTTGACAATTTGCGACCATGACACATTCTTTAAACCACCATAACTTTATTATTTGAAGTCCAATCGTGTTGCAGTCTTCAGATGAAATGTTAGTCTTAATTAAAATTTTAATAAAATACTCATAAATAAGCAATCGATTTGTAAAGAAAAAGTATTTGATGAAAAACCAGTTGCTTCTTCATAACACAATGTCCCAGAATCCCTTTCACACTTTAGATTCAGTGCAGCCCCTTCCCGTTATCAGATTCAGCTCAAATTTAGATTATGGCCTTCTGATGATTTCATTAAAACATCAAAGCTTTTTTTGCAAGTGTTTTGATTTTGAAGTAGGTATTTATAAAGACGAATTTGATAAATTAACTGATAAATATCTCAAATTGTGATTTTTGTTAAGGATTAAACCGTGGATAGCTCTACACACGATGATACAAACAACATGCTTTGTTCAGTAAAGTTTAAATGCACAAAAATTTGCATCTTTTGCTGGCAATGATATTAAAAACATCTAACGTAAGGTACACATTTTGGTCAGTTGAATACAAAATTTTAGAATCAAAAATTTTTTTTTCTTCAAAATGGCTTGCTTATTTTCAATTTTGATAAGAATTTGGTTCACTTCTAATTTTTTACGTGCAGTATTTAACCCAAACAAAATAAAAAAAATCTAAAATATAATAATTTTGTGAAAATTTTTGGACCAAGAATTTATTTAAAATAAAATATTTTGAAAGTAGACTTTTTTCATAGATCGTCCTTGCGGAACCTCTAAACATGATTTTTTTTAGTCGGCCCCATACAAAAGTTTGTTCTCAACATAATAATCTACCATTCGGAGGGTGAGCCCCCAGATTCCCAGAAATTATGCAATTTTGGGACACCCTACTGTGCGTGTTTGCCGTTAAAATTATTGTCCCGAAGAAAAAAGGCGATTTGAACTGTCCTCCTTGATTTCTGTAAATTTATTTTTCGGCATATCGGTGAAATATAGTTCTCTTTGATTTCAGAATTTTACGGTACTATATTTTTTTCTGTGTACATATTTAAAAATTGAAATTTACGCCAGCACATCGAAAATATTGACGAACTTCAAGCTAGTCTACGATCTGGAATAACCACTCAGAGCCCGAAATTTTGGCCAATGGTTTGCAGAATGCCCGCAAAAGAGCTGCTTTTTGCTTATAAATTGGGGGAGGTCATTTAATCGACGTTGTTTTCTAAAACTGGTTTGGCATAAGTGGCTTGAAATATCCTGACAGGAGCTTGTTTATTATTTTAAATCGGCTGAAAATTTGGGGAGTTATTTGACGTTGAAATTGGATACATCCTGATGGCGCACTCTGTATGTCAAAAGAAATCTGATGACATTTTCCATCAACCCTTTAACACTTAATCCCGCTTTTAGATGGGGTCCACCAAAATCGTCATTAAACCAAACCCAATCAATATTTTAATTTAGTTTGCAAAAAATTGTTCCAAATTATGTTGATTAAACAATTCTTATTTATAAAAATAGTTGAACAAGCAGTTGTCTAAAAGTAAAGCTGAAAAACCTTAAAAACATGAGAGCATTGGAAATGGATTTTTCTAAAAATTATCTTGGTGGTAGTCTTAGAAATTCTTGGTCCTTGTGTCGATCTACAAAAATGATTTTCAAAACGATTTCGATCTAAAGAAAATTACTGGTATTTTGGATCGATTTTCTCAGAAAAAGAATTGATCCTAAGTTAGGAAGAAAAAACGCTGAAATATCTCAGTTAAATATTTGTGGTATTATTTAACAAAAACTTTTAAAAATAAAGCATTGAGTCCGTCTTAATTGGTTTCGAAATTTACGAAAACATGGTTGAATTGGGCAAAAATTACAACCAAAGAAGCTCTGAAGGTAAAGTTTTTAAGCCATATGTGGCTGTGCCCTTTATGACAAATTTGTCAAAATTTTTCCTCATGTTTGAAGTTTTTCGTAGAACAAAAGTTTTAATTTGTATGCTGGTCTAAATTTTCGAGCGAAAATAAAGGATGGCTTTCAGAGAGTTAACTGGGTATCACAGCTCATTTCACGATGTTCCATTTGTAATGTCCTTCCAAAAAGCTTACGTTAACGGAAAAAGTGTTGTAAAATATATTAAAAAGGGGACGAAATCCAATATCAACTCATCGTATTTATCATTTTGTTTGTGTCTGACTTTTGTGTCAAACTGTTGAATAAACTTAAACGTTGAAACTTTTCCACGAATTTTTAAGACCACTGCACACTGGTATAAAACATCGATCTAGCGGAACTAAATTAATAGCGCCCATGGATGAAAAGATTGACTTTTGATGTCTTCGACAGTATTGTATAATTTTATAAGGCGCATATTTTGAAATAAAATATAGAGTCGAGGGGTCCACCAATAGCTAGATAAAAATGCTAACTATTTTGTTAAGCATTTTAGAGCTTTGGTTTCTTCTACAAAGTTGTTTATCTTAACAAAATACATAACTTTGCTGAACAAGTCAAAGTTCTACAATTTCATTCTAAGGAGAAACAATGAAACTAAAAATAAAACCTTGAAAAAACAGTTTTTAAATCTGGATCGTTGTAGGTAAGGCAAAACCATTTTCAGTCTTCGAAACAAAGTTGAAAAAAGTTAAGATCTACAATCTTTTAGTACATTACGATGAGTTTTGAAATTGCTGAAACGCTGTAGAAAGCATTTAGTGAAATATATTAACGATTTTCAAAGAGAAGTTTATCAAATTGCGCAAATTTTCGCACCATCAGCCAATGTGGATTTTATTTTTGGTATTAAGAGGAATCATTACCATATAAAACTAGCGTGGAACTCGGTGGAACTCGGAGCAGTTTTAAGATTCAAAATCTAGTATTTTGTTCACAAATATCACTTTTTTAGACACTTGTTTTTACAACATTTGCTTCGGTCAGGAGTATATGGTGTATATCAACGTGTTGACAGCTCTGGTTTCAAAATGGTCTAGATCCTTTACTCAAATTGAGTTTGTAATCCAACGAAAACTTATTATCTCAAAAGTGTTTTTTTCGTTAAATAGAGCAAAAATTGGCCTGCCATCAGCTACTGAAAGCTGAAAGCTACTTTACTTTTGGAGTTAAATCACTTTCACGTGTTACAGATATCATTTATATAATGATGTACTAGAACAGATTCTATTGATAAATTCGAAACGAAAATCCGGTTAAATCATCTAATTATTTCTTATTCTCAAATTCTGCAAGTTCATTGCACCAAATAAACTAAGAAACTAATAAAGTGTCTAAAAAAAGTGATATTTGTGAAAAAAATACTAGATTGTGAATCTTAAAATTGCTTCGAGTTCCACCGAGTTCCACGCTAGTTTTATATGTAAATGATTCCTCTTAAGACCAAAAATAAAATCCACATTGGCTGATGGTGCGAAAATTTGCGCAATTTGATAAACTTCTCTTTGAAAATCGTTAATATATTTCACTAAATGCTTTCTACAGCGCTTCAGCAATTTCAAAACACATCGTAATGTACTAAAAGATTGTAGATCTTAACTTTTTTCAACTTTGTTTCGAAGACTGAAAATGGTTTTGCCTTACCTACAACGATCCAGATTTAAAAAACTGTTTTTTTCAAGGTTTTATTTTTAATTGCATTGTATCTCCTTAGAATGAAATTGTAGAACTTTGACTTGTTCAGCAAAGTTATGTATTTTGTTAAGATAAACAACTTTGTAGAAGAAACCAAAGCTCTAAAATGCTTAACAAAATAGTTAGCATTTTTATCTAGCTATTGGTGGACCCCTCGACTCTATATTTTATTTCAAAATATGCGCCTTATAAAATTATACAATACTGTCGAAGACATCAAAAGTCTATCTTTTCATCCATGGGCGCTATTAATTTAGTTCCGCTAGGTTGATGTTCTATACCAGTGTGCACTGAAGCGACTTTTTACTGCCTCCAAATTAACGAAACGTTATTAGAGACAAATTTCAAAGAGCAAAATATACCAAGAGTTTTTTTTTTAATTGCAATTTAATAAGGAGTCAACAAATATTTTGACTTTGCTCTATTTATAAATATATTCTCATTTAATAACATCGAAACTGATTCAAGCTTCGTGGGCCACAAATTAGCATTCGCGGGCCAAATATGGCCCGCGGGCCACGATTTTACCATAGACATTTTTATTATCTTGATAACGTCACATGCCACATTTGGCTCCAATTGATTGATAAGTTTTCGAGTTATGCCAAATAAAATACGAAAAATAACTTGTCTCCTTTCCTACTCTACCCTTAAAAAAGGGGGTCCAAAATAATTCGTACGCAAACAATCTCTCTTATAATTGATGGAACTGTTGATTAATAGGCGTCTCTAATATTCATACCGATTTTTCGTACCCTAAAACCCTCCATTACTAAGATAAGTTCTCAAATTGGGCAAAAAAATGTATAGGAGCCTCCTTCCTTCCTATGTTCACAAGGAAGAAGAGAATGATCTCAAAATATCATAGAAATATTCCTCGTATTACTTACACTGCCGGCCAAAAGTTTGGGATCACCCACTAAAAAACATGCAAATTTTGATCGTTCATATCTCAGCCGTCTTAGGACATATTGCAAATCTTCTGATCTCATTTGAAAGATAATGAGCAATAGCTATCTCAGAGGTATTTTGCCCAAATATCATGTTTTAGTTTTGAACTTAAAACTTAACCTAAAGTTAGAACATTTTCAAAAAATCGCACTCAATATTCAAAGCCGATCATCTCGGGATGGGGTGGACCAAATCTCAAAATTTGAGTGGCATTAGAATTCCTGTTCTTTACTTCTCAAAACACAATCAAAAAAGTTTGTGAAAAAATTCAAGAATGTATTTTTAATCAATAAAATAGACACTTGAGTTCTCGTCCAAAAGTTTGGGATCACCTCTTTGTATCGTGAGTTTGGGATCATTCTTATAAAAACATGCAAACTTATTTTATTCATATCTTTCTCATCTAACATCGTATTGCAGATCTAAAGGGTTCATTTGGAAGCTAAGGAATTGTTGTTTTTTAATAAATTCATTCAAAAATTATATTTTGAAGTGATAACCATAAAAAAATCACCTGAAATTAATTGTTTTTTTGAAAGTTCCCAGATTTTTTTTTATAGTTCTCACCTCAAAATATAATTTTTGAATGAATTTATTAAAAAACAACAATTCCTAAGCTTCCAAATGAACCCTTCAGATATGCAATACGATGTTAGATGTGAAAGATATGAATAAAATAAATTTGCATGTTTTTATAAGAATGATCCCAAACTCACCATACAAAGAGGTGATCCCAAACTTTTGGACGATAACTCAAGTGTCTATTTTATTTATTAAAAATACATTCTTGAATTTTTTCACAAAATTTTTTGATTGTGTTTTGAGAAGTAAAGAATAGGGATTCTAATGCCACTCAAATTTTGAGATTTGGTCCACCCTATCCCGAGATGATCGGCTTTGAATATTGAGTGCGATTTTTTGAAAATGTTATAACTTTAGGTTAAGTTTTAAGTTCAAAACTAAAACATTATATTTGGGCAAAATACCTCCGAGATACCTATTGCTCATTATCTTTCAAATGAGATCAGAAGATCTGCAATATGTCCTAAGACGGCTGAGATATGAACGATCAAAATTTGCATGTTTTTTAGTGGGTGATCCCAAACTTTTGGCCGGCAGTGTATGCATGAAAAATTTTTCAATTATGTAAAAAAAATACAGGAGCCCTACTTCCTGTCCCTATTATCCCACTGGTAGGGTAAAGGGATACCGAAGATTCAGAGTAACAATTATCCTACCCTGATACCATCTCTTGCAAAATTTGCTCGATTTGATCTTCAATTATACAAAAAGTTATATGGAGGACTCCCTCCTCTTTGCTTTTTCCTCATTGGAAGGAGGGAGGGCTTCCAAATTATTATAAAAACATTTATTATTCCTACCATGCCAAATTTGGTTCCATTCGCTCGCTTAGTTTTCCAATTATGCACACAAAATTGTAAGGGAACCCCCCTTCCCCTTTTTATTTTCCCATTGAAGGTGGAATAGGTGCCAAATACGCATTTAACCATTTCTCGTACCCTAATACCGTCCCATACCAAATATTTGTATGCAGAGTACAAAAAGAGTTAAAAGGCGGAGTCATGATGCGCAATCTTCATAAAGAAATCAATTGCTGTAACCTCTTGCTTCAAAATAAGGCAATTTTGGGAAAATCTTGGCCATCCATTGCCAGGCCCGAAAACGGGTTGGAAAATTTCTGGAATAAAGAATCCCATCGTTTTAAGGACTATTCGCACTCGATTCACATAGATGAGCACACACATAGAATGGCTTCATCAGATAATTATTTTTACTTTGTTGCGAAAAAAAAAAGAATTTTAATTTGAATTAAAACCTCATGAAATCTGCCAGCTTATTTTTTCATGTTTTCTTCATGCCTTTTCTTTGCGCTCACACTTTTATATTATGAAAATAAAACAATTCCTGTGGTAATTATGGTAACTAGGGTTACACACTATGAGAGATTGTCAAACAAGCAAGTGGACAAACACATATACAAAATATTTTCAACTTTACGATCGCGAAGAGCAAGTTCACTCTTGTTGGGAAAAAGTGGTAGAGAATTTGACACTTGTAGCACATTTTGAAACATTTACCATTTTACCAAAAATGTTTTCAAGATCTTTGGGCGTTGTATTTTTTCACAGCAATGTTTCTATTTTAGCCGTATGTGATAGAAATATTGCTATTTTGGCATCACAGCATGCGGGAAAAAATACATGTTGTAAAAAACATGAAGGCCAAAGATCTTGAAAATGTTTTGGCATGGCAAAATTTTCAAAATGTACAAAAAGTGACAAAATTTCTACCACATTTTCCCAACACCAGTGAACTTGCTCTAAGCAGACAAATTATGGCTCCTTTTTTGGAAGTGGCTTATATGGCGCACATATTTTTATAAAAAAGGGGGGATATCATACATGTATATGTGAGTAATTTAGGCCCCTATCCTTTCGGTGGTTTCCATTCATTTTTTTAACACTTCTAGCCAGCTCTTATGAAAAAAAAAAAACACATTTTAAAAGTTTGGAAAATATAGGTAGCCCATAAGAGTGCCTAGTTTCAAAGTTAAAGACGGGTGAGCTGAATGAAAAGCTGATCTGCTAGTTTAATAACTACTTTTCAAAGAAGGAGTATCCAAAAATTTGACATTAGTGAAATCCTCAAAAAACTTGAAATCATTAAATCGGAACTGAACTCTCAAGAATTTGCTAGAATGTTCACGTAAAACTTGAAAAAAACAATCAGCCGGACCTAATGATCTCGTCCTAGAACTTTGATTATCTCATTTTATCTGATTTTCTTCATTTTCTCATGCGTAAGTGGCTCTGATGCCATCAAACACTATATTTTTATAGAAATTAACGTTTACAACATTAAATTGTACGCATGAATTTTTGTTTTCAGTGATCCACTTTGCAATGTCAAGTTTCTATTAAAAAATAATTTATTTTTTTTTCGATTTTTGTCCGCGTGATCTCTCAAAAAGCAACACAGTGTCATTTGCTTTGTTGATTTTTTTGTGTTTTCTCTGCTATTTTATTCATGAGATTTGACAGGCGGCTCTTCTCGAAAATAAGCTTTCTCCAGTGATCCATTGATAGATGAAGGTTAGAGCTAACACACATACATATTAGACTAAGCCAATTTGGGGTCATTTTTGAATTTCTCAAATCCTGGGGCCTAAAAAGCTTCGTTTTGAACCAAACCTCATCCATGATTTTTTGTTGAATGTTTAAGTAACGTTTACATGAGTAAATTTGAACTTTAAGGTTGGTATGGGAAAATTGAATCTTTTGTACTGATAAATCAACATCATTTCTGTTTCTTCTGTGGAATCCAGCCTTATTATGCTTATGGTTTTTGTGCCAATTTATTAATTTTTCAAAGGAAATTTTCCGTTGAACAACTTTGTAGAAGACCATAACTTTGAACCTTATTATGCAAAAAAGTTATAAGCTGTTTAACATGGGCACGTCATTTAGATTACTAATTTTCATGCAATACCTCGCAAAACACCCAGCAGTGATGTCAATTGATTTTATTGTTTATCAATGCCAAATAACATGCCCCTGTTAAACAGCTAATAACTTTTTTGCCTCATTAGATACGAAGTAACAATCTTGGACAAAGTTGTTCAACGAGAAATTTCCTTTGGAGGAATTATGAATTGGCACAAAAACCATAGGCATAGGCTCGACTCCACAGAAGAAACAAAAATTATGTTAATTTTTCAGTACACGATAATAAAATTTCCCATACTAACCTAATAGTTCAAATTTACTCATGTAAACGTTTTTTTTAATTTTGCAAAAACCATGGATGAGTTTTGAACTAAAACGTAGCTTTTAAGACCTCAGGGTTTGAGAAATTCAAAAACGACCCCAAATCGACTCAGTCTACTACACATAGCAACAACTATCCTTAAAATTGTCGAAAACAACCCAAAACAGACTGTTAACAATTCTCGCATTTTTTATGGGTCATACTGTATTTGATACAGGAATTAAAAAAACTATTCGATACAAGTCCAAATAATATTTATATTTTTTCCATTGAAAATATTTGTTTTTGAGTTCGGAATAGACATCAAAAGATGAATTGACACATTGAGTTGCATGTATTATCTTTCGAGCACGTGTTTGCCATCTAAAAATAAAGCAAATCTTATAAAAAAAACTAAACGACCGGTAAGCAGGAATGCAGCAACCTGTTGGAACACCCTATTGTGCCCATCATCATCCCAGCTGAGCCTGATCGCCAAAACGTAACTAGCCAGATACAAACTCTATCAAAGCCTTTAAGGTATTCCACCGTTCACTTATGGCTAGCAAGGAACAGGTTTTTGCTTCTACCCGGCTAAGCTTATGTAAGATAAATATCTTCCCCCATTCACTTTACTCCTTCTTCACCGTCGAAAGAAGTTGATCGATGTTTTATTCACGCGATAGACTGGGTGTGACGACGAAAGATTGAAGCATGAACAAGGGAGGCGAGCGCCCACAAAGGTGTTCCCCAGATGATAAACCCATGGAATCTACCCCTAGTTGGTTGTAAGAGAGAAACCGTTGCCTTAGCAGAAAAAAAAACATCCTCGATGCAAATGACGAATAGCAACAAACATTTGTTATTTTTATTTCCCCTTCGTCGAAAACGGTCTGTCTATCTATCGTCTACCGGAGACGAGATAAAATTTGGTATAGATATTTAGTTTTAGATCCTCTAGTGACGGCTAATGCCTTCCTATTTCGTTTTCGGATCGAAACCACTACAGCTGTGATGGAATTTCGAGCCAGAGGTGAACGGGTTGGGGGTTACTAAATTGAATCAAAATATTCAAAGTTTCACCTTGCCTAGCGGAAGCTGAATACCAATGACGACGAAGGCCTCAATGCTAAAAGGTTGATATAATACCGGTGAACTAATGATGTAATGAAAACATGGAACAGAAACAGAATATCCTGGAAGCTGGAAGTTTCAATTCGTGTTTAGGAAAATAACTTATTTATCATATTCGGAGATTGTGAATATTCGAGCCTGTAAGGTATATTATAACTGTTTAATTATAAATATTTTTTTATACAGAAAACAAAAACACTTTATGTAGACTTTGAAAGGCAAAAGACAGGTTAGACAATATAAGAGAAACTTGCCTATGGCACATTGATTTTTCGAAAACGCATTTTTATTATAATGTTTTAACCCACAGAAATAAAGTAAATATTAGATTGATATAGTGTTTGAAATATGGTAGTCTAATCTGTAAAATTAAAGTAAAGAAACACGTTGAAAAATTTTGCCGAGGCAAAATTATTGATTTCATCAAATATAACATGGAATATGTGTACAAAAACTATATACACATGAGTAGGCAGGGCCGGATTAAGACCTCGGGGGGCCCGGGGCAAATATAGCTGGGGGGGCCCTTCTATAGGTAGTGTTTTTTTGTCATTTCAAATAATCAGAGAAAATCCAATAAAACGAAATACAAAGTAATCATTTAAAGAAAGAGTTTTATTTGTAACAAACTGAATAAGAGGTTAACAAAGGTTTTGTTTTCTGGATTTTGCATCTGCAAACAGTTCTATCAGATCATTAAAATAAATTTCCCTCAGTAATTCACTTTCAATGCTCAGCAATGCCAAAGCACTCAAACGTTCATCCGTAGTGGCAGTTCGAAGTCTATTTTTTATTATGGCTAGCTTACTAAAGCTACGTTCTCCGGAGCAATTTGTCATCATCATGCTAAGATATATTCGAAGAGCAACATTTACGTTTGGGAAAGTATCTGCCAAATCTAATTTATGTATGCACAACGCCTGTTCCGCTGGTGTTAAACACGATCTCGCTTTAGCAAACTCAGCAAACTGGATCATTTCGTCTTGGAGATAGTTATTCAAATCGTTCGGATAAAAACTAATAAGTTCTTCAGCCTCAGAGCGTATTTCACTTTCTGTTAAAGAACAAAGGTTTATCAAAGCAGAAAACCTCTTGTAGACAGATTCATAAGCGTCGTGTCTTTTTTCAAAGCTTGTTGGATGTTATTCAAGAGCGCCAAAAAGACATCATTTTTGAACCTTTCTTCCGAAACTGTTGTATCAACGGAACCAGCTAATTTTCTTGATTTCTTTTCATTATATTTTTTTTCATCAACTAACTGCATGGCTTTAAGCTCCAGCTCTTCGAATCTTGCTTGTAAAGAAATCAAAAATCCGTCAAGAGAGTCGTATATGTTGACAATTTTCAACAAATCCACGTTTGATCCCTGAAGCGCCTTGCTTGAGAGATTAAATCGTATAAGAATTTTTACCCAAATTTCGGTTAGTAAAGCGTTCTCGAAATCGTCCATTTTATTAGCTAGACTAAGCTTGCCAGATTGCCCGGTTTTATCCGGGTTTACCCGGATATTTGATGCAAAATTTCGAGAAAGTCCGGTCCGGCCCGGTTGCCCGGATATCGTGAAAAAAGTCCAGATATTGCCCGGATTTTTTCACAATTTTCACAAAGAAATAAAAAAAAATCAAAGTTTTTGAGTAAGTTTCAGCAAAATCGATTAACGGTATGGAAATTTTCAATAGTTGTTTCAAATAGTTTTGCTGATTTACTTTTATAAACCTTTAAATATTTAAGTGTTCAAAAAAGTTTTTGGAATTCTGCAATTACATAAAAAAAATATGAATTTCATTTTTTTTTGCATTTCTTCTTTGCTTTTATATATAATAACACCTAAATTTTGCCCGGTTTTTGCCCGGTTTTTGGATTTGAACAAATGAAATCCATGCCCGGATTTTGCCAGGTTTTTTTGAAAAAATGCCCGGAATTGCTAGGCCCGGATGGTACTGGAAAAAATTCTGGCAACCTTAAGCTAGACACATTGCTTCGTGTCGAACTAACGGGGCCTTATCTTCGGTGTTTTCGAGAATCCTTAGCGCTGTTTGTATTTTTTATATCCTTTGTGAAAAGCTTCGACGGCATCGGCACGAGCAGACCAGCGTGTGTCAGACAAAGATTTTAATGTCAACTGTTTTTCGTTGTTAAATGTGCTCAAAAAAATTTGCCAGCGATCAGTCGAATTAGCGAAAAATGCGTACAATCTCTGGATGAAACTAAAGAATCTAACTACTGCAGAACATGAGCTTGCGGTCGATTCACCTACCAAGTTGAATGAGTGGGCTGCACATGGGATGAACGTTGCCAGATGGTTTATATTAGAGATGTACCGAATATTCGGTTGGCCGAATATTCGGCGCCGAATACCGCCTAAAAACCGTTAAGCCGAATATTCGGCTCACCGAATAGTTGAGCTAAGTATTCGGCCGAATAGGCCGAATAGGCCGAATATTTATTTTTAAAATGTATACAACAACAAATTTGTCAATTTTTATTTAAATTAATTTGGATAATTAACTAAATATTCCAAAGTA
The DNA here is from genome assembly GCF_029784155.1 of Uranotaenia lowii. NCBI lineage: Eukaryota > Metazoa > Arthropoda > Insecta > Diptera > Culicidae > Uranotaenia > Uranotaenia lowii. Next base: position 178,448,765 of record NC_073692.1, on the reverse strand, counting down.
ATATTAAAAAATCTACATAGTAATGTACAAAGTAATATTAAAAAATCTACATAATCATCAAAAACTTATGGTTTCAGTAAAATATCCTTGTTGTATCCGGTTATTTTTTACTGTAGATCGTACAGAAGAAGTATCACTTCATCCTTTGTTCATCATTTGTTCCAGATTTTCTTGATATATACAGACTTGCCCATAAATCAAATAAAGAATTTAAAATAAGCCAAATCTGGACTTGATGCCCAGGTATTGTTAAAAGCTACCCGGACTTTACCCGGGTTCTAAATCAAATAAAAAACTCAAATTTCTCATAGAAATTTTTTAGATTTTATGTTTAAGAACGACTGTTTAATTAACATAAATTTTCGTTGAATCCTTAAATACAATTTTAATGCTACTGTGATTCAATGAAAGCTTTACATTCTATGTAATTTTATTACCTTGTATGTTTTAAAATAATGCTAGATTTTGTTCAGATTCCTCTCCTCCCCCCTTTTTTACAATTTTATTCAAAAATTATCCGGAATTGCCCGACCATGGGGATACATGTGGTTGTTCATTCATTCGGATTCATCTATTTCGATATCAAATAAGCAATTTCAAGTTCATTGGCACCTGTTTCGACATATTTTGTCCAAATTTTCACAGGTACCCAATTTATTTGATGATAACCACCCTAAAAGCGACAAGTCATCTGTGTCGTAATTTTCCAATTCTTTTCAAAATGAATTCAAGATTAACTCTTTTTATGATTGGCAGCAGTGAAAACTGCTGAACCAATCTAGACCAAACTCGTTTTTGCCGTCTTCTTGGATGTTGAAGGAACCGTCTTCTTTGATGGTGGAGGAACCGTCTGCCTATCCATCCTGGTGATGCTCTCACTACAAGAATCGTTAAACGAATGAGCCCAAACGAGCTGGGTACGCTCTTTTTATAGCGTCAAATATCCGAGCGTCAGAGAAATGGGCGGAGCTAAATCTATGGGTTATTTCTCTCTGGATTAAAAGAGATAAAAGAGAGGATTTTTTGATCGGAACCTTTACTGCATTGAATGCATATGGATGACATGTTCTATTGAACAATTTACTTTCCGCTTCCTCATCTATATTCCCTGCATTACTATTTACCTCTACTCTTTATACGTAAAAACCGCATATTTTCTTCTCTTTCCAATTTTTTCTGCTATATTTTCAGTTTTTGTCACAATTTTTGGTTCTTGTTTCATAATGTCCAGTCGATAGGAAAATCTTTCTTTCAACTTAAAAATATTCTGTCTTCAACTGTATAGACGATTTTTTCCGCATCAATTTGAATTTTTTTTTTTTAATTTCCCACACTACTGTTTGCTTTAACGACTTCTTCTAGTGCTTTTCCAATCGATGCATATACTTAAAAGTTCAAATAGCGCGTTCAAATCAACTAGAGGGACATGTGCATCTGCTTGGTTCTCAAAATTCATGGGCCTTGTTTGTTTCCAATGTTTCTCACAATTTTCATTCTCTTTGAACAAAAGTAAGATTCGACTTATGGCCCATCCTGAGGTAATTCTTATTGTTTTTCTTGGTCCAATAGCTCCAACTATCCACTTCAATTTCGAATGGTCCAAAATGCAATGAGATTGAACCATGAAAAAACTTTAATTAACCTTTCACTTGTTCCAATACATCATAGCGCTTTTAAATAAATTTTTTTTTTTTTTTAGATAACAGTATCTTATATCAGGATACATGTATTCTGCATACTTCATTGGATTCTCTCTTTTATTTGTTCCATCAGCGCATACAAGTCAACCGCCTTTTCATCGGAGACTAACGCATTTCTATAATTCACTCGCTTTTTTCTATGCGACCAGGTTATCCGCCTTCTCATCGGAAACCAGCTTTTTCCAGCACTTTCAAGCCATCCGCCTTCGCATCGGTGACTAGTGCAACTTAACCAAATCATCCTTGGTTACGTGGTGAACTCAAAAGTTCAACCAGCGCATTCAAGCCTTCCCATCGGAGACTAACGCATAAATTTCGTTTTTTTTCCTTTCTCAAAAGGAAATATCTCACACGGTCACTTCACCGTACCGACTGTGCCATTGTCGTAATTTTCCAATTCTTTTCAAAATGAATTCAAGATTAACTCTTTTTATGATTGGCAGCAGTGAAAACTGCTGAACCAATCTAGACCAAACTCGTTTTTGCCGTCTTCTTGGATGTTGAAGGAACCGTCTTCTTTGATGGTGGAGGAACCGTCTGCCTATCCATCCTGGTGATGCTCTCACTACAAGAATCGTTAAACGAATGAGCCCAAACGAGCTGGGTACGCTCTTTTTATAGCGTCAAATATCCGAGCGTCAGAGAAATGGGCGGAGCTAAATCTATGGGTTATTTCTCTCTGGATTAAAAGAGATAAAAGAGAGGATTTTTCGATCGGAACCTTTACTGCATTGAATGCATATGGATGACATGTTCTATTGAACAATTTACTTTCCGCTTCCTCATCTATATTCCCTGCAATCTGATGTCCTTTCAGTTAAACAGATGACTAATCTAAATTTTGAAAATCGAAGATCCCTACTTGAGAAAGACCTTTTATTACATCATCTGGAAATGTTATCTGGTTGAAGTTAATCGACTGAAAAACATGAGGGGCATTAAAATGGAAGGAATAGAAAAAAATTTAAATAATCGCTTATGTTTTTCCATTAAAAACTCAATAGAGTATTTGACCGAATATTCGGCCGAATATTCGTTTGGCCGAATAGTTGAAAAGGTCACTATTCGGTATTCGGCCGTTCGCCGAATACCACTATTCGGTACATCTCTAGTTTATATCCAATAGTCTCGCTTGCATTCCGGAGTATTTTCCAGCCATATTGTGAGCATTGTCATAAGATTGACCTCTACAGTTTGCAAAATCGATATTTTCAGTTTTTAGATAGTTGAGCAAAGCATTTGAAAGGTCCGCAGTCTTATGAGAACCGGGTTGCAAAAATATGAGGAATCTTTCTACTGGTTTACCAAAAAAAAAACCCGGTTTAATAGACTGTACAGTGGATTGTAGCCTTTCTTACAGTTTATTAACTATATATGGATACACATGACACAAAATAATAAATAAATGATAGATTTATAAATTCTGAGTAATGATTTAAGTTTTTCGAACGTAGTAAATTCTTGATGAATTTAAGAAATTAAGATTGAAAATTTTTTATAAGATAAAAGTATTTTAAAATTATTATAATTTTCACATAAAAAATAGCATAATTGTAAACTAATTGAATATTTTTGAATGATTGAATTCTGGAATATCTTTTATGATCCGGTTTTTAAAACATTGTGATCTTATATCTATAAATTAGAAGAGGTCTAAAAATTAAGAGTATAATTTTAATTTTTGTCGATTATGTCGCTTTGGTCAGTTTTTCTTTTTCAAAAATAAATAAATGGAAATTTATTAATTTTTGAAAAATAAAAAATTGTCAATCTTGCCATAGTTGAATAAAATTCAGTTCCATTTGCTGTTGCATATACTGGTCTCCTTTGAATTAATTCAAATATTATAATGTCATAGAAACGGGATCATACCAGATATGCCAGAATTCAATCATTCAAAAATAATCAATTAGTTTAAAATTATGTTATTCTTTATGAGAAAATTATAATTATTTCAAAATACTTTATCCTTTGAAAAATTTTGAATCTTAATTTCTTAAATTCATTTAGGATTTACTACGTTCGAAATACTTAAATCATTACTCAGAATTTATAAATCTATCATTTATTTATTACCTACTTTGTGTCATGTGTATCCAAATATAATTGATAAACTGTAAGAAAGGCTACAATCCACTGTTAAGTGTATTAAATCGGGTTTTACAATTTTGTCGATCTTGTAAATTTAGTCAATTTTGTTATTTTTTTCAATTTTGTCAATTTTGCCAATTTTGTGAATTTTGTCGATTTTGTCAATTAGGTCAATTCTGTCGATTTAGTCAATTTTGTCGATTTTGTCAATTTTGTCAATTTCGTCAATTTTGTCAATTTTGTTTTTGGTCATCCTGGTTAAAATGGTTCATTCGGATTTATATGCATATTCCAAAAAAAATCCCGAATGCTTTAAACTCTACTATGGAGGACTTGGTGGCGCTACTGTTAGGTTATTATCTTCCATTGGCTTCAGACCCCAACCCCAACAACAACAACGCAACAATTGCACAGGGTTTTTAAATGCGAACGAAAAGCTTTCATCGCGCAACGTTAGATCTAAGAGGAAAGAGAAAAGGGAACAAAAAAACCAGCCCTAGAGCTTAAAGCTCGAGAGGATTGAGAAGCCTTTGTCTTATTGGATTCAATTTGCTTCCACGAGCGAAATTCTCTCCTGTCGTTCGTGCTTAGGAAAAAAAGAGATCATTTGTGATTGAGAATCTACCGTTGGGCGCAGGGTGGGACTTGCTACCACTATCGAAATTGACGATGTGAGGGTCAGGTCCCTATGCTTGAATTAATCTATGCTTGAATTATTTAGTTTTCGGTTCGAACAATGGTTGGACTGGATAAAAATTCCCTGGCCAATTTTGCCATCACTGCCTAATGATAGGAATGATTTGCCTAATTCGTCAAATTCGGTCAAATTGTCAGTTTTAATTTTTGTCAAGTTGGGAAGATTTGTCAAAATAGTAATTTTTTTCAAATTTGTCAATTTTATGTATTCTGACGGTTTTATATTTTATCAATTTTGTCATTTCTATAACTTTTGTCAGCTTTCACAATCTTGCCAATTTTAACAATTTAGTCAATTTTATCAGTTTTGTCAATTTTCTCAATTTTGTAAATCTTCTAAATTTAGTGAAGTTGTCAATCTTGCTAATCTTGTCAATTTCATCAATTCTGTCAGATTTGTCAATTTTGCCGAATTTGTCATTTTTGTTTGAATTTGTCAATATTGTCAAACTTTTCAATTTTGTCAATCTTGTTAATTTTGTTAAATTTCTATGTTTAATCTATCTTAATCAATGAATTTGTGGATTTTGTCAATTTTTTCATGTTTGTTACTTTTGTCCATTTTGTTAATTTTTTTTCGTTTTGTAATTTTTGTGAAATGCGTCAATTTTTCGATTTGGTCAGTTTTGTCAGTTTTGTTATTCTTGTCAATTTTGTCAATCTTATTTACTTTGTCAGTTTTTTTTTAATTTTTTTAATCTTATCAATATTGTAATTTTTTTCAATTCTGCCAATTTTGTCAGTTTTGTAATATTTGTCAATTTTGGTTAGTTGTGTCTATTTTTTAAATTTTGTCTGTTTTGTCAATTTTGTCTTTTTGTGATTTTTTTCTATTTTGTCGATTTTATTTATCTTTTCAGTTTTGTCAACTTCTGTCAATTTGGGCAATTTCGTCAATTTTGTCGAATGAGTCAGTTTTGTCAATTTTTTCCATTTTTTTTTTCAATCTTATCAAGTTTGTAAGTTTGGTCCATTTTATCATTTTTGTCATCATTATCACTCTTATAATTTTTGTCAGTTTTGTCAATTTAGTTTATTTTGTCATTTTTGTAATTTTCGTCTATTTTATCTTTTTTGTCAATTTTGTCCGATTTGTCAATTTTTCAATTTTGTGAAGATTGTTAATTTTGTCAATTTTCCCAATTTTGTCAATTATGTTCATCTAGTCAATTTTGTCAATTTTTTCAATCTTGTCAATTTTGCAATTTTGTCAATGTGTCAATTATGTCAATCTTGTCAATTTTTTCAATTTTGTCAATTTTACTGAAATTGTAGATTTTGTAAATTTTGTATATTATGACAGTTTTGTCAATCTTGTCAATTTTGTGAGATCTGTCAGTTTGGTCAATTCTGTCACTGCTTTCAATTTTTTCAGTTTTGTCTTTTTTGTCATTTTTTTTTCAATCTTGTCCATTTTGGGAATTTTGTCAGTTTTGCCAATTTTGTCACTTTTGGTTATTTTGTCAGTTTCGTCAATTTTGCCATGTTTGTGAATCTTGTCTATTTGGTTAGTTTTGTCAATTTTGTCAATCTTGTAAATTTTGGCTATTTGGTTAGTTTTGTCAATTTTGTAAATCTTGTAAATTTTGTCAATTTTGTTAGTTTTTTCAATTTTGTCAATTCTTCCCATTTTGTGAATTTTGTCGATTTTGTCAATTTTGTCGATTTTGTTATCTCGTCAATTTTATCAATTTTGTCAATTTCGTCAATTTTGTTTTTGGTCATCAATCCCAAATGCTTTAAACTCTACTATGGAGGACTTGGTGGCGCTACTGTTAGGTTAATATCTTCCATTGACTTCAGCAAGTGAGAGTTCGGATTGACTCCCAAGCCGCTATCCCTAGACACCAACCCCAACAACAGCAACGCAACAATTGCACAGGGTTTTTAAATGCGAACGAAAAGCTTTCATCGCGCAACGTTAGATCTAAGAGGAAAGAGAAAAGGGAACAAAAAAACCAGCCCGAGAGCTTAAAGCTCGAGAGGATTGAGAAGCCTTTGTCTTATTGGATTCAATTTGCTTCCACGGGCGAAATTCTCTCCTGTCGTTCGTGCTTAAGTCTCAAAGTTACAATCACTTTCGTACCATGCAGTGTGGGCATGACGTACTCATCAACGACTTCATAAATTTCGGGGTCGTACCCCTTGGTGAAAACCATTTTTATGTTTATATATGGGACATCAGTTTTTTTTTGGAATGTTTCGGTTTCAAACTGAACCATTAAAATGAATTAATTACATCCGTTGGCCGGGAAAATTTAAACTGTCGTCTTCCTCCCACACGGTTTTTGTCACGGTGACATCAAACCTGAGTGGGAGTGAAGCCTGTCTGTTCTCCCTTCCACACATCGACAGATCCATACTTGTAGATAGCATGCGCCTATCTATGACGTCACGTATAATTTGACGTCATAGACACGATAATCTTGATTTTAGTGATTGCTGGTTGAGGCTAGCAAGCCAAATTGACACGTTTTTTGGAGTGATGATTTGATGATAATTACTATGAAAATTTATTTTTCAAACTATTTTGTTTTTTTTTTCTTTCTTTTATAGGACGAAGAAGAAAAAAAATCAAATTTTTTAAGCTAAAAATCATTTTTATTGTACTGCCCAGTTTCGCAAAAACGTGCAAAATAAGTTTACAAAAAATCACACCAATACACACAAATACACAGACATCGTCTGAACTCGACGAGCTGATTCGATAGGTACCTATAAAGGTATATCTAAGACCCATAATTAATGATCTCCCAAATCGACCGATAACTATACCTTTCTGAAAGAAAGGCAAAAAACGTAACGAATTATCACAGTTAGCTGATCTGTGTGACCTAAGTCAGGAGTTGAATCCACTGACACCGAAAAATATTTGGCCGCTTTGATTTCCTCATTTATTCTCTGTTTAACTTCGTTAGACATGATCTGAATCAGTTCCTCGTATATCGTAGAAGATAAATAGGATTGCTTTCCTTTTCCTGGATTAGCGTGATTTTGCAAATGTTCTGCCAGAAAAGGGTCAAACTTTGCCAAAAGTTCGATAATTCCTAAAAAATTTCCATTTCTTGCAGATCCAACTATTTCGCCATTTCCTCTAAAAGCCAAGCCTCTTTCGGCTAAAAAACGAACGACTTCAACAACCCTGCGTAAAACTTTCTGCCAGTACTTTCTTGTTTCTTCCATATCTTTTTCAAACTTCAAATCCACTTGACATGATTCAGTGCATCGACAATTAAATTTCAACACCGATTGTCGATGTTCATCACTGCGTTCATGGGATTTGAGTTTATCTTCAGCTTTCTTCCAGTTACTAAATCCATTCTCTGATGAAAAGACTGATTGTGTACTCACCATTAAGACGCAGTAAAAGCAGTACACGCTACCCTTAGATTTGCTGTAGATTAGCCACTTCCGCAGGTGCAGTTCTCCATTTTCGTGCTTCAAGTTAAACATAGAGCTGTTAAAGAACCGATTGTACGAAGTTTCACCAATTTTGAAAACGCGTTTTGATTCTGGATAGAGATCGGCTTCATTTTAATTGTTGTTGCAAATTTCCTTCCGGATTGATCAGAAGGTCAAATGTTTATCCCGAACAGGAAACCACGTTGCTGGATCTATTTGAAATCAAAGCATAAAATCAGACTTCAGAGATTAAGAGATGTACCAGAATGATTACCTTCAAAGTTAAATTGTTCATCCATAGAATCTTCAACAGTGTCCTGTTTTTCATGTATATTAACATTTTCGGATGTTAACGGAAATTCATCAGATTTGCTAGATGTACTTTCAATTTCAGGTACTATTTGAAGGGATGTGTTGGATTGTTGAATTTCCTGTGAGGTACTAGGAGCCACATCTTCCGGTTTAGTGGAATCCAATGGATTAGCAAAATAAGTCGTTATAGAAATTGTTTTCAAAACAACTTTCGCCAGTCTTTCATCGCGTTCTCTGGCGATTTTCCGCTTCAAAGCTCCGGAAAGAAGATTTTTACGTGGCATCTGTGTGTTAAAACACCTGAGTATAAAAAGAATTATAAGCTATACGTTTTTCAACAGAAATTAAATTTTGTACCTTGACTCAGGTTATCAACGATGTAAAACCGACAATGCTTTTCAAATGTTTAACCGTGTGCGTGAGAGTAACCCAGTAAAGCGAAATCGAAAGCAAAAAGCAAAAAGAGTAGGCGTAAGCGTAAGCTCTCAACATGTTTCTCTTTTGCTGCTTAGATAAAAATAAAGATCCTGCCATGGCTAGGGTTTTGTTATTTTTCTCTAACTCTCGTTTCCAAGCATGTGTTTGTGCTTATAGATCTTTTTTTTCTCCTTTCCCGTAGATCTGCCAAAAGTTGGGTAATATTTTAGCTGCATCCCACTTGTACTTCCAGGGGGCCCACAATTGTTTTCAATGTCAACGAAGTAGAACAAAAAAAATCTCGCATCTTACTTTTTGATGATTAACTTCAATCTATCTATATCTATATCTATATCTATTGAATACTAGGACGTGGCCGGCGCCGTTATTGATGTTTAAAGAGAGTGCATCAATTTTGTTCATTGTGAATGTGCTGCCAATCCCAGACACCATTCTTTTGACCTCTGGGCAAAATTGATGGCCTCGGTCAATCACGGAGAAGCAACCATTGGCGATGTGGAATTCATTCTACTGAGCCACGCCTGCGATCATGGAATTCAAAATGTGCTTGTTTTAAAAAGATTCCCATCATTAAAAAAAAAACATCAACGAAGATTACAAAGCTCATTAAAAATACTGGTCTTGAATATGTTTCAGATTGCATTTCGAGTTCAATGATTTAGGGTGGATGTGAGTAGTCAATCAAGCTAAGCTAAGCTATTATTATTTGTATAAACTTCAATCTCAACTTTTAATTCTTGAACTAAATCAAAATATATGAATATAAATACATAATGTATACGTTAATTTATTTTTTTTTTCATTGGTAAAAAAATCATTGGGGCTCCAGGGGGGCCCCCTTGGCTCGGGGGGCCCGGGTCAATTGGCCCCTTTGCCCCCCCCCCCCTTAATCCGGCCTTGTGAGTAGGCATTTGTTTTCTATACATTGGAGTAATTTTTATATTGTAGTGTCCTTCAGTTTCCGTGAAAACTATTTTAGTATACCTCTTGTCTTAATTGCCGAACCTCAAAACGAGCGGGCTCAATGCGCCTATTTATCATTTAGGCGAAATTTCTGTATTTTTGGAAATGTATTCGTATAATTTCATTGAAAATGCTAAAACCTGTTCATACGACAAAACTGAAGTTTTACAGAAATCAAAGACTTTTAAATTTTACGGTATAAAACAAAATTTAGGGTTGTCATATTATGGAGGCAATCAAATCTGTTTTGAGATCTTCAATTCTCTCTTAAGATGTCAATCAGAGCTTGGAAGTTTTAATGATAAAAATCATAAATTTATTCTATTTAACCTGTTATTTTTGGGTAGGGGCATTTTACAAACATGATGTGGGCATACAAAAACACTTCCATATCCCACTTTCCAATCATTCGAAAACCTTCATAAACTGGGGGAACTTTGATCAACATGAAATTTTGACAGATAATCATCATTAACTAAGTAAAAAGTCAATACATCTGAAAACTGTTTACAACGTTTGAAAGCCTATAAATTGAGTTACAAACTCGAAATCTGGTTTTGTAACAAACAATTAATAATTATCACCAATGTTGTATGAATTTACTGTCATCAAATATCATGTTTTATACTTATCGCTTCAGTAAGTGTTTTAAAACTTTCAGGTATTACAAAAAAGCAACCCCTTCCAAAATATTCACAAATGAACGAAAAAAGTGATCATAGTTCCCCCAATTTACGGTAAATGTAATTTTATTGTTTTTGTGAGGTGTAATAGTTAGTTGAAATTATCTGAGCGCTTTGTTTCATAAACTTCACAGAAAACCTTTCATGACAAAAAATACCCTACTAAAGATGACTTATAAGGGCAAATCAAAAAGAAGATAACCTACAGGATTTGTAAAGAGTATATTCGAGAAATAAACATCTCGATCTGTCAAGTGGTTTCTATCACATTCCGGACCAAATACGAAAATTTTCGTTTTTTCGGTTGCCATGAATGTGCTACTCCAAGAAGCATAACTTTTATCATAGCAATTTAATAATGCAACTCTATTCTATAACACTGATACAGCTTTTATGTTAAGTATTATAAAAGTATTAAATTTTTAAAATAGGGTATTTTATGTAAGTATTAAATTTTCAAAATTGGGTCCAGCGAGTTTTGAGATATAGAAGGCCGAATTTCGTTTTTTCTTATCATAAATTTCTCTACGGTCCTTAATGCGTTAAGATAGCGTTCAATGCATAAATTCATTGACCGAAAGTTTTTGGTGGGATTGTGAAAAAACCAGTAAAGTGCCTTTGAGAAACCCCAAAACAGTGGGAAAGTTCATACATATAATAAATCTTTCTAAGCGTCTTAGGGAATCTAACAATAAGGTAAAGTTTGATTAATGGTGAATTTTCAATGATTCCATGGAAGTAAAGGATGTTAATTTATCTAAAAAGATTTGACCAAGTGCAATCCAAACATTCAAATTGTAGAAGTTGTAAAAAAAATCATGTCGAGTTTTATGTCTGCTTGTTATAAAAGTTGTCCACCGATAAAATAAACAAAATATGGTGGTCAAATCATGCACTTAATAGAAACAAATTTTTAGTCAATTTTAGGACAAGCTCCAGAAAATAGAGAACGTAAACCAAAAAGCCTTGTACTCGAAATTTTTTATTTCGGGATGGTTCAGAGTTTGAAACTCAGATAACAAACAAGGCGTCCAAAAATCAAAGTCGATGCATTTCTTCATTCAATGCTATCTAAAAACCCACCTTATAGATCGTCTCAAAATGTGGTTAAAAATTTCATTACAAAATAGTTTCACTGATAATTTCATCAACTTCCATCTATGCATTCAAAAGTTGTTTAACAATGCACAATGGGAAAATTTGACCCCAAAATCCCAATTTATAGACCTGAAAAAATGTCCATTCTCTCAGAAATTCAAATTTGCCGTCGAATTGTGCCGGAGATATCTCTTTTAGGTGTTATTTGATCTTTTTTACCTAGAAATAGGCTACTTTTCTTAAATTACTTATCAAAGCAACATGAAATTTTAAGCTTTTGTTATATTAAAAACGAGCTGAACGGTTTAAGAATACTTAAATTTATCTTAAACGGATGTAGATGACTCGAGGACATCTCAATGAGCTATCTGTTCTGCCCCTTTTTACTTCTATGAAGATAATGTCCATTTTATAAAATAATTGGTTCATATCTCACGTGGGTGTGAATCGATTTCAACAAAATGAATTTGAAGTTAAAGCTTAAAAATGCATTAAACAACGCTGAAAATAACGGATCAATTGACTAATACATGCTAAAATAATTCAGTTTTGTATTAAAATTTAGCGCTTCAACTAATCAATTGACCAAAATTCTCTTTTTTATAAGACAGGTTTTATAACTTCGGCTTATAACTTCTGTAACACTTCATATATCTTCATGAAATTTAAACATCACGTTTCCCAAAAATTGTTTTACTAAAAAATTTTATTCTCGAATTTATTTTTACGATGTTGTTTGTTTTGTTTTGCCGAGTAATAAAGGTTTAATAACACATCACTCAACTGTCTCCGGTTAAACTCCTGAGAAAATGTCACATACGTTAAATATTATTTAAGGACATTTAATCTGCGGCTTCGTTTTTTTGGGATTTTAGATCCACATTTTCCCATTGTGCAATATTTTGCATTTTTTTTTTCGAATACACTCTTTCAATATGTGATAGCTTTTTAACACAAGGATCGCGAAGAAATCTCAGCCGGAAAACACCGATATTCGACATTCTATATCTCGGAAATATCTAGTCCAAATTCCACATAATCAGTATTTTTGAGTTGCCTAAAGTGATGTTTTTAAATTTGTACAATATAGTTTCATTATTAAATTTGTAACAATTGAGTTATGCTTTTGAATGTAGCATTTTTGCAGCAAGTGAAAAAACGAGATACCTCGTATTTGGTCCACAATGTGTAACTCAGTTCTTTGCATTTCACATCAATATTGTTTTTGTGAAATATAGTTTACCACCTCTGAAGTTTTTTTTGCAATTTTTTGTTTGTTTCCAAAAAACATTTTTTTTGAATAATTCTCAAAAGACGAATTGAATTGATATATGTTTTTTTTTTCATTTTCAGGTATGGACACATTTTTGAACAGTTATTTCACGAATACGTAAGTACAGTATTGCACATGAAGTTTGCTCCAAAGAAGGCTCCAAAGAAGTCTTCAATTATGTGATAATGACTCTCAAAACATAGTTGAAGGTATTGTAGAAAAAAAAAGTGGAACAAAATCGATTGAATGCATTCACAGGAAAACAAAAATGAAGAGGTGGACGACAACAGAACTGAAAAATTGGAATATAAGTTCGACAATTTTACTTTTTTGAAAATATTCGTAGAAATTGATGCAAATAATTCTGAAATTGCTAAGGAAAAAATATAATGATAAATATATCGGTCATAGACTTGTAATATACTTTCAGAAAAAAGCGGGACACAGCCGATAAGAGTGGAACATTTAAGAAACTCTTTAAAGAGGCTTAATGGTATAATCAAACTTATACCTACATACATATCTAGAGTTTCTTTTGATTAGGTCGTATGAACCAATATAAACAATACTGAGTTATTAACAGCAAATTATTGATAAAGATTCATTCTATAATAGGTAAAAATTTGGTTTCATTTGATCAATGAATAACTTTACCAAGTTGATTTGAATTTAGGACGTATAATGACTTTCACATTTTTGAGTGCAATTTGGTTTTTGCGTAATTTTGCGTTGCCGTGTTTTGCCGTGCATGCAAAAGGACACAAAAAACATTTCGGCGAGTTGGTTTGTACGACGTTATGCATCGTCGTGAAAACTGTTGTGAAAAGTTCTTCAAAACTCGATAGAAATTCGTGTAAAAAGGATAAAAACCGTCTGTAGGACAGATCATAGCTTTGCTAGCTAAATGAATGGCTGCAAATTGCTGTTGGGTGAGTACAAAGAAACTTTAATTTCCTGTGTACATAGTCAGATTTGACTTTCTAATAATAGAGGCAGCCAAAATTATGGAAAGCGCAGGATACCTTTTCGCACTCGTTGAACAGCCAGTGCCGTCAAGGGTGATGACCGGAAACGTCCAGGTAAAGTCCCTATTGGAAGTCCCACAGAGACATAAATTCGGATGCGCTTCAGCGGAAGCTTTTATGTATTCATTGAACAGGAGTATAGTACAAACACTTCTTTTAGCAATTCCGAATGAAAATAGCAGAGATTTGGGCAAAAGGAATAAGTTTTTTAATCAAACTAATTGATTGACGAAAAGGACGTTTGCGCAAAACGAAAAATGCAATAGGTCGTAAGTACATTTTCATTAATTAGATCTAAAGTAACGCAACTTTTTAGTACAGCTACATGTTTTCCTTCCTGTTCTACATGGATTTACGAATTTTCAGACGAATTCTATCAACATTCATAAAATTAGAATTAAAATTACCATTCATAATTTCAACAGCGATTTTCTCGAAACACATCAAGTGGCTCATACGACCTAATCAAAACAAACTCTAGATATATCGTCAGCCAAAATTGTTCATAGAAGAACACAAACTTTTTCTTTACGTGGGTTGATTTTTCTCAGTTTTTTTACATGTCTTCTATTTACACGGTTTTTAGCCAACAGCACGGTTATATATTGCGGTTCTGGTGAATTTATTTGAGATACAATATTTCAAGCTCTACATATAAACGGCGGATTTGATACTGCGCAAAAAACCTTAACATTCCTAATGAAGCTTAGTTTTTTTTTAAACTAGACACTTTCTATTGCTAATAGCTCATTAACAAGTAATCGGAATTTCAAATTATTAACAGCATTTTGCTGCCTGTGAAAAATACTTTTAGATCTATTTTTCTATTTTCTATACTTCCAAAATTTTGAATTCACGCGTTTTTTAGATATTTCCGATAAAAGAGAAAATAAAAAAAATGTGTACAGTTTCCTTCAAATCCGTCATTATCAAATCGATAGCTGACAAAACCGTTGATTATTCTAAGAATTACTGAGTCTGGGTGGTGGAAAATTATAAAAACACTGTCAAAAATGTAGAACAAAGTTCAAATCAGGCATTGAAGTGAAGCACATGATCGACAACAACGATTAAGAGTCATCAGGAAAGTCAAGTCTCATACCAGCGTTTTTAGTTTTGAATAAGCGAAAAACTAAGTATAAGGCTATGATCATTTAGTATCCGGGCACTTTATTACGGTGATAGCTACGTTATAAGAGCTCGGATATGCAAAACTTTAGCAGCGTTGTGTTGGTTATGAAAAGGACTATCTTGCCTATTTTTGTCACATTTTTAAGTTAATGTGTGTTTGAGATATTTACGATGCAAAAAGACATGGTAAAAATAATTTTGCACAAATTTGCACCTTTTGCGCATTTTGCGCCTCAGAAGTTCTTCATTTTTGACTTGAAAACTCATAAATTGTTGATTTTTTTCTGATTCTTTTTTGGCCCGAATCGTTAAGAAGTATAAGGAGCCACTCTAGAATCCACACGAAGTTCGAATCAAGCATTGGAATGGAACCCTTGATCTTAAATATGGTAAAAAGTCTATGGTTATTGGGGATAACTGAATGCAGGCCCCTTAAATAATTCAATTAATCCACTTCCGTCAGTCAAAAAGTGGTTTTTCGACTAGTAGACACCTAGTAAATAACTAATAGTGAACAGTTCCTTAGATTGCAATATGTGCAACCGGTTTTTAAGCAATGCGACAGATGTGTCCTGATGGACGAAGAAATTTATGTTAAAACCGGATTTAAGAGATCAAATTCTTCGAGATGCCTACTAATGAAAAGGTTCCAACCAGATTCCAATTGCTTTTTCCAGGTGAGTTTGTGTAAAACATCATGATTTTGCAAAGGTTTTGCTACATGAATACATGACTGAAAAAAGTGTGCAAAGATAAAAAAGAGATTTTATGAAAAAGTTTGAGTATTTCTTGAAATCATTTATAAATGTATTTTTTTATATTTTTATATAAAATGTCATATTAACACCTTCATTTCCTCCATAGAAAGTTTTTCGATCAAATGAATAGTTTTTAAAATACAATCGTTTGTAACTGCCCGGATACTAAATGATCATAGCCTTAGATCGCTGGAATGTCCAAAAAAATTCTCTTCGATAAGCTGACAAATTCCAGTCTTTGAATTCTATACCATGTCTGTTTATGGCAAGGTTTCTAGCATATTATAGTAGGTACCGTAAAACGGGGTATGATTGATCACCTTTTTCAATATTTCTCGATTATTTTTTCTGTTAAGGAGAATGTGGCATGTTTCATATTTTTAAAACCAGTACTGGACACCTTTGAACGTAAAATATGGTTGCAGAAATTTATAAGACTTGGTTTAGAATTTGATGCTTCGGGGTAACATTGATCAGTCTCTATGTTGACGCTCTTAACGAGTTTTCTTAATCAAAAAGGGAACAAAACAGCTTTATAATATTTATAAATGCTAGTTATCGATAAACTAATGCAGTTCGTGAGTTAAGGCCGAACAACAATTAAAATCGAAAGATGGACCATGATGCTGCATACATTGAGGGGCAAAATTTTTAACATTACTTATAAAATTTTAATTACAAAAAAAAAAATGAAATTTTGCCTTCATTCAATTCTTTAGATCCTCGCACTATTTTTCTTTTATTTTTTTTCAACATTTGAGAGGGTTTCTGGCCTTTCGCCCTTAACTGGCTTACTCTTGGGAAACGTCCCTATTTTTTAAATATCAAAAATTTACCTCAAAATACAACAAATACTACACCAAGACAAAAAATTTACTAAGGGTAACTGTTCAACTGCCACATAAATCAACCTTCTGCTTCTGAACGCTTTGATTTCGTCAGGAAGAGTGTTTGTTTGCGAGCCTTTGAAAAAATATATATTTAAAGATTTTGAAATAACATTTTTACTTACATTTGAAATTTTCAAAAACAAACCAAGTTATTCCCGATTTGAAACTCAACATGTTGGTTTTTAAACGTAGACATTTTTTTAAAGTTATTTTTACATTGGACTTCGTTATTGATGGTTAAGTGGAAAAAAATCATGTTGATCAAAGCTTCCCCGGTGATCAATGTTACCCCGTTTTACGGTATTTATTTGCTGGTTGTTTTGTATAAAATATAACGATTTGCCAAGATTCCACACGTGTGAAAAAAAAAACAAAAATTTGCAAGACGGAAACTTTGGTTTTTCTCTGTTTTTTTAAACCATAAAAAGTGTAATGTTGTATGTACCAAGGTTGCCAAAATCACAGAAAAAATCATTTATTTCACTGAATTTTGAGCCAATTTTCATCTCAGAATCTGTTTCACAGAACACAGAATTTTGAAAATATTCACAGGTTTCACAGAATTCTAAAAAAGGTTTTTTCAAAATATAATTTTTATGTCATTATAAATTTTAGATAATTATCTTTTAAAAGAATAAATGTATTAAAATTGGTAATTTAATTTCAGTTTTTTTTCAAGAAGAATTTAAGAAAGATGCTATTTGCCATGACTTTTGAATGAAATTAAGAAAAAAAGCTTCACAGAAAACCGTCACAGACTTTAGGGTAAAATCACAGAAAGTCAAAAATTTTTTTCGTCAGAGTACAGAATTACCCTTAGCAACTTACGATCTATACTAACTGATTATACTTAAATTGCAATTTCATGATGGTTTTACTTCGTTATCAATATAAGTTAAGTATAAGTTTGAAAAACTGATCAAAAGCATGACTGAAAAAGTGTGCGTCGGCCGTAACGTGCTCTAAGAACTTTAGTGTTTTTTTTTATTGTCATACAGAAACTATAAAAAATGCAGCTTGTTTTGAGAAGAAAGACGTATTTTAAAGATTTTCTGTGCTGAACCAACGAATTGAAATGTAAGCAAAAGTTTTATTTTTTTTTTAAAGTGTAAGTAAGTGAAGTTTGTAAAAGTTTTCCAAAAAAAAACCGAAACATTTTGAGGAAAATATGGACGGCGAAACATTCAATAAAAAAGCGGGAAGAATGGAAACCCTATCTTATTATTCTTAAAGATGAAAACTGAAAGTTGGAAGCTGTTTCCATAGCTATCGAAAGTATTAGCTACGATTTCAGACCTGAAAGATATATAATTTTTTTACATATTCGCTTAATTCATGGATTCACCAAATTCACGTCAAATAATAATTCTGCTTAATCAAGCTTCTTGGACTATGAGATTTATTTGAATTTTAAAAATTAAAAGATTATTTAACTTAAATTACTAGAAAACTCTTGCAAACTTGTATCAAATTGGAATAAACTTTGTTGAGTTTGTAATTTAAAATCATATGGAACTTAAGTAGAATTTGGAACAACAACATTTTATGCGTGCTGAATGAATTGGTCTTTATTATAGTGTTTTTTTATCCAGATTGTTTTTTGTTGAATTTATTGTTCACAAGAATTTATTAAAATTATAAAATAATAATAATCAGTGAAAATAACCTAAAAAGATACTTCTCTTGCCTTGTGATTTAAAAAAAGCTACTAGTTCCTGCAGATGGTTGAAAAAAAAAGCACAGGGTAAAAAGTTCGATGATAAATATTTTCATTTAAACGATATCCTTAATTCATCTCAGACTTCAAATCGTCCAAAAGTGGCTCAACAAAAAGTTTCTATCTACTTTATTAACTCAAATCGAGCCCCACATGTGAGGTTGCAGAACACACCTAAACACAAAGCCACCGCGTCAATTTGAGGTTACTCACTTTGGCTCACATCTCATTCATGTATTCATATGGGAGCCCATTGTTCGAAATCTTAGGTTGACCTTCTACACTTCTGCGAATGGCTTAGCAGCAAACGGCGTTGTTCAAAGCTTCTCTCTTCTTGTCAGCGGCAAAAAAAAACGCCAAACAAAATGCTTCAAACCTCATCGTGTGAACTGTGTCATTCCTGCCTTGTGTCTCAGTTAATGGGCTAGTTACAGTCTGCTGTCAGTACGCAAGTTAGTTAGTTTTGCTGGTTGCAGCAGTAACAATCCGAGTTGTCTTAAGCCTAAGGCCCCAAGAGGTCGAGTCAGATTTTATTAACTTTTCTTTTCATGTTAAGCTCACTTTCACGCATTTTTATCTGGGCGAAGTGAGAGTGATCTGCCCGGTGCTGTGCTCTTTCTTGGGTTTTCTGTTTTGAGGTCGCTTTAATTGAATGGTATCGGAATAAAATTTCAAATTGTTGAAAATAGTTGAATCCAGTTCAACTATATGAAGATTTAACTATAAGCAAAAAGATCAAGTTATTACTGAAATATTAAAAAAAAAATCAATTTTAGAGTTCATTCTACGGATAAGGTTAAAAGTACTTTACCCTCGTAGGAATAAAATGACATCATCTTATTCTTCGCCTTATTCTTGAAAGCCCCTTTCAACAGTTTTAGCCAGTAAATGGAGGTGCGTGAAAATGGGAATAAACATATGCGCCGCTTAGCGACTAAATGAATGAATGAATGCGCACAAGTTGAGGACAGTCACATACCTGTTTCGCACCTAAGTAAGCACGTGGATGCTTAAAGCGTACCTTCCCGGCTTATCGCATTGTATCGGAAACGTTACACGGAAATGAGCTCAGTGTGTCGAGTCGACGACACATCACCTGTTTGTGGTTGACAATGAACTTGGTCGGTTCCGGATGCTGAGAATTTTAAACGTGCTGAGCTCTCTAGTTTCATTCAGTCGTTGCGATTAGGAACAACTTAAAAAAGGGTATATCGAAAGTTATTAGACAAAGTTTGATATAAATGCGTAAAAAATCAATTAATTCAACAACATTTATACATATAATTCAACAGGGTGTATTTTGTTCTTCAGAGAAAAACAAAATTCAATTACCCTACCTTAAGCATGTATTTAAATTCTGGTTCAACACTCAATACAAATACCTTTTTCTCTGAAAATCTATGAAAAAAGTTAATAATAATTTTTAGTTTTAGTAGTTAATATCTATTTTTGATGGAATTTTCAAGGAACATGGAAAATTTCATCATAAATATTTGAATAGATCTGAACACATCCAAAACGCAAATGTTTAATTTCATAAGGTACACTCGTGACAAGTGCAAACGATCAACTTTCCTCTGTTACAAAAAAAAAATAAAAAATTATTTCTTCTTCTAGAAGTTGTTGATTACACCCAAACAAACAATCTGGCATAGATAAACTAAACTTTCTTTTGATTGTTCACTAAAAACACGGTACTGTTTGATTACGCTTGAATTCAAGTACGTACTAGACATGCAAAATGTGTTTTTGTTTTGCTTTTTTGGCTACAAAAAAGGGCTGTCAAATCCGTTTTTTCGTTGAAATATGAGTGTTTGGGACTGCTCTTCAAGTGAAAGTAGAAAATTTATGATAAATTTCCAGTACACCCTAAAAATTGCGGAAATAATATTCACTCTTGTCAAACCACACTGCGGGGTAAGTGCAAACGCATATTTAAGCCATGTAACATCAGACATTAAAAAAAATTCATCTCAAAAATGGTTCAGCATTATATTAGAATGGCTAAAAGGGGTTATCCAAAGTGTTGTATCTGAAGCGCATATTTGAAATTTCGTAATGCCTTGGCAAATAAAGGTCTTTTGCTTCAAACAACAGTCAGCAAAACTGGAGTTCCAAAAAGTAATTAATATTGCAGAAAAACAGCGAGTAGTTTATAAAACATACGGGAACATGTATTAACCCTTCGTTTCATTATTTTTTATTTTTCCTTAAAAATCATTTTTAACAGTTGAAATTGATGTGTACATCAAGAAACAAAATTAATATAAAATACGATTTTTCCATTTTTTTATACATTAATTGTTGCAAATTTGTTACTTTATGAAATGATGGGTAAAATTCGTTTTAGTAACGATACACTGACGCATCTTTGAATAATTTTGGAAAAAGCATTGCGTTTGCACTTTCCCCCATAAATAACAAGTACGGCAAGTGCAAACTAAGTTTTTTTTCACAAAAGTGCCGTTGCTTTTTACCAACATTTTCAAATTTTTCACTTTCAACGGGAATATGTTGAGAACTATTTAAGTGATCCAACGAACGATAATTGATAATTTTTGAAGATTTACATATTTTTCTATGACATGTGAAAGTTGAGCTATGGTGAAAACCGTTTGCTCTTGCCCCGGTGTACCTTATATGTAAAAAAAAAACTGTTCGAATGCACCATGCAATAAAATTTATCTGAAGTGAAGTTATTTTTCGAAAATAAGCATCACTAATTTTTAAAACCTTTCGAAAGCTGGAACTTTTCTTTTCATTTGAACCAAAATTTTAAATAAATTCTAAAACAATTTATTTTTGAAGGAAGAGTTTAAAAACGTTTTAATAGTTTTTCCAAATCACTAATCATTCTGAAAACGTATGTCATATCTTTAGCGATAATCCAACTCCATATTTCAATATCATGATCTAATATGAAATTTTCCTGGCTACAATATCAAAGTGATACAAATTGAGAGAACAGAGTTTTTATGTCGCAAACAGAGTGATAATTATTTCATTTGAAAAATCTAATAAAACTTCTCATCACTGATTGTACCAAGACCAGAAATAGTATTCTACCAACTTAGTTATTGATTGTAGAGTGTTAAAATATCGAAGAACATAAAAAGTTTAACGAATTTTGAACAAAAACTCGACCATTTCTTCAAAAATTCAATCAGTAGAAATAGCGGAAGCCAAACTGTGGATGATAAAAACATGCTGATAACGATTTTATTTTCAAGTTTTCGATCAAAATTATCTCGATTATCAGTTTGTTGTATGCAAGCTTTTGTGCATTTTTTCGAATTTCTCGAAGATTCTATAAAAACTTTTTTTTTTTTTTCATTTGATTTCAAACTATACATTTCGAATTCCATGATCGCTGCCGTAGCGCTGCGTAGTGCTAACTGCTTTGATGAACTCGGTTTGCAAGGACAACCACGAACACTCTGTTTGAAATGGACGGGCAATAAGACGAGAACGGAACATGGCTCCAAGGTGATTGAGCTTCAGATATCCGGAACCGATCAACGGCATCATAAACTACTAGATACTCGCACAGTCAAAGAATTAGCTCTTACCCCACAAACACTAGACTTTGGGACATTGTCGGCTTCATTTCGGCATCTACGAGGACTTCCGATAGCGAGCTACAGGAATGCAGTTCCTCGTGTTTTGATAGGGGTTAACAACCTTCATTTGACCGTTCCGCTTCGTACAAAAGAAGGTCAGCCGCAAGACCCAATAGCTACTAAAACAAGGTTGGGATGGTGTGTCTACGGAGGAACAGGATACCAAGATACATCTTTGTACGTGCACCGTTGTAGTTGCTCTGGTGATGATGCATTGCACACAGCTGTTCGGAACTATTTTGCTTTAGAAGACGTGGGGATAACCGGGACAGCCATTCTAGAATCTGAGAACGATAAACGGGCCAAGAGAATCCTTGAAGAGCACACAAGTCGCCAAGGTGATAGATTCCAAACTGCCTTACTTTGGAAGTCCGATTATTATGAGTTTCCTGACAGCCGTTTTATGGCTGAAAAACGTTTCGAGTGTTTAGAACGTAAGCTTAAACGAAACCCAAAGATGATGGAAAACGTTACTAAGCAAATAGAAGAATACCAGATGAAAGGATATGCCCGTCTCGCCACCGAAGGTGAAATCAGAAACTCGGATCCTCGGAAAACCTGGTACCTACCACTCGGCGTTGTAGTAAACCCCAAAAAGCCGGAGAAGATTCGCATGGTGTGGGACGCAGCTGCTACGGTTAAAGGTGTCTCGTTGAACAGCATGCTTTTGAAAGGACCAGATCAACTAACAACACTACCCTGGGTCCTCTTCCGTTTCCGACAATATGCTGTGGCAGTCTCTGGTGATATATCCGAGATGTTCCACCAAATCTGTATTCGTCCAGAAGATCAGCAAGCTCAGCGTTTTCTCTGGCGGACCAATCCAAATAAAGTTTTCGACGTTTTTGTTATGCAGGTGGCCACTTTCGGTTCAACTTGCTCCCCAGCATCTGCTCAATTCATAAAGAATAAGAACGCACGAGAGTTTGCGGATGTCTATCCTCGAGCTGTTGAAGGAATCATCGACTGCCATTACGTGGACGACTACGTCGATAGCTTTGGGACAGAGGAAGAAGCTCAACGAGTTGCTCGAGAAGTCAAGGCCATTCACGCGCGAGGAGGTTTCAACATTCGTGGTTGGAGATCCAATAGCGTGAAAATACTCCAAGGACTTGGAGAGGCAACAGATCCTAATCCCAAAGAACTAAACACACAGCACGGCATCATCGAGAGGGTTCTTGGAATGCACTGGCTTCCCAATGAAGATACTCTGGCATATTCCACCAACTTTCAGCCACAAATAAACGACATAATTTCAAACAGAATGCGGCCAACGAAACGACAAGTACTGAAGTGCTTAATGAGTGTATTCGACCCTCTCGGTCTTCTAGCGGCCTTTGTCGTTCAAGGCAAAATACTTCTCCAAGATATTTGGAGAGCCGGTACTCAATGGGATGAAGAAATCGACGACCAAGTATTCGAAAAATGGACCAGATGGATAGATCAGTTCCCACTTATAGCAGTCCTCCAGGTTCCAAGATGCTACTATCTAGATGCTACTGAAACACTCTACAATAATCTTGAACTGCATATATTTGCCGACGCAAGCGAAGATGCTTACGCAGCCGTAGCGTATTTTCGTATTTCCATCAATAGCAAGGAATATAAGTGCACTTTAGTTGCGTCAAAGACAAAGGTAGCTCCTCTACGACATTGGTCGATTCCCCGGCTTGAACTCCAAGCTGCTGTATTAGCTGCGCGACTAGAAACATTTATTAAAGAAGGCCATACATTGCAAATACATCGTACGGTATTTTGGTCGGATTCGAGTACAGTACTAGCCTGGATACGCTCGGACCATCGAAGATATTCGTCGTTTGTGGCATGTCGAGTATCTGAAATATTATCTACCACTTCTATCGCTGATTGGCGATGGATCTCAACGAAGATGAACGTTGCTGACCTGGCCACAAAATGGGGACAAGGTGGCCAACTGGACGTGGATGGTCCATGGTTCAACGGACCGGAATTCTTGAAAATGGAAGAAACAGGGTGGCCGCATCCCAAGTCAATACAACCTACGGTAGAAGAACAAAAAATCTGTGGGGTCCATCAAAGTTTAGAAATTCCAGAGCCGCTGGTTGATGTATCCAGATTTTCTAAATGGGAGAGACTGACCAGAGCAATGGCCTACGTATTCCGATATTTCAATAACTGTAAGAAAACACGTTGCAAGGTCAGCAGTTTGTATCCCACGCAATCCGAGTTGAGGCTCGCCGAAGATTACCTATTCCGAATGGTTCAAAGAGAAGCTTTTCCAGACGAGGTACACCAGCTACTGGCACGAATCAGCGAGCCGAATGAAAAGCAGGTCGCCGTAGGAAGAGGCAGCAAACTTTACAAGTTGTCACCTTACCTGGACGAACACCAAGTTCTACGAGTCGACGGGCGGATTGGAGCGGCGGCTAATGTGGACAACTGCATTAAGTATCCAGTGATTCTATCAAAACAACACCGTGTCAGCGATTTGATCATCGATTTTTATCACCGCAAGTTCCATCACGCTAATTTTGAAACCGTGGTGAACGAATTACGTCAGGTTTACCATATACCACAAGTACGATCCCGCGTGAAGCAGATTGTGAAGCGTTGTCAGTTCTGCAAAATCAACAACGCTCGACCTCAAATTCCAAGGATGGCTCCTTTACCAGCGGCGAGATTAGCAACGTGCACACGACCGTTCACTTTCGTCGGGTTGGACCTGTTTGGTCCACTCCAGGTTAAAGTTGGTAGGAGCTCGGTTAAACGGTGGATCGCGCTATTTACCTGTTTGACAGTGCGCGCTGTCCACGTCGAAGTAGTATTCAACCTAAGTACGGAGTCGTGTATTATGGCGGTCCGGAGGTTTGTTGGTAGGCGAGGATCACCATTAGAATTCTATTCAGACAACGGCACAAACTTCCGGGGAGCCGACAATGTGCTGCAGAGACAAGTTTCCAACATCGAAGAAGGACTGGCATCTACGTTCACCAACACTGCAACGAAATGGGTGTTTATACCACCCGGCACACCACACATGGGCGGCGCTTGGGAGCGCATGGTTCGTTCGGTGAAGAAGGCGATGGAGACGAGCGTGAACGCGTGTCGAAAACTGAGCGATGAGGGTCTGTGGACTCTAGCAGTCGAGGCTGAAGGAATAGTGAATTCCAGACCGCTTACGTACCTCCCGATTGAGGCAGCGGAACAAGAAGCTCTTACTCCTAACCATCTGTTAATCGGAAGCTCCAACGGTATCAAGCAGCCGACTGTAGAGCAAGTAGACGAAAAATTGGCGCTGAAAAATACTTGGCACCAAATACAAACTCAAGTGGACACTTTCTGGCGTCGATGGATTCGTGAATACTTGCCGGATTTGACTCGGCGTACAAAATGGCAGAGTGAAACTCGACCGATTTGCGTAGGAGACTTGGTGATCATTGTGGATGAGGCTAGAAGAAATGGTTGGGTCCGCGGACGTGTTAATGAGGTCATTCCAGGGCAAGATGGGCGTGTAAGAAAGGCGATTGTTCAAACTCATAGGGGGCTCACTAGGCAATCGGTCTCTAAGTTAGCTGTACTTGACGTTGGGGCTGAGGTCTCAAAGTTAGCTGTATTTGAAGTTGCGACTAAGGGTAACCCGGGATCATCCTGACCAGTGTTACGGGGGGGAGGCTGTTGGCAACTGGGAGCACTGCCAACTTTGAAGCGGCGCGACATTTTTGACGCCAAAAATAAAACTTCAGTTCAGCGGCCAGCCGTGACGCTTTCCCGTTTGACAGCTACGAGTTCCGGGAAAAAACTTACACCATCCATTCAAGAAGAGTCAAACAGATAGCTTTATTTCTATCTTTCGCGATTAAAACTATACCTACCTATTTAAATTACAATTGGAGAAAACTACCTAACCTAAGCTAAAACTAGTGCCGAACCAAGTGCAGTGAAACAAACGAACAATAACCAGATAGTGGCACGTAAACAGGTTTGTGAATCCTGCCCTACACGAAAATGTTGTGTTGTGCTAACCTCAATCTTTCTACGCATCACTAGCTAGTTTTCAGTAATTCCTTTTCGGATCCATCCGGCCAAGTGTAGAGCATAGTATAGTACTGTGCTAAGCAACAAAGTGTTCCATCCAGCGCCTTCTAGCTCGAATATTGTTCCGGCTCTTCCAGCCTAGTTCATAGAACTTAGCCTTCTCAAGCCGCATCCGAGTAACAGGTTAACTAGAATGTCGCTACATGCTGAACGATCATGCTAACTGCTAACTTTTATCCTTCTCAGCAGCTCGTGAATCGTTTCGGCTCATCCAGCCAAGTTTATCGAACTTAGCCTTCTCAAGCCGCGTCCGAGTAACAGCTCGTGAATAGTTCCGGCTCCTCCAGCCAAGTTCCGCAAACTTTGCTCTATCAAGCCGTGTTACACTATCAGGTTAGCAACTCCCGTTGCATGCAAAACGGTTCATGCTAACGCTTTCTTTCATTAGCAGCCTTGGTCAGCTTTGCCTAGAATCGTTCCGGTTGTAGGGAAATTGATTCGAAACACTGATTTTGTAAGTCAAATTATTATTATATAAACTAAAATTATGTCATCTAACCAAAACTCAATAAATTACAGCTTGAAGCTGCTTTGCTATCAAGACCGGTGTCTTTTTCCCCTCCTCCCCTACAAACAACTCGGAACATAAGCAGAACAAGTTCCACGATCAAATAACGAACACAAACACATACAGGATCTTGATTTTTCCTCGAAGAGATTCATTTTTCATAACTCTAAGCATACATCTTTCGAGGATATGATAACTAGCATCTTACAAATGCTAAAACCACCAATCCACAGAAAGTGTATGTACTATGTTTGTCGTGAAGGAGTTGTGTTAGTTTGTGAAAGGTAGAAATCAGGATCCATTTTGGTAAATGGTACGATCATGATTTTCTTACACTCCCCCTATGCTCCTAGACATTTCCTAAGGAAACTTCTATACATATGAGGTATTTGATAAATGTCCAATAAAAATGGATCGAGTAAAATATTGAAGGCAAATCAGTACCATTCAAATTTCTCCCTTGATAACCTAGCTCTTTTCCTAACCGTGATCCTTGTTGTAGCAAGGAATTTGCAAAAGGTCTTAAATGGTTGAAGACGGAATTTAATTTAAAATATAAATGAAATATATTATAATATTTTGACACATTTTTTTCCAAATTGTTTTTCTATGATTCTTGCCTTTTCGAAAACTCTTTGATTCTTTGCTGTCCTTACCCTCACATTTAAAAAAATCTTCAGAACTTTATTGTTTAAAGAGCACAACGTAATGTTTTGAATAATCAATACTTTTTAACACATTTTCGATTTTTCCGGCAATTCAAGTTAATATATTCAGCGTTTGCATTAATTTTAAAAATTGAACAGTCAAACTCAAAGTTATTAAAATTTGTTTTGCTTTACCTACAAATTTGAAAATAATAAATTCTAGTATTTTCAGAAAGTAAGCATTGCAACTATTTCTGACACCGCTGCTGAAAGTCTTCGATTATCCATTATTAATGATTTTAATCCATTTAGAAGTTTGTTGAAGACAACAAAACGATTGGACATACGGTTTAAGAAATATTAAAGATTTAATTGGGTCAAAATTTGTGAAATTTTTTATTGAAATTGCCGTATTTTACGAAAAAAGTGCACTTGTTGATTAAATGAATTTGTACCCATTTTTCAAAGTTATTTTGAAAGAGCTGCTACGAAAAAACTGATTGCAAATTCGTCATTATTCAGTTCTTAAGTTCTTTGCACCTCGGAAAAATGTAAAATTTGTTGCCTTGTGCTATCTTCACATCATATGAAGTAAGTAAAGGCTGAAAACACTCGCTTGGAATATTTAGCAATTTCAAAGTATCGTTCTCTATCAACAATAACTAGTAATTTTGATACAAAATAGTTTAAGTTTTTCACGATTTTTGAAAAATGAACTGTATTTTATAAATTTCTAGAAATTTAAAATGAGGATTGTAATGAGGATTCATCTATGATAGCTTTTTAATTTCTCAAAATTGTTTTTGAAAAAGGCAGTACTGAAAAAGGGAA
Organism: Uranotaenia lowii; assembly: GCF_029784155.1. Classification (NCBI taxonomy): domain Eukaryota; kingdom Metazoa; phylum Arthropoda; class Insecta; order Diptera; family Culicidae; genus Uranotaenia; species Uranotaenia lowii. The sequence goes on along the minus strand of NC_073692.1, from coordinate 178,420,908 downwards.
ACAAATTGCACCCCAAACGCAACGATATACCGAAAAAATTCGATGAAAAGTAAACCTGCTTTAATATGCAATTTTAAAAGGATGAATATTATTCGATTAAAGATAAAAATAGACAGTTTCTTTAAATTTGCAGTTCAAATTGAAACATTTAATGAAAAAGAATACTTAGCTTGGATATTTTTCACTGTGGAATCAACGATCCTCCACTGGAATCAGCAATCAGACTATTTTATTTTCTTAGAGTTGAAAGAATCCGGACCATATTACTCCATTATTGATTATTCACTTGATACACTTGATTTTTAAATAGTTCATTCTCCTTTCCCTTGTTGATATGTCCACAAACTCAAAAGCGCTTAAATATTTGATTGTTTTTCAATACTCTTGAAAACTTTTGAAACAATATAGAAAATATTCGAAAAATTTTAGGAGCTTGAAAATTTTCCAAATATTGGCTCATGAATTTTTTACACTAAGTAAGCTTGAAATATAAATGATTATATTTTAAAGAAAAGTGGGAAACATTTTTTTTATAATAAAACCCTATAACATTTTGTATGAAAATCTTTTTTTCAATTCTACAATCGTAAATCATTTGATGAATCAATTTTTTTTTATAAATTTCAAAGTTTTGAAAACATTAGTTTTTCATTCTTCGGGACTTTTTACTGTTGCAAGATGGGTTGAATATTGATTAAATTCAAGACATAAAATTCTAAAGAATCGTATTTTGAAGGTCCTTGGGTATAAGACAGAGTCTTATTATTATTTGAAGTAAAATTGAATTTCTCAATCTCTTCAATTTAAAAAGCTTCGTTTTGTTTCAAAACTCGTCCATGATTTTTTTTCAAAATTTTTAAGCAACGTTTACATGAGTAAATATAAGCATTTGTGTTTGTAAGGGAAAATTGAATATTTTTTACTTGAAAAATCATTTTTGTTTCTATTGTGGAACCGAGCCTGCAGATGATTTTTTAGCGAAAAATAAATTATTTAAAGAAAATTTCCGCTGAACAACTTTGTTCAAGACCGTAACTTCGTATCTTATAAGGCAAAAAAGTTATTAGCCGTTTAACAGTTTTTTGGCATTGAAAAACAATAAATTCATTTGACATCACTTCTGGGTGCCTAGCGAAGTATTGTAGGACTACAACTTATGCAAAACTTCGCAAGACACCAGCAGTGATGTCAATTGAATTTTTTTCTTTAAATAATTTATAAATTGGCTCAAAAATCATTTCCAGGCTCGGTTCCACAAAAGAAACAAACATGATTTTTTAAGTTCCAAATATTCAATTTTCCCATACAAACCTGAAAGTTCAAATTGACTCAAGTAAACAATACTAAAAATTCTGAAAACAAAATATCATTGATGAGTTTTGAATCAAAACAAAGCATTTAAGAATTGGGTATTGTAGAGCTTTTTTTCCGCTGCCTGATAGAAAGCTTCGAGAACTTGGTAAGCGTATTTTCAATTCATTCAAAATCCTTCCTCATTTTTTTCCTAATGTGCTTAATGGTTTCTCAGATCAATTGGAAAATTTTTGTTCCAATAATTAAATCATTAAATAATTAATGTATCCTAAATCCAACCTGTTAATGACGTACATGTAGGGTGGTCTTTTTTTTACCGAAACCGGTAAAACGCTTCATTTTTCAAAACCGGAAATACCGGCTATTGAGACGGTGAAAAACCGGTATTTCCGGTAAATTTTTCATTGTTCCTTGGCATTGAAATAAAATTGACACAGCTGTTTTTTTTTACCAAAAATGTATGGGTACAAATACTTCAATTTTGTTCAATCAGCTTCAATATTTAGCTCAATAAATTTAACTGCAATGTTTATGTGAGGTTTGATTATTGCTAAAACTTGTCGATGTAACTTTTTGGAATAAAGCTATAGTGGCGTTCAAAAGAGCATTGACAAGCTGCCATCTCTCTTTTTGATGTTATTTTTTCATGAAACTGTACACATTTCAATTCCGCTATCGAACTAACGCTCCACTATATCTAAAGACTGTACAAGTGTACAATGACCACTTCCATCTGTACCGTTGAGCCGTCAACACGTACGCCGGAGCATCGTATCGTTGCTGTGTACCTGCAGGAACATTTTACATTATTTATTTTTTCCTTACCTGTATTTCAATCAGCACTTTTCAGTGCTAAAATTATTTTCATTTTCTTTTATTCATATTTTCTCTTTTCTTTCCAGCATGGGGAAGTCTTCGGCCGGCTCAAGGGCCGGAAGAAAACGGATTGCTGAACCTAATCCAGGGCCATCTGCCAAAAAAGTTGAAATTTCCAATTCATTCGATGTCCTTCATAACATCGTTGATGAGGAAATATTCATATTTAATTCTGATAAGAGTACTAAGAAACCTTCTTCTTCTTATACTCTTAAAAACGAAAAGATTCCACCAATAACGGTCACGATTCCTGACTTCAATTCCTTTCGAAAAGAAATCGTCACTTCCGTCAAGGATGTGAAGATTTCTTTTCAGATCGGTCGAAGGGGAACTGCTCGTATATTGGCGGAATCTTTTAATGATTTTCAAAAGGTTTTAAATTATCTATATATATAAAAATGAATTTCTGTCTGTCTGTCTGTCTGTCTGTCTGTCTGTCTGTCTGTCTGTTCCCTATAGACTCGGAAACTACTGAACCGATTTGCGTGAAACTTGGCAGGTGGGGGTATTGGAGGCCGGGGAAGGTTCCTATTGTGGTTTGAGACCCCTCCCTCTCTCATGAAGGGAGGGAGGGGCCTCCCAAAATTAAGACAACTTTTGGCATAACTCGAGAACCAATCAAGCAAATGGTATCAAATTTGGCATGAGGCGGTATGTGGGAACGGAGAATATTTCAATGAATATAAGGTACCCCTCCCTCCTCTCAGTGGGGCGATAGAAAGGGGGGAGGGGGGCTACCTTACAATTTTTCATATAACTCGAAAACTATTCAAGATATTGGAACCAAATTTGGCATGGGAAGGTATATTTATACGAAAAAAATGTCAATGATTATTTGAGACCTCTCCCTCTTTACAGTTGAAAGGGGGAGGGGTCTCTTTCATATTTTTTTACATAACTCATAAACTAATTAAGCAAATGGAACCAAATTTGGCATGGGAAGGTATTTGGATACGAGAAATATTTCTATGATTATTTGAGAACCCTCCCTCTTTCCAGTAGGGAGATATAAAGGGGGGAGGGGCTCTCTTTTTAACTTTTTACATAACTCAAAAACTAATCAAGCAAATGGAACCAAATTTGGCATGGGCGGTTATTTGGGAGCGTGACATGTTCTAATGATTGTTTGAAACCCCTTCTTTCTTCCAGCGGGGAGAAAGGAAAGAGGGAGGGAAGTTTCATACAATTTTTATTGCATAGCACAAGAACTACAACAACAAATGGAACCAAATTTGGCATGGAATGATATTTGGGTACGAGAAATGCTTCTATGAATATTTCGTATCCTTCGAAAAGGTGGATGAAAATGGGGAGAAGCGGTCTTCCTTACAATTTTCAGTATAACTGGAGAGCTGATCGAGCAAATTGAGCCCAATACAATTTTGTTAGCATTAGTTCTAAATTAATGCTAACGAAGTCAACAAATGGAGACAAATATGGCATGGAAAGGTACTTGATTACAAAATATGTTTCTACGATTGTTATAGACCCTTACGCTTAACAGTGTAGAGAGGAGAAGAACGGAGGGGGTTCCATATAAATTTTGTTGTAAAGCTTAAGAACTTATCAACCAATGGAACAATATATGAAACAAGAAGATTTTTGGGAATGAATAAAATGGGTATGATTATTAAAAATCACCCCCCCCCCCCCTCATTCAGCAGGGGGGAGGAGGGAAGGACAGGAGGGGGCTCTCTTATCAGTTTTTAGCATAAATCCAGAATATATCAGGCAAAAACAACCATATTTTAACAGTTGGATTGTTTGCGTGCGATTTATTTGAGACCCTCCTTTTTAGGGCGAAGCTTAAGGAAACAGATTAAAATTATCAGATCTTTAACACAAATTTATAGATCAAGATTCAGAATATTAGTTTAAGTTATTTTTGGATTGCAATCCGATACTCCAGCTGCAGCTCTCATTTTATAGCGGTTGCTTATGAATTATGTTACAATTTGATTTAAAATAATGCCAACAAAACAATGAAAATTTGAGTTAATTCTGAAAATATCATTCGTTTTTGAAAGGTGTAGCAAAGCACACCGGGTCAGCTAGTTTGAATAATAAAAAACACCAATTTTTTACGTACGACACTAGAAGTGATCGTCCATTTAAAGTTGTACTTCGTGGTCTCACTGGCGATCAGACACCGGATGAGATCACAGCTGAATTAAATTCTTTGTTAGGTTTTTCTCCAATTCAAGTAATTCAAATGAGGAAAAGAACCAACACGAATAATACCAGTAGTGCTGGTTTTGCTCCTGAACTTTATTTGATCCATTTTAAAAAGGATCAGGTTAATAATTTGCAAATTCTTGAAAAGGCTCGTCTTATGTTTCATTGTCGAGTCAAATTCGAACCTTTTCGTAAATCTTCTACCAATTTTTTACAAAACATTACGCAATGTCGTCGTTGTCAAGCTTTTTGTCATGGCACTAAAAATTGTAGAATGAATGCCAGATGCATGTTTTGCGGCTCATTCGATCATGAAAAATCTAAATGCCTTTTTGGTGGTGATAAGCCAAAAACAGAATTTTTTAAGTGTGCGAATTGCACAGGTAATCACTCCTCGAATTCGCTAGATTGTCCCATCAGGGCAAAAATTATTGCTTCTAGGAAAAATCCCAAAGTTTCCAGAAAAGTTTCTTCTCCTCCTTCCTCTTTTTCGTCTTCACACGTCGGGCCGGCAAACAACCTGCCTGTTCGCGGTCAGCCTCGGCCGACATTGGAATCACGGCTGGGTAATACCCGAAGTGATTTTAATGTTACCTGTGCTGAATTTGCGCCCCAGACTCGTTGTTTATCGTTCTCAGAGGTGGTTGAAAATAGGATTCCCTCTTCAAGTTTAACTAATAAAAATGGGAAAAAACCAAGTCTCAACGTTCATGCGAAGGCTTGGGAAAATCCCCGAAATTCAAATACTTGTTCTTCTCCTTCATTTTCTGATCCTAACAATTTTGTTGATTTGGGTGAGATTACTGAGGAAAAATTAAAATTTTTGCATCAAAATTTAATGGAAATGATGCAACTTATGTTGAAAGCAAATTCAATGTTTGAAGCTTTCCAAACTTCTTTTAATTATGCTAACAAAATTATTATGACTTTACGATTCCCTCATGGATCCAAATAGATGTTTAAATATTATGAATTGGAATGCTAGATCTTTGCTGGCTAACCAAGATGAATTCTTTTTATTTTTGAAAACTCAAAACATACATATTGCTGCCATCACTGAAACTTTTTTAAAGCCAGACAATAACTTGAAAAGCAATGCTTTCTTTAAAATTTTACGAAATGATCGACTTGATCGACAAGGTGGGGGTGTAGCTATTGTCATCAATAGTCGTCTCAAATTTAGACTTCTTCCTTCTTTCAATACAAAAGTCTTAGAAACAATTGGAATTGAATTAGAAACTTCTATGGGGAAAATTATAATTGTTGCCGCATATTTGCCTTTCCAATGTAGCGGTGAACAGAAAAATTTTTTGAAGGGAGATTTACAAAAACTCACCAACGTACTAGGGATCCTTATTTGAAATTAATTTATTGCGACCTTCAAAAAGAGATCAAACGTCGTTTAAATTTCATTCGTAATGAAAATTTTGCTAAAGCAGTAGAGGATATAAAACCCTACTCAAAGCCATTTTGGAAATTAACTAAAATTTTGAAAAAGCCCCAGAAGCCAATTCCTACTTTGAAAGACGGGGATAAACTTCTTTTAACGAATGCAGAAAAAGCTCAAAAATTGGCCCAACAATTTGAGTCTGCTCATGATTTTAATTTAAACGTTGTAAGTCCAATTGATGCTCAAATTTCCCTTGAATTTGATGATATTCTTTCTAAACAAAATGTATTTGAAAGTTCTTGTGAGACAAATATTGATGAACTTAAATTGATTTGCAAAAAATTTAAAAATATGAAAGCCCCAGGGGAAGATGGGATTTTCTATATTCTTATTAAAAAGTTGCCTGAAAGCACTTTAAATTTTTTAGTTAAAATCTTCAATAAATGTTTTCACTTGGCTTATTTTCCCAATAAATGGAAAAATGCCAAAGTAACTCCAATTTTAAAACCTGGAAAAAGTGCTTCAGAGCCTTCAAGTTATCGACCAATTAGTTTGCTTCCATCTTTAAGTAAACTATTTGAGAGAGTTATTTTGAATAGAATGATGATTCACATTAATCAGAATTCTATTTTCCCTGATGAACAATTTGGTTTTCGTCATGGACATTCTACTACACATCAACTTTTGAGTGTAACTAATATGATTAACGCTAGCAAATATGAGGGTTATTCAACTGGCGTTGCTCTTCTTGATATTGAAAAAGCTTTTGACAGTGTTTGGCACAAAGGTTTAGTAGCTAAATTAGCTCGATTTGATTTTCCTGTATATCTCACCAAAATTATTCAAAATTATTTGACTAGCCGAACCTTACAAGTAAGCTATCAAAATTCATGCTCTGAAAGGACACCCATTAGAGCTGGTGTCCCTCAGGGTAGTATACTTGGGCCAATTTTATATAATATTTTTACTTCTGATCTTCCTGATGTACCAGAAGGAAAAGGTAGAAGATTATTTGCTGATGACACTTTGCTTTCAGCCAAAGGTCGAAATTTACGGGTGGTACGCAGTAGATTGCAACAAAATTTAAATTCCTTTTTGAATTACTTGAAAAAGTGGAAAATTTCTCCTAACGCTTCCAAAACTCAACTTATTTTATTTCCCCATAAACCAAGAGCAAATTTTTTAAAACCTAATGAAAATCATTCCATAACTTTTAATGGGGTTTCATTAGAATGGTCTGATCACGTGAAGTACTTGGGACTTACACTTGATCGGAATCTTACTTTTAAAAATCACATTGAAGATATTCAATCGAAATGTAATAAATACACTAAATCTCTTTATTCTCTCATCAACAGGAAATCCCGGTTGTGTCTGCGAAATAAGATGCTCATCTACAAACAAGTTTTCCGACCAGCGATCATGTATGCAGTTCCGATTTGGTCTAGCTGCTGCGCGACGAGGAAGAAAGCCATCCAGAGGATTCAGAACAAAGTTCTGAAAATGATTTTGCGGCTTCCACCTTGGCACAGCACCGAAGATCTTCATCGGATTGCGGGCATTGAATCGATCGAAGAGATGGCCAACAAAATCATCTTCAACTTCAGAGGCAAATCGATGCAGTCTTCCATCGCAGAGATTCGTTCTCTTTATGTTTAGTTTTATTTTAAGATAGTGTTTAGTTTTAATTATAAAATATTTTTGCTATTACAGGATGTTCTCCTACATTAAAAACTTGATTGCGCTCAGCAAATTTAAATCTTATAAATAAATTTTTATAATCTAGTTACTTATAGGGCTATGAACAGTTCATTATTGAGCTGAACACCTAGTTTAATGCAATAATGTAATATAAGTGTAATGATGATTTGATACAAATAAAGACATATTTAAAAAAAAAAAAAAAAGTGTACAATGACTGAAGAAAAGATACAGCTACAAGAAATTTTAAATTGCTCCACAATATTCACTGTATTTTTTGTTGTAAAACTGGAATTAAGTCAAAAGATGCCAAAATGATTTATCTTTAAACAGGCGAAGTTTATCAAAATCGTTTTAAGCGGTGCTGGGCTTTCACAAATTGAAAATTTTAAACCGAAAATGTTGAAAACTGATTAGAATAATCATGAAATATTTTTTGGAAGCCTAAAATACGATTTAAAATCTGTCGATAAGTTTTGATGAAAAAAATATTTTTTAGTTTTTTTCTTGATTTTTGTTGAGTTATTTCTGTGTTTTGTCAAAATTTTCCCGGATATTACCCGGATTTTTGTTTGAAATTTTGAATTTAATGCCTGGATTTTGCCAGATTTTTATTTGGACTTGGCCGGATTTGTCCGGCTCGGAAACGTGCTGAAAAAATTCTGGCAACCTTACTTCAAACGTTTGTTTCGAAACTGCTCTTTCCATCATTTTATGATTAAAGCTATTGCATAGCTTTTGAAACAAGATTTAATTTCGACTTAAAGTTTTCTTATAACCTCTATCTCTTCAATAATTCTAGGGATGTAAAACGTGAAGTGTTGTTTATAAAGAGATTAAATTTCTTCCAATCTTCTAAACCAGCAGCATCCGGGATGGTAAGAAGCTCAACCAATTGACCCCAAGATTTATTATTCCTAACCCACCGAATAAAGTCATAAAATAAACCCGGAGGTAACGTTCAGCTTATTTTTTGCTTTCCCAACTCCATACCTCATAATAAAAGCCCCATTGTGTTCAGTCTGAAGGTAATCCCGAAAGTGTTGAAAGCTTCCTTAGTCTTGCTCCTTCCTCCATTGAAATCCTTTCGCCATTCTGCTCTCAAATGAACTTGGTCCTGTTACTTTTCCTGTGTTCGGAAATCAGCTTTTCCATTCAAAAACAAACGCCACCAGCTATGGGGATCAAGAAAGTAAGAAAGGGCTCCACACAAAGCCGACCGGGGAGAACAATTGCGAGCGATGTGGAAAAGATTTATACCGAGGGATCTTTTTCGACGAATTCCTCAGGAAGTGTGGTTCTTTTCATTTATTTTTTTTTTCAGTCGACTGTTTTCCTGAAAGAAATCCTCCAAGGAGGAAAGTTTCTTCCAATGGATGGAAAAACATTTCCTTTGCCATGATTCTATCGAGTCGTTGTTCGACTTCATTTTTAAAGTTGTTATGTTACAAGATAGGAAGTTTGGAAAACTTTCTGGTTTGAGGATGGCGTGTTCAAACTTTACTCTTGAGAGTCAAATTTATTGGAGGTCAGCTGTTTTTAAAATATATCAAATCTAGGAAAAGTTTTCTCGATGTAACGTCTTACCAAGAAATCAACTTTGTTATGAAACTTAAACTCTAATGTTATTGATAGCAAGGTAGAAGAATTAAATTTTTGAGTTTCCTTACTTAGCACTTGGATTATCAGTTATATTGCTCTTAAATTTCATCAACTATTTATTTGATTCGAATGGTCGTTCATTCACACGCCATTTTTCATTCCTCGTTCTTTCCGCAAAATCTAGCTTCAGAAAGTCTGAAGGATACTTGTCTGGATCCATACACGAATTCGGAAGCCCTCAAAAGCAACAAGAAATCAACCAAAACAAACCAAACGAGCTTCCTCGACTAATGCGTCCCATCTTTATTATTGTGATAATGAAGAAAAACGCGCGCCACACCCAAGCTCGATTAAGCTTTGATGTTTTTCCTTTGCTACAAGCAACATTTTTCTCCGGCTAATATATTGCTCCACATATGTTTCTTTTCCGTTGCACAACGATTAATCACAATTAAACGTAACCGGAAAAGATTGAGTTTTTAAGATTCCTTGTTTAGATGCTGTTTGTTGGTTGAAGGTTTGGTTTGTCTTACTGGATTAAAGAATTGAAAAGCAGGACTTTTGAAAGGAAAAGCTGACGATAAAAATAGTACGAAACAAATTTGAAAAAAATATAGATAATTGATATGAAGACTTCACATATGTAAGTCTCATATAAATATATTGATAATTGATCAATTTTAATGATTCTAATTTTTTTGCACAAATTTATCTTTTAGCCTTTTATCAGTATTCTAAAAGTAAAGTTTGTTCAAGTGTTTTTTTCTAAGTGTTATTAATTTTATTTGGAAAAAGCTGTTCTATTTTCAAGCATTCGAATCTTTTTTATTTTTCTATGTAATGCAGTTCTACGACATTTCTGGTTTTTGTTTTCTTTTTATTCAGTTTTCAACGTATTATACTTTTTAAATTCATAGAAATTAAGAACACGTAGGAACGTTTTTTTTAATCCGTAATACAGAATTGTAATGAAGTTCTTAAAAGAAATGATGGTAAAATTGTTTCAAAGGTGTTTTATAAAATCTTGTTTTTCAAATATCATGTTTTTAAAAATCACAATCACTTTCCACTAATTATTAATATATCAATTGATCTCAGGAAAGGCAAATTTTATTTTCAAAGCTATGCTCCTTCAATTATGTTCCAATTATTCTATGGAACCAGTTAAATACAAGTTCTTTCGTTAGGGAACCATACCTACACCGCATCTTTGGTGAAACACATATTTTTAGGTAGGTTTACTGCACGAGAAAATATGCCAGTGAACAAAATTTCCAAAATCTTTTATCGGAAATTACCAAAATGTTCACAAGCTTTGAACATGAGTCATCGTCCTGGAGACTTTAATCAACCAAATATTCAGTTCATTAATGATAAATTTTTCAAATTTTTGAAAAGGAGTTAATCTCCGTATATCGGTGAAATTTTATACTATTTGAGAAAGAAGAATTTAAGAATTGAAAGATAGATATAGACGTATAGAAGCTTAGAATAAAGTGAAATTTGTTGAAAATGAGCGAAATTTCAATCTACATCTCTCACATTTCTATTAAAAAATCTAGTAGATGAGATGAGAATGCCATTATTTCTTTTATTTAACTCATAATTGAAATCAGGTATTTTTCCTGCAGTATAAAATTAATAATTTCTTGTGCTCATATATAAATCGGAGGAAAATCTTATATAAAAAATTACAGAGGCATAGCCATTTTATCGTGCATTCCAAAACGCTTCGAAGCTAAAGTGAATGAAAAAATATACAATCAAATTAAAACACCCATAGCGGAAAAGTAACAAAGAATTGTTATAGGACGCTCTATTCACTTGAATTGTTACCTATTATATCATTTCTATTGATCGCGTCTGTCATAATTCTGCCCAAGTTTTATACACGGGCTTCAGCAAAGCTTTTGACAGAATTCACAACCACATGTTGATTTTTAAACTACGTACAGTGAGCGAAACAAGTATAGCACCATTATGTGTTTTCCTTGTTAAAATTTGAATGATTGAAAATCATCAAAACTTTCTTCTGCAACTTTTTTAAATTATTCAACGGATAAACCAGAAATAAGTTTACTTTTTTATTAAGCGTTGAAGACCAAAAATATGGAAAAAGTGCGAAATAAGAATAGTACCGTCAACTGGGGCAACATGCAACAATTTTCAACTTCAATGGCTTCTAAAAAACTTATGTTCACAGTTAATCGTATCCTTTATGCATCAAAAGTTTTAAGGATGCTGGGGTATCAAATTTACGTAGTTAAAAAAATTATTGGTTTCCTCAGTTCTTTTTAATTTTTAAAAAACATGCGATTTTCACACTCCTTAGAAAATGGGGTAACTTGCAACAAACTTTGTTTTTAATGAAAAATCTTATGAACACGTACGAAAATTCATAGTTTTTAATATATTTGCGATGCCTTAAAGACCATTACGCATGACAACACCAATTGCAGTAGTTTTTGGGTCTGTGAAAACAAATTTTCACATTTTTTTCTGAAAATAAGGATGCTGCATACATTTAGGGGTTAAATAATGCTACGAAAAATTCTACAAGCTGAAATCATGAAAATAAATGTTTGGATGAATGAAATTTAAATGTTTACAAACGCGTGATGCAAAACATTCATATTCCAGCACATGGAAACGAGATTTACAAGGTATTTCTTTGATTTGCATTTTGTTGCATTTAACCCCAGACACCTAACTGAATTTTAAAAATATTCATTTAAAAAAATTGGGTGATTGTTCGAAAAATATTTTTACACCAACAATGTTGGTATAACATGAGGAAACCTGTAAGAAGTTTGTAGGTAATTTTATCAAGCCGATCCGTCATACTGGGTAAAGTTTTTTTCGGCATCAAAAAATGTTAAAATTTGTACATTTATTGCTCGATTTTTCTAATTTTACATAAAAATAAAAAAAACTTAAGACAACTAGCTTAAGATGCGAGAAATTATGTCATCATCATTTTGTTATCATTAAAAGATAACTTTATTACAATAAATTAAATTAAAAATTGATTCAATGTAGTGTTATATAAATGTTGCATCGAACCCCGCTGTTGCATGATGCCCCGTTTGACGGTACCACTTATGAGTGTTTTCAATCATTCATACTTTGACATACATACTATTCTTGTTTCGGTCACTGTTTATGTAAATGGATTCAGTCCACATCTGCAGAAAGGGATTTAATCCTATTTAACAAACCGTATATAATACGGAAAGTTTCAATTTTACGTATAAATAAATATTGTTTACAATAAAATTTGATTTTTTTTATAATTTGGCACATACAGTGAATAAATTACGGGCAAAATCCGGGCTTTTTTTTAATGGAATGCGGGCAACCGGGCCGAAACGGACTTTTCCCAACTTCCGTATGAAATATCCGAGCAAACCCGGATAAAATCGGGCAATCTGGCAACATTAATTTACAAGGGAAAAATATGCATCATAGGAAATTGTTGCCATAGAAAATGGGCCTGTGAAGAGAACCAATAAAATCAGAGATCTTGGTATTATATTGGACTCAAAACTTACCTTTGAAGATCACTATGACTCAGTAATTCCGAAATTAAATAGTATGCTTGGCATTATAAAACGTTAAAGTTATCATTGTACACAGCTTTTGTCCGATCTATACTCGAGGACTGCAGCGTTGTGTAGCCCTCATTTCAAATTTCCCATAAAACCGTTTAGAATCCGTTCAGAGAGAATTTGTTCTATTTGCTTTACGAAATCTAGGATGGTCTCAGGGTCGAGTATCAAGCTAGTATTAGTCAAGTTTAGTTAGAAATATAAAATCATTATGTGCCGCAATCTTTTTTGTAAACGACACAATTAATCAGCCTGTTTTTGTCTGCTTATCTACTAAATCAATTAAATTTCCATGTTGCCTGTTGAAAACAAAAATCTGTTTAAATCTCTGTTTAAACATATTAAGGAAAAAATAGTCCAATGAATAGGCTTATGCACAATTATAATAAAAATTAGGAGAACATAGATTTTATGTCTAAACAGCAGCTGCAAAGTGTTTTTCATGGTAACAGACACTGAAGAAACCAAAGTGTGGTAAATGTAAAATGTTTGATTAACTAATATTAAGAACCTAACCCCTAGCATTTAGATACCATTATGATGCCTACACATGCCTGGAACAAATTATTTATCATTCAATTGTCACTTGGAGTTGTAGCATCGCGAGAGGGTGGGGGATAACCAAAAAATTAAAAAGTTCAATATATTTGATTAAATTTCACGAAAGCTTGTATGCAACTAAATTGTATACTATATTATTGCACAAAACTTATAAATCAAGTTATTTTTTATCGAAAAATTCAATTTAACCAAGGATTCAAAAGGTGATAAAACTCAAATATTTCACAAGTTGTATTTTGCTCGTGTAATTTTTCGAATATTTGATAAATTTCTTGAAATTTTCATGAAATACTTCATGCTTAATTTGTTTCTCCCATCATGTTTTATGAAAATTTCGAATAGGGGGTGGGGGGGGGGGGGGGGGTGGTCGGGTGTGTGGGATACATAAAATTGATACCATAGAATTTATGTAAATAAGCTATTACACAATGCGTCTGTAATGCCATCAAAAAAAACCCTCGGTGAAGCGCCAACGAAAGTATTCGTCTCTTTCGATCACATCTTCTCACTCCGTCTCCAGCAGTCCAGTCCAGTCGTCCGCGCAGTGCAGTGTAGCGTGGTGCTAGTGGAAACGGTATCCTTCGTGACGCGTGAGGATTTACGTTAGGTAAGCGACCGGATTTCTCACGGGCCATTCCCCAGACCCAGCCTGGCCTCACAGGGTGGTATAAGAAGAAATTGATATTTGTTCCGGCCTTATTACCGTTCATGTAAAACTAGGGCTTAGTAAATCATTCGTTGATGATTGACTTATCACAAAATGTTTATTGAGTGTGTGTTTTATTTTGGATGATTAGGCTGGAACAAATATCAATTTATTCTTTTGTCAACCTCCCCCCCCCCCCCATCCCCCACTCCCTCCCCCTTTGAAATTTCCAAGAATCCCTAAGAACGGAATAAATAAAGTTCGAAAAAGTTTATTGTCATTTCGAAAAAAATCAAATATCCGAATGTTTACAAGAACAAAACACAAATTGTGGAAGCTGACAGTTATTTCACCGTTAGTATTCTTGGTATTCAATTCATCACCATTTATTTGTTTCGCAATTTTTTAATATCACAGTTAACACAACAAACTTTGTTATACGCATCATATACATTATAGAATCATCACAGTAAACTCTAAAAAACAGCAATTACCTACCCAAGTGAAGGCATTATTAAAATATATTTTTAACTTCTGACTAAATCGATAAGAATTATACAAATTGGACGATATTCAACACCTTATTCGTACATCACGAAAGTATGCGAGATAGCGCAAGTTTTGCTCCCAATGCATGCAAACCATTGCAAACGACGATATTTGCTGCTTCTCTCATTGTCGCAGAGAATACAACAAGGTTGTTCTCTCATTTGTATCCCGCACGAGAGAGCAAATTTGCAAACATGGCGGACTTAATATCTTATCCGATTTATACCGACTCTATGTAACTATTTTTACGATAGTTTACTTACTTGGTAGAAAATGCGGTTAGCATTAACATTGTTGACGATTTGAACAATCATTTCTAATACGATTTTATGTTTGCTGGTTTTTATGGACGCACCCTGAAAGTCCATGAAAAAATCTCATTAATCAGACTTTATTGTAACTTTTCGCTCAAAACCGCCATATCTATCTCATTTCTCAACCGATTTTTACAAAATCTATAGTTTTGGATACCTGATGGAATCTTGATGTAAGTCTTGATGTAAGAAAATTCACTCAGTTTCCAAGAAAGCTGAAGTAATAAACTATACATTGTTCACAAGGATATAGTTTTCTTCAATTTTTAAGACCATAATCACAAAAAATGTGAAAAGTGGTATAAACACTTTATTTTTCAATCAATGAACAGCCTGAATTTTTTAAGTCATACCAGATAAATTTTGAAAAGAGGATTGGAATGTTGATGCAGTTTGGTACATTTCATCATATATATATTTCTTTATATGAAACACAGATTTTTTTTCGAATTTTCAAAGATAACTGTTTTTTGAACTTTTTGTTAATTTGCTATTTTTCAGATTTGCTTGCACTCAAATTCAACTTTGCACTGGATTTAGTGTATTATATTTATATTAACCTGATAGTCAATTTCATACCGACTCTAGTACTGTAATAACTTAAGCGTTGCGATACTTTACAAAATTAAAATTTGTTAAAAACTCTGTGTTTCGTATTTTCAAAATCTTAAAACACAAAAATGTGCCAAATTACCTAAACAACGCTAAATTAATTGACGATGCTCAACACGGATTTATAAGAAAACGGTCAACCACCTCCAATCTGATGTCATTCACTAATCTTGTTTTGCCAAAGCTCGGAAAACGTCAGCAAGTTGATGTAGCTTACATAGATTTCTCTAAAGCCATTGACCGAGTGCCTCGTAAACTTGTGATAGAGAAACTCAGACACTTGGGACTTCTTCTGGGGATTATTAAGTGGCTTGAGTCGTATCTAAACTCCCGCTCAGCTTACGTCCGAGTAAACTCCGTCTGTTCTGTGAACTTCGTGATACCTTCTGGTGTGGGGGGGTCTTGGGCCACTTATATTTATCATGTTCGTGAACGATTTGTGCTATCAGCTGACTTCACAAAAGCTATTTTACGCAGACGATTTTAAGCTTTTTCGCCAAATCACGACACCATTTGACTGTATTTTACTGCAGAATGATCTTGACGCTGTTCTAAGGTGGTGCAAGTTGAACGGGATGTTGGTCAATGTGGAAAAGTGTAAACTAGTGAGTTTCTCAAGATCACGCAACTTGCTCCGCCATTATTTCGTTATGAATGATTGCTCTTTGGAAAGGGTCGACACAATTAAGGACCTAGGTGTAATTTTTGACAGTCAGATGAGATTCCACACACACGTTGCCACCACAATCGCAAAGGCGTACGCAATGCTTGGCTTTCTTCGTCGAAACACTCCATCGAAGGTGTCCAGCGAGCCTTTATTCGCTTCGCTCTACGGCAAACAGGATGGAATCCAGAAATTGCAACACCTTACGAACACCGATGTAACCTAATACACTTGGAAACGCTGTCCCGTAGAAGGAAGGGTAGAAGGGTGTCTTATCACAAGTGGCAACATCGAAAATAGTGAGTTGTTACAAAATGTCCATCTATTCGCCCCTACACACCCACTTCGAACTCAACAGCTCCTTTGGATTCCCGCTCACCGAACAACGTATGGATACTTCAACCCAATGGACACGTGCAGCCGTTACTTCAGTGAGTGTGCCAGTATTTTTAATTTTAGCATTTCAAAACAAGTGTATAAAAATAGGTTAAGACAATTTTTACCTCAATAAGTCTGTGTGAAATTATCCTTCGAAGACATTAAATAAATAAAATGTGCTGTAATTACGTCAATTACGTTTCTGATCCTCTTTTCAAATTTATCTGGTGTGACTTATATCATGTTGACGGTTCATTGATTGAAAAGTTCGGTTTTGAACCTCTTTTTTACATTTTTTGTGATCATGATCTTAACAAATTACAAATAAAAATATATGCATAATGTGCAATGTACAGCTTCCAACTACAGTTTTCTTGGACACCTAGAAAAATTTTTTTTGAGCATTCCATAGCTGATCTATAGTCTTTTTTCCGAAGTATATTTGAATTTATATATTTTAATTACATCACGAGGTTTCCTTAACTAAAAATTCTGTAGAAAATCGGTTGAGAAACAATAGAGATATATTAGGGTTTGTCAGGAGTGTCAAATTGACACTTCAGGGACTGTAATGGGAAAAAGTTTCTGCGACGGATGAGGGTTAATGAAAATCGAAGTAAAGCGTTTTTAAGGTATCATCCAAACTCTATTTTTGTTCAAAGGAAGAGAACAAGTTTCTTGTTCTCTGAGCTTATATTTTTTAATTTTTTTCTAATTTTTTCTATTTTGATGAAAGTTTCCATAAGACGTAAATTCAATTTTTGGATCTATATGAGTTATGGTTTTATAGATTCAGCTCTATTCATAAAGATATGGCTGGATTAAAATTCTCTTCCTTGATCCAAAATTCTATGTTTTCATTTCATTGTAATGGAGTAAACTGACAATTTTTCAAAGGCGTCGAATGCATTTCTCAATCGAACTAATTTAAGATTAAGGGCAGTTTTTGTTGAATCGGAACTGCTTTAAATACACATGTGAAAAAATTTGTTTTAACCTAAATATATATTTTTTTGAAACTTTATCAGTTTAAATCTTAGCAAAGATCACAAAATGGTACTGAATACTTGATAGCACTTTTTATCCTTTTAACACGTGCTGATACCTGCATTAGCTCACATCAGCTTATCATATAATTAGACAGGCTCCGGAGAAGTTTAAAAAAATATTAACAAATAACTCTTAATTTTGAAAGGTTGAAAACTGTCACTCCTTCGTTCTCTGAAATTTTATTTTGGAAGGAATGTATGCTGAAAAAATCAATGAATTTCTCGAATAACCAAGCATGAAATTATATATCTCTTGTGATGGTTCCGTAAATTTCAGGATTTAATGGCCGAAACATGACAGCAGATAATAGTTTGAGAATGCTCAATACACTTATTGATATGAAAAAAAATATCACGATCTCAATCAAATTATGCCACGAAAGAAATGTTTGCTGGTCATCTTCCATAATCAATGCTCACATTTCTTGACATGACTTAAACTTATTATGATTTTGCTTTTGTGAGTTATTGGATTAGTAAATAAAAATTGAAATAAATATGTGGATATGCAAAAGAACGTGTGAATAATATTAGGGAACACAATGAAAAATTATAATCATATTTTTTTACTGTATTTTGTCCTCAAGTTGCAAAAACTTTCAAGTGCTCTTATGAAACATTCCAAGCTGCAATTTTCCACTTGTTCAAATTTACAAATAGCACAAATGCTACAACAATACGTTTAACATTTCTGCAACTCTAAAAAGAGGGTCACTTTATCTGTTCGTGACGTTGCACAACTCCCACAAAGCCATCAGCTGAATCAAAAATACGAAGATGAATAAAAGGCACCACTGAAATCGCCCAGTGGCGGCAATCAATCATCGATCAATCAACACCAGCCAAAATCATCAACCAAACCAACTGACTGCTGTAATTCGGTCAAAAGTCACAAAAACAACAACAACGACGAGAAGAACAACAACAAGAGGGAGAAGTTTGGGGTGGACAACATACTGGAAAAGGCACAGTCCTAAATCTTTCGGCTAAAAACAGACCAAGAAAAAACTAAGCCATGGGCTGTCGAAGTTGGCGATTCGAAGGATGAAATACCAAAGTCACGCCTCGGAATCAATTCGACAATATGATGGATTCGACAATGATGATGAATTTAATGACCCGCATCTTTTTTGGGAACGCACATTTTCATTGTTGTTGTTGCGCGTCTGTTACTTCGACTGTTCTTCGATTTATGAGTCATGGAAATGAAAGGGTTCGATGATGTTAATCCGAGTGCTTCAGAGAAAAAGGAACATTATGTTTGATGTTGTTATAGTGTTTTTTTTTTTGCTTTATCAGGCGAGAGTGAACATGTCTTGACTGCCTGATCAGGTTTCCAGTTGATGGTTTTGATGAAGATATAATTGGCATATCGACTTAAAGAGAGCCGATTTTGCTAGAAGTTTCTAAAAGCTGTTTGAACTTAAAAAGTCGAGAAAAAGAAGTATTAAATAATTTATTTTGATAAATGTTCCTTCCAAGTATGCTATAAAGAGTCATACTAATTGTAGAGAAGAACATACATAACTAAAAACTGGTCGCCCTGATTTCCATTCCATAGCTCACACCTAGCGGCGATGCTGAATTACTGTAATAGATCCAACGCCCATCGGACTCGGAGCTATTAGTGTAAGATGATTAGTGTATGAAAAGGTATGATTACATTACATAATAGCGTGAAAACATACTCAACATATATGATACACAGATAGGTACTTTGTATTTGAGGGCGTTTGGAATATGTTCGTCGGAAATGTTGTTCATTTATTTTAATGTGCATAATTTTTGTCAGATGAAAGTAAAACTTGCGTTACATTTGTAATGCAATCGAACGAAATTGCTTTCTGGCTTTACCTGAGCACATTTTCTGCCTTCAATTCAATCAAAGATAGTGATTAAGAAATTTCATAAAGATTCCAGAAGCATTTATACATATCTAAATCTTGTATTGATGGATGGAAATTGATTAGCACTAATTGAAAAAAAATAGATGTTTTTTGAGGTAATTTAAAAAAAATTTAATTCATCATGATGGAGAAAGACATTTTTAGGGTATGAACCAATAAAATAAAATCTCAAAGTGAGGGACGGAGTGAATAACTTCTAAAACTATAAACACATGAACAGACAGACATCTGTGTTCTATAGATTGTTGTAATTTTATGTTGAAATTTCCATCAAGTTTTAATAAAATGATCTTATTTTAAAGGTTGTCTAAATTGCCGAGTTTAAAAACGCGTTAGTTTAATGCGCCTATTTGGGTTTGAGGCAAAATTTCAGTTTCTCTGATTTATTTTTTAAATAATTTAATCAAAAATGCTCGATGCTGATAACTAGCCTACGACAGAGCTGTAATTTCATGAAATCCTTTTTTTTATTTATAGAATCAGTTCATTCTCAATTTATTCACTATCAATTCTGCTTTGAGGTCTTCAATTCTCTTTTGATTTGATGATAAGAGCTCAGATTCGAAGTTTTAATTATAAAAAACCTTAAAATTAATCTTTTTTCACTTGTTTTTTTAGAATAGTGGCATTTTACAAACACTTTCTAATCAATGAAAAAACCTTTAAAAAATAAACCTTTAAAAACCTATTTGATTTTAATCTAAACAAAAATCATAAACAACCCACAACTTTTTTTGGGCTCCTTTACGCAGAATTTATAAAGTTCAAAATATAACATAAAAAATATCAAAAGATTCCTAGAATTTTCTTAATTTTTGAGTTTGTGAATTCTTTAAATTATTTTTTCGTTTAAAATTCTATTACTCTCAAAATGTTTTTATTAGATATGCTGTTTTGCCAGCCGTTTCATCAAACGGATGTAAGCGCATTAAGCCCGCTACACAGTAGTCCAATTCTCAAAAAACCTGGCAAGAGGTCTGTTTTCAACAATTTAAATTGTTTGATAATAAAAATTTCACTAAAAACCATTTATAAGTATCACATTTTACTTTTTTTTACTATTTTTTTTTTAAATTTTTGTTTATTTTAACCTTTAAACTTAAAAAATTTAAATAGCTCAAGAAATTAGCCATGTTGTTGAATTCTTAACAGATTGCTACAAAATCTTTCACATCCTAGAAGGTTCATTGAATCGAAAATTTTCTCAGAATTGCCTTCGAAAAAAATTAAATCAATGTAGATTGACATGACAACGCTATGGTGCTTGTTTTTTATTTTTTATAACTGACCCCGAGCAGACTATGATGCCCAAATCGATAGTAAACTGAGACCTTCATATGGTGTCAACAGCAAACTGATAGCATTTTTTGGTGTCGAATTTTTCTGGAGAGCAAAAACAGGCATAAAGGCCTCGAAAATATTTTTCTGACAGCAAACTAAGACCAAATTTAGGCTTCAACAGCAAAGTTCAAGCAAAGTTTGGTGTAGAATTTGTACTGATAGCAAAATTAGCAATCATTGAGGTATACAATATTAACATAAAAAACTAACCGGAGACCAAAGTTATAGCATTATATGCTGTCAATTACCCATTGGCAAAATAAGGTGTTATTGAAGTATCCTTCATTTATTTAGCAAAGAAAAAACCCGAATCTGGAATCAAAATTATACATAATCTATAAGGTAATTTAAAAACATGATCAAGGTGTAGAAAAATTATTTATTCAAACATTGTACAATGTATGTATCGGGAAATGGACTCTCTAAATGAAATTGTTATATCAGAATTTGGCATCAATAGCAAAATATTAACAGTGATAACACCTTATGCTTCGAATTTTACGATATAGTAAAATAAGGCATTAGGAAAATATCATAAATTTTCATGAACAATTTATGTAACTACAAATAAGGATTAAGGCTTTAGTGGTTTTGGATATTCTAAAATGACTTAATCAATTCCATAAAGGTGTTAATTTTTGTATGTAAGTAAAAGCACCCAACAAATGCAGCCGAATTCATAAAAATACAAAAAAAAATCAGAAATTTTTCAAGTTTAAATGTTTAATTTTCAAATTCCAGAAAAAATTATTAGGCATAACTTATTTGAATATTAAGGAATAAATATTACTTTAAAGTCCTCAATTTCAAAAATACAAACTGAAAACTACTTACTCATCTACCCTTGTTACATTAAAACTACCCTACCACACCAATAATTAATTTTCAATCATCAATTTCAAGTAAAATGAGGCTCTACTATTTAGGTACGAATAACTGCAACAGAAAACATTGCACGAAATTTAGCTTTCAAATTATGGGAGATTTTTTTTAAGTAGGGGAGAGTGGGGTACTATGGGCCACTTTTTTGCTTTGCTTCATAACTTCTTTATTATAAAACATTTGAAAAAAAAAAAATAAATGGAAAGGTTTTCTACATATTTAAGGTATTATTAGGAATTTTTTGTTTTTTTTTTCAAATACATTAATTTCCCGAGTTCTGACTGTCTTAAAATGTCATTTTTTTGGATTAGAAAAACTGTGGGGAAACGTGGGCCACCAAATCCAAATTGACAAGATAACGTGCAAAGTATATGAGTTGACCGTAAACTGGAATTTCATAATTCATTTAGTTATTTTAAAACAATTCCAGATGAGGAAATAAAAAAGAGAGTTGTTTATGATCGAATAGTTCCTAAAACCTGGCTTGCGAACGTTTCGGCAAAATTCCTTATGTAGCATTTTTGTTCATCTCTATCGCATTAGAAAAGATGGACAAAACATGATGGACAAAGATGTTTTATCAAAAGTTCCTTTTCCACGTGAAAGAACATGACAAAACCCAGATCATAAGCGTATGAGTATATTTTTGTCATGTACTTTAGTTCTCACACGAATGCAATTTTGCGGGGAAAACCAGCTTGCGCAAAGCGACGACGACGGCAGTTGGATTGAGATTTTTAACACACAGCTGAGATATTTAGAGTGGCCCATGTTTCCCCATGGCCCACGTTACCCCACTCTCCCCAATACTAACACTTATATGAAGGATTGGGAGTTTAAAACTAACAAACTCTTTTTCTCTGGAAAATTTAATAAAATAAATAAATTTTATTTTTATTTTGTTATTTTGACTTGAATACAAACTTACGTTAAGTCAAATACCAAAACATTGTTTATTATAAGTTCATTAGAAAAATGAACTATCATAATAAAATTTAACAAATTTGAAAGAAGATTTATTTTAATAATAATTTTTTAAAGCTGAAAGTACCGTTTTTCATCGTTTTATGTATATAAATAATGTTATTTATATAAATATTTTTATACGATCTGTCATAACAGTTTAACTTCGAATTAAATGTAAAAGTATGATTTACTTCATACATTTGAAATATTCTGAAACGAAAAAAAAGAAATCAAATCCATCCCGGCTGAAGGATCGAGCCAATGCGAGCAAAACGTATTAATCATTATTTTTCAAACGAAACCATGAAAATAGAACGAGTCATAAAATTTAACAGAGCTGTTGTTGGGAGGTGGCCTAAGATTTTTAATTCCTTCGATAGACTATTTCGCGTTCCACAATCCCAACTATGGTCTAGGCAAGTAATCGGTGGGCTTCAATGGTCCTTCTTCTTTCGCATGCACAGAACAGATAAACGCGTATGGTTTGGTTCCAAAAACACAACTTTAATTAAAACAAGTATATTGACTTTGAACTTATATTACATGGAGTTTACTTAAACTAAACATGAATATACATGACCGTGCTAATTGGTGATCGAACGAGTACTGACTCTACAACTAAGCCTACGCTAGAATCCCCATTTGACCACTCACTGCTCCCTCTTATGTAACCTTTGCCAGAAATTCTCCCGTAGCAAGAGCCTTGAGAGCCCGCGGCATCATTGATGGCTCCAATTGATCGTTACTGACGGTAATAATGATGATCCTCTCGAAATTTGATCCACTATTTGGGAGGGAGAAAAATTGCTCCCACTAAAACGATTGTTTGTAACTGCCATCGCTAGCTGACCACGACAGGTTTGTATCTACGCAGCACAATTTCCAAAACCATTTGGGGGATAATCAATCAGGGTGAGGTGATCGCTTTTTGACTCCAACATTCTCACCCACCCTGAAATTTCCAGAAATTTCTGAAAAGAAACAAAATATCCTCTTCGACGTACAATTTGATATTTTTGAATTGTTGAAATTATTGGGATTCACTATCACTGTAGATTGGTAAAACGCAAACCTTCTCGGCCTCTCGTGTAATTGATCCAGATGCCGTTTTTAATTTCACCACACGTACAGTGCCATCGGACCCAGGGTACACCTCTTCTATCCTGCCCATCCTCCAGTTGCAGGGCGCAGTACGCTCATCACAAACAACAACTAACCGTCCAACTTCGACCTTTACAGGAGACTTCCAACGTTTGTTTCTTCCTTGCAGCAGGCTAAGATATTCGTGATGCCATCGTTTCCAAAATAACTGTTTCTTTTTACATATCAACTGAAAATGGCTGAGACGATTATCAGGGCATGCTTCCATATCTTCTTCGGGCAAATCCTGCAAACTAGTACCAATGATAAAGTGAGCCGGAGTTAGCGGTTCCAAATCAGTCGGATCATCCTTCAACGGCATAATCGGGCGTGAGTTTAGGCAAGCTTCAGCTTGAATTACGAGTGTTGATAAATCTTCTGGTGGAGGAGGGGTTTCGCCAATCACAATCAACAAATGTTTCTTTGCCGACCGAACCGCAGCCTCCCAAAGCCCCCCAAAATGCGGAGAGGCAGGAGGACTAAAGTGCCACTGAATCATCAGCCTTGAGCATTCCTTGGAAACCTTTTCATGATGCGTTTTATTTTTTAACAGACGCTGCAACTCTACAAATTTGTTTCTTGCGCCAACAAAATTGGTTCCATTATCTGAAAAGATTTGTGAACAAAATCCGCGCCTAGAAATGAACCGTTGCAAAGCCTTAATGAAACAATCGGTAGACAGATCCGTCACGAGCTCCATGTGGACAGCCTTTGTGCACATGCATATAAAGATAGCTACGTAGGCCTTGACCGCTGGGCGACGGGGAGCTGGTCTAGTGTACATTGGCCCAAAATAGTCCACACCTGTATTTGCGAATGGTCGGGACTCCGTTACACGGACCGCTGGTAAGTCTCCCATCAGCTGTTGAATGGGCGTAGGCCTTGACCGGAAACACTTGATGCATTTATGCACTATTTGCTTGGCAACGCTTCTGCCGCCTAGTGGCCAGAATTTTTGGCGAACCGATGCAAGAAGGAGCTGAGGTCCGGCATGCATAAGGCGAAGATGATAATGCTCAAAAATTAATCGGGTGATGATATGTCTTGCAGGTAGGATCACTGGATTTTTGAAACCGGCAATTTCGGAAGAATTTTTCAAACGACCACCTAAACGAACCAATCCATCCTCGTCTAAAAACGGGCGAAACCATTTCAACGGAGATTTTGAGGAGACATCTTCGTTTTTCCTTAGTGCTGTAATTTCCGCCGCAAACGTTTCCTGTTGAACTCGATGAATCAAAACTCTTTCAGCTTCTTTTATTTCAGCGCTGGACAGAAATGCATTAGGTTCACCTTCTAATTTTTTTTGAATCAGTTTCATAAAGCGTAATAAATATGCCGTTTTCCTAATCATTTCAAAATAACTAGAGAATTTCCCAAAAAACCATTCATTGAAGTCAGCGTAGCTCGATCCTGTTGCAGCAACTGTTGTGCGTCGTAGCTCGTCATTTCCAACGTCTGCTGGAATATCATCTGATGAAGTTGGCCACTGTTCCCTGTTTTCCTTCAACCATGCTGGTCCGTTCCACCAGAAATGATTATCCTCTATGTTTGTAGGTGATATTCCTCTTGAGATTAGATCTGCCGGATTGTCTAAGCCTGATACATGTCGCCATTCACATCCGTTTGTTAGAGTTTGAATTTTTGATACTCTGTTGGCTACAAAGGTAGTCCACGTCAGTGGTGGAGCTTGAATCCATCTCAACACGCAGGTCGAGTCTGTCCAAAAAATAGTGCCGATGGTTTGGATTTTTACCGCCTTTCTCACCTTCTCCTCGAGTTCAGCAACTAGCAGCGCTCCACATAGCTCTAAGCGCGGAATGCTCTGGCATTTTAATGGTGCTACCTTTGATTTAGACGACAACAACTGAATTTTAACCGCGCCTTGGGCATCGAAACTCCGAACATAAATACAACCACCGAACGCTCGCTCTGACGCGTCCGAAAAGCAATGAAATTCCACTGTAATTGCATTAGGCAAAATAACGCAACGGTTCACCTGGATCTGATTGAAAACAGGTAGCTGATAGTAGTAGTTCCTCCAAATCTCACCCACCGTAGAAGGCACAGGTTGATCCCAGCCCAACCTATTTCCGCATTCATCTTTAAGAGTCCAGAGCTGCTGCATCAATATCTTTGCCTTGGTTATTGCTGCACCAAGTAATCCCAATGGGTCAAAAAGCGTGGCAATAACCGATAAAATACGACGTTTGGTTAAAGTTTCGTGTTCAGGAAGCACAGGTACATTGAAACGAAACATGAGAACATCTGAGTTGGGTAGCCAAGATAACCCAAGAGTTTTCACCGATGGATCTGCGTCGAGATGTATCGATGAATCCAAAATTGCCAGGTTTTCCTTAGACACACTCTCCAAAATTTGTTTAGCGTTCGAAGCGAATTTTCGGAGACGGAATCCACCGCAAGTAGCAGCTTTTTCCAGCTGAATCCTCAGCTCGAGTGCTGTCTCAGCGTCGTCCGCCCCCGTAATAACGTCATCCATGTAAGTATCCTCCAAATATGCTTTCGCTGCCAACGGAAATCGATGCCTTTCATCTAACGCCAATTGCTTCAGAACCCTTGTTGCCAGGAAGGGCGCGGCCTTCGTCCCGTAAGTAATTGTGTTCAGTTCATACGTTTTAACTTCGTTTAATGGAGAGGCGCGCCATAGAATGGTTTGCAACGGCCTATCCTTAGGGTTGACCAGCACCTGTCGAAACATTTTCTCCACGTCTGCTACTACTAATATCTGTTTCGTTCGGCATCGGAGTATAATTTCTCTTAAATCATCCTGAATGACAGGGCCAGTAAGTAGAAGATCGTTCAGTGAACATCCTGAAGAAGTTTTGCAGGATGCATCAAAAACAACTCTTAATCGGGTAGTTGTGCTGTCCTCTTTAATAACAGGGTGGTGTGGTAAATAACATCGCTTAACTGAACTAACCTCCTGGGGAATAATTTCTTGCATATGCCCTAACATTTCGTATTCGGCCATAAACAAAAGATATTGTTTTCGAAGTTCTTCGTTTCTTGCTAATCGTCTCTCGGTGGAATGTAAACGTCTCAAGGCAATATCCTTCGAGCTTCCTAATTGGCCCCAAATGTTGGTAATTTTTGGAAGTGACACTATATAACGGCCCTCTCCATTACGCTTTATGGATTCCCGGAACATATCTTCACAACGTTGTTCCTCTGGTGAGTATTTCCGGCTGGTTCCAACTTCTTCTGCAGCCCAGAATCGTGTGAGAATTTCTTCCAATTTCGCTTCCATAGAAACGTGGCAATTAAGTTTTAGTGATTGACTTGGATCCGCGAGCCCTCCACTAACGATCCATCCAAATACAGACTCTGTAAGTGCCGGCATGCCATCCCCTAAGGAAATTCTACGGCCAGTCTCAAAATATTCAAAAAATGCCTCGATTCCAAGAACGATGTCGACCGACTTGGATTCGAAAAATGACGGATCTGCCAGTTTAAATCCGTCTGGTATTTTCCATTCCCTTGTGTTGATTGTAGTAGTTGGTAGATTCGCTGTTACCCTTGGAAGCACAAGAAAACTCATTGGCTTGTTGAAGTTAGAGTTTTTAGACTTGATAACAGCGTGCACTCTTTGCTTCACCTTTAAAGAGGCTTGACCAATTCCAGACACGGAAATTTGAACCCTTTCGCGTGACAAGTTAATCCTTTGACTTAATGTTTCTGTAATGAAGTTACTTTCCGAACCCGAATCCAGGAGCGCTCGAGCCGGAACCTGACAGCCTATGTCATCCTCAATCAACACCACTGCAGTCGCTAATAAAATTCGTGAAGTGTTATAAGCGTTGCAATTAGAAACGGTAGTGCTTGTAGTCGCCGTGGTAGTCACTTCAAAAGACGGGTTTGATTCTTCAGCCTCCTCCGTAGCTGATGACGTGTTGCTGATCCTAACCTGGGAATCCTCCAGAACTCCATCCTGCCGGTTGGTTTTGAAGCATACGAGCGTATGGTGTCGCCCTTTACAGATTCTACACGAGAATCTTGACTGGCATTCCTTAGCATGGTGACCAATTCTAAAGCAATTCCGGCACAACGAATGACTTTTCAAAAACGCATCTCGTTCGTTTACTGGAAGATGTCTAAAATCGGAGCATTGATGCAAAAGATGATCCTCCTTACATAACGCACATTGAATTCCAATTGACTGTGCAGTAGCGTAACTCGTTCTAAGTAAAGTGGGCCTTGATCTATTTGTAGAATTTTGATTAACTCCTTTAGATTCTATCACTTTCGGCGGAAGCGATTCCAGGATCCTAATACGTCGATGGAGAAAACTGATTAAATCTTCTATGGTATCCTGTTCTTCTGTTGAGGAATGCTCTTCCCAAGATCGACGAGTTACATGATCCAGACGTGCAGTGAGGAAATTAACCAACAACAAATCTTTATAATCGTTAACATGAACCACCTGGTCAAGAGTGTGAACTATTCTCTCGAATCCATCTAAAAGGGACTGGAGCTCCGTCACCGATTCCTTGTGCATCGTGGGTAGGCCAAACAGGGAGCTAATCTGTCTTCTCTTTAATAGCTTACTATTACTGTACCGATTGACGAGTGTGTCCCATGCTACCTGATAATTAGCTTGTGATACTTGAATAGGATCTAGTAGGGCCCTGGCTTCTCCTTGCAAGCATCCTTTCAGATAATAGAACTTTTCAATATCTGGAAGTTCTGGTTTAACATGAATTAAGGAAATAAACAGATCTCTAAACCCGAGCCATTCATCAATATCACCTGAGAAGGAAGGTAACTTGATTTGAGGTAGTCTAATATGGTCATGTGTTTCTTGAATTGTCGAATCTAATCCCCTAGGCAACTGTCCAGAACTATTCGGTACGGTACGATCCTTAACCTTGCTCAACATGAAAGCCTTTGCTTGATAATAAAGATTACTAAACTCTCGTCTTTTCCGCTCAATATTTGGATTATCTTCCTCAACATGTTCCTCGTGTGATTGAATATCTATCATCACATTTTCGAAACCTTCCCACAGCTCGTCCAACCTTGTAAGCCGCACCTCGATCATCTCCGTCATGGTATCGTCCGTAAAATCCTCCACAAATCGGAAAATGTCCTGTAGGGATGCCTGGATGTTGGAACATTTCACCGTCAGGTGCCTCAGTGATGGGTCTTCCTTCTTCGTAGTTCTTGAGCCCGGCATGACGTTGCGTAACCGTAATGCAGTAGTAGAGATGGGTAGGGATGTAGTAAGCCACTAAATACGTCCAGCTTCGGCCAAACATATACTGCAGTAATTTACCTCAACAAAAAAATCAGGGGCACTTCAGGTTGTTGTTATCCGCAATGCTTCACTTATGGTGATACTCAATGTCCAAACGCCCAAAAGACAGAACGTCTCCGAGGTGAAATGTCGCAAATTGAGATAGTCGTTCTGGCGAACGGTTGATTCTCAGGGAATGCGTAGGTAGTAATTCGAAGAGGATACAAATTTTTATTTAAAAGGGGTGTATTAACTGTGCCCAAGCGACGGTAGAACATACACTATTCTAAGGTTATTTACCTGAGAAACCTTTTCCTGCGCTGCCTCCTCTTCTAATGTGGTCGACTTCTTGGTGATTGGTAGATAATCCTTTTTTCGTATGGTACCGGTGTTGTGTGGTCGGAATTTTGCCAAAACCGATTTGTGATTTTCCTTGTAGTCCGATGCGTTAACCGAGCTCGAAGAGAGATGAGTTGAAGATCCAAAGGGGTGTTAGGATGTTGCTAACTATTGGCTGAACATATACTGTGAATCTGTTGCTTAAATTTACCTGGAAAAACAGGCGGCCGGCCTGTCAGTATTTGGTTCTGCCAAGTTAGTCCTCTACGTTCCTCCGTATTGTGATTAGGATGTATTCGTTCGAACCCAGAACCCAGAAACAATGGTTTCTGCGGTTATCCGGAAAATCGTTCCTCGAGTAGTTTGAACCACGTGCACGCAAAAGAATAATGTGTTAGCGGGGTCCTGAACTGTGGCTGAACATATACTGGTAATCTGTGTCTTATATTTTACCTGACAAAAGTAACACGATGCCTATCCAGTATTTCGATAATCAGCTTCGTCCATCCAATCGATTTTGTAAATTTCTAACAATGATGTGGAAATGTGGTTCGTGCAAGATGGCTAATTAGGACGCCGGCATGCAATGGCGAGCCTTCCCTCCAACTCCAAACGTAATGGCGCCAAGTTCCAACAAAACCACAATGGCCCTTGGTATAAGGTATTGGCACGTCAATTTACTGCCCCGTGGTTCCTCATATCCGGTTCGAAGGACCAATGTTGGGAGGTGGCCTAAGATTTTTAATTCCTTCGATAGACTATTTCGCGTTCCACAATCCCAACTATGGTCTAGGCAAGTAATCGGTGGGCTTCAATGGTCCTTCTTCTTTCGCATGCACAGAACAGATAAACGCGTATGGTTTGGTTCCAAAAACACAACTTTAATTAAAACAAGTATATTGACTTTGAACTTATATTACATGGAGTTTACTTAAACTAAACATGAATATACATGACCGTGCTAATTGGTGATCGAACGAGTACTGACTCTACAACTAAGCCTACGCTAGAATCCCCATTTGACCACTCACTGCTCCCTCTTATGTAACCTTTGCCAGAAATTCTCCCGTAGCAAGAGCCTTGAGAGCCCGCGGCATCATTGATGGCTCCAATTGATCGTTACTGACGGTAATAATGATGATCCTCTCGAAATTTGATCCACTATTTGGGAGGGAGAAAAATTGCTCCCACTAAAACGATTGTTTGTAACTGCCATCGCTAGCTGACCACGACAGGTTTGTATCTACGCAGCACAATTTCCAAAACCATTTGGGGGATAATCAATCAGGGTGAGGTGATCGCTTTTTGACTCCAACAGCTGTTTTTAAATTGTGTATCAAATTTCATAAAGTTTCACTTCATCTTGCTTTCTTTTAGAAGAAAAAAATAATTTACTTTTCTGATGCAAACGGAATTATTCCAAGACATATAATCGATGTCACTGATCCAACCGTGGACAAAACAAACTGTGAAAAGAGGTGAAAAGTAAACAAATTTCCGGTAGCAGCTGTGGCTGTAATAAACAGAATTAGAAAATTGACAGTTTTATGGCAGTTTCGCAGTTTTGTTCATTTCTGTAGGTAGGTAATAACAGTAAGTTTATAATTCTTCAACAAAAAATCTTAACGTTAATGTACTATTTAGTTTCTTCGACCTGATTGCTGTTGGATCTCCCGGAATGGATTTAACGCACTTCAAAGCGATGGGGCTCCTAAGTCGGATTGAAATTCTGCGATTAGAACCGAGGGCAAAGGATTTGGCAAAGTACTTCATGTTCCTGTTGATAAATCCCAGCTTCCTGTTCAGGAAAAGTGATTTCATAGATCATAACATTGCGGGACGAACTGTTTTTTGGAAGCGGAATCAAGTTAATATTCCGGTGGAAACCAATAAAGAGATTTTCTTGCTCACTGAATATTTGGTAAGTTTGGTTTCCTCTAGTGGAAATATTTAATTTAGAAATTGTTTGTTTAGTTCTGTTTGGCAAATTTTCTTGAACATTTGATCTTTAAAAGACATTCCAGTTTCTAGATATAGGTGAGGAATCAAGTATCCTCATTTTTCCCAACTGTGGATAAATTGTATAAGCATTTAGGAACTAGCATTCATGGTTCACACCCAGCCATTTTGCACTTCTTGTGTTGAACCATACCTAACATTTGCAATTCGCGTTTAGAAGGTATCAAATTCAAGAAGGCATATCTCTTATAATTCTATTTAGTAAGAATAGGGCTAGATGTGTACTTAAGCCTAGTCGACTAAGGCTATGTTGTTGACACGACTTTCGTTGTCTGTTGCTGTTGAGACAGCCTCAATAGGTGAAAGCAATTGCTGTTGTTATTTTTGAGCAGTTTTGTTAGTCAAATACTAAGATTAGCAACGTTATTCTAATTCTGGAGCAGGTGTAATGTATTTGCTTCTTCAAACTTTTTCATACCTAGTTAAACAAATACTTCCAAATTTTGCCATTCTTGAATTCGAGCTTAGACAAGGTATACAAGGCACATACCACCTAATAAGTGATATGAAAAAGTATGTAAAAATCAACCGCTTCGGTAGCTTCAACTTAAAACGAATTCAAGAATAGAAAAATATGAAAGCATCTGTAAAAAGGTTTAAAAAAAAAATAACAAAAAGTAAACATTACTTTACACCTGCTCAAGAACTAAAACATTTGTATGAAGCTCCCTCAGTAAGGCTATGTTTTGAACCAACTGCAATCAAAGTGTCAAAATCAATTACATATATCTACTTTAGGGCATTTGTCAATTTTGAGGTGAAAACAACAATCATTGATAGATAAACAATCACGAAACTATTCATCGATTACCTTTTGAAATCACAACGAACAAGCAGGGAAACAAGGAAGGTTTCTGGAATTTAAAAATCTTGATCAAAAATCAAATCTCATGCGGTTTTAGAACTGTTCTGAGAAACTTTTTTTTTTTAATTTCTCAATCACAATTTATTGTTTTGTATTACCAGTTATCAGAGCTTTTATTATTTACAGAAAGGATTTATTCACATACAACAACTTGATAAATTTTTAACCTCAATTCGTTCTTTTAGCATAAGTATTCTTATAATTATGCCTAGGAAAATCAAATTCCATGAACTAGCTTTAGACCATTTCATGAAAAAGGCGCTATTTTAAAACATGAAAAGATGTCTCATACAAATGTGATATTATTTTTCCGAATTATGATGGAACGCTGCCTTGGGAAGAATTTCAGCTTGCTGTAAATTTTCTTGAAAAAAAAAAATTGAACGTTGCCAAAATTTGGCTTTTATTTTCATTTGCTGTTCGCATAGTAATGCGAATTGTTGCTTTCTGTGGTGATGTCCGTTTTCAAACTGTAGTTAATTATTAATTCATTAGACTGAACAAAAATGTAGTAACGTTCGGAGTACATATTATATACTAATAAAAATGCATAGAAGTAGAATAAGTATATATATACATAGGAAATCGCCTTTAATTATGCAAAAAAGTGGATTAATATTCATGGTTCAGACATGTAACGAAAATTGTTATGTTCTTTGTTGTTGCATAATTTAAGGCGGTTTTCTATATATTCATCTTCTACGCATGTTTCATTAGAATATAAAATGTACTCCGAACGTTGGAACATTTTTTAAGTCAGTCAGTCTAATAAATTAATGATCAACTACAGTTTAAAAACGGACATTCTTTCTAAACGAAACTCAAATTTTAGCATTTTACCACCGTTATAAGGGCAAAATGATACATAAATTTACCTTAAAGCCATGGTAGCAAATATTGTAATTTGACAAAATCTTAGGCAGTAATGTCATGATGTTTGACATATTGGACACTTATGCGGCTATATGACAAGTTGATTTTTTTAAGAAATGACTAGAGCAAACTATTTTTATTAAATTATATCGTTAAGTACTATGCAAAAAAAAAAATGAATACATAAATCTTTATCAACTTTTTTTTCAAGTAGTGGCAGTATGGTAAACTAAACTTTTGGATATTTTAGACAGTTTTTTTAAAAGTGAAATAGTTATAAGATTGATATTCGTTCGGATTGCATATTTTTGTAATTTCAGCTGTCTCTAAGTTTTGAATCAAGGTTTCTATAAATTTTAATATTTTATATTTAACAAAGCGTGACTTAACAATGTTTTGAAAAATACTAAATTGAAGTTTTTTTAGGTTGCCTGTGTCGGACAAAACCATATGATGGAGAAAATACATACAACACATTTTTTAGTGGAAATCGTCGATTTTCTGGATCGGATCCGAAAATGGACCGAATTCGCCGTTTTTGAGGTGTGGTGTCGGAGCATCTTTCGGTTGATTGAACCAGAAAACTCCTGCGTATTTATAAGCGACAACCAAATCCTATACCATATGCCGACACAACTAGGTATTATCAACCTACAGCACATATTTTAATATTAGTATTAAGTGTTAACTCGTTACATAATTTAAGGCAACTAAAGGCAACATAACATCAAATTTTGCTATCACGCCTTGAATGCCAAATTAGCTTACATTCCGTTTGACTTAAGGTAGATGAACACAGTAAATTAAAAGCAAAATATTAATTAAAAGGATAGCACAGTAATGCCAAATTTTGCTTTTATTGAAGCCTTAACTGAACCTCCTGCTGCTTTCATTTTTCGAAATTGTTGATAGCTTATTGATGTCAACTTATGCTATAAACAAGAATTAAGTGATGCCTTATACTGGCATCATTAGGCTCTCCAAGCTCTCGGAAAATGAGGTGTAGTTAGGGTCTCAGTTTTAGCAAAATTAGGCATCACTTTGCTAACCATGTATGGAAATTTGTGCTCTCATTTTTGCTGTGTACCACCTTATGTCAAGCAAAATGAGAGCACATTTGGCTCTCAGGGCGTGATAGCAAAATTTGCTATAATTTTGCCATAAAAGTCTGCTCGGGACCGAATCAATACTGATATTTTATGATAAATGAGCATTATTTAACAATTTCGCAAATACTTATGAAAGTTTTGACTTTATGGTAGAAAGGTTTTTTGATCATTCATTCATGATCATTCATTCTATCAATGGTTGTTTTGATTTTAAACTCAAACACTTCATTTACATTTTACACGAGAAAAAGACACTTTATGTTTCATAATTTCTATTTTTTTTATTTGACTCTCGATTTGGAGTTATTATTTATTTCAAATTCTTAAAATAATACCATTAAGGTTTTTACTATTTTTCAAGTTACAAGTGGTTCTCGCGAATTTTGCTCAGCAAAAAGGTGGTTTGACTTGGTCAATAATCAGAAGAATATTTGAGAAAACGTATTTTAATTATGTTCTGGGAGTTATTCCTCATTCAAAAAGAAAAAATAAGAGAAAATCCTACTTATAGTTCCTTAACCTTCCCATGCCGTTCGGGTCAATATGACCCGAAGCGCACATTTAAACTCTCTTTATCATCATTCCAATATAGTGAAGAACTATGAATTTTGACAGACCAAGTATGTTCTATAAAAATAATGATCAAATTAACGTCAAAAAATTGAAATTTGAGTTTTGAAAATCGGTTCATTGGGAAATGAAATACAGCTATGCAAAGCAAAAAATGGATATCGTTTTTTTAAAGTTAGATTTTTTTCTACCGGAAGATCTGAGATAGCGGTCAAAACTTTCATTGGACCCCAACATATCTATACACTGTCGAATAGATGGATTCTTGACGATTTCAAACATCAATGAAACACTTAAATACAGAAAAGCTGTCAAAAGTTATGAGCATTTTAAAAATAAAATTGATTTTTCGGACTTTTTACTTTCTGAACCAGTTTCTGATAACTTGGTAATACATATCGACTTTATTTTAAAATTTTGAGTAATAAGAACAAATTACCTACACAATGAACATAATATCATCAAAATCGGTTAACATTTACAGCCAGGAGAACGAAATCAAACTACAACTCAAATTTCCCCGAAACGGATATTTTGCGAACGGCATGGGAAGGTTAAATATGTAATGGATGTTTTGTGAATGGATTTATTTTTAAACTGAACCTAAAGATCCAATTAAATATCAAATAGTTCATGATCACGGAAGTAATTTGAAAAAAAAGTAGATCAACTCTTCGAAATAGATCTCTAAAAATGGCAAAAAGAAGCAGCAATTTGCAATATTTTGTAGTCCAGAAATCTTTCCAACGTAAAGTAACAGTGGGGTTATGGGATTTTTTTTTTAATCTCTAGCTGAAGTTTGAAAACCTTAAATATTTATCGTGTTTTGCAACTAGATTCAATATAATAAATTGTAACTTCATTTCAAAACACAAATTTTTATTTCATTAGATGTAAATGATGGCTAACCAAAATATGCAAAGAATTATAAAACAAAATAAATTCACAATTTTATTATGTATTTATCATTTAATGTAACCAAGTGTTTGTGAAATTTTAAAAAAATATTCAAACTTTTCTAAGCATTTCTTTAAGAACTCCTAAACGAGAAAACTTATGACCATCATTTTCACGGTTTCATGGAGCCTGAAAATGCCAGAACATGATGAAATATTTGGATAGATGATATTGAGCGCTTCAAAAATCGACTTTCTGTCAGCTTTTCTGACGTTTCGACTACTGTGTGCCCGTTGTATTTATTCGATTCATCGTTATAATTTTTTGTTTCTTCCATAGTTT
Source organism: Uranotaenia lowii (assembly GCF_029784155.1). Lineage (NCBI taxonomy): Eukaryota > Metazoa > Arthropoda > Insecta > Diptera > Culicidae > Uranotaenia > Uranotaenia lowii. The sequence goes on along the minus strand of NC_073692.1, from coordinate 178,384,965 downwards.
TACTCAGCATTTTTTTTCCTCTTTCTAACGAATAAAATAACGAAACTAATAGAAATTTACAAAACTTTGAATACTTCAAGCTAGGTATTTAAATTATTACAAATCTTATGATTATTTATTCTCTTATTATTATTCTCTTTTTTATTCTCTTTATTCAATGTTTTCTAAACTCTTCTTTTATAGTTTTTTTTAATCATTTAGGTTTCTTTATTCAGAATACTACATCCTTCATTTTCACCAAAAGGATTATGATAATCTTTGATTTGTTTTTATTGAGTTTTCAATCCTTGGTTAGCCAACGAATAAAAACATTGCTTAGTTTTAATTTCTTGATCACTTATTTGAATATTGCATTTCAATTTCCTTGTTGTTTTTTTTTTCATATTTTTCATAGAAAGCGTGTATTCTTTATCTTTTGTTTATTTCTTCATTATATTTTACTTCCTTTTTTTATGTTTACCTTATTTATCTCTCTGACGTGGCATTAATTTATTATTTCATTTTTAATCTATCACCATCTCATTAAATATTCAAATTGTATCCTCATTTTTCATTTAACCGTTTCTTAAATTTTTTTCAATCTTTAAAATCCCTTAATTTAAACTTATATAAAATCAGCGGTCGACTCAACGCGAAATTGTATTCCTGCGATCCTCCCAACTCGCGAATAGTTACCTGGCCTTGTAATTCACTATTTATTTTAATTAATTTTTCCTCTTCACGCTGGATTTACTTATGCGATCCTCCTTACTCGCAGTTATTTGGCTGCCTTCGAAACAAGTCATATCTTGTCTTCTCAATATGTGTTTTTCAATTCACTTTCCTCCGAATTGCCTTTTTACAACAGCTGTCCTCCCAGTTTGCTGTTCTTCTTTGCTGTCCTCCAAACTTGCAAAGGTAAGGTTCTCTTCACAGTTCGCTTTTTTTAATCCGTGTAAAAAAGAAAGATTTTATTTATCATTTTCATGTTGTTATATGGCGAATATTCACAAATTGGCACTCTAGCATCACTGGTTGTTTTCGCTCCCTAGTTAAAATTCACACGATTTTCTCTCTCTGGTGGGTGATATCCGAAGAAGGTTTCTTTTTGCGTTTATAAACTAAATCTTTCAAAGTAAAAACATGTAGGAGAGTGGGGAATCATGTGCCGCTTTTTTTTCGTTGTTCCATAACTTCTTTGTTATAAAAGATAAAAAATGGTATGGTTCGATTCTTGAATTCATTTCTTATTATGAATTATGGTTCATGAATTTCATTTCTAATATGTTTACTATTCTGAAATAAAAAAAAGTATCTTTATTTTAGATCTTCATTTTCCTTGTTCTTCGATGTTCAAAAAATAATTGAAAAAAATTATATGCTTTTATCTGATTTGGAAGTATTGAAAAATTCACCTATATTTTTGAATAAAAACTGTTAAATGCTACATACACATTAAAATAAAGGTTTTGATAAAATGTACAACTTTATTGATGACTGCAAATAAAATGTTTGAATAATCTTGACTTCTCAAAAAAAGTTCCATAAGTTTTCTCTTCAATTTTTTTACAGTTTTACGAAAATGCAGAAATTTGACCAAAATTCAAAGCAATTTTAAAACAAAATTAATCTCAGATTTTTTTGAAAACAAAATGTTTACCAGTCTTCTACATAAATATGAAATAAATTAGAATAATCAATATCAAAAAAATTAAAACACCCTTTCGTGATGTCATAAATGAAATAGCCATGTCATTTTAAATTAAATTTAATTAAAATTATAAATTTTCAAATAACTTAATTTTCTCTAACTAAAGCATTGTTTCTCTGGAATTCGAAAATCTAGGCAAAATCTGGATCCTTTATAGAATAAAGGATAATAAATATATATTTAAAAACGGTTTCTAGGGTTTATGTAGGATTTTTATTTCTTTGAGCTGTAATTCAGTAAAAACTGCAAAGTTTTAGAATTATACGAGCCATAGATTCAAAACTAAGGCGATTGACAAAATCTGACGGAATATTCGAATTCATGACGCCAAAATCTCTCGAAACAGTGATTACAACATATGCACTAAAATAGCTGTTCTCTTTTCAATAATCAAGTTTTGTCAAATATGAAATTCGATAATAACTTTTAATTTAAATTATCATTGTGCGAATGATCTGGAATGGTGTGAATCTTAAAACTCAGCCGAGTTCGTAAACAAAACTCAAAGTATGAACATCTGAAGCAATCTTGGAGAGCGATTTTTTCCTAAAGATCGAATAATTTTAGTTTGGACCCATTCCAAGCGATCACTGAGCATTTCGGCAGCTCTTATTTTTCATTATTTTCTAAAAAAATTACACTGTTTAAAAATTAATTTTCCAATCATAATTTTTAATCATAAAAAGGAAAAGTGAAATTTCCAGATAAAAAAAATGGGCGTGTTGTAGTATAACCACTTCATTAATTATTTTATCGAGAAATAAACTTTAAATATCAAAATAAAATGCTTAAAACTCTGAATAAATCGATATACCGTTTAGTTTGGTACGCTTTTTGAATTATATTTTATACACGTTTTACTGAAAAATTGCTCAAACAAGTTTGTGACGTCACCGTGGAATGGGTCTTAGATAGAAATGAATATGGAAGGAGCATAGAAATCGAAAAGTTAGTGTCAAATGCAAGCTAAAACTTTTGTATTGTGGATATTTTTGAAATTCTTGTGCGATTCTAAAATTTAAATGCATCTTCTTATTGAAACTATCTACGTAGTTCAATTGTCTTTTTTATGCTTTCTGTCAAAATCGGGACTTGCTATTAAAAGAGCATCAAAATCATTAGAATTGAAGTTAAATTACAGAGGAAGTATTACTGCCATGGTTAAAATCCTCTCAAAATAAAGAAAATTCGAAATAGAATTTTATTTAAAGGTATTCAAAAGAGAAAAAAAAACAAATTGATACCCTTTATTTCAAAGTTTCTAATTTTATATTTAAAACATGTTCCACAAATAACGGTGAAACAATTGAAAAAAAAATTGTTGTCTTTCTATGTTATACATGTCCGTTTTCTATTGGTAACTTTAAGGAAAAAAAAATCTTAAATTGAATCTCTAAAATTGCTTTTAGACGGAGTTTAATACAATCGGCATGAAAGCCAAGCCTATATCTTAATTTTATAATTTATTTATGCGCAGAATAATTCAAAATATGTTAAACTATTAATCCATAGTAATGGTAACTGTATGACAAGCAGTTGTTAAAAGCTACATCATAGAAACCCTTAACATGAAAAAACTGGAAATGGATCTTGAAAAGGAGAAATATAAAATTCGTCTTTAGCTTAAGTTTTGTAGCTTTGCAAACTTTGGAGAGAAAAGTATAAACTGTTTCCTAAACGATATAGTTACTCGTAGAACTAAAGTGGTATGTAATCATAACTAAACTTCTTTGATTTTTTCTACTATAAAAATTGGTGTTAAGAGGTTTAACATTAAATTATATTTACAATGTTTAAAGAAAGATAAGAAAGTAAGGCTGCCAGTAGAAGTTCTACGCTTCTGAAGTGCCGTGTGGAAAATTGATCGTTTGACAACCGATAAACTTGACAACAAGTTTGACAACCGATAAACTGATTTAACTCTGCACCACGTTTCCATCAACCAAAGGTTCGTGTCTTAACAGCTTAGTAAGTGATTAATACACTGGTTGTGATGGGGCGCTAGCATTCAAAAATTATTCATTATTCAACATTTTTAGCCTGCTTCAATTTTTCTGCGTGCAAAAGTATAAGTTGCTATGGCGTTCAATTTGTTTTATGTATTCCTCCCAGTAAAAAAAGGTCCCCGATTTGGTTGAAATGTACTAGATTCACTGAGATTTGAAATTTGAGGAACAAAATTTGAAACGTTCCTACATATGAATATCAATTATTCATATTAAAAAAAAAAACTATTCCAAATAATAGAATATAAAAATTTAAAAAATAATTTCATTATATAATTGAATTAATGTCGAGCAGATTTTACGAATTGATTTTAGCAAATGAATAAAAGTTATAAATTTGAAAACTTTCAAAACGAAAATGTTCTTTATCTTATTGACCATAAAATCGCAATTCTCTAATAAAGAATCTTCTGGTGAACGATTTAGTCTAGGCATTTCATTAGAGAACATACTTTTCAGATCATCTGAAGTTTCTTAAAAATTCCCTTTTGGATAAAATTTTTAAAAGACTCTTTTTCAATAAGAATGGAGTTGATCCGATTCATTGAAATAAAAATTAAAACTATCTTAGTGGCATAACTCTTCATTATATATGTTTTCAAATTGTCAAATGAAAATTGAATGATTTACGAAAAAATCGAAATTAAGCTATTGGTATCATTACAATATTGGGAAACGAAGCTTAGGGAATGATAAGCTAGTTGGCGCCAGGAGCTCTGGGCGATGAATATTTTTCTCCTACTCAGAGGGAGTTATATTGAATTGAAGGGTAAACCAACTAGGAAAAGTTCTGACTTTTGAGCATTTTCGTCATTTTTAACGGTTTTTTCCCGATTGGGGGGGGGGGGGGGGAGTGATCACCCTGATCACCCCCCCCCCCCCCCCCATAGGACCGCGCATGAATGAACACCATTATAAAATAAAAAATCATTGCGATTCATTGCACTCGTCCTTCAACATTGCTTCATTATTGATCACAGCAAACATGACGTCTTATTCTTGAACGAAGTTAATCTGTTATATTAAATTTAGTTGAATTGATGTTTGTTGCCCTCTGAACGAGGTATCGTCCTAGAAGATGCTGGAATTGCATTCTGCCTTCCTTTGCTTGGAACTTGGAATTTGGAAACGATATGTTCCGTAAAAAAATGCTGTACCATACACTGCAATTGCTTATTATATTGTGCAGGAATCAGATTATGTGCAAAATAAAAATATTTTTAAGGGGATTGTGAGGTATTGTTTTAAAAAGACAAACATCGCCAGTGGACCAGCGATTACCGTCTGACCACGTCAACCACTCGACCACCGAGACGTTTTTTTTAAATTTGCTCGGTAACTTCTTAATAAAATAAAAATAAAAAGTAACGGTATTTTTCGTTTGTAATGAATCATTTGGCAATTTAATTTATGTTAAAGAAATTTTTTTGATTTCAAAAATTAAGTTTCCTCGAAACAGTAATAACATTATTCGTTAAGTCATATTAAAGAAATTTCAAGTGTGACAATAAAAAACCTGGCTCGGCATCGTTTTGATGGATTCCAAATAAAGGATTAATGTTTGTCTTCATCGTATTCAATAAAATCAATAGAATATTTTTAATGATCCTTCAATTGTCATTAGAGGAGTTCCTCTTCAGCCTCGAGCGAGATCGGTCGCTTTTAGTAATCGGTCCCCGCAAGATAAAGGCTATTGATTTTTTTCGAACTTGAACGGTGTGACGTGAAAAACTAGTGCGATAAGTCCGTCGCCGGGTGAACCCCCGGATAGGACTTTACCGGAATGGATGGACCCCCATAACCTGCATGGACGCCTATGTTATTTGACATTGAAAGCAGCAGACGGACACAATCTTTCGCAAAACCCCTTTATCATTGGGAGATCTGTGGAAAAAACCGGAAAAATAGATGGTTTCTACGAGGAGAAGAATAAGTGGTATGTTATCAAATCCAGAAGCAAAGAACAGATAAGTGAACTGGACAAGTTAACAAATCTAATTGATGGTACGCCGATCGTTATCGGACGCTGCCCGAGTTTGAACCAGAGAAAATGCGTTGTAACGTATCGTGAAGTGGACCAAATGGATGAAAAGGATCTTCTTTCGGAACTGTCGTCTCAAAATGTGATCGACGTTCGTAGGATCACAAAAAAACACCCACCGGAATTGTTGGCACTTCTACGTTGATTCTAACAATTAACGGGACGGTAATACCGGAGGTTTTCAATTTTGGATTTCTCCGCATAAAAACGCGACTATATTATCCGCTACCTTTGTTGTGTACAAATTGCCTGAAATAAGGACACACCAAAAAGAAGTGCGATAGCCCGCTCTCGTGCAGCAAATGCAGCTCTTCAGACCACGATAGTCAAGCATTTAAAAATCATCTATTCTGCGGGAATTACCAGAAAGAAGGCCACTCTCCGATAAACAGATCGTGCCCAACATGGATTGCCGAAACAACAGCTATCAAGCTCAGTACCGACCGTAATATGCCGATAGCAGCAGCCCGTAAATTGATCCTACAAAGCAACAGCACTCTTACATTCGCCAATGTCGTCAAGGTCGACAAAAACCAATCGAAACCCACAGACAATAGACAACCGCAACTACCAGCAGAACTTAAACAGAAGGAAGACAAAAAACAGCAGCACCCAATACAACAGAAGCGTTCGAACCAACCAATTACTCACCTTAAACCAGCCTCTCCACCTCGGAAACGGATAACCCCTCAACCCTCCCCAGCGCAATCGTCGGATGAGGCAGATGATCGCGGAATCGCAAATGGATCCCCCATTACCCGATCAAGGGAACAATTAGTGTTAAAATCTCCTCCTCCCTCCCATCGATCTCTTCCCTCTCCTTACCCCTTCCAACCTCCCTCTAGTCTTAAGAAAACCCCTGACCCTCGGCCCACAAAAACTTCTACCAAAACGTAAATGGCCTAATAAATTTTATTTAAATAAAAAAATAATTGTCATGAAAAAACCTAATGGTAAAATTTATTTAAGTCACGAATCTGCGAATCCACAAAAAGGCTTTGATAAGCGAATTGGTGGTCGCAGTTTCAAAGTTCGGAACCAAAATCATTATTTATGCTTAAGATTTTACATTATCAACATCAAAGCACTTCTTTATTCGTTTGTAATTTTTCCCACGTTTAAAATAAACTTTTATGTATTAGAATATTTACTAAAGGTTTAAAATTACTGTGATTTTTTTTGTATGATTTCTGCGTATGTCATCAAATTTCATTAAAGAGGTTTGTACTTAATCGGCAGGGTTTCGAAAAGCTATAACCTCAATTGGTAGATGTCGTTTCAGCTTAAATTTAAGGCTTAATAGCAGTCAAGGATTGATTGACAAGGATCTCAGATAACTTTTACATCTCGAAATTTTGTACTCGGTGACTATGACGACGAATGTTTTGAATTTCTTTTATACTTCGAAAACATCTTTCGAAATTCCCATAAAATTATGAAGTCAAATCGAAATTATGTAAATGTATTGAAAAGTTTTTCTAGCGTTCCAAATTTTTGTTAAAGGCTAGATTTTAACAATTTTGTCAACATTTGATAAGCATGTAATCATATTTTTGGTGATATTCGTAACCTGAATTAAGTTAATGACAGCAAACATGTCATGGTTACAAATTAAGCCGGCCCAGGGATTTATAAATCCCTGAAAACCTATATCCGTTTTTGGGTCACACACACAGCACAACAATCCAAAAGGGGACAAGCAGCAGTTATAAATGACCTCCCATTACCCAGCCAGCCAGCAAGCAGCAATATGCTGCCATCCATTCATTGTTGGTCCCTTTCCTAAGTGCCAACTTACTGTGGACCCATTCATCCCCCCTTTCCACAAGGACTAGCGACATCAGCAGAATCTAGCCATTGATCTAGGACCAACAACGAGTGATGACTGGTGTTCTGCCTTCTAGGCTCCCCTCTCCCCACAGAAATGTATCGATTTCAAACGCCATCAGTGCCCAATGGATCGTGAAAAGTGATGATGGGGGTTTCTATGCCCTCTTATACACATTGCACACTCATACTTGCTCAACGAATCGGGAAATGTATCCATCGCGTTTGCGATTCTCAAGTACGTCGTTCACTACTATGTACCAGCTTTCTTTCTTACAATACAGTGATTGCTTTTTCTCATTGTTGCTGTTTGTTGTTATTGTTATTGTTACTGTTCGCTCAGTTTTCCACTTCATATATGTGAGAAATCCTTCGAAGAGCTTTTTCCGACTGCTTTCACATGTTTATGTGTGACTTATGACTGTGGCGAGTCAAGCTAGAAGCCAGACGGGTGCTTCTGTGATGTTCTTTTCTGACGTTTGGTTTTCTTACTTTTTTATCGTGCTTTGCTCCAGGACCAATAAATAAAGGAAAGCAGAAGGAGCTTCCATTTCAACAGCTTCTCCCCGAATGAAGATGGTAAGATTCTTGTGAGGAGTTTTTTTCTTCGAAACTCGAAACGAATCGGGTCGAAAGTTCGCTTCATGTGAAGAGAGCAAAGAAGGAAAACCGTCGAGTCAGTCAGTTGACCGGAAGTGCTGTAGCATCTTTTGTTAACAACTCAGGAAGAAGCACCTCCACAGCTAGCTCAAGCCGTTGTTGGAAGAATTTTGAGGAGACACATCCTAAATGGAGCAGCAGAGAAGCAAAATCTTGACTGCTTGCTGGAAGAAGCTGTTTCGGTGGGACTTTTCCATAATAGAAGCAAGGATTTTTCAGTGGTTGTCCGGCTGCAGGATGACAAGTGGTTACTCAAGATATATTCGTTTTGTTTCGACAAGCTTTCTCGGAAGATGTGTCCTGGAATGTAGAGCAACTCAAGGAACTTCACAGATAGACGAAATTGACCGATGATCTGAAGAACGGAAGAGTATGGTGTTTTTAATTTGACGCATAGCTTGAGGTTTTAAGAATTTTATTTAATAAGTTATTAGAAAGAATTTATTTACCTACATAGGTACTAGGGTTGAAGCCAAGTTTGCTGGACAATACAACTTTCTTGGAAAGCTTCAGTGTGATTTGATGTCAAATTGAAATCATAATTGTTCATGAAGATAAAATCGAATATCCTTATGCTTCTTAGTTTATCTCAAAATGCCTTGGAAATGGTTTTCAAATTATTGTTAAATATCTTACATTTGATTTCCCTTTCTTACAGGTATGTGAAATATTAAATTTAGGACGGGCTCTGCGTTCACCTTTTGTTTCAAAACGCCCAAGAAAACTTTTTTTTATTTCTGAGTGTAAAAATATACAGAGATCTTTTTGAAAGAATTCTCGAAAAAAAATTAACGTCGAGTCATATTTTGAATGCTAAAAAAGTGGACTTAATTTCAAAATTACACCTACTTCCGGGTTTGTGACCCGTAAACACGTAGATAATTCTTTAATTTTTTAAAGAGTGGTTTTAGGTGTTCGTTTTAAGGAACAGTCATAAAAAGGAAGCAAAGTTAAAAATCTCCTTCAATTTTTAAGGAAGGACCTACGCTCTGATGGACATAAGGCCGGAACAAATTTCAAATCCTTCGTTTGTCACTCGGAGTTGGAACATCGCGATGTGGGGATAATAAAAAATGATGCGAAAATCAAATAAATTGGAATAAATTGCACGAAAGATTGTATGCAACTGCATTGCATACTATATCATTGAACAAATCAAGTAATTTTTAATCGAAAAATTCAATAAAATCAAGAAAACATAAGGTGATAAAACCCCCATCTTCCACAATCTGTTTTTGCTCATGTAATCGTTCGAATATTTAATAATTTTCATTAAATTCATCAAACTTTATTTATTTCCCCCTACGGATATTTCGGAAAATTCGAAGGGGGTGGTTACAAAAGAAGAAATTGATATTTGTTCCGGTCTAAGTAGTGACACTTTAAGTGTTTTGTTGAAATTTTCGTAGTGTTAACATCTTCTCCCTTTCTTATGGAAGCCCTTAGACAGAAAACATTCCCCAGATACTTTGCAACTAAAAAAATTGCATATATAACTCATGTTTTGGGCTACTTCAAATTGAAATAAATGCGATGTGTAAGCATGAGTCGAATACTTTTGTTGATCCGAAGAAAGTTATGTTTGAATACGTTTGAAAACAGTTACAAGCCATCAAACTTTTTAAAGTGTTATATTGACATTCTAGGGAGGTTTAGGATAAAGCAAGCGATTTGAAAATTTTTCGGAATCTAAGAATTAAAAGTATTTTCTTCCTGACATTACAGAACTCTAATAAAGCTAAAATCTGGCTTTTTGGCCCGATCCTAGAAACGTCATCATGATTAATTTTTTAAAATCATTTTGCTTTAAGAAAAGCCATTATTAAACATGTAAGCAATTTTTGTTTTTTTCGATTCTGTGAGCTCTCGACTTTTTTTTTATTTTTTCCAGCCACCATGATGGTTGATAAATGATAATCGCCATACATGATATGGTGAGACCGAGACATGATATGGTGAAATTAATAGCCAAAACACCAATGTTTTAACCATATTTTGACCATCTTGCCAGCAAGGTTTGCCGAAAAAAAATTCTGTGTTTCTGAGCAAAAAAAAATCTGAGTTTTCGTGATTCTAGCCAAAAATTCTGTGATAGTTTTCTGTGATGCTATTTCCTCTAATTCAATTGAAAATTCATGATAATTTGTGTCTTTTTCGTTTTAGTTGTGTAAATTTAATTAACATAACCGATCTTAGGCGGCATCCATAAATTACGTAACGCAAAAAATGCACTTTTTTTACCCCCTCCCCCCCGTATGTCACAAATCGTAACGCTTCGACATACCCCCCTATAAAAATTACGTAACGCTGACAATTACCCCCCCCCATCTTCTATTGATTTTAAACACTGATTTTCGCAGTGTTCGATAATTTTTTTAATGTTCTTTAAAACGGAATTGTTGTCCATCCAATTCGCTTCTTTAGTATTCATTGATGATAACTCTCTAATAAAGTAAAGTAAATGTCTTATTACGAGTTGTTCTGTGCTTGTTAACTGGTGATCTACCTTGTATACTTTATTTTGTTCAAGGAGCATAACTTGTTATGCAAAATATACTCCATTTGGTAATATTCGTCGGAATAAATAAAATAGCTGAACAGAATAATCAAAATCAATTGAGAAAATTTCCATCTTAAGGATGGATTGAGTTCTTGGGAGTAAATGTACCTTATATTCGGTTTTCCAACGGTTAATTCACGGATATCCAAGACATATTTAGTCTATCTTAGAATCTTTAAATAGGAATGGTTACAAATCAGTTTCAATCTTGTTAAAGCTTACAAATTTTAAGCTGATTGTGGTTTGCAAATCATTCAGCAAAAATTACATGATATCAAAAAAGCTACAATAAAACTGAAATTTTTAAGGAACAAAATCGTTACGTAACGATGAGCATACCTCCCCCCCTCCCCTATGTCACAATTCGTAACGCTAGAGCTTACTCCCCCCCCCCCCTAAGAGCGTTACGTAATTTATGGATGCCCCCTTATCATACTTTTCGAATTCAAAGTAAGAAATCTTTAATTTATATTGGCCAAAAAAAAATATTATTTTGAAAATCTATTCAAAGTTCAAAATTCTGTAAAATCTGTGAATATTTCAAAATTCTGTGAATCAGTGAATATTTCAAAATTCTGTGTTCTGTGACACAGATTCTGTGATGAAAATTAGCTCAAAATTCTGTGGAATTACAGATTTCTCTGTGATCTCGGCAACCTTGATTGCAGTCAAGATTTTAGGTAAAATGTAATGAAATAAAATGTATATGAAATAAAAAATCTGATGATCAATCTTAATGGAATTGATGGCATGAATCTTAAAATCGCATGAAACCCCAACAATATTGGTATTGGGTGAAAGGGCTAAACGAGTAAAAGTCGAATTTCGCTATGTGACTTTAAGTCGCGAATGCCATATAGATGGTAAAACGACTGTAATCGGAACAAAAACAAAACAAAAAAAAAGCTATCTGACGCCATCTTGGAGTCCAAGATGGCAACTTTCGCTGGATCTTAAAATGCTGTAAATAACTAAAAATCGCATGAAACCTCCACAAAATGGGTATTGGCTAAAGGGCTAAACTAGAAGAAGTTGAATCCCTCTTTCTGATTTCATCTTGAAATCCAAGATGACGGCTTCCACTGAACTTTAAAAATCTGTAAATGACTAAAAATCCCACGGAAGCTTTACAATATTGGTATTTTCGTTTGTTTTTGGCAACACGCCCGAACATTTTTTGTTGTCAAAATCGAGTGTTGCCAAAATCGAACGACTTTTTTCTCAACATTTTTTTACTAAGTGCTACATAAAAGTTCTTTTATTTTGCGTTTTTTTTTTAAATTTCCGATTATTTTTGTTTTTTATTTGTTTCATGTTTCTGATGCATTTATCACTTTTGTAGCTTGGTTTATAGTTTTTGTTTTTTTTTTGCAATATTTGCTATTTATGTCATTCTATTATTTCTATCATGCTATTATGTTTAAATTGCATTGGTCTTATTCTAGCAAAAACTATAAGGTGACGTTGTTTTTGTTGAACGTTCAATTTAGGCACTTGTGCCAAAATTGGATGTTTCCAAAATCGAATGTTGCCAAAAACGAACGGGGTCTGTATTGAGGTTGTTTGATGCGATTTTCAGTCACTTAAAGCATTTCAGAGTAAAGCGAAAAGAGTAATTCGAGTTCTATTTGTTTAGCCCTTTTACCCAATACCCATATTTTGAGGGTTTCATGCTATTTTCAATCATTTACAGCATTTTTAGTTCATCTGAAGCCCCCATTTTGGATTTCAAGATGGCGTAAGAAAGCGAATATCAACTTCTTCTAGCTAATCTCAACAAACTATTTTCTAGGTTTCATGCGATATTCAATGATTCATAGCATTTTTAAAGTTAATCGAAATCCGCCATCTTTGATTTGAAGATGGCGTCAGATAGCGAAATTCGATTTCTACTCGTTTATCACTTTTACCTAATAACCATATTGTGAAAGTTTCATGATATTTTCAGTGATTTATAGCTTTGAAAATAAAAGCGGAAGCCGTTATCTTGGGTTAGTGATGGCATCAAGCAACAATGTTTTTCCTACTATTAGGTCCCACTTCCGGTAATTTGAAGTTTTCAAAGATTTTTACTATTTTACTATTTCAACTTAAAACCAACCCGCATAACTTATCAAAATGGGTAAAAATGGGAATTCCTGTTCAAATATGTGCTATCTAGCTTAAGCGTGTCTTGTTTTGACATCTTGATCTAGATCTGTCACTAAGTTCTATGGCGATTTTACAATCAAGCACTGAGTGCTATTATTAAACATGCAAAAGAAAGCTTGGAGCAAACTTCGAAGTTTGTGTTTTATTATAGTTTAAACAGAGCATTCATAACTGTTTCAAAAGATAGCGCCAATGTGGTCTAGTGGATAGGCTGGTGCGAGTCTGGTTTTAGTATGCCAGGCGTACTGGGTACGATTCCCGGTATCGGCAAGAAATCTTTTGGGTTCGAATCCCATAAGTGGCCGACAGGTAAGATGTGTTTCATTATATAACTGACTATATAATTGGAATGTTCAATCAGTTGTAAGCTGGTCAGGTATATACACGGATGCCGGAATACCTGTAAGTAAACTAGCCCACCTGATTGACTCGTTCTTCCAAAAATAAACCTACATCAACACACGCAATACATTCACTCCATAACAGTTCATACGAAGCCATGGGTCCGGGTATGATGTACGCGTTGCATTGGAGATTTGTCGAACTTATTAATAATCTAAAGAATGCGTGTGAGCACATACTTTGGCAGAAACTGCGGTGAATCCGTGCACCCATGGTGGATAACCAACAAACATACATACATACAGCATTCATAACTGTTTCAAAAGAACTAAAACAGTGTTTTTAATATTAGTTCTAACAGCGATTTCAAAACTATTTGAAAAAATATGATCGAAACAAGAATTTAAGCATTTTGCATGACCATTATTAAACCATCATAAAACGAGCTGCACAAAAAATTAAAAAACCATAATAAAACTTGCTAATGCTAGTTGGCTTAACCTGTGTTGCTTGGTTTGAAACAATGAAAAAAAAACTGGAACGCAAGCAAAAGTGGAGGATTATCATCCGTTTGATTAAATAAATTCTAAACGGATAAATCAAGCATAAGTTTTCTTTTTTGGACGGAGTGATTGGTGTTGAGGACTAAAATATGTTAAAGGATGCGAAATAAGAAGAGTACCACTTGTGATGTTTCTAAACACTCAAACACTATTTCTCCAATTTCATGTCATGGATGGCAGCACTATCATGCTATTAAACGGAAATGAGACTCTTTTCCGACTATCCCAGATTAATTTAGGTGTTCTGGATGATTTTGGTCAAGAAATAAATACCTGATACTTTGTGAACGCCTTTGAAATTCTATGATAATTAAATAAAAAAAATTAGAATTGCATCAAGGTCATAAAAAGTGAATTCCTTGGACCAATAATGGGAATAATGTTTTACTTTCCGATGGAGCTTGATGGACCAAGCGGTTAGCAGTATTATTGGTATGATTTGCAATTTAATTGGGAGTTGAGAAGAGCAGAAACTTCGACGGTTGTATATGCTGGTGTTGAAAACTTTGTTATAAAACTACCTCGAAATGATGATAATGGGAATTAACAAACCTGGAAGATCAATGTTGAGACCTAATTTGGTTTTAACTGAAAGACTGAGCTACGACTTGAAACTGGCAAAAGTTTAATTTACTATAAAAAATTTAAGATTTTGCAATCCAACCTGTTTTTATCTGATTCAAAATTTAACAAAAAAGTTTGTTTCATCTTTTAACGTCATGTTACTGAAGAAAGTAAGCAGCTTTGTAGAGTATTACAGCTCAAATATCAAATTTCTTAGTACTAGAGGACCATCGCTTAAAAACCTCTTTAAAACCTTTGGATTGCTGAAAAACGGCTGAAAATTCAGGAATCTCTACAAATAGTTTGTAGAAATATTATTATTACCTACAATTACACAGTTATTTTTAAGAAATAATCTTCATGCGTAGAAAAAAAAATCACTGGTACTATTTTTATCGCACTTCATATTCTTGGTCCCCAACGCCAATTGTTTCATCCAAAAGAAGTCAACTTTTGCTTGATTTATCCGTTGAACAATTTAAAACAAATTGTAGGAGAGAATTTTAGTGATTCATATTTTAACAGTCAATACACATAGTGGTACTATTCTTGGTTCGCTCACTGTAGGTATTTTCCAAGTAACTGACCATTACCCATTTTTTGACACATTATTCTATTTCAAGTTTTATTTATTTAAAGTTTGAACTGATATCTGCCGAAGGCAAAACATTTTTGTGTTTGGAGTTATTTCTTCAATAATGCTATACCTAACCAAAATCTTGCAATTTGATTTCTTCATCAAGGTTATTTGCAGTGCTCGTTATTTTTAACAAATTTGAAAAGATCTTTCCAATATTCTTTATTGCTAAAGATTTTTTTTACCATTTCAGTCATCTCAAGCAAACCTGTTCTATTGACTGGTATTTTGAAAATGATTTCATCTTATTTTCTATATTACTCATAGCCAGTGGCCCACATGCCTTCATTACTAAATTCTCTTATATAAAAGTTACGTAGAGAAATAACATTTGTTATTCAATCGTAAATCCTTTTAAATGTTTCTTATTTTTCCCAACTTGCAATTCAGGATATAAGTTTAAAAATTCATCTGAAATTTCTTTTTTTTTTGCTGTTTCTTTAAATTAGAAAATTTTACTTTGACAATTTGGTTGATTTAAGCTTTCAAGTATACATAATTAATGATTGTCCATTGACCGACGAAGCTAGCTCACCATAATTTAGATAAATGATCAAACGGTTCAAAGTTCGAAAATTGTCCATTTTAAGTGATTAATGTTAAATGTTTTTTTCTATAATCCAAACTTTTTTTTTTTTAAATTTTATCTCTACATCTATTAGTTTGAATGTAAACTTCACCTTTGCAAAAACATGAATAGGGTAAATGTACCCGAACTTGGCCCCTAAGGCATAGTTTACTAGATTACCCATGATTGTAACCTTCCTGTTATGTGTAGGGGAGATGAGGGCATAACGAGCACCCGAGGCATAATGAGCACTACTCTTTTCTACGAAAGTACGTATTTTCTTAAATAAATTTTCATGAGGATTTGTTTCGTACTTCCTATAGTATTAATTTTTCACAAAAAAAGGAATCTCCTTATCATCTTTACAGAGATATTTAAAAAAAAACTAGCTTGGTTCTCAAGTTACGAAAATATTATAATTTTTGAGCACCACGAAATAAGCTCTTATGATCTTAAAATAATCTTGATCTATAATGTACGCACTGCAACATGATGTACACATTGTTTCTCAATTTTTACCATCATAAAATTTTTGATTTTTCACATTTATCAATTTTAAATCACGTTTTTACTTAAATTTGTTGACTAGGGGCATATAGAGCACCATATTATCGAGGCATAATGAGCATTTTCTGCCGTAGAATCTAGCAGCGAATTAAAATTGATTTATAGCGCCACACCTTGACTAGTTTTCATCCGACGATTTAGCCTATTGGTAAGGAGTCGGAGAAGTAATCAAAAGACTAGAGTTAGATTTCTGTTCGAGGTGATTTTTTCCATTTACAATTCATGATCGATTTTTTTTATTGTTACATTATACGGCTAGTAGCATCATCCTCCGAACAAAGCACATAATGTATGAGCGTGCGTGAATTGTTTGTATTCTACAAACAGACCTAGATTATTTTGTTATTGCTTTTTTTGATGAATCTACGACTCACCTGACTTCATCGAATTGAATTCGCTGCTAGATTGCCCCACATCTTGCCCTGATTGATGGTGCTCATACTGCCTCAGGGGGGGTTCTCATTATGCCTCCACAGTGGCTGGTTTTCAGCTTTTGGAAAAAAATTTTAAAAGGCATTTTTAAACGTTTTCATCTAGTTTTTCACGTTTCAGCCCGTTAGGGAATAGGCTTTTCAAGTGTCTGAACACGAAACAATAATGTAACCTCCATATTATAACTATTTTCTATGGTTAAATAACCGTTTTCCTTAAGGTGGCCATTATGCCCCCATCTCCCCTACCTTCGAATCTTTTTCGACAAAAAGGATTGCTTACTAGCTTAAAATGCAGTAAAAATATGTCCTAACTTCAAAGCTGTGAATAACTTGAGAAAAATCCGATCAAACTATGATTGAAATGCTCCTTATTGTGGCCCCGCTCCAAATTGTGGCCCTTTCTGAGTTCCTTAAATTGGTCCCCTCAAGAATAAATGTGTCTCACTAACACAACAACGGCTCCCACGAATTCGTTGGTAATATCCCGGAAGGAAGCATGTTTGAATGCTTCAAAGCTTGTTATCTTGAAAGTATATTCTTTGCACTTTAACCCTTTGGCTCTGAGGGCCTCTAATGAACTTGTTTTTCTTTGGCATTAGTATGTAAATTCCACTGAATAAATATGAAAAAAAAGTTTTACCACTCAAAAGCCATATTCAATGCGTTAAAATATTGAGAAATTACATCATTGTTGACAACGTACAATTAGTTATAAATAATAGAAAAAATCCTGCTCATTTTTCTAAATTTAAAATTTGTTACAGAGAGTTTTGTTTCTACTCACATATGTTGAACCCTTTTATTTATTTATAAACCCAGAATTTTCTATTCAAACAAATTCATCGTTTTGTTATCCAATAAATGCAAAACGTCACAGTTTGCCGAAAGTGCCAGAATGTCAAAACCATGCAGAATGAAAATGCCAATTTCCGAAACCCACGCAAGACACGTGCCTTCGAGATCCTTCTGTTTGCATTGATTGAACGTATCTTTGCGAAGCTATCATATCCTCTGCCATGCCATGGCTCAGCTGAAATCCCCCTACCATATCGGGGCTGAAATCGCTGATAGGATCCTGCCCGGTGATATGACGATGATACCTGTCCTTCGTTCTATCAAACTCACATTCCCCTTGATCGAAATGGGGAACGCGTGCCCGAAAGGTGAAATATCCACCTCAGGAATAGAAATGGTTTTCGGTGTGTGTTTTTTTTTCTCTTTCTTCTCCTGTACACTATCCTCAAAACTACTGCCAACATCCTGGCGCAAGGCAGGGAAGATCTATCCCTCGATTCAGCTCAATCGAATTGAGTGAAAAGTTTTTACTTGGCGGTTATCTTCAAAAAATGAAAACACGGAAAAATAAAACGACACGGAAGGCAACGACGAGACGCCCCCGCCAAGGGGAGTGGGAAAATTCAATTTAATTTCCATTTCGCATTTTCGTCTAAAAGTTGATCAATTCCATCGAGTGCGTCAGCCAGGCGGAAGTGCTGAAATTGGCAAATATCGACGAGCAAACGAGCAACGTTGACGTTAGAATGATTCCGAAATTGGGTAAATGAAACACACCGAACCTGCAAAGAAATTGTTTACATTTACAGTTTGCATTTTTACATGGATGTTCAGACAAAGTCAGAAGTTTTCCCAACTTGAAGATATTTAAAAAGTACTGCCAAACGGGGCATCATGCAACAGCTGGGTTAGATGCAATATGCATCACAACACTTATTAAATTTTCATTTAAATATAATGTAATCGACATTTCGTAAAATGGTTACAAAATGATGATGACATAATTTAAAAAATTTTGAGCTAATTTTTCATATTTTTTTATTCTCATGGAAAATAAAAAAAAACTGAGCAATAGAAGTACAAAGTTGATCAGTTTCTGATGCCGTGTAAATAGAAATCTTACAATTGGTTAAATAAAAGTTAATTATTTAATGAAAATATTATTACTATAGCTGATACCAAAGTGCTAAATCATTGAATATCGTCGTTTTGACAAACCCCATATTTCTGACGTCCCTCATCTTTTGAAAGTGTGACCTCATGACTGAGGTTGATGCTTCATTTGACAGCGCAGCCTCCATGCAAATCTTCTGTCATTGATGAACGTTCTCACGTACTTGCTAACGACGCAGTAGGGGGACCTAAATACTATAAAAGATCTCAAGTTCACAACAAATGAGACGAGATGACGATGATGAATAAAAATTTGAACCAACAAATGAACAAACATTGCCCAAACCCAAATTTGCAATATGCCAACTCAGCAGCACTTCCTTAGAATTTGGCGGCAATAAATATGCAATTTAAAGACAAACTTGTTCAGTTGATGAGAATTTGCGAAACTGCCTAAAAAAACCACTGCTTCAAAGAATGAGACACTCGGTTAGTGTTTTTTGGAACAGTGATATCGATTTCATTTTGAATTCATTCCAATATTTTGGAATATTTTTAAAAAAAAAAATTGATCATTGTCTTATTATTTTTACATTAACAAAAATTAAAACTTTAATTTTCAAAAATTGTGAGTTTTTTTTAAACGTTCCTTTTATTTTTGCCCACAGTTGCTCTTAAAAAGCTATCAGCAAACAAAAAACCAACGCAAACACAAGTGTTTTGTTTTCTTCAAAGCAACAGTCTTTACTCGATACGAAATTGAAGACGCGAGAGTTGAAAAAAAAAGCAACACACCATAACTTGGCATGAAGCATTCAGTGTTGTTTGGTGTAATTTTTTCACCACTTCTTGCTTACACGCATTTCCTCAAATGTTTTCCTCCATCCCCAGCTTCGTGAGCGTGACTAACGACGTTAAACAAATTTTTGTTTCCGAAGGTAATTCATCAACAGGAAAAAAAAAACCTTTATTACCATGAAGTGAACAGGCTGTCTGGTTGAAGGGAAAAAAACAAGACAGCAGAACAACTGAACAATTTTACCTGCCTCTTTGTAAAGTTTTGGGGGGCTCTCTTCACATTCTTTTGCTTTTTTGGGGAACCCAAATGGTGTAAACCTGCCCAAAAGTCATAATTCTGATTCATAACTCGTTTCAGGTTGTAGTTTTTGTTCACAACCTTGAAATAAGATTTTTTCTCTCGATTAAATGGAATCTTTGTTACAGTAAAGAATGGCAATCCGATTTCAGTTGAAAGAGGAAATTTTTGAATCTTACATCGGCAAAAGGCAAAAGGACAAAACGGCAAAAGGCAAAACGGCAAAAGGTAAAACGGCAAAAGGCAAAACGGCAAAACGGCAAAACGGCAAAAGGCAAAACGGCAAAAGGCAAAACGACAAAACGGCAAAAGGCAAAACGGCAAAAGGTAAAACGGCAAAAGGCAAAACGGCAAAAGGCAAAACGGCAAAAGGCAAATCGGCAAAACGGCAAAAGGCAGAAGGCAAAGGTATAGGCAAAGGCAAAGGCAAAGGCAAAGGCAAAGGCAAAGGCAAAGGCAAAGGCAAAGGCAAAGGCAAAGGCAAAGGCAAAGGCAAAGGCAAAGGCAAAGGCAAAGGCAAAGGCAAAGGCAAACGGCAAACGGCAAACGGCAAACGGCAAACGGCAAACGGCAAACGGCAAACGGCAAACGGCAAACGGCAAACGGCAAACGGCAAACGGCAAACGGCAAACGGCAAACGGCAAACGGCAAACGGCAAACGGCAAACGGCAAACGGCAAACGGCAAACGGCAAACGGCAAACGGCAAACGGCAAACGGCAAACGGCAAACGGCAAACGGCAAACGGCAAACGGCAAACGGCAAACGGCAAACGGCAAACGGCAAACGGCAAACGGCAAACGGCAAACGGCAAACGGCAAACGGCAAACGGCAAACGGCAAACGGCAAACGGCAAACGGCAAACGGCAAACGGCAAACGGCAAACGGCAAACGGCAAACGGCAAACGGCAAACGGCAAACGGCAAACGGCAAACGGCAAACGGCAAACGGCAAACGGCAAACGGCAAACGGCAAATGGCAAACGGAAAACGGAAAACGGCAAACGGCAAATGGCCAACGGCAAACGGCAAACGGCAAAAGGCAAAAGACAAACGGCGAACAGCAAACGGCAAACGCCAAAAGGCAAACGGCAAACAGCAAACGGCAAACGGCAAAAGGCAAAAGACAAAAGGCAAAAGGCAAAGGCAAAAGAAAAAAAGCAAAATGTAAAATGACAAAAATGAAAAATGGAATAATGGAAAATGGAAAAATTGAAAAATTGAAAAATTGAAAAATTGAAAAATTGAAAAATTGAAAAATTGAAAAATTGAAAAATTGAAAAATTGAAAAATTGAAAAATTGAAAAATTGAAAAATTGAAAAATTGAAAAATTGAAAAATTGAAAAATTGAAAAATTGAAAAATTGAAAAATTGAAAAATTGAAAAATTGAAAAATTGAAAAATTGAAAAATTGAAAAATTGAAAAATTGAAAAATTGAAAAATTGAAAAATTGAAAAATTGAAAAATTGAAAAATTGAAAAATTGAAAAATTGAAAAATTGAAAAATTGAAAAATTGAAAAATTGAAAAATTGAAAAATTGAAAAATTGAAAAATTGAAAAATTGAAAAATTGAAAAATTGAAAAATTAAAAATTAAAAAATTGAAAAATTGAAAAATTGAAAAATTGAAAAATTGAAAAATTGAAAAATTGAAAAATTGAAAAATTGAAAAATTGAAAAATTGAAAAATTGAAAAATTGAAAAATTGAAAAATTGAAAAATTGAAAAATTGAAAAATTGAAAAATTGAAAAATTGAAAAATTGAAAAATTGAAAAATTGAAAAATTGAAAAATTGAAAAATTGAAAAATTAAAAAATTGAAAAATTGAAAAATTGAAAAATTGAAAAATTGAAAAATTGAAAAATTGAAAAATTGAAAAATTGAAAAATTGAAAAATTGAAAAATTGAAAAATTGAAAAATTGAAAAATTGAAAAATTGAAAAATTGAAAAATTGAAAAATTGAAAAATTGAAAAATTGAAAAATTGAAAAATTGAAAAATTGAAAAATTGAAAAATTGAAAAATTGAAAAATTGAAAAATTGAAAAATTGAAAAATTGAAAAATTGAAAAATTGAAAATTTAAAAATTAAAAAATTGAAAAATTGAAAAATTGAAAAATTGAAAAATTGAAAAATTGAAAAATTGAAAAATTGAAAAATTGAAAAATTGAAAAATTGAAAAATTGAAAAATTGAAAAATTGAAAAATTGAAAAATTGAAAAATTAAAAAATTGAAAAATGGAAAAATTGAAAAATTGAAAAATTGAAAAAATGAAAAATGAAAAATGAAAAATTGAAAAATTGAAAAATTGAAAAATTGGAAAATTGAAAAATTGAAAAATTGAAAAATTGAAGAATTGAAAAATTGAAAAATTGAAAAATTGAAAAATTGAAAAATTGGAAAATTGGAAAATTGAAAAATTGAAAAATTGAAAAATAAAAAAATTAAAAAATTGAAAAATTGAAAAATTGAAAAATTGAAAAATTGAAAAATTAAAAAATTGAAAAACTGAAAAATTAAAAAATTGAAAAATTGAAAAATTGAAAAATTGAAAAATTGAAAAATTGAAAAATTGAAAAATTGAAAAATTGAAAAATTGAAAAATTGAAAAATGAAAAAATTGAAAAATTGAAAAATTGAAAAATTGAAAAATTGAAAAATTGAAAATTTGAAAAATTGAAAAATTAAAAAATTGAAAAATTGAAAAATTGAAAAATTGAAAAATTGAAAAATTAAAAAATTGAAAAATCAAAAAATTGAAAAATTGAAAAATTTAAAAATTGAAAAATTGAAAGATTAAAAAATTAAAAAATTGAAAAATTGAAAAATTGAAAAATTGAAAAATTGAAAAATTGAAAAATTGAAAAATTGAAATATTGAAAAATTGAAAAATTGAAAAATTGAAAAATTGAAAAATTGAAAAATTAAAAAATTGAAAAATGGAAAAATTGAAAAATCAAAAAAAATTAAAAATAAAAAATTGAAAAATTGAAAAAATTAAAAATTGAAAAATCGAAAAATTGAATAATTTTGAAAAAAAAATGGATAAATGGAAAAATGGAAAAACGGAAAAATGGGAAAAAGGCAAAATGGAAAAATGGAAAAATGGAAAACTGGAAAAATGGAAAGATGAAAACTTGTTAAAATGGAAAAATGGAAAAATGAGAAAAAAGGAAAAATGGAAAAATGGAAAAATGAAAAAATGGAATATTGGATAAATGGAAAAATGTAAAAATGAAAAAATGGAAAATGGAAAAATGGAAAAATGGAAAAATGGAAAAATGGAAAAATGGAAAAATGGAAAAATGGAAAAATGGAAAAATGGAAAAAATGGAAAAATGGAGAAATGGAAAAATGGAAAAATGGAAAATTGGAAAAACGGAAAAATGAGAAAATGAAAAAATGAAAAATTGAAAAATTGAAGAAAAATAAAAATAGAAAAATGGAAAATGGAAAAATGGAAAAATGAAAAAACGGAAAACGGAAAATCGGAAAAACATTAAAATGGAGCAACGGCAAAACGGCAAAAAGGCAATTTCAATTCTGCTGTATAAATGTATCCGTATCTTAAACTGAAAAAGTACTTTATTCAAACATTCGGGAAAATTGTAAATAAAATTTAAAAAAAAATAAGGGTTCGTAAAAATTGCACTTCAACTCTCTGAATTCAAGCATTTTAGATTGTTTTTGTTTTTTATTAATGTTTTTCTCTCTACATAAACTTGTTTGACGCCTTAAAACGTTTATGATTGAATTCATCACACAAATCGAAACACCGTTACCCTTCAATTCTGGTTGAGATTGTTTTGCCTTACCGGTTTTTCGAGAATCAATTTCATATCTGGACCGACGACTGGCTCTCTTTAAGTGGATTTAGACGCTTCTCAGCACATGAAATGATGCCCTATATATCGTGTTGTTGTGCTTTCGATTGATTCCTAATTTGAGCAGCCAGCACTCTACCGACAAAAACGTGTTCTCTCGAAAATATATCAATCACCGAAATCGAAAGATTATTTGTGCCGATCTAGATTTCGGGTTCCGGGACTTTAGCACTTACTTTTGGGTTGGTTTTTTTTCTAGTTTAGTTTTTGGTACATGACAGACGGCATAAATGGATCCCGTAAAACAGAGATAGAGTAGGGTGACGTATCTATGTCACAAATTTTGTATTTAGTATAGAGTTTTGGAAAGTCTATTGTGAACCTTAATAAGCTTAGAACATTTGTGACCCAATTTGTTTCTCTTTAAATGTTATTTCTTAACTAACTTTTCTCTACTTAAGTCTGATTTGAGAATAAACCACCCTATCATAAAAATGGGGGGATGAAACTAGGACATCTTTGGCCATTTGTCACTCTCTATAGGGCATCACTGTCAGATGTTGACACTGTTGAAATGGATGTTATTTTTACTGTCGGCTCCACTTAAGTGGTAGATGGGGCAGTTGGTGGTCGATGATGGATTTGTTATTAGAAGTAGACGGATTTATAGCCCTTGATGTGGGGATGAGTATGTTTTTCTACCATCAGAACATGAAATGTTGTTGTAGTTTCAATTGGATTGTCTAACAATATTTTTCACCAGTTCCACATCCAAATAGTGAAACAAAAATTCGTAGATAGGCGAGTATTTTCAAATCTCTGCACAACACCTCCTTTTGAAGTTTTCTTATTGTACAATGTTCAAATATTTGAACTTTCGCCTCGTAAACTCAAATCCAAACTCCCTGGTGTTCAAAACCCAACTTAAATTAAACGTCAGAGCAAGTGAAAATTTAATGAGTTTCTAACACGAAGAGATTTCTTTTTTTTTGCTCTTTCCTTCAACCGGAAAGATTTTACAGCCCTCTTATTTGAAACTTCCTTCCAGTGATATTACACCGAGTAATCACTTTTTAAACTTGGATTGCCAACAGTTTGGCGTGAAACCTGGAAAAATCCCTTGAAGGTACGAAACAATTGCCACCTTGCGGCCATCAATTTTCTTTTCCGGTGCCGACCCACTGGAAAGGAGGAAGAAAGGCTGAGGTCTGAGAAAGGTTTCGGTTGTATGTTTGTGTTTGAGACTTACGCCCGGTGCTATGGGTTAGCTTCCGGTTCCTGTAACTGGAGCTGGATTGAGTAGCTAAAAGCTGCTAGGATGTTGAAGAAAAAGTACACAAATAAATATACTGCAGTGGGAGCTCCCAGAACAAAGTTTATCAAATCGGTGTGAGAGGTACTATCACTTAGAGTCACTGGAAACAAGACAAGGTTTATTTGGGAAAAGTTTCAAGGATGATTCATTTTTTTAACTTTAAAAAAATTATCAATTTTAATTGATTTTCTTTTTACTATAATTATAATTGATAAAAAAAAAAACACTTCGAAGGATTAAGTTTTGTTTCTTTTCTAGATTATATTTCACAAACAACAGTTCTAACATGTGTCTGAAAATCTCTTTAGTAATGATTTTAAAAGAACTGTTCAAATTGTTCAATTTTTACTCTTAGTTCTCTATTTTTCTTAAATTTTTACTTCTTTGAGCTCATGAGGTTATTTTATATGTTTTCTTTTTACGATTTTTTTTCAAAGTTCATTTAGTTGAACCTTTGCATTGTTAAGCGAGTAACAACCAATTATTTTTTTTTGTGTTTTACCAATTAATTTTCACGTTTGAGAAAAAGTATTGAACAAAGAGTAATTTACATAATGTGAAAACGGGCTTGTAATATAGCTCAGTTGGCAAGTCTGTTGCTTCATGAGCCGATGTCCGTGAGTTCGAGTCTAAGAGTAAACATCGAACACAGTTGTACCGGATAAGTTTTTCAATAACGATCCGCCAACTGCAACGTTGATAGAGTCGCGAATGCCATAAAGGTAAACGAATGGTAAAACGACTAAGGGGGAAACGGTCAAAATTTGGTCAAGGGAAAACGCGTGTAAATCGGTGAAATCGTTTATTTAAAAAATCAAATTAAATTTCTTTTTCAAGTCCAATTAGTATAAAATTCAGGAAAAATATTCAGTTAGGTTTCCGCTTTTCCAAATCCGAATTGCCGGGCCTTACGCTTAACCCCTGCCATCAGATTTTGTACAGCCACCTTGTCCACCTTCTTCGCCGCAGAAAACCAGTTTGCCTTGAACTGCTGCTCGTCCTTAGCAGTTGTTTTGGTCTTCTTTATGTTCCGCTTGACAATAGCCCAGTATTTCTCAATTGGGCGGAGCTCTGGCGTGTTGGGAGGGTTCTTGTCCTTGGGAACCACCTACACGTTGTTGGCGACGTACCACTCCATGGCCTTTTTACCGTAATGGCAAGATGCCAAATCCGGCCAAATCCGGCCAAAACAGTACGGAACAACCGTGTTTCTTCAGGAAAGGCAGCAGACGTTTATTCAAACACTCTTTCACGTAAATTTCTTAGTTCACAGTCCCGGAAGCTATGAAAATGCTGCTTTTCAAGCCACAGGTACAGATGGCTTGCCAAACCAGATATTTCTTCGCGAACTTTGACAGTTTCATATGCTTGAAAGTAGGTTTCGTCGTCCATTACCACGCAGTCAAACTTCATCAGCATCGTCGTGTACAGCCAGTCTCCGGGATCGCGCTTTGGCCGTCGTATTTTGTTTATCATCGCGATTTGGAGTCACAACCTTCTTGTAAGTCGATAGACCGGCTCGTTTTTTTGGCTCGATGCACGGTTGTAGACAATGCACCCAGCTTATTTGCGGCATCTCGGAGAGAGAGGTTAGGGTTTCGCTTGAAACTACCGGCAACTCTCTTTGTCTTCTCGGCGGTTCCGGATTTCCCCCCGATCCAGACTTCCTGGATGTCGCCAAACGTTCCCCAAACACTTTAATTACATTTGTAACGGTTGATTTGGCAACTTTTAGCGATTCTGCCAGCTTTGCGTGCAAGTAGCTCTGATTTTCGCGATGTGCGAGCAAAATTTTGATACGCTGCTCTTCTTCCTTGGACGGCATTTTGACAAGTGAAGAGTGAATTCCAAAATCAAAGTAGAACATTTTTCACACACACACACACACCTTCAAAATGAGGGGTGTTCAGGTTTTTTAAATGCAAAATTGAAAGAAATTCGTCTAGTTGTTATTGACCAAATTTTGACCGTATCACTGAATACTGACACTAATCAAAACTACTTAAGTTAATTATTCTTTCAACCAAAAAAATTTGTTGCTCAAAAATAACCTATCAATTCCATATAAAAAGTGTTAAGATCAGTATCGTTATTTAATCAGGCAAACCACTAATTGAATTAAAGTTTTTTGAGTCAAGTTTTTAAATTGCTTTGTGGAATGGGTTTAAGAATTAGGTCTGTTCTCGATATAAAGTGGACTCTTTTTTCTAACTAACAGACCCGATGTGCTTTGCTACTCCTTCCAAAAATAAATGAAAATGAAATTTAAGGAAATTGGTTTTTTTTTTTGTTGACATAATTTAAAATTAAATTTCAATATTATTCAGAAGCAACCGCTCAAAATAAGAGCTGGAACTGAAGATTTGAATAGCGCTACAGAGATGATTTAAACATATTTTCTGAAACTTGATCTCTAAGTTAGTTTTCAAAGATCTGCAAATTTTGCTCTGTTTTCATAAACTTCAAATTGATTCTTTAACTATAACAAAATTAATGATTTACTGGTATGAATTCCTTACCCCTTTCCCCCTCCCAATGCGGGAAAGCCTCACGAACTGCTTTATATAGACACATTTTAAGTACCGTAAAACGAGGTAGCTTTGATCAGGGGTAACTTTGACCAACAATAAATTTTTCCACATTATAATCAATAACTCAGCCTATAGTTTCAATTTTTGAAAACTGTTTTCTACGTTTGAAAGCCTATTAATTGAGTATCAATAAATAATTTGGTTTGTATTTGATGATACCAAAAACCATTTATAAGCAAACGGGTGGTTAAAAGTGAAAGTTCAACTTTTTTTTTGTATATGTATAGTTATAGTGCTATTTTTATATTCATATAATGGTAAATTTGTTATATTTCAAAAGTAAGGGCATTTTCAAGAGAAAGCCCATATTGGACAAATGGATAGGAATCCTATCAAATGATTAACTTTGAAGAAAAAATGAAAACGGAAATAGTAGGAGAATCTACAGGAATGTGTGATTGTTAAGTTTTATTTGTATTTTGAAGCTCAATCTATTAAGCAATTATTATAATTTTTGCCCCTAGATGTATGCAGCATCATTGATTTTTTACGATTATAAATGTTTTTAAAAGAAAACGTCAAAAAGCAAGGTAAAATTGATAAATTAGAATTTGTAAACAATTATGAAGGTGTTTTGTATCCTTTTTGATCAAGAAAACTCGTTAAAACCGTCAGAATAGAAACTGACCAATGTCACCCCAAAGCATCAAATTCTGAACAGAGCCGGAAACGATTTTTAAATCAAATTTAAAGGGGTCAAATAAATTTCTGCATCCATGTTTTACGTTCATAGGAGTCCGGTACTGGTTTTGAAAATATGAAACACGCCACAATCCCCTTAACAGAAAAAATAATCGAGAAATATTGAAAAAAGTGATCGATATTACCACGGATTACGGTATCTAAATAGCGTCATATTTCGCTTCATTTGTCTGATAAGTTTTCGAGATTAAAGAGAGGGTCTCAAATTATTCGTACGCAAACAACCTCTTTTATATTACATGGTTTCTATTGCTTAATAAGTACTCGATATATGCCAAAAACAGGTTGGGAAGCCCCTCTTTCACCTTCCGATCTTTAACTGCTGGAAATAGTTAGGGATCTCATTTTTTCGTCATCAAAAGATACCGTTTTTCACACTGCCAGGCAAAAGGGTCTGTTACATTCATAGAAACATATTTCTATATACCTTACCATGTCAAATTCGATTCTATTTGCTTAATTACTTCTCTAGTTAAACCAACAAAATATTATTTATCCCCACTTCCTGTGTACTCGCTGGAAGAAGAGTGTTGTTTCAAATATTCATTAAACAATTTTTCGTACCCAAATGATTTCCCATGTCGTATTTGATTCCATTTATTAGATAAGTTCTTGGTTTATGGAAAACAATTGTATGGGAGCCTCCTGAGCGCCGATGTGGTCTAGTGGATAGGCTGGCGCGAGTCTGGTATTGGTACGCCAGACGTACTGGGTTCGATTCCCGGTATCGGCAAGAAAAACTTTTGGGTTCGAATCCCATAAGCAGCCGACAGGTAAGATGTGTTTCATTATATGTTCAATCAGTTGCCAGCTGGCCAGGTATGTACACGGATGCCGGAATACCTGTAAGTATATTAGCCAACCTGATTGATTCGTTCTTCCAAAATATACCTATGTTTACGAGTTTTGATCACCGCCAGTTGTTGTTATCTTTTTAAGTTGATATTTTTGCTTCCGTTACGGCTGTCTGATTTAATTTGAATCCAAAACTTTAACCGCTTCTAACAGCTGGTGTCCAGCATTCCCGACGCCGAGAATGCTGGACACCAGCTGTTAGAAGCGGTTAAAGTTTTGGATTCAAATTAAATCAGACAGCCGTAACGGAAGCACGCGGCGATACAATTTGTAAGTGCAGAAAAGTGAAGTAATTTTAAGACATATTGTGAAAATTAAGTGTGTTAATTTAAAATTTTGTATATTTTTTACCTGAATACAGTTTTTCTGAAGATGGCTGAAAGTGTCCAGTAGGCCGAAACGTTAAGAAATTGTTATTATTTGGCTCAACAATCACCGAAAAATATCAACTTAAAAAGATAACAAAATATACCTACATCAACACACGCAATACATTCACTACATAACAGTTCGTACAAAGCCATGGGGTCCGGGTATGGTGGCGCGCTGCATTGGAGATTTGTCGAACCTAATATAATCTAAGGAATGCATGTGAACCCATACTTTGGCAGAAACTGCGGTGAATCCATGCACCCATGGTGGATTACCAACATACATACATACATACGTACAACAACTGTATGGGAGCCTCCTTTTTCAATAACTTTATCTCCAATTGATGAAGAAAGAAGACTCAAATAAGCATATAATCTTCTCTCGTATCCAAAATGCTCTTCCATGCCAAATTTGGTTCCATTTCCTCGATAAGCTCTAAATTAATGCGAAAAATTGTAAAGTATCCTCGTTATCAAAGACCCTTTGGTTTCATTTGCTGAATATGTTCTTGAGTAATGGTAAAAATAGTAAACATGGGAGCATCCTCTTTCCTTTAAATTTCTCCACTTGAAGAACAAAGGGTTCACAAAATATTATATAGTTACATTTTTTTTGTATTTGAATACCTTCCCATACGAAATTTGGTTCCATTTGATTGATTAGGTTTCCAGTTTGGCTGAAAATTGTAAAGGAGCCCCCTCCTTCTTTCTATATCCCCAATTGAAGAATGAAAGGCCACCAAATATTCATAAAATCTTCTCCGTACCCAAATACCCTTTCAAACATAATAATAATAAAAAATGTATAGAAGCCCTCTCTTCCCTTTTTTTATCTCTTGTGGTTGAAGGGAGGGGTCTTATATAATCATAAAATCATTTTTCGTATTTCAAAACCCTTCCATGCTGAATTTGGTTCCATTAGCATTATTATCGTTCCAATTTTAGTTTATGTCCAGCCGAAGCTAGGACGTTAACATTATTAGCTCTTGAGAAAGATAGCCTCCTCCTCCCTTCCTATTTCCCACACCGAGAAAGGAGGGATACCAAATATCCATAGAAACAATTCTTGTACCAAAATATCCCACCATGCTAAAAGTGGTTTGATTTGCTTGATCAGTTCTCAAGTTATGCAAACATTTGTCTTTTCTTTGAGAGACCCCCTCCTCCCATCCATTGAAGGGAGGGTTCTCAAGCTATTAAAGGAACCTTTTAATGCCTTTTAAGCACCCACTTGCCAAGTTTCAACAGACAGACAGAAAGACAGACAGACAGAATACTAGATAAAACTGTGAAATTATGATCAACTGTTTATTAAACACTGCCTTAAGCTCGTAAAAAAATACTGAGCAAGTTGAATTGATGCTGGCAAAGTTGTGGTTGACCCATCGTTGGGCGAATCAATTCTTCACAAATGATGTGCGAAAACCTTATCTTCCGTAACTGGGTTAAAAGTTTAAACAATTCGAAGTTTTCGGTGTTGAAAATAATTAAGTCTCGTTTCTAAAGATCTACTGAAATCAGAATGAAAAATCAAATCGGGAAACGGAAATAAAGAAGAAGCTGCCACTTGCTGCTTTCATTATAGAAAAGCGTGTTTTTCGAAGAAATTACCCAAAAAAAAATTGCTCATAGTCATCACTATATTTAAAAAAATCCTTAACGGATTTGAACCCTTAGAAGAAATATTGTAAAACTTTTTCTTGTTTCTCTGGAAAACCATGGAAATTTTCCGAACTGTACACGAGCTGGCATTAAAGTATTCATTTTTAACGTAGTTTTAATATGATGATGACTACAATGCATTTGATTACAAAATCATAAATATAAGTGTGAGAAGAATACAAACATTGTAGTCACGGCTTAAAGTGCTCTGCTTTTTTATATTGGTCACATTTAAAGGAAAAGACTTACTGGAAAAAATAATAAAGTGGATTTTTTCTGGCCCATTTTAATTAACTGAAGAATTTCATTGTGCTTCTGCCCGATTTAAGGTCTAATCACTTTACTATTTATGCCGTTTATTGACTAAAACAAGAAAAAGTAAACTTAATAAAAAATAGCTGAACCAAAATGTCTCAAACTTTTATCGAGACACTCCTTGAAAAAATATGGTACAGAAGCCAAGACCATTTAAAAATCATGCAAATTTGATTAAATTTGGCAGTTGAGGTCACAATAAAAGTTGTGCAAAATTTAACAAAATATATATTTTTTAAATTCAAGATTGCTCTAAACAAAAGGTTTTGAATTTTCAAAAAATTTTATAAATGTACACGTTTTTTATGATAGTTCAAAGTGAGTTTTTGATAATTTTTTTTAACTTAACTTTTACTTTCAAAAAGGTGTACATTTTCTTTTGTGAGCACCCCAAAGAGGATCCTTTGGATTAAAATCGATCGTGAGAACTCATTGAAAATGAGTTTGAAAATGTTTCGTGTTTTTGCTTAAACACTGGCGTTAGATTATGTTTATGGCCTTTGGTAGTGGTAAAATTTTTTTTAAATAATAAATTTATCAGTTTGCGATAGAAAAAAGCGATACTTTTTGACGAACCAATCTCAATAGAAATTAAATTTTCTCAATTACTTTTTTAAAACTTTTCAAATAAAAATAGTTTTTGTAGATTCGCTTTGGTTGTGTCTAGGATTCGTATTGCTGCAAAAATGTTGCAGCAAAACGTATTCCATTAAATTCCCATAAGAATTAATAATATATAAATATACGTTATCCAGAAGGTCCTGTAAAATTATGAAAAGATTTTTCTAATAATCTATAACAAACTTTTAAAAGATTCAGAAGAAACATCAAAAGATTACCTAAAATTATCAAAAAAAAATGTTTGAATAATCTGAAAAGAGTACTCCTAGTTTATTTTTAAACATTCTTTCATTTAATTTTTCAAAAAATTTCCTAAATTGTTTTTCAATTTTTCAGAGTTTTCAAAAGTTTCATCTCAGATTAAAAATGCTCAAAAGATTGAAATAAATATTTAATGGATTTATCATATTGAATATATCGGTGGAATTTTATATCCTTTGAGAAAGAATATTTGAGAATCGAAAGATTATAGACGAATAGAAGATAAGAATAAGGTAAAAGGGGTTGAAAATGAGCGGAAGGATAATTTTAATTTGAAAAATTTTTCATCACATTTAATCTTTTTGTTCCTCAGGGGCCTTTTATATTCTATCTCAAAGAATATAAATTGACGGTAATTTACTCTTCTTTTAAAAAAGATTAAAAAAATATTCTGAATAAATTCTAAACATATTGTCCATATACAAACATATATGAATATTCGATAAAACTCACAAAAATAACAAGATTTACAAAAGGATTTTCATGGGCTTAAAAAGGATTTGAAAACAATAAAAAAAAACTATTAACTTTTAACAACAGGTTCCTAAACATTCCCAAAATTTTCATTAAATTTTCAAATATTATTCCAAAAGAACGAAAATAAATTCAACAACGTTTCAGAAACATTTTATTTTTAACTCAGTCTTAAGTAATCTTAAAAAAATCTTAAATCAACTCAAAAGTAAAAAAAGTGTTTAAAAGTTTAGTGACAAAATATGAAAAAAAGAAGAAAATATCTTAAAGATTCTATAGATTGTTTGATATTCTTAAAAATTTAAAGAATCAGTTTTTTGAAATTTATCTTTTTTTGGTTAAAAAAGTTGTTAAATTGTTAAAAAAATATTTCAAAAATTATTCCAAAACTTCTCGAAAAGTCCTATTTTTATCATAATTTCGATTTTAATTTAGTTTAAAAATTCTTGAAGTTATTCAAAATATCGATTAATGCTTATTAATTGATGTTCGAAACGAATTCGAAAAATTTAAAAAATGTTTTCAGGAACGTTTTATGAACGTTTCATTCAGAGCTATTTTTAAACAATTTTCAAAACATTGACATAAAATTCTAGAATTGACAAAAATGACAAAAATGACAAAAATGACAAAAATGACAAAAATGACAAAAATGACAAAAATGACAAAAATGACAAAAATGACAAAAATGACAAAAATGACAAAAATGACAAAAATGACAAACATGACAAAAATGGCAAAAATATTCATTTGATCGAAAAACAGGCTGAAAAGGAAATGAAAATTATCTTATAATTAAAGAAATAAAAAAAATTCAAGAAAAATAATGATTTTTTTTACAAACTTTTGTAGGAAATATTGGCACTTTATCTACTTTTGATCACTTTTTATTACTGATACTTCGACAAATATGTATTTCACCTGAAATCCTTTTTCTTGAATTTCTTCTACTTTGACCAATACTTCAAATTTGACAGAAACTGGAAACAATTTGGTTGATCCAGCTGTTTCTTATTGAACGTGACTTAAATATTTATGAAACAAGAAGAGATATTGCAGGATTCAACCGCCGTAGTTTGTACAAAATTGTTATTTTGCATAAGTTCTGTCGTCCACTGATGGTTGCATTAATACGGCACTGGCTTAAAATTTT
The DNA here is from genome assembly GCF_029784155.1 of Uranotaenia lowii. Classification (NCBI taxonomy): domain Eukaryota; kingdom Metazoa; phylum Arthropoda; class Insecta; order Diptera; family Culicidae; genus Uranotaenia; species Uranotaenia lowii. Next base: position 178,351,203 of record NC_073692.1, on the reverse strand, counting down.
ACGAGCTCTGGACGTAGCAAAAATTTGTTGTTTGAAGTTCAGTTTATATGACTGATTTCTGGACAATACTTCTAGCCTCTCAGAGACAAATTCACTGGACATTTCAGCAATCTACACATCTAATTCGTGTTTTTCGATCATGTGCTTCACTCCAACACTTAGTTTTAATTTTTTAGACATTATTGACAGTGTTTTTTTACTTTTTTTCCACTTACGCATAGGAATTATTGGTACAACAACGGATTTATCAGCTGTCGCTGTATAATGATGGATTTTGAAGGAAACTGTACAACATTATTTTTGTATCTTGAATATCTTGGAAATGCGTTAGTATTAAATTTTGACATATATAGGCAGAAAAGTACTTTTTACTGGCCAATGTTGCATGTCTAATCAGTAGAAACTTAGTTATCACCAGAGATAGTGTCCTACTTCTAAATAAACTAAGCTTCAGAAGTGATTTCAAATAATTCGTTTTAATAACATGTTTAAAGGATCCTCGATAAAATAGTTTGAAATTAGAAATTAGAAAATGAGCAGCATGTCAATTTAAAAAAAACTTTTTCTCTACAACAATCACACGAAGACATGATAGAACACGAAAAAAATTAATTTAATTTAGGATTGCAATAGTTTAAACTTCTAAACTAATATATAATGTTAAATAGTTTATTTCTTCCCAAAAGACCAATGCTAATGTTTCATTTTTTTTTCTCTCCATTTCAGAGTTCCGAACGAAACTGTCACAAATCCCAGCATAAAAAACGTCCCCAACAGTGGCAATAAAAATGAAGGAAAGCCACAAAAAAGGTGGCAACTGAACTGAAACTAATCCATAGGTGGATCGTAAAATTCTAATTCCATCTAAAAAGAATAGGTACGACGCTAGACAATTTTACTATTGTACCGAAATTGACTTAGTCGGTCTGACTATCTGGGGCAAGTGTGAACGAGAAAGGAGCTCAGCGAGAGAAGAGAACAGCAACAACTACAACAACAGCAGATCGACAATAACCATAAAGGTAAATTATGTGGATTATCTTGGACGATTTGACTGTCTCTGTTTTGTTCCGATCGAAATTTCTATTTTTCGTTAGGGAATTACTCGGTTAGGAACTTCATCGACAATTGATGCTGTCAGTATGCAAATTTAATGGCTATTTTAGCTGTTCATCAATTGATTCTTCCACTTTTTAGAGAATGAATTAAAAGCTGAAAAAAAATGGGTGTATAAACAAAGTTGGTTTGTGATGGCAAGTGTACAAAAATTGTCCGTTTCTGGTAAAATTTTCGAAAATAAAAGAAAACAAAACCACAAAACTAATTGATTAAATTCAATTCCACCCGGAAAGCTTCCCATGAATTCTTCAACAGATTGTTTCTTCGGAAATGAAAATCAGCATTCTCCCTGTGGCGCCGATTGAGGCATCTTTTTGTTACCAAAGAAATGCGAGTAAACTTATTTCGGATTTTTTTTCTTGGCTCTCTCAGTCTTAGCTTCTTAGACTTACGCCAATTCAACAACCCACTTGTTTTGTCTAAATTGGAGCCGATCGAAATCCTGGAACCTGCAGGGCTGGATAATCTAATGATTTCATTTCCCTACACCCGGATCAATTTTCACTGTTTCTTGCTAGCAGCCCCGAAAGGAAAACTCCTCACTCCCATCTACATACAAGCCTCTACCGCGGGCTGGCTGTGTGAAAGTGTATTGATAAAATTCAATTTCCGTCGAGAGAAAGGAAAATTTGTCCAATGTTATTTCTAAATAAAACCTTCGAAAACACTGGGAGGAACAATAATTATTTTAAGTTAAAGAATGAAAATGTTTTTTTTTTTCATCACATCAATATTAAAGTTTTTAAATTGAATATTCTTAAAAATATTGAATAGCTTAGCGTGTTATTATTAAATTAAAATAACCGATTTAAAAAAATGGTGTTCAAATTAAAAATTGGTTCTTTACGAAGCGTTCGAAAGTTTTCCATCTTTAACATACTATCATTGGCAAACATACTTTGAATATTTTAAATTTTAACTGAATTTTTCTGAAATGAGTACCTTAGGCTGCCCCCACTTTTTGTATGAGAAATCTCAAGCTTGTTAAATGCTATGCGCTGCAGGCTTAAATTGATCCTAGGCCTTTTACAAAGCCTCATGCAAAATTTGGGCCTGATCAGATCACGGGAAAGGGTCACTCAACGAGCCTGAAGTTTGTATGCAATTTTAAGACATTTTGTTCGGGAGGAACATAAAAATCTTATTTTTTATCAATAACTAGCTGACCCGGTGCGCATTGCTACACCTTGCAAAAATAAATGTAATTTGTGAAGATTTATTAAAATTTAGATTTTTGTATGAATTTTTTTTTTAAATTAAACCTCATCATGGTTTAGAACCAACAACTTCGAAATGAGAGCTACAGCTGGAGCTCCGTATTGCAATTCAAAGATGGTATATATTATTTACTGAAAAAATCCCTAAACTTGTTTTTCAAGATCTGAAATTTGTACTCTGTTCTTATAGCTTCATAATGACTCAAATAATGTCAATATTTATGGATTTTCCACCTTTTTCCCAAAGTGGGAAGTTACGAACTTCCATAAAAACATTTGTTACATCTATTTTTGAGTTAACAACACTTATCATGGTTTGAGAATTATCGATTTTATACAGTGCAATTTTTTTTATAAATTTATTAAAGCAAAAAATATCAGTTGCAGCAGTAATAATTTCTCCGCGTTTTTTATTTTCTCTTTAAAAGTCAAATATTCAAAAATGTTGGCAAAAACAAATTTCTAAGTTAACATTTGTCCCGTATATTGGGGTAAGTGTAAATGCAAAGCTTATTTTTAGATGCGTCAAAGTAATGGCTTCAAAATGGGTTTAATACGTATATCTGTTTGTTTGTTTTATCAAGTTTCATAGATATATCTGCAGTATTCCAGCAGTATAAATTTATGTTTGTTATTCCACTTTTAACGATTGCTGTTTAAAGCAAATAACCTTCATTTACAAAGACATTCAAGAATTTTAAATATCCGCTTCAGTTTCAACATTCGGAATACCCCTTCTGGTCTCTCCAACATATTGAATCATTTTGAAGATGAATTTCATAAAAGTTCGACGTTTGCCCTTGCCCCACCGTGTAAGTTGACAGGAGGGAATATTGTTTTAAACACTTCAAAAGTATGCTAAAAATTTCTCATAAAAATTTTGCTTTCAGTTGAATATCAGTTCTTAAGTCTCATTTTTCAAAAAAGAGGCGGATCAAAAGTCTCTTTTATGCAGCCATGTAACACAAAAACACTTTCATGTTAAGTACGTACTTGAATTGGTATGTATAAGCAAAAACAACGATGTTTTTTTTCAGGATTATTTAAAATTAAAAGGTTCCTTTTTCATTTCTAAATTCGTTTCAGTTGTGTATTTGGGCCGAAGTAACAATTTAGAGAAGAAAACATAATTTTTTATTTTTTTGTAACAGAGAAAAGTTGAACGTTTGAACATGCTCTAGTGTTCCTTGAGTGAAAATTCTTTTGAAAAATGAATTCCCTCACTTTTGGTCAATAAAAATCAGTTTATTTCACTGATACCTTTCACTAATGAACACGTCAGTCCTATCTTATCTAATTTAAAGAAAAGGCTCTTGATCAGTTCATGTTTCGGATAGCATTTTTTGATCTTCTTTTTCAGTTAAATACATTTTTACATGTTCAACATTCCGATCTACCTCTGTAGAAAACATCTTATTCATATTTCTGTTATCAATATGATTCAAAAATAAACTTGTACGAAAAATGGGTTAAAAAATTGTATGTACATTCATTACTTTCAGTTTTTTTTTTCAACTGTCCGCAAAGTGTCATACCATTATTTCATTAGCATCAGAACTAAATTTATATTTTTTAGACAACAAATGCTATCTGGACAACAAATATGGAAGTATTTTTGCAAATCTTTCAATTGCTTTTGATTCGATTGATAAAATACCAATCCGTGTCACATCTAGGCGTCATTTATTTCCACGTGCTATGCAGGTACAATTAAGCAAGAAAAAACACATCTAGGTTGCATATCGCCCCCACGTGCATAAGAAATATAGGTAGGTACTTGGTTGAGAAACAGGCGCCTAATTGTGAAATTTTTCCAGCGATCAATGAACATGGTTTGGTATGTTACTATGCTTTGGTTACTATCCACTTGCGACGACATTTGCTTGACCATAGAGACGAAAAATAAACCCCTCAAAGAAAAGAAAATCTCTAAAAATGAATGCCATGCCTTTTCAATTTAAGATTTTGGCAAAAAAAAAGTATATGTTTTATTCGATCGGCAAAATGTCAATCTGGGTCACATCTAGGCGTCATTCATAACCATGTGCTGTACAAATGAGCTAGGAATCAAGTAGAAAAAAAATCACATCAAGGCTTCATGTGGCCATCCCTTGCATTAAAAATATGCTTGGCTGAGAAATACGCGCCAAAATATTCCCACTGATCAGTATGCTATGACATGGTTACTATCCTCTCGCGACGTTGGCGCGCGACGCCTCGACCATGGAGACGAAAAACAAACCGCCCAAAGGAAAAAAAATCTCGAGAAAATGGATGTCATGACTTTAATCTGGTTCGAAAAACTACAAACTTTGTATGGGAGCCCTCCCTCCCTTCAGTCGGATGGGGTTTTAACTATTATAGAAACCATCTCCGGCCCCAAAAACCCTCAGATGCCAATTTTGACGATGATCGGTTCAGTAGTTTCCGAGTCTATAGGGAACAGACAGACAGAAAAACATTCATTTTTATATATATAGATTCTGGTCTCCTTCGGCCGATTTTTTTTTGAAAACAAGTTTTTTTAAAGCCTAAACTTTGACAACTATTTCATCCCACTTTAAAACTCTTAAATATCTTTATTCCTTTTTTCTTATATCAGATTTGGGAACAGAAAACGTACAAAATCATCAAACATCTGAAATTGGTGTACAAGCCATATGGCATTTCTGGCCTTGCAAATCTGGCAAAAATTTTCAATTTTCATTGGTTTTCAATGGATTTTTCTATTTAAAAATGTGTGTTGTGACCATGGCCGTAGGAACGGGGGGGGTTTTGGGGGTTAAACCCCCCCCCATGAGCGTCCAAAAAACAAGCGAGGTATTACACTCTACACTCCAAATTACAAATAATTACCAATTATAATAATATCGCTAAGTTTTTCAAGAGAAACAATCTAGACTAAAGCCTATAGCCAAAACCTCAAAAACCCATCCCAAGTTCAAAATTCAGCAACAGTTTCCCAAAACTTTCTCACTTGTTCATAGGTTGCCAGGTTTTTCATCACGTATTAGGGCCAGATAAATCCGGGCTAGTTTATATAAAAACCTTGCAAAATCCGGGTAGTGGATTGAAAAATTGTCGACCAAAATCCGAGCAATATCCGGGCAATTTTGGACAAAACCTAGGAATTACTCATCAAAAATCAAGAAGAAAGAAAAAGATGAAGAAATTAAAAATTTGAACGCATAAATGGAAAAAATTAAAACACAATTTGTTTTTATTTATTTGATTTGAGAATGAGAATGAGATTTAAGCCGGGCCAAATCCGAACTTTTCTAATGTGATCCGGGAAACCGGGTCGAACCGGACTTTTCCCTAATTTTATATTAATCATCCAGGCCAACCCGATTGAAACTGGCCAATCTGGCAACCTTGTCTTAGAAATTCAGGTCTGAATACTAAATTTTAAATTGAACCCATTTTCTATTTTTGAGGCTCTGGTTTCATATCCCCACAGCCAAAATTGTATTTATACATATTTTCGTATTTCGGATTCTTTATCAATTTTAGGATTCTTGATTTTCAGTTCGAATAATCATAAGAAATTGGGAATGAAAAGCTGTTTTTAAATCCTGGTTCAAATTTGGTTTTGCATTTCATATCAAATTTGAATCATGTTGAAAATCGTATACATTTTCAATGTTTAGATAATAGATTTCCGAATATGAAAACAAAAATTGTTTTACATTCAAATTTGAAGTTTTTAAAGCTCTTAAGTGGCGATCCGAAATTGAAAACTTAGATTTAGATTCATCATTTGAAATTCACATTCTTATTTAGATTCACAAAACAGATTAAAAATAAATAATTGAAATAATGAATGAAGATTAAATGTGCTCAACAGAGTTTAAATAAAAGATTCATGAATGAGTGCTTTTAAAATGGCTCAAAAAATTCTGATCTGTAATAAAGATTCGGAAACGTATTTTTTGTACATTTCAGAAATCGTACAGAAATTCGGAAATAGATTCAATTTTTAAATCAGGTTCAGAATTCAGGTTTAAAATTTAAAAAAAAGATTTAGCTTATGAATGAGTTTTTTAATCATCATAAAATCACAATTAGGTATAATGTTTATTTTTGTTTGTTTTGATCACCGCACTTCCTAATGATCCTTTTCCTTCCTTTTATTTTTTTACTAATGATCACCGAGAAACATCTATAAAAAAAGATCGTAAATATAAGGTAGAAATTGAGTTAATTTTCTAAGTTTTGTTTTATGCAAAAAATCTCAAATAATATTTAAAAAAAAATCATCCACACGATTTTCATAATGGAATTGATTCTTTATGAAAAATATTTGCTGTTAAGAAAATGTGTACCTGATCTTCACGTAAAATATTTGCACAAAATTCTATATTTTCTCGCTGTATTTTTCTAATATTTTCACGGTGTATTTTTAACATTATTAATATTGCAGTTTTTTAAAAGCCAAGTTTCAAAATTAAAACATAATTTAAGTTCAAGTTTACATCAAGCAAATTTCATCCGATTTTTTATCTCTTACTGTCTGTTGGGAAAATTTTATTTATTTTCATCAAAAGTGAGAAACTTGGAACTTGCAAAAGAGTTTAAAGGTAAAAGTCAGTCACCAAAACCCCCCCCATGAGTCGGTTCTTCCTACGGCCCTGGTTGTGACGTACCATTTTCCTGACTGAAATACAAATCCAATGATGAACTTTTGATGATTTTCTCGAAAATTTCAAACAACTTATAATGAGAGATTAATCACCGTAATTTATGATTGATGCTTAATTTTTTGACCTTATCAGAGAAAAGTGATGTCTTTTAAAGTAAGAAACTCATAAAATTATAAAAAAAAATTTACAGAGAAAAAGTTATAAGAAACGAACGATGGTCAAAATGAGCGGGTAGAATTTATTTAACACGTTCGTTGCCACGCTCATTTTGGTAGTTTTACTAGCCGGGTACTAGACAAATTCTCGAAGTGAGAAAATAAAGAAGGAGAGCTCAAAAATTTGAATCAATCTGAAGTGAATTTAATTTGAAATTTTTGATGACTATTCAATCTAATTAAAGGAAAAATCATCACAGAAAACCATCATAGAATTTTCGGGTAAAATCCCAAAAAGTCAGAATTGTATTTCGCAAAAAACATAAAATTTTTTTTTTGACAACCTTAGTTGCAGCTCTTTTTTAAAAGCGGTTGCTCCTAAATTATGTATGTTGAAATTTGAACTAAAATACTGCCTACGAAATAGAACTAATGTCATTTATTTTTGGAAGGTGTAGCAAAATACACCTGGTCAGCTAGTTTTTAAATGAAATTGACTCCGGTATATAGAAAACTAGTAACAATTTTATGATTATCTTTCATACATTTCGAGTATTTATTCAAATATCTTTATCATATGTAAATTTTGATTGAAAGGCATTACAATATCAGTGACAAAATTCTTATCTAAAGTGAAATGTTCGGAAAATTGAAGATATAATGTCTAATTAACCCCTGATTCATCTTTATTTTGTAGAAAATCTTGAAAAAAGTTAACTTAGACTTCAATACTGATGTTATGAAATCGCTTGGTACATCTTTGTACCTGAAAATGATCACATTTTCATATGTGATGAAAGAAATTAGAGAAACATGAACTATCAAAGAACGAAAGAACATAAGCCGTAAATATCATGAAAATTTCGAAAAAGATACAACGGCTCACCGACAGGACTTGAACCTGCAATCTCCGCTTCGGTACAACGGCGCGTTAGCCAATTCCACCACGGTGAACGTGATGGAACCGGCGAACACGAGCAATCGAGCTCTGCCGATCAACTGCTGGACCTTCTATCGAAACACCATGTATATCCCGCATGTGATCTTTCACAGATCAATAGAGATCAATAGAGGGAAAGATCACATGCGGGATATACATGGTGTTTCGATAGAAGGTCCAGCAGTTGATCGGCAGAGCTCGATTGCTCGTGTTCGCCGGTTCCATCACGTTCACCGTGGTGGAATTGGCTAACGCGCCGTTGTACCGAAGCGGAGATTGCAGGTTCAAGTCCTGTCGGTGAGCCGTTGTATCTTTTTCGAAATTTTCATGATATTTACGGCTTATGTTCTTTCGTTCTTTGATAGTTCATGTTTCTCTAATTTCTTTCATCACATATGAAAATGTTAACTTAGACTTGAAAATTTTAAACAATTATAAACCAATCGCATGTGATTTTCCCCGAGTAACCGCTATGGAAAATGGAGTTATGGCTGTTTTTGCCCTCAATTTATCTACCTTTTTCAAATTCATTCCGAAAAATAATGTGAGGACTAGAAAATTTCAAACAAAATCAAACAAACCTTGTGATATTTTTCTGAGAAAGCGAATGATGGCTGTTGTATCCATCGAGCGCATTGAAAATTGTGTAATAGCCGATTCCTCTTCATATTTCGATGAATTCAGAAAGAAACATGTCCGGATTGTAAAATTTTCAAAACTAAAGCTTGTGTCTTGTATATATATTTTTTTCTGGCAACGTACACATAGGAAAATGAAGTTATGGATGTTTTTTCCTACAATTCTTCTACATTTATCAATAAATTAATTAAGAAAAATCAATTTCCAAACTCAAACATTTTGAACTAAATTAGGCCTACCATGCTGAGCCGTTTCAATTAAAAAAATTACAAAAAAAGAGAACTGTTTCAGGTACCGCATCCATCGGAAATGGAGGTTTGGCTGTTTTACCATAATTCCATATCATTCGATTCAAAAATTCTAAGTGCGAACATGCTTTTCTCAAAATGAATTGACAAATGAAGGGGAATCTCTGGTAAAATAGCTTTAGCTCTATTCTCCTGCTTCAAACAGCCATCATTCGATTCCTCGAAAAAAAAAATCACACAAGATTCGTCTCATTTGTTTCAATATTTTCAAAACTGAAGACGAAACTTTTTCTTAACAATTTAAAAATGTTCGGGATTTGATAATAAAACAGCCATAACTCCATTTTCTGAAGCGCCTGGTGGTTCAAATAGGCTTCAGTCGATTTCTTGAACAAAATTTCCACAAAAATGTCACATTTGCTTCTAAATTTGCAAGTTTGCACATGCTTTTCCCGAACTATTTGAAAAATATAGGGGAACTATGAGTAAATCAGTCATGACTTCTTTTTTCGAAGCCGCTCAACCAGCTTTCGTTTGATCTCACGTAAAAAATCAACCAAGATAGGTTGCATTTGATTCGAAATTTATAAGTCCGAACATGCCTTTTTCGAACTATTTGAAAAAATGTAGGGAAATAGAGGAACAGTTAAACATAAATCCATTTTTTTAAAGCATGCGGTTCCTCAAATAGCTGTCCTTTGATGTTTTAAAGCACAATGTACACAATATGCTTTTTTCTACATTTACAGAAAAATATTAGGGAATTGAGGGCAAAATCAGATATAACTCCATCTTCCGAAGCGTGCATTCGATTCCTCGGGGAAAATCACACACGGTTAGACTGTTTTTGTTTAAAGTTCATAATCCAAGTTAGTTTTTTAGAGGATTTTTTTACAAATTATAGGAGAATTGGGGTTTTTCCATTTGAGAGTATGTCCAATCGACTTTCTGGACATTTTCTCTTCTGCTAAGTTTTTCTTTCATTGGTTTAGTTTATGTTGGACGGAAGATATTGAATTTCTTCGCTGTTGGTTGATACGCTTTTTAGCTCATATTCCGTTTAGTTAAAAAAATTTTTTTTGATATTGGAGTAAATTTCAGTTAAAGTGGAATAACACTTTAACCTTACGATAGTGCCACAAAACTTCTTTCACTTTATTCATCTTTATTCAACTTTATTTTATTAACCATATTATAAAATTTGAAAAAATAATTCGCTCACATAAAATATTTGGGATAAACTCATCCTAACTCTGGTCTGTCCTGAAACAAAACAAAAGTCCTAATCCTGAGCCTGTTTAAGATTTCGTCCATTCATCTGATACCTATCCATGCATTCATACGTTATTCAAAAATCAAAGTGTAGCATGTTTTTCGAATACATTCCTGAGTTATGCAATTGTTGGAAAAATTGTGAAAAAATCATGATCCATGAAGATTTTCGTAGAACAAAAATGTTTGGAATCATGAAATTAAGCTTCTGTAAATTTTTCAGCGAGAAGAAATGGGTTCAAAAAGGGTTATCCCGTATTTTGGATTCTTATCCTAGATTCTGGATCCAAAAAAAAATCCTACTGGGTTCAGTTAACTTTTATTTGATGTTAAAAAGCTTGAATGAATCTTCTTTATTTAGGGTGCTCCACAATTTTAACCTCTACGCTCCATGCTTGAGACTGTTAATTTGAAAGGGATTTTTTAATATTACTGCTAAGAATGTTAATTTATTTGGACAGACTATCAATTGGTCGGTTTTTTTTGAATTTTTTCCGAAATATAACGGTCAATTGTTTGTTTTGTTCAAGTCTATATTTTTCAATAATCGAACAAATTTTTGATCTTTGGATAAGCGAAAAATTATGTCTTAATCATGAGTGGATAAGATTTTTATCAAAATTTCCTCATAATGATGCTAGCAGTATGGAAAATTAGAATCATCTGCAATATCAGTAATAATTATCCTATTATTTTTTCAGATTGAATTTTGTTTCAATATATGTATCATCCGGGTCTACTAAAATATCCATTATCTAGAATTTTGTGATCTCTTTAAAAAACTTGCAAATTTTTTCCTTAGTAATTTTGCTTAGTCTCCCACTGTTCTCTCGGATCAATTTATTGTCGATTCATTTCATTTTTTCACGGAATTGTTCCAATCGCTCCAGCTTTTTAATCAACATGAGAGCATTCGACACAGGCCACGGAGTTCGGCGGAAATCGAATTGAGCCTAGAGGTTGCTCGAGCTGAAATATTATGAAGCTCCCTGTTTTTCGACAGCCATGAACTTGAAGTCACCTCGAGTTGGTTAGGTTCGCATTTTTACGCTTGAAGAAAAAAGTGGAAGGGAAATCATCGTCTTAGCATGTACTTTACCGATACTACCTTGTTGACTTCCTCCAGGCAGGCAGCGGCCGGGAAGAAGAATTTGAGTTTTTCCAGGTTCTTCTCTTTCCCCGTGTTTTACCGGTAGAGTTTGTAAATTTATACCCACTTTCGCTTTCAAACGATTCGATTTGGACAAACTAGATCCCACCTCGTTTGGATCTTCGAAAAGATGCTTCTGTCCGTTTCGGGTCTTGTCCTAGTCCTGATCCTAGGGCTCCATCAATTTGTCATGGGGCTGTAATCCGATAAGAAAACGAGCAGATTACCTGGGTTGTTACTTTATTTCGTCGGCCTGGTTTGGTTTGAGGATTGGTGGAATAGACAAGACGATGTTATTTTTCGTTACCGGGCTTCCTAACTTTTTCGTGGGGTGAAATGGAAATCAGCTTTGGTTGTTGAAATTTATGAGGCGATTTACAAGGTTGAGTTTTTTTCTCTCTCTCTCTCTATCTTCCTATCGTTGCTCGGAAAAATGGTTAAAGCAACAAGGTGCTCCTAGAATTTAGCCTCTAACCTTAAGTGGCTTTTCATTTTATGAGGGGACCAAATTAAATTGCTGCCCTAGCGGGACACAATATGGAGCAGAAATTTGAGACGTACCATCGTTATGAGGAGTTTATTCTTAGTTTTTTTTCTAAAAAAAATTATTACTCGAATAATTACGAAGAATCCAACGACTTGGTGTTGAATATTTCAATCAAACACTGCCAAACATCCTCTTAAAAAAAATTTCTGGATTTTATCATCTGTTAAGAATAAATAATGTTTACAGCTTCTTCCAAACTATTCTGGTTGCAAACATAAGATTTACGAACAATTAATTATATTTAGGTAAATTATTTTTGAAATTTCTTTTAAACAATTACACATATATAAGCTCATTAAAATGGATATTATTGCAGTTTTTTTTATTTATAAAAGATGAATCCCTTCCATATCTAAATGGTAAAAGTATCTTTTGATGAAATGGTTCATGAAGCAAAACTTAAAATATTTACTTCACAGTAAGCTTAGAACTGTGTAATGCATTAAAATTTTGTAAGAAATTACACAGGAGATCAGCTTTTTGGTGGATACGTTTAAAAAACTGATTCTGAAAGTTATTTGGCATCCTGTACACAAATCTTTCGTCAAGTTTTGTTTAACATCTCTTGATGTCGAGTCGTGAATTTATCAATTTTGAGTTAAATCAATCATTGAACGCTTTAAGAAAAACTAAACCTGAATTTGAATCTTTTTGCTATCCATAATTCAGTCAATGTTGCCCAGATATTTTTAATTCAGATGTGCTTCAAAAAATTTAATTTATCAGTTTTTTTTAAATTTGAATGATAAGATCTACAACGTTTTCTGACATCATTGAATGAAGTTTTTGAGTATTGAGACAAATTAACACAAACAAAAACTCCATTACATTTTTCTCAGAAGGGTAAAATTATCCGTAGTCTTGGGAAAAGTTTATCATTGAATTAAAAAAAATCACATTTTAAATACAGTCGATCATGGATAAGCAAGACACCCCTATAAGTGAGAGAAAGTCCAAAAATTATTATAGTACGAAGGTTCTTCAAGTAAGAAAGTAAAACCTCTATAAGCGAGAGTCCTTGTCTCAAATTTTCTCAGCTAAATAAACCAAGAAAATCACAAAAAAACTCATTTTCTTTCTTGAGTTTTGCTATAAAAATGACATTAATGTATCACTAAAAAATCTGAAAAATAGTGTTGAAACTTACGGTTTTCTTTGCTAGCAGCAAGCAGCAACTTCTGCTCCCACGAGCAGAACCAAAACAGTTTGTTTTGGTTCCGCATGCTTTGAGTCAATTCGCAATTGAAACAATAGCGGTGATGATTGAAGATGACAGCTGGTGATGATAAACACGGTATAAATGTGTACATCATCACACGGTCAAGCGAGACAACACAAATTGGGTTCGTGGTAACACAACAGTGTTGCCAGATATTCTGGGTAAGAATATCAAAGTACTCATTGAGAAATGAGTACTTTCCCGGTTAGGGAATATAAGATGTGGAAGTGACAATTAGCTATCGCTAATTAATGTAGTTGAAATCTAGTGACATCATAGACGAAACATGAATAAAGATAACTCTATTCCACCACTGAAACCTGCGTTTTTCAACAGGTTATGGGCCCAGATACGTCTGGATTTTTGGAAATACGAGTTAGTGAGAGGGGTACTCTCAAGTTTACCAGACTTGCGGTTAGCAAGTGCTTCAGCAGCCAGCGCAGTAGGACCAGCCGGGTCGAGGGGCCAGCCACCAGCCAGAGGATCACCGCAGAAGGCCAGCCAGCTGATGAAGGACCGCCAGCTCAGAGACCAGCCAGCGAGATGTCCGAGGCCAGCCGAGAGGTTCCGTCAGAGGTCGAGTCCGGGGAGGTTCGTGGACCGAGAGGGTTACTCTCGATGCCGTCACGAGCCACGCTGCGGTTAGCAAACGTGAGCTCACGTCCGACGGCCGGGAGGAGTCTCAGGATCCGCAACCGGGCTGCGCAGAGAAGGGCAGGTCCAGCTGCAGCAACACCTCGGATTAATTGGGTGGTGCTGATAGCCGAGAGGGTTACTCTCGTGCTTTTGTTGTGCGCTATTATCAGCAGTTATGAGCTGATCCATGCGCAGAGGACCATCAGCGCAGAAGACCATCATCACAGAGGCCACGAGATGCTCCAGGTCAACCAGAAGGTGTCATTGGAGTTCGAGGCTGTGTCGGGTTCTGAAAGGGCTACTCTCGATGCCGACACAAGTCGCGCTGCGGAGAGCAGCGTGATTTTATTTCCCACGGCCGGGAGGAGGACTCTCGGGATCTGTAACCTAGATTGGTCAGGTCCGAATGCTCCAGATGGAGTATTAGCCACGATTGGAGGTTGGAAGAAGCTGTTTGCCGAGAGGGATACTCTCGTGATTTGGAGCTGCGCTGCGGTTAGCATGCGTGTGTTCATTAGACCGCTGCAAAAAATGACTTTTTGCTCCCATATGTTTTTTCGATGCCTTTTGGGTCACCAAGCATCAGTGTAAAATTTGAGATGATTTGGTTGATTCCTGAGTTAGCGCAACGCGTTTCAATTTTGTATGGAAATTTGTATGGAAGAAGAAATTTTTGCACATTAAATCATCCAGAAAATTCAAATAAGCTTGAAATGAAATCGGTCTTTAATTTTTGGTTTTGACTATTCTTAAGCTTCATTTTTTGCTAACTTTACAAGCAGCTAAGAATTTCATGAAACAAGTTATAACCATTTCAAAATACAAAATCTGAATCCATTGAACAGTATTTAAAAATAGCAGGCTTTGCTTGCTAGAATTTTTAATAATTTCATGAAATATTTTTGCAACTGTTATACAAATCAATATATTTTCTGGCTATGCAAAGCAGTTTTTTGAGATTTTTTATTCTCATCCTACGGCTTCACAGCTTTCAAATAAGCAGTCAAAAACGCTAAAATTAAAAAAATAATTTTGAATACAAAAATTTTGCATAACATTGTATATCTTTTCTGGAGTAAAAGTTAGGTTTGTGGTTTGTTCACATGAATTGTACTGTAAGAATCAAGGAATATTTTTCATTCAAAGTTATATTTTTTGGAACTTTCAGTACAGCTCTGGCGATTTTTGAATGAAAAATTTCGATTTTCCATACAAATTTCCAAACAAAATTAAAACTCGTTGCGCTAATTCAGGACTGGATGGATCGCTTAAAAAAAAATTATTGCTATTTCTGGCAGCAAAAACAACCAAAAAAAGTTATGGGAGGTGTAAATATTTAAGAATTTGAAATTTTCATACAAAGCTTGCAGCGGTCTAGTGTTCATCATCGTTTGTTGGAAAGAATTTCGAGCGCGTTGTAGGAGATGGTTTGGGCGACAGTTAGTTGCCAGCAACCTCAGCAATGCATTAGATCCAGATGGGTCGCATGCTGCTGAATGTTGCCTCCCAGATTTCCAAAGTGGTCAAAGCGTTGATGTAACGGGACGAATGTCCACAAAGAGGTTTGAGAGGGTTACTCTCGAGATGTGGAGCTATGCTGCAGTCAGTATCTCAGATCTCATCCAAGCCAGAAGTTTATTTTTTCTGTGGCTTTGGAGGCGATGTTTCGGGCGACGGTTAGTTGTCAGCAACGTATCAGAACCAGATCGGGCTCATGCTGCTGAACGTTGCTCTCCGGCTTTTTGGAGCGCTCGAAGCGTTGAAGCAGCGGAACGAAAGTCTATGAAGCTGCAGTTCGAGAAAATTATTCTCGTGCTTGGTAGCTGCGCTGCGGTTAGCATGCGCAAGCTTTTATTCGACGGTTGGAAGTTGTTCCGGGTGCATCGAAGGAGATGGTTTGGGCGACGGTTAGTCACCAGGGATTTCAACCACTCCTTGATTTCTGAGGCATTATGGACGGGTGCTGCCGGACGAAGTCTTGCTTATTCTCGGAGGCATCGAGAATTAGCAGTATTAGAGATCATACAAGCCTACAGTTCGATTTTTCTGTGGCTTAGGAGATGTTTTAGGCGTCGGTTAGTTGCCAGCAACTTCAGCAACGCATCAGAACCAGATCGGGCTAATGCTGCTGAACGTTGCTCTCCGGTTTTATGGAGCGCTCGAAGCGATGAAACAACGAAGCGAAAAGCCATGAAGCTGCAAGTCGAGAGGATTATTCTCGTACTTAGTAGCTGCGCTGCGGTTAGCATGCGCGAGCTTGTTTTCGGCGGATGGTTGATGTTTCGGGTGCTTCGGAGGAGGTGGTTTCGGCGACGGTTTGTCGCTAGCGAAGTCAACCAGTTCTTTCTGCGGATTCCTGCCGAGAGTGCAGATTCTCGAAGTCATCGCGAAATGAAGGCTTTGAGAGGGAATGCGAAGAACGCGGAAAGAGGTTGTTTATCTGAGGCTACCAGAAAACAACGTTCGAGAAAGCAACATGCTTTTCGTTCGCGTGCTGAGGTTATCAGCCACTGGAATCAACGAAGCGTCGGATCCGGTGCCAGCCAGCATATGGCGCGAGACGAGAGCGACTACGAGAGTAACGATGGCGAAGATGACGATGATGATCAAGATTCCGTCAATCCCGAACCGGCCAAGAGACGCAGCCAGCGAACAGGAGAAGCTAATCAACGCTACGTGGCTAACGTAGCCGCTGATGATGAAGAAGAGCAACTTCGAATCGTCAGCAAGCTTATGGGCCAGAGGGACTGCTTTTTCCGGAAGACCACCGCAGCCATGAAAGAGAACGAGATTCGGGCTGAACGAAGTGAGGTTATCACTGAGCAGCCGTTCTACGATTTGATCGGTTGTTTGCTGTTTTCGAGGCCGAACATCAGTGCTGCGGTTAGCGTACTAAGCAGCTATCGAGCAGCCCTAGATGAGAGCGAGATTTGGGAAGCAGTTAGCTGAACCCAGGTTACAGGAAACACATTGTCTGTCTGAGACGAATTTTCGATGGACGCAGCTGAACAATGGTGAGGTTATCACCAAGCAGCCGTTCAACGATTTGATCGGTTGTATACAGTCATCAGAATATCAGTGCTGCGGCTAGCGTACTTAGCAAATACCAGGCCAGCCCGGCGGATAGGCATTGGCTAGACCTGAAGCATGTTCTGCGGTACCTTCGAAGTATGACCGATATGGCGATGGTATACCGCAGATACGCGAACACGAATAAACATCGGGAATCTTACTTCGTGGTCAACGAAACGTCAGCAGACGGTCAGTCTGTCGTCGACCGAAGCTGAGATAGGAGCCCTTTGCCATGCGGCCAAGGAAGGTTTGTGGTTAACAAACTTCCTTGGTGAATTGGGTGTGGTTAGCACTCCTTTCACGTTAATGGAAGACAACATCCCTTGCATCCAGTATCTGGAAAAGGCGCGGACTCATCAGCGACATCATAAGAAGCGGTCAGCTATCTTTGCGACACATCTCTACTGAGGATCAGCCAGCTGATGCGTTCACGAAGGCGTTACCAAGGGCGAGGCACGTGAAGCTGTTCAGCATTCTCAATCTGCGAATTGAGGGGAGGTGTTGAAACTTACGGTTTTCTTTGCTAGCAGCAAGCAGCAACTTCTGCTCCCACGAGCAGAACCAAAACAGTTTGTTTTGGTTCCGCATGCTTTGAGTCAATTCGCAATTGAAACAATAGCGGTGATGATTGAAGATGACAGCTGGTGATGGTAAACACGGTATAAATGTGTACATCATCACACGGTCAAGCGAGACAACACAAATTGGGTTCGTGGTAACACAACAGTGTTGCCAGATATTCTGGGTAAGAATATCAAAGTACTCATTGAGAAATGAGTACTTTCCCGGTTAGGGAATATAAGATGTGGAAGTGACAATTAGCTATCGCTAATTAATGTAGTTGAAATCTAGTGACATCATAGACGAAACATGAATAAAGATAACTCTATTCCACCACTGAAACCTGCGTTTTTCAACAAATAGTTATTAGGGTAGATGATGAAATTGTTTTATCCAAACTTCACAAAAGACAAGTAAGATTTCTGCCTTTTTTATCACTTTGAAAATTTTATTCTTAAATTTTGTGATGCAAGTCACATTTAAGCAATTCGTTAGAGTGCTTGAAATAAGTTTGTCTGATGGCCTGGTTTAATCTGGACTTGCCCGGTTATTTGATATTGAATTTCGAAACAAAGCCGGGCTTTTGCCCGGATTTATTCACTGAATTTGCAAAACCTAGCAAAAAAAAAATCAACGATTTATTTTTATGTTTGCGTTTAAAACCGATTTTTTAGCTAGTTTCATCTAAATATTCATGAACAATTTTTTGGAAGCCTAAAGTACGATTTAATATCTCCCGATGAGTTTTGATGGGAAAAAAATTGAAGTAATTTTCTTGACTTTTATTGAATATACCATGATTTTGACCAAATTTGTCCGAATTTTGGATTGAAAATTTTGAAATCAAGCCCGAATTTTACCAGGTTTAAAGATAAAATTGCCGGGATTTGCCCGGTTCGGATACGTTCAGGGAAAATTCTGGTAACCTTAGCTGAGAATATGTGTCGTCTTCCAATATCATGAAATCCCATGAGATTTGATTCTGTAGAAATATAAATTCTTCAAAAATTTTGCTGAAAAACAGTTTGGATTTTGCCCGAATGTTTTTATTTTATTTGACAATCAACTTCAAAAAAATTAATAAAAATTTTTATTTTCGGGTCCACAACGAAATTTTTGAGCAAGTTTTGTCAAAATTTTTATGGACCGTTTTCTTGAAGCCTGACATACGATTTGAAATCATTATTCAATTCATTTTTGTTGAGCTAACCCTGACATTTAACCAAATTTGTCTGCAAATTTCCCGGACTTTGAACTGCAAATTTTGACATCGAATGCCCGGATTTTGCAAGGTTCTTAGACAAATAGACCGGATTCTCCTGGTCAGGATACGTGCGCAGATAAATATGTATAAAACATTTTTAATTGCGTTCAAGAATAAAAATGTTTCTCATATCGAACTCATGACTCCAACTGATTTCAATTCATCTAACTATATGGGCTGCTTTTTAAGTTGTATGTAAAACTGAACGCAATTTAAAAATGTTTCATTTGATATAATATTTTTAAAGTTTAATTTTTTTGCCAATTTCCATATTTCATATATCCAATTTAGTGTTTACTGTTTTCCTATTTTCGAATCTGTTGAAAATTGACAAATCAACATTTTTTTTGTTCAAAATAATGTTCTAGAATAAAAATGACATAAATATTTATTAATTTACTAGCTGACCCGATGTGCTTTGCTACACCTTTCAAAATCAAATCATACTTTCAAAAATTATTTAAATTTTTATTGTTTTATTGGCATTATTTCAAATCAAATTATAACATAATTCATAAGCAACCGCTATAAAATGAGAGTTGCAGCTGGAATTTTGAATTGCAACATTTTCAATTGCAAGATAACTTAAACTAATATTCTGAATCTTGCTCTAAAAATTTGTGTTAAAGATCGGATAATTTTAATCTGTCTGGAGGGTCTCAAATTAATCTTACGCAAACAATCTAACTTATAAAATATGGTTGTTTTTGCTTGATATTTATGCTTGGATTTATGCTATAAAACTGATAAGTGAGCCCTACCTGTCCTTCCCTTCACTTCCTGCTGAATAGAGATCGTGATCTTTAATAATCAAACCCTTTTTTTTTTTGGTTCCCAAAATCCTCTTATATCAAATATAGTTCCATTGGTTAATAAGTTTTAAAGCTTTACAACAAAATGTAAATGGAGCCTCCTCCTTTCTTCCCCTCTCTACATTGTAAAACGTAAGGGTCTATAACAATCGTAGAAACATATCTCGTAACCATGTACCTTTCCATGCCATATTTGTTTCCATTTGTTGGCTTCGTTAGCATAAATTGAGAACTTATGCTAACAAAATTGTATTGCGCTTACCTCGCTACTCCTATATATCTACTCCCTGAAAGGAGGATGGTTTGTCAGATAATCATAGAATCATACAAAAATGATTTTTCAAGTTAAATTTTGTCCATTTCTCGAATTTTGAAAAAAAAAAGAGGTTAAATGTAAGCCTCCTCTTCTCTTCCTATATTCCCAATTCTATCATCCTACTGCAAGAAAGGAATTGTTTCAAATAGAAAAAGTATTTTTCGTACTCAAATACTTTTTGATGCCAAATTTGGTTTGATTTGCTCGATTAATTCTCGAGTTATTGTTATGCAAAAAAAATGTATGGAAGACCTCTCCTACCCCTTTTCATCTACCTCTTTGAAGGAGTGAGGGATACCAAATATTCATAGAAGCATTTCTCGTACCCAAATATCGTTCCATGTCAAATTTGGTTTCATTTACTGTTGTTATTCTTGAGTTATGCAGTAAAAATTGTATGAAACTCCCTTCCCTCTTTCCTTTCTCTCCGCTAGAAGAAGGAAGGGGTCTAAAACAATCATTACAATCGTTCCCAAATACCCGCCCATGCCAAATTTGTTTCCATTTGCATTATTAGTTTTTGAGCTATAAAAAAATAATAAAAGAGGGCCCCTCCCTCCTTTATATCTCCCTACTGGAAAGAGGGAGGGGTCTCAAATAATCATTGAAATATTTTTCGTATCCAAATACCTTCCCATGCCAAATTTGGTTCCAATATCTTCATTAGTTTCCGAGTTATATGAAAAATAGTAAGATAATCCCCCTCCCTCCTTCCTTTCTCCCCACTGAGTGGTGGGAGGGGTACCTTATATTCATAAAAATATTCCTCGTTCCCAAATACCACCTCATGTCCAGTTTAATACCATTTGCTTGTTGGGTTCTTGAGTTATGCGAAAAATTGTTTTTGTTTGGGAGGCCGCTCCTCCCCTTCCTGAGAGAGGGAGGGGTCTCAAACCATAATAGGAACCTTCCCCTGGCTCCAATACCCCCACCTGCCAAGTTTCACGCAAATCGGCTTAGTAGTTTCCGAGTCTATAGGGAACAGACAGACAGACAGGCAGACAGACAGAAATTCATTTTTATATATATAGATTTACAAAGTTTTCCGCCTCATGACATAACTGTAAATATAAATTTAAACATTGAATAACCTTTGAAATGGCAAACTAGTCTTTATTTAGAAAGCGTGAGGTCGAGAAGCTTTTCGATGGCAACTTGCTATTTTTCCTGCATGCAAAATTTGTAGCTTTGCAGTAAACTAAAAAATATTGTCAAAAAGATTTAATGTGGAAGACAGCTGAAATAATGACCCACTGACTCCACTTTGCACTGAAATGAATTTATTTTATAATAATAAAAAATTCTATAATTTTGAGGTGTTCACTATCTTCATCTATCACTATATTACGAAAATGGAAGCTTTACCAAGCATTTGTTTTGTATTGGCCTTCAAAAGCAAGTATGATGAACATTTGATTTTTTTAATTTTTAAAAATAGAAAATAATTTGTAATGCGGAACATATAAACATACATACATATCATGGCTATTTTTAACTCATTTTAAATGTCCTGCTTATTTTGGCTGTGTCCTGCTTTTTTTTTATAAATGTCCCGCTTTTTTTTTAATTCAACTTGCAAGCCTACATTAGGAGTAATATTTGACAAAAATCTATTGCTCCTCATCTAAACTTGGTCAAGAGAAGTTCGAATTGGTGGATTTAATCGTTGTTTTTCTGCATCACATTAATGCATTTATGTGTTTCCAACTCCCTTCAAAAGAAAACCTGGCTGTAAAAGTGAGAAACCTTTTCAAGCTAAAAAAAAGTTCAGTCTCTAGAACTCTCGCTTATCCAGGTTCGACTGTACTTGTATGTCCTGCAGTTTTGTCAAAAAATTACGCGAATTTCATTCTTGTACGAATTTTTCCGTTTTGCCATAAAATCCCTTAAAAACGAAAGCTAATGGAGATATATCTACCTAATGAAAAATTTGGATTAATCGTTCTCAAATTGGCTCAAGTTAACTCTTTGCATCACGGAAAAATGTGTAATTTTCTAATTTGTCTGATCTTAAAGTTTCTTTGAATCATTCTGGTTTAAAGTATAAGCTTTTTGTTAAAACAGTTATCTTTAAAACTGGATAAAAAAGGTGGAAAATAAACTTTTAGTTTAAATAATTCATATTGATTTTTGTTTTATTATTTTCATTCATTTTTTTATTTATTTTTTCATAAAATTTATATCAATACTAGAACTACTGGAAAATTGAAATATTTCAATGTTGTGATCATTAAAAAAAGGAATATAAATTTTAAGAAGTATTTATAGAAATTTCGTCTTGTTACACGTTGATACAAAATTAGAGAAATTGTAAGATTGCCTATATCGTTAAAAGATTTTTGTTTATCAAAGATGCCCACATGCATATTTTACAATTGCTTTTAAAAATGAAACATTTTAACAAACTTTTAATCAACAATATGAGATTGCTTACTCAGGTTAGAATTTTTTTTCAGGATTCACTCAAAAAGCTTAGTTGAACCAATTCATGTAGAAACTTTAAGTTCAGTAATATTTTTGGAAAAAGGAAATATTTTGGATACCAATTAAAATTTATTGGACTCTGTTTTTGATTTTCTGGATAGCTCAAAAACAATTTTGAAATTCGATTCATCAAAAAAAAAATATTAAAAGAAAAATAAAGAACAACGAAACATACTCTTAGATAAACGAAACTCGTCAAATCCAATCAATTTTTCCTGAAAAAAGTAATGTTCACTTGAGGCTCCTATCGGAGATATTGAAGCAATTGAACAACTAAAAACTTAAATTCAATTAAAATGATTGGATAATTCTAATATTGGCTATGACTTTTTTGAAGATTTCAATATCTGTTTTCTAATTAAAACACTGAAATGGTTTCCTTTTTATTCTTAATTTTTTTTAGCAAGTCTTACAAGCTCCAAACTACTCCCTTCACCCCTATGAAATATAAGATTTTTTAAACAATGGCATAAAAACTCACTTGAACCTTGATCGTTTATAACAAAATTAACATTTAATTGATGATTCAAAATTTACTCAATAATTCTCGAAATTTAAGATTGATCGAAAAATGTATGCAAAAGATATCCAGTTTTGGATGAGAATTTACATTTTCAAAAAGTTAATTGAAAAAAATAGCGTACTTTATGAAAGTGGTATTATATGTAATGCATGTAACTTCCCAGCAAACATTTTTGTAGGTATATTTCTAAACAACTTTGTTATACGTTTCATATACATTATAGAATGATCGTATGAAACACGAAAAAACAGCATTTACCTACCAAAGTGGAGGCAATATACATACAAATTTTCAACTTTTGGCTAAAGCGATAAGAGTATACGATTTCGACACCATATTCATACATACTGAAAAAATGCAAGAGAGCACAAGTTTTTTTTCTCTCAACGCATGCGAACTGCTGCCAGCGACAATATTTGCTGCCTCTGTCATTGGGCAATTCTTGCAAATACACCATCTGATTTTTAGCAATCTGGTTGCACTGCTGGTCGCAAAGAGAACAACAAAGCTTTTCTCTCTTTTGACCCACGCGGGAGAAAAAAAGAAACGAAATCGTCTTCAAATTCCGCAAACATGGCGGACTTTTTATCATATCCGATTTAAACTTCGAGTAACGATTTTTACGACATTTTACTTGCGTTAGTTGGAATTACGATTCGCAGTAACGTTTTTAATGACTTGAGTTATCATTTGTAATGCGATTTCATGTTTGCTGGGTTCTGTAAAAATTCTCAACAATTTTCATGAAACTTTCACACTATACACACTATAATGTTTCCAAAAAACATTTCTGCTGTAAACTTTTTTGACAAAATTCAGTTTCACCAAGATAAGACAGATTTATTCCTAGGTGATGAGAGCCATAAATACTTCATTCAGATGTCTTCGGTCCAATCAGAAGACAGATTTTAATTTTTGAGAAAACCTTGTGAGCTGACTATTCTTTCTTGTCACTTTGATTTTTTTTAGACTTTGGGTTAAATGTTACCCACTGGGCATATTCTTTTAAAATCTCAATGCTTAAAAGTAGATGGTGGCTCTTACTCGCATTTTCCTTATCATAACTTACATTACATGGTCAAAATAAGTAGATTTTAAATTTAGAAATTCTTCAGTTGGATATTTTTGCACAAATTTCTCTACCTATTTTTCTTTTCAAAGTTTTGACGTCAAATTTAGTTTTAAAATCGAAAATTCCATTTTTTTAAGATCCTGTTGATTAAAATAAAACTCAATTTTTCTATTTCTTATTAATTTTCGTTCAAAATGCCAAATTATTTTCGAATGTTTTTGAGAAAATTCAGCTGTCAGTAGTCAATTGAAAATGTAATTTTTGAATAAAACAATAACAAATAAATGCAAATTTCTGGTCCAGATAATTTCTTTTATAAAATGTTTCAAAATTTTATGAAGAGATCAATCACCATAAAGACATCACTTTTCATCGATAAAGCCGATTAATCAAAAAACAATACTTAAATCTTTTTTATTGTAACAATACTTTTAATTTAAAAAAAATTGAAATTGAAATGATTATTTATTTCCGAATAATTATGGTCAAATAAATAATGCTTTACTTTGAGTAAATTAATTTTTCATCAAAACAAAGATTCAATACAAATCTTAAGTTGTTTCTTTTTATCGAAAAATTAACATAGATTTCTAAATACATGCTAAACACTGAATTTTAATTTTTAAGAACCTCTTAAAATGCATTCAAATTCACCATAGTGAAACAAATTTATTGAGCATTATTTTAAATTCACTGAAAAATGTGTAGTGTGTAACATTAAGTTAAAAAATAAACTTGAGTCCCATTTCTTTTAACGCTGAAACTCTGATTATTTTTTCCATTCTCTAAACTGAGGGATAGTCACTGCCCTTTTAAGTTTCACCTGTTTTAAAACCATTTGCAAAAACTTTGTAAAATCCCTTTTGAATATTCGATGAATTTAAGATATGTTTTCCAAAACTATAGAGAAAAGGGGATTGAAAAAAAAATTTTCAATATATTCAGTTAAAAATGTCTTTAAAATCATATATTATAACAAAAAAAAATAAGAAAGATAATCCTTGACATATTTTGAAAATTTAATTAAAATTCTGCAGTGCACCTTTCATCATAAACTTGAAGGGTTTCCAAGCATATGATAAACGGGGAACAACGACTGTTTTTAGCATAATTTTTTTAACAAGTTTTAAAATCTGAGTCACTCCATGTTAGCTAAGTTATTTCAAGTGAGAGTTTGAAATGTTGCACAGGTAGATTGCTACAATTTTTTGGTATAGATGTATATTTTTAATATTCTTAATTTTAATTTTTTTTTTTTTTGAGTTTCATCTCTTAGTTTCATCATTTGATCCTCTATTGCAAATGACGCCACATTATAAACGACTTATTTAACCATTTAAAACCCAATTTTATTTCGCTTGCAAATTAACAGAAGCTCGATTTCATGATAACAAAACCTTTTGTTCTTCGAAAAACTTAATAGATGAAATGTTGTGCATATTTCCCGAATTGTTGTCGTAATTTCTCAGCCCCGCCTCTAGACAAGGATTATGTTTGATCACTCTTTTATAACTTAAGAACTTAAAAAAAAATCAATCCAGAATAGTGGTATCTCTTGTGTTTATATCGAAAACACGTTGATCAAGGATTTCTGAGACAACCTTATTGATAATTTTTTGAAATAAAAAATTTCTCATGCTCACAGCTTCTTTTTGATGTAGCTTTTAAAAACTGCTAGTCAGTTTAAAAAAAACACTTGCTGATATAAATTAAGTTCTTAATCTTAATACTGAATTTTCAATTAGATTTACTTCCTTTCAGAGGTTCAGATTCAAAATTATACTTCTGTTTTGATATTTCTGATACAGTTTCCTATTTTAAATTCTTGATTATCAGTTGGATTCATCATTAAAAATTAGAAATGAAAATTTTAATTGAAATCTCGACTCAAATTTGAATTTCGATTCATACAAAATTTGATTCATGATTTTTGAAACTCATAGGCATTTCAAAAAATTTGGATGATAGTTTTCAAATATGATAAAAATAATAAAAGAAACCATCCTTAATTTTTGTTTCTTCTTCAGTTTCGAAGTTTTAAAACTTAGTTCTTTTGCAGAGATCAAATAAAACAGAGCTTCAAAATAGCGATCTTGAATTGAAAACTCAGGATCATGGTATTTATTTTTATATTCAGTTGTCCAAGTCGGAATATAA
This sequence comes from Uranotaenia lowii, assembly GCF_029784155.1. NCBI lineage: Eukaryota > Metazoa > Arthropoda > Insecta > Diptera > Culicidae > Uranotaenia > Uranotaenia lowii. Next base: position 178,325,157 of record NC_073692.1, on the reverse strand, counting down.
AAAATAATTGAAATTATGAGTTCAGATTGATACCAAAAACTTAAAAATTTGGTCTTTCCAAAATTCAGCCAGGGTGGAAAATTTGGAGCAATTTTTATTAATTACCTTGAAAAAACCATTATCTACCTGATTGAAATTAAACATATCATAACCCAGACAATATCCGGGCAAATCTGAGTAAATTCCAGGCCATGATCTAAAATAAACTAAAGAAAATTTTCCAAAAAAAATATTTGAAATTATATTTATTTTTCGAAGCACATTTGCAGTATTTAGTTCGTTAATGGTATCCGGAAAAATGGTTTATTTTGATGAAATAATTTTAAAAATTTTTTTGAACGTTTTTAAAACTGAATACCTCAAATACCTCAAATTTGTATAATTTACTAAATGCTCGATCATATTTGAGTCGATTTTGGAAACAAAATTCGCTTGTTGGTTCATCTTTTAAATTCTGAACTGAAATTTAAAAATAATGAAATTCAAAAACTGATCCTACATTAAAACTTGCATCCAGGTTCAAATTTAAGTTGAAGAGTTTTATATTAAAAATCAAGATTCAAATTGGCTCGGAAATGAGTTATGCAATCAAGCTCAGAATATCAAGATGATTATTTCATTGAGTAATTTAAATCGCCAGAGCTTGCAGATTTATTATATTGATTGTAAATTCAAATTCAAAATTGCTAATTTTTTATCCGAATCAATTTGTATACGAACCTTAGCTTAGAATCATAAAGTTTGAGAAGAATTATGCACTTATTTTCAAGTGTTGTTTCATAAAAATACCCGTTTCTTTCATTTTTATTTAATTGATAAATTTTTTTTTAATTTGGCTGACAAAGAAACCTGAAATTTTCAGGGTAAAAATACAGGGAATGCTTTATTTCTTCGATGTATTGCTGAACTTTATAAATATTGCATTTTTTTCTAAAAGTCAGCTCCAAACTAAAATCTTAAACATTAATCAATTTTTCAAAAAAAAAAAAAGTTTGAACCGCCAAACCTTTAGCTCTCATTTTTTTTTTTTTTTTTTGAAAATATATTTATTTTTATAGATAGGTGAAGTGTTTGAATTTGTTCAAACATTTTGTTGTTGACTTTGGTATATTTAGCTATTATATATGAGCATATAATAAGTTCATTATTTTAAAGGAATTGAAGGCTTTCTAGAAAAAACTTTCTATTGCTCAAATCAAAAGCCTTAATCATCCAGACTCTTGAGCTTATTCAAAGCCTAAAACCATCAATGAAAGTTTCTGCTTCTTAAATTACTTCAAAATTATTATTAATTACTTTTAAATTGCTATAGTTTACAAATTTAGATTACCATTTTAAAGATTCAAGGGCGTCTTTTACAAGGAACTATATAACACAAAAAACATCTTTTAATGACAGAAATTCAAAAAAAATCATATACAAATAACTATCCGGTTTTTTATTTAAAATTCAAGCATTATTAAGGCATAAACATCATTGAAAAAATAAGTCATTTGACATCCACCCCCCCCCCTCCCCCCATGAGGCGGTTCTTCCTAGGGTCCTGCAAATCAACATATTTTGAATCATTTAGCGAACAAAAATTGTAAAACCAACTATTCAATGTGGTTTTATGACAATTTTAGTAAACCCCGTCTAAACGAGGAGTTGGGCTTTAGAGGGTCAATTTTTATCCCTCAAATTTAACTGGTTTGATTCATCAAAATAACCCAAGTAACATTTCAGGTTTTATAATTGGCTACAAGACCAATTTTAAGTTTCATAAGAGGCCTGGAGAATCTTATAAAACAATCAGTGTTACTTGGGTAATACAAGGCTAGAATTAAAGAAATGAAATTGTGAAATTGTTTTATACTACAAAAAAAATTATTAAAATTGAAGGATCAATAGTTTTTTTTAAACATTTGTTACAGCCTAATAGGCTTTTCTACTTCAAAAATGTAATAAATTTTTTTTAAAAAATCAAGCAGAGTAAGGTTGAAATATAGGTACTGATTTTTTTAGGAACAAATTTATTAAAAAACTAGTCCCTTTTTCAAAAAAAAATTTGCATTTCCTAAGTAAAAAAAGAATCAGGGCAAAATGAATCATACGGAACATCTTAATTAAGTGAAGCGTACCAAATCCTAATTTAGGGGTTGTTCCCTAAAAAATGCAGCTTTCTAAGGTGAAATAATTTCAGGCATAGCGTTTTACTCAAAAAAGCTATCACTCTGTTTCCACATTCTCAAATCGAATTCTTTGTTTCAAGTACCATTTCTTATCAACTTGCGCCCTGTGATGTTTGATTTTTTTTTTTTATTACAACATGCAAAACCATTCTCAAAGCCAATAAAATTTCTTCTTTCATGCTCCCAAAGTTTATTCACAGCCTGCAACAAGTTCCTCAAAGTTATGCAAAAGCATCGGGAAGAAGCTCCAGTTTTTTTTCTGGGTATTTTTATTTCCTCCAGAAGGCTCATACTTTTCACAGCAAGACAAACTTTTTGACGAGTTTTTCAGACCATTTGATGCGTTGAAGTTTTTCGAAAGGAAAATTGTGTCATTTGCTGAAAAAGTTTTCCATTTGAATGCATAGTTACTTTCGAAAGTAGGAACCTCTTCATTTCCAAATCGATGTCATGGTTTTTTTTCTCGAAGATATGTGAAATTGCAATAAAAGTAATCCAATATGTTTGATGTTGAATAAGTTTCCAAACTACCAAATATTGAAAGAATCAAGTTGGAACTGAAGGAACTGTCTTTGTTGAAAAACTTAGTGTCACAATAAAATCAGCTGCAACAATGAAGTCCTTCCATTCGGGAAGTGCAAATTTTGTTTCACTTGAGGATAAAAAAGAAAAAACACTTTTGTTCCTTTCCCTACTCTCAAGAATTGTTGAAATAGTCGGAAGCCAGCATATCTGCCACTTTCGATTACTTTTTCGTTTGTTGCTGCTGGGTTGAAGAATTGAGCAAGCTTGTTTATCTTCTAGTGATTGCATTTTTGTCGGGTTTTCCTGGTGGCTTTTTTTGCTATTTTGTTTAAGAAATCCTAGCTATGCTTGACTTGAGCTTTGTAGCTACTTTATTTGAAGAACTTTATCACTCCCAATGATCTTAGTAATAAAAACAGAAGGAATTGGAAATAAAAATCAGAGCTTGACGGAATTTGTTTTGAATTGCGAAATTATTTTAAAAAAAAAGACTGTATCTTGCTTAAATTTTGTTCTTCTCTTGTTTATTTTCAGATCTAGTCCTCAAATAATTCTACATTCAACTGATGAGTGCACGTAATCGGATTGAGAAAATTCGATTTTTCTTGTGACTCAAACTTCAAACCGATACTTCCGTAGCTTGTTATTAAGGTAAGATCATCTTATGTCATCAAACTTACTTTTCTAGGTAAACTGTTTTCTTTTTTTGGGGTTTCTTTTGTTGATTCTGTTCGGTTATGTTTTTTAAAAAAAAATTGTTAATTCTACGTTTCAGTCTACTTTTATTTGACCATCCTCAGAAAAAAAGTAATTTTTCCGCCTGCTTGGGCTGTCTCTTTGCTCTTACTAGAGCAAAGAGGAAGACGTAAAAATTGCTATTTTTAGGATCGTCGAATAAAAGTAGACTGAAACGTAAAACTAGCAAATTTTTTAAAAACATCACCGACAAAACCAACAAAAGAAATCCCGAATAATTACATCCTGCGGTGATTTAAATGATCGTGAACAAGAAATTGTATTCCAAAATTAATAATTGTCCGATCGTTACCTAACACTTCTGCTAAGGTATCGACTAAACGAAGTTGAATATGTAATTTTGACTCTCCCGGCTCCAGATGTCAGCAGTAAGGTTTGCGCGGGAAAACTATAAAGCTAAACATAATGTCAAAAAACATTGCAATTGATTGTTATCATCTTTCGCAACCCGATGCATTTCGATGAAAATGGAAAAAAAGAAAGGAAGGAAAAAAACCACACCATTGAAGAAGTTAAAAGAAACCAGCTCTTTTGCCCTCCGGCGTCAAAAGCAATAACCCTTAACCGAAAAACAGTCGATGAGTTAATACTTAGCTGTGACCAATTTTCTCCTCCGAAGACGATGGGGTCACATTGAGAAAGATTCAGATGAAGAATGTCGTGAATATTTGATTTTTGGTGGGTGGTTTGCTTTTCTCTTTTATTTTGAAAAACAGGTCGTTTTGTGGTTGTCGAATTTTTTAATACATTCAAAAATGTAGTAAACTCTGTCATATATTTATTATTATTATATTCCTAGTAAGTCTTTGGATACCAAAAAAAAGAAAATTATTTTGAAAACTTGTTTAAGGGGGTGTGTTTATGTGACCTGATTGACTTTAAAAGACAAACTGTATGCAAAAAAGTGCATCTCCGGAGTTGGTTTTTATTTCTGCTGCAAAAGGTTTTCTAAAGAATATCACCAAATAAAGAGGCACGATAATTGCCTTTCGGTGCATCTCCATATCTTCATAAAAGGTACACATGCTTGAGGTATTCTTTCCATCTGCATCTTGGGCCTTTTTGGAGTGTTCCTGCATCGTTCACAGATTGTTGACCTTTCTCAAAAAAAAGGCTCCACGTGTGCAACAATGTATTTTCAATTAAAAGACCGTTAAATAAAGTTTATCATGTGATAAATCTTACCCAAACAGAGGCAATTTTAATTTGTTTTTTTATTTGGTAATCTTAAAAAATACAATTATACGACGCACGTCAGGAGTATTTTGAAGCACTCGAGTTTTACTATCAATTTCTACTATAAAAAACTTCAAATTTTAGAATCCAATAACTGAATTTAAAGTCGATTTTGTTTGAAATTTTGGTCACGTCTAAAAGATTGGTATACTGGTTTTTCGAATTGAGCTTGATGGTCGGTTTTGTGTGCCTTTTATTTTATTAGCAGTGCATAAAAAATTACTTATAGTAATTAATGGGTGGAAGCCAAATGAGTCATGTCTAATTTTGCAAACCGACCACTTACATTTTAGAGATCGGCCCTTAAAACTGACCCGTGTAAAATTTCAGCTTTCGGTTTTATTACCCTCAAAAATAATCAAAAGGTGGACCAAAGGTAATCGGAGAAAATGAAATTTCAGTTTTGATGTCAAATGACTTGAAAATTCATAAAACTCGAAATTTGGTGTTATGTTAAATCGAAAAAAAAATTGTCAAAAATTGACCTCATAATTTTAAAAATCACTTTAAAGGCTTTGGCATCAACTTTAAAATTTTGATTTTTCCTATTTTTTTTCGGTAATTTTTGAGGGTTATAAAAATCGAAACTTTGACCGCTTTGAGGCACCCCTTAATCAAGTCCAATTGAGCTCAAATTTTGCACAGGTCAATTTTTTTAGGCCGAACATGAAATATTTTCCATGCATCCATCGCCACCAAAATGTGTTTGTATGAAGTTAATACTATTAATACAAATTTGGTAATATATTTACAGCAAATGCGTAGGTAAAAATGATAAACATATTAAACCATAAAATTGTGAAGCAAAGATATTATTGAAACTAACCTGATTTCGGAATCTGAATCTTATGAAGAAAAGCCTAACCTGAAAATTGATTTCCTATTAAGCTCTGGATGTTGAAGTAAAATGAAAGTTTCAATTGATCGTTTTCCATTTTGAAATTTGAAGCTTTCGGATTGATGTGACATTTTAAAAATTCAATTATAATAACTTCTGAAATTTGCAGCCTCATATTAAATTGATTGGACTTCAGGACTTTTATATTTAACAAAATTGAAAAAACAAAACATAGGTACTACAAAAAAATTTAACGTCAAGAGCTTATTGATGGCTTTCCAGGAACCCAGGATTTATTCTTGAAGCAGCGTATACATTTTCACATTTTACTTAAGTCTGATCATTTTAATCTGATTAATTTTTTTCTTATACAAATTATTTTTTAGTATAAAGCAGAAGCAAGTGCAAAGCTGGAAGAATCTTGTGAACAAATTCAATTTGCAAAGACAATCCATTTTTTAATTACACAAGTTTACAGCATTTTTGAACTAAGTAAACTGTAAATCATTTAATGTTAAATCGGGCGCGATATTCGTAAATCTAACTCAAAAAAATCTCAGTAGAACAGTGATTGAGTTATGCTCCAAATATGAAATTATGGAATATTAAAACATGTACTTGTACTTAAATTCAAATATCTCTGATTGCAATAAAGCATCAAATCTTGCATATAAAACAATGCGTAAAAAGTAATCATTGTGTGTTAGACGACAATTTTTTGCCAAAATACAATTTTTGAACCTAAATAACATTTTTGTTTTAAGTTCATTCGTATTGCAGTCTTCGAATGAAATATTTGTCTAAACTTAAACTTTTAGAAAATTAAAGTAATAGGCTAGTAAAGAAAAAAGTTTTAATGAAAAAGTTGTATTTGTTGTTCACCCCGATAAAAATACCATAAAATCCTAATTATGTTTGAGACACAAGCAAATCCCCCCTCCCCCACATGGTCAAATCGTTGTGAAATTTGTCATGTGACCTTCTGGTAAGCTAATTATTTATTTTGACTTGCAGCGAGTAAGATTTATTATGTTGAATTCTTCCTATACTATGATAAGTACACCCCGCATCGTTAAATTATTCAACGATGCAAAAATTACTGTTATGGTAAAGTAACCATAACTTCTTCAATTTTCAACTGATTTTGAAAAATAACCACTTGAAATCTATATTCAGGTACAAAAGAAAATCGCATTTTTTTAATAACACTTTTGAGTCTAAACCTTAAGCTAAAACAAATTTTTTCCTAAAAAAAAATAGTTTTTTATATTTTTTTTTATTAAACCACTAGCTGACCCGGTGTGCTTTGCTACACCTTCCAAAAATTATTGAAACTTGGGGTACCTAGTTATTTAACTTTTTATTTATTTGCAAAAAAAAATAATTTCAATTTCAAAATCATTAAAATGTTTTTTTCAAAATGAATTTGCAACTTTTTTAATTTTGAAATCCTAATTATTTTTTTAATCCTTGTTTCAATCCTTTTTATGACTCTGAATTTCTTTGCTTCATAAGTTTAAAACTTATGCCAAAATATTTTTTATATAAATATGAAACTATCTCAAACTATCATATAAACATTTTTAGTAACAAAATAACATCATGGGACATTTATTTTACCTATTCGTTCTCGAAATATTAAACAAATTGTATCAATACCCTTTTTTCCCTCTATATCGTTCCACTGATTAATGGAAGTATATGTATGTATGTTGGTAATCCACCATGGGTGCACGGATTCACCGCAGTTTCTGCCAAAGAATGGGTTCACATTACATCCTTAGATTATTAGGTTCGACAAATCTCCAATGCAGCGAGCCACCATACCCGGACCCCATGGCTTCGTATGAACTGTTATGTGGTGAATGTATTGCGTGTGTTGATGTAGGTATATTTTTGGAAGAACGAATCAATCAGGTGGGCTAGTTTACTTACAGGTATTCCGGCATCCGTGTATATACCTGGCCAGTTGGCAACTGATTGAACATTCCAATTATATAGTCAGTTATATAATGAAACACATCTTACCTGTCGGCCCGCTTATGGGATTCGAACCCAAAAGTTTTTCTTGCCGATACCGGGAATCGAACCCAGTACGCCTGGCGTACCAATACCAGACTCGCGCCAGCCTATCCACTAGACCACATCGGCGCTCCCGTTCCACTGATTAATGGAAGTGATGCTAAACTACCGGAAAAAAAACATATCTTGTGCTCGAATACCCTCTCATGCCAAATTTGGTTTCGTTTGATTTATTATTTGTTGAGTTATGCTATAAAATTTGTATCGGAGCCGCTTACATATATGAGCTTCCGTCTTCCCTAACTGTATTCTCAATTGAAGGAGAAAGAAGTCTCAAATAAGCTAATAACCATTTTACGTATCCAAATGCTTTCCCATGCCAAAGTTGTTTTCATTTGCTGGATTAGTTCTCGAGTAATGCGAAAAATTGTAAAGGAGCCCTCCTCTCTCCTTCATATCACCCCACATGCTGAGTAAGTTCCCGAGGGATTTAAAAATTATATGGGAGGACCCTCTTTCCTTAAGATTTTCCGACTTGAAGGACGAAGGGTTCTCAAAATATCATAGAAACATTTATCGTAATCAAATACCTTCCCACGCCAAATTGGGTGCCATTTGCTTGATTATTTATCCAGTTATGCTGAAAATTGTAAAGGAGCACCCTCCCCACTTTCTATATCCTCACTGGAAGGAGGGAGGGGTACCAAATATTCATAGAACTATTTATCGTATCCATATACCCTTCCTAGGCAAATTTGGTTTCATTTGCTCGAATAGTTATCAAGCTACGCAATAAAAAAGTAGTTAAAGGCCCCCCTCCCCTTCTTCCTGTATCTCCAATGGAAGAAGGGAGGGGATTGAAATAATCATAGAACCATTTTTCGTATTCCACTACCCTCCCATGCCAAATTTTGTTCCATTAGCTCTAGTTATGTAAAAAATTGTAAGGTAGGCCCCCTCCCTCCTTTCTATCTCCCAACTGGAAGGAGGGAGGGGTACCAAATATTCTTAGAAATATTCCTCGTACCCCAGTACCCACCCATGCTAAATTTGTTACCATTTGCTCGATTGGTTCCCGAGTTATGCACAAAATTGTCTTTTGTTTGGGAGGCCCCTCCCCTCCTTCATGAGAGAGGGAGGGGTCTCAAACCATAATAGGAACCTTCCCCGGCCTTCAATACCCTCACCTGCTAAGTTTCACGCAAATCGGTTCAGTAGTTTCCGAGTCTATAGGGAACAGACAGACAGACAGACAGACAGACAGACAGACAGACAGACAGACAGACAGACAGAAATTCATTTTTATATATATAGATTAATATTAACAATACTGTTGATCATACGCTAAAATAAAGTATCGAGAAAACGTTTCCTAAATGGGCCTATCGGGTTTAATGACCCTTACGGCCATTTGACGAAATGGCTGACAAGACAACATATCAAATCAATGCATTTTGAGGGTGATACGCTTTGAACATAAGGCTAGAATGAATTTTACGAATAAACCAACTCAAAAAAGGTTTTGATACCTTTTGATGTAATATTTTGACTCTTAAAAATTATACGTAAAGAAACTCAAAACAAAAAGTTGGGTGGTTTTTGTTTCTTAATCAAATGAACCTTAGAAGTAAAACGGATTTAAGCTTTTATGATGGTTTTATAATGATGAGAAAGTGGAATAAGAGATTGTTTTTGTATGCCCTTATCATGTTTGTAAAATGCCGCTGCCATCAAATAACAGGTTAAATAGAAAAAACATATGATTTTTATCATTAAAACTTCAAATCTCAGCTCTGAATAATATCTAAACAGCAAATCGAAGATCTCAAAACAGAGTTGATAAAATTAATCTTAGGAATGAATTTCCTCCATATGATGGCAACTCTAAATTTTGTGCATTCCATAAAGTTATAAAAGACATAGATTTTTATAAAACTTCAGCTTCGCCGTATGAAAGTTATCAGTTGCTAGCATTTCCAATGAAATTATACGAAAAAATTGCTAAAAAACAGAAATTTTACCTAAATTCTAAAAAGCCCACACGGTTCGCGGTTCGGCAATTTTGACAACAGTTATAATAAAATCAATTTCTCAAAAGCGGAAAGAGATTTCAACAAAAAAATTTCTCCAATGTATAGAAAACAGATGTCTGCTCATGTGTATATAGCTTTTGTACACATATTCGATGTAGTATTTGATTAAACGAGTATTCTGCTTAATAGGCGCATATAGCCCGCTCCTCCCCTACATGATCGATAGCAAATTTAGTCACCTTTAATAAGCAAAAAAGAGATTTTGAGTTCACGTTATGCAGTCAGATATATTTGAATTTGAGTACAAGTTCTTTTTTATTTTTTCAAAATTTCATATTTGGAGCATAACTCAAAAACTGTTCTACTGAGATTTGTTTAAATTTTATTCTTGGATTCAGCGCCCGATGTCACGTTGAAAGTGATCTTCAGTTTATTTAGTTAAAAAATGCGATGTAATCAGCAAAGGTTTTTTTAAGCCTTAAATACGATTCAAAATCTGTCAATGAGTTTCGATGAAAAAAATTTTTTTTTAGTTTTTTTTTATTTTCGTAGAGTAATTTCTGAGTTTTGAAAAAATTATGGTAGTCACTTTTGAAAACTAATGCCCGGATTTTGACAGGTTTTAAATAATATTGCACCATTCGTCCGGCTAAGATACGTGCTAAAAAAATCTGGCAACCTCAAGATAAAAGAAAAAGTATTAAACTCAGATTTATAAATCGAAGTGCTTCGAAAATTTCTTTTGAAAAGTAGACTAGATAAAACTAGCTCGACATTAAATTTGAGTTCAATGCAGTTCAATTTAAATTTTAAAAAAAATTTATATTTATGAATAGAACTAAAATAGAAACAGAAAACAGACATACAAGCTCGTAGAAACAATTTTCATAAAAGTGTGTAAAATTTCAAATACTGTCGTCTAAAAAATACGTTTAAAATTGACCTGAAACTGTGCCATCTATAGCGCCGTTCAAAAGTTACAAATCAAATTTTCAAATGCCCTGTTTTCGAAAATGCGTAATCCTATATGAACTCATTATTAAACTACTGAGGCTCCAAAATTATTATTTTGTTTATTTTTGACTGGACAGATTTTCAATTCCTTTGCCAGCAAACATTTTTGAAGCTATATTCTTATGCTGATTGTATCAATACATATACATTCCATATACATTATAGAATGATAGTTTTAAATTTGAAAAAACAGCCTTTACCTATCAATGTGGAGGCAATATACATACATGAATTTCATTCTTTTCTAGAGCGACGAAAACTACACCAATCGGGCGTTATCCGACACCTTACCACTTTTTCCCAACACTAGTGAACTTGCTCTGAGAAGAATGCAAGAGAGCGTAAGATTTTGCTCTCATAGTCTTCGAATCGTTGTCAGCGACAATATTTTCCAGTTCTCTCATCGGTTAATTTCACTCTATTCCCATCTAATTATCATCTCATCTAGCCATCTGCTGGTTGCAGAGAGAAAATGCCGATGATTTTCTCACTTTAAGCCCGCGCTAGAGCAAAACCGATTTAAACTGACTTTAGACGACATTTTGTACGATCTTTACACTTTGCAGTTGGGATTGCGATTCGCAACATAATTGTAAACGACTTAAGTTATCATTTCTCATACGAATTCATTTTATGTTTGCTGGGTTTATCTTTTACGGTTTTTGATTATTGACTTTTTTGGTGAGTGAAATAACTTTTTTTTAATTACGTAGAGTTTTGGGATACTTTTCTCAATCCATCATCAGATGTTTTCCAGAGTAGCCCGAAACGTTACGTAAATTTAAAAATAATAAAAAAGTTGTTTCATTTACCGAAAAAAGTCGAAAATTAAAAACCATACAAGTACCGGTGTTAAACTTTTATTCATTTCTTTATTTCGGCAATACTGAGACAGTCGAAATAACAATGTAACAGATTTAAAAGACGTTTTCGCATTTCTTGAATGGTTATCGTCAGAGGACGAATCAGCTATATCCAATCAATTAGGAACAACCTTGACGATCACTACTACCCATCAGAACTGATTCTAGACATCTCAAAGCGAGTTTTTTTCAAGTATCACTTTTGCATAATTTAACACTTCTAGCTTGAATGAAATAGCGATTAACTTGTTAGATATTTTTCAATTATGTAATCAAACGAAAGTTTACGAAAACTTAACTGAAACAATTTTTCTTGAAACATGCTAAACAGTTCATATACGACCTGTTCAAAACTGACCAAATTTTTTTCTCAGTTTGGTTTTGAGAGTTCTCTTTTGTGTGTTAGGAGACATCTGGCGGCCAGCCAAAAATCAAAAATTGATTCAAAACGAACGTTTGAAATTTGACACAAGTTTCGTGGGCTTGTACGTATGTTTTATGTGCTATAATTTACAACAGTTAGTGGAATCAATCAACTTATACTTTTATCATATATTTTTTCTGTACCTTATACTTCGTAGATACCTGAACAGTCTTTCAAAAATTCTAACTTCTCCTTACTTTGAATATTTCTCTTATTTACTTCAAATTCTCCCTTTACTTAACTAAACTTACTTTATTTCAAATTCTCCCTTTTTTTACCACGCATAAAATTTGTATTAACGTAGTTTTGAATCCACGTTAATTCAATATGCTTATCAAGTTCTCTAAAATAAACCTCAAACAACTATCTACATGTTTCTCATCAAATGTGTAATATGGATGAACAAACTTTTTGCAAATTTGAACTTTTTTTTATTTTTAAATGCATTAATATTCGAGTTATTTCAAGCCGTCTAATTTCAATTTTGAGTTTTTAATTCTAGAAAGTACTCCACATTTCAAACTCCGTGGAACTACATTTTTAACTTATATGAAGCAATTTTAAGAATGTTAATTTTCTTTATTTGAACGATAGTTAAAACTTCTTTTGAAAAAAAAAAGCGCGAAACGAATACTTTAAGCGTGTTTTCTATAGTGTTGTTCTTTGCTTTTTAGTACTTCAAGTTTACCTTTTTATTCTTAATCATGATTGTTTATCTTCATTTATTATTCGACTTCGAATATAATAATTTGAATAAATAAGCTTTCCTTAACATAAATTTTAAGACTCTCAATTGTTTAATTGACTCCGAAGTTTTTGATAAAATAAAGAAGTTTATTTACAAGGTTTATTTAAAAGGTTTATTTTGTTATTTCAATTAGTATCTGAAAAACAGTTTTAAATTCAACTGACTCCTGGAAATAAAATGTTTTACAAAAATTCTTAAACCAACCCTCATATTAAAAAAAAAACATAATGAGGTAAATTATCAAAACTGTTGAATTATTAAAATCCATTTTCTTTCGAATGTATAATTGAATTTTTGCAATATAAATTTCAAATTCTGTTTTCCGAAAAAACAAAATTATTTGTTTGCTTGAAAATTAAAATAACTTTGAAAAACAATTCAAGATTATTCATTCAGGATGAAATCATATTTTTCGAAGATGTTCAATTCATTAACCGAAAAAGACATTGTATTTTGAAATAAACTTACTTAATTTAAAATGACATCATACAGATTCCGAGATACGTATTTATTTAAATTCGATTTGTTTTTATCAACTTCATCAATCTAAACTTGAAAACGTCTTAAAAATGGTTTCATGAAACTTATTACAGCTGTACCAAAATTTTATCAAGCGCTCAAATATATTTTATGCAAATTATCAGAATTGAAAATTCTTCTTTTGAGATTTCTTTTCCTTTTTAAAAAACTATGAATTTATGTTAGAATTTTGATTTGAAGCAAAACGCAAGAATCTGAAATAGCAATACAACAGTTCGAATATTTTGCTTTTTTCAAACTCAAATCTTGACTGAAGAATTGATGAAGTTTTAACGTTTCATAAAAAGAAAATTGTATCTAGAATCTGCAAGAACATTGCTTATTGATTATACTTTGGGAGATTGGGGTATCATGGTCCATTTCTTTTTCTTTGCTCCATAACTTTTTTAATTAAAAAAAATGGTATGGGTTTTCTACATTTTTAACGTATCACTAAACATTTTTTTATGAATTACTTTCTAAAATGAAAATAAAAAATGATATGGTTTTCTACATTTTCAATGTATCATAAGATATTTTTTTCTAAATGTTTAAAGAGTTATTTTCCTCAAATTCTGACTGTTTGAAAAAAAGCAATATTTTTTGGATTTTGAAAAATGCTGGGGAATCGTGGGCCACCAAATCCAAATTGACCAAATAACATGCAAAGTTTATGAGTTGACCCAAAACTGTGATTTTCTAATTCATTTCATTATTTTAAAGCAATTGCAGATGATGAAATATAAAAGAGAGCTGTGTATGATCGCATAGATTCCAAAACCTGGCTCGCGAACGTTTTGGCAAAATTTCTATATAGGATGGACAAAAAATTTTCATAACTTTTCATTTGGCATAAGAAAACTTTGCAGATAGGAAAAACGTATTTTAAGTTCTGAATGTGTATAAAAACATAAAAATATAGGTGATTCAAGATGTGTGGCCCACGATTCCTCACAAGCTATGATTTGCAAATTGGTAGCGTTTGTGTGACTTATCGATGTTTCATCAAACATTTCTTTTCCACGTGAAAGATCATGAAAACACTAAGATCATAAGCGTGTGAGCATATTTTTGTTATGCACTTTAGGTTCCCCATCGATGAAATTAGCGGGTGTTTTTTTTTTTAAATATAAGTAAGTTTTTCTAACTTTTTTTAGCTTGATAAATAAAAGAAGCATATGATGCGTATTTCAGTCAACAACATATAGGAATGTTTGCTCACGGAAAGCGACGACGATGGCAGTTGGTTTGAGATTTTTATCTCAAAATACATCGGAGATATTAAAAGTGGCCCACGTTTCCCCATGGCCCACGATACCCCACTCTCCCCTACATATTTCAAGGACATGCTGGCTAGCATCTTACAAATGCTAAAACCACAAACCCACTTGAAGAGTACTATGTATGCCGTGACTGAGATTCGATGCCATGACCTCTGGCGTTTAAGAATTGTACACTATCCTCTAGGGCACGGTCGGTGAAAGATTTATTGTTATTATATCTATCATAACTCTTCAAAAAATTGTTGGTTCACTTTGGTATCTTCAGATGAAGGTTGCATCATAAATTGGGCTCTACAATGATATTTTTGCAGAATATTCTATGAAGCAGAGGATACTTTTAGACACCGTTTGAAGTTTATTTACAATTTTTTTTGTTAAAGGTCACTACTTAAGAATTTTGAAGTATTTTTTTTTTTTGAAAAGCTGATAAAATTTTAATTTGTTTTAATGTACTGTTTTACAATTTCCGTTAAAAAATAACAGATTAGGTTACTTAGAAATTATGGTTTTATTTTATTTTTTCAAAAGCTCATCCGGTCCTTACTCGGATGACAAAAAGTTAGAATTTGGAAAAAACGTGTTTTTTTGTAAACATTATACAAATTTTCAATTTTGGGGAAGATCCGAAGACCCCCGGCGCAAACACATCAGATAAAAAAAATCCCATATCACAGTTCGTTTCAAACATTTTAAGCAGCCATGCCTAAAGCTGATATAACTACAAACTTAAGATTTTATTTGTTTTCACTTATAGTCATTGCCAAAAATAAAGAATTGTTTGTTTTACGATAAGACGCAAAAAGTATGTTTCCATAAACAAAATTACTACTTAAATCGAACAATTTTTAGATAACAGGTGTACTTTTTTTTAGCTAACTTCAAAGTTGCACTCAATTCAACTGCTGGAGCCATTCGGAACAAATTAAAACAAATTTTGATTGCGACAGACGTTTTTTTTTTGTTTGCCTCCGACCGTTAAACTTTTGGCGTAAATCCGTGAAAATTATGACTCAAAAGTTCTTGGAACATGAAAGGGATTGGTCTGGAGAGCTGGACACATGCTGCAGTCACATAAACTAACCGAATTGGAGAGGATGCCAAGTGAGTGCAAAAAAAGCTGTTCCCCCCATCAGAAGCAGCTGGAATTTTTCGAAGACAAAACTCCAACTGACACCTTTGCTGCGGACGAATCAAAGCCGCAGAAGCTGTGTGTTGTGAGAAAAGAGCAAAAAAAAATTGCTAGACGTTGAATAACGCGAAAAATTGGCACGTAAAAAGCAGATGAAAAAAAAACCTCTACGAGACTCTTTATGCTTCGCCTGGGCACTCCTTCATTTACATCGCACCAGGCTCGCCTCGAAAAAGGAGGACTTTTGAGGGAAAATAAAAGACAGACAACATGAGCAGAAAGAGGGAAAAAAATTGTCCGAGTCATATTGGGCAGGTTGAGCCACAAAAACCGCATTCGGCAAACAGACTCTGAGGTTCTTTTTTCTCTCAACAAAGTTTGATACCTACTATGGGTTTCTTTTTATGCATCTTGCCATTCTGTGGTTCAGCAAAATCATCATTGGCAGGTTCCTTCCTTCATGTACATTATGACCCATAAAAAAATTCGAAAATTTGTTATCCTGGTACGAAAACACTTTTCTTGTTACAAACAAGATCCCTAACCCTTCATTTCATGATTTTTTATTTTTTCTTGAAAAAATTCTCAATAGTGCACAATGATGAGTACATGATGGGAAAAATAATGAAAAAATATAATTTTCACACATTTCGAGTATTTAGCCAAAATATTAATTGTTGCAAATTTGCAACAACATGAAATGGTTATAACTTTTTGTTCCTCACACAAGACAGCTAGATATAAATGTTTACTCTTAGTTTATCTTGCACTAACCATAGTTTTAACTCAAAAACTTCGTAAACCTAGTGTCTGGACACTATTTAGATCGGGGTAAAACCTATGTATGCTGGTTATCCACCATGGGTTCACGGATTCACCGCAGTTCCTACCCAAGTATGTGCTCACATGCATTATTGAGATTAATTAGATCGACAAATCTCCAGTTCTTTTTCAGTAACTTCACTTTTTGTGAAAGATTTTATGTGGTTTTATGATCTTCGTGTTCATGGTTCTTTAGCGCAATATACAACAATCTAAAAAAAAAAAGTTCATTCCCGGCTGACATAATCGAACTATAAAACCATTTAAACAGAAAAAGTGATTGTTGTATATGGTATACTTATTTGCAAAGAACCAAGTTACTTGAAAATCAGGGAATACAAATTGTGGTAGAAACAATTTGCATTGTTTATTGAAACACCAATTATTAAAAAAAAGAACAAAAAACAATATTTTCAATATTCCTTAATAAAAAAAACCGATGGATAAAAAACCTTCAAAATGCACTCATATAACTTTTGTTGATTTTTTTTATCATAAGTTTATTTCTTAAGGCATTTCACTTATAAGTTTCATTTTGCCGAATGGATCAATATTTAATCCATGTTAATAGAAGAAGGAGCCGTAATAGTTGCGGTGACTCAACTGTTAGCTTTGATTCTAATTTGGAAGAGGGAAGGGGAACGTTTAGGGTTCAATATCGAAAACGATTTTCCGATGGTACACATTCCGAAGAGTTAACGGAATTATAAGTAGAACTAAAATGAAACTGCTATTTCACCATCATGCACCGTTTCCTTATCACATTCGTTCAAAATTCGATGTACTAGTATGGAAAAAAGTATGTTAAGAATTAATTTACTAAAATGCGAAAATATTTATTCCGAACCCACAAATCTTTCCCGGGGATCACAATATAATATTTAAAATCATAGAAACACAGCGCTTGTTGTATTTGAAAAATTAAAGATTTAAACTATTACTACAAATACTTCAACTACTCAAAGTCACAAATTTGTACTAAATATGACCCTTTGGAAATATATTATCGAACTTAATAATATGAGAATACATTTGAAAACATACTTAAGCAGAAACTACGGTGAATACGTGCACCCATGGTTGATAACCAACATACAACATACATACATATGTGGCCCTTTGAAAATAAAATTTTTCAACTTTTATGCAGGATTTCTAACGAGGTTTCGTAATTAATGCCTTTTTATTTTACTTTATGATACGAATGGTTGATGATCTAGTCAAAGGGATTTTTTACTGTTTTTTTTTCATATTTCTACAGTTGGTAGCCATTTTGTTCAATGAGAGGCTAATGCATCTGCATTATTTTTAAAAATATCTCGATAACATGATAATATAACATTAAAACAAAAATACTATCATCGGGAAACAAATACACCGTTTAAACGATGAAACTTTCGAAAACACACTTTGTAGCCCATATACGTACCTAAAGGTGCTACCGTTGCATGATGTTGCAAATTTGCAACAATTAATAAAAGGCAATTATATCAGACAAAAATTTAAAAAAATCTTCAAATTGTACTCAATTGTGTTAATTGCATTACT
This sequence comes from Uranotaenia lowii, assembly GCF_029784155.1. Classification (NCBI taxonomy): domain Eukaryota; kingdom Metazoa; phylum Arthropoda; class Insecta; order Diptera; family Culicidae; genus Uranotaenia; species Uranotaenia lowii. Next base: position 178,307,226 of record NC_073692.1, on the reverse strand, counting down.
AAAAATGCGAAAATATTTTTTCCAGTCAAATTTTTTTTCCTCGGTGCGAATTGGACTAGGTCAAAATTCTGAAAAATAAGCCTATTTTATCATTTAGTTTTTTATCATCATAGTTTGTACATATATACTCGGAAAGTCATTTTTTTTAATTGAATGGTATCTTGAAGTTAGAAATATGATTGCCGTGAAGAAAAAAGTTGACTGTTTGAATTTCTGCATAATTTACAACAGCTTTAATTAATTGTTGCAAATTTGTTACTTATGAAACGAAGGGCTAATCATACTGGCATGTTGATAAACATATTTAGAAACAATAACTAGGGGTGTCCACTTTCGTTCTCAACTAGTCACTCCAGGCAAGGTCTGTATCAGGAGCGTACCTTCGTATTATAAGTCTGACATTAGACTGGGGTCGATTTGGGGTCATTTTTGAATTTCTCAAACCCTGGGGTCTAAAATGCTTCGTTTTGGTTCAAAACTCATCCATGATTTTTTTCAGCCTTGTTAAGTAACGTTTACTTAAGTAAATTTCAACTTTTTGGTTTGTATGGAAAAGTTTTGTATTTTTTACTGAAAAATCAACAATCAATCTGTGGAACCGAGCTTGCTCATGGTTTTGTGCCAATTTAATAACTCTCTAAAGAAAATTTTCCGCTAAACAATTTTGTCGAAAACTGTAACTTCGCATCTTATTAGACAAAAAAGTTTTTAGGTGTTGATCGGGGGTATGTCTATTCACAATAAAAAAAAATAAATTTCATTGACATTACTGTGGGGTGCCTTAGTTAGATATTGCATGACTACTTTTCATGCAACACTTTGCGAGGCCCCAGCAGTGATGTCAATTGAATTTATAGATTATCAATGCGAAAAAACATACCCCTTTTAAACAGCTGATAACTTTTTTGCCTAATAAGATACGAAGTAACGATCTTCATTAAACTTGTTCAGCGGAAAATTTCCAATAGAAAATTCATAAATCGGCAAGAAAGAAAAATTATGTTGATTTTTCTTGTTGAGAAGCAAATTACCTTAAGGTTTCCAGAATTTTTTAAGCACGTATCCGGGCTGGCAAAACCGGGCAGTTTTTCATAAAAACCTAGCAATATCCGGATATTCGATATTAAATTGACGACTATAAATCCGGGCGATATCCGGGCAAATTTTGTTAAAACTTAGTAATTTCTCAACAAAAACCAAGCAAAAAAAATGAAAAACAAAATTTTTTTCATCAAAACTCATCGATAGATTTTGAACCGTATTTTAGGCTTCCAAAAAACCTTTCATGATTACTTTTATAAAACTTGCTCAAAAAATTTCGTTTGAGAGTGTTTATTTTTTTTTTATTTGTTTATTCCGGATTTGCTTCTGGATCCGTCCAAATAAAAAAAACGACTTTCGATTTCGGCAACCTTTAATTACCTAGAGGACGTATAATGGACTACTGCATTGTTTACGTCAATTGACAGTTACACAGGTTACATCTAATACACTCACAAAAAAATTGCTAAAAAAAATCATTAAAAACGACCCTAAACACAGTGCTCAAAATTTTCACATTTTCTTATGGGTCATACTGTATCTGGTTAAGGTGTTTTTATCCAGAGGGAACGATTATTGAGGTTTTTTGCTCCTTTGCATTTTTCATGATTGTATACATGACCCTCAGAAGAATTGCTCGAAACTACCGCAGAGGTCAATGATTCCGGTGGCCTAAATTCACGGCGAATGAATATGCAACGTGCGTTTTTGAAATATATCTACATTTTCCTTTTCAAAAGTTTAAATATCAAAACAGTTTAGTTTTTAAGTATGTGCATATGATTTTTTTTTCAATCTCATTTTTTCATCACTAAATTTTACAAAATACAAACATTTTACCTTACAAAAATAGTTTTAGTGTTTGAAATTCATAAAAAATTGTCATTGCTCAAATTGCCAGTAATTTGTTATTTAGTTTTGAATATTTTCTCCCATGTTTATGTTTTTTAGAATGTCTACATTGGAGAGTCTTTGATCTGCTTGTTGACCGCCTTTTTGAAAAAAAAAAATCTAAAATGAAATAATGTTTAAAAGAAATTGCGTTTTTTGCCTTCATTAGACTTGATTATCTAAAAATAAAGTGAACAAATTATTGAACAAACAAATTTAGGCAATGAAGCTTAATATTTTTGTTCAAGTTTACTCAACTTTCAAATCTTGATCAAAAACTTTATCTTCAATTTTTCTAAAGTTATTTTAAAAAAATCAGAAGAAGTCACGATGCATAACTTTCAATTCCAGTTTAAATTTTCCGAAATAGTTCAAAGTGTCTAATTGATAAGATTTTCTAAACATACAGAGTGTGTTTTGTAGAAGGACTTTAAGAAAAAAAACAATAACTCTAATTTTTGCATAGCCAGAAAGTACAGCTTTCCCGATTTGATTGGTGAAACCTAATTCAATTTAAATTTCAAAATTATTTCAAACTAGTTACAAAGCTTTTAAATAAAGAAAATTGCTTGAGAAATATCTTCTTATTCTATGTTTAAAAAAACTGAATGGTTAATCCTGTCAGCAGTCTGAGAAGGTCTAATTATCCAAAACTATTTAAAATATCTAGAATAATATTTGAAATTTGAATCCAATATCTGTAGATTTTCTGATAGTCTGAGGGATGAATGACATCCTGGTGTTAAAATCCTTATCTACATATGGAAAAATGAATGTTTGTCTGTCTGTCAGTTCCCTATAAACTCGGAAACTACTGAACCAATCAGTGTGAAAATTGGTATGAAAAGGCTTTTGGGGCCGGAGATGGCTCCTAAAATACTTTCAAACGGCTCCGACTTATAGGAAGGAGGGCTCCCATACAAATTATAAAAAATATGACATCAATCGAACAATTTTCAGAAACAACTGAACCGATCAACATGAAACTTTTCGTGTAGCCATTTTTAAGACTGGAATGTTTTTCAAAATGCTATAAAACCCCTCCGAATCCAAAAGGGGGGTTCTCATACAAAATTAACAAAAATTTTACACAATTCGGACAATTTTCGTAAATTACTGAACCGAACAACGTGAAATTTGATGTGTAGCTATTTTCAAGACCGGGAATAGTTTTTATAATACTTTAAACCCCTACAAATCCAAAAATGGGGGTTCCCATACAAAATTAACGAAAATTATACACAATTCGAACAGTTTTCCTAAACTACTGAACCGATTAACGTTAATTTTGATGTGTAGCTATTTTCGAGACTGGGAATAGATTCTATAATACTTTAAAACCCCTCCAAATTCAAAGAAGGTGAGCTCCCTTACAAAATTAATAATAGTTTGAAACGATTTGAACAATTAAGGGACACTTCTGAACCGATCAACGTGAAATTTGGCCCGGAGACCGAAAATGGTTTTTTTAACAGTTTAAAACCCCTCCAAATCCAAGAAAGGGGTGCTCTCATACAAAATAATAAAAAAAAATGTCAAAATCTTAACAACCCTCGAATGATTTTTGTTAAAAAATTTTAAACGTAAGCGTTTCGACTTTAAGAGACGATCTTCTGAATTTTAACCAAATTAGATGATATATTGTATTGATAGACGCTTCCAATTTCAATGAAGAAAAACCTCATCTATATATATAAAAATGAATTTCTGTATGTCTGTCTGTCTGTCTGTCTGTTCCCTGTAGACTCGGAAACTACTGAACCGATTTGCTTGAAACTTGGCAGGTGGGGGTATTGGAGGCCGGGGAAGGTTCCTATTATGGTTTGAGACCCCTCCCTCTCTCATGAAAGGGGGGAGGGGCCTCCCAAACAAAAGACAATTTTTCGCATAACTCGAGTTGGCATGGGGTGGTATTTGGGAACGAGGAATATTTCTAAGAATATAAGGTACCCCTCCCTCCTTTCAGTGTGGTGATACGAAGGGGGGAGGGGGGGCTACCTTACAATTTTTCATATAACTCGAAATTTAATCAAGATATTAAAAACCAAATTTGGCATATGAAGGCATTTGGATACGAAAAGTATTTCTATGATTATTTGAGGTCTCTCTCTCTTTCCAGTAGAAAGAGGGAGGGGCTTCTTTTAATTTTTTTTACATAAATCAAAAACTGATAAAGCAAATGGAACCAAATTTGGCATGGGAGGGTATTTGAATACGAACAATATTTCTATGATTGTTTGAGACCCCTCCCTCTTTCCAGTGAGGAGATAATAAGAGGGGGGGGCTTTCATTGTGAAAAAAAGAAAACTGAAATTGATGTAGCCAGTGATGTACAAATTACAATCTTGCAGTAGTACACTGAGGTTTTTTTCGCAGGGGTTTCGTACCGCGTAAAAAAAATCCGCGTAAAAAAACCGCGTTCATTCGAAAACCCGCATAGAAACAACTTCATAATTCGGAAATCCCCGTAAAAAATCCATTTTAATTAAAAAGAAAACGCTTAAGAACCATGATTGTATAAATATTTGCGTACAATGATGGTTTATTTTTAAGAAATCAATTAGATAAATAGAAAAGTAGAATATAGTGAGGTTTATTTGACAGTGTGGAATTCAGATCGTTTCATGCCTCATGGCTCAAGTCTCATGTCTCTTGTCTCATGTCTCATGGCTCAGGTCTCATGTCTCATGTCTCGTGTCTCAGATCTCGAGTCTCATATTTGTCTCAAGTCTCAGGTCTCAAGTCTCAGGTCTCAAGTCTCAGGTCTCAAGTCTCAGGTCTCAAGTCTCAGGTCTCATGTCTCAGCTCTCATGTCTCGTGTCTCAATTTTCAGGTTTAATGTTTCAGGTCCCAAGCCTCAGGTCTCAGGTTTCAGATTTCATGTATCACGTTCTTAGTTTCAGAGTCAAGATTTTCCCAACTTCAAAAAAAAATCTAAGTGTTAGAATTTTTTCTCTCAAAAACCGTGTTTATTTGAAAATCCGCGTTAATTAAAAAATCCACGTAAAAAAAGTCGCGTAATAAAACCGCGTGAAAATCCTCAGTGTACTTTTATTTTTAACTATATTTTATATTTAAAATTCTATTGAAAACTGGTCTGCTAAGATTTTTTTTTTATTTAATATGAGGCAAACAAAATTTAAAAAATGCCAAAAATGAGCGGTATAATAAAAAAATTGACTTATTTCAAAAGTGTGTACATATATAAAGAAGTTTCTCGATTTTATCACTATTCGATATTATCAATACTCGTAAAGTTCACGCTCGATTTTATCACGGTTAATGTTTCGATTTTATCACGCTTTTTAAGGAATCATTCAGAAACCATTTCCAGGTCCTTAATTTTCATTCAAAAGCATATAGCGTCTTTGTTTATGATATTTTTTTATGGTTTATGTTATAGTATATAGGTATCCAATAATATGAAAATGTTATTGAACTGCTTATTTTTTCTGTATAGTGTTTCAAATCGTCATTTGAATTTTAAAAACACTTGTATTTTAACACAAGTACACAAGTATTTTAACGTCACGCTGATGCTAGTGTTGTTACTTGTGTTGGTTAGTCGCCTTAAAAAATTTAACTTTTTTTGGTTATGCGAATCATATAAAAATGTGGGAGAATTCAAGCGTTTATGCAAAGAGACAAGTGTCTCTGATTTTTTTTTGTTGAACTTGTTTATTTTAAAGAGTGGCGTGCGTAATCCTTATTGGATAGCCTTTAGTATTGTCTGAATGGATAATTTTGGAAGACCAAAATGAAATTCTGCTAGCTTTGTCTGAAAATATGACTAAGATTTTTGTTTTTCTACATATAAAGACAATAGATTATCTGCCCATAAAGCAAATTTCGAGAAACACACTGTAAAAGTCCATGTTGAGAAAATTTTAAAAGATTTTGCGAATAAATATACTGTTTAGTTCATCAAAGGTGTTAAGATTAAAATATTGAAATATGAAATTAGCAGAAACAAATTTTTTGATGCTAATTTCTTTGAACTTTTTTCAAAATCGAAATAAGTGATAACGACTGTTAAATTTCCATCAAAACAAAATAATTCACTTTAATTAGATGTAGACTATCAAATAAATATACAACATGGTTTTATTTCAAGAAAAAACCTTAAAATTTGCTTTAGAGAACAATTATTTCAATTGAAAACGATCCTTTTTGTTTAGTAATCTTTGATAACTACGCCTTATGATCAAAATTTATTGATACAAAACGTTTCCACAACTGAAAACATTATAAATTATTGATTAAAGACAGTGAAAATACTTTTTTTTACTTAAATTCTAAGTTTCGCCAAATTCACGGTTTCGCCATATTCACGGTGAAATTTTTTTTGACCGTGATAAAATCGAAAAACTACTGTATGTATCTGAGCATACAAATATTGTGGCATAATTTCAAAGAACAAGTCTAAAAAAATTGAAAGAATTTTTATATTTCGTTGAAAATCAATCAAAGGATGTTGGACTGTTGTTATTCATGTATTTTTAAATTCTATTTAACCAGAATTTGATTTCCAAGATATTCATATATTAAGGTTGCCAGATTGCGCGGTTTTATCCGGGTTTGCCCGGATATTTAATACTAAATTTAAGAACAGTCCGGCCCGGCTCGGTTGCCCGGATTTTGCCTGGATTTATTCACTTTTTTGGCAAATTAAACAAAAGAAAAACAACAAAACCTCCAAAACGAAAGTTTTTGAGCAAGTTTTATAAAAATAGTCTTGAATGGTTTTTTTGAAAGCCTAAAATACGGTTCAAAATATATCGATGAGTTTTGATAAAAAAAAAATTTTTAATTTTTTTATCTTGATTTTTGTTGAGGAATTTTTGAGTTTTGACAAAATTTGCCCGGACATTGCCCGGATTTTCGGTCTTCAATTTGAAATCGAATGCCCGGATTTTGCCAGGTTTTCAGATAAAAATTGCCCAGTCTGTCTGGCCCGGACACGTGCTGAAAAAATTCTGGCAACCTTAACATATATGAATTGAAATTCATGTTACAATTTGATGAAACCAACTATAACAAAAATATTCCAAATAATACATTTTAAATAAGATTTTAATGTGAAAATAAGTTTTTCAGGAAGTTTAAATCACTAATCTTGCCAGGCTTTGGTTTTTTATCATGTTTCAGAAAGACAAGAACTTGAATAAGAATTTATAAAAAAAAGTTACACTACAACATTGTAGGCAAAAATTTTAAATATGAAAATTTTTAATTGTGGACTGCTAATCTTAAAAAAAAAGCTCATCGACCAAATATATCAACTTTGTCATAAAATTAATCAGAAAAGGCTAAAGTTTCCATTTCTGAAAAAATAGAGTTACTGTCGTTTATCTTTTAAAAACCGTTTTTGAACACACCTTGTATATTTTAATAGTTTTTATGACTATGTACTAGCAAAAAAAATGTTGTGTAAAATTCTTCTGTTGATCTTTTATACATCCCGACTTCAGTCCAAGGTTGTCGAAAAAAAAATGTGTTTTTATGAAAAATTGTTCTGACTTTCTGTGATTGAACCTAAAAATTTTGTGATGTTTTCCTGTGATGTTATTCCCATTTATTTCATTTAAAAATCATGACAAATTTTATGATTTTTTACATTTTGGTTCAGAAAAATCAATTACATTTACAATCTTTAATTTTTTTTTCAATTCTAAGTAATAAATTTTAAAAATTTTACAGACATAAATCATTATAATTTTAAAAATAAAGGACCAAATTTAAAAAATTGGTGAAATAAGTGATTATTTAAAATTTTTTTTGATCTGTTACTCAGATTCTGTGATGAAAACGTGCACAAAATACTGTGAAAATATAGATTTTTCAATGATTACGGCAACCTTGCTACAGTCACCCAAACCATCTGTACAAAACATGAAAAAAGTTCTTAAGAAAAACAGTACTTAAGATTTCGATGAAAAAAAAAACAACAATTTGATTCAAATGACTACGATGATAAGATTGAGCTGAAATGGAATCTTTTTGGAAATGGTAATTTAAATTGATTATAAACATTGTTTACCATCGTATAAATGTTTATCATGAGTCATTTGTTATGATATATTTAAGACAAGTTTTTCTCAAAAACAAGTTTAATCGGAAAAATGATAAGTTTGTTCGTAAACATGTTGTTAAGAAGCAAATATTTTAGAAGCAAACCGTTAAACTTCCAATAGTGTCCTATTGATTCTGGTTACTCGCGGATCGCTGGTAACAGAAAAAGATTTAATTCCGAATTCGTAAACGCTCCTTTAATCCGTTCGAAGTCTGTGGAACGTTTTAAAATCCTACGATAACAATTCTAATAATAGTAACGTGAACATATTAGGATAACACTTTCAGCTTACGTTTAGTGATCTTTCTCTTTCTGTTTAGATTCCAGCCTTTGAACTCGCTATGAGGCATCACTTTTAATTAATTAGTACGATTTCACAATAAATTCTATAGGTTCGCAACTACTTTCTCACCTGCTCGATGATGCCTACTCCAAATTGTACAGTTTCGCACTTCCAGATAACTTTGGCTTTAGCTTGCATAAGAAACTCCACCGGTACTTGCGTACTTATTCGGTTAAGTTATTTGCCTAGATTAAGTAACTTTAAGTTAAATTTCAAAACAAAATTACTTCTTACACTCAAAACCTCACCTAAGAGCGTAAATTTGAAGTAGGTCTTTTTTCTAATAGAGCATTAACGTAGATTTAAGCTATCGTTCAAACACCACTAGAATTCAACTTTCGAGAATGTTTCTTGTTTGTTTACTTTTTGTCTACGTTTTGCTCCTTGCCTTCCAGCTTAATTTCAGCTTTCTTTTCTCACTCTCTTATCGACCTAATTTGAGTACTGTCATAACCGAGGGAGTTTACATGCAAAATTCGGTTTTAATTTTTTTTTAAATAGTTTTTTAATTATGTAAAAAAAAGCCTGTTAAGTACTTTTTCTCCCACTGAGAGAAGGGATAGGTATCAATAATTTAAAGAAACATTTACCGTACCCTGATACTCTCTCATGCCATATTACACGAAAGAGTGGTATGGAAGTCTCACTTCCCTCTTCTCATTTCCCTTTTGGATAAATTGAGCGGTCTCAAATAATCATCAAATCATTTGTCGTACCCAAATACTCTTCCATGTCAAATTACGTTCCATTCACTCGATTAATTTTTCTGTTAAGCAAAAAATCGTAGAGGAACCCCCCTTCCCTAAAAAATGTATAAGAGTCTCAAAAATATATCCGATAACCATTTCTCAAATTTGAACCTCCTATCCATATTTGGTTCAATTTGCTCGATCAATTCTAGAGTTATGCGATAAATTGTAAAGGCGCCCATTTCCCCCGTTTTTGCCTCCATGGAAGAATAAAGGGGTATAAAATATCCATAGATTTCCCGTACACAAATGCCCTCTTAATTTGGTTCCATTCGCAAGAATACATCTCGGGCTATGTAATAAAAATGAAATGGAATTTTATGCTTTCAAATACTCTCCCTAGTCTAATTTTGGTACCATAAGCTTGAGCTGTTTTCGAGTTATGTAAAATTGTAATGGAGACCCCCTATCTCCTTCTTTTCTCCTCATTGAAATGAGGGAAGGGTACCAAATTTTCGTAGAAACATTTCTCATGCCCAATTATGCTCCCATGCCAATTTTGGTACATTTCGCTTGATCAGTTCTCGAGCAGAAAGATCCCCTCCCTCCTTCAAGTGAGAGAGAGGGGTCTCAAACCATATTATGGAGAGTATTTACATAAAGCATTCTAAGATATACTTTATGTGGTTCGTTATAATCACGTATCAAAATCATCGATTCATTAATTGTGTTACCACAAAAAGACTATTGAAATAATTATTTGTTAAAAAATAACAATAATTTTCTTTTGATTTCAGATTCACATAACAATCATAAAAGGTAAGATAGAAGCTGTCACTGGAAATCAACGTCCATCCTATCTTTAGGAGTAAAACACGCAATGCCCCGATGCCATTCATTGAATCACTTTACTGACATTGACACTCAGCGGGCAGCATTTGAATGGAAACAATAGGCCCTTCTTTATAACAGTTCTATTTTCGACTCACGATTTCCCATTCCAACTGACGTGCTGAGTACATCCCGAAAGCATGAAGTCAATATCGATCAAACATTTCCACACCTCTGAATCGATGCTCAATATCAAGAGCACGGGAGTAGAATTTTGAATCGACCTCATCCACCCACGCCACGCCACGCCAATCTCTTTCGGCACAATTTTATCACTACTAACAAGTAGGTATAAGAGGTTCCACGAGAAACAAAAGGCCATTTTCCGGGAAGCTTTTCCTTGGCATCTATTTCGGGCTTCACTTTTGGAAACGTGACGGGATGAATAAAAAATATGAACACATATTGATTACGTTTTTGGAAGCATATTTTTTTTTTTTGAATTAGGAACGGTTTGATTCAGTATCGAAAAGTTGTCTTGAGTCAATCGAGCTTGAAGAACAAGACTAAGTATTTGAAATTTGATCAAGAGAAAACTTCAATAAAACGCTTCTCATCGATGAACAAGTCAGTCTTTTCCAGAAATTAGCACAATGCCGAAAATATTTTCACCTCCTCCGATGCTGAGCAGCTTCCGGGAAATTTTGATCACACCTAGCAACAACTATCCGGAAAATTAAATTTTCAGCTTCCTTTGTTCGGGGAGATTGGATCTAGCCTTTTAGAGTGAGCTGGATTGGAACGAAGAATTCAGGCTAATAGTTTCGACAAATTGAAATTCTAACATTTTTAGCCAGCTACATTTAGAGCTTTTCTCTGGAGGGCAAATATTTGAGATTTCAATCGAAAAACTATTCATGTAGGTAGGTATATGGTTCAGAATATCAGAAATCATCCCACGAGCGTTTGCAAAGCAAGGGAAGAAGAATTTAATTTTTGAAACAGTTTAAATTTTAAAAAAGTGGTTGAAATTGAAATCAGATGTTATTTTCAGGTAAAATGCGACACTATGAAACTGAAAAGTTTTTGTAATCTCTTTTAAAACGACTGTTTCGATAGATTTTTTTTCCGTCTCTAACGCATTTGATAAAAATGATTTGCTTGAATATTTTCCATAACAACTTTGCTATTTCATAAAAAAAATTCTATTTATTGTGAAAGTGCAAAATAAAACTATGATCACAAACATACAAACATTGAACATTTTGTTTCCCCACTGATGCAATTTGCGGACGCTTGAGTAAAAAAGCAGTTTAACATATTTTAGTCAGCTAAACAAAATCTGCATATGATGCTAGGCGGAGTCAATTTGGGGTCGTTTCTGAATTTCTTAAAAGCTTCGTTTTGGATCAAAACTCATCCATGATTTTTTTCAGAATATTTAAGTAACGTTTACATGATTAACTTTGAACTTTTATATTTGTATGGGAAAATGTAATACTTTGTACTGAAAATTAACATCCTTTTTCTTCATCTGTGGAACCGAACCTGCAAACCTGCCAATATATGAATTCTCTAAAGGATATTTTCCACTGCACAACTTTGTTGAAGACCGTTACTTCGTTTCTCATTAGGCAAAAAAGTTATCAGCTGCTTAACAGGGGTATGTCTTTTGGGATTTGAAAACAGTAAATTCAATTGAAATCACTACTGCTGCCTCGCGAAGTATTGCATGAAAAGGAGTCATGCAATACCCTGCAGGGTTCTGGTTGGATTTTCAGTGACCTTACAGTCTATCGAGGACTGTATCCGAGAAAAAATGCAACACATTCATTTGTGAATAACTTTTTTGCAGATAGATAAAAATTGATAAAATTTTTAGTGATACTACCTTGTAATATAATGTGGTAAATTTTGTGGCAATCTGTCAAGTAGTTTTTGAGATAGCCTCTAATGAATAAATTCATTGACCAAAATTTTTGGGCATGGTCGTAAAAAATCCAGAAGTCCCATTGAGAGACCCCAAAACAGCTGGAAATCAACTGTGCGATCAAAATTCATGTGGTAAATCGTTCTAGAAGTTCTAGAGGATATAACAGTGAGCTGAAACTAGAATAAAAGTAAGAATGATTAATTCCATGAAGGCATAGGACGTGAGAGGTTCAATAAAGCGCGATCCGAACCTTTTAATTGGAGAAGTGGTAAAGCAGGTCAATTTTTCTGTCTGATTCACCCAACAAACCAAAAAACAAACCAAACACCGAAAATATAATCAAAATACGGTGGTTAAACCGCGCACAAAATGGTAAACCCGTTAGCTGGGAGAAATTATGGAAAATTTCGTGAAGGAAATCAAAACAAAATTTTCAGCGGCCACTTAGTGGATCTCCTGTCTGAAGTTTTTCATTGAAAAGCTTCTTTTGAATGTTCCGGAGAAGGACGAAAAAAAATTTTTTTTTTAAAATATATCTGTGGAAGATGAAATCAACAAGTGGTAACTACATAACAATTGGTAAAATTAACAGCCAATATACCAAGTATCCATGGCACTTTTAAAGGTTTCTAAAAGTTACTACTTTGGATTCTGGATTCCTGCTATTAAACAAAAACAATGATGGAGTGATAAAAAGTCGATTATTTTGATTTCTTACAGAAGGTGGAAAATCTGCTTAACTTGTCATAGCTTCGATGAAATAAAAAAAAGTTATTGTGAAGGTCGAACTCCAGGAAATGAAGGACGTCAACAAAAATAGCCTTGATTTAGAAAAACGGTGGTTTAAAGTGTGCAATGAAGATAACGCATTAGACCGCTGCAAAAAATAACTTTTTGCTCCCATTTGTTTTTTCGATGCCTTTTGGATCACCAAGCATCAGTGTAAAATTTGAGATGATTTGGTTGATTCCTGAGTTAGCCGTTAAATTTTGTATGGAAATTTGTTTGGAAAAAGAAATTTTTGCAAATTACATCATCCAGAAAATTCAAATAAGCTTGAAATGAAATCGGTCTTTGATTTTTAGTTTTGGCTATTTTCAAGCTTAATTTTAAGCTAACTTGACAAGCAGCTAAGAATGTCATGAAAAAAGTTATTACCATTTCAAAATTTAAAAAAAAAAAATTAATCCATTGAAAAGTATTTGAAAATAACAGACTTTGCTTGCTAGAGCTTTTGATAATTTCACGTTTTTGCAAATGTTATACAAATCAATAGATTTCCTGGCTATGCAAAGCAGTTTTTTGAGATGTTTTATTCTCATTCTACGGTTTCACAGCTTTCAAGCAAGCAGTTAAAAACGCTAAAATTAAAAAAAAAATGAAAACCAAAATTTTGTATAACATTGAATATTTTTTCTGAGGTAAAAATTAGGTTTGTAGTTTGTTCACATGAATAGTACTGCAAGAATCAAGGAATATTTTCTATTCAAAGTTATATTTTTCGGAACTTTCAGTACAGCTCTGGCGATTTTTGAATGAAAAATTTTGTCTTCTCATACAAATTTCCCTACAAAATTAAAAATCGTTGCGCTAATTCAGGACTGGATGGATCGCTTCCAAAATTTTTATTTCCATTTATTGCACCAGAAACAACCAAAAAAGTTATGGGAGGTGTAAAAATTTAAACATTTGAAATTTCTAATGGCGCATATGTTGCCCAAACATTTAAGGGGGGGGGGGTGTGGGAGGGTCTAACACTTTCAAAAAATCGATTTTTTTTCATTTTTTTATTTTCTTATTGTTAAACATTTCAAGAATGTTGTGTCAAATTTTTTAAGTCAATTGAAGCAAAACTGTAGAAATTATAGGCCTTTATCTACTCCTATCTAATTCTGCAAGTAAGCAAGAGCAGAAACTTCAAATGCGTTTTTCTCGAAAGCACATTTTTAAAGTCCGTGGACATCGTCATTTGAAAACTACTTATCCGATTCTTTTCAAATTTGGAACATATTTTCTACATATAAAATACCAGACCCCAACGTTTTTCTTTTTTTTTTAATTTGGGGAGATTTTACAGATAAAAAATGGCGGATTTTTTCGTGAAAAACAGTAGTTTTTACTTCAAACAGCCACAAAAATTTCATAAAAAAAATTTTTTTAAGTTAAATAAAAACGTTGGGGTCCAGAAAAACATCTATTAAAAATATTTTGCTCTGATTTTTTGACTTCAGATGATTCTGTGCTGAGATACAGTGTCCACCGCAAATCATGTTTTCTAAAAGGCATCCTCGAAAGTGCTCCGTCACCGGCTCGTTTTTCAATATTTTTCTACGAAAAAATAACTAAATGTTCTTTTAACAATGCTTTGTATAATGCAAAAAATTTGAATACATTTGTTTGAACGATAGCTCTAGAAAAAAATCGTGAAATTGGTGTTTTTCTACCCGTTAGACCCTAACCCCCCCCCCCCTTAAGTCAATAAACTAATTCATTACACGCTATCACAAAAATCACTTGAGAGATCGCCACAAAATCTTGCACATGTGAACATTATATTACTAAATAGTTTTACTGAAAATTTCATCAATTTTAATTCATCCGCTCAAAAGTTTTTCACTAATGAATGTGTTTAGTGTGTGGCACAATTGTTGGAGAAAATAAAACAGTTTAAATTATCTTCTTTTCTTGATTGATTTGAGATTTTTTTTTTATGGTGAAACTGCCATTTTGGGCGAAGAACATCGGATTTGTGTTGTCGGAACTATCAGTTTTTTATCTGTAAAAATTCTCAAGGCTCTTAAATATCAATAATGAAATCTCCAGATTAACTAAAAAATATGAAAAAGTTTTCATTAATAGGTTTGCTTGATATAACTTTCCTTGATGGTTAAAAAAATTAGTCAGGCAGGGTCATAAAGATCCGGACTACTCTTTTGGCTGTATTTTCAAAACAACTGAACCAATTTAAAAAAATAATTTACCCACTTGGAATCGTCAATATGTTCACTATCTATTTAAAATTTTGTTGGTATCGAAAAAAATGAGAAGAAAGACAACAAATTTAAAAATAAGTTATTTTTGAACAGGTTTCACTATGTCAGCTAAATTTTGGCAATCAAAAAGATTAATTTCAAGAAAAAAAAAGTTTTTGGTTTCCGATATCACATGCCATAAATGAAAAAGAAGAAAAGCTGAACAGTCATGGTTTTTCTTCTTGAAAACCATTGTATTTTAATATTTATAAAACTGAGCTAATTAATCATAAATTTTATTTAAACATGAAACCAATGCACAGTGTTCCTAAAATGAAATTTTGAGGGGACAATTATTGGCGTCTTTCTCTTGAGTTTGATGCATTTAATGTTTTAGACAAGCTTTTACAACAACTTAAGGCGGTCATTTTGAATTAAATAGTTTGAGGGTGGTTCATGAAGTTTCAGAGATTCAGGGATTCTGCAATATTGTAGAACATAATTATCAATGAAATTTTGTTTGAAAACATCAACAATCTCTTGAATTAAAAGTTTTTATAGCAATTCGTTATCATGAGGTAAGGGTGCCCTACAAAAAAAAAACAATGTTTTTGTTATATCTTTTCAGGGTGATATTTTATCATAAATATTTGATCGACATGATTTTAGATAATCATCATGCGCATCTTTTGTGAAAATGGATTACCAAAATTTTTTTCATTTTCTGTGAAAATGGATTACCAAAACTTGTTTTGAGCGCTGATGTGGTCTAGTGGATAGGCTGGCGCGAGTCTGGTAACCCAGGCGTACTGGGTTCGATTCCCGGTATCGGCAAGAAAAACTTTTGGGTTCGAATCTCATAAGTTGCCGACAGGTAAGATGTGTTTCATTGTAAAATAATCATATATTTCAGAGGGAATGCATCTGGGGATAATCTGAAGAGACTTTTGCAAGCGGAGTGGATTGCCAACCATTGTAGGTCTCTGAAGGTTGGATGCCTTCCCTCGACGAACCATCGGCCGTGGAAGCCTGAGAAGCAATTCGACGGCCAAACCACACAGTCATAGGCTGGACCTTGCTACCGATGGGGGAACCATACATACATACATACATACAAATGGATTACCGAAATTTGTTTTTGTTTTGAAATTTTAAAGCAAATTGTATTGAAAATGACTCTTTTAGAGCTACGATAACTCCAAATGGAGAAAGATAAAAAAATATATCGTTGATTGCATTTATAAATTTGTATTACAACACTTGTAAGCTCAATCTGCTTTCCCGAAGATGACATACTTGTCATCGGTGATTTCAACATGCCTGGCTTGAAATGGTGTCCTTCCGATGGCGGCTTTTTGTTCCCAGATCCTATGCGCTCATATTTCTCGACTCCTTCCAACATCTTCCTGGACTCTTTGAGCACCGCGACTCTTCGCCAGATCAACAGCTTTGAAAACGAAAACGGGCGTATGCTAGACCTCTGCTTCATAAACGAAGGCTTCAGGAATCCGACTATTGATTTAGCTCCTGCTCCTCTTGTTAAAGTTGTTTCCCATCACCCAGCTTTAGTGGTCTCACTCGATGTCACTAGAGTTAACGCTCCTATAGAGGAAACCGCTCCCTTCTACCAGGACTTCAAAAACGTCGACTACGAAGCTATATCACTTGTCCTGGATTCTATCGAATGGGAGAACGAGCTCGATATGTCTAATCCCGATGCAGCCGCTGCGACTTTTTCAAATATACTGAATTATATAATTGACCGCCATGTTCCGAAACGTAGCTTACCCTCCAACCCTCGAGCTCCCTGGGTCACTAATAGACTGCGACAACTGAAGACGGCAAAAAACGGTGCTCTTCGAAACTTCAGCAAGCACAAATCCTTCTGCACAAAGGAAGAATACCGCAAGCTGAACACGGCGTACAAAAAAAGTAGTAGGCGCTGCTACCAGAACTATCTCCACCGACTACAGCGTAATTTTAGGACCAACCCGAGATCTTTCTGGAAGTACGTTAAAAATCAGCGGAAAGAATCTGGGCTTGCATCTCAAATGTTTTTGAACGGCCACACAGCGAACACCGATCTTGAAATATGCAACCTCTTTGCTGAGAAATTTTCTAGCGTTTTCACAACTGGGTCCATTTCCTCAGAGCAACTGGATATGGCTGTAGGAAATATTACACCTCTAGACTCTTCCTTAAACGGTATTGCCTTCGATGACGCAACCATTTTAAGGGCGACAGCAAAGCTTAAAAATTCATCATCTACGGGTCCGGACGGGATACCAGCTATCTTCTTGAAACGTTTCATGCAACACTTGCTGACTCCCATCAGACATATTTTTCGAGCTTCGCTGGACTTCGCAACCTTTCCCTCGCTCTGGAAAGAAGCTTACATGTTCCCTGTTCACAAAAAGTGAAATAAGAAAGATGTGAACAACTACCGCGGAATATCAGCTCTTTGTTCGATAGCCAAACTGTTCGAATTGGTTGTTCTGGATCCGATTTTCTCGTCCTCAAAACAATACATTTCCAATGATCAGCACGGATTTATGCCGAAACGATCCACGACAACAAATTTGCTGACTTTTACATCGTTCGTGCAAGATAGCTTCACCATGAAGTCACAAACCGACGCCATCTATACTGATCTGTCTGCTGCTTTCGATAAAGTAAATCACGATATTGCTATTGCTAAACTCGAACGCTTAGGATTCTGTGGTTCCCTACTGGACTGGTTTCGAAGCTATTTAACGGGACGAAGGTTATCTGTGCAAACTGGAAATTACTTTTCAAGACAATTCTCTGCTTGTTCAGGTGTGCCCCAGGGAAGCCACTTGGGACCGATAATTTTTGTCATCTATTTTAACGATGTTCTCACTCTATTGGACGGCCCAAAACTTGCGTATGCCGACGACCTCAAACTTTTCCACACCATCAATGGCCAAGACGATATCGATCTCTTGCAAAGGCAGTTCAACACCTTCGCTCACTGGTGTGACACCAACTGCTTGCCTCTGAACCACAGCAAATGTGCGGTCATTTCTTTTTCTCGCAAGCGGAACCCTCTTCACGCAGAGTACACTCTTGGGAACGAAATCAACGCCCGGGTGGACCACATCAACGATCTGGGCGTTATCCTAGACCACCGGCTGGAGTTTAAGACTCATACGAATTATATCGTCGATAAAGCGTCTAGAAGTCTTGGCTTCTTATTTCGCGTAACAAAGGAGTTTAAAGATGTTTACTGCCTAAAAAGTTTGTATTGCAGCATAGTTCGCTCAACGCTTGAATATGCATCTGCAGTTTGGTGCCCATTTTACCAGAACGGAGCTGAACGAATAGAGGCTATCCAGCGGCGTTTCATACGTTATGCCCTGCGACACTTGAACTGGTTAGATCCGTTTCGTTTACCCAGTTACGAAAACCGTTGCCGCCTAATTGATTTAGACACGCTTCAAATTCGTCGTAACGCTGCACGTGCTCTAGTCGTAGCGGATCTCCTTGCGTCGAGGATTGACGCTCCCATGCTGCTGGAGGCTATTCCTCTCAGTGTGCGACCCCGAGGATTAAGGAACCAAAATCTACAGCTCTATGTTCCCATCCGGCTGAATAACTACGGAGCCAACAGCGCTCTTATTGGGATTTTGAGAACTTTCAATCGCTTCGCCGAGTACTTCGACTTCGACGCTTCAAGGACTACTTTCCGAAGAAAAATTTTAATGGTTTCGAGAACTTTGTAGATTTAACTAGTTTTTAACTCATTATTTTATTAAGTTATCATTAGGATCAACATGTGGTCCGTTGATGTTTTTACACAAATAAACCCAATTTGTAAACAACAAATAAACCCAATATGGTATGATTTCTGTTTAAAGCGTTAAATCGTCATTTTAGGTTTAATTTTTTTTTTTAATTACATAGTATTCCGTCTCACGACATAACTTGACGAACATAATTCCTAAAATTCACTCGGTCCATGGCAACCGTTCTCCCATTCCTCGGGCACCCCACGTTCGCTAGATCACGCATCACTTGGTCTAACCACCTCACTCGTTGCGCCCCCGCTCGTCTTGTTCCTACCGGATTCGTAGCGAACACCTGTTTTGCAGGACAGTCGTCCGGCATTCTCGCAACATGTCCCGCCCAGCGTATCCGGCCAGCTTTCACCACCTTCTGGATACTGGGTTCGCCGTAGAGTCGCGCGAGCTTGTGGTTCATCCTTCGCCTCCACACTCCGTTCTCCTGTACGCCGCCAAAGATGGTTCTTAACACTCGTCGCTCGAATACCCCGAGTGAACGCAGGTCCTCCTCGAGCAATATCCATGTCATTTTAAGTTTAATAATAATCGTAAAAATCCTTTTAAAAAAAGAGAGAATTTGTATCAGTTTTCTTCAAGATCTCAGAAACTACTAGATCGATTGATGTGAAATATGGCATGGAGTAGAGTAGTGTTTCGAGTAACAAGTGTTCCTGTGAAGTTTTAAGTCTTTCCCATTTAAGGGAGGTACTGTGCTCATACAAAATAGTCGGAAAATGAGATAAAATTCATTTTTATTCAATCAATTGACAAATGGTTTAGCGTCAAGTTTTGTGAAAACTATATAAGGTACACCGCGGAAAGTGGGGACGGATTTTCGTATTGTTCAACTTAAAAATCATTAAAAAATCAGCAGTGGATCAATTTGAAAAAATTGCGTTCAATGTGATACAAAACATGTTGTTTACAAATGCTGAAGAGATGAGCTTAGAAGTTAGAAGAAGTAATCACGTAATTTGTAAATGGACTGTATGTGTCTTCACTTACCCCGCCTTATGGGGTAAGTGGGGACGGTAGATTTTCCCTTTGATTTCTCCGGAAATTTTTAACAAATTTCTGTTTTCTTAGTTGAATACGTTATTTTATTGCTCGATCCACCCAAAATTTTGAATAAAGTTTATGGTACTATTATATATATATACTTATTCTATATATATATACTTATTCTAGGAAAAACAACTACTTTTTTGTAAGGATTGTTTCAATGTAGAGTTTTTAGTCAAGAGCCAGCTAATTTACGAGCAGTTTGCGATTGAAAAAGATGCACTTCAACTCGTAGTGAAAAATAGAAAATTAACGAAAGTCACCGTAAACATCTGTTATTGCCGGAACCGTATCTCTTTTACAGTTATTGGATAGATTACAAGTAAATTTAACATTCTGATCATTCATGTCATTATTTTATACCCTAAATTGAATTCTTAACTTTAAAATTGGAGCAAATGGCGCCTTAATCCCTTTTTTCAATTTGTAACTGACAAATGCAAGAAACTCACATTTTTTAATCAGTATGCTGTATTTATTTGTTTGTGTCGTTTGAAACACTAAATACTTCTACTAACTTTTATCGCCCGAATGCTAAGTATAGCTAAATTGTATTGGATGATAGAAAGAAAATTGAAAAAATGTGTTAAAAGCAAGTCTGGATCTTTCCCACTTACCCCAGGTAAGGTTTAGAGACATTTTTTTAAAATAAATCTCTTTTTTCTTAATGTTCAACCGTCGTTTCTTCTACTTTTAACTTGATATTTCGAATGGCAGGATTTTTTCGATGTAGAGTTTGTCTTCAAGAGCCAGCTAGTTTACGAAAAATTTGCAATTGAAAAAGATGCACTTGAACTCGACATCGCAGTTGAAAATAGAAAATTTCCAAAAAGTTGCTGTAAACATCCGTTATTGCCGGAATCGTATCTTTTTTACAGTTCTTGCATAGTTCAAAAGAAAATTTAACATTCTGTATTAAAAGTTTGAAAAACACAGTATTACTTCAATAGCCATCATTCCCATTTACCTCGGTGTACTTTATTTTGTTTTTGGTATAAAAACACATCTGCGCTGAATTTTGAACAAAAAATGTATTCCTAGGAAATCCCTAGTAACTATCTCATTAGAAACCCAGTTACGCACGAATTGATCTAACAACCTAACCAAACCCAACTGGCGAAATTCCCAACGTTCCTAGCATAAATATTGAACGGTTGCCTAAAATGGTACCAGTTGCTGCCTGAAAACATCCAATATGTATCGTTCGATGGTTTTCCTCGCCCTACAACAAGCAAGCAAGAGGCAATCAAAATCACACGCCACAACTTGACAGGGGCCGAGCGTGAACCGGCATAAACTGCATTTAATTAACAGCAAATTCCCCCCCGGAGGCGATCCGATCCAAGTCCTGGTTTCAGGGTTCCCGGTCCTCAAGAGATTATGGTGCAAAATAATTCGTTCAACCCCCGGAACTGGAAAATGAGGAAAGACAACGATAAGAGCACAACCCTCACTCTGGAACAAGAAAAACAGTTTCATCCTTGGAGAGTTTTCTGTCCGACATTCGTTGGCCACCCTTCATTAATAACGGAATGAATTTCCCCGGCCCCTGGAGCAAGACTAGGAAAATCATCCGGCCCAACCCTTCTTCAACCCGGCTCATTTCCACAGGATCTGTTTATGCTCATCGGAACAGCTTAGATAGTTTACAAACATGTTGTGTTCAGTTGCACATAAATTTTCCACCGAGTTGTCGCACACCCAGTTTTGGGGATCGTATTTTGTTGCTGTTGTGGTTGTTTCGATTCTGGGGTAGATGAAAATTGGGGCCAGGAATTTTCAATTATCTATGCCACAATCAAGGTGTGACGAGTTTTCGTCACTTTGTTGTACAGTTGGAGGAGTTTTTCATGTTTCAATTTTGAGAAAAAAATATGTTTGAAAAACAAACAAAAATGATTCTAAATATTAAGTCAATTTATTACATTGTAATTTCAATTTCGGAACAAACTTGCTATTGTTTTTAACATTTAACAATTATGATGTTGAAAATAAGCAATGCAGTACAACTTCGAAACGTATGGTACTGGTGGTCCACGTTTCTTCTGCTCCTGTGTTCCAGATGTCTCTGCGTTCTCTGCTCCATGGTAGGCCCAACCATTTTATGTTTTTCATTATTTTAATGTTTTTATGTTAAAATGATAAAAAGCATGAACAAAGACAAGAAGAATAGTAACTCACATTTATTATTCTTTGGGACTCAGACATAAGTTCTGGCTGTGGAAGTACGATTAGTGATTAGTGATTAGTGAAAATAAGCAATGCAGTACAAAATTGCATAAAAACATTCAAGCTTAATTATAGATATCCGGAAATCCATATCAATAATATAATCTTCTATTATATAAAATTGTCGTGAAATGGTGTTAGTCTGACTTCTCCTCCGAAATGGCTCAACCGATTCTCATGAATTTTTTTTTTTTAATATTCTGTAAGCATGAGAGTCCGTTTTCATCGAATAAAAAGAACACAAATCTTTAGCAGTTGTTCGCAGTAATTATATTTAACACGTTCGTCGCCACGTCACCCATATTCGGCAGACGGGAGTATTTCCTGGGGGGCCCCGTCACATCAAAAAGCAGGTGACGCTCTCTTACTTGAGTTTACCGCTCAGCTTCGCCACACGTTTCAAATATGGGAGTTCTCCCTCTTTGCTTTCTCTCTCTGAAAATTTCTTTGGGCCCGGCTAGCAAAACTACCAAAATGAGCGTGGCGACGAACGTGTTAAACATTTATTTTTGCCAAAACCTGCCAAATCAGTGAAAATCGCGGGCTTATCAGGTTATCTGGCTGGGCCTCCAAAAACCAGGTTAATCCTGAAAAATCAGACACATATTATAACAAAATGTTTTCTTTCTTGTTAAATGGATTAGATCGATCTATTAGAAATCGATCCTCAAGCATCGATTTTAAGGTGAATCGATCCTACAACCGCCCATCTGAATCAATTTTGGAGATCGATCTTTTCCTAAAGATCGAATAATTCGAGTTAGTACCCATTCCAGGTGGCCACTAAGCATTTCGGCAGTTCTTATTTTTCAAAATTTTCTAAAAAATACACTCTTTTTAAAGTAATTTTTCAAACATAACTTTCAATCATAAGTAGGAAACGTGACATTTTCGAGAAATCTAAAATGGGCAAGTTGTGGCGTACGCCTAACGTCTTCATTAACTATTTTATCGAGAAATAAATTTCTAATATCAAAATGTAATGCTTTAAATTCTGAATCAATTGTTACACCATTTAGATTGATACGCTATTTAAATTATCTTTTATGAACCATTAAATGGAACATTGCTCAAATAAATTTGTGGCGTCACCGTGGAATGAGCCTTAAATAGAAATGAAAACGGAAGGAGGAAAGCAATCGAAGAGTAAGTGTAAAATAGGAGTTAAGACTTTTTTGTTGTGGACATCTTCAAACTTCATGTGTGATTCTAAAGTTTAAATGCATCTTCTTAATTGAAATTATCTACTCTAATTATTTGTCTTGATTATTCTTTCTGTCAAAATGGAGACTTCCTGTTAAAAAAGTATTTTAATGATTTTGATGAAATTAAAAAAAAAGGTTTGAAAAAGTTATCAAAAGAAAAAAAATTGATACCCTTTTATTAAAAGTTTTAAATTTTTTATTTAAATCATGTTTCACAGCCAATGGTTAAATAATTGAAAAAAAAAATTGTTGCCTTTCTATGTTTTACATGTCTGTTTTCGAGTTGTAGGGGAAAGGTTTCCTAAATGGGCCTATCGGGTTAAATGACCCTACGGCAGTTTGATGAAATGGCTGACTAGACAGCTTATCTGACCAATGCATTTTGAGGGTGATACGCTTAGAACATAAGGCAAGAAAGAATATTATGAATTTACAAACTCAAAAAAATTTAAAAAATCATACAAGGTTTTGATACATTTTGATGTAATATTTCGACTTTTAAAAATTATTCGTAAAGAAGCTTAAAACTAAAACTAGGATGGTTTTTGTTTCTTACTCAAATGAAATAAAGAAATTAAACATATTTCAGCTTTTGTGGAGGTTTAAAAATGATTATATAATGGAATAATAGAGTGTTTTTGTTTGCCCCCATCATGTTTGTAAAATGCCTTCATCGTAAAATAACATGTTAAATAGAATAAATAAATGATTTTTATCATTGAACCTTCAAATCTAAGCTCTGAGTAACATCTTAAGAGAGAATTGAAGATCTAAAAACAGATTTGATAAAGTTTTTCTCATGGATGAACTGCCTCCATAGTATGGCAACCCTAATTTTTTATTTATTCCATAAAATTTTAATATACATAGATATTTATAAAACTTCAGCTTTTTCGTATGAAAATTATTACTTTCTAGCAGTTTCAATGAAATTATACGGAAATACTGCCCAAAAAACAGAAATTTTGTTCAAAACATAAATAGGCGCATTAAGCCCGCACGGTTTGTGGTTCGTCATTTTAGACAACATTTATAATAAAATCATTTTCTTGGAAACAGAAGAAATTTTTAACATAAAAATTACTCCAATGTATAGAAAACAGATGCCTGCACACGTGTATATAGTTTTTGTACACATATTCGATGTGATATTTGATTAAATCAGTGTTCTGCTTAATAGGCGCATATAGCCCGCTCCTCCCCTAACTTTATGAAAAAAAAATATCTTAAATTGAATTTTATTAACCCTCTAAACCGGCTTGTACACGGAGTTGACTACAATTGTCATTAAAGCCAAGCCTAGGGGAGATGGGGGCATAATGGCCACCTTAAGGAAAACGGTTATTTAACGATAGAAAATAGCTATAATTTGGAGGTTACATTATTGTTTCGTGTTCAGACACTTGAAAAGCCTATTCCCTTACGGGCTGAAACGTGAAAAACTAGATGAAAACGTTAAAAAATGCATTTTAAAAAATTTTGCCAAAAGCTGAAAACCAACCACTGTGGAGGCATAATGAGAACCCCCCCTGAGGCAGTATGAGCACCATTAATCAGAGCAAGATGTGCGTTTTTGCCGGGGAATCTAGCAGCGAATTCAATTCGATGAAGTCAGGTGAGTCGTAGATTCATCAAACAAAGCAATAACAAAATAATCTAGGTCTGTTTGTAGAATACAAACAATTCACGCACGCTCATACATTATGTGCTTTGTTCGGAGGATGATGCTACTAGCCGTATAATGTAACAATAAAAAAATCGATCATGAATTGTAAATGGAAAAAAATCACCTCGAACAGAAATCTAACTCTAGTCTTTTGATTACTTCTCCGACACCTTACCAATAGGCTAAATCGTCGGATGAATACCAGTCAAGGTGTGGCGCTATAAATCAATTTTAATTCGCTGCTAGATTCTACGGCAGAAAATGCTCATTATGCCTCGATAATATGGTGCTCTATATGCCCCTAGTCAACAAATTTAGGTAAAAACGTGTTTTAAAATTGATAAAAGTGAAAAATCAAAAAATTTATGATGGTAAAAATTGAGAAACAATGTGTACATCATGTTGCAGTGCGTACATTATAGATCAAGGTTATTTTAAGATCATAAGAGCTTATTTCATGGTGCTCAAAAATTATAATATTTTCGTAACTTGAGAACCAAGCTAGTTTTTTTAAAATATCTCTGTAAAGATGATAAGGAGATTCCTTTTTTTGTGAAAAATTAATACTATAGGAAGTACGAAACAAATCCTCATGAAAATTTATTTAAGAAAATACGCACTTTCGTAGAAAAGCTTAGTTCTCATTATGCCTCGGGTGCTCGTTATGCCCTCATCTCCCCTATACTAATTTTAATTAACTTTCTGCGCAGAATGATTCACAATGTGATAAACTAGCAATCCATACTAATGGCAACTGTATGACAAGCAGTTATCAAAAGCTACATCTAAGATACTCTTAACATGAAGAAACTGGAAATGTACCTTGAAAAAGAGAAATATAAAACACATCTTATGGCGGGGTTCGAATAAAAAAACCACATTACATCAACAAATATGTTAAATGGTTGCAACCGAAAAAGTAGATATTCAAATTAAGTCATTAAGCCCATGAAGCTCTGCAATTTTTAAAGAAAAATGTAAAAATGGTTTCCTAAAGGATAAAGTTATTCGTAGAACTAAAGTAATAAGTAATCATAACTAAACTTCTTTTATTTTTTCCTGCGAAAAAAATTTAGATGAGGAGTTTTTACATTAAATAATAGTGACAATGTTTATAGAAATATATGAAAGTAAGGCTGCCAGTTAAAGTCCAACGCTTCTGAAGTTCCTATTGGAAAATTGATCACCCCAATAAAAAAAATTTACTCCAATTTGTATGAGAAACGCTCCCACGGAGTGGAAAATTTTGAATTTTCAAGGGTATACCAACTAGGAAGAGTTCTAAATTTTTATGAAGTTCAAGCATTTTCATTTTTTTATCGAATTTTTCCCGCTTGGGGGGTGATCACTCCGATTTTTAATTTTTTTTCAATGTTTTTGTATTTTCATTTCAAAATAACGAACCTTTTGAAAACAAAAACAATACTTTGCTCGATTTAAAAAAAAAAACCCGTCCATCTGGAGGATCAGAACAGCTTTTAAAGCTTATTACCCTTACGAAATTTTACAAAAAATTAAAATTTGTGACGTGAACTCACTCATTCGTTCTGTTGTTACTCAGCTAGATTCCATCCGATTTTTTAATGAAATTCAGTGTTTTAGAATGGTATTATCATTTTCAAAGAAGATCTCATGTTTTCATGTTAGAAAACGTCCAAGTTTTCTCTTAAAATTAAAAAGTTCCCTTTTTTGTGACGTGAATTCACTCATTTGCAACTCGTTTCAAAACAACCACATTGGATATAAACAAATTCTTTTTTCTGCAAATTTGTTACTTTATGAAACGAAGGGTTTAAACATGCAAAAGTGTCATAATGACACTCATTGATGCAACGAAAGTGTGTACGGCAAGCATCAGTAAAAATTGCTTAACATATCGTTGTTCAGTATTATAAGGGTTAAAGTTTTGGTCCAGATTGCCTAGGTTTATCCGGGTTTGCCAGAATATTAAATACAATATTTATTCACTTAATTTGAAGAAGCAAACAAAAAAAATACAAATTGTGTTTTAATTTTTTTTATATCAACAACACGAAATTTTTTGAGCAAGTTTAGCAAAAATAACCACAAAAGCTTTTTTGGAAGCCTAAAATACGATTTAAAATTTGTCGATGGTTCTAGATGAAAAATTTATTTAAATTTTTTTTTCTTGATTTTTGTTGAGTAATTTTTGGGCTTTGCCAAAATTTGACCGGATATTTTTCAAATATCGAAATCAAATGTCCGTATTATGCGAGATTTTTGAATAAAATTTCCCAGATTTGTCCGGCCCGAATACGAGCTGAAAAATTCTGGCCACCGAAGTATATAGATTGTCTTGTTTTATATTTGCTTAAAATTCAGTTAGATATATCAACCATACAGTTGATTCTAAACAATTTCAGGTTCAACCCATTCAACAATATTTTTAGAAAAACAATTTTTTTTTTTTTATTTAGTAAAACTATTTATTAAGGCCGTTACTTCTTAAAGTATTTTTGTGCCGAGGAGTCCAATTAACATTAATTAAAATTAGGGTACAAAGTAAGGAAAAAGGAAGTGGGAAAGGGGAGGAAGAAAAGATCACTTATTTGTGTCGATGCGTGATCGACTTCGTGATGATCGAGTTCCTCTTGGGGGAATACAATTGGGCTCAGTAAATACCTCAACATCACTCGCTCCTTCACGGTTTGATGGCGCGGGAGGTGGGGTCTGAGCGATGGGGTTTCGTTTCCTGGGGGGCGATTCGAGGTCCACATTTTGATTCGGCTTTGAAGCTTCAGCTGATGGTCGTTGAGGTGGTGTCATGTTTTCCAATCTCGTGCGTTTTTGTTGGCTAGTCTGCTGTTGGTTTTCTTGGTGTTGTTGTTGTTCTTGTTGTTGCTGCTGCTGCTGTTGTTTCAGATGGTGCGTCGGTAGAATTTCTTTTCGTTTTTGGTCGGTCGGCTGTGTTGCGTTCTGTTTAGCTACGTTCGCGTAGCTCGTGCTGCTGTTGTTTGCTTGAATCATTCTTCGGGCTGTGGCTATTGGTAAATTTTGATCCGTGCTGATTTTTATCGCCGCTGTTTCAGCTATCCACAAAGGGCAGCATCTATCGATGGGTCCGTGCTTTCCTGAGCAATTGTGGCAAAAGCTAGGTAAAGTACAATTTTCTTCTTCGCTTTCGTGTGATTTTGAGCAATTTTTACACGTACGTGTCTGCTGCTGGCATTTTATTTTGGGATGACCGTACTTTAAACATTGCCGACAAAGAAGGGGTTGTGAATAGTACGGACGGGTGCGAACTTTTAAAAAACCAAAATTTATAAACTCTGGAATAGTAGTGCTGTTGATGGTAAGCACAAGAGTCGATGTGCCTACAATTCCTGAAGTCGTTTTTTTCGTGATACGCCTGACATCTATAATTTTTTGCGGGTTCAACTCTGTTAGAAGTACTTCATCCGACATACTGTCCACATCTCTACACGTAACGACGAACTTCCGTTGGTTTAGTTGGGGATGACGGCCAACAACAATAGGAATGCCACTGAGTTGAGTTATCTTAGCGAGCAACCTCACTTGATCTTTGTTTCTAATTTTTAACACGTACCAATTATTTTTGCGCTCTATAAAACCTCCTTCGATAGTCCCAACATGGTCCGCAATAAATCGCGATATCACGAAGGGATTTTTTGGAAGCTCGTATCCGTCTTTAGCTTTCAGGGTTAAATAGTATAAACGGCCACATATGTTCTCTCGGTCTAACCATTCCGGAACAGTTCTACCGGGGAAATCCCCGGGCGATGGGCTCATCGCGAGCACTTTGGTAATTTAACACCACTTGAAGAATAAATCGATCATTTGCCTTTTGTCACAATAACGAGATAGAAAACACATCTGCTATCGACGGAGGCAGAGGACGAACTGTAGAAAAACAATTGTTTTACAATTGTTTTATGGGATTTTTCTGCAATTTTCACAAATATAATCACACGTTATATACAAGTTTAATCTTAGAGAAATGACAGATAAAATTGGAAATCAAACAAATTCGAAAGATTTGAAATTTAAAAAAAAAAATCAATTTTTCATTTAATAATCGCCTAATTGGGTGAATACGCCAAGTAAGTATAGAAAAAATCGAGTTTAGCAACGATCCACATTTTTTGTTATGTCGAAAAATACCTTTGAAAACCAATTTGTTTGACCAGACGGTTTATGGTGTTTCAAAAAAAAAAACATGTACCGTCTTAGCCGATTTAGGCTTTACAGACTGAATAAATGACGTGGACAACTTAAGATTAACATTTAACACCCAGTACCGAGATGGGAATCGAACCCATGCCGTCAGTGGACCTAGCGATTACCGTCTTACCACGCTAACCACTCGACCACCGAGACGTACTTTCCTTCGTAATCAATACAGTGTCGAAAAATAGCACTTTTTGGAACTGTTTCGAAAAAACTATGTTTTAATGCCGTTTTTTTTCAGTAGAAAAAGCATACTTTTTTAAAACCAATCTTTGAATTGCATAACAATAATTTAAGTACAAAATTGAAAAATAGCTGTTTATGCAACAATTTACAAAAAAAAAAGATTTTTTGCAGAACGAGTCGTACATATATCCAACGAAGCTTCCCGAGTTAGATAATTACGTCGAGTGCTTAAAAAAACTAGTTTTTCAAGGAGTTCCATACACTTTTTTTTGCAATACCGCATAATACCCTTCAAAATCAAGTTTTCAATTTCCAACCTGAACAGTTTTTAGTGAGGAATAACAATAAAGTATTTATTTAATCTCAAATTTTCCTTTCATATTCAAACCTATTGGAACAGAGTACATTTTTGGTTTTGATCCACACAATTTGTCTTATGAATTCAAAAAGGAACGAACTTGGTAGTTATTTATATGATTATATGAGAAAGTATTTTGAAAATTAGATATCGTTAAGCCGAGGGCTAAAAGTTTTATATATCACGGGGTGCTAGCTAATTTTCAAAACGTTTCCATTCGATACAAATCAATTGACTATAAATAAATATAAATTTCTCAATTTGTTGGAACAAAAATCCCGATCAAACATGTTTCTCAAAATTAATTCTTAATACTGTTTTTTTCTACAATCTATCACCTGCTCTGCTTATTGCCAATATCTTAATTCCGGTCACCGGTTGACCAAAAACTGCATTCGGTAATAATTAAATCCGGTGTGATTTATTGCAATCCATTCATTCACGGAGCTGTCAAAGGAAATGAAGTGATCGTGTTCGCTCCACTGAGCCCATCATAATAGGATGCAAAATGCCGCATATCATTAACCAAAACTGTGAGCTGTTTAACATGACCGAACACAAATATCGGCTGCAAA
This sequence comes from Uranotaenia lowii, assembly GCF_029784155.1. Lineage (NCBI taxonomy): Eukaryota > Metazoa > Arthropoda > Insecta > Diptera > Culicidae > Uranotaenia > Uranotaenia lowii. Next base: position 178,277,160 of record NC_073692.1, on the reverse strand, counting down.
AAAAGTTAGGCGTATCTTCGGTCTATGTTGATTTTTTGTTTTGTTGTTTTTTAAACAGAGAAACTACCGGTGGCCAACAAAACAAAATGAAGGAAATGAAAAAAAAAATCCACACACAATTGCACAAGAGCCCATAATCGATTACCATCTCATCCGGCTGAATGTCGATGGAAGGTAATTGAAAGCCGCCGCGAGAGTCGAAAATTAAACGATTACACAGTTGGGTGCAACCTATTTGGAATCGGAAAAAAACCAAATTGAGACACTTGAAGTCGCACGCATATGTGAGTGGGCGTCAATTACCGACACCTATCAAAGAGAATTAACGATTGACTGGGCTAGGGAAGTTTGAGTTAAAACACTGAAGATTCGAGTGTGTGCACTTATCAATGGCACTTTATGGTTTCAACGAACTTTCAAAGTTGGACGTGCAAGTTTGTGACTGCCTTTCTCGGCGAGGACCAATCGCTTCGATGCACCTTTTCCTTTTGTGATGCTAATGAGGCAAACTTCTAACAAACCGGGCCGTACACACGTGATGCACGCCCGTGGGTTAGTTTGGGTTACCAAAATTTTTATTAATCAAATTAAAGTATCTATCCTTCAGAAAAAAACGTTTCAAATATATTACTCATAAGTCTATTGTAAAAGCTCTACGCTTACTTTAAAACCTTAAAATCTACTTCAAAAAGATGATTCGTTGAGCTACGTATAAGCTACTGGTTACTCTAGACAAACTGTGTTGTTCATTTGACTGAATGAAATGAGTTTCCACTTGAGAAGGGAAATTCAAGGTGGGCACTACTGATGCTGATAACTTTACCTTCTGCAGCATGAAGCTGACGACGGTTTCCTGGGATATAGAAGATGCGTGCTTCGGTTAATGAAATTGCTTTAAAAGTGATTACATTAAAGAAGGAATTTAGAGTATTTTCAAGTTGAAACATAAATTTTCTGCATTAACGCCTTAAAAAATGTTGGTGTGTTGAAAAAGTAATGAAACTTTAACATCAAATTGAAAATAAAATAACAAAAGCATTAAATTGAACAACCCGTACTTTTTAATAATTCAACTGCTAGAGATGTTTCAGTCACAGTATTAAAATTGTTTCAACTTCTCTGGAAAAGGTTAGAGAAATTCGATTTTACGTTTTTATTTCTCTGCTTATTTAAATTGATATTTTCTAAAACATAAATCCCAACATTTTACACCTTTAACCTCAAACAGGTTTGAAATATTTAGTTGATACTTGGTTGGATTTCTAAACTTTTAAATGGTCTATATAACGCCTAACTAAGCGTTGTGAGTTAGTTGAATGAAAGTCGTTCAGCTACAATATTATACTGAAAAATTAAACAACTGTCAATCATCTAAGACTGATAAAAAATCTAATGTTTTGGAGAAAAGAACAATATTTGAAGCTATGCTTTTTTACAAAAGAAAGGTTATAGTCCATTACAAGTTTATCGATGTTTTTAATATACATTTCTATATGGATACTTCAATTTGAATATAATTTTTTTTATGAAATAAACATCATATTTTCTTAGAATTGATTTATTTTAAAATGTGCTGTTAAAAATAATATCACATATAACTTCTATCAGTTTTTAAATGAAATATATTTTAAAGTTGCCAAAGACGAATCAGTTTTTTTATAATCCAAATGTTGAAAAGTTTTACTAAATGTTTAATTAACCCTATAGTGCCCAACCCCGTTTTTTTTAATCTTTATTATCATAAAATCGCAACGAATATTTATTTTTACATATTTTTCCGCTAAATGATTAAAAAGGATATTGTTCTAAAATTCCGTAATGGTGACAGCTGTTAGTTTGTTTGACATTTGTTTAGTAACGTAAGAATGGTCAAGGTCATCAAATGTTATCTGACTTTTACAGTAAGTAGGCGAGGAAAGCACGGTGAAGTGGCTTGACTAGCAGTGTGCTTAAATGAAAAAGCAAGCTCAAGTCTCAGCTATTCTATGGGTTAAAGATAAACAAACGCAACAAAGCAATCAAAATGGGTCGATTCACTATGACGTAGCTCCCTTTTGTGGTGGCAGTTCAAACGTCCTGTTTACAAAATTTTACGAACGAGAAATGGGGTGCGGCGAAATTTTTCGTGTAGCTGTACGGTCAAAAAATTTAACTCAAAACTCAGTTTAAGGATAGCAAAAAACCAAGTTCCATTTTGTGAATTAAATTAGGCGCATTTTTTGGTTTCTTATGTTTATTTCTCTGGAAATGAACAGAAAATTGAAAATTTTGAAAAATTTCGAAAAGGAGGTTTGTTTATTAAAATGTTTCAACATGTTTTCAAAACCCTTCTTCAACACATTTGTTCTGGTCCAACCCTTTTTGCATTGAATATTCTGGAAAAGTGTCTCTACTTGAAACACAAAATCCCATCGAATGTCCAAATGTGGAAAATTCTGAAGAATTCGAATGTGCCGAATCGATTGTCCGAAAAATTTTTGTGTTATTTTGACCGGAAGCTGTAAACAAATGCACATACTTTTACGACAACACTATTCAGGGACAGGAGAATCCAATATTGGAAAATTCTCCGGTGAACATTCCGAAAGAAAAGGCTGAACTATTATAAATTTTTACGATATGATATTTCCGAGGAATAAAAATAACGTCAGATAGTGTAACACTCGGAACACTGTATTTCGTTTCGTTTTTAATCTCTTTTCATCTGATTTAAGCTTTCTGCCTTAGTAGCATTGGAGATGAAAGCTTAAATCTAAGAAAAAAAGCTTAAATCTAAGAGATGTGCTCCACACGGGTTGAACAGAACTGCATGGGCCTGAGAATCAATGCCTACGAAAACTTCAGGAAGAAAAATCGACAAGACTTTTTACCACAGTAATGTAGGAGACTGTTATTGCGCTGGTCTGAGTGAGCAAATACCAGTGATCCAAGAAACTTAAAACGATTTCCATAACAAGCATCAATTAACGATCGAATTGGAAAGTGACGGAAAAATAAAATTTCTTGATATGCAACTAACAAGAAATAATGGCAAAATACAAAAAAAAACTTGGCTTCTACAGGGTGACAAAAAAGTTCTGTCACACTTTTTTTGGGGTCGCCTGTAGCCTATACGTTGTATCTCTCTGGTGCCATCTATATGTCAAATGAAAGTGCTAACTTTGCTGCCCACAGTGGCAGAGTTTCGTTTCTGTGCAGTTTGTGTACATTAAGTTGTGAGTGGCAGAGTTGAGAGCAGCTGTTATCGCTGAATATGTGAGAGGGTACAAACCCGGACACATATTCAACATATTCAAACACCTAAGACCGCTCGTAATCAACCGGAAATTCGTGTAGAGACCAGAGGAACCGAGGACAAGACACGATCTGGACGACCAAGGTCTGTGAGAACTCCAAGGTTGAAAAAGATTATACGAGACCAGACGTGCGCGCCGCTTGCGACGACTTTCCGCGACGTCTGAAGCTGGTTTGATCAAAAAAGGTGGTGTAATTCCGAGATATCGTCTGTGAAGTATGCTGATGAGTTACTGAATAAAGCTATGAAAGTCAGATTCTGATTTTCTTCTTGTTCTTTGAAATATTGAGATTTTTCTGTGTGACCGGACTTTTTTGTTACCCTGTATACCAAAATTTTGGCCGATATTTGGATTTTGAAGCAGAAAGTTCATACACTCACAAACGAAATTCAGTCATTGATTTAATCGATCGTGCTAAAAACATTAACAGATGCGAAGAATAGACCACAGATGATAAAAAAAAATAAAAAAAAAAAACATTTTGAATTAAATCATCTACCCGACACATTTTACTGATTCATTCTTCAAGGAAAGGGTATACGAATATTGCAACACTTTACAAAACAATATAGGAAATGGATTTAAGAGATTCATATGTTTCGACCTTATATGTACCATGTCTAAGTGAAAACAGCTAAAAATACTAGTCAAACATGATATGACACTAGCTAACACACCGAAACACGAAAAATCACGAAGTTTTCACAAAAACTAAAGACGCTGTTCCGAAAGAAGAACAACGAATTGTTGTCTGTTTCATCCCATGCAAAGATTGCCAAGATCTAGTGTACATTTAAGGGTGCCAGGGGTCAAGAATAATAAATCAGGACAAATTGAAAAAAATGCAGAGCAGGCAAGATGCGCCACCATCAGTATTTCACAAAACAAACATTTTTCAACATTTCTGAAAATGCCAGTTTTTTCAATTCACACTTTTATGCCAGTATTAACATTTGTGGAAATTTGAAGTTTTCTATATTACGTTTATTTGACGAAAAACGAAAACAAAACAAAAAATAGTAGTTTTTCTTGCATTTTTTTTTACTTTTCTCGTAAAAAGTAGCGGAATCTTAAGGCAGGAAACATTGGTCTTTACATTCACAACGAAGTGAAAAATTTCTGTTCATCTATAAGCATGTGTTATTAGACTGGCCCATAACAAGAAAAAAACCTTATATTCAACGTGACACCCTCTAGGTTGGTGCCTTTAGGTGCAAAAAAAATGACTTCTGAAAGTTTCAGGTCATTTGGCAGAAGGACGAGCTGGCGCAAAGTCTTGGAATTGGTATGGAGATTTTCGGCAAAATGTATGGAAAATCGACATATTTTCACTGTTTGTGTTCTAAAATATGTTTCCAGTATGCTAGAAAGCTCAGAATGTCAGGAATTGTAGTTCAAACAATTACAAACAATTTTGTAGAAGATTGTGACGCGATACGAGTTGACTGTGACGAGTTATCCGCAATGGAATGTGTGTTTTTTTCGCATTTCTTTGATATGATGTACGTCTCGGTAGTTGAGTGGTTAGCGTGGTAAGACGTTAATCTCTATCCCACTGAAGGCATGGCTTCGATTCCCACCTCGGTACTCGGTGTTAAATGTTAATCTCAAGTTGTCCACGTCATTTATTCAGTCTGTAAAGCCTCAATCGGCTAAGACGGTGTATGTCTTTTAAAAATATATCTCCATAAGAATTTCGAGTCCTTTGCGCCAGCTCGTGTATCTGCCAAATGACCTGAAACTTTCAGAAAGTAATTTGTTCACCTAAACGCACCAATCTTGAGGGTGCCTTGTTGAAAAAAATGTTGTAAAATTCATCCTATACCATTTTGGGCAAGTCTACTGTGTCATATTTGTTTAAATTTATGTGCAGTTTACATTACAACACTTTAATTGAAACTTTATGTAGGATTGGAAAACATCACTTAAATATAAGCAAAAACATTTGAATTTTTTTAAAATGTCATATAAATTTAATTAACTGTTCACAAAAATGTTATTACATCTGGCAGCACTATGCGTAGCACAGCAACACATTTTTTCATCTCTGAAGTAAAATAGAAATGTTTTTACCAGGCAAACACTTTCGTGGGCATTTGAGTCTACAAATAACACGTTCGTCGCACACTTCCCGGCAATGTTATACAAACCGTATGGAGCACATCTCTCAAATTTCCCCTCAGATTTCCCTTTTTTGACAGATTTAAGCTTTTTTCTTCAGATTTGAGCTTTCATCTCCTATGCTCTCAAGGCAAAAAAAAGCTTAAATCTGAGGAAAAAAAACCTTAAAAACGAGATTCACCAACACTTAGTTAAAAGATGTTGGTCACACGATACACAGACAAATCCTGTATCGTTGCCGGGACCTGTCGTCGCCATGAGACCCATATTCGTGTGACGGGTGTAGGTATTTCCTGGGGGTCCCGTCACATCAAAAAGGGTGTGACGCTCTCTTACTCAAGTTATCCGCTCAGTTTAGCCACACGTTGCAAATTAAGAAGTTCTTCCCTTTTATTTTCTCGCTCCGAGAATTTCTAGTAAAACTACCAAAATGAGCGTGGCGACGAACGTGTTTAACGTTAATTGGCGCACTTACATAGGCACTTTGCCCCTAACAAAATGGAAATTAGACTTATGAAAGCCTTTCAAAATTTAACGATTAAGACGTATTTTATTGGTTTGGTTTCTGTTTATATGTTTTTGGTGAAGATCAGTTCCCCTTTCAAAACTATTTTCGAACTAACCGGATTGCATTCTTCATATGAGAGTTATGAAAAATTCTCCTTAACGTGGGCGAAATCTACGGTTATCAAACATTTCCTACCGATTTTGTACGGATTATTAAAAATAATTGTAGGAATTCTGAGGATTAACGAAAATTTTATCCGAAGCCCAAAAAAAAGGCCATCAAGTTTCGTTCGTCAAACCTACGGATTTTAGCGGTTTGCAATCTGGCAACGCTGCATCCCAGTAAGAAGAAAACAGCGAACAACAGCTAATCAACAAACCGAAGAATGTTAACTAGCTACCTATAACCAGTGTTGCCACATAAAAATCGGTATTGGCATTCGGTATAAAAATATCAATGTTGTTTAGCTCATTCAATATGTGGGAGGACGAATTACCATGAACGGTTTGCTCCATTCAATTAGCAAACGATTTCAGCATTGCAACAGCACCAGTAAATATTTATAGTTTTGATAACCAACTTGTCTTAAGATCCATGATGTGCTTTTCCTCTGTTTTATTTTTTTTACTATTTAATTCATTATTTGTTTTGATTCAGTATCAAAAATTTGTTCATATGCTGGCTTTTTGAGTTGTTTTTTAATTAAAAATTTAGTTGAAATCTGTTCATAGTAATTATTGGTGAAACTTTAAAAAGAATTCAACCTTTTTTTTATTTCACTTTTCTCATATGAAAATTGAGCATCTGTTAATAATCTTCGCATCAATCATTAGTCAGGCTCCATAAAAGTCTGATAAGCGTTTTGTCATTGACGAAGTATCGCGATTTCAAAATACTATATTTTCTGTTAAGGATACAGTCCTCTGTAGCCATATTGTGTTATTCGCTTCAAACACTATTGTCATTTAGTATTTTATTGAATTCTTCATACCGAATACTATTTAAAGTGAGTGCACACTTTTCTTAGTTCCTAATTTTTCAACGTTTCCACCTATCAATATTGATTTCTGTCTTATTTACTCTCTAATTAGAATTATATTTTGCAGATTTGCCATACACTTAAATAATAGAGATGTACCGAATATTCGGCGCCGAATACCGCCAAAAAACAGCTAAGCCGAATATTCGGCTCACGGAATAGTTGAGCCAAGTATTCGGCCGAACATCTACTACAGACTTGTAAATTTTTTAAATATGTAACTTTGGATAATTCATAAAATATATTAAAATAATGTTGTGAAAGCTACACAATCATCAAAAACTTATGGTTATGGTTACATCTAAGGTGTAGGTGTATTTTTCACTGTAGATCGTACAGGAGAATGCTGAACGGTATTGCTATATACTTTGATTATAGTTTTTTTTCCAAATTTCATGGATATATTCAGGCTTGCAAATAAATCCAGTGAAGAATCCAGATAAGTCAAATCTGACCGGGATTTCCAGATATTGTTTTAAACTTTCCGAGTTTTGCTCGGGTTTATTAGGATTGTTTTCTAAATCAATTAAAAAACTTAAATTCCTTTTTAATTTTTTTTTTAGATTTTGTGTTCAATAACGGATTTTCAAACATTTCTAAATATACATAAATTTTGCCCTTTTTTAACTATGTTTTCAAAAATCGTCCTGAATGTCTGATTCAAAATGGACTAAACAAAATTTAAAAAAAAATTAATTTAAATAAAAAAAAATAGATCAACAAGTAGCCGAGTGGAGTAGAACGGTATTGCTGTACTCTTTGTAAGTGATGTGAAGTGTTGTTATTTTGAACAATGTTATTTAATTTAAAAAGTTACAAGGTTTCGTATAAAATTATTTTTTTAGACCTCTGATGATGGGCAAAGAAAAGTAACCCAAAACATAACCTAAATTAAAAACAGCCACCGAAAAATGTCAACAAGTGAAAATCACATAAATTTTGACAAAGTATATCGTGCTAAAAAAATATTTGAAAATTTAGTCTTAAAAAAAGGTGTTGGATTATTTTTTTAAACAAAAAAAGCGTAGTTGGTTAAAAGTGATGAAATAAAAAACTATCAATACGGTTTATTGAAGAACAAAAGTTGTTTGCAATCACAAAATTCAAATTCTGTGAATTTAACATCAAAAACAAATTGGTAAATGTTAGATTCCATTAAAAAAAAAAACCAATTTATGTTAAGTCAAAAAATTTACACCCTTTCAAATAGACTACAAAAATTTCCGAAATATTGAATAGTTTTAAGAATAAATAATCACCAATAAAACTTTTAAATGCATTTTTAATTTCATCATATGTGAACATTTGTAAAGGAAGTTATGACAGGACAGAACAAGTTTCGAAAAATAAATTAAAATAAAAAATTTAAAAATTCTCGATAAACAGACTCCATTTGATTTGGCAACACGCCCGAACATTTTGTGCTGCCAAAATCGAAAGGTTTTTATCCATTTTTCACTTATTTCTACAATAAAAATATTACTATTTTTAGTAACAGTATTTTATTAATTTTTGTATCATTTTAAATAATTTTTTTATGATTATTTTCATCTTTTCATCACTTCACTTGATTTATTGAAAATATTTGTTTTTTTGTCATATTTGCCTTTTTTCTCTTTCTCTATCATTTTCAAGTTATTTTTTATCATTTTTTGTATTTGAATTGTATTTTTTTTAAATTTTATCAAATTTTCATCATTTTTGTTTTTTTTTAGTACTTTATATATTTTTTTTAAATTTTTGTTTTTGAAGTTGTATTCTATTGATATTTGAACATAAATAAGTATTTATGGGATTTGTCTAAATTGCATTAGTCCTTCTACTATAAGGTAATGTCGTTTGAAATAACTGTTAGATTTCAGCACATGTTCCAAAATCAGATGTTGCGAAAACCGGATGTTGCCAAAAATTGAAAGGGGTCTGTGTGTCCCTAACAGTTTCTGGCAAAACAATAAAATTATAAATATCATTCTTATAAAATTGTTTTTATTGTGAATCCAAAATTCAGTCCGGCATTACGTCCTAAATTTTTACCAAACGTTTTCAAATGGGTTCGACTTCAAATGTTTAACTTCTTTCAACATGTCACGTATTGAAGTCCGGTAACGGAGCAACCCAATCAGATAAAATGGTTACAACCAAAATCTGTTCTCACCATTGCCGAGCGATAAATGCCTTATACGGTATATGGTGCTGAATACTGTTGAAAGCTAAAACTGTCTATGACAAAAGCATTTCAACATAAGGATGCAAATGACCTTTGAAAATGGGATGAAAGTAATACTCATTGTTTTTTTTTCACACGCCTGTCAATTTACTACTCCAGTAATTTTCCATTCTTCGATATTCCTTTCCAAACCATAACATCAAATGTATTTCGACATCGCTCTACTACTTTTTTAAATCACGAAAACATGCTCTATAAACACGGTCATTTTTCTCGTTCGTTGTGCGTCCTGAGTGAACAACTTATCGTGCACTCAAGTAGTTGTTTTTTTTAAATTTTACTAGGTTCTTGTAGATGCTGTTGAAATAATTTCTCAAGAGAAATAACATCACTTTACAATTAAAAAAGTGTATCATTTTTACGTTGACACCTGTAATCCAATGTAATCCAGGCAAGAATTTAAAATTATGTTAAACAATAAGTTATAACCTTCATTTATGTACACAAAATTAAATTCTGTACTTTATATAATTAGACTAAGGGAACTCACCGGCATTACAGTGATTTTTACGGTGTGTCTCTGGATTCGTTAATTGTTATTAATATAAAATTTATACAGTTTGTACAAAAATTTCTTATAAAATGGCAAATTTTTGCTTCTTATTAGGACCTTATTGTTGAATGAAATCTTAAACATTTCAGATTTTGTTTTTTTTTATTTTAATTTATATTTGGGCTCATCAAAAATATTATCCTGTCTACACTCAAAAAAAAAATAATCTTAGCCTCTCGAAGAATTTTTTATCGTTAATTATGCGATAAACATTGAACAGTCAGTCTGTAGTGTGGCAGATTTTCAAAGCTGCCGATTTTTTCTGTTTACATGGCTGAGATAATATACGGTGACTGATAAGGAGGGTCATCAATAAAATTTAATTTTTTGTTTGTGGAAATGCGCATAGAAAATCTTTAACTATATCTTTAAGTGCTTCAACATAATACACTCTATTTTAAATCATCACTCCAAGATGTAGGATCAATTTTATGGTTTCAAAATTTTCACTTTCGAAATCAATAGCAATCATTTCCTTCCCGCCACTCGCTAAACACATTAAGTGGAAGTCGTTGTTTTGCTTGCCCCATTATGCCATTTCCCGTCTAGCCACACGAGGGAGTTATTTTATCGAAACCATCTTTTGCGGCCTTGTTTCGCCCTTGCCTTCAATATATTTTATTACTAATATAGATACCTAACAACAGTCGACAAATGGAATTCAATTTGAGCAAACAATGCAAAAAAGAACCGCAACCACACGCGTTTGTTCAAGTGGAAAATTTAGGAAAACTCTTCGCCACTTGCAAGGTAATGGAAATGGGTTGTAGATTTTTTTTCAATTGAAGTTTAACTAAGCGATGAGTCTGTCTCAGCCTGCGTTAAAATAAACTTAGAGACAGCGAAGGTGCTGTGGGGGTTCATTGACACAACTTAATGCTCATTATCCATAACTCACGGAAAGGAGACGTGCGATTTTAATCTAGTTTGAAAATAAAGAAAAAAAAGTGTCATGAAAGGTGGAAGCTTTCAAGTGAAAATAGATACACATGCAAAACAAAGTAGGATAGCAGGAGGAAATGCGGAAAATTATGATTTGCAACTAACCGTTGCGACAATGGAAGCAACAAAGTGGAACCGATTTTCGTTCGCGATCGCATGGCGTGTGATTTAAAAACCACTGTTCAATGAAGACTTTATCGCTTTGCAGGTACCAATAAATTTTAACTTTTCTAGAATTCAAATTAATAAACTTTCAAATCATTGTGAAAAATGATTCAGGCGTAAAACGAATGCAAACGTTCATGAAAAGTAAAATTTGAAAATAGTTTTGTAATTTCCGCAATTCTTGTCTTTTTTTGTCAATTTTGTCAATTTTGTCAATGTTGCCAATTTTGTCAATTTTTGTCAAATTTATAAATTTTGTCAATTTTGTTAATTTTGTCAATTTTGTCAATTTTGTCATTTTTGTCAATTTTGTCAATTTAGTCAATTTTGTCAATTTTGTCAATTTTGTCAATTTTGTCAATTTTGTCAATTTTGTCAATTTTGTTAATTTTGTCAATTTTGTCAATTTTGTCAATTTTGTCAATTTTGTCAATTTTGTCAATTTTGTCAATTTTGTCAATTTTGTCAATTTTGTCAATTTTGTCAATTTTGTCAATTTTGTCAATTTTGTAAATTTTGTCAATTTTGTCGATTTTGTCAATTTTGTCAATTTTGTCAATTTTGTAAATTTTGTCAATTTTGTCAATTTTGTCAATTTTGTCAATTTTGTCAATTTTGTCAATTTTGTCAATTTTGTCAATTTTGTAGATTTTGTCAATTTTGTCAATTTTGTCAATTTTGTCAATTTTGTCGATTTTGTCCATTTTGTCAATTTTGTCAATTTTGTCAATTTTGTCAATTTTGTCAATTTTGTCAATTTTGTCAATTTTGTCAATTTTGTCAATTTTGTCAATTTTGTCAATTTTGTCAATTTTGTCAATTTTGTCAATTTTGTCAATTTTGTCAATTTTGTAAATTTTGTCAATTTTGTCAATTTTGTCAATTTTGTCAATTTTGTCAATTTTGTCAATTTTGTCAATTTTGTCAATTTTGTCAATTTTGTCAATTTTGTCAATTTCGTCAATTTTGTCAATTTTGTCATTTTTGTCAATTTTGTCAATTTTGTCAATTTTGACAATTTTGACAATTTTGTCAATTTTGTCAATTTTGTCAATTTTGTCAATTTTGTCAATTTTGTCAAATTTTTCAATTTTGTCAATTTTGTCAACTTTGTCAATTTTGTCAATTTTGTCAATTTTGTCAATTTTGTCAATTTTGTCAAATTTGTTGATTTTGTCAAATTTGTCAATTTTGTCAATTTTGTCAACTTTGTCAATTTTGTCAATTTTGTCAATTTTGTCAATTTTGTCAATTTTGTCAATTTTGTCAATTTTGTCAATTTTGTAAATTTTGTCAATTTTGTCAATTTTGTCAATTTTGTCAATTTTGTCAATTTTGTCAATTTTGTCAATTTTGTCAATTTTGTCAATTTTGTCAATTTTGTCAATTTTGTCAATTTTGTCAATTTTGTCAATTTTGTCAATTTTGTCAATTTTGTCAATTTTGTCAATTTTGTCAATTTTGTCAATTTTGTCAATTTTGTCAATTTTGTCAATTTTGTCAATCTTGTCAATTTTGTCAATTTTGTCAATTTTGTCATTTTTGTCAGTTTTGTCAATTTTGTCAATTTTGTCAATTTTGTCAATTTTGTCAATTTTGTCAATTTTGTCAATTTTGTCAATTTTGTCAATTTTGTCAATTTTGTCAATTTTGTCAATTTTGTCAATTTTGTCAATTTTGTCAATTTTGTCAATTTTGTCAATTTTGTCAATTTTGTCAATTTTGTCAATTTTGTCAATTTTGTCAATTTTGTCAATTTTGTCAATTTCGTCAATTTTGTCAATTTGTCAATTTTGCCAATTTTGTCAATTTCATCAATTTTTGTCATTTTTGTCATTTTTGTCATTTTTGTCCTTTTTTGTCATTTTTGTAATTTTTGTAATTTTTGTCATTTTTGTCATTTTTGTAATTTTTGTCATTTTTGTCATTTTTGTCATTTTTGTCTTTTTTGTCATTTTTGTCATTTTTGTCATTTTTGTCACTTTTGTCACTTTTGTCACTTTTGTCATTTTTGTCATTTTTGTCATTTTTGTCATTTTTGTCATTTTTGTCATTTTTGTCATTTTTGTCATTTTTGTCATTTTTGTCATTTTTGTCATTTTTGTCATTTTTGTCATTTTTGTCATTTTTGTCATTTTTGTCATTTTTGTCATTTTTGTCATTTTTGTCATTTTTGTCATTTTTGTCATTTTTGTCATTTTTGTCATTTTTGTCATTTTTGTCATTTTTGTCATTTTTGTCATTTTTGTCATTTTTGTTATTTTTGTCATTTTTGTCATTTTTGTCATTTTTGTCATTTTTGTCATTTTTGTCATTTTTGTCATTTTTGTCATTTTTGTCATTTTTGTCATTTTTGTCATTTTTGTCATTTTTGTCATTTTTGTCATTTTTGTCATTTTTGTCATTTTTGTCATTTTTGTCATTTTTGTCATTTTTGTCATTTTTGTCATTTTTGTCATTTTTGTCATTTTTGTCATTTTTGTCATTTTTGTCATTTTTGTCATTTTTGTCATTTTTGTCATTTTTGTCATTTTTGTCATTTTTGTCATTTTTGTCATTTTTGTCATTTTTGTCATTTTTGTCATTTTTGTCATTTTTGTCATTTTTGTCATTTTTGTCATTTTTGTCATTTTTGTCATTTTTGTCATTTTTGTCATTTTTGTCATTTTTGTCATTTTTGTCATTTTTGTCATTTTTGTCATTTTTGTCATTTTTGTCATTTTTGTCATTTTTGTCATTTTTGTCATTTTTGTCATTTTTGTCATTTTTGTCATTTTTGTCATTTTTGTCATTTTTGTCATTTTTGTCATTTTTGTCATTTTTGTCATTTTTGTCATTTTTGTCATTTTTGTCATTTTTGTCATTTTTGTCATTTTTGTCATTTTTGTCATTTTTGTCATTTTTGTCATTTTTGTCATTTTTGTCATTTTTGTCATTTTTGTCATTTTTGTCATTTTTGTCATTTTTGTCATTTTTGTCAATTTTGTCAATTTTGTCATTTTTGTCATTTTTGTCATTTTTGTCATTTTTGTCATTTTTGTCATTTTTGTCATTTTTGTCATTTTTGTCATTTTTGTCATTTTTGTCATTTTTGTCATTTTTGTCATTTTTGTCATTTTTGTCATTTTTGTCATTTTTGTCATTTTTGTCATTTTTGTCATTTTTGTCATTTTTGTCATTTTTGTCATTTTTGTCATTTTTGTCATTTTTGTCATTTTTGTCATTTTTGTCATTTTTGTCATTTTTGTCATTTTTGTCATTTTTGTCATTTTTATCATTTTTGTCATTTTTGTCATTTTTGTCATTTTTGTCATTTTTGTCATTTTTGTCATTTTTGTCATTTTTGTCATTTTTGTCATTTTTGTCATTTTTGTCATTTTTGTCATTTTTGTCATTTTTGTCATTTTTGTCATTTTTGTCATTTTTGTCATTTTTGTCATTTTTGTCATTTTTGTCATTTTTGTCATTTTTGTCATTTTTGTCATTTTTGTCATTTTTGTCATTTTTGTCATTTTTGTCATTTTTGTCATTTTTGTCATTTTTGTCATTTTTGTCATTTTTGTCATTTTTGTCATTTTTGTCATTTTTGTCATTTTTGTCATTTATGTCATTTTTGTCATTTTTGTCATTTTTGTCATTTTTGTCATTTTTGTCATTTTTGTCATTTTTGTCATTTTTGTCATTTTTGTCATTTTTGTCATTTTTGTCATTTTTGTCATTTTTGTCATTTTTGTCATTTTTGTCATTTTTGTCATTTTTGTCATTTTTGTCATTTTTGTCATTTTTGTCATTTTTGTCATTTTTGTCATTTTTGTCATTTTTGTCATTTTTGTCATTTTTGTCATTTTTGTCATTTTTGTCATTTTTGTCATTTTTGTCATTTTTGTCATTTTTGTCATTTTTGTCATTTTTGTCATTTTTGTCATTTTTGTCATTTTTGTCATTTTTGTCATTTTTGTCATTTTTGTCATTTTTGTCATTTTTGTCATTTTTGTCATTTTTGTCATTTTTGTCATTTTTGTCATTTTTGTCATTTTTGTCATTTTTGTCATTTTTGTCATTTTTGTCATTTTTGTCATTTTTGTCATTTTTGTCATTTTTGTCATTTTTGTCAATTTTGTCATTTTTGTCATTTTTGTCATTTTTGTCATTTTTGTCATTTTTGTCATTTTTGTCATTTTTGTCATTTTTGTCAATTTTGTCATTTTTGTCATTTTTGTCATTTTTGTCATTTTTGTCATTTTTGTCATTTTTGTCATTTTTGTCATTTTTGTCATTTTTGTCATTTTTGTCATTTTTGTCATTTTTGTCATTTTTGTCATTTTTGTCATTTTTGTCATTTTTGTCATTTTTGTCATTTTTGTCATTTTTGTCATTTTTGTCATTTTTGTCATTTTTGTCATTTTTGTCATTTTTGTCATTTTTGTCATTTTTGTCATTTTTGTCATTTTTGTCATTTTTGTCATTTTTGTCATTTTTGTCATTTTTGTCATTTTTGTCATTTTTGTCATTTTTGTCATTTTTGTCATTTTTGTCATTTTTGTCATTTTTGTCATTTTTGTCATTTTTGTCATTTTTGTCATTTTTGTCATTTTTGTCATTTTTGTCATTTTTGTCATTTTTGTCATTTTTGTCATTTTTGTCATTTTTGTCATTGTTGTCATTTTTGTCATTTTTGTCATTTTTGTCATTTTTGTCATTTTTGTCATTTTTGTCATTTTTGTCATTTTTGTCATTTTTGTCATTTTTGTCATTTTTGTCATTTTTGTCATTTTTGTCATTTTTGTCAATTTTGTCATTTTTGTCAATTTTGTCATTTTTGTCATTTTTGTCAATTTTGTCATTTTTGTCATTTTTGTCATTTTTGTCATTTTTGTCATTTTTGTCATTTTTGTCATTTTTGTCATTTTTGTCATTTTTGTCATTTTTGTCATTTTTGTCATTTTTGTCATTTTTGTCATTTTTGTCATTTTTGTCAGTTTTGTCATTTTTGTCATTTTTGTCATTTTTGTCATTTTTGTCATTTTTGTCATTTTTGTCATTTTTGTCATTTTTGTCATTTTTGTCATTTTTGTCATTTTTGTCATTTTTGTCATTTTTGTCATTTTTGTCATTTTTGTCATTTTTGTCATTTTTGTCATTTTTGTCATTTTTGTCATTTTTGTCATTTTTGTCATTTTTGTCATTTTTGTCATTTTTGTCATTTTTGTCATTTTTGTCATTTTTGTCATTTTTGTCATTTTTGTCATTTTTGTCATTTTTGTCATTTTTGTCATTTTTGTCATTTTTGTCATTTTTGTCATTTTGTCATTTTTGTCATTTTTGTCATTTTTGTCATTTTTGTCAATTTTGTCATTTTTGTCATTTTTGTCATTTTTGTCATTTTTGTCATTTTTGTCATTTTTGTCATTTTTGTCATTTTTGTCATTTTTGTCATTTTTGTCATTTTTGTCATTTTTGTCATTTTTGTCATTTTTGTCATTTTTGTCATTTTTGTCATTTTTGTCATTTTTGTCATTTTTGTCATTTTTGTCATTTTTGTCATTTTTGTCATTTTTGTCATTTTTGTCATTTTTGTCATTTTTGTCATTTTTGTCATTTTTGCCATTTTTGTCATTTTTGTCATTTTTGTCATTTTTGTCATTTTTGTCATTTTTGTCATTTTTGTCATTTTTGTCATTTTTGTCATTTTTGTCATTTTTGTCATTTTTGTCATTTTTGTCATTTTTGTCATTTTTGTCATTTTTGTCATTTTTGTCATTTTTGTCATTTTTGTCATTTTTGTCATTTTTGTCATTTTTGTCATTTTTGTCATTTTTGTCATTTTTGTCATTTTTGTCATTTTTGTCATTTTTGTCATTTTTGTCATTTTTGTCATTTTTGTCGTTTTTGTCAATTTTGTCATTTTTGTCATTTTGTCATTTTGTCATTTTTGTCATTTTTGTCATTTTTGTCATTTTTGTCAATTTTGTCATTTTTGTCATTTTTGTCATTTTTGTCATTTTTGTCATTTTTGTCATTTTTGTCATTTTTGTCATTTTTGTCATTTTTGTCATTTTTGTCATTTTTGTCATTTTTGTCATTTTTGTCATTTTTGTCATTTTTGTCATTTTTGTCATTTTTGTCATTTTTGTCATTTTTGTCATTTTTGTCATTTTTGTCATTTTTGTCATTTTTGTCATTTTTGTCATTTTTGTCATTTTTGTCATTTTTGTCATTTTTGTCATTTTTGTCATTTTTGTCATTTTTGTCATTTTTGTCATTTTTGTCATTTTTGTCATTTTTGTCATTTTTGTCATTTTTGTCATTTTTGTCATTTTTGTCATTTTTGTCATTTTTGTCATTTTTGTCATTTTTGTCATTTTTGTCATTTTTGTCATTTTTGTCATTTTTGTCATTTTTGTCATTTTTGTCATTTTTGTCATTTTTTTCATTTTTGTCATTTTTGTCATTTTTGTCATTTTTGTCATTTTTGTCATTTTTGTCATTTTGTCATTTTTGTCATTTTTGTCATTTTTGTCATTTTTGTCATTTTTGTCATTTTTGTCATTTTTGTCATTTTTGTCATTTTTATCATCTTTGTCATTTTTGTCATTTTTGTCATTTTTGTCATTTTTGTCATTTTTGCCTATGTGGTCATTTTTGTCATTTTTTAATTTTTTTTCTTTTGTATTTCGTTCAATTCCGAAACTTCATTAAAAAAATCTTTCTTCATTCTCTTTCAGGTATTTCAACGAGCCCATCTAAGTTCGAAAGACCGAGTAAGTTCCGTCATCGTCATTTCGATTTTTATGCTAACTCACTGTCCCCAGCCTCCAACTCCTAGATTGCATCACTCAAACTTACTTGATTACCATTTCTCGGAAACCACCCGATAAGACCCTATCTTTCACTAACGCTGCGACTTTTCTTGTTAGAGTTACCTGATATCAAGAATATATCTAAGCCTGACATAACTCGCAAAAGCCTCTTGCATAATCCAGCAACATGGACCTCGCGCAACAAGTGTGACACACTGCCATCATCAGGGTGACGCAACGAGAGATTTCCATCTAATCTACCTTCGTAGACCTCCGTTCACCATCTCGTTTTGATAATTCCGAGGAAGGCTTCATCATATCCATAATGTAGCTATCCATCCTACCGCTAGCTCATTCATTCATTCATTCATGCAACGCAACAAGCAGATGACCGACCAACATTTCCCGAATCATCCAACCAGGGCCTAGGCCAAAAATCGCTGTTTTATTAATTAATACCCACCATATGTGTGTCGGTCTGCAAAGGTGATAACTTTCTTCCGGTACGATGCCTTCGACGGTTTCGGTGGAATGTGAGGAACTAAATTTCCTTCATCTGCCTCTCGACTTAAATGTAGTGCCATATTATGACACTCATTCGCGAAGACGAACTTTTCTACAAAGCTTAGCAGCTTCATATTGGAAAAAAAGTTTTAACCACAATTTGAATGTCGTAGTTGTTGAAGAAAAAGTAAAGAAATTTCACAATTTACGATAATCTATTTATTTAAATAATTTTTGAACAGCTCTGATTGTTCAAATATTCTGAAAATTTATGACTCTTTTCGGATCTAACATTTCGGGTTTGCCAAAAGAAGCTATTAAAATGCAAGCTCAGAATCTTCAGCACAACAAGGCCAAAATAAATGAAAGTCATCAGAATCACTCTATGGAAGAATCAGACTCAGAATAGAATTTTTTTTGTTTAAAGTTTGTTCTCTTCTTCTGGTGTTGAACCCGAAACAACCCTCTCTCCCGTTCCTACGACCATGGATATAACACAAATGTAAATTTTACGGGTGCTAGAAAGCTTCACAAACCTGTCAGAATGATTATTGTTCAGTAAGTTTGAAGGAAACAGTGAATTAGTCTTTAGATATTTTTCATTATGCAACATGATGAAATTCATCTGCAATTTTCTTGAAACATACAAAGTGCATACACGGAGAAAAAAGTATTCCCTACAATATTCCACACATATTGAACTATATTTACAGTTAATTCTCGACAAATTATAAATACTAAACATTTACCAGAATGTATGGTAGGTCATCTGATTAGATTATTGCCTTCAACTATAAAAATAGTTGATTGAACTATACTTCTATGGTTGTTTTTTCACCTTCAACTATAAATATATAAGATTCAAATATATTTTATGATTGACATTGTGAGTTCAACCCAAGATATTGTTCATTTAACTACATTTTTGTAGTTGATTCTATGCAATCAAACATATCTATATGCAGTTGAATCAACTTTTTTTTTTCAATTGATTTTATGCAATAAATTAAACATTCAGTTGAATGAACTATAGATACAGTTGAATTAACTATATGTTAATAATTGATTTTCTGCACTTTCAACTATACTTTTATAGTAAGGTGTATGCTTTATTTATAAATTACAATAGATTATTTGATTTTGCCATTTAAAATTTATTTATTACAAATAGTTTATACAGATTTAAAGCATTTATGTAACTGAAAATAGGAATCACCCCCATCCGGTCGATCGAGTTAACTAGTTTTTTTTTCTGAACGTCTTTGGATCCAGTCGTTTGTGCCATAAGATGGTTTGTAGTCTTGCTTGCTTAGCGCAGCCTTTTCTCTTCTCCATCATTATGAAAGTTGAAATAATGAAGTAATTTTATTTTATGAAAACAATTTAAACTCTACGCAACGAAAGCTTCCTTAGCTTCCTGCTGAGTGACTGCACTTCGCTCTCTTTCGGATAGATGACGTTTTATGTAATGGCTGCAGGTGTCAACTTAAGCGTTGAATCTGAACCTGTGTTGATTCCATCACGATTTTCGATGTACTGGTATGCGCCTCCATTGAATCAGTAATCGACACCATAAGACCTGATTGGTAAAGGTCAAATCTTCCCGGAACTTCGTAAGCTTTGCCAACAGTTCTTTGGTTACATCCACCAAACTCGATTTATTGCGCAAGAAAACAGAAATTTCGATGAAGTTGCTTCTGTCGGAATGCCCACTGAAATCTTAAGAGAGTAGATTTATCCTGAGATAAGAAAAAGGAACAATTGAAAAGAATTAAATTTATTCGTCATCGCTTTGTGGTCGCTAATTCAAGGAAACAATTTTTTTTTTTGTTAGACCTATCTAAATGAATCGCAGTCAATTAAAAAACATAGTTGAATGTACTAAATTTATACATTTATATTTAAAATCAATCATACAATAGTAGTTGAATTAATCATATTTACAGTGGAATCGATTATACCATTGCAGTTGCATCTATTATATTCATAGTTGATTGCGTAAGGTCAATCAGCAGTTTTTAGTTGAATGAATTATATTTATAGTTGAGTGCCTAAAGACAATCATCAAATTGCATTTGAATCGATCATATCTATAGTCAAAACAATTATACTGTTATAATTGAAACTATTATATTGATAGTTGATTGCATAATTTCAATTATGAGTTTATATGTAGTTCAATCTATTACATTTCAAATGGAAGGCTTAAATACCAACTACATTTTGATAATTGATATAACCAGCCGAAAAAAATTGAACAACAGTCGTCTTTTTTCTCCATGAAACTCGTACGACCTGCTCAAAACTGATCGAAATTATGTTTTTTTCAGTTTTGGTTTCACAGCTTCTCTTTGATTAGTTAGTTTGGGACAGAGCTCAAATTTTGACAAGTATGGAAGAATTTTTTCATCACCTACTCAAAAATGTTTCGTTTCTGTTTCTGTCAATTATATCTTCTCAATATATCTTATATCAATTTAAGATTTTTGCTTCGCTACTCAAATGATCGTCGTTTTCGGCTTCACCTAAACCTTCAAGAAAATCATTACATAAAATAAGAAATATAAAAATGAAAACTCAAAAGAAGTTTCTGGAATGCGATGCTTTTTATAGTGCTAAATTAACCCTTGAAATTTTTTTTAATTTTTTTTTCTAATTATTATTGTTAGTTTTTTTTATTTCAGTTTATATAAAATGTTCTATTCAGTTCTTGTTAGAAATAAAATTTTAAAATAATTAGCTATATGCTTAATCTAAAATCAAAACTTTAAGTTTATAAATGTGAACTGGACGAAGCATGTGAAAAAAATTTCCATGATCGTTTGGGGCCGTAAGAAGAACTGCCTCATAGGATGGGTTTTGGTGATAAATTTTTGCCGATAACATATTTGCTTGAGTAATCACAAAATTATAATTAGTTATAGCCCAGATAACATGAAATCGTAAGAGAAATGATTATCCAAATCTAATATAAAGACATTTTCAATAACCATTGTAATCAAGTTGGTATTGAGTGATTTTTTATCATTCATTTACGACAAGCCCAAAAATAGTTTAGTCGTATAGCAGTTCAGTAAATTCGTAAATATGTCTTCCTAAAATGTTAGCTGGGAGTTGTTAAGTTTTTTTCTATCAAAATTTTTTCACTTTATCGCATTTCTTTCAAAAATAAGTTGTTTAAAGTTTTTATTCGAAGCTTTAAAAATTAATAAGGGATCTTGAAGGTTTCCATTGGAAGAAAAACTTTGGTAAAAATGTGTAACGTAGTATGAAATAAACGTGAAATATTAGGTGTGGGGTTTAAATAAGAGTTATTTTGAACTCTCGATACATTCAGATTTTAGTGCAAAACTTTGTTTTGAAGTATCTTCAAAATAAATAAAGTTAAACGACGAACGAACAAAATATATTTTCCGCTGAATTTTCCTGAACCTGAAAATTTAGAAAATACAAGTTTTTCTTATCAACAAAAGGTTATCATTAATAATTAATCCTACGAAAAAAACGCCATCTTGAGAATGAGTTCAGATCTTTTTTATAAAAGTGGTTTAACTTGTTTTTTTTCTCGAAATTTTGAATTTTAGTTCCGAATTTGAATTCTGCATTTTCAACCTGAAGGGAAATTCTTAATTCCTAATTTTAAGAGGAGAAATCACCGTGAATTTGTTTTTATGAAATGAATTTGCGGCTTTATCGGTGAGGGTTAAAGAGTTGAAATGAAAGACGGATAGAAGATCAGAAGAAAATTCTAAGGTGGTGAAAAGAGCGAAGAGCATTTGAAATAGAAGCTTGACCACATACTAAATTCTTTGTCCCACACCAATTAACTGTATTGAAGAAGTAGTACCCAATAGAGAAGGCACTACATTTTTCGATACAGTTAATTATGGATGGTTCGACCGCCATGTGTTCGACCGCCTCACATGGCGGTCGAACCATCCATAATTAACTGTATCGAAAAATGTAGTGCCTTCTCTATTGGGTACTACTTCTTCAATACAGTTAATTGGTGTGGGACAAAGAATTTAGTATGTGGTCAAGCTTCTATTTCAAATGCTCTTCGCTCTTTTCACCACCTTAGAATTTTCTTCTGATCTTCTATCCGTCTTTCATTTCAACTCTTTAACCCTCACCGATAAAGCCGCAAATTCATTTCATAAAAATTAATTCCTAATTTGAAATCGATTTCTGAATCGAATTTTCCAAAAATTTTAAACCGAAAAATGGCATTTCATATCAGAATCCTCAACCAGAAATCTCTTATTTGAACAATGAATCTGTGGTTTTGTTTATGAATTCTTTTTTCAATTATTTATTCGTAATGAAATCTGAATTCCGAGTGATGGAACTTCAATATTTCAATTCTTGAATTAAGAACAAACATTTCAAGTCCAAATCTTAAAGATGGTTTATAATTTTAAATATTTTCTATCAATGATCCGGTAAAGATGAGTTTCGAACTTGGAATATGAATCAAATTTTAGTTTCAAATTCAAAACCAGGATTCGAACCGGGATTATGTCCCAATGATGAACCAAACTGAAAATCTAGAAAACTAAACTGGGTACATAATCCAGAACCCAGTTACACAGGCAATACATTTAGTTTTTTTTTCAATTTGGAACCAGAACATAGAAAAAAATCACACCTTAGCCTACTAGATATTTTTCTAGGCAGGGCAAATCTGGACTATTTTATTTTAAAACTTTGCAAAATCCGGGCATTCGATTGCAAAGTTGACAACCTTGAATCTGAGCAATATCTAGGCAAATTTAGGAATTTTTCAATTCAAATAAAAAATAGTTTTTTTTTTATCGAAAAACCTCAGCCAGTTAATTTGAATAGAATTGGCTCAGAAATTTGTTTTTACGCAAAATACATAATTGTGCTAACACAAATTAAACTTTTCTTTGATTTTGCAAATAAAGTGAGAACATTTGGGCAAAATCCGGGCAATCTGTCAACTTTTGTAAGTCATATCGAATTATTCAATTTCTTATTATTCGAATAGAATTTGAAATTTCAGACTAAGAACTGCAACCAAAATTCATGCACCAACATTTTTTGTGAATAGTTTTTGATAGCGTTTTTCAAGTACATTCTTACAAATCTAGCAAGAAGTGAAAGTTTTTTTTTCGAAAACTACTAAACTATGGACCTTGGATAAGATTTCGATGTTTCAGCCTTAGACACATTCCACGCGCTTGTACCGCTCAAAAGTGATTTTTATCCGTTCGCGTATCAAAAAATCTCAAATTTGTCTATAGTTTTGATAATTCAAATCACACAAAATCAAAAGAAAAAAGAGAAAAAAATTTTACACATATTTTACATGGTTTAAAATTCAATTTTTTTGTTGAAAAAAGTGGTTATTTTGACAATTTTTACAAAATAGTTAATTAAAATAAATGGATGAATTTGTTTTGGGAGTTTTTTTAGTACGTTTTGAAGCCGAAAAACACTGCTTCATTTTGTAAAAAAAAAAAAGAATTTGTTCATATCATTTGTTTATAATATAGTTGTTTTGAAAAGCGAACAAAAACAGTCGCAAATAAGTGAATTCACGTCACAAAAAAGGGAACTTTTTGATTTTACAAGAAAACTTGGACATTTTCTTACATAAAAAATGAGATCTTCAATGAACATGATAAGATTCTAGAGCACTAAATTTTTATAGAAATCGGTAGGAATCCTGCTGAGTTAAAACGGCGCGAATGAGTGAATTCACGTCACAAAATTGATTGTAAATATTTATATGAAAAATATGCTATGAAAGCAGTTTTGATCCTCCAGATGGTCGGATTTTTACAAATCGAGCATAATTTAGTTGATTTTTAAAAAAGTTCATTATTTTCAAATAAAAATACAAAAAGATTGAAAAAAAAAATTGTTTTGGTGAATCTCTAAATGAAGACAGTAGTAATTTTAACGTATGATTCCTCAATTTGTTGCCATTCAAGTGTCAATCAAAATAAGGAAAAAGTTAGGTGCCGAAACTGGAAATTTAAAATTGTAAAAGTTGGAACAACAAAGTATTATTTTTGAAAGTGCACATAAAACTTGAAGGCTCTAAAGATTCTTGAAGGCTCTTTTCGATTCTATATTTTGTATTTATAGAGGATATTAACCAACTTGGTCATTCGTCCTCTTAACAGGAAATCAAAGTTGTATGTACTAAAGTCAAAAATGGTCAGTTCTAGCGTGAAATCACGTCACGGAATCGATCACAACAAAAACAACTTAAATTTTAAAATGACCAAATTGTATTCATTTTGAAGGAAATTCAATTTGCGATCGTTTGCTACAATTTTTTTCATTTTCAAGTTAATTGGTTGACTTTTAGAATGATAATAGTGCAGAAAAGTCAGGAAAAGCGGTTTCACGTCACGGTGGAATGTGTCATTAGTTATGTTTCGAGATTGTTTCTCTTGATTCACTTTAGTCGTTCATCGAAATTGATAAAAGAAACTGATAATTTTGATTTTTTTGAAAGAACATTTTGCTTGACATTGTTGGACCCTCATGGGGGGAGGTTTAACTCCTAAAATCACCTGTTCCTATAGCCATGTGTAGTTCATATACATTAACGCTGTAAATTGATTTCAAAAGTTTTTTTCATAGTTAAAACAACTCAGGCTTATAATCTCTATGTTAATATTTTTGATTTAGAAAGTGTCACATAAATATTTCCAAACGATTTTAAGATTTATTTGGGCCAATAACTTTCCTAAAAAATTGAAAACAAGGAAATTTAAAAGCGAAAGGGAGTAGTTTGTCCAATATTTTAGCTTTGTTAAAAAGCGAATCCTACGTTAAAATTCAGGCCGACACCTAGAATTTCAAAAAATGTAAATTGCTGGATTCAAAACATCCCAATAATGTTGAATGAGCTAAGATTGCATATTCAAGTTAATCTGTCTTACGACATTTGGAAAATTTCATGAAATGCAAGTTCAAATCATTGAATTGGATCATTTTAGACTCGTCATCATCACCGATATGAGGTTTACTGAGTCCATTTTTAAAGAATCAACATTTAATTTATTTCAATAAATTTGTGAGGTTTTTCACATAAGTTCATGCATGCAAATCTTTTTAATTGGGTGACTTTTATTAAAATACTAGCTGATCCCGTACGAACTTCGTTTCGCTTTAAATCATTGGTACGTCAAAATGAGTTTAGAAAATGAATTCGAATCATTCTTTCGACAATTTTGGGGTAAAAATTCAACAGTGTTTAAAGTCGCTACTATTACTATTACTTGAAGTTCAAATTAAACGGTTGATTGGCTTTTTATTAAAATTTATGTGAGAGTGTTTTCTTCTCGATCGGTTGCAAAATCTAGACATTATGGCAGAAACATGTACTATTTGTTTGTGTGCACGACTCTTTTGCTTGACCTTCACACTTAAATTAGTATCAATTAACTGCCTCCAACAAAATTATTGCACAAAACACTGAACTTTCAATGAAACCCTTTTTTTCTGTCCTATGGCCCGAAATTCGATAATTGAAACCAATTTTACGTTCCTCAAAACTCCCTTGTGCCATTTTTTCTTTTGAAATTATATGTAAAATAACGTCAGGAACTTGAAAACAGTGATCAGTGAATATAGACGCCCCTTTCGCCGACCCTTGACACGGAACATGCTACCTGGAGTCAATTGCTCATAGTTTATAACCATCATCTGAACATTTTCATCTCAATCCGATGCATGATCACGACAATATCGCGAAAACAGTGAGCAACTGACATGGACGGCCTTTTTTTTGACCACGATTCAAAACTTGACACCTGAAATCAATTATCTTTTCTGTTAAACTCCCATGTGTCAATTTTCATTACAATTCTATGCTCAATCAAGAGAGTATCGTAAAAACAGTGAACAGATAATAACCCCTTTTGCCGACCCCTGAGTCAAGATTTGAAACCTGAAAGCAAAAGAGCGTCCCTCAAAACTCCTATGCGGAAATTTTCATCTCAATAACAACGTCAAAATAATAACGTCAAAATCGCAAAAACATTAAAGTTGGATATGGACGACTCCTTCAGCCGACTTCTGATCCGCAATTCGAAACTTGAAATCGATTGCTCGTCTTTCAAAACACTCATGTGCAAATTTTCATCACAATCCAATGTAGAATAACACCAATATCGCAAAAACATTAATCAGTGAATATGGACGACCCCTTTGGCCGACCCCTGACCCTAAATTTGATAACTGTAATCGATTGCTCGTCTCTCAAAACACTGATGTGCAAATTTTCATCACAATCCGATGTATAATAACGCCAATATCGCAAAAACATTAATCAGTGATTATGGACGACCCCTTTGGCCAACCCTAAACTTAAATTTGATAACTGTAATCGATTGCTCGTCTCTCAAAACACTCATGTGCAAATTTTCATCACAATCCGGTGTATAATAACGCCAATATCGCAAAAACATTAATCAGTGATTATGGACGACCCCTTTGGCCAACCCTGAACTTAAATTTGATAACTGTAATCGATTGTTCGTCTCTCAAAACACTCATGTGCAAATTTTCATCACAATCCGGTGTATAATAACGCCAATATCGCAAAAACATTAATCAGTTGATATGGACGACCCCTTTGGCCAACCCTGAACTTAAATTTGATAACTGTAATCGATTGTTCGTCTCTCAAAACACTCATGTGCAAATTTTCATCACAATCCGGTGTATAATAACGCCAATATCGCAAAAACATTAATCAGTGATTATGGACGACCCCTTTGGCCAACCCCTGAACATAAATTTGATAACTGTAATCGATTGCTCGTCTCTCAAAACACTCATGTGCAAATTTTCATCACAATCCGATGTATAATAACGCCAATATCGCAAAAACATTAATCGGTGATTGTGGACGACCCCTTTGGCCAACCCTGAACTTAAATTTGATAACTGTAATCGATTGTTCGTCTCTCAAAACACTCATGTGCAAATTTTCATCACAATCCGGTGTATAATAACGCCAATATCGCAAAAACATTAATCAGTTGATATGGACGACCCCTTTGGCCGACCCCTGACCCTAAATTTGATAACTGTAATCGATTGCTCGTCTCTGAAAACACTCATGTGCAAATTTTCATCACAATCCGACGGAAAATATCGTCAATAACGTGAAAACAATATTTGTCTTGTATGGACGACCCCCTTCAGAAGGGGTCGTCCAAAAATCTAAAAACATTTTTCATCATTCCTGGTCCTAATGAGCATCCATGTCAAATTTCAGATCTCTAGCTCTTAAGACGGCTGAGTCTATAGAGGACAAACAAACAAACAAACAAACAAACAAACATACAGATAATTGCTTTTTATATATATAGATACCGTTACAAACACGCGTAGGAGTAAATCTCTTACTCTTTGTGTTCCATTTTATTATGGGCTTGTACAGCTAGTACAGTTTTGTAGCCAGACTACAAACAACATCTCATTTCCCACAAGTCTTAAAAAATCCAAAACAAAAAAAATGGAACGAAAACAATTAAGCCCTCGTTTCTAATTTGAACAATTCTTAGTCTTTCTTAGGAAAGAAAATGAGCCAGAATTTCCATTCGGCACCTGCTGCTGCTTGCTTGCTTGCTGCTATTTAGTAGCGAAAGGCCATTAATTTCGACCTGCACTGCGGCATCTTATTTTTACTCTGGATGAAATTTCCGTCCGGCCAACTCTCAAGTTCTGGAAGTAAAAGCAGCTGCAGCAGCGGCTAGTCAGGTACCTTCCATATTAAGCAAGTAGCTAGAGACAAAGTCCGCCCTTTTCTTCCGGGAATTACAACTGTTTCGTTCCAGTTGCTTCCAGCCATGCCATCGACCCAGTGGGGATCTAATGAGACTCATTTAAATCCGAACAAACGAACGTAAACAGCAACTGCTTTGGGATTCTTATTTGCGGTTTCCCTCGAACAATTTCATTGAGAAGGTATACAGAAGTAACTAACTAATCTGGAGCGCTACTGGAGATTTTGACCAGAAGAAGAGTGGCTTAAGTTTCACTGATGGTGCTGTTCTGGACGGCTGAAATATCAAATGCATGACTTTTAATTATTTTATTAACGTTGTCCGTAGGCTGAATTTGCGACTTAATGATTTTAAAAATGAAAACTTTAAAACGGAAATTGTAATTCTTTGTTCGAATCAGCATTTATCAAGTACTAGCTGATCCCGTACGAACTTCGTTTCGCTTTAAATCATTGGTACGTCAAAATGAGTTTAGAAAATGAATTCGAATCATTCTTTCGACAATTTTGGGGTAAAAATTCAACAGTGTTTAAAGTCGCTACTATTACTATTACTTGAAGTTCAAATTAAACGGTTGATTGGCTTTTTATTAAAATTTATGTGAGAGTGTTTTCTTCTCGATCGGTTGCAAAATCTAGACATTATGGCAGAAACATGTACTATTTGTTTGTGTGCACGACTCTTTTGCTTGACCTTCACACTTAAATTAGTATCAATTAACTGCCTCCAACAAAATTATTGCACAAAACACTGAACTTTCAATGAAACCCTTTTTTTCTGTCCTATGGCCCGAAATTCGATAATTGAAACCAATTTTACGTTCCTCAAAACTCCCTTGTGCCATTTTTTCTTTTGAAATTATATGTAAAATAACGTCAGGAACTTGAAAACAGTGATCAGTGAATATAGACGCCCCTTTCGCCGACCCTTGACACGGAACATGCTACCTGGAGTCAATTGCTCATAGTTTATAACCATCATCTGAACATTTTCATCTCAATCCGATGCATGATCACGACAATATCGCGAAAACAGTGAGCAACTGACATGGACGGCCTTTTTTTTTGACCACGATTCAAAACTTGACACCTGAAATCAATTATCTTTTCTGTTAAACTCCCATGTGTCAATTTTCATTACAATTCTATGCTCAATCAAGAGAGTATCGTAAAAACAGTGAACAGATAATAACCCCTTTTGCCGACCCCTGAGTCAAGATTTGAAACCTGAAAGCAAAAGAGCGTCCCTCAAAACTCCTATGCGGAAATTTTCATCTCAATAACAACGTCAAAATAATAACGTCAAAATCGCAAAAACATTAAAGTTGGATATGGACGACTCCTTCAGCCGACTTCTGATCCGCAATTCGAAACTTGAAATCGATTGCTCGTCTTTCAAAACACTCATGTGCAAATTTTCATCACAATCCAATGTAGAATAACACCAATATCGCAAAAACATTAATCAGTGAATATGGACGACCCCTTTGGCCGACCCCTGACCCTAAATTTGATAACTGTAATCGATTGCTCGTCTCTCAAAACACTGATGTGCAAATTTTCATCACAATCCGATGTATAATAACGCCAATATCGCAAAAACATTAATCAGTGATTATGGACGACCCCTTTGGCCAACCCTAAACTTAAATTTGATAACTGTAATCGATTGCTCGTCTCTCAAAACACTCATGTGCAAATTTTCATCACAATCCGGTGTATAATAACGCCAATATCGCAAAAACATTAATCAGTGATTATGGACGACCCCTTTGGCCAACCCTGAACTTAAATTTGATAACTGTAATCGATTGTTCGTCTCTCAAAACACTCATGTGCAAATTTTCATCACAATCCGGTGTATAATAACGCCAATATCGCAAAAACATTAACCAGTTGATATGGACGACCCCTTTGGCCAACCCTGAACTTAAATTTGATAACTGTAATCGATTGTTCGTCTCTCAAAACACTCATGTGCAAATTTTCATCACAATCCGGTGTATAATAACGCCAATATCGCAAAAACATTAATCAGTGATTATGGACGACCCCTTTGGCCAACCCCTGAACATAAATTTGATAACTGTAATCGATTGCTCGTCTCTCAAAACACTCATGTGCAAATTTTCATCACAATCCGATGTATAATAACGCCAATATCGCAAAAACATTAATCAGTGATTGTGGACGACCCCTTTGGCCAACCCTGAACTTAAATTTGATAACTGTAATCGATTGTTCGTCTCTCAAAACACTCATGTGCAAATTTTCATCACAATCCGGTGTGTAATAACGCCAATATCGCAAAAACATTAATCAGTTGATATGGACGACCCCTTTGGCCGACCCCTGACCCTAAATTTGATAACTGTAATCGATTGCTCGTCTCTGAAAACACTCATGTGCAAATTTTCATCACAATCCGACGGAAAATATCGCCAATAACGTGAAAACAATATTTGTCTTGTATGGACGACCCCCTTCAGAAGGGGTCGTCCAAAAATCTAAAAACATTTTTCATCATTCCTGGTCCTAATGAGCATCCATGCCAAATTTCAGATCTCTAGCTCTTAAGACGGCTGAGTCTATAGAGGACAAACAAACAAACAAACAAACAAACAAACATACAGATAATTGCTTTTTATATATATAGATAGATAAGTTTTTTAAATAAACTTTCTTCATAGAATTCCAACTCAAACTGCCAAGCATCAATTTGCCACTGTTAACAAAAATTTGGTTTTAAAAGCAATCCGATGGAGCTTTATAAAAATTTATTAAAAAAATATATTTCCCTGATAAAAGAATTTCGAAGTTTTCATTTTGTTAAATTCCAGGTTCGTGAATACACTTATTGCTTCGATTTCATAGTATACCTATTATTTATTTAGAGAATTTGGTTGATAATAACAGAAATTATGGAAATTTCGGTTGTTTGTAAAAATTGTCATACGGAAGTGGTTCAAGCATAACTAATAATTTTTTCTCAGTTCGGGAGTTATTGTGTGAGGTTATTATTCACCCAGCAAACATATTTGTAGGTTTATTTCTCAAAAACTTTGTTATTCGTTTCATATACATTATAGAATCATCGTATGAAACTCGAAAAACAGCATTTACCTACCAAAGTGGAGGCAATATATGTACATACATATTTTCAAGTTTCGGCTAAAGCGATAAGAGTAAACGAATTGGACGATATTCGACACCTTATTTATACATACTAAAAGACAACTACTTACAAATACACTATCTAATTTTAAGCAAAAAACTGTTCCCTCACTTGACCCACGCGGGGGGAAAAAATATACGAAATCGTCGTCAAAATCTGCAAACATAGCGGACTTTTTATCATAAAGAGTGATACGGTTAAAATTTGGTCAATATCACTTGACGTATTTTTTTTTCAATTTTGCATTTAAAAAACCTGAACACCCCTCATTTTGAAGGTGTGTGTGTCTGTGTAGAATGTTGCTCCTATTTTGATTTTGGAATCCACTCTTCAGTTGTCAAAATCCCGTCCAAAGAAGAAGAGCAGCGTATCAAAATTTTGCTCGCCCATCGCGAAAATCCAAGCTACTCGTACGCAAAGCTGGCAAAATTGCTAAAAGTTGCCAAATCAACCGTTACAAATGTAATTAAAGTGTTTGGGGAACGTTTGTCGACAGCCAGGAAGTCTGGATCGGGGGGAAATCGAAAACCGGAAGCCGCTGAGACGACAAAGAGAGTTGCCGGTAGTTTCAAGCGAAACCCTAACTTCTCTCTCCGAGATGCTGCAAATAAGCTGGGTGTATCGTCTACAACCGTGCATCGAGCCAAAAAAGAGCCAGACTATCGACTTACAAGAAGGTAGTGACTCCAAATTGCGATGATAAACAAAATACGACGGCCAAAGTGCGATCCCGAAGGCTGTACACGACGATGCTGATGAAGTTTGACTGCGTGGTAATGGACGACGAAACCTACGTCAAAGCCGACTACAAACAGCTTCCGGGACAGGAGTTTTATACGGCAAAAGGAAGGGGAAAGGTAGTTGATATTTTCAAGCACATGAAACTGTCAAAGTTCACGAAGAAATATCTGGTTTGGCAAGCCATCTGTACCTGTGGCTTGAAAAGCAGCATTTTCATGGCTTCCGGGACTGTCAACCAAGAAATTTACGTGAAAGAGTGTTTGAATAAACGTCTGCTGCCTTTTCTGAAGAAACACGGTTGTTCCGTACTGTTTTGGCCGGATTTGGCATCTTGCCATTACGGTAAAAAGGCCATGGAGGGGTACGTCGCCAAAAACGTGCAGGTGGTTCCCAAGGACAAGAACCCTACCAACACGCCACAGCTCGCCCAATTGAGAAATACTGGGCTATTGTCAACTGGAACCTAAAGAAGACCAAAAAAAAAAAACTGCTAAGGACGAGCAGCAGTTCAAGGCAAACTGGCTTTCTGCGGCGAAGAAGGTGGACAAGGTGGCTGTACAAAAACTGATGGCAGGGGTTAAGCGTAAGACCCGGCAATTCGAATTTGGAAAAGCGGAAGCCTTACTGAATATTTTTCCTGAATTTTGTACTAGTTAAACTTGAAAAAGAAATTTAATTTGATTTTTTAAATAAACGATTTCATCGATTTACACGCGTTTTCCCTTGACCAAATTTTGACCGTATCACCCTCTTTTCGACTTAAACCATTTAGTCCGACTTCAAGTAACGATTTTACGACCTGTTTCTAGCGTTAAATGGAATTACGATTCGCAGTTACCTGTTAAATGACTTGAGTTATCATTTTTAATGCGATTTTATGTTAGCTGGGCATTATTTTTTTTTTTAAATAATGTACGTGTAATGTCAAACGGTTTTCATCTAAATTTAAATTTATCAGAATAAAAAATTTATCAGCAATCTTAATTTGAACACTTGTTTTGAGATCTTAGTAAGTGCTTTTTTTTCTTCAATTCGTATGAACCTCATTTCTATTTTTATGAACCTATTCTATCAAATAATAAGTTCTTTATTTCAATTTTAGGCTTTTATCTATTTTTTTTTGCTGGTTCAGATTTCCAATTGAAATTCAGAGCTTCCTATTCAAAAGCTTTTACATAAGTAATTAAATTCGATATCGACAACAAATAATTTTTTTAAATGGGAAGTTAAATTCTATATCCAATGTTCATTTATTTTTCATTCATTCATGTTTTCCCATTAAAATTAATTTGAAGTTTTTGTTATTCTCCAAATTTGTAACAACTTCCACAAAAATTTAAACTTGGAACAAAAAATAAGTTTCATCAAATCAAATGCTTACAATGTTCGCGAAATTTCGTTAAGTTGAGAATGTTTTAAAACTGATTTGTTTCCTTTGTTTCGAAAAAATTGTTTCAATATGTTCGTGTTCCACCTCACCAATAATATTTTTTAAAAAAAATTTCGAGAAATTTTAAACAACCTTAAGTCTGAACCAGGGCCGTTGGAAGAAAAAGTTCCTGGGTTGGGGAGGGGGCGTTTATTTGGTGAGTTTTTTTTTGCCTATAACATTTTTGCTTGAAGAATGCATACTTAAAATAGTAAAAAAAATAAAATAAATACTCTGAATTCAATTAGTTTATTTCTTGATGAATAATCATTCAGATTTGAATTATTTGGCATTAATATTAACTTCATCTACTCGTCCTTAATTATTTCGTGCTTCCGATTGTTTTTTTTTTGAAAATCGTCCTACAATGTTTCGAGTTTAGTGTATTTTAATTTGATTTTGTATAGCGACTCCCCTTTCATGAATTGTGGAAATCTTCAAACTTTTATACAAACCATCTTTATACGTAATGGCGTTACAAGGAAAATACCTTAATTTTATTTTCATATGAAAGATTTACTTAAAATTCTTATTTTCAAAAATAAGTCCTTAAAGTTGTCAATTTTTTTAAGAAGTATTATCAAATAAAAAAGGGATTTTAAGATTTGGTTTAAAAAAAAACTTTTTTATTCACCTTAATTAGAAAATATGTAACAAGCTTATTCTTTTAAACCACAAGAATGATAATTTGAGACATTGAAATTTGAAATTTAAATAATGTTAAACAAAAACCCCTTAAATCATGTTTTCAGTTGTATTTTTTCTTCAACATAAATAACAAGTACTTTAAATTAACGGCAAATCAGTGAAATTTTATTGAATCCAAAAACTTTTATTTTTGATCCAACGTTTCGGTGTTGGTTAACACCTTCATCAGGGATTCTGTGAGTAATGTGTAGTTTATTTTTAACAATTAGTTAAGTGTATAATGTGTGTTGATTTCTTAGTTTCTAACGTTACATACAAAATAGTCGATTTCGAATTAGTAATACGCTTTTACTAATTCGAAATCGACTATTTTGTATGTAACGTTAGAAACTAAGAAATCCCGGATGTGCTGTGGTGAAGTTTCACTGTGAATTTGTAAAATAATGTTTTTGGTTGCCTTATACCAGGGGTTTTCAAAGTGGTCCCTACCGCCCCATTGTAGGCGTTGAGAGCTTTTAGGGGGGCAGTGAGCTCAACTTTGAAATTTGGGGGGCGTTGGAAGGGCTCAGGATGGCGATATGAGGACATTTTTAGATTCACATTTTCACAAATTATGAATCAACATTGAATTGAAATGACAACGAGTACGTCCAATGTCCCACAATCGAACGACTTCAAAGAACTTTGAAAACCAAATTGTAGACAGGTTGAAAATAAATAGCCTGAAAATCTTGAAAACATGTTATCCTAAAAAAAGAAGAAAAAAAATCATTTGAATAGAATATATGTTTAAAGGCCTCACAGATTTGGTAATTGATTTTTGGAATGAAAAAGAAGAATGCCAACAAACCAATGAAAGTTTTTTGTTGATTTTTATTTCAATCGTGGATCTTTAATTTAATCTATAAAAAAAATAAAGTTGGCGATTTTTCATGATAAAACATTAACAGTTGTTAGATTTTCACTAAATTGTCGGAATTAAGTTGGTAGAACATATGTTAAATTTTAAGACCCGTGAAATAACCAGTATTCAACTTTAGTCTTTAATTGTCATAAATAAAAGTTTGAAGTTTATTTTATCAAGAAATAATAATATGTATTAAACTTTTTATGCTTTTTCATCGAATAAACAGTAAATATTTTGTGAATAATAAAAGGCAAATTTTTTTAGTTAAAGTCGAAACTTAAATTGTCTAAAGTCTAAATTTATCAAAATTTAGATAGATGGATTGATTGAAGATTTTTTTTGGAGAATAATTTGATTTTCGACGATTTCAGTCATGTGACTGAAATCGTCGAAAATCAATTTATTCATTACCCAACAAGTCGATAGATTTTTACTATTCATTTATGATTTTTTTTATTTTCAAGTTGAAGTATTTGTCCTGAAAAATGTAAGCAAATTGATTTTAAATGAATTTTGACTTTTGTCTTGCTACAATTGATGGTTATGCATTGGCCTTTCGATCTTCTCAAGTCAATTATAGCAATTTTAAATGTGCTTCACTGAACGTTTCAAATTACAATTCAATAAATTTCAAAAGCAATGCCAATTACCAATTTTCTAAAGATTTTTCATAAAAATATAGGGGGGCGTTGTGCTCAAAGATTTAGCAAAAAAGGGCAGTGAACGAAAAAAGTTTGAAAACCACTGCCTTATGCGATACAAAGTTCGACTAACATTAAAATTTGAAATTTTAAATTTTCTAACACTGATCACAAATTAGAACATTTACGAAGATTTGTTTAGAAAAGTTTTCTCTTGCGTTGTTTTCTTGACATCAGTTCTCTGGTTGACTGTTTTTTGGTATTGGAAATATGGCACATTTCGAGGAAATTGAGAGTGTTATTGATGAAACATGAGTCTATGATATTTGTTTTTTCTATGTAAAAAGTGTGTCCTTTCTCTATTATTTGTTCAACTAGAGCTGTGTTGTCTTTCTCTTTCTGTTTTTTCTATAGTTTTTGTTTTGTTTGTATTACCGCTCTCGTTTTTTCATTAGTAACTTGATATTACCGGAGTAACAATTACAATTTTAAATATGTTTCTCATATTCCGAAATGATAAGTTTCGAATATAGAAGTTTGAAATGCAAAACAGATTCAAATCAAATTTTTTTCCCAATGATGATCCAAAATGAAATTCAGTAACAATAAACGAGATATAGATTCAGAATTCTTATCACAAACATCGAATTTTCATGTTGATTGGCAAATTTGGAACCACCAAACCCGTAATTTAGGTAAACTAAACTTTCCAGATATTTTTCCGTAAGTATTTTAAGCATTATTAAATAAAAATCTTGATAAAAAATGCATAACTTTTATTTATCGAAACACATCAGTCAATTGAAAATCATATTTAAAGCTTTAAAAAATCGTTTATTTTAATTTCGTTGAAAAATGCATTTTAAAGTGACTAAATTGAAATTTTAGTTAAATTTTGCAAATAATGTACCTACAAAAATTAAAGCAAAATATGGTCAATCTGGCACGCGTAGTCTAATGTTATTGTATTCCGATATTCGGAACTAAATTTCTATCAACAGATTGGGAATTTTTTGAAACACTGTAGTAGAATAATCGTCCTGGGATAAGATTTCGGGATTTTGGCTTTAGTTCGAAGTCGAGATTTTCGAGATTGAATCATTTTAGTCGTTCATCAAAATTTTAAAAGATGATATAAAAAAAGATTCTTTCATAAAGTTTTGGATAAGTTTAGGAAAAGATAACAAAACCTCCACCTAAATTTCAATTCTATTCTTTATAAGATTTAAGATACAGAATCCTATATCCAGTTGATAAAACCTTGAAACCTTATCCTGAAAAAAATGAAACATATGGACATTTTTCGAGAAAACCGAGACATTTTTTTTGAGTATTTGTCAAAATTAAAAGTTTTTTTTTTACATTTATGTTCCTATGAACTTGGTAAAGTTTGCAAGCTTTATGCTGTATATCGTAATCAAAATAAGTATTTTTTATTTCAAAACATATCTATTATAGCACAAATAATGTTGCAAATATTTGCAAAAAATGCTAAATGCATTCGAAAGATCAATTCTTCAGGTTTCGCGTTTTCGTTATTTTCAATTATCTTTTTGATTAGAAATGAACGATTTTTAAGAAATAATTTGATCGGGTTTTTTTTTTAATTTTTATCATTAATCGATTTGATAAACTTTTATAAAAATAGTAAGTTGATAAATTTAAATGATTCGTGACTGATACAACGCTATCAGGTTTTCCTTATCTATGCTACATTTATATTTCACTGGCAAAAAAATGAATTCCACTTTGTTCCATTACAAATATATCAAATACTTCACTTCTTGCACATCCGGCTGGCTCCCGGAACTTGCAAAAAAAAAATGCTGGAGCAAAAATTCGGCAGATGAAACAACAAAAATGCGAACTTACTTGCAACCAGTAGAAGTAACGTAGCAGCAAAGAAAAAGAGAGAACCAAACACGTGATTTGGACTGATGGATGCGATGGTTTGGGAAAAAGAACAAAATATTCCGCACGAGTTTGAATAAACCATCAACCAGCATGATGAGAATTCTCAGCTGCCTGCCAGTCCCATTTCTAACAAGATTGCATTCTTACCGCCAGCCAACCACACACTTTTGCACAAACATTAGAACGTTGAGGAATCACACCAAACCGCGAAATTTGAGATGCTGCAGCGTGTTTTACGGGAGGATACGAGTAAAAACAAAACAAAAAATGGCCCGCAAAATCTACCTCCCGGAATTGAGCCAAAGCTTGCTGGAGTTTGGAGTGGTTCATTATTTTTAATAAAAATTTTCAGTTGAATTTCAACATTTTTTATTAAGTAATTTAAGAGATAATCTGATTTTTTTTCTTTTAGAAAAGATAACTAAGCCATATTAATTGATGTTATTTCGTTTTTTTACATACATTTCTGGGAGATTGTCACCAAAACCTTTTTTTTTGAAAGACATACACCGTCTTAGCCGATTTAGGCTTTACAGACTGAATAAATGACGTGAACAACTTAAGATTAACATTTAATACCCAGTACCGAAATGGGAATCGAACCCATGCCATCAGTGGACCAGCGATTACCGTCGTACCACGCTAACCACTCGACCACCGAGACGTACTTCAACAAGGATTTCTGTTGGTTCAGCTTTGAAGTTAAAATAATTGAAAAAAAAATCAACGATACATTTATCTATTTTTAATTTATTTCCGTAGTATTCCGTCTCACGACATAACTTGGCGAACATAATTCCTAAAACAACGGTAGAATTTTGTTTGGTGGATTATTCTAGTGTCACAGAAAAGGGTTTAATTGATACAGCTCCAGCAAATGATGAAGACCAAGAGGTTTTGTTTTCGTGGCAGGAAAAATATACCCGTTTTCCTTGCTTGTTATTTTTTTTCCATCATGTGGCTTCACATTTTAGCAAACACGTGTAAAAGTAACCTGACTCAAAGCCGCATTACTTAGGATCTGTGAAAGTAAACCGATTTATGGGACGGTTGATTTGAGGATTCAGCTGCTTTAAGGTAGGTCAGATTGTTGGGTAAAGAATGAAATGCATTTTAAACAAACATGGGAATTTTCTCTCGAACATGTGTTGTGAGCCTACTTGGTTGAATAATTCTTTCAAATCAAAGCAATCGAAAGATTCCCATTAATTCAAATTTAATTATACTTATGTTTAAAAAAGTGATTACACTGTTTCCAATTTTTATGTTGAAATGTTACCTCCTTGTCATTGTGTTAAAATACTATCTAATCATAACGCCTGTTGGGAATCTTTCAACATAGAATGTTTAAGCATTCATAGTCAAGCTTTTTTCAATGAACAAAACAAAATCTAAAACAAAACGATCGTTCCCCTCTTGCGTGTTTAAATAAGAACAAACAGTTTAAGTACCCCTCAGAAAAATTAGTCTCTACACACTATTTAGTCGTCCCTAATTGGTTGCTCTCGTAAAAGTTGTATTTTTTCTACCATTCAGCATCAAACGAGATCCCATTCAACCGTTTGTTGCCAGCTAGTTCTTTAATGAAACTGTACAACCAGTCATCATGCATAAACCTAACCGCGCACAGTTAAAAGATAATTCGAATCCCGCCCCCCATTGAGTAAAGTGGATAGAAACGAACTTAAACTGGAAAGATATGTACTTATAAGTCGGTATAAAAACTAACCCGTGGGAACTGCAATTATGTTTTTCGCATAAACATACCGACGAAACGGTGGTCATAAAATAAGTGGATTATGTCTACTTGTGGAGTCGAACGTCAAGTGCCACTCGTAGGGGCATTTGCCCCATGCTTCTGTTCTACTCTTGAACGGTACTGCTTTAGTTGAGAACACTTTTGCTTTGCTGAATATTTCCGCATATTTTGAATCAATTATCATTATATAATTTGGATTTTGATAATATTTCAGAGAACTGTCTCAATCAAACCATCGTCCAATAGCCTGAAATTTCATGGGAAAAGTTAAAAGATAATGCACTGATTAAAACTTACAAATTTTAGAATTTTTTTTTGTTATAATTGAATAACAAAAATATTCAAAAAAGAATCTGTCACTTTTTTTACACTTGTCTCCAACAAATTTTGAATTCTTAATTTCTAATATTATATCTTGTGATGTGAATCGTTTTCGAATTTTTTTCACATATGGGTGAAATTATGAATCCTATTCGATTCGAGATACTCGTTTCGAGTTTCAACTCGAATCGAATTAGAATCGTTTTACGTATCTCGTTCAAGTTCTAAATTTTAACGTACTAGATTTCGAGTAAACCGGGTAGTAAATCATCTCGAAACGTTCCATTCGAATCGAGCTCGTTCAAGATCGGCAATGCCAAAATCGGTCAAATCGAACGAAACTCGATTTTTTCGAGTTCCATAATACCCATTGAAAATTAAAATTTTAAACAGGAGTTTGGCAGTAAAACTTGAACTAGATAAAAATTACGTAATTTCTATTATAAAGTGGAAAAATCAGAACAGCCTAATCATAATTTTTCTCACCAACATAAAAGCACTTATGGTTAACAAATCTTATTATTTGTGTTCAGCATACTTATTATTTTAGCAAAACTTTTAGTGAGAATTCGTAGGAAACATTTGATGCAAAAACAACAATTAAACCTAATTTATCTAGAATTTTTAAAAAATCATAATATCTGGTGAATCGAATTTTATGATTATCTCAAAACAAATTTTCGTCAAAGAAAGAAAATTGCATGCAGATCAAAATGATAAGCAGATCAAGTCATCTGAACATTTCAAGAGTCTAAAATCAATATTATTTCCCTAAGAAGAATAGTTCTGAACATGGGACGATTTACTTTTGGTAATATAACAGAGATATTAGATTCTGTTGCTCTTTTTTCAATGTTATAACTTTTTTTCTTAAATAACTTTTACAATTTTACAGTCTTCCTCATAGTTGTAGACAGACGACTTCCAGTATGCTCCATTTGACCGCTGAAGCATAAAATGGAAAATTGAAATTTATAAACTTTTACAACTTTCATTACTTTCTGGGTTATGATTCAGAAATATCAATAGAAATGTTGAAATCTTTTCATTCAGCTCTAAATTAGCACAACGAGTTTTAACTTTGTATAGAAATGTATGGAAAACCTAAATTTTCATTCAATATTTTTCAGAGATGTACTGAAAGTAAACAAACATATAATTTTGGATTACAAATATTCCTTCGTTTTTGCCGTTAATTACATGTGAACAAACCACAAACCTTTCTTGTACCTCAAATTAGTTATTTGGTTATAGTATCAATATTCGTTTTTTTTATTATTTTAAGCATTTTTTACAGCTAATATGAAAGTAGTTTAATCGCAAGATGATAATGAAAATTTCAAAAAACTGCTTTGCACATTTTTGTTGAATTATATGACCTTGTCAAAACCACTTCTAGGAATTATTAAAAGATCTAGCTAGCAAAGTTTACCATTTTTAAACACTTTTCCATTGATTCATAAATACTTAGTTTTTTCGCATGTTTGCAAAAAATGCAGCTGCAGGATACCAGAAAACCAATAATAAAAAACAAACCCCGCGCAGACTTTGATGCCAAAACGGATAGCAAACTGAGACTTTAATATGGTATCAAGAGCAAACTGAAAGCATTATTTACTGTTGGATTTTCTGTGATAGCTCATGTGATGTCATAGTTTTGAATTTGATAGCAATGTGTCTCAGTTTTAGCAAAATTTGGTATCACTTTGCTAACCAAGTATGAACATTTTTGCTCTCATTTTTGCTGTGTCAAGCAAAATGAGAGCAAATTCGCCTCTTACAGCGTGATAGCAAATTTTGCTATAATTTTGCCATAAAAGTCTGCTCGGGACTTCAATTTAAAATTGTTTAACTTTATATAAATAAATAAACAATTAAATAAATAAAATGTACCTAGTAGACGTGTGCTGAAACGCCAGCACGTGTTTTTTCGTGCCTGATGAATTTTTAGCAAAATTTGAAGAAAATCCAATATTTTTGAAAATTTCTAAATCAAATACAGTAATATTTAAAATACAGTAAATATTAAATGATAAAAATGTACCAGAAATGTATTTTTTAGCAAAGACGCGTTGAAACCAAACATACGTGATACGGTCAAAATTTGGTCAATATCAACTTGACGTGTTTCTTTCAATTTTGCATTTAAAAAACCTGAACACCTCTCATTTTGTGTGTGTGTGTGTGTGTGTGTGTGTAGAATGTTGCTCCTATTTTGATTTTGGAATTCACTCTTCAGTTGTCAAAATGCCGTCCAAGGAAGAAAAGCAGCGTATCAAAATTTTGCTCGCGCATCGCGAAAATCCAAGCTAAAAGTTGCCAAATCAACCGTAACAAATGTAATTAAAGTGTTTGGGGAACGTTTGTCGACAGACAGGAAGTCTGGATCGGGGGAAATCGAAAACCGGAAGCCGCTGAGACGACAAAGAGAGTTGCCGGTAGTTTCAAGCGAAATCCTAACCTCTCTCTCCGAGATGCTGATAATAAGCTGGGTGTATCGTCTACAACCGTGCATCGTGCCAAAAAACGAGCCGGACTATCGAATTACAAGAAGGTAGTGACTCCAAATCGCGATGATAAACAAAATAAGACGGCCAAAGCGCGATCCCGGTGGTTGTACACGACGATGCTGCGTGGTGCTGTTTGACTGCGTGGTAATGGACGACGAAACCTACGTCAAAGCCGACTACAAGCAGCTTCCGGGACAGTAGTTTTATACAGCAAAAGGAAGGGGAAAGGTAGCAGGTATTTTCAAGCACATGAAACTGTCAAAGTTCACGAAGGAATATCTGGTTTGGCAAGCCATCTGTACCTGTGGCTTGAAAACGCACCATTTTCATAGCTTCCGGGAATGCCAACCAAGAAATTTACGTGAAAGAGTGTTTGAATAAACGTCTGCTGCCTTTCCTGAAGAAACACGTTTGTTCCGTACTGTTTTGGTCGGATTTTGCCTCTTGCCATTACGGTAAAAAGGCCATGGAGTGGAACGCCGCCAACAGCGTGCAGGTGGTTCCCAAGGACAAGAACCCTCCGAACACGCCAGAGCTCCGCTCAATTGAGAAATACTGAGCTATTGTCAAGCGGAACCAAAAGAAGACCAAAAAAACTGCTAAGAACGAGCAGCTAGCAGTTCAAGGCAAACAGGCTTTCTGCGGCGAAGAAGGTGGACAAGGTGGCTGTACAAAATCTGATGGCAGGGGTTAAGCGTAAGGCCCGACAATTCGAATTTGGAAAAGCGAAAACCTAACTGAATATTTTTCCTGAATTTTATACTAATCAAACTTGAAAAAGAAATTTAATTTGATTTTTTAAATAAACGCTTTCCCCGATTTACAAGCGTTTTCTCTTGACCAAATTTTTACCGTATCACCCTTTACTCAGCCCCCTCATTGATATGAAGTACGTTCTATGCAGCTCAAAATGTAAGTTCTTATCGATACTGTCAAGTTCCAAAACAAGTCTTAATGATCTTCTATTCAGCTTCCAGCGGCCTTTCAATTCAGCCTCCAAAAAATCGCAAAATGAGCAAAAAATCTCTCTCTATCACACAACTTTATCCTAGGCTTCTGTTCCTATCACCTTCTCTTGATTATTTACTATGTTCTGTACATGGTGCTGCCATGATGCCAGGCGTCGGATTGCAAACTCAACAAATTGCTCATAGATTTCCTACATATATCGCATCAGAATGGTCACTCAATTACCAAATTACTTTTTGAAAACAACTTGCCCGGCTTGGGAATCGAACCCCGACCTTCGCGGTGAGAATCGAACGCGCTACCACAAGACCACGCCTAGATGTTGTTCTAACTGAAACTAAAACTCGAAGTGGTGATTTGATTTTGAAAGCACATCAGTGCACTTTTTGTGGCTCATCAAATCCCGTTTTGAGCATTTTTGTGCCCTTTATGTGACTTAATTCCCGTATAACGTACAAATAAATCACTTTTGCAATTTTCAAGTTCAAATTATATCAAGATGAGATATTCTGATATTCAATTTTTTCCTATCTGGATGAGTTATAATTTAGTACTCGTAGGATGTTAAAATATCTCAAATTATTTCAAAAAGTCCATGCAACCATAACTAATTCATATCAGCCGTTGTTAGAATTTAAACAAAATTATAACTCATCCAGATAGGATATATAAACTAAAAATCTTATAGGACTTGTATGCAAAAAAAAGATGGCGATAAG
The DNA here is from genome assembly GCF_029784155.1 of Uranotaenia lowii. Taxonomy (NCBI): domain Eukaryota; kingdom Metazoa; phylum Arthropoda; class Insecta; order Diptera; family Culicidae; genus Uranotaenia; species Uranotaenia lowii. Next base: position 178,233,494 of record NC_073692.1, on the reverse strand, counting down.
AGATGAGACTCAAACTCACCATTTTTCCAATGCCATCCATCCCACCAGCTGTGTATCCTTGCTTACTACTCTACCTGCGCTTCATAGAAGGTGGGTGTTTATTTTCGTACTGATCCTGCATAGCTCGATCCTGCTCGGCTGCTTGTTTGGGGCCAGCGCAAAGACAGGCTGCCTTTTGGGTTCCATAGAATTGGCCAATGGGAATTCATATAAGTGTACCTGATGTATTGGAATTTTGAAGGATCGGCCCGATCGGGATCGGACTATTGGAATTCTCAAAGGAAAGCGTGCGCACGGGAATCAGGCAGCCGTTTGAGTGAATTCAAACTGGACAATGGGAATTTCTATACGTTTACTTGTAGAATTGGAATCGGACTGTTGGAATTTTAAAAGGGATGCGTGCGGACGGGCAGGCAGTCGACTTCGAGTGTCGTTCAGATGAATGAAATACATTGAAAGTTTACCTGATGCATTGAAATTAGAATGAATTGGAATAGGATTATCAGAATTTGAGAAGAAATACTAAAAGTACCTACTGAAATGAAGGCTCCGAAAATCCAATAGCAGCTTTTAAAGCATGCAGGCAGATCAACGATGCCTCAAAAATGATTATTTTCATTCATATAGGTAATCGATTAATTTCGTCTTAAAGCTTGAAAAAGTGCGTTTGAAAAAAATTGTTTTTATCAAAAGTAAATATAGTTCTGTTTAAGAAAAATCACAAACTACAAATCTCATTTCAAAACTATAACTGAATCAAATATAAATATCTCGCTGAAATAGGTTTGAGTAACGATTCTGATATGCTCTTCTGATCGGGTATAGTTCACTCATGAGAATTGGGCAAAACTGACTTTTGGTTGCTTGGGAAGTTATCATTTCTGATACGATTTCATATTTGCTGGGATGTAAAAACCATGCTTTTCAATCAACGAACTTAAACACAATCAAAATTGTTCAAGTCATACCAGATAAATTTTGAATAAGCTAATAGAAAGTTGACGTAATTTGGCACATTTTCGCATCTTTAAATTTTCAAAATACGAAACACAGAAGTTTTGACGAATTTTCGCCAAAAAGGAAATTCAAACCAATTCTAGGGGTGTAATTATATTAGCGCTGCAATACTTTACACAAATAACTTGACAACATATTTGAGATACATAACGGGGTTACCAAAATTAAAAAATTTTTAAAAATCGATAAGGAAACATAAGATAAGGTGTTTTTAATCAGAAATGTTAAATTAACACATTAGGAAATCTAACGAATAGAAATTTCTGGGACGAATGAGGGTTAAGAAAATAATAAATAAGATAAGGTTAAACCCAGAAAAAAACACGATTTTGATTAATAATTAAAAAATTTATGATATAGGTCGAAATCTTCTAACATGTTACTTTCACTACACTCAATGCTTCAAGCGAATTTCAATTCCAAAAACAAATATTCTTTAAGAACAACAGTCTCTACAAAGCTTTTGGCTTTTATTCGCAGTGAAACTAAAAATTCTCTTTTGGTTGTTTCAATTAAAATAAGAAAATTCTTCAAATTTCACAGATAAAATACTGCTTCGAAACAGAGATGAATCAAAAAAATATCGTCTCTTCTATTTGTAAAAATTTGTTAATAGCATAATCTTTCTACCTTGCGTTGAGCGATTTGTATCTGGCAATCTGATGAAGTTACTGGATTCTTTTCATTTAAATTAGCGACTTTAAAACTTTTTTCCCCTACTACTGTAGCTTCATAGTCTTGAGTTTAAAGTGGTGGTCTGGAAATTTGACGCTAGAGAATGTTTTCGAAAAATGATAAAACACTTTGTTTTACGAATGACTTACGATCGTAGATTCTTAATCTCAATTAAAAGTGTATTCTTCTACTTACGCCGCTTTGATTTGTGCTGATCTCCAGAATAGCCATTGGAACACACCGAACATTGTTGAGTGTTTTTTTATATATAATTTTATTGCCGAAGAGTCCACCAATAGCGAGATAAAAAAAATGCTAACTTCTTGGTTTATGAAATAAGTACTTTGATGTCTTCGACAAAGTTGTTTATCTTATCAAAATACGAAAATTTGTCAAATATGCCAATGTCCTGTTACACCACCCTTAGGAGTGAAAGTTTTTATTTTTGTTCCGATTATAGTCGTTTTACCATCTTTATGGCATTCGCGACTTCATAGAAACATTGCAGTTGGCGGACATTTCTTGAAAAACTTATCCGGTACAACTGTATTCGATGTTTTCTGTGGTTTCCTCTTGGGCTCGAACTTACGGACATCGTCTCAGGAAGCAAATGATTTGCCAACTGAGCTATATCACAAGCCCTCAAGAGTAACAGTCGAAATAAATTAAAATACCTTAAAATCAGTTTTTCATATCTTAAACGATATAGATTGGATGAAACGGTTAGTCGTCTTAAAAAAAAATGTTGGAGCAAGCCGAAAACTACTATTTCTTCAAACATTGAGATGGTTTTAGGAATTTCTTAAGATCTATAAGAAGCATTTAGTATGTTTTACTAGCAAATTTCGAAGGCGCGTTCCTCAAAAAGTGGACATTATCGCACCAACAGCTTTTGTGTGATTATCATTGATGATAAAAAAAACAATTTCCATCTGAAATAAGTGCGGAAATCGGAAGAACTATCAGAGTTTTTGATGATCGAAGATAATCTTTTTTTTCTATACAAATTGCATATTTTATTTAACAAAAAACAAGTAGAAAACTTTTTTTTTCATGGATGAAGTGTAGATAATTTATTACCCTGGACACAACTACCCTAGAATGTTAAATATAATTTTTAAATAATATTTTACGAAATCGAATACGGAAATTCAGTTAACTCAAGAATTTTAAAGCAAATTTAATCCATTTTTAAGTTGAAATATTCGTGATTCTTGAAGTGTCAAAAATATCACAAAAATTAAAATTTAGTTAGTTTCCATTAGTTTTCATGTTTTCATAGATTAAATATTTTTTGGCCCAGTTTTAAAATAATAAGCCAATTATTCAATAAATAAACAATAGTCTTCAAAAAGAAAACCAATGATTTTCCATCTATTCTTGTATTTCTATTCATGACATATAACATCAGAAACCAAATAAATTTTATACCTGTATACAGAACTTTAAATCAGTCAAAGTTTGGCTGACATAGTGAAATTTCATTATTCACTAGACTGAATCGATTTGGGTTCATTTTTGAATTTCTCAAACCCAGTACTAAAAAATAAACACCATTTTTGTTTCTTCTGTGGAATCGAGCCTGATGGTTTTTAGACAATTTATATATTCCGAAAAGGAAAATTTTTACTGTTCAACGTAACGTTTCCACAAAATATTCAATTTTCCTAAAGGTTCAAATTCACTCATGTGACCATTACATAAAAAATCTGCAAAAAATCATGGATGAGTTTTGTATCAAAACGAAGCTTTTAAGTCTGCAGGGTTTGAGAAATTCAAAAATGACCCCAAATTGACTCAGTCTAATGCACTACTCTTCTATGAGATTCTTTGCTTTTATGAGTGATGTAAATTGTCAATTTTTTATTATCTTCTTTCAAACTCTATTTTATTCTAGAGACAATTCTGGTTTATTTTGCTTCAAGAGATCATGATTTTTTCTATTTTTCTGCATTCAAGATCTGTAATTTTGTTTCTTTTTTAACAATTTATGTCATGTCAATCTTCAATTAGATAGAATTGCATCATGTTCACAGATCTTGTGGTTTTGCGATATAACTTTTCAAAAATATAAAATTGATCTATTTTTAATGAAATCAGTGATTGTTGCCAGTCTTTGCTAAATTTAAAATAAAATTTAAATGTTTTAGTTTATATTGTTCTTTGAGCAACGAGGACCAAACAACAACTTTGCCAGATGTCTTCGGTTGGCAGATTTAAATTTTTGAAAATAAAAAATATTTAATGATACATAATGAAACAAAATTATTCTTATTTTACATCTGAAGTCAGAAACACACACAATTAAGTAAACGATTAACATGAACACTCCAAATGTGTGTTGAATTTTGGATTCTAAATACATTCAAAATCGATCATTTTACGGCTTCAAATAATGTTTCCCTATATCACTTATCTTGTTCACCCTGTTATGTTACAAGCGTGAGAAAATGGATTGAGCTGTATCTGTTTGATCCCTGAAATACCAGGACTATTAAATTTTGAAGTGTAACTGAAACCAGCAGCTGCATCACAACCAGCAAACTGCGAAAACGAAATTCGGTCAATTGGCGTCCCAATTTAATTACGCAAAAGCTGCATCGATCCATTTTTATTTTTGCTGATGCTGGGCGCCAATGTCGGTCATTTTCAGTGATCCCAATCTTTAATCAGTGCCCAACTGCCCACCAACTCATAAATTCATAAATAATCTCCCGGGAATTAAGCATAGTCCGCACTGCAGCAGCACAGACTTTGGAATTTGGTATGGAATTGGGTGCGGTAAATTTTTTTTTCTCCTTTCATAATTTTGTGTAAAAATGCAAATCGATGCATGTTTTTCTTCCACTTCGACTGGTTAATTATCCTTCTGGTCGAGTCATTAGTTGCAGATCAGCTGTGAATCTCAAATGGGTATTTTTTCCTGATATCGAAAACCATTAGTGTTTTTGCATTTCGAAGTGAACGAAAAATAGATTGAAAATAAACTGTCAGCGTAAATAAGGAACGAAAAAGTTCAATTTTTTTCTCTATGTTCTGTCAATTTAGATGGAACAATTGAGCCAAAAAGAATTAGGTATAGGTACTTGAAAGTATTTGTCTTTCCAAAAAAACCACAAACCCTGTTTGACCCGATCCGACCTCCATATTGAATACAAATTACTATCACCCTCACCTTCGCAAACAAACTTTGTTCGTGCTTTTGAGAGTCAATGGCTAATAAATCATCAACCCGTACCATTTAAATGGCAATAATAAAACACACCGCGCGATAGTAAACCCTTTATGTCCCTCCCTTGTTCATTTGAGAGAACTTGGATATAAAAAGGTAATAACACAAGAAAAAAAAACACAACGAAAAGTTTCCGCACCGGGTAAAAAGGTTTGACTTGGAACACGTTTCCATTGTCAGGTTCTTCCTGAAGGCGGAACTCTAAGAGAAGCAACACCCCCGCAAACAAACGCAAACAGCCACAGGCAGCATCACTCCCTCGGGAAACATAAATGATAATGAGTTCCGTAATGTGCGGTTGATGTTAGAGCCTTGTTTGGGTTCCCTGGCAGAGGCGTTCGTGTTAGAATGAGCAATTTCAAAGTTGTTATTCATGGTTTTAGTTGTATTTTTAAAACAATAACAAAAATGCAACAATGTTAGAGAAACTTTGTTTTTTGACTTACTAGTAATCGGATAGAAGGAAAGCGTTCAAGTCTTATTAGCCAGCGGTTGTGAGATCGAATCGCGATCTTGGCAAAAATAGTACTCTTCCTGTGGGCTCAACAAGCATCACTGCAAAATTTTTGATGATTTGATGGCAAAAAAAATCACCTCGACCAGGAATCGAACTCGAACCTACTGATTACCTCTCCGACATCTTACCAATAGGCCAAATCATCAGACGATACAAGTCAAGCTGTAGCTCTATTAGTCAGTTGACTTCATCGAGTCGAATTTGCTGCTAGAATCCCCTGCAGAAAACGCTCATTATGCCTTCAATAATTGTGCTCATACTGCCTCGGGGGGTTTCTCATTATGCCTCTACAGTGACTGGTTTTCAGCTTTCGGCAAAATTTTTTTAAATGCATTTTTAAACGTTTTTATCTACTTTTTCAAGTTTCTTCCAATTAGGCAATAGACTATTTGAGTGTCTGAACACGAAACAATGATGTAATTCACATATTACAGCTGTTCTCTATGGTTAAATAAGCGTTTTCCTTAAGGTGGCCATTATGCCCCCATCTTCCCTATATTTGACATGTCATCACTTTACCAAAATTTTTACATAATGGAATGATTCTAGGTCTGACCAAAACAAAGTATCAACTTTGTTAGACTAAATGATCATTGTTGGAAGGAGACTTATTTGTATATTAAGCCATTTATCGTGTCAATCGTCATGAAATACTGACTGATTTGAAGCTTTACAGATCGTCAACCTTCTCGAGTACTAGACATAATTTTTTAAATTGTTTCTCCGGAACATCCAGGCGATACTTGTCAATGGAAAGTTTTTGGTTGGAAACCTGCCAGGTGCCGTTAAAAAACTTGTTTTGTTGTCCATCGCGAACTTTTTAAAAATATCTCCCCACATCCGGTTCAAATATTTTGCGTACAGTTTGACCACCGTATTTTGTTTATTTTACCGGCCGGCAGCTTTTTTACCTTGTAGAAATGTTGTCAAGCTTGTTTTTCAGCCAGCTCGACGAATAAATTTGAAAAATCTTTCTTATCACTACTCTTTAGACATTTTTAGAAAACCCTTGATAAATACCCTCACAATGCATTGCAATGCTTAAAATCAAGGAATCAATCATCTTTAACTTTTTTTTTTCAAATTTAAGGTCACTGTTAGATTAAATTCGTCTCGATACACAATTGACCATAAGAATTTTGATTTCTAGCAGTTTTAAGGTTTTTAATTGTGATTTACCTGGATTTTCGACAATCCTGCCCTAACAAATATGTCAATGGGTTTCTTCATTTAAAACTATCTCAAAAACTACTTGTAAGATCGTCAAAAAAAATTCCTTCATTGAAAATTCCTTCATTCCTTCAGCTTCATTGAAAATTTAATCAATTTCCATCCATGCATTCAGAAGTTATTTACAGAACAAAGTGTTGCATTTTTTTCGAATACACTTCTTATATGAGTTTCTTTTAAAAAAATATATTCGAAAAACTCATCCCCTTTTTTCAAAATACCAAAATAAAACCAGAATTTTAAGCTTCGGACATAAGAATCACAAAAAAAACGTTAATTATAAGCCAGATATACACCCATAGAAGAGGTTGCAAAAATCCAATGTCTATTTAGCACATCTCTGTGCCGATAATGCGTTGAAATGTGCACTGTGCCGAAGATGATATCTTTGAAAAACCGTAACTGGCATAAGGACTCGGCTCCCAACTAAAATGATGCATGACCACTACTTCAAGCAAAACAAGATAAACATTTTATGGGATTTCGTTCCTATTGGATAATTCATCCCAGAAACAAGAAAATAAAAATATAAACCATAGCGCCCGTAGGGAGAATCGAACTCCAATCACTAACTAAATGGTCTTGTCAGACCGACATCTTAACCAGTGTACTATTTGAGCTTCATGCAGGAAGAGGGATATTTGTCATAGGCATTCTGCCACCGATCAATCACAAAAGAAACGCACGACAGTGGCTTCCCGGCGTTTGGCCTCCTTTCAAGGTATTCATTTGTCTTGCGATGGAAACGGGAAAGGGAACGGGAGTGGAGGAAACGGGAAACCCATTGAATGAGAACTGTGCTTTGCTTACTGCCTGCTATTACATACACACGCTACATATACACAGCTGCTAAAGCCGGGCAGCTTGGCCGGTGCTTGTTTGCCGGTGAATTGAAGGAATATATTCTTGTTGCTTTTGCTACATACACACGCACAGCTTAGCCGTGGTTGTTTGCCGGCGAATTGAATTGAAGGAATGTTTTTTTTTTATGTTGCTTTTACTGTATACACACGCACAGCTCGGCCGTGGTTTGCCGGTGCCATTGGATTGAATTAGAAGGATGTTTTTGTTGTTGCTTTTGCTACATTCACACGCACAGTGCTCGGTTCGCTGGCTGCCTGGTGTTTGCCGGTATTTATTTCCATCCTTCTTCGTCTTGTGATGCGATAGGGAGGGACGTGAAAGCGTTTTTATTTTGTTTCTTTCAGACATACGCAATTCGGTTAACTTGGGAGATTAATGCCGGTGGGAGCAAATCGAATCAGCACCGATCGCGTTATCTTCTTGTACCAATGATGCTATGTAATTGACTACACGCCATTGGCACAGAGGCTGAATTTTGGGTGTAGAAAGAAACTTAAGACGAACTCCAAAATTAATTTCAGATCAGGTAAGAAAAAAATCATGAATAAAAATTGGCCTTTTTGAAAATTTTTAAGAAATTCTACTGTTATATTTTGAATTACAAAATATATTTAAAAAAGATTTTTTATAGTGAACTCTTGATTAAGAGAAAAATCCATATTGATCTTGAGCGGATTTATCCAAAATACAAATTTGACGATAGAATTTTAATTGCTGCACAAAAGAAACTAAATTTTATGTCAAGGGTGCCAGTGATCAAAATCAGAGTTGAAATAAGTTTTTATTTTCATATTCTTCCAGTTATCAAAATAAAAGACTAAAAAATTCATTTTTAAAGTAATCAATTATAACTTCATACATTTATAAAACAACATGTACAATAAATCATAGAAAGCTTATACTGACAAAGTACAGGTTGGAAAATTGATGCTTTCGAGAATGATGAACTGATAAATTAAAAATAAAAATTTCGAGGATCTGTTTGTTGATTGACGTTGGGCATTAAAAATTAGCCTTAAAGTTGCTGCTTTGAATATTTTTTCGAACTTTTCAGTAGTTTAAAAAAAATCATGATCGATTTAAAAAAGATTATTGAAAGTTATGTAGGAAGTAAAGCAGGAATTTGAAAATTTCAAATTTAATCCAAATGTTTGTTTTTCTTTGATATCTTTAAAATTAATGAATAATTGTGTTCTTGTGATGTTTTGAAATTAAAAATGTGTAGTGGATTAAGACTTCAAATATCATATTATTTATTTATTTTTTAAATGAGGAGAATACACTTCCTTATCAGAAAATAATGCTTGATTCGCTGGAAACTCCTAAAATATGACTTTAATCAATATATAACAGAAAGTGATGTATTATTTATTGCAAGGTATGCATTCTGTTACGACTTAGCCTTACCCGGAGTGCATAAAACTCAACACGCAATAATTTGTGTTTGATGAAACAAGAATTTTATTCAGCTTAATAGGCCGGACATTGAGTCGGCAAGCGTTAAGTTTTCTGATCGAGAAGCGCATAAATAAGCTCTACAAATCATTTGGCACTTGGCCTAAACATCTCAATAATTAATAATGGCACGATATAATTAGTTTCATTCTGGAAACTCTACTGGTATTATGAATACTTATAAGCTAAATCTAACCTGTACCGCTGTCAACAAATTCATCGCTGCTGCAGATCATCGACGGGACCTCGGATCAAACACTACTATGCTCGCATGCATTTACTCCTCACGTTTTCCTTTCGCATGCATGCAAGTGTATTGACACTACCACTATCACGGTTCCTAGTTTATGCTGCGGTCATCCGAAAGTCTAAACCAGCATCCGAGACTTTCTGTTATGTTCCTCTCCTCGCTGGCATGCACACATGCAACTCGTTCTCCCTCGGCGACACGATTATTGTTATTCTCGCTGTTGAGAGGATCCTCCGTCGATACTCTCCTTAGGCATGCACACATGCAGAAATGTTCTCCCACGGCGACACGATTGTTGTTATTTTCGCAGTTGAGATGATTCTCCGTCGATACTCCTTCCTAGGCATGCACACATGCAGAAATGTTCTCCCACGGCTTCAAAATCGGTGTTGTTTTGGCGGTTCCTTCCTTGATAAGCACACATGCAAGTTTCTCTCTCGACGAGCACGGTAGTCGCCGTCGTTGTCAACAGCGTTGCCAGATTGAAAACCGCTCAAGTCCGTAGATTTTAGGAAAATCGAAAAATGTACTGATTTCGGCAAAATAAAACTTGGTGACCTTTTTTTTGGTCGTCAGGTAGAATTTTCAGATATCCGCAGAATCCCTTGAATTTTTTTGATAATCCGTAGCAAATCCGTAGGAAATGCTAAAAATCCGTAGATTTCGAGCATCGATCCGTAGATCCGTAGAAATGCTGAAAATCCGTAGAACTACGGAGAAATCCGTAGATCTGGCAAGGCTGGTTGTCAAAGTTATCCGCCTCAGTTCTCCTCTCCCGAAAGAATATCGAGCACAACGCGATATGAATTTTATACACATTCAGAGGGGTGAAGACTAGCGATCAGCTGATCGGGCTTCAAGCGTCGCATGCAATATTGACGCCGCGTTTCTATCTTCCCAGAGGGAATCAGAATCGATTTAAAAAAGGCCCTAAAAATCATTCATTTAGTTCGCTTGAATTTTGGCGCATTAGTGTAAAAGAATCATACCTTCGTCTTCGACGAGGACCTTCTTCTGATCGATGTGTTCACCAATTCAATCAAGGCTATGGAAATCAGGTGCCCGCTTCTCTACCCCACTGGTAGCTTTTATGTAGGGTTTTTCTTCCTACCACACTGTGTCGATGTTGTGTCTTCACGAAGAGCAATCTGTATGCGCGTGGAATGTTTACATATAATTAATTTGGTCGAATAGAACGAGAGGGATCAACTTTACCTGTGTTTTGTGGTTGATGTTTCTTTTCTCATACGATCCCTACTTTTTCAGCATGCATGATTCCCAGTGACATCCATACATGCTTAGATTGCCTGGGTTTAAGTTCGCAGCCAGATTTTCGACACACTAGAATAGAGGTGTGGTTTTCCGGATTGACGGGATTGATTTTTCTCTGCGGATACATGAATGAGGTTAAGAACCTCCAACGAGTGATTCGTAGTTCAATTTACCTATGGCTCGATGATTCAACGCGAGTTCGATGTTTTCTCGGCAGTTCTTTTCCTCAACTGGAGTTATTGGCTAGTTCTGTTCGTTGAATTCCAAGCTCAATTGGGTGCAGTGTGATTCTCGTCTTTTCAGCGTGAGACGAATGTCTTGATCTCGTGTTGCTTGTGCCTACAATGCAGAGTTCTTGCTTTACGAAAGCGTCGATCTTTAGTGCTGGGTTTTACTTACGGTTCGTCAGCAAATAGTTGGATCACTAATATTCTGACGGAATCAAATCGAATTCTGACGGAATCGAAATCCACTGCTAGATGGTTTTGATGGGTGATCTTCAGTTGAGGATTGTCTTGCACTTGCTTTTTGGGCGGAACTGGGAGTGAAAATTCAGTCGGAGAACAGTAGAGGCCATCGCAGTAGAGCGGCTATGCTCAGTACGTTGCTTTGAGCGGTACAGTGTTCGTTCGATTATGTATACTGCTTATCAGTGTTTCTCATTCTACGTATGTTGTTACTTTCAAAACTTATACAATGTAACAATTCCAGGATTTATTCGAACATGCCCGGATTTCCAAAGTAAAGTGGATATATAAAGCAATTTCAGGTCTAAATAAGATTCAATTTTACTGTGATATTTTTTTATGGGGGGGGGGGGGGAGTTTGAAAAGAGATTTGGACGCTGCAGACATGTTTTGAATTATTACTGAATTCTGCTTGGATTTGTCAGAATTTTATGTTGAAAAATTTGTAAATTTTACTTGGGGCCTCACCTGAATCAGGGACCCGGGGAAATTGCTCCCATTGCCCCCCTCCTTTAAAATGGCCTTGAATTTCACATATTATTAAGCAGTGTTGTTTATTGTAGTTAAGAACTTGATTAGGCATTACATTCAAATTATCATAAAATATCAAAACAATAGAAAATAACATCTCACGCATATTGGAAGCAAATGTTTTGCCTTCTTAGACTTGATATTGAATTTAATGATTAATGGCAGTTCGGTGAAGTATTAAATTCTAAACGCTTGAATAGCTTTGACAGCCATTTGTAGCCCAATTTTGGAGCCAACGAATATTTAATCTTTGATGTACATTACTTCCGAGGTGTGAAAAGAATGTTTTATGGTGCTGTGGTTTGAAGCTAGCACTTGTCTATGTGAAGCTGCTAAAATAGTTAAAAATGTTGTTTACTTTTCAGTTTAGTTTGTTTAAGTTGTGAAGTTGTTTGTGAAAGTTTCATCATGATAGAACAAAAATGTTTGGAAGTTCACATGATAATTTGGGTATGAAAGACATCCATGTAAAGTATGCAATCGATGAAATCAACACGTTCTACCAACATTCCACGAAGCCCTCGTCATGGGAACACCACATCTTTTACTCATTTGCCTAAGTTTGACTGGCTGGTGTGAAACCTACCTTGGTTTTATCGTCTTCTTTCAAAATATTTGACTCTTCTTAACCGTAAGCCGAAAATTTGGCACCGTGTCGTGGTGTGGTTCAGCCAAATCTCCTGGCCCCAGCAGACGCTGGAATGTGAAAATTTAATGACCGTAAAACCACGCGTTCCCGAATCTCTGGCGCTTGCCACTGACAGAAGTAAGAGAGGAGGACTTTCCGGGTGAGTTCCTCGGGCGGTTCCTACTTTGAAAAGTGAGCAGGGGCACCTATAATATCGCTAAAACTGGCAATTCACTGGCTCATACACACATATCAACTTATTCATTAGTTGGGTTTTTGTCTTGGCATGGGGAATTTCGCGACTGTTTTTAGCAGAGGTGTCATTGGAAGGTAAAAACCTAGACTAAATCCAAAGAAAATTTTTGATTGCTTTTACTAAGAACTTTCAAAATTTTGGTATTTCAAGTCTAAGAAGATTATAGTAAAAAAAATATTTTAGTTACATAAATAATGCCATGTCGGTGAAGTATAAAATTCTAAAAGGAAAAAAAAAATAAATGAAAGTAAATGATTTTTTTTAAATTCAATTGAAAACGAAATAACTTTTTTATGTCTGACATCATAAAAAGGCGTTGATTTTTTTTAATTGAAAATTTCAATTTATTTAAAATCTTTATAGAAGACTGCAAAACGATGTTGACTTATTTTGGATTTAAATTTCAATGAAATTCTCAGATGCAAAAATTACTTGCAATCATCGAGAAAGTTGATCATTTGATCAAAATCTGCATTTTTTCTTTTTTTAAATTATACAGTTATTCCCAAAAACTCCAAAGGCACAAATTTTTCAACACCTCTAAAATACAAATGATGCCTTGTGCTATCAGAAATCGACCTTTCTTTTTAAATTTGTTTTATTATTTTGAAAAAATCGTTTAAAAAGATTTTAAATATTGTACTTTTCGAATAATAAAAATCAATTTTTAACTTTTCCAACTATTCTCATCATATGATTCAAATCAAATTTCATTCGTTTTGGATAAGATAAAGTTTAAAAAAAAAGATATTTCCGTTTTTTCAATCAGAATTAATTTAGATTTTGAAATAAAACTATGGTACCACTATTCACAAAAATAAATGAATTTAAGAATTTATAAATCAATATTATATTTTCGAATCAATATTCTGAATAATGTAACAGTATATCAGTGTTAAAAAATCAGTTTTAAATTCATAGCAATTGTAATCAAAAACATTTTCAAAATAATTTTTTATAAACGAATATATGCAAAATGAGAATAATCAATATTTCGATTTGATTACCATGCGCTGCACAGTGGTGCAGATCATCAATCTTGCTGTACAAAATTAATAGCGCTCAGGGACAAAAAGACAGACATTTAATGTCTTCTGCAAAATTGTTCAATTTTATATGGAGCATATCTTTGTATTGAAGAGAAATAGTTTGGTGGCTCATCTAGTAGGCTTATGCTGAATTGTCACCACGTGTGCTTTTTTTGCTCCGTAAAAGTTTTGCTAAAAAATAAAGAAAAATAAGTTTTAGCAAGTGAATAATTACCAAAATTATCGAGAACAAGCCTTTTGTGCCTAGCAGTTCGAACCATCCGGTTATTGTGCACCGCCAGGACGGCTAGGAAGGAACTGGACATCCGATATATACGAGATTGTTTCCCGCAACCGGGTGACCGAGGAATTTTCTCGAGGCGACTACTGAATAAGGACAACCGAAGCTGGACAACAATTACCAGGACAGTCCAAAAAATCGGCGCATTTTTTCCCTGGAAGGGTTTTTTTTTGCCAAATTCTACCGTGCCAGTTTGCTTACCCCGGGCACGGTAATTGTACTAGCAAAACCGGATCTATTATTCATTTATATGATATCAAATACTTATTTAGTGCTCTACCAAATTTAACAAATTAGTTCCATTAATGTTTTTGGAGTTTAAATTATCAAAAAAAAAAAGAATTTTAATGTCTTTCAATAAAACAAACTATATAATGGAAAACTGCAACAATTTATTAATAAATTGAATGTTTTCAACGGTTTTTCTATAAGTAAAATAGGTAATTTTTATACAAAAAGTGTATTTTCAATCATTCAAATCTCTACTAGTTCCACCGATTTCCCCGCTAATTTCAAATGGAAATGGTTCCGCTTATCATCAAAAATAATCACAAAAAAGGGGGTATTGCGAAAATGTGCACTTTTCGATGGAGGAGCCTTCCAAAATTGCCAATAAAATACACTAAATGCTTTCTATAGAGCTTCAGCAACTTTTAAACTCATCATAATGTATGAGACAATTGTAGATCGTGGCTTGTTACAACTTTGTTTCAGAGACAGCGAACCATTTCATCCAACCTACAACGCGTCAGGTTCAAAAAACTGTTTTTTCATGAGAATTTTTTTACTTTGACTGTAACTTCTGAGGGTGATGTGATAGGACTTTGACATATTCAACATACTTATGTATTTTGATCAGATAAACAACTTTGTCGAAGACACCAAAGCCCTAATTTGAAAAACAAAAAAGTTAGCATTTTTATCTCGCTATTGGTGGACCCCTCGGCAAAAATTTTGATACTAGGATATGCTCCATGTAAAACTGAACAATGTTGCCAAAGACACCGAATGTCTATCTCTTCATCCCTCGGCGCTATTAATTTCGTACAGCTAGATTGATGTTCTGCACCACTGTGCAATGGTAGTGATCATTTGCCTATCGAAATTACAATCACCAATGGGGTCAATTCTTCAAATCCTACAACTTTGACATACGATCTCACAAAACACATTGACTGGAAAAAATATTCAGACGCAATCGTAACAGCGATTAATTCTGTAGATGATCTACCTCCATTAGAGGAATATAATTTTCTGTCAGGCTTGATTTACGATTGTGCTATTCGCTCTCAAACGAAACCCATTCCAACGTCATCCATTAATCGAAGGCCTCCTAACCCTTGGTGGGACAGCCAATGTTCTGAACTGTATGCGGATAAATCCAAAGCGTTCAAAGCATTTCGAAAGCATGGAACCATCGGAAATTTTCAGGTGTATGTATCCCTGGAAAACCAATTTAAAAAATTGATCAAAGGCAAAAAGCAGGCTTACTGGCGTAATTTTGTGGGTGGGCTGTCACGCGAAACGTCCATGAATACTTTGTGGAAAGTGGCACGCAGTATGCGCAATAGATCTCGGTCGAACGAAAGCGAAGAGCATTCTCACAAATGGATCTTTAACTTTGCACGTAAAATATGCCCTGATTTCACACCTGTGCAAAAAATTATTCGTGATGTGCCACCACATAGGAGTGATTTGGATTCTAACTTTTCGATAGTTGAATTCTCACTTGCTCTCCTCTCTTGCAACAATTCAGCTCCGGGAGTTGATAAAATAAAATTTAACTTGTTGAAAAACCTTCCGGATGCCGCAAAAATTCGCTTGTTAAATTTATTTAATCAATTCTTGGAGCATAACATTGTTCCCGAAGATTGGAGAC
Organism: Uranotaenia lowii; assembly: GCF_029784155.1. NCBI lineage: Eukaryota > Metazoa > Arthropoda > Insecta > Diptera > Culicidae > Uranotaenia > Uranotaenia lowii. Next base: position 178,217,892 of record NC_073692.1, on the reverse strand, counting down.
AAGTGAGAGTTATAGCTATCCAAAAGCCCGGAAAACCTGCGTCCGATTTCAATTCCTATCGTCCTATAGCGATGTTGTCTTGTATACGGAAGTTGATGGAGAAAATGATCCTGTTTCGTTTGGATAAGTGGGTAGAAACAAATGGCCTCCTTTCAGATACTCAGTTTGGATTTCGCAGGGGCAAAGGAACAAACGATTGTCTTGGTTTGCTATCTTCAGAGATACAAATGGCATATGCAAAACGGGAGCAAATGGCTTCAGTGTTTCTAGACATAAAGGGGGCTTTTGATGCAGTTTCAATCGAGGTGTTGTCAGACAAATTGCATTCCCGTGGTCTGCCTCCTCTGTTAAACAACATCTTATACAGCTTACTTTGTGAGAAACATCTGAACTTTGCTCACGGAGATATTGCGATAAGGAGGATTTCGTATATGGGCCTACCCCAGGGTTCATGTTTGAGTCCTCTTTTGTACAATTTTTACGTGAGTGACATCGATAGTTGTCTCTCTGAAGGCTGCACTCTAAGACAACTTGCAGATGACAGCGTAGTATCTGTAACAGGTTCTACAGAGTCTCATCTGCACAGGCCTTTACAAGATACTTTAGACAGATTATCTTCCTGAGCGTTGGGGCTTGGGATTGAGTTCTCTTCAGAGAAATCGGAGCTGGTGGTTTTTTCTAAGAAACATCGACCTGCTCAACCTAAGCTTCAACTCCTAGGTAGAACGATCACTCAATCGAGGTGTTTCAAGTATCTTGGGGTTTGGTTTGATTCCAAGTGCACCTGGAAAGCTCACATTGAGTATCTGAAAGGAAAATGTCAAAAAAGGATTAATTTTCTCCGAACAATTACCGGCACCTGGTGGGGAGCCCATCCAGAAGATCTAATTAAGTTGTATCGAACTACTATCCTTTCAGTGATGGAGTATGGTAGTTTCTGTTTTAAATCAGCTGTCAAAACACACCTCATCAAACTCGAACGGATTCAATATCGTTGTCTTCGCATCGCTTTGGGTTGTATGCCTTCAACGCATAACACGAGTCTTGAAGTTTTGGCAGGCATACTCCCACTGAAAGATCGATTCAATTTACTATCTCTGCGGTTCCTCATCAGGTGTGAGGTCATGAACCCATTGGTGATTGCAAATTTTGAACAGCTGCTTGAGCAAAATCTTCAAACAAGATATATGACTATATATCATGAATTCATGTCTTTGCAATTAAATCCTTCTTCGTATTCCCCTACTCGTGTTTTTTCCCCTGACTATGACAATTTCTCTGTCCAGTTTGATTTGTCCATGCAGCAGGAAATTCGTGAAATTCCGGATCAACTTCGTCCGATTGTTGTTCCTAGAATTTTCAGTGCTAAGTATGGACACATCAACTCTGAAAAAGTGTACTTTACTGATGGATCATTGATGAATGACTCTACAGGATTTGGAGTGTTCAATGAAATTTCGAAAGCATCTTATAGTCTTCAGTCTCCGTGCTCAGTGTATATTGCGGAATTAGGGGCAATTCATTGGGCACTGGAGAACGTCGCTCTACGTCCCATTGAACATTACTATATTGTAACAGACAGCCTCAGTTCTGTTGAAGCCATTCGTTCTTTAAGACCAGGGAAACACTCTCCATTCTTTCTAGGAAAAATACAAAATTGTTTGAGTAATTTATGTAGACGCGGCTTTTACATCACCTTTGTTTGGGTCCCTTCACATTTCTTCATAATTGGAAATGAGAAAGCTGACGCTTTGGCGAAGATAGGCGCGCTTGAGGGTGAAGTTTATCAACGTGAAATTGCCTTCGATGAATTTTTCTCTTTAGTCCGCATAAATGTTCTCGCCAACTGGCAGCGCAAATGGAGAGAAGGTGAGTTGGGTCGGTGGCTCCACTCAATTATCCCACAGGTAAGCCTTAAACCATGGTTCAAGTGTTTGAACTTGAGTCGTGATTTTATACGAACATTTTCACGACTCATGTCCAATCACTGCTCCTTGAACGCTTTACTCTATCGTGTAAATCTGGCTAGCAGCAATCTCTGTAACTGTGGCCAAGGTTACGAAGACATTGAACATGTGGTTTGGTCATGTGAGATTCATATTATTGCCAGAACGAGTTTAATTGATTCCCTTAAGGCCCGGGAAAAACAACCTTATGTACCGGTAAGAGATGTGTTGGCCGCGATGGACTTAGTATATATGTCTGAACTTTACCTATTCTTTAAATCTATCGATCTACGTCTTTAATACTTTTACTTTTCTATCTGCTATGTACAATAGTATTTACTAGAGAATAACTATAAAACGTGATAAAAACTGATTTTGGCTCCTTTAAACCCAGTGTATGAGCCGTTTGAAATAAATACATTGTAAAAAAAAAAATCTTTGTATTGAAAAAAAAAATGCCGAGGGGTCCACCAATAGCCAGATAAAAATGTTAACTTTTTCGTTATTCAAATTAGGGCTTTGACGTCTCCAACAAGGTTGTTTATCTGATCATAATACACAAACTTGACAAATATGTCAAAGTGCTATTAGAGGAGTTACAGTCAAAGTTAAAAATATACCTTGAAAACAGTTTTTTGAAACTGACACGCTGTAGATTGGATGAAATGGTTCGCTGTCTTCAAAAAAAAGTTGCAACAAGCCCAGATCTACAATTGTTTCAAACATTATGATAGTTTTAGAAGTTGCTGAAGCTCTAAAGAGAGCATTTAGTGTATTTTTGGAAAGCTCGTCCATCAAAAACTGCAGATTTTCGCACATCACCATTTTTTAATTATTTAACCCATTTCCATTTTAAATTAATGGGAAAATAGGACAGAGCTTTGAATTTTAGAAAATATTCTTTATTCTATAGAAATTACCTAAATAAATTGAATTTCAAGTTTTCAAATACAGACCCCGTTCGATTTTGGCAACACGCCCGTACATTTTATGTTGCTCAAATCGAATGTTGCCAAAATCGAACAGTTTTTTTTCTTAACTTTTTTTCAACTATTTTTACAAAATAACTATTATTATTATCATAAACGATATTCTGATTGTATCCAATTTACCCGAAAACTATTGCCCAGAATGACTTTTCCCCAGAATGACAAATACCCGAAATCAAACCCCAGAATGAACCATTTCCCAGAAAAAATTTCCCCAGAATGCACCATTTACCAGAAATTTGTTTCCCAGAATGGAACATTTCCCAGAATTTTTTCCCCAGAATAGATCATTTCCCAGAATGACACAAATCCCCGATTATTTCCTCTTGTATTTATTTTTTTTTATTTTTGTGCTGTTAAATCTAATGAATTCTTGTAAATTTCATATGATCTGAAATTAAATTTTTAAAAATGATTTTTTAAATGAAACCAATTGTTAGAAAGTTTCCAACTAAAATTATTTAAGAACCGATATTATGTTTTGTGGTTTGGGTACTTGAATTAATTCAACCCCTTCATCCTCGTTGGTTGCGGCTTTGCCGCAAAAGAATTAAGTTATGCAATCCCATTTTTTGTAAAAATTCCTTTTTTTTTATAATTTTTAGTAAGGATAAATGTTTTCATTTTTCTGGGAAATGGTTCTTCTGGCGAAAAAAATTCTGGTAAATGATTCATTCTGGTGAAAAAATTTCTGGGGAATGGTTCTTTCTAGCGATTGAAATTCTGGGGATTTTTCATTCTTGGCAACGGTTTTCGGGTAAATAGGTAAATTTTATTCATTCTAGACGTGCCAAATTCAAAAAAATGTTTTTATAAGGTATTTTTTTACTTTGACTGTAACTCCTGAGCGTAATATAAAAGGACTTTGACATATTGAACAAATGTATTTTATGTATTTTGATCAGATAAACAACTTTGTTTAAGATATCAAAGCTCTCATTTGGATAACAAAAAAGTAAGCATTTTTATCTCGCTATCGGTGGACCCCTTGGAAAGTTTTTTTAAACCAAAATATGATCCATATAAAACTGAACAATTTTGCTGAAAATATCAAATGTCTATTTCGCTTTATCCCTGGGCGCTATTAATTTCGTACAGCAAGATTGATGTTCTGCACCACTGTGCACTTATATGAAGAAACTCAGGAAAATAGATAATTCTTAATTTTTGTTCCTCAAATTTTCTTCAATTCAACAACATTCCATTTATTAAATGACATTTATAACGAGAGATTTCTAAATGGGCTCATAAGAAACAAACTTTTTTAATTGTTTTTTTTTACAAAAAACGAAAATAAACTTTAATCAACATTTACTCTCAGGAAAATTAATAATACCGCAAACAGTTTCAATAAGAAATGGTCTAAAATGTTCAAATTTAGTTCTCTAATTTTTCTTTCAAAATACCTAGAATTTAGTTCAAAGAGTTCAAATTTGAGGAAAAGAAGCAGTGTGCAGCAGCATCTTTCCTCTCTCCATCACACTTTCAGAATTCTGAAAATATTAAATCATCACTATCAATCACTAGATATAAACGTTCTTTTTATTTGTCAATTTTTAAAATATTTAAAATCATCTTCAACAAGTTGTTGAATTCGACAGAAGTTTTTTATAAAATAGTCAAAAACTAAACCGATTCACCTCATTCTACGGCATTAAGAATTAAAAAAAAAAGGAATATTTAAAGGGTTTATGTGATTTTAATCAGTATTTCGACTGTGACTGTTGCTGACGCTTTCACTTAATATTTCAAAACTTTATGGAATGGAAAATCTTAAACCTATTTCTTTTTTTCTTTTCAGGTACTTAATTCTGCCAATCAGGTGAGAGGTCACTGCGGGTTCTAGTCCCGTCGGTAATCTTTTGTATACTTCTCGAGAAAATCATCAAAAATTCACAGACCTTGAACTCAAACAAGAAATCCGATGAGCCCTAGTGGATTTTTGGTGAGCAGAAGAGTGTAAGTCGTTATAAAATTATTGATTTTCAAAGCGAAGTCATGAAGTATTAAGTATCAAAAGTTTTTGGATTTGTGTGGCGCTCCATGCACTTGATTCCCAATTTTATAATTTTACTATGTTGCCCAATCATCATCGAACATTCCATCAAAATTTGGTGAATTATTATCAAGATTTGTGAAAGTTATGTTAAATTTAATACATGTTCATCTGAGTAATTTGAGTAATTTTAGGTGATAAACATCAATTCTAGTATGTAGTATGAGTAAAATAGTTATGAACTACCGCAATATGTCTTCATAAATTTATTTCAACATGATCTTATATTTAAAGACATAAATTGTGAAACTGAAAAATTAAAATGTTTTTCCAACATGGGTGCACGGATTGACAGCAAATTCGCCGTAAAAATTATAAATAGTGAAAAAGTTCTTCATTCCAGACATAGAAACTCTTACTCAATACCATTGTTGTTTTTTTTTATATTGAACTAGCTGACCCGTTGTGCTTTGCTACACCTTCCGGAAATAAATGTAATTTGTAAAAATTTATTAAAATTAGATTTTAGAGAGCATTGTTTTAAATCAAACCTCATCATACTTCAGAACCAACAACTTTGAAATGAGAGCTGCAGCTGCAGTTCTGAATAGCAATTCAAAGATGGTATATACTATTTACTGATCTCTAAACTCGTTTTTCAAGATCTGAAATTTGTACGCTGTACCCAAAAAAAAACCTTTTTAAATATAGTCCCTTCTTTGAAAAGCTCTTTATCTTAAATTTAAATGGGAGCTCTCCCATCTTTTTCTATTTTGTCCCCCACTGCTTGAAGAAGGTAGGCAAACCGGCTCGATACCCAAACAGCACTTATCATGGTAATGAAAAATATATTAAATTAGTTTTGTATTAAATACTGTGCAAATTTCTTTTTTTTAAATAAATTTACTACGGTAAACATATAAATATTTAAAAAAATATCATTTGCATCACTAAATAAGTTCTCAGCGTTTTTTTTAAATTTTCTCTTTGAAAGTCAAATACTCAAAAATGTAGGCAAAAACAAATTTCTAAGTTTACATTTGTCCCGTATATTGGGGCAAGTGTCAATGCAAACCTTATTTACAGATGCGTCAGAGTAATGGCTTTTAAATGGATTTAATACGAATTCCTGTGTTTTGTTCTATCAAGTTTCACTGATATATCTGCAGTACTCCTGCAATATAAATTTATGTTTGTTACTCCACTTTTAACGAATGCTGTTCAAAGGGAATGACCTTCATTTACAAAGACATTTAAGAATTTTCAATATCCGCTGCAGTTTCAACATTCGGAATACCCCTTCTGGTCTTTCCAACATATTGAATCATTTTGAAGATGAATTTCTTAAAAGTTCGACGTTTGCCCTTGCTCCACCGTGTAAGTTGACAGAAGGGAATATTGTTTTTAACACTTTAATGATAAACTAAAAATTTCTCTTAAAAATTTTGCGTCCAGTTGAATATCAGTTCTAAAGTCTCGCTTTTAAAAAACGAAGCGGATCAAAAGTGTCTTTTATGCAGCCATGTAACACAAAAACACTTTTCATGTTAAGTACGTACTTGAATTGGTATGTAAGTAAAAAGTGCGATGATTTTTTAAGAATTATTTAAAATAAAAAGCACCCATTTTCATTTCTAAATTCGTTTCAGTTGTGTATTTGGGCCGAAGTAACAATTTCTAGAAGAAAACATAATTTTTAATTTTTTTTAACAGAAAAAGTTGAACGTTTGAACATGTTCTAATGTTCCTTGAATGAAAAGTCGAATGCTACCTACATTAACATCTTTCAATTGGTTTTGATTCGATTGATAAAATATCAATCCGTGTCACATCTAGGCGTCATTTATTACCACGTGCTGTGTACAAATCAAATAAGCAAGAAAAAACACACATCTAGATTGCATATCGCCCCACGTGTTTGAGAAACAGGCGTCTTATTGTTAAATTTTCCAGCAATCAATGAACAGTGTGCTTTGGTTACTATCCTCATGCGTCGACGTTTGCTCGCCCATGGAGACGAAAAACAAACCCCAGGTTGAGAAATACGCGCCAAAATATTCCTACTGATTAGTATGCTATGCCTGGGTTACTTTCCTTTTGCGACGCCTCGACCATAGAGACGAAAAACAAACCGCCCAAAGGAAAAAAAAATCTCAAGAAAATGGATGTCATGACTTTAATTTGTTTCGAAAAACTACAAATTTTGTATGGAAGCACCCCCTCCCTTAAGTCGGATGGAGTTTTGACTATTACAGAAACCATCCCCGGCCTCAAAAACCCTTAGATGCCAGTTTTGACGATGATCTGTTCAGTAGTTTCCGAGTCTATAGGGAACAGACAGACAGACAAACATTCATTTTTATATATATAGATGATAACCTGGCTATCTCAAAAACATTCACGCCATCTAAGCGGCCGTCAGAGTTCGGAAGGTGGTTGAATATCGTTGAATATTTTCTTGGCTGGAATAAAAGCAAATGCCATTTAAAAAAAAGGACATACAAAAATGTAAAAGTTTCTCAAGATTTCCTTTATTTCTTCTGTCTTATCAACTTCCTTTAAAATACAAAAAAAAATGAGTCAGATGTTGAGAAACGAAAATATTAGAATCAGTTAAAATATCAATTGATATACACGGTTTGATTTTGTTGATCAATTTTTTTTTCGTGAAAGGTGTGTTGGAAAGGGAAAAGAATCTTCTATAATGTGGCAAATTTTCAGAAATTTGGATAATTTCCAGACGTTAAAGTATTATGTTCTTATTTTTGGCTTCTGTTGTTTTGAAGGCTTCCTAATAAAAATTTAAAAAAATCGGTAAAACCGCTTACACAAAATTGCAACATGAAACCAAGTTCCTCCAACCAAGGCAATTGAAACAAATGCCCAGATTTCGGTTTAGATGTGTTTTCCTGCTCCGGTAATTTTGGTTAGCACTTTTGTTTCAGTTAATGGAATGGCAGTTTGGTACTTGGTTTCCGCACCGGTCTTGTTGTTGCTTCTTTTGACTTTTTTTTTCTCCATCTTCCGCTTTCTTTTTATGATTTCGGCTATCTTGGGCCTCCAATGAAGGTCGTAAAGTCCACCCTGAAGATGGCTATTAAAAGCGGCGAGTAAGATTTCGTTGGTGGTGCCTGGAGGAGATTTTTTTGGCGCCCTCCTCCCACTACACTTTTGCGCTTTGTACCATTTTGTTGAACTAGGTTTTCCTAATGATTTCCGTGACCCAGCCTCGGAAATCTCAACTGACCTTGGTTATTCATGAATCGGCTCCAAAAATTGTTGTCGCGTCGTCGTCTTCTTGGTCGTCATCTTCCGACGAAATCGTTATGGTCAAAGTTGGTGAGACGGAAAAGTTCCCAAACGATATTTAAATGAATGGGTTTTATGGGCTTTATTGGTCATTCAACGACAGCATAAAAGTCACTGAAATGTGTTCGCTATTAATTTGAATAAAAAATCAGCCAATTTAAGAAAATTGTAGTTTGGAGCACTATTTGAGGAAAACGAGAGAATGAGCAATCAAGGAAAGAAATATAAGTAAGTTTTGCTATAATCGCAATTCAAAACCTTTGATTTGTTTTAATTTTAAAACAAAATTTTGAAATTATGACTGCAATTATTTTCATTGCAATTCGATTATTTTTAATTGTGCAACAAAAATATTATTAATTTTGAATCAGGCCAAACAGTTGAAATCTGTTGATAAAGAAAAACAACTAATAGAAAAAAATGTACCAACTAAATTTCCCTCTCCAAATTTTCACTCCATTTTTTTTTTTCACATTAATCTAACATGGCATTCGTGTTCTTTGCAAGAAATTCTGGCTTAAAATTATTGGAACATATTTAGATATGGGGCACATGACAGCTACATATAACAACCAACTACGAACTTTTGAGGCGTTATCAAACATTTAAAGACACCCTTAATATGATACGATGAAGAAAGAAAACTACAGCTCTCCACCTTTATGGTTGCATGCATCAATAGACTGAGTCGATTTTTGGTCATTTTAGAAGTTCTTAAATCCTGGGGTCATAAAAGCTTTGTTTTGGTTCACATCCTTGATTTATTGCAGAATATTTGAGTAACGTTTACATGAGTAAATTTGAACTTAGGAGTGAATGGGAAAATTGAATCTGTGAAGCCGAGCCTGCTCAGACTGCTCCCATAACGGCCTGATTTTTTGCTACCATGAGTTTTTTTCGATGTCTCATCGGTCACAAAGCGTCACTGTAAAATTTGAGATGATTTGGTTGATTCCTGAGTTAGCACAACGCTTTTCAATTTTGTAAGGAAATTTACATATAAAGAAGAGGATATATAAATCAATAAATTCCCTAGCTATGCAAAGCAGTTTTTTGAGATTTTTTATTCTCATCCCGCGGTTACACAGCTTTCATATAAGTAGTCAAAAACAATAAAACTTTTAAAAAAATATTTTGAAAAAAAATTTATGACATCGAATATCTTTTCTGGGGTACAAGTAATATTTGTGCTTTGTTAACATGAATTGAATTGCAAGAATCAAGGAATATGTTTCATACAAAGATATATTTTTTGGAACTTCCAGTACACCTCTGGTGATTTTTTAATGAAAATATTTGTTTTCCCATACAAATTTCCATACAAAATGAAAACTCGTTGCGCTAATTCAGTACAGAATGGATCGCTTCCATAATTATTATTGCTATTTTGGCAAAAAAATAAAATAAAAAAAAGTTATGGGCGGTGTAAAGCTTTGATATTATGCTTTAATGTCGATACTTGTTATCAGTTTTGAAATTTTCCATAGATTCGATTTTAAATTTTCGAAATTTTGAAAAATCAAGATCTGAATATTTTTTGCTACTTATTAAAATATTGGACCCTGACAAGGACATATGATAGAAACTTCGTTTTTCTTATTATAATATAAAGAAGAATTTGTTTACAGCAAACAAAAACTCAGAATTTAAAAAACAAAGACGAATTTATTATCAAATATCTCAAAAAACTCGAATTGCTTTTAATTCATTTGTAAATTTCAAAACCCCAAACAATAAAATACAAACAAAATATGAAAATCAAAATGATTAGTTTTAAGAAGAAAATTGATCAATAATTTTTTTTAACATTTTGAAAATTTATTCATAAAATCCAATTGATAACTAAAGAAAATAGTATTTTGGTGCCTTTGTTAATTTGGTAGATTTTGAATTTTCCTAAAATTTCCTTTCTGGAATCTTTACACAGATATTGTCTATCGCCTCTAGTTTTGGTGATATAAAGTTTTTATTTTAAAAATAAATCAGCGTTGAATGAAATCAATCATTGATAACTGATTAACTACCAAATCTTCATGAACGAGAAATAAAACTGATTCTTATTTTTTAATTATCTACTTAAGATGGAGCAAATGGAGAAAGATTTTAATTGTGGCTTGAAATATTTTCATTATAATAGGTGAATTTAATTAGTTAAAATTTGATTAAGTTAAAATATTTTGATCTTGATGATGATGAATAATCTAATAAAAAAAAACTTCAGTTTCTAAATTGAAAAGATATCATAACAAATATTGCTGACATTACAGAAGAAAGTTTAAGAAAATCTTTTATTAACTAAACCTATTTGTTGAAGACCGCATTGATTTAAACTTTGCTTTAAAAAATATCGAAAATTCAATTTTGGTTGAAATTTCTTTAAAAATTCGTTTTAATTTCCTTATTTAACAAAATGCGGAAACGTTAACTCAAAGTAAACTTGTTTAACCTTTTTTTACAGAAGTCAAAATTTCATGTGGTCTTAAAAAAATAGGTTATTAAAACCTTTAATCAAAATTTTCGTAAAAATAGTGAAATTTTAACGGCTATATCGATGAAAGTTATTTTCTTATAGTGAAAACATTTCAAAAATTGGAAATTATAAATAAAAGTATGGATGGAGATTGGAAAAAATAAAAGTGTTGAAAATGCATTTTTATCATAAACCTTACTTTGTTTCAAGCACGGATTATCTTTTTATTGTAACGTTTAGTATTTTTGTTCCGAATTTTCTTCTAGAATTTTCTCACATTTTTTTAATTTTACTAAACATTTTAAGCTGATAGAATACAAAAAAACTAACTGTTAATTTAAATTCCTATATTTAAATTTAAATAATCTTTAAAGTACCTTGCACCTTGGAAAATATGAATTTTCTGGTCTTGTGTAATTTAACAAAACGGTTTTAAATATTTTGAGTTAATTTGAAATTCACAATTAAAATTTAGTATTAATTTGAAAACGTCTTAAAATAAAATGTATGAAATCTTGAGCAAGACCTGCAAATAGAAAATTCGCTCGCCTCCGGCGGAATTTAAACATCCTATATCACTTTTAGACTAAGATATTCAATTTTAAGTCACAATATGCGTTCACAAATTGAAACTGAATTTTATTGTAAATTTCGAATTGAAATTCCACAAACTTTTAGTATCGAAACTTAAATCTTGACATTCAAAAACACTACCTCCACTTTGAAGTGAGGTTTCTTTAAGAACTGTAACTTAACAAGTTCATAATTTGAAACCAAGCATTTTAACATTATTTAATGTTAAACATTCATCAAATACTTATTCAGCTCATCAAAAAGCTTATCACTTTGACTATTTAAAAATCTTGTACTTCATTACAAATTCAATGCTGATATGAAAAATTCTTTAAGAAAAAAAATTTGCCTCTATTTTGTTCTGTGATCCTTCTTAATATTTATTTTAACATTCGAAAGAGTTTTGATTACACAAGGCCATTAAATTAACGTTATTCTGAAGTGCACAGAATTTAAGAGCTATTTTTTTTTTAATTTAGTTGCCCTGAATCCAAATTCCAATTGTAAGATTTTTCTATAAGCTTTCGTTTTTTAAATATTGTTTTTAATGTAGGAAGAAATCATGTAAAAAAATGTCAAAACTGTAAAACGTTACAAAAATTTCAAAATAAAGATTTCAAACAATGATAAACTTTTTAGAAGCCCGCTAGAAATTTTGACTTCTGCGACAAAAGAAAAGAAGTATTCTTTAGATCTATTCTGTAAAATACGAGAAAAATTTTTAAAGCAAGCGATTTTTAAAAGCAATTATAAACCAAATTGAATTTCGGATATTTTTAAAGAATTTTCAGTCTTTAAAAAATTTGTTAAATGTAATAAAATGTAAGAAATTCAAAAATGTCAAAAAAAAAATTTAATTATAAGTTTTCGAATTTCTAAAAATTGTAGAATCTATCTTTCTAAATTAATTTTTCCTTTGAAGTTTGGTTAAATATAACTATTGATTGAATGAAGGAAATCAAACAAATCCTAAATCAGTTTATGTCTTTCATATTTCTTTGTAAGTTTATCAGATAGATTTAATTCAGATCTAGATTTGAAAAACAAAGTCTGACACAAGCTTCGAGCTAAGGAAACTAAAATTTATCAAATCATAGTCATTAGAACATAAGCACATAAAATTCTATAAAATTTTATAATATAGATTTCAAAATGGTAAGACGTTTTTCTTGTAAAAATGTCCTTCTAAAAACTTATTCTTTCCATTTATATTATGTTTATGGATTTCCAAACAAACTTTCACAATTGACGATCCCACTATTTAAACTTTTGATTTTTTTTTTAAGTTTCCTGAATTTTAGTGTTCTGAAAACATAATTTTCTAAGAAACCATTCAAACGATTTTTAAAAAGAAAAAAACATTGTTTGTATCATTTGTTCTTGACCCATTATTGAAATTGATGGCGAAAACATATACAAATCTTAAATTTTTATTTTATTATGAAAAGTTCGAAAAGTATTTCGAAGTTACACCACTAAAGCTAAGTATTAATGCACAATACTTACTTAGTAAGTATTTGTTTTGTATTTACAGCATTTAAAATAATTACTTAGAATTGAATATTTTTATTATTATCAGTTTCTTAATGATCGTTGAAGAAATCGATTCCCAACCTAAACTCAATCAGTAGGGGAGAGTGGGGATACTTGATCCTCTTTTCTTATTTTCACCATATCTTTCTGGACAAATTTAGCAACTTGCCGTCTTTGACATTTTCTGACAGCTTGTAACTTCAAGTTTCTATGCTCCAAAAATTAGATCGATACTTGAACCCGTTGATAAACTAGAAGCATTTTCGTGGGAGTAAGAAAATTGCGATTTTTCTGAAGATAGGGGAGACTTGATCCCCTATTGAAGGAGACTTGATCTTTTATTCAGGAAGCCCTAATCCTTGTATAAAAATCAAACAAAACCCCAAGATAGAATGTTAATTGACTATTTTGGTCATGTTTGTTCTCATTTCACAATTTATGGCAGACATAAGAAGAAAATTCTATAACTTTGCCTCAACGCTAATAACATTGCATACTTAAAGGCGCTATTTTTTATAATTAAGAGAAAATTAATTATTATTGCTCTTTTCCTCAGACAATTGTTTGATAAATATTAGTTTTTGGATAAATATTAGTAATTTCGTAATCAGCAATCATAACGATCAATTCAGAAGAAGAATATGCCGTTTGGAAGGGGGATCAATTGTACCCAACTCTAGGGGATCAATTGTACCCATAATCAACATTTTAGAAAACTTTTTCTGAAAAAAGGTTGAGAGTTTTCCATAACTTTGAAAATATGGCATTATGAAGTTCATTTTACGCTCGAGCGATTGATACATTGTAACAAATATTTTTTTAATAATTTTCCCAAGTATGGAACATTTTAAAGTGATGAAAAAAGATCTTCAAGTTACATTTTGTGAAATTTTTCAAACAAAGTTCAATTACTCAAACAATTATTTTGTTAAAATTTTTTAAACTACAAACATTGTTCTTTGCTCATTTTGGCACATTTTTCTAGAACATTTGATCTTTGTAAGACATTCCAGTTTCGAGATATAGCTAAGGAATCAAGTATCCCCAGGGATCAAGTATCCTCATTCTCCCCTACATATTAGTTTTCAATGATGAATTGACCATGTTTTATTATAAACATTTAAAGTCAATATTGTGAACTGTAAAGACATGACCTTTCATTTTGATAACTGGAAGAATCAAAGTCAGAGATTTGAGCACTGGCCTTTTTGAAACAAAATTTAATATACATATTCATTGTTTTGTCGAATTGATAAAAATTAGCAACAAGATATGTGTTTTTTTTAATTCGTAAGGGATATTTCTTGAAATCGGGAATAAGTGATTTTATTTTTCTAAATTGAGGTTTTATTTCTGACATTATCTCAAATTGATTTCGGAATTTGGATTCAATTTTTTTTACAATCTGGTTTCATTTTTAATTTTATCTATTTCTGAACTGGTTTTTATGTCCAAATATTAAAATTCTTCATTTATCTACATTTTAATTCGTATTCATTTCCTTGTGTTTCGCAAATTTTTATTTTAAATTTATAAACTACTAGCTGATATACCCGGCCTTGCTCGGGTTTGCATAAATTATAAATCAAAATTAGTCGTTTGACTCTATGAAATTTTTGTAGCTTTGTATTCAATATTATGAGAAAATTTTACCCATGTTGTTCCATGTATGTATACTTTGGAAATTTTGTTAGTGTTTTGAAAGTTTTGAATGAGAATATATACAGTGGTGTTTCCCTTTTTCATAATTTTTAAAACACTTATAGTTATGAGGTTCGTATTCATAGAAATTAAAAATAATTTCCCATGAATGCTTTTTTATTTCTTGACGAAAAACATTTTATACCCACCATTTTTTAAAGGAAGCTTGAATAGCTTTGGCCTTCTTTTTTGTGTACTTTTCCTTGTTTTTCCCGCACCGTTTTATGATTAGTTTTTCTTCAGTGTTACAAGTTGCACTAATAGTTTTTTGAAGTGATCTTAAACAAATTATCTCGGAACCCAAATCGCCCATTTTATGATGTTATGACAAAAGAATTTTTTTTTCAATTTTTCCATCCTTGGTAAAAATAATCTCATTTATTATTGTGAAGAGTGATAAAGTAAAAATTCTTGGAAATAATTTGTTGGAATTCGCAGTACTCAACGTTAAACCGTTAACGTATTCGCATAATTGGATTGTAAAATAGAACACAGAATAGAACATTTATACGAAAGTTTTAGATTGACCGATAAAATTAAATTTTATAAAACTTTCTTGCGTTGGATTTAGTTTTTCCAAATAATGCACGTTCAATTTTTGAGTCCTCCATTTAGATTTCTCGGCGGCATTCAAAACGTTGAAATCAAAGCATTCAACTTATAACTCTGAATTTAATTATTTCATTTTTCTCTATGAGGAATTCTAAAAATACGAAAATGATTGGTTCTAAAAAGCTTGATTTTAAGAAAATAGCTTAATATGTTTTCAGCACTCAATCCAAATTCATAATGAAGATAAATCATTGCATTCACATTCACATTCAATCATTCACACACTGTATATTCTTATAGACCCCAAAGCCCTACAGCAGTGGTAGGGAGTACTTTGAAAACCACTATATTTCAAGTCAATACATACTTTACAGGTTAGTTGCACTTTTCAATCCGAAATGTTAACTCATTATTGCATCCAAAATTCTTGTATCTACCGATACCACGTGCTTTCAGCAGTAAAAGGTACAAAAAACACCCGCGAAAATTTCCCCTTTCAAATCTTTAACTCTCAGCAAGCATTGATTTGCTTTCCAGTACACGTGAACTCTGGATAGTCGTTTCTTACGCCCGGCCCATGGTGATGGTGAAAACAACCCGCCAAAGGAAACGAAAATCGGCTGCCAAATGGGTGCCATGACTTTTAATTTGTGGGAATAAAAACGAAAGTTGTATGGGAGGGTCCCTTTTCTTAGGTGGGAGGGGCTCAGAATTATCACTAAAACCTTACCCTGGTCCAAATACATCTCTGAACCAAATTTCAGGCTGATCGGTTAAGCGGTGTCGATTTGTATAAGGTGCATACAAACAAACAAACATATATAGTCCAACTCATCTTTATATATTAGATAATGCTTAAAATTTATGATTAAGCACATTTATAATTCAGAATAAGGAACATCTATTTGAACAATTATCATATTCAGCAAAAAAAAAAAGAAGTGCTTTGAATATTTGATGCTAATTTCTTTTGAATAGTAACAGTAAAATTTATTATTCACTCAAGTCAGTGTCCAGCTCATAAGTAGGAAAATAGTTTTAGCAACTAATTTTCTTATTCACTGTGCATTTTTAGTATTGTTATTATTTTTAACTAATTTTTTTTGAAATTGTGACTTCTGAAGGACGATTAAACTTTCATTGAATTTGATACAAATGCAATGTCTTAACATTGTTTAAAAAAAGAACATTTCTGACGACCTACAATGCATTTTCTTAATAAAAATAAAATTTTAGCATGAGTGGGATTCAAAAACTGTATTTACGGCTTGAGGCGCTCTGAATTTTTTACATTATTGGTCAGAATATATGAATAGACTTATTGGAAAAATTTATATATCATATTATTTCTGGCTCGTTTTAGTAAACTGAGAAATTTCTAATTGCATTTGCCGATTTTTAGTCTAATGGCTTAAATACTACTAATAAAGTTTACTGGCTGAACCAAGAGTAAGTAAATTTTATCGAGAAATACCGAAATACATCAAAATATCTCCAACTGCGACACATTGAAAGGCACTGGTTTGTAATCGATATTCGTCTTGAGAATCATGTTACAGATGCCAGCATCATGAAAAAAACGAGAAAATTTAGTCAAAAATACAAGAGTGTCATTTTTGACTAAAATTACTCTATTTTCTCGTCACAATCAAAAAATACAATAAACAATAAAAAATTTACAGTATCAAAAAATATTCACGAACGCTCTTCATACAAGGCGTGCTCTGAATTCTCATATATTTGATGAAATGCACACTTCATTACAATATTTCAAACTTAGTTTTTTTTTTCAAAAACTTAATTGTGAAATGCACACTTCATTACAATATTTCAAACTTAGTTTTTGTTTTTTTTTTCAAAAACTTAATTGTTACCACAAAAATTAGTTGTACACTTACTTTCGTGAACACAACTTTTGCATGTAAAATGTTTGAAGCAGAATTTAAGGTACGTTTAACCCTCATACATCTAGGTGACAAATTTTTGAAACCAAAATTTGAAAAAATATCTATAAAATACGTTGAATTCCCTTATTTTGAATCACTGATCAGTGACTTGAATCTAAGTTTCCAATTTAGATTCAACGTTGTAAATAATCAAAGCGAAACATTGTTCAGATCTAATTTTTGAGGATCTTAAAACTGAAATTTTCACTTTAAATGTAAACAGTTGTTATTTTTTTTTTATTAAAGTTGCAAATGCTAAATTTATTTTTTAATTTGAGTGTTTTCAAATGTATAACATTTTATATGACAAGGTTCTCTAAGAGTCTTTAAGCTTTTTTTTTAAACACGTTCAGCAAATTTAAGGTCCTTTATATAATGGCATAGTCTTTTTTATAATATCCATCGATACGAACGGAAGGAAATTTCCACTCGACTTTTCCGCGAAGCAAAGTGTCATTCAAAAGGTTTCTTTGCGTTATTTTTTTTTTTCGTTGACCTCGCGCAAAGCAGAAGCAGTCGGCCACCCCATTCGCGAATCCGGAAAATTTCTCGCTCGATACAGCAACAGCATTGTCGCCAGTGTATCAGCCAAGTCGTAATGGAAAATGATGCCAATAAACATAAAATCTAAATTACCAGAAAATTAAACGAAAGAAAGCAACAGCCTCAAGTGGGAGATGGGGAATCGCAAAAGAAGAAAAAAAACGACCAGAACATGCTGTCACGAGCTGAAAATCGCCATTTGGTTTTACACTGTCCGGAGGCTGTTGATTTTTTTTTTCGTTCACGTTTGTTGCTATTTGTAACAGATGGAAGGGAACTTATAATTAGGATAAAATCAACTATTTTTTATATATAATCATAGACTTTATCACTATGTTATTGCATTTGACGGAATTCTAATTTTTTTTTTATTTGAGACCTTTTTACCACCCGGGTTATTCGGGTAAGGGAACTCTTAATGTTCCCCCGAATATTTTAAGAAACTAACTAACGAAATGCGCTTTTTATAAATTCCCTTATTGCAGCTGTCTGAAAGCCGCAAATTTTGTGAATTTTCACCTGAAATTAAATTACTTACCATGCTAATCCTGGCTTCCGTTTGCAAGCACATAATCAGCAAAGGAATCAACCCTTCCTGCGAGCGCTTCCAAACTTGTTTGCAAATAAATTACTGCTTCTGAGACGAAAAGAAAAATGGATTCGCGTCAAGTTTGATGACCTGCAATGATGGAAAATTTATGCAAAAAGTGATATTTTCTCATTTTTTTTTTTCAAAAATAAGTTCAGTGATAAAGTTAACAAACTTCGATAAGAAGAAAAAAAACATAAAAAATTTAAAAAAAATAAGTTTTTGAATGTGGCAAGCTCATCCCCACTCCGAATCTAATAAATCAGACCCACCCCTTGGTGATTTTCTCCCTTTACAAGTAGGAAAATTTTGATCACGTTAATCTGGGTATCAGGTATCAGAATGGGGGTAGGCTTAATAGCGACACGTTATCCAAACATACGGGAAAATTGTGCCTAGCCTTTTTTTATCCAAGATTTCATCATTTACCTGAGAAACCTGAAAAACCTATAAAAGGAAGAAATAAATTCAATCTATTTAAGATGGCATAAAGCCTTTCCACTAGGGATTATTAGCATTAAAGCTCTTTTCTACATTCGGTAAGGAATGATAGAATGTTTTTTAAGTTTAATTTCTTAAACTCAGATTCGCTTAAAGCGTAAGATCCCAGAGTACGAAAACGTAGTCTGGCAAATGAGGGACAGTTACATATAAGATGGAAGGGATCTTCCACATCTGATTCACAACTAACACATACTGGAGATTCAGCACGCTGAATGTTGTGCATGTGATAGTTGAGTTTACAATGACCGGAGAGTGCTCTGATCAAGATGCTGCAATGAGATTTATTTAAAGTTAATAAGTAACTCGATATGATTGGAGATGGTTTTTCTAAAAATAATTTAGTTTGACGACAAGTGTCCAACTCTTCCCAGTATCGTTCATGCTGGTTAGAGGACCAAGTTTGAATTTGGTTTCTGAACCAACATGGTGATATTGGGACAGCCGGCTCTGGTCCGTAAAATTCCTTTTCCGACCCAGCTCTAGCGAGTTCGTCGGCGCATTCGTTTCCAAAAATTCCCTTATGTCCGGGTACCCATAGAAGGTTTAATCCATTGCCTTCAGCAAGTTCTTCGATTGCTTTCCGGCATGCGATTACCAGTTTTGATCTAGAACTGGAAGCACTGAGTGATTTGATAGCTGCTTGGCTATCTGAACAGAAATAAATTGTTCTGAACATAATCTTCTTTTGAAGTGCAATTTGCACTCCATACATAATAGCATATAGCTCAGCCTGAAAGACTGTACAATATTTTCCTAGAGGTTGAGCATATTCTATGTTCAACTCGTGACAGTAAATTCCTGCACCTGCACGGCCGTTTGATAATGAACCGTCAGTATAGAATACAATATGAGAGGACATTTGGTCCTCTACGAAACCTGATAACCATTCTTGAGGAGAAGGAAATTTGACTTTAAACCCCATGTAGGGAAAACTACTCGAGAGTGTTAAATCGTTTGGCGCTAGATTAAACTTGTTTAATCTAACTAATTCAGGCCACACATTTGTATGACTCGATGATCTTTCGATATTTCCTGACAGCCAGAGACCAACTGCCTGTAGACGAAAAGCACATGAGAAGGCTTCCTGTTTTAGGAACAAGTGTAGAGGTTTGATAGAAAACAGAGCCTCTAGTGCTGCAGTAGGAGTTGTAGTGAACGATCCGGACATCCCCAAAAGACACATTCTTTGAAGGTGATTTAGTTTAGTCCGAACTGTTGCAACTTCTCCTTTCTGCCACCACACTAGACACCCATAGGCCAGAATTGGTCTTACTATTGTGGAGTAAATCCAGTGAATATGTTTGGGTTTGAGTCCCCAGTTTTTTCCGATTGCACGTCGGCATTGACCGAAGGCCATGCATGGTTTTTTGATTCTGAATTCGATGTGATCAGACCAGTTTAATTTGGAGTCAAGAATGACACCCAAATATTTAACTTGATCAGACACGGTGATTTCGGAACCATAAAACAGCAGAGGGCGCACCCCGCGGGTGATACGTTTTTTAGTAAATAAAACAATATTAGTTTTTAGAGGATTAACTGATAGTTCTACATGAGAACACCATCGTTCAACAGAGCGCAGAGCTTGTTGCATTATATCAAGTAATGTGCTTATGCACAAACCTCTTACCAGCAGAAGATAATCATCTGCGAATCCATAGGTTGGTATTCCACGGTCATTGAGTTTTCTCAACAAACCGTCTGCATCTAGGTTCCACAAAAAAGGTGATAGTACACCTACCTGTGGGCAACCACGTGTGCTAACTTTTGTTATTGAAGCCTGTCTTAAATACGAATGAAGATTCCTGTTACTTAGCATTGCGCTAATCCAGTTAGTTATAACACTAGGCACTCCATGAAGTAGTGCCGCATCCATTATTGATGTAAACGAGACATTATCAAATGCTCCTTCTATGTCTAGAAATGCTCCTAGACATGATTCTTTCTGTGAAAAACTATTTTCAATATTATGTACTACGTTGTGCAGAAGAGTTAATGTTGATTTTCCTGTTTGGTATGCATGTTGTGTCGCATTAAGCGGATGTTGGACAAGGCATTCTTGCCTGATATGATGATCAATTAAACGTTCAAGTGCTTTTAATAGAAATGAACTTAGACTAATAGGACGAAAGCTTTTGGCTTCGTCGTATGATGATCGTCCCCCTTTAGGGATGAATTTCACGGCTATCTGCCGCCAAAGTTTAGGAATATATCCATGAGCAAAACTGCTTATCATTATTTTTCTTAATGCGTGTTTGAAATGATCGAAACCTTTTTGAAGCAAAACTGGAAATAAACCGTCACTTCCAGGAGATTTGTATTGAGCAAAACCATCGATTGCCCATTTGATCGATTCTGTAGTAACTATTTTCCGAGCAAAATGCAAGGAATCTAGACTTCCAGAAAAGAACTCAGGCTCTATCGATGAATCTTGATCAACACATCCTGGAAAGTGAGTATTGAATAGACAACTTAATGTTTCTTCGTCGTTTGATGTATAATCACCACTAGGGGTTTTAAGGTATGAAACCTGATAATCTTTTGATTTGGCTAAGACTTTATTTAACCTACTTGCTTCGTGCAAGCTTGAAATGTTTGTGCAGTAGTTCTGCCAACTTGAGCGTTCGGCAGCTCTTGTTGCTTTCCGGTAAGCTCTGCGAGCCAACTTGAAGGCATCAAAACCTTCCGTGCGCCTTCGGTTCCAAGAGCGTCTGCAGTTTTTTCGTAATTTACTGAGATTTGAGTTCCACCATGGTGTACTGTTTTTGTTGAATTTCAACGTTCGTACGGGACACGCTTCTTCATAAGAATTTAAAATAATTTCGGTGGTTTTTGCAACCACTTCATCCAACTCAGAAGGAGTAGTAATTTCAGGTGTATATCCATGAAATTTAATAGCAATATGCTCCAAATATAGGTCCCAATTAGTTGTTCTTGGGTTTCTGAATGTAATTGTTTCTAAAAACTCACCTGAGTGTTCAAAATAGATAAACCTGTGGTCAGAAATCGATTCTTCGTTAGGCACATGCCAATTTGAAATTTCCTGAGAAATTGTTCTAGAACAAAGTGTGATGTCAATCACCTCATCTCTGTCACACCTAACAAAAGTTGGTTTATTTCCTACATTTAGAATTTCTAAATCAGTGCTGGTTAAATATTCCATTAAATTTAAGCCTCTCAGATTGATATCTGAGCTACCCCATACAAAATGATGGGCATTGGCATCACAGCCAATTACAAGAGGTATATTTTGTGATTCACAGAATGAAATGACATTTTTTAAATCATCCGTAGGGGATGGTTGTTCATATGGTGAGTATGCTGAACAGTAGATGTATTTTCTATCAGGCAGTGAAACCTGAACGACGCAAATGTCTCTTGTTGTTAGATTGGGTATAAGTGTTGCATTTAAAGAATTGTTTATCAATATACATGCACGAGGCATTATTCGGGCACTAGTCATTCCAATTACACTGAACACAGTAAAGTTTGGTTTGAGCAAATTCCCTAAGTAAAAAGTTCCATTTCGGAAATAGGGTTCTTGGACCAAGGCGATTGATGCAGTTCCATTAAGGATTAAACGACATAAGTTAAGTGTAGCGGTTCTTTTGTGCTGCAGATTTATCTGTGCAACCTTAATAGAAAGCATTTCTATCAAAGAATTCCACACATATTTCCATCACACACAAGAACCACTGCACCTTCATATCAACGCATGAAGCGGGGTATCCCATACAGGATGAAAATTTAAAAATCGTGTGTATAATCTGAATCCCACGAGTTGCCAGGAAAAATACGGCCCTTTGCACCAGTGCCTGGCTATAGTGCTGACCTTAACAACGTTCTGCTTAAGATAGGATTATTATACACCCTCCTACCCCCACTTTGGGGCCCGCAGGCACAGAACCACCTTGAAGCGGGTGTTTACAAAATTTAGGAGAATACAACTCGTGCATGCGCATTAATAGCAATAAGCACAATTGGTGAATCCTCCCTGAAGAAACTTGGCTTGGAACCAAGCCAAGGTTCCCCCCTCCCAATGTGATAGTCGCATTTGAAGAATGACTAACGCATATGGGAAGTACTGGATAAGTCGCCTTTTACGACGTGGACCAGTATCCCAGTGGTAGTATTCTATAAGCCGCCACCACACAGCTTTCACCCTTCTTCAAAAGAAGGAAGAAAAAAAACTTTTCATTCGTGTCCCTTTAAAGTCTGCTTTTAACCTCTTCAAGAACCGGTCAAAACTTGGCACTTGAGCAGCCATCCTGGCAAGAAAATTAGGTTAACTTACTAGATTTTCCCAATTTAAAAAGCAGTCATCTTGAGCTTTTGGAGACGGAAGTTTTTTCTCCAGGGTGTTTTTAATTAGTTCAACCCGAAAGTAATTATCTTTCAAAACAGGATTGTGTTTGAAAAAAAAATCCGACCTAGAAAATGTTGAAGCATTCAAGAATGAGCAATCCAAACAGTAAAGTCAATAAGTGAAAAAACTCTCGATAAATATTGCCGAAATAAAAGTTTACTACACACAAAATTTCTGAGGCCAGATTTTAGCAAAATTTTGCTCAAATTTGACCAGCTAGAAATTGAGCAATCAATTTAGCAATTTTTTTCTGCTAAAATTTTAGCAAACAAGGGCAAAATAAGCCGCCGGAAAATTTTACTGAAATTTTAGCAAAAACCGCGTGAAAAATACCGGGCAGATTTTTATTTACAAAATTTATTTTTTTTTCTTTCGAAACGCAGGGAGGGCATCAGATTTTACACAAAAAAAAACATTTTTTTTTCCCTTTTATACTTTATTTTGGATTTCCGCTTAATTTCACAACACAACACTTTTTTTACTTTGATTTTCTTCCGGCGCCTGGACTGAGATGCTCCGGATGTGGGTAGGATTTTTACCGGTGGTTTCGCGGATGTTTCTATCGTCGTCTTACCGGAATCAACAAAGTTCCATCCTGTCAGGACTTTGCAACTTCTCTGGCGACTCCCGGGCATTGGTGTTATATCCGCTGGTAACGGCAACCTGGTAGAAAAAAAAAACACTTGAAAACCCGTAAAATCCATCAGTGTCCAGATGGACTCTTACCTGTATGCTTCCTGTGTAGATCAGGCCACCATTCCGTCGTCTGCTTGTTCACCAAAAGCATCCTCTTCTTAAAATGTTCGTAACTGCACGTTTTATTTTCTTTGCGGCGGGGAAGACGGCTGCTTTCCAAAAAAACCGCGGCTAACAAAATTAGTTTTCGCTAAAATCAAGCAAAATAACCTTTTTACTATCGTGTTAGTTAAACAACCCTTTTTGCTAATCGAAAGTAACACAGTATTTTTGCTAAGTGGAGCCTCGAAAGTTTTGTGTGTACTATCCCAAAAAGAAATAAACATACAAAGAGAGAGAGAGAGAGAGAGAGAGAGAGAGAGAGAAAAAATGTTTATGGACTTTGTCTTTGTTTGCCAGCAGCCCCATATGGTAACTTTTACCAATCAGTTGCATGTTGTTTGGTTTATGCTACGAAGCTATAATAGTTTACGACTCCTCTCGATGTTAGTTTACGATTTTGTTCTCCCAAATTTGAATCTGTGCACCATTTATGACCGCGCGGGTCCACCGAGCAAATGTGTGTCAAGGCTTCGGGAGGGAAAAAACTGCAGAAATAGTAAATAAACATGATAAATCTAAATGTGGAAGACAATACTGAACATATGGTTTGAATTTGAAAACACGATTTTTTTGCTTGAAGTTACAAGGTTATCTGTAGCACTGAATTTTTCGATTAGCAGTTGAAATCATAGTGGTGTAATCTTCGATTTTTTAAGAAAAAATAGTTTAATGTTGAACATTACCTGAATTAAATGTGTGAAAATTATTTTAATTAAAATTTATTTGATTTACATTTAAAAAAAAAATGTCGATATCTTAACAAAAAGATATGTTACGTGAACTAATAATTGCAATACAAGAAGATTGGATATTCTAAAATGTTTTTTTTTTGCGTAAAATAACGTCTTACGGCAACACTAATGGGAGACAAATTGGAAGTATTGAATGGACCTCGCGTCATGAAAACTTTCCAGTAAAAGTACATATTTTGCACCATTGTTGATCTGCTGTTTGTTGGTACACCAATACAAATAAAGCGTAAATACGAATTTCTGTTTGAAAAATTATAAATACAACTTCCAGAAGCATCAGGTAGTCAGCACAGATGCCACACATACCGATTTTCCGGTATTTATACCGATTTTTTACAAAAATTTTGACCAAGAATCGGTATATACAGAACATTAATTTCTGGCAAAACCTACCGATTTCATACCGATTTTTGAAAAATTCGTTCAAACAAAAAGATTGTTCAAAATGTTTTACTAAAACAATCTTTTTCAATTTTTTTTAAATTCCGTACCGTACTGTAAACTGGGGGATAATTGATCACTATTTCATTTTCGAATAATTAGGATGGGATACAATTTTGTAATGCTTAAAAGTTTTAAAGTATTAACTGAGGTAAGGAGTATGAAACATGATCATTGATAGCAGAACATTCAAACGACATTAGTGGCTATAACTAAATGTTTGTTACAAAACCAGATTTCATGTTTCGAGGTAACTTTCATCACTATGGTTTTATTGTACCTCAACATCTCCAAAATTATTGTGTTAATATCAATTCGCATTTAAGGCTTAAAACATCAATAGCAGTATTTTTTCTGTTTGTGCTCAATTGAATGTTTCAACGTTTTCTTTCAAATACAAATATACTCAAAAGATGGACAATTTTGCTGCATACATTTAGGGGCAAAAATTATTAACATTTCTCAATATTTTTTTGCCTCAAAAACAAATAAAATTTTATCTCCATGCAATTTATTAGATCTTCAGACTGTTCCTTTGTTCATTTTTTATTCAAACTTAACAATTTACTAGGTTTTAGCCATTCCTTCTATACAGGCTTTCTCATAGAGAATGCTTTTTTTAAATATCCAAAAATTATCATAGAATGACCATAAAAATAATTCTCAAACTATACCTATTGTTTTCAAAAGTCGGAGGTACGGATTCCCAATAAACTTTTGACATTAATACGCGTTCAGAGTAATGCTCTTACGTTGAAAAAGTTTCAATTTTTTTTGTATAAATTTTTTTATTTCTTTGATCACAAATAGTTTCCCAACTATTTTTTGGATAACATTCATATATTAACAAGCAAACAAATCGTTTGTCGATTTTTTTTTATCATACAACCATGCCATGATTGATCTGTTTCAATTGATGGTAACACTGAATGTCCATTACATTGTAAAACTTCACTACCATAAAATGCAGGACAGACATTTGAAACGCCACTATGGAAAAGGCTGGACGCAACTTTCAGCTAACATTCAAGTAGAGAAAACGATCCTTTGAATCATACATATTGGTCGTTTCATGTTTCATGTCAAGAGTGCATAGCGAAAAAATAAATCTTTTCCGATATTCGTTAAATTTGGCCGATAGACTTGCTGAGGTCTATAATACAAATACAGGCCCCTTTCGTTTTGGCAACACTCTCGAGAATTTTGTGTTGCTAAAATAGAACCGTGCCAAAATCAAACGGGTTATTTCGTCAACTTTTCCTTAACCTTTAAATAAAAAAAAAACCATTGTCTTCATTATTAACTCAACTTTTCATAATTTTTTGATAATTTTTAGTCATTATGTTTTATCATGTTTAGACACATTTTGAACTTTTTTTTGTTATGTTAAGAGTGTATGTTATTTTTATCATAATTGATAATTGTTATTTTTGTCGTTTTGCATTTTCTTTTTAGATTTTCTTGACAGTTATATTCTTTTGTTTGAATTTGTTTTTAGCCTTTTTTTTTAATTTTTTAATGTTTTTCGTAATTTTTGAGTGCTTTATATTTTTTTCAAAATTCTTTGTATTGTTGTTAAATTAAATCACTATTCAAGAACGTTGAAACGTATTTATGATGTCTGTCTAAATTATACTGGTCCTATTCCAGCCAAAACTATTTGGTAATGTCGTTCCAAAAAATCGTTCGCCAAAATCGGATGCTGCCAAAAACGAACGGGGTCTGTATACTGAAATCTTGGACCCTCCGTCCTTTTTTCCATGATTTTAAAAAAGACATCATTTTCAAAATGTAATATCTCCGAACTCTGAAGCCATTGAAAATTAATAAAAAAAAGCTAGTTGTACAGATTTTATAAAAATCTATTAATTAATTGTATTGATGTTTTGAAAAACAAATTATCGATCTAAAATTAGAACTTGTTTTCTCAAAGAGTTTCAATTTTATGATTGCATCGTGTTTTTGGAACAATTTTACGAGAGGACCAATTAAAATCACAGTACGACATGTCTTGTTTCCAAGGTATTAAAAATTGAATAAATTTTCAGAGGCATTTTTTGTACATAGTACTGAGTGATTCTTCAGTTGTCCGTCAGAGTTGCTGTTAAAAAATACTACGTTTACCAGATTAAAAAAAATGGTATATTGAATTGCAAATTGACATTTCTAGAGGACCCCTACAAATTTTAAACTGATTTGGTCAACTTTAAGGGATATTTGAACAAAGCCCAAATTCGTATGACATTTTGACACCTTTATTTTCAAAATAGAACTATACAAATAACTATAAAGATGTGTGTAAACGTAAAGAATTATACAAATCGGAATGACTGAATCTAAACGTGATTTTGAACAAGTTCGTTGAAAAGTGCCGACCTAAGAGAAAAAATGTATTGAGCTTAAAAGAAAACTATTTTCAAAGAAAGTATGAGCTAAATTGATTGCTATTTGTCTCATATAGAGATGCTCTCATCTTTGCTCCCTCAAGATCAATTTTATCAAATTAAATTTTATATTTGTATTCTTTTAAATCTTTTTCTTCGTCCACAATAAAAAAAAGCAAATCGATGTTGCTTAGCCTAAATTGGATAGAAATCGGTAACTATCAATTTCAATGGAGATGAATAATGGCTTTGAAAACAATTTTAATTCAAAATTATATGAAGAAATTTCAGTTAATTTCAAACTGAAAGTTTCTAACTACAATGAGAACAAATAAAAAATTCAGTTGACTATGAAATTGATCGCAAGAGAGCAATGATGAGAGCATTTCTATATGAGACTGATAGCGATAAAATTAGCTTATAATTTCTCCAGAAATACCTTCCTTTAATGCCTTATACCTTTTTTCTCTTAGGTCGAATATTCTAAACAAAAAAGTGGGGGAGGTAGTAATTTGGCTACGACCGCTAAACGTAGAATTACGCAATTGATTTTTGTCAATGTATAGAATAACAGAACTTATAGTGCATTTTTGAAATGACCAACAAATGAGTGTCAAAATGGCAATATGACGAGACAAATTTCAATCATTTAACAGAATTTAACCATGTGACATAAACCTATCGCCAGAAATAATCTGAGCATGCAGTACATGTGACATAATCGGATCATGCAACATAATCAGATCATGTAACATAATTCGACCAGGTGACCTAATTCAACTATGCAATAAAATCGACCATCTGAGATAATCCGACCATGCAACATAATCGACCATGTGGCACAATCTGATTATGCAATATAATCAACCATGTGACAATATCCGATCATGCAGTTAAATCGAAGATGTGACATTATCTGATCATGTAACATTTTCGACCATGCAACACATTTTGACCATGTAACAAAATCCGACCATGCTACATAACTCGATCATGCAACATAATCCGACCATGTGACAAAATCCAACCATTCAACATAATCGAATCATGCAACATAATCGGACCATGTGACTTAATCCGATCCTGTGACATAATCGACCATGCAACAAATATGTGACATAATCCGACCATGTGACATAATCGGACCATGTGACATAATCGGATCATGCAAGATAACCAGACCATGTGACATAATCCGATTATGTAACAAAACCGGACCATGTGACATATTCCAACCATGCAACATTATCGACCATGTGAAATAATCCGACCATGAACATAATCGACCATGTGACATAATTCGATCATGCAACAAAGTCGACCATGTGACATAATCGAATCATGCAACATAATCCGACCATGCAACATAATCGGACCATGCAACATAATCGGACCATGTGACAGAATCTGATCATGCAACATAATCCGACCATGCGACAAAATCGGACCATTTGATATAATCCGACCATTCAACAAAATCGGACCATGTGACATAATCCGACCATGCAACATAATCTGACCATGTGACAAAATCTAACCATGCAACATAATCGGATCATGCAACATAATCAGACCATGTGACATAATTGCCCATGCAACAGAAATAGACCATGTGACATAATCCGACCATGCAACAAAATCCGACCATGTGACGAAATCCAACCATGCAACATAATGGGACCATGTGACATAATCGACCATGTGACATAATCCGACCATGCAACATGATCGGACCATGTGACATAATCTGATCATGCAACATAATCCGACCATGTGACAAAATTAAACTATGCAACAGAATCAGACCATGTGACATAATCGCCCATGCAACATTATCGACCATGTGACATAAATCGATCATGCAAAATAATCGGACCATGTGACATAATCCGATCATGCAACATAATCCGACCATGAGACATAATCCGATCATGCAACATCATCGAACTATGTGACATAATCGATCATGCAACATAAATGGACCCTGTGCCAAAATCCGACCATGCAACATTATCGATCATGTAACATAAATCGATTATGCAACATAATCGAATCATGCAACATAATCGGACCATGTGACATAATCCGATCATGCAACATAATCCGACCATGAGACATAATCCGATCATGCAACATAATCGGACCATGTGACATAATCGCTCATGCAACATAAATAGACCCTGTGACAAAATCTGACCATGCAACATTATCAACCACGTTACATAAATCAATCATGCAACATAATCGAATCATGCAACATAATCCGACCATGCAACATAACCCGACCATGTAACAAAATCTATCTATGCAACATAATCTCCCATGCAACATAATCCGACCATGCAACATAATCGGACCATGTGACATAATTTGACCATGTAACATAATCCGACTATGCTGCATAATCCGACCATGTGACGAATTCTAACCATGCAACATAATCGTACCATGTGACATAATCGACCATGCAACATAATCGGACCATGTGACAAAATTAAACCATGCGACATAATCGGACCATGTGACATAATCGCTCATGCAACATTTTCGACCATGTGACATAAATCGATCATGCAACATAATCGGACCATGTGACATAATCCGACCATGAGACATAATCCGATCATGCAACATAATCGGACTATGTGACATAATCGTCCATGCAACTTAAATGGACCCTGTGACATAATCTGACCATGCAACATTATCGACCATGTGACATAAATCGATCATGCAACGTAATCGGACCATGTGACATAATCGCCCATGCAACATAAATGGACAATGTGACATAATCCGACCATGCAACATAATCCAACCATGCAACATAATCAGACCATGTGACATAATCCGACCATGCAACATAATCGGACCATGTGACATAATCCGACCATGCAACATTATCGACCATGTGATATAAATCGATCACGCAACATAATCGGACCATGTGACACAATCCGACCATGCAATATAAATCGACCATGTGACGAAATCTAACCATGCAACATAATCGGACTATGTGACATAATCGACCATGTGACATACACTGCCGGCCAAAAGTTTGGGATCACCCACTAAAAAACATGCAAATTTTGATCGTTCATATCTCAGCCGTCTTAGGACATATTGAAAATCTTCTGATCTCATTTGAAAGATAATGAGCAATAGATATCTCGGAGGTATTTTGCCCAAATGTAATGTTTTAGTTTTGAACTTAAAACTTAACCTAAAGTTATAACATTTTCAAAAAATCGCACTCAATATTCAAAGCCGATCATCTCGGGATAGGGTGGACCAAATCTCAAAATTTGAGTGGCATTAGAATTCCTGTTCTTTACTTCTCAAAACACAATCAAAAAAATTTTTGAAAAAATTCAAAAACGTATTTTTAATTAATAAAATAGACACTTGAGTTGTCGTCCAAAAGTTTGGGATCACCTCTTTGTATGGTGAGTTTGGGATCATTCTTATAAAAACATGCAAATTTATTTTATTAATATCTTTCTCATCTAACATCGTATTGCAGATCTGAAGTGTTCATTTGGAAGCTTAGGAATTGTTGTTTTTTAATAAATTCATTCAAAAATTATATTTTAAGGTGAGAACTATAAAAAAAATCTGGGAACTTTCAAAAAAACAATAAATTTCAGGTGATTTTTTTATGGTTATCACTTCAAAATATAATTTTTGAATGAATTTATTAAAAAATAACAATTCCTTAGCTTCCAAATGAACCTTTCAGATCTGCAATACGATGTTAGATGAGAAAGATATGAATAAAATAAATTTGCATGTTTTTATAAGAATGATCATAAACTCACCATACAAAGAGGTGATCCCAAACTTTTGGACGACAACTCAAGTGTCTATTTTATTAATTAAAAATACGTTTTTGAATTTTTTCAAAAAATTTTTTGATTGTGTTTTGAGAAGTAAAGAACAGGAATTCTAATGCCACTCAAATTTTGAGATTTGGTCCACCCTATCCCGAGATGATCGGCTTTGAATATTGAGTGCGATTTTATGAAAATGTTATAACTTTAGGTTAAGTTTTAAGTTATTAGACCATGCAACGCCGCTTGCGATGACCTGTAGGATTCCTGCCACTGCCACTGGAGTCCTCCGCCACTGAACGCCTCCGCCGCTGGCTGTCTACACTGGTGTGGTGGCCGTCATCGCTGCTCACCGTCATCGTTGCTCACTGGTCCACGGTTGCCACTGAACTACTGCAAATCGATATCTGAGTCGGATTACCACTGGTGGGGTCCACACTCAGATCGAAGCGCAGCAACGGTCTGTTCAGCTTGACGGCAAACAGAGAAAGAAACCGAGTCGACCGACGGGCCCTTTGTTTTATACCTTTCGTAGGTAGGGAAAAACAAAACCCATCAAAGCAGGCGTTGGTGATGACGTCATAATCCTTTAGATAGGATGTCTGTGAGATGGAAAGTTTTCGTGACGCGAGATCTGTTCGCAAATTTCAATTTGCCCCCCTATAGTGTTGCCGTAAGACGTAATTCTACGTCAAAAAAAAAAATGGAATTCATTAGAAAAAAATGTTCAAACTAGCAAAACGATTAGATTTTTGCTTCAAAAATAGCTTAAATTCAGTTTGGATTAAACCTTAGTTTTAACTATGGGAAAAAGTACACAAATTGAAAACCTCTATAACTTTTTTCGTAGAACTCGGAGTCTTATGGAAAGTTGATAATTGATTTAAACCTTAATTTTAAATGTTGTTTTTTTGTTCTAAAAATTTGTCAAAAAATGCAGAATTTTATTTTATGATGTTAGAAAAATTGCATATTTAGATCCACGGCACCCAAATTAATCAAAATTAGCTTTTAAATTCTTTGCACCTCGAAGGATGTTAATTTTGCGTCCTTGTGTAATTTATCAAAACGTTTTTGAATGTAAAGTTAAGCATTTAGAAGAACAAGAACAACAAAATAGAGTCTGAAATTAGTTTGAAGAAGAATATTTCAAAAAGTTCTGAATTTGTTTGGTTACACTTCTGAATAAAAACCCTTTCTTAAGGCGAGGTAGGGTTTTTGTATGTCAAGTTTAGAGTTTAAAGGCGAAAGGTTGATGGAATTTCAAGCCTAAATTTACAATTAAAAGATAGTTTCAATTCTATGCATGCACTCATTTTAAATGATATGTGCTCACGTAAGAACTTTTACTAGACACAAAAACACACGACGTATTACAGGACACGACACTTAACGTTCTTACTTAACGGAAAAAGGGTTTAAAATTACCTTTTTTGTCGACCGGTTTCGGGCTCGATGTTGCCCATCTACAGGACGATGTCCGACTCATTACTTGAAGACGGTTAACGTAACCAATTTCCTACACTGCTGATGTATTCGTCGAAAGGGTGTCGCATCATGCGAACTTTTGGTTGATCAGGTTGAAAAGTGGAGATATAATCGGCGGGTCATCTTCGTTCATCAACGGTTTCTCGGCCGTGCTGATGAACATAGACTCCCAAGCGTTAAGGTGTCCAGGTTTGCGTACGCATTTTTTAAATTTGACCTTTTCCCAGTCAATGGAATGGTCAAATTCTGTTGTGTGGGCGGCCACGCTCGATTCATTGATCCTTTTGTTTTCAACGGCATTCTTATGCTCTTTGAGCCGCACTTTAAATTTACGGCGGGTTTGGCCGATGTAAATTGATGGACAACTCTTACATGGAATTTCGTAAATTCCAGATCTTTCCTCTTCTGGAATCCTATCTTTGAGTGAAACTGTATGTTATGTCGTAAAATAAAAAGTCTCAAGCCCAGGGAGATTTAAGACTAATTTCCGCCGGAGGCGAGGAAAATTTCTAATTTTCTTGTTAACATTTATTTAACATCTTTAAAAATCGAGTAATTTCTCTATTCCACTTCGAAAATTTTACATGGAAAAAATCTTCATGGGGGGGGTTAAACCCCTAAAACCCCCCCCGTTCGCACGGCCTTGATCGTACTGAAATTTTGGTACCAAAAGGACAATATGAATTTTTCAGTCAGTCTACTTCCATCAAATAAATATTAAATTGTTACTTTTCTAGATCCGTTTAATTAATTGGTGTGTTTATGACCGTCTATAAAAAAAAATCTAGATAAATAAGAAACTTTTTTACGCAAGAAAAAAAACGGGACCTTGGACTCTTACTTTTCCAGGTTCAACTGTAACTGCGATTTTTCGTTATTCTTTTCAGGTTAACATTTCAGCCCCTTTCAATGAGAAAATAATGTGTTTTGCTTTTCTTCGATATTAATAATTTTGTGCTAGTTTTGTTTACAGGTTTCATGGAACAAATTTGAAACCTTCGAATGCAGATTTTTTTGAATTAATTCAAAATTCAAATAAGATGAGCATACTATCAATATAAGCTTAAAAGTGGCTATTTTGTCCTCTATTGATTTAATATGTTAACAAAGTTGTGATTTTGTTTGTGTTGAAAAGAATTATTTAAATTACATCAGAACAGTTAAAGAAACTTCGTCTAATAATCCATAAGCAAACAGATAGACTATTGTTTAGGACGATTGTTGAATTTATTATTTTGTGTAGAATTGGTTGCTATTTAAAAGGTATTTTTAGATAAAGTAAAAGTTTAAACGCAGGTTTCAGTTGTAGAATAGAGTTATCTTTATTCAAGTTTGTTCGTCAAGTCACTATAATAGTATTCATTATATAAGCGATAGCCTTCATGTCACTATACTATACTTGTATTCCCTATATGGGAAACTACTCATTTCCCAATGCCAATGAGAGCAATGAGATTACTACTCATTATCATCTACGTCAGCACGTTACTATTCGATATTGAATGCTTTATTTTTTAAATATGACAGAAAAACAAAAACAGTTGCACTATCAAATTTAACATATAGTATTATTGAATTCTAGCTCACGAACTTCTTTCTTAAAAAGCGTTAAAATTACAACAACAAAAGAAATGATTTACTCATGTTTTCCTTAGAACAATTGGAAAAAAAAATTAAAATTTTGATATACACGAGCGAAATCAAATCTTCTTCACGTTAAGAATTCCGTTAGTTATTAAGAGGAAAAATGAATCTGTTAATTGAAAACATTGACTGTCAGATTCAGCGTAAACATTACACAAAAATGATTATCTTATCGAAAAAAAAAAATCAATTATGAAAATGCTGAAATAACGAATCCCACTCACCAGTCACAGTAGAACTGAACGCGTTCAAAACTATCCTAAACCTAAATTAGCCATAAAATATTAGGTTGGATTGTTAAAGAAGATAAAAAATATTTTTCAGCATTGCTATCGATACCGCCAGATGAAGCCATAGTGCATCAACATAATTGAAATGGCAAAAACTGATGACATGAAGCCGTATGTGAACTGTAAAGTGAAACTTTTTGTGCATGACTTTTGTTTTGAAAATAAAAAACAACCTTGCAGTACATGGAAATGGTTGCTTTTATTGAAACTATATGGATCTGATGTATTTTAAAAAATATTCATTTCAAATCATATCTGTCCTCAAAACATGCTCTTGATAAACAAAAGTCTATGGTACTCAAATGTGCCAAAACGGTTGAAAATCTAAAATATTCACAAAATGTGCACACTCCGTTGCGCGAACAGAAAACATCAACGGAAACCACCGGCAAAGTGAGAATCTGTCGTTGATCCACTCGTTGCATAGCATAATCTCGGAATGTTAATCAACGTGTCAGGTGAATCGTTGTCATCGAATATTTACCATTCGCACATCCACCGGTATGCAGATTCAGGATGGAACTAGACCAATTTTCGCTCTAGCACAGTAGGACGACGATATGCAAACCTGGTTCAAGTGCACTAGTCAGTAGTAGCATTCACATTGGACCCATTTTTTTGGTTTTTCACCAATTAATGAGAAGTCAAATTTGCTTCTGTACCTTAAGTTTTCAAATTTTTAAAGGTTAAAATATATTTTACATTTTGTGACCAAGATCAATTTCCCAAGTCCCAGTGTGTGGGAGTAACGTGTCCCAAAATTGCGCAAAAACGTTACCCGGAAACCGGGAGACATCAATCACACCAAACCGGAATCATTTGCGGAAAAAAATGTTCACGTTACTGATGATGACGACGGTTTCGAAATTGGGTCAGGATGCTTCTTGGGTTCACAATCAGGACTCCTGAATGGAAATAACTTGGCTTCGTTGTGGTCTTCGCTCTTCGATTTGGCGATTTAAAAAAAACTGGACAATTGCATGTGGATGTTCCACATTTTTATCCAGAATAATGATTGGAAATTTCAATCAATGTTAAAGTTGTATAATAACTAAAAAATTAATTTGCAAACGAATTTTAAACCAAAAATATATAATACTTTCATTAACTTATCGACTAACTTGCAGACGATCGGTTTGAATGATTTATAAACCAATAAAAAGTGTCTCATACATTTGTATGTGCCACCAATTTAAATGTATTTATTTTTCAAAGGCTCGCATTCATTGTTAAGTTTTGATGATAATTTCATCTCACATCATTGAGAAGTGAGATAAAAAAAATTCTTACGTTGTTGATGAGATTCATAATTGATCATTGTGCTTTTGATGCATTAAAATAGTTTGAAATGTTTAACAGTACTGAATTGTATGTATGTATGTATGTTGGTAATCCACCATGGGTGCACGGATTCACCGCAGTTTCTGCCAAAGTATGTGCTCACATGCATTCTTTAGATTATTATGTTCGACAAATCTCCAATGCAGCGCGCCATCATACCCGGACCCCATGGCTTCGTATGAACTGTTATGGAGTGAATGTATTGTGTTGATGTAGGTATATTTTGGAAGAACGAATCAATCAGGTGGGCTAGTTTACTTACAGGTATTCCGGCATCCGTGTATATACCTGACCAGCTGGCAACTGATTGAACATTCCTATTATATAGTCAGTTATAGAATGAAACACATCTTACCTGCCGGCAACTTAAGGGAATCGAACCCCCAAAGTTTTTTCTTGCCGATACCGGGAATCGAACCCAGTACGCCTGGCATCCCAATACCAGACTCGCGCCAGCCTATCCGCTAGACCACATCGGCGCTTAAATGTTTAACAGTACTGAATTATGCAAAAAAAAATTTAAAAATTCAAACTCATTTTTTTTGGCTTATAAACAGTAGAGGGTGTAAGACACTGATAAACATTAAAATCAAAACAACTTAATGATTTTCTGGAAATTCGTCGATCACAACAATTTTTTATGCAATTTTTGCGTAGTAAGATTTTTAACGAGGAAAAATTATCACAAAGAGTTGGATTTTTATAAAAAAGAACGGATTGTTTTTTTTTTATAATTATGTGGTTTGCCACATCCGAATACAGTGTGTTTTTTCCAAATTTTCCCCAGAAAATTTAAATTTACAATAAAATTAAAAACATTATTTTGTTTTATAAATCATCAAAAACAGGTGAATATCAATCAATCTGACATTAAAATGTCGGAGACTTTTAATCGTTGATTGACTCAGCGAACATTGAAAAAGCTTCCTTAGTTTTTGTGTTAAAAGTAGCTATTTATACGGTTGTTTAACACACAAACATCCATTCAAAAAGCAATTTTGGTTATTTTTGGATTTCGATCGTAGTTCGGTTAGAAGTAGGATTACCGTTACATTTTTTTAAACTTATCAGAAGTCCTGATCCAGAATCAGGATAAGAACAGGAATCAGTTATCTAGGACAGAATAAAAAAAATTAGAATTGGAACCAGGTTCGGAATCCATTTTAAGTTCATCATCATTCATTCATCATTTATGATCAACATCTTGTTGAACTAAGATCAAGCAGTTTCAGGATCAAAGTGGAGTCGATCAGAACCCAAAATAAGGTCAGGATTAAGTTCAGAATAAAGAAAAATTAGTATCAAGAGTTGAGTCAGGATCAGGATGATTATCAGTTTTTGAATCATGAACAGGATCACGACCAGTATGTATATCAGGATAAGGGTAAGGATCAAAAATAACACAAGCTAACAAATATAACAGTTTTTCGAGGTGCAAAAAGTATAGAGCTAGTTATGACTAATTTTGGGGCGCTGATTCCATATATTTGGTTTTTTTTATCTATATCAGCTATTGATTTCGAAAATTTGCGCACTTTTTTGGAAAAGTTAATAATGTTCTATTTATGAAATTTTCAAAATCAAAAGTTTTTATTCATTGATCAACATTTCCGAAAACCACGAGTAATTTTGACTTCTGAAGGTTCTGAGAGTTCAGAAATTCTCTTTTTGATATTTTATTCCAAATGTACAAAAAAAAAACGAGAATTTTGTTAAAATTGAAAAAAAATGAATCTTTAATATTTTCAAAATCATTAATTTAATCGTTTTGCAGTTTTTAAATAAAACCAAACCTGCAATATTAAATACTCAATAATTTTCTGGAATAATTTGAAGAAAAGTAGAAATATTATCTTGTAAAATTTACAATAATTGTAGAAATTTAGTTTTTTCATCATCGCTGTACTCCTGAATCATGAATATCAAGATCTGAATTCTTTATTCAATGATGGATAAAAGTTTGGTTGATCGACAAAATCCGAAAAAAAATTTTGCATTCCAAACAGGCCCGTGCACAAAACCCCGGTTCTACAAATTCAAATTTAGCTAGAAATAAGGCTGGGACAAATTTCAAATTCTTCTTTTGTCACTTGGAGTTTTAACATCGCGAGGGGGAGAGATAATAAAAAAATAATGCAAAAAACTAATACAATGGAATCAATTGCACGAAACCTTTTATGCAACAAAATTGCATATTATATAATTGCACAAAACCAATAAATCAAGTTATTATTTATGGAAAAATTCAATAAAATCAAGAATACAAAAGGTTTTAAAACACCCATCTTCCACAATGTGTTTTTTTGCTTTTGTAATGTTTCGAATATTTGATAAACGCCTCGAAATTTTAGTAAAATACTTCAAACTTTATTTATTTCCCCATTCGGGTTTTTTGTCGATCAAATTTCGAAGGGGGTGGGGGCCGTTTGACAAAACAAGAAATTGATATTTGTTCTGGCTTAATAACAATACCAAAAATGTACAATAAATTCGTTAAGTCATAAAAAAAATATTTCAAATTACGTTGCTTTTTCTGAACAAGTAATTTGATTTAATATAAAGTTTCTGACAAAAGAATCAGTGCACAGAAATAGAACTCAAACAATATTACCAGATTTCAAAAGAAACTCAATCCGAAGCCTAAAATGAACTTCAGAGCAGTTCAGTAATAAACTATAATTAAAGATTAAGCAAAATGATCAAACTTGTTTTTTTAATTTTGTTTGATGAGTTTCACTGGAACATCTTGGATTTCGAAAAAACTTGCTAACCATAATTTGAAATCTTAATTCTCGAGGAAAAAATCCATTTTGAAAAAGAGAAACTATTCATAATATAGAGCTGATGATTGAATTTGATTGAATAAAATTTAAAATCCATTTTGAACAATAGAAATTATTCAAAACACAGAGCTGATGACTTAATTGAATTGAAAAAAATTAAAATTTATTTCAAGAGTGCCAGTGATGAAAGTCAGTTGATTTTTTGATTTCACAATGAAAACTTTATTTATTTTTAACTCTAGATTATCAAATCGACATTGAAGGTTTTTTTTTTTGAAAAAGTTCAGGTTGCGAAACGAGTGATTTCTTGAATGGTAAATAAGAAACTGATAGTAGTAGAAAAAAGGAATTCCATGTTTTGTTTAAACATTAAGAGAGCATTTAAAGGCGTTGAAACTAAGCCGTAAAGTTGCTACTTAAAAAAATGTTTGAGACTTTTCATAGATAAACTTATAAATTATGATCGATTCAAAAAAGATTATTTTAAAAAGTAGAGATAAGTAAAACGATTACAAGCTATCAAGTGCATGATATTTTGCTTTAAATTTCAAACTCAGAGTATTTTTTCGCCGTCAATTGAAATGTTGGGTCTTGACAGTGACAACAGGTAGAAACTGTGTATTTCAAATTAATCTTCAAAGAAGATAATGTTTTCAGAGAGCAAAAATTCAGAATTTAAAAAACGATGATAAAGTTTTTAAAATTAATTGAAAAGTTAAAATAGTTTGTCCATAAAATCCGGATAATTCATTTGAAAATTTAAAAAAACTATACCTTAAAGTTTGAAAAATTAATTTGAAAATACAAACAAAATATGAAGCTTGAAAAATAGTTTTTTTTTCATCATTTTTAGATGATAATTTTACCATTTCAACTTCTTTTCTTATTTAAAACTTATTTGATTATTATTGATTACTTAAGAATGCATCATTTTCGTGCCTGTTTAAATTTGGTAAATTTTGACGCCATTTTTTTATCAGAAGGATTTTAACACAAGGATGTCATTCATCCGTCTTTAACGCCTCGAACTCGATTTTTTCCACAGATTTTGACTATCGCCTCCTGTTTTGATGATATAGAGTTTACAAGTTTAAAAATGAATCAAAGTTGAGTAAATTCGATCATTAATTTTTGTTGAACTAACAAATCTACAATAAAGAATAATCGAACTCTGAATTTGTTTATTATACTTGATTTGATAAGAAAAAATATTCTGATCGTGATGAGGATGAATGATCAGTCAAAAATCAGAGCAAAATATTTTTAATAGATGTTTTTCTGGACCCCAACGCTTTTATTTAACCTCAAAAAAATTTTATGAAATTTTTGTGGATGTTTGAAGTAAAAACTACGATTTTTCACGAAAAAATCCGCCATTTTTTATCTGTACAATCTCCCCAAAGTAAAAAAAAAAAAAAAAACGTTGGGGTCTGGTATTATATATGTAGAAAATATGTTCCAAATTTGAAAAGAATCGGATAAGTTGTTTTCAAATGACGATGTCCACGGACTTTAAAAGTGTGCTTTCGAGAAAAACACGTTTGAAGTTTCTGCTCTTGCTTTCTTGCAGTATTAGATAGGAGGAGATAAAGGCCTATCATTTCTACAGTTTTGCTTCAATTGACTTGAAAATTTGACACAACATTCTTGAAATGTTTTACAATAAGAAAATAAAAAATAAAAAAAAATCGATTTTTTGAAAGTGTTAGACCCTACCCCACCCCCCCCCCCCTTAAATTGGATTGAAATTTTTTTGAAATCGCCGATATTCCTTTATTTTGAAGGATGAAAAAAAAGCAAACAAATAGAAATTTTTCTCACTTAATGAAAACTTCTATTTTAATTTTTTTTTGTAAAACTTTAAAGATTTGTCAAAAAACTGCAAAATTGTCTTTAATTTTGTTAACCTTAGAACAAATTCCAAATATGGTACCGAATATAATAAAAGTTAGCTCTAAAGTTCTTTACACGTCGGAAAACTGTACATTTTTTTACCTTGTGTAATTTTTCATAACCCTTATGAATGAGAGTTGTGCATTAAGAAAAACAAGAAACAAAATATAAAATTGGGGCTGGAATTGGTTTTTATTTTGAAGAATATTTTAAATTACTAGAAAATTTTAAATGAATATTTATAATATTGGTTGGCTTCATATTCTGAACTTCTTTGGATGCACTTCTTAATTCAAAAACTCATTCCAAAGACAAGAAAGGTTCTTTTTTGTGTCAAGATTTGAGTTGCAATAGGTTTGTTAAATTGCATACCAAAATATTTCAATTAAATAATTAGTATCAATGTGGAAACATCATATGGTGTCTTAAAATTAATCGTCTAAGACCTTGAGTGATTAAGTTCCAAAATCCGGCAGAGGCGAGCCTATTTTCTGACATGTTTTTTAAACATTTATTTTTCAACGCCTTTTGCGATCAAGTAATTTCTTAATACTACTGTAGATTCATTTTTTGAACTGAATATTTTACAAAAAATTCCCGACAAATAAATGTTCCAATTACTGATAAAATGTTCGAAGGTGTGCCTAAGATGCCCCTGAAAATTTTTTGTATTTTTTTTAAGTGTAATCCCGAGCCGACTTTGATGCCTAAACCGATAGCAAACTGAAACCAGTATGAGGTATCGACAGCAAACTGATAGCAAAATATTCATGATAGCAAAACTACGCATCCTCAAGCTATCATCAGGTTTTCATGTTACAGCAATATTAGACCATAATGAGGTGTTGAGAGCTAAATGATAGCATTTTTAAGTATCATTAAAGTGGCTAAATTTTTTATATAAAATAACACCAACATGAAAAGTGATCACAAAAGTACCTACATTGGCTCACTTTTTTATGGATCATCTCCGATTTACAAATTTTGTTTTTAAGAGTGATTTTACGAACACATTACGTTATGTCGTTAAAATTTTAAACGCCTTTGTAAAGACAACGTAAACGAACAAAACATATTCAACAAATTATATTAAATTTTCAAGTTCAAAATCAAAGCGTTTCGAAACGCAATGTCTATGAATAGGCATAACAACTTTTGTTCTAGTACTTCATTCGAAATATTTGCAGTCTGTTACATGCGTGGCATATCCAAAGGCGTTAAATAATTGTATTATAACAAAATTTGTTATTGAGAAAAAATAATTTATCTGATTTACTTACTTGTTTCCAAGAATTTAAGGTTATATTTTCTTTCACAGTTTCTTCGGATGAGAAAATCATTTTACAAGATTCCATTTGTTTCAAATCTAAATCGAATAAGATAAAAATGTTTTCATATGTATTATAGTATTCAATTATTTTGCTTACCTTTCAAAAAGATGTTTCTTTCAGATGCGCTTAAATTATGAATTTTGTTGTTTCTGTTTTTTTTTTGACACTTGATTTGAGAAGTACTAGCATGGACAACAGGCTGACTCTCGAATACTCAGTTTTGAGACGCCATTAAAACAGATTCACGAAATTCGCACATCTTCATCAAAGAGTAATGATCTCTTTCTCAAATTGGAGTAATGGTACTTTTCGCAAAAACTAAAGTACAACTTCTCAGAACAAATAAATATTTTCGTTTTTTGTGAAAACTTAAAACCCGGTATACCTAATAATTTTTAAAATGGTTTGATATGTATATTCTCTATCAAAAAGAAAATTATCCGAAATACTATTTTATTTATATGTATGACGTTTGCTGAGTAGAATGTACACGGGAAACGGATAATCTTCTAATTTGACGATGTAATGGCTTAACATATAAAATTCCTATAAAAAGAAATTTGTGATCAAACAGTCAAATACAATTTCAAAATGTTGTATTTGTTGTGATCATATCAGTCAAAGTGATTAATTTTATTTTCATGGAATGAAACATTTTTTTGAGGTCTCTTTAACTTAATATTGAGTATAATTTTGTAACCGTGTATCAAATGCAGAGAAAACAAAAAAACAAAAACATTGTTGTTTTGAAACGCCATCAGCGGGTGAAGATAGTGAGTATTTTTCCGATTTTTTCCTCGATAACGCTTCTTCTTTTTAAGTGTCGTCTCGAAACCAACTGATTCTTATCCAATTCAATTTCAGTGGAATCCGCAGGCAAGAAAGCACCATCAACTCGTTGCCAAGGACGTGAAAAAAGAAGCTCACACCTATGTTAACGGAGCCTTGCAGTTCAAATTCAATTCCGAGTCAGCCGTCGAGTCGATTTCCATCTGCTCCGGAGGTATTAATGAAAAGGGTAGGATTTTTTTTAAGAGTTGTTATAGTTTTCAGTAAAGTTTTTTTTTAAGTCCACCCACGCAATTGAAATTGAGAAAAAAATCTTCGACAACGCTACTACTCAAACGGATCTCAAAACGCTTAGCAGCAAACTGAAGCCAAACTGGATTCTTACGAACGATTCACACGAGTACCGTGCGTACCTGACCATTTCATTGTTCTACAAGTTCATCCTGAACATCGTTCCGGATCGCAAGGCTGCGATCAAGTCCGAGTGCAAATCCGGAGATCAAAACCTGGATCGTCCAGTATCAACCGCATCACAGCGGTTCGATTGACTAACATTTTCAAGTCGATTGGCCCCTGAGGCTTTGGGAAAAGCAAAATACACCAACGATCTTCAGGCCTTACTCGATAAGCTGCTCGTGGCCTTTGTTCCGGAAGACCAGATATTACAATCGATGCATTAGAAGGTTTGGTAATGATAAAAATACCATAAAGAATAATGGTAACTTTTTTTTTTCTTTTACAATGTTCAGACGCTCAATGAAACGGCAGACGTTTGGCGTTCACATGCTGGTGGTGAAGTTATGCTAATTACGAACGAGGCAATCACCTAAAGCACTGCGGTGTATCAAGACAAATGTAAGTAACGTTAGTAATTAAGGATGCTCTTAAAAGATTTTCTCCAGCAACATCCGAATTTGGGAAAAATGACATAATGTTAACTGTCAAGGCGGATGTGAATCGCCCTATTCTAAATCATAACGGTATTTTACAAAAAAAAATAACCAATAACCGAGAAGATATTTCGATTGATAAAATAACGCATTTTGCACTTAAACTTTTAACAACAACGTTAACGTTTTCGTTATGGAAACAAATTTGGTATTTCACAACAAATTGCTATGTTTTAATTTGCTATCACGCCTTGAAAGTCAAATTTGCTTGACATAAGGCGGTACACAGCAAAAGTTATCATACATGGTTAGCAAAGTGATGCAAAATTTTGCTTTTTTGAAGACCCAAACGATACCCCGTTTTTTTGTAATTTTTGAGAGTATAATGGGGCCAAATTTTGCTTTCATTGAAAGTTATGTGATGCCTTATATAAGCATCGTTGTGCTCTCCAAGCTCTCAAAAAATGAGGTGTGGTTGTGGTCTCAATTTAAGCAAAATTTGGTATCACTTTGCTAACCAAGTATGGAAATCTTTGCTCTCATTTTTGCTGTGTAC
The DNA here is from genome assembly GCF_029784155.1 of Uranotaenia lowii. Classification (NCBI taxonomy): domain Eukaryota; kingdom Metazoa; phylum Arthropoda; class Insecta; order Diptera; family Culicidae; genus Uranotaenia; species Uranotaenia lowii. The sequence goes on along the minus strand of NC_073692.1, from coordinate 178,173,662 downwards.
CACCTTATGTCAAGCAAAATGAGAGCAAATTCGGCCCTCAGGGCGTGATAGCTAAATTTGCTATAATTTTGCCATAAAAGTCTGCTCGGGAACCTGGAAGCCAAGATTCCAAACAAGGTATAAGTTGTTTAGTTGATTCAATTTGAAAATTGTGACTATTTTTAAAAAGTACAGGAGCTTTATTGGAGTGACAGTAACATCTTTTTCAACTAAATATTAAAAACAATCAAATCAAATTGATTGTTTTGGAGGCGGATGAAACAGCTGTTGAACCGAAAAGATTGTGATTCCCACAATAATTCAGAAAGTAATCAATTTTCTAATCACCTTGAGTTAAAATCCATTTACTCAAGATGTCTTAGTAAGATATCATTCCAAGCAAATATTATACTTCGTCATGAGAAACCGCACAAGGCGTGACTTTGCAATTGCGTTCCGCTAAAATGTTGAACGTTCTTACCCTTACTCATTCCAGGAATCAAAAGACACGCATTCAACAGAACAGTACTTTAAAAGTCCCAAATGATCATCATTTTCGGCGCTATCTCATCCATGAAAGAATTCAACAATTTGTCCCGGAATGAGGAGCCGGAATTATGTGGCTTAACTGAATGAGAAACAGAAAAAAAGAGTTGGACAGTCGTTTTCTGGAGATGATTAAAACAACGGCAACAAAATTATATGTCACATTTGCTCAATTCTCCATGCAAAAAATCGCAAAAGGGTTCAACGAATGAATGCAATGGGATGGGATGGGATGGGATCGGATGTGATGTGTGAATTCACACGTGCCGGAGAGGATAAATCCAGCTTAATGTTAGCGACACACATCAACAGGCATCACACCAGTCGAGGCGGACCGAATGTCACGTACATGCTGTTTGCGCGCCATTTTGTTGTTTCAAATTGAATTATCAACCGGGCGAGAGCAAAAAAAAACGTGAAACAGGAAATTAACGGACACAAAAAGTTATCATCAAATGTGATAAATTACTGGTTTGAAGTTTCCTGTTTCAGCCAGAATATTGAAAAAAGTCCCAACAAAATATTTTTTTCGGCAAAATTTTATTGTTCTGCTAGATAATTAATTAAGTATACGAATTTCGCCTTTTAAAATTATAACCATGAATGAATATTTACCTTCACCCACCAAAGGCACACTTGAATACAAATTATCAAATTCAATGTGTCATATTGTTGTTGCCGTTTTCAATTTGAACCTTGTTCAAACAAAATTCCACAAATGCATTCGAAAACTCATTAGCAGCGCACTTGGTGGTGCATTTTATTTGTCCATTTGCTCGCAAACCATGTGAAAGCCGCCTGCCGAACAAATATCTAAAAGCGGTAAACAGAGCTCTAAACTTCGATTCAACGCCTAGGTTAGTTGGTTCTGGCTGTGGGTACACGGAGAAAAAAGACGATTGTTGTTCTAATAATTTTAGCTGGTAACACCAATCATCGAAGTGGAGTTTTTTCGCATCCAACTATCAATATAATAGATTCAAATACAAACTGCTGAATGACCTTAAGCAATCAACTATGAATTTAATAGGTGATAATAGATTCAACAACAATTGTATAATCGATTCAACTGTAAATAAGGCTATGATCATTTAGAATCCGGGCTGTTACAAACGTGTTTTTTTTAACTATTCATTTGATCGCAAAACTTTCTATGAAGGAAATGAAGGTGTTAATATGATATTTAATGTAAAAATATAAAAAAGGTAATTTATTGTTGATTTCAAGAAATACTCTGACTTTATTATAAAATCCTTTTTTATCTTTGCACACTTTTTTTAGTTCAGTATTTATCTATTATTTTTTCCACCGAAGCAAAACCTTTGCAAAATCATGATATGTTACACAAATTCACATCGAAAAACTAATTGGAATCTGGTTCGAACCTTTTCATAAAAAGGCATCTCAAAAAATTTGACCTCTCAAATTCGGTTTTCACATAAATTTCTTCGTCCATCAGAACACATTTGTCACATTGCGTAAAAACCGGTTGCACAAATTGCGATCTAAGAAACTGCTTATTATTAGTATTTTACTGGGTATCTATTTGTCAGGAAACACTTTTTACCTGCCGGAAACGGGTTTACTGCAAAGTTAAGGGGTCTACTTTCAGATATTCTCAATAACCATAGTCTTTTGACCCATATTTGAGATCAAGGATCCCACTCCGATGCTTAGTTTGAACTTCGTGAGCATCCTAGAGTGGATACTTATGCTTCTTAACTATGAGAGCATAAAAAAAATTCAGAAAAAAATTCAACAATTCATGAGCTTTCAAGTCGACAATGAAGAATTTTCGAGGCGATTGTGCAAAATTATTTTTATCATGTCTTTTTGCATCGTAAATATCTCAAAAAACACGTTATCTTAAAAATCTTTAAAAAAAAATAGGCAAGATAGTCCTTTTCATTACCATCACAACGATATTGAAATTTTGCATATCTAAGCTCCAGTAACGTAGCCATCACCGAAATAAAGTGTCCGGATACTAAATGGTCATAGCTTTATAGATATGATACATTAAACTTAAATGAAATAATGGAATCATCTGAAAATATGCTTGATTCAACTATATATGTATGCTTGATTTAAGGCATTCATATATGCCTTAAAGATAGGTTCAACTATACATTTCTGATTGATCTCGCTTTAAACTATAAATATGATAGATTCAACTGTTTTGGTATAATTGATTGAACTGTTAATATAACAGATTCATATGATAGCTTGTTGGAAAAACTTGTGACAAAATGACTGCTAAGAAAACATTAAAGGGGGGGGGGGGGGGTAGGGTCTAACGGGTATAAAAAACACCATTTTCACGATTTTTTTCTAGAGCTATCGTTCAAACAAATGTATTCAAATTTTTTGCATTATACAAAGCATTGTTAAAAGAACATTTAGTATTTTTTTCGTAGAAAAATATTGAATAATGAGCCGGTGACGGAGCATTTTCGAAGATGCCTTTTAGAAAACAGGATTTGCGGTGGACACTGTATCTCAGCACAGAATCATCTGAAGTCTAAAAATCAGAGCAAAATATTTTTAATAGATGTTTTTCTGGACCCCAACGATTTTATTTAATTTAAAAATATTTTTATGAAACTTTTGTGGCTGTTTGAAGTAAAAACTACAATTTTTCACGAAAAAATCCGCCATTTTTCACCTCTAAAATATCTTCAAAGTAATAAAATCAAAAAAGAAAAACGTTGGGGTCTGGTATTTTATATGTAGAAAATATGTTCCAAATTTGAAAAGACTCGGATAAGTAGTTTTCAAATGACGATGTCCACGGACTTTAAAAATGTGCTTTCGAGAAAAACGCATTTGAAGTTTCTGCTCTTGCTTTCTTGCAGTATTAGATAGGAGGAGATAAAGGCCTATAACTTCTACAGTTTTGCTTCAATTGACTTGAAAATTTGACACAACATTCTTGAAATGTTTTACAATAAGAAGATAAAAAAATAAAAAAAATCGATTTTTTGAAAGTGTTAGACCCTACCCCCCCTTAATAAAATATTATTCTTTGTTACAATTATTTTTTTGTGCTTTCAAATCTTCACAAATAAACAAAATATGCATGAAACAAAAATGAAAACATAAATTAATGTTGGAAAACTACGGAAAAAAACTTTTGTTAATATAGAGTTGATCACATACAATTATATTATAGGAGTATAATTGATTCATTGAACGTCCAACACAGATCATTATATTACACTTGAATTGGATTTACAAATTAATCAATCATTCAAATGAAGTTGAACACATCATATTAATAGTTTGATTTATAAAACCAATCATACAAATAAAGTTGAATATTTCATTAATTTAGTTGATCGAAAATCATCATTGAATATAGACGGAAAATATATCAAAAAATACTTATTGATAGACTACAATCTCTATTTATCCAGTAGGTTCATTGCCCAAGTAACACAGATTATGCCAACTAGCATTAGGAAGTTTTATTATGGTTTAATTATGGCAGCTCGTTTTATGACGGTTTTATTATGGTCATGCAGAATGCTTATAATTTTTTTTCGACCATATGTTTTTAGATGGTTTTAAAAACGCTGATAAAACTTTTATTAAACATGCTGTTTTAGTTATTTTGAAAGAGTTGTGAATGCTTTTTTTAAACTATAATAAAACACAAACCTAGAAGTTTGCTCCAAGCTTTCTTTTGCATGTTCTATAATAGCACTCAGTGCATGATTATTAAACCGCCATAAAACTTAGTGACAGTTCTCGATCAAGATGTCAAAACAGGACACGCTCAGATTAGATAGCACATATTTGAATTGGAACTCCCATTTTTACACATTTTTTGGTAAGTTATGCGTGTTGGTTTTGAGTTAAAATTAAAAAAAATACATCTTTGAAAACTTGAAATCACCGAAAGTTGTATGAATATCTTTACAATATGAGTATTGAGTGAAAGGGCCCAAATAGTAGGAAAAAAATTGTTGCTTGACGCAATCATTAATTCAAGATGGCGGTTTCCGCTTTTATTTTCAAAGCTGTAAATTAATGAAAATATCGTGAAACCTTCACAATATGGTTATTAGGTGAAAGTAATAAACGAGTAGAAGTCAAATTTCGTTGCCCGTCGCCATCTTAAATCCAAGATGGCGGCTACCACTCAACTTGAAAATACTGTAAATGACTGAAAATCGCATAAAACCTATATTATAGGGGTATAAGTTGAAAGAAATCAACCGGTAGAAGTTGAATTTCGCTATCTGACGCCATATTGAAATCCAAGATGGTGGCTTCCGCTAAACTTTAAAATGTAGTAAATTACTTAAAACGACATGAAACCCAGGTGGTAGTGGGTGGAAGGGCTTAACGAGTAGAAGTCGAATATTGCTATCTTACGCCATCTTGAAATCCAAGATGGCAGCTTTCTATAAACTTTAAAAATGCTCTAAATCATTGAATATCGCATGAAACCTCCAAAATATGGGTGTTTGTCAATTGAGATAAGCTACAAAAAGTTTATTTTTGCATTCTGTCGCTATCTTGAAATCCAAGATGGTGGCTTCAGCTGAACTTAAAAATACTGTAAATGAATGAAAATAGCATGAAACTCCCAAATATACTGTATTGGGTGCTAAGGCTAAATGATAGAAGTCAAATATCTCTTTTCGCGTTTCTCTGAAAATCTATAAGTGACTGATAATCCCACAAAAACCACCACAATACAGACCCCATTCGTTTTTGGCAACATTCGATTTTGGCAACATCGAATTTGGCACATGTGCCTAAATCAGACGGTAAACAGAAACAACATAACCTTATAGTTTTCGCTAGAATAAGACCAATACAATTTAAACATAATAGCATGATAGGAATAATAGAATTACATAAATGGCAAAAAAATCAAAAACTATAAACAAAACAAGAAAAGTGCTAAATGCATTAGAAACATAATGAAAAAATAATAAAAGTGATTTAAAATTATCTAAATTGTCTTAAAATAGTAGTTTTAATGTAGTATTACGTGAAAAAAGTTGTGTTCAAGCGATTTTCATTGATTAACAATATTTCAAATTCAGTGGAAGCTGCCATCTTGGATTTCAAGATGGCGTCGGAAAGAAAAAAATCGACTTCTAGTTTAGCCCTTTCACCCAATACCCGTATAGTGGTGGTTTAATGCGACTTTTTGTCAGCATTAAGCATTAAAAGTTGAGCGGATGCCGCCATCTTGGATTTCATGATGGCTACTGATAGCGAAATTCAACTTCTACTCGTTTAGCGCTTTCAGACGATACCCATTTTGTTGGGGTTTCATGCGATTTCAAGTCATTTACACCATTTTAAAGTTCAGCGGAAGCCGCCATCTTGGATTTCAAGATGGCGTCAGACACCGAAATTTGACTTCAACTCATGATTTATTCCACGGGTCATTCAAAACCAATCCCTTTTCATTCAAAAAGTCTGTCCTCATTTACTGTACTAATGATTAACAACTCAGAAATGAGGAACTCAACCTTAGCGTGTAATTGGTTGGCTTGCGAGAGAAACGTCAAATCGTAGCTTTTTTTGGGGTCATCATTAAACCATAATAAAACTATGAATTGACTCACGCCATGTTGGTTGCAAAATCGAAGGGCACAAAATGACGCCATGTTGATGGATTCACAATGCAAGCATTGGAAAATATTTTTTCAGGCCTTTTTCCATCAATTCCATCATGATTGACCATCAGATTTAACGAGGCGCATTTATTTTTATAATAGCTTTTTAAAAGCTTTGGTTACCAATATTGATGACCAACAATAATATGTCTTGATGACGTTTCTAGGGTAGGGCCAAATAGCCTGATTTTGGCTTTATTAGAGTCCAGGTGATGTTATAGAATGCGCTTTAGCTTTTTATGAAGATTAATGCGATAGTCCAAACGATATTTTGCCGACCATAATAAAGCTAAAATTGTTACTTGGGTGGGGTGGAATAATAAAACGAAGTTATTGAAAAAAATTGATTTAATTTTTTTCCTGGAAATAGTAATTGTAGATGTTAAAAGCTATAAAGAAACAATGTATGTATTTTATTGGTATTATTGACCAAATCATTGAATAGGATTTAAAAATGTTTCCATAATTTTGATCCAAAAAGTTGATGAAAAAAAATATTTTTAACTTTTTCTTGTTTTCAGCTGAATGAATTGTTTCTTCGAAAGTTGTAGCATAATTAGCTGACTAAATATAATGTTTATATGAGCTCGTGTCTATTTTTCTCATTATTATATTTTAACTTCGAGTTTTAATAAAAATCGTTTTTTCCTTTTCATCTCTTTTCAGGTAAAAAATCTCCATACTTTTCAAAATCGTAAGTATAACTTTTCACATGGCTATAGTAAAGAGGGGTGAGAGGCTGGTTCGGGGTTGAGTGTTCTTTTCTGAACTTAAAATTTTAAAATCCTTTTTAGATATTTAAGAACTGTACTCAAAACTCATTCTTCAAATTCTATTGTGAACAAATTTGGATTGCGCAAATGGAATTTTCTGAAATTGGTGTGTTGCTAACGTATGTAGGATAACATGACAATCTGTTAGCTTCAAGTTTTCGCGGCTCGGATAAGTGCGGTTTAATATCTAACTAGTTTAGGATGTAATCTTTCCGAATGTTCTGGTTCTAAATTTGTTTATATACTTGAAATTCGTTGCCTGTGATCGGATTTTGGATCCTGTTCCCAGTTTATAATGCTTGATTTTGAATTCGGATCATCATTGGGACCAAATCTTGATACGAATCTAGATTTCGCATTTCAATTAAAATTAAGACAAACGAGATATGAAAAGAACATATTTAAAATTACAAACCATTTTTTATAATTTCAATTTTGAGTTTCCCAAATTCTAATGCAGATTATAAACTTGAAAAAACTCCAAATTGGTGATTCCAATTGGAAATACCAAAAACAGTTTCATCATTCGGGATTTGCATTCAAATTCACTGGTTAAAAAACGAATTAATAATTGACAAAATAATTCAAATTGATAACTAAAAATTTTAAATTGAAATAATAAACTTCTAGTTAACGATTCTTGTGCAAAATTCGTCATTTGAATTATAAATTTTAGGATTTTTTTTTTATCTGGAATTAAGATTCAGAGATCGATTTCAATCCAGGGACTCAAAATTTTGATTCAGATTCTAAATGCAAAATACATATTCGGAATTAGAATTTAAAAATCAAATTTAGATTTAGTAGGAAGTTTAAATGAAAAAAATGATTATTCGTTTTTCCATTGTATATTCAATAAGAGTCAGTTTGAAACACTTTTCACAAATTTAGATAATAAAATCTAAATTGAGTTTGAATATTGCGTTCTTTGATAAATCTAGGATTAAATCAAAATTATTAAATTTTAACTCATCACTCATCAGCTTTTTAAAAATTAATCATTTAATAGATTTCTGCTCACTTTTGACAGAATTGTAAAAGAAGCAAATTGTTCCAAAGGCTGCAAATAATTTTAACTTATGTTAAAAAGGCTATGGAAAATTTCTTTATGTTTACTTTTCCTACTTTCTGTAAAACGCGGGCTTTTTAACGATTTAAAAAAAAACAAATTATAAAGCCAAAAAAATTACTTTGTAAAGCAAAAATCGAATAAATTTGCAGGGTTAAACAAATTCGATAAATGAAACTTAACATTTTTAAGTATTGTCAGAACTTCTTGTTATAATAAACATACAAGATGAAAAAAAAATGTAAATTATATTTTTTCAGATTTGTATCTTTTTATACATTTTTATAGATGTGTATCTTCCTACTGTACCTATGGCCAAAATATTTCATATTTTTCCTTGATTGTATGAAGTATAATAAACAAATTCAGACTCAGTTTTTCTCTATAATGTAGGTTTGTAAATTCCACAGTTATCAATGATTGTAATTATTCAAATTTGATTCATTCCAAAAAACATATTATCAGAACAAGAAGTGATAGACAAACCCTGATAAAAATAAAATTTGAGTACAATTTTTTCCAATTAAATAATTAAAACATAGTCACGAATAATTTTGCTCCCTTGAATTATCATTTAATTTCTATAAATAAGTTTTAAAATGGAAAAATGTTTTTATTGGAAGGAATTCCTTCGATAATGTAAACAAAACTAGTTCTTCAAATAAATAAAATGATTTTTAGAGTTAAAAGTCATAATAAGTTAATCGAGTTGAAAAAAAATTTCAGTGAGTTTGTCTATGTTATTCAATAATGTTTTTTTTTCTTAGTTTTAAAAATAGAGTTTCCTTTGAAGCCAATAGATCAAAATTAAAAATGAATAAACATTGCTTTTCTGTTTTTTAATTAACGGTGACAAAAGATTCTGAGCTATCAAACTATGAAACATGAGCTTTTAAATTTTGTAAGTTTGACCTATTTTATTTTCATTTGAATCATCTTTTCCGATGATCTTTGTTTTTCAATTGATTTATGAAAAGTTTAAAAAAAATTCGATGAATTATCTTTCAAGTTCAATTTTAAAACGCAATTTGAACTTAACATGTGTTTGCTTTGTACACTGAATATTTACATACAAAATTTATAAAATTCTTCATTTTGATTTTTATTTTAATCAGTTTCTTGTTTGAAAAATCTTAAGTTTAATTTTTTTTCTCAATCCAAAATTCACATTTTAAATTGTGATTTTATTTTCAAATTCAAGATAATTCCGCAGAATTTTTCTATCGACCATTCGGGATTCATTCTAATTTTTTATTCGTTTTCGTTTTCTTGTGTTTCGTGGATATTGGTTTAAAATTAATTAACTAGACTGCTTAAAATTTATTTTCAAAGACAATTTCTGGTTAAAAGGATCATGTCTTTGAATAATTTTTTTAATCGGCTTAACGGAAATAACATTTATTTGAAATTTTGAATCTGATTTATTTGGAATCATATCTGTAAAATTTAGCTTTATTTATAGTTTGTGAGATGGTCATGGGTAGAAAAATGATTTTGAATATCAATTTTCTTATTTATTCTGGAATTGTAATTTTTTCTAGCTAAATTTGAAGACGAGTCCTTCACACAGGCCTACCTGGAGTTAAGAATTTGAAATTTGTAGAAGATAGTAAAATCCAAAATATAGTATCTGATTTTGGATTTCAACCTTCATTTTCGATTAAAGGTTTTAAATTTCAAAATGAAATTTCAAATTTAAGTTTCTGTATTGTGAATTCTGATAAGAGAATTTGGACTTATAATTCAAAACTTAAAGTTTAAAAGTTTCAAAATTTTAAAGTTCAATATCAAGACTAGACGCAAAAATTTTTGATTTTGAGAAATGATTTTTTATTTTCAATCTAGTATTTCACTAGGATTACTTTTTTTTTTTCTTTTTGATAGGAGTTTAATCACTAGGATTACGATCTTGGATATGTAATTACAGATCTCATGTCTCTAAAAGAAGTTAATTAGTTGAAATTTTTAGTTTTAAAAAAAAAATTGGAAAAATTTTCTTGATTAAAGATTTAAAAAAACGACTGATTTCGCATTTTACACTAAGGGATTTCAAATACCATTGAGCAGGTTTCTTAAAATTTTACAGTTAATCCTTTACCAAAAACATTTTCATATCCAGTTCAAAATAATTTTGTTTATCCGAAAAAAGACAGTAAATTTTGAGACTTCATGTAATTACATGGTGTAAATATTAAAAGATAAAATTTTAAGCTGGATGTCAAAATTGAGAAGCAATTTATATTCCATAAATAGTTCTCTATATAGATACACTAGGTTAGAATATTTGGAACCAAAACTGCTTTGTTGGCAAAATCATTAAACATTTATCAAAAGAATGAAAATTCAAAGAAGTTTTTCCACGAATCTTGGAGTTATGTTTATTTACAGTAAAATGCAGTCCTTCAAACGCCAAATTATTGTATATGTTCAAACTTTGACAATCGCTATATTTTTTGACTAGTTACAGCTTTCTAAATGTTAAGCCTTAAAATATTTATGAAAAAAGGAGGAAAGTAAAACAGGGACGAATAACCTTAAAGGTTAAAGTCCCGTAACAAACAAGCAACAACAACAAGAGGAAAGTAAATAAATACCGTAGATGAAATGAGGCCCTTAGAACCAAAAGGGGGTAAAAGAGATAACAAGGTCGATTTTGAGTTTACAATGCCAAATTATTCTTCATATTCAAAACTTTGTTTGGGAGATGTCAAGATTTTTTTTACATACTTTCAAAAGTATGTTTTCTCGAAATTAGCTGTCATGCACTTTAAATTTAAAATTAAAAAGAGAAACGCTTAAGTCAACTTTTGTCGTAGTTTTGCTCTTTTTTAGTTTGTATTTCATGTAAGAGGATTCAATATTAGGAATTCTGTATTCGTTGGAAGCCTATATGTGATGAAAAAAATTATAATGTTTTCGTCACGATTTTTGGTTTAAAAATTCCGTGGTTTTGACAAATTTCGTCAGGCTTTTGAATTGAAAATTTTGAATTCAGATGCCCAGATTTGGCCAGATTTTAAAGTGAATCCAGATACGTCCGGGAAAAATTCCTGGAAAACGAAGTTACACATCCTTTCTGTGGCCCTTTGTTCATTGTCAGACCATCGATAAATTGCACAAATTGCCGTGTCGGTGCAACAATATTAGAAACTAACACCGACTGATAAGCTTTACCGGTGGATTAAAATGGCCAGCGTTGGCAATGAGATGGTACCAAACAAAACACCTCATCTCTTCCTCCTCTATCTCCAATATTTAGCCAGCATAAAATCGTTGCAACAAGCTTTCCCCTCTAATCCCAAAAGGGCTTTGCCCCCCTCCCCAATCTTTTTACACGTTCAAGCACATTTCCATATACCTAGTAAGTTAGCTTCGAAACGCTACGATACTACACGGATTTGTGATTGCCCGTTCGAGTTGAGAATATTGCATGCATATCGGACATGTGCCGGATTAGTGCTTAGTGTACAGACAGTGCATACTTGGGATATTCTGGGAAAAACTCGGAACAGGAAATGCTTTAGTTGAAATTCGATTGCCCACGCCAGCTGGAAGCAATAGTAGGTGTGGCGAGATTGATCCCTGGGGGAGATGGGCATCCGGAAATCCGATAACCGGATAGACGCTCACTCGCTAGTTTTGAATAAGTAATAATGCAAGGCTCGCAAGGGAAAGCGACATCAACTTGATATGATTACGATCAGGATTCAATCGAATGTTCCTATATGTTCTGTGCTATATTGGAATCTTTGCTACATTGACCGGGTCTAACTAAACTGCTTCTCTTGTTTATTTGAGTGTAGGGATTATTAAGCTTAGATTACAGGGCTATCCACAGTGAGTGAATTTTATATAAACTATTGAAAGTAGGGTGTCCTTTTCCCGACCATTTTAGCGTTCCCGGGAATCGGAAAATCTGACGATCCTTTTCCCGGAAATTCTTGGGATCCCAGAAAAAATGAAAATGAAGATTTTGACGCACTACTGCATACAAAACCTTATCTATGCGGTATTTTTAAAATATTGGGTTGTAGTATTGCAAAGCATTTTATCAGATCTTGAATATTTTCAGATGAAAATTATTTTGTTTCAAAATATATCATTTCTGTGTCGATGGTTTTGCTACTGTCAACAGTTTTCAAAACGGAAGTTCTTAATGATAAGTGTTGCAAAATAGAACATTCTAAGAGCAAGTTCACTGGTGTTGGAAAAAAGTGGTAGAAATTTTAACATTTTGAAATTTTTACCATGCAAAAATGTTTTCGAGATCTTTGGGCGTTGTATTTTTTTACAACAAAAAACAATCTAAAACTTTTTCCCAACACCAGTGAACTTGCCCTAAGCGTTTTTTATTAGAGTTGTTTTTGTTTGGAACGGGTTTGCAACGAAAAATTTTTTGTTTATAAAAATCAATGTTTTTTTTTTGTAAACATGTGTGCATTAACAAGTCTTTGAAAAAAAAAATAAGTCGAAGTCAAATGTCAAAAAAAAACAATCAGTTTCCTTGTTTAAACTGATTCATCTTTCCGATTTATATTGTGTATTTTTTTAGTAAGTTGGCAAATTTATTGGCTTCGGTAGTTGCCGAGATATTTTAGCGTTTCTCGTGATTCAGGAATTTCCGAATGTTTTTTTCTATTTCCGGGAATTCCTGATCAGGAATTGCTATTGCTAATAACGAGAGTTTGTCTCTCATACGCACCCGTATATCTGCTAGAACAAGAGGCATATCTAGGATGCCACAATATCTACTTTTTCAAATTTGATATTTCCTTATGTTATTTCTTTATTTTGTTATTATTTTTGCATTATCATCGAAGGCCATGGGCTAAAACCCGACTTACAGTTGATCGCCAAGGGCTGAAATCCGGATGAAGTCGATTACCATGCCGAACCCGCCTATTCAATTTGATATATTGCCATGGGCTAAACCTGGCTATATGTTTTATTTAGTTTTATATTAATTTATTATTAAGCATTAATTATGACCTTTTGGCTATCACACCGCATTAACGCTTCTAGGGAATTAATAAATCTCGCTTGCCCTCTTCGGAGCATTTTTTGGAAAAACGAACACACATATATGTAGGATCTCAGTGAAACTTCATGTTTCTTTGAAGAGATCTAAATTCTTCTTAAGACTAAAGCGTACATCTTTCAAGGGTTTAATGGCTAGCATCGTACTAATGGTAACACCACCAGCCCACAGAAAGGGTACTATGTATGCCGCGACCGAGACTCGATCTCATGACCTCTGGTTTAGGAGACTTCAACACTATCCTCCAGACCACGGTCGGTGGCAATTATTACACATCTCTGTCCACTATTGGGACTTTACAAAAACCCCTACCTATGGGCATATTTAATGAAACTTGAAAAAGAAATTTAGTTTGATTTTTTAAATAAACGATTTCACCGATTTACCCCCTTTTTCCCTTGACCAAATTATGACCGTATCACTCTTTAGTCTCCAATTTTCGTTTAATCATTTGAAACAGGACTGCTTTGTATGTTCATAATCGAATAATTTTTTTTTCCGCCAAAAGAAAACTTATAGGTTTCAGGTTGCTATGAAAGTCAGTAAACAAAACTTTCAGACTGGTCCGCATCACAGTCAAATGAAAGAAAAAAAAATTCGATTGAAAATGATTGCTTTCATTTTCGTGCCTTGTTGAAGATCATCAAATCAGTAGAAACATTTAAATTATTAGATCGTTTTTTACAGAATCAAGCTGTCAAAACTATTTTTGAGGTTTTTGTTGCTTGTAAAATCGATTCCTCTAACTTGAATCAAAAATAAAATAAATAAAATGAATTTCAAGTTTGTTAGCTTAGTTCCTCTCTGAAATAGTTTTTAATCCAAAAAAAAAAAACACACAAAAATAACAATTTTCATTTTTGTTTGAAATTGAATGTCGTGATTTTCATTTGAAAATCATCAGGTGCACTTTGAAAATCATTAATGTCATCATCATTTGAAACACCGTCGAATTTCAACTGAAAATATCACAAACAAACTTTCTGTAGTAAGCCATTGCCTTTCGTTTGACAAACTTTTGTGTTGTGAGTGTTAAAATTGGAGACGCTGCCTATGGGCTGGAACTTAACGACAACTTCTGCCCTTATGGGACTTCCTCTGCCCATTGTTGGGACTATTTCGACAAGCCACAGGCATATTTCTCACTTTTATTACAATTTTTGGTACTATTAAACTTATGTTTTTATGAAATGACTAGCTGACCCGGTAAACTTCGTTTTACCTTCTTAAGTATAAATCGTAATAAATGATTAATTTTATCTACACGTCCTTAACTGCATCGTTCTCGCGAATAGAATCTTATGAAAATCGTAACAAATAAAGTTGAATTTGTATTGGGAAAACCTTTCATAAAAAGTGAGATCCTTGAAATTATTATACAAACCATATCTGACCCAAAAACCCCTCGGATACCAAATTTCACTTCATTCCGACCGACCATTCATACGTGATGTTGTTACAAAGAAAATGCCTCCACTTTTATATATAAGATGTGAAGAGATAATTTTGTATGGGGACCCCCCTTTCATCAAAAGTGAGATTCTCGAAACTATTATACAAACCATCTCTGACCCAAAAAACCCTCGGATACCAAATTTAACCTCATTCCGACCGACCATTCATACGTGATGTTGTTACAAAGAAAATGCCTCCATTTTTATATATAAGATTCTCTCCCCTCCTCTCACCTTTAGTTCAAAAATGGGGGGGGGGGGGGGGGGGTTATGGAGAAAGCGTTATTTATTACAATAAATCATATTTTACTGTCAAAACATGGCTGCCTGACTCGTTTAAGCAAAATCGCTTGGCAATTGTTTAAGTTATGTTATAACTCACGTTGATTTTGTATGGGAGCCTCTGGTTTTAAAGGTAGGATGTGTTATTTAGTAAAATAGATTGTTTTTCCACATCAAAACATGCATGTGTACACAATTTCATGAATATCCCATGTGAATTGTATGGGTTGCATATATTTTTTCACAGCCCCACGTTTTAAAAGCGAGCAATTGCAGTCTGCATAATGAATCAACTTCTTGTGTCTTTTCGATCTCGTGAACCAATTTTTATGAAAATCGCATTTTAATTGTTCAAGTTATGTCCCGTTTCAATTTGATTTTGTATGGGAGCCCCCCTTCTATAAATAGTGAGATTCTTGAAACTATTATACAAACCATCTCTGGCCCCAAAAACCCTCGGATACCAAGTTTCACTTCATTCCGACCGCCCGTTCATACGTGATGTTATCATAAAGATAGCGCCTCCATTTTTATATATAAGATTGTATAAGACAATGTTCCGAAAATCAATAATTTTCGATCAGCCATGCTTTACTGCATTCAGAGCCAAAAAATCGAAGCAGTCAATTTTTTCTCTGCAACAAAATCATATAAACAATCATGCATGACAACGACGCTGCTGTATTTGATACATTCCCGCAAAACATGATGTGGTAAAGAAGGACGCAGACTATCAGCAACGAACGCCTCGATGGTGATTGCCTTCCTTGATGGTTTTTAACCTTGTAGGATCACAACTGATATGTATCAGTTCTGAGAGATGTGTAGAGGTTACACTATGATTTTTAGTTTTTCGCTTTGCGTAGAAGAACAAAATCATTACTAAATAATCGCAATGAACTGTCCTGCATGTGCTACGGCTTTTTTCAACATGTGGTCCTGGTATTTCTTCAGATTTTCCTTCTGAGAGATTCATGATCGTCTATCATTATCAACAATGATTGAAGTACAGGTGTTAGCGATTGATAGTGAGAGCGACGTTCAAAATGTATCATCAAGTATGTCGATCACTGTTGATTAGCCACGTGACGAAAAGCAACGTTAGCCCCCGATGGGGCATGGTATATTTTTGTGTATCAAGTTAGTGTTGATGTTCGACAAATATTTAACGGATACGTTCACCACGTGCCTATCAAAGCACTCGAAGGGAAAAGTATTCTAGCTTGAAACGAATCCTGATTGCTTTTCTTGAGCGATTCTCCGAACATTGGTATAAGATATGATAGTATAAAATAAAATAAATTTTAAAGGTTCACATTTAGAATGGAATAAATTAAACAATCATTTTTAAGAACAGTACAGTACCATTAAAGATCTCTAAGGATCAAGATAGTGAGCAATGTTTATGGTACTGCTGACCTGCAGTATGGAATCTAAGCTTTTCAGCTTTCTTCTCAAACATTCAGCTTTGCATTCGATTTTCGAGTAAAAGCACATCATCGCACTAAAACTTTGGAAATCAAACATCTTTTCACTCACACCATGATTGTTTTTATATTGTTCACGGTAAAGTAAACTGCACTGGTGCACGAGTGCGCGTGAGAAGTCTTAAATCTAGAGATTGAACCCCAACCCGTTAACCCTGAGTTGGAGCTAGTGTGACGTTGCCAAAATTCCAGGGAAGCCGAAAGGATCTTGTACCATGTATGCAAAAATGGTTTATATAGAGATTCCCAACTCTTATGAAAACCAGGAGACACAAAAAATAATAAGCACCATCATCAAATATGATGACAGAAATGCAACTGAAACAAAGTAAACACTGTTAGCAGAGAAAACTTATGTACAGCAGTTTTTATCACACGGTGGGAAACATATACTCAATTGAAAGTGTTTAAGCACAGCAATCAATAGCCTCATTATCAATAACTCATTTCTGCATTAAAAAATCTTTCGTGTCAGAAATGAGCACGCTCATTTTTATTTAACCATTTTTGAATGAAAAATAACCATTTTCTGGTTTTTTTTTTGCAGAACTGCGAATATCGTTATTTTTCATCAAAATTTTAAGGAACTATTATAACCATATTTCTAGTTTTCGGGTATTAACCGAAAAAAGAATGAAAATTTAACATCAATCGAGAAACAGAACCGAAAAAAACATTGTCCGCTTTTCACAATCGATGTTCTTGAAGCCACATTTAAACCAATATTTTATAATTTTGTGTTAACAGTTATTTCCAAAAGACTAAATTGATGCAATTATTATCGCACAAGGAAAGTTATCATTTTCTAACATTCTATTTAAAAACAGTAAACTTTAAAAATTGAAGCTATTTGCAGGAATCGGATAGTTTTACCGAATTTTCCGTTTCCGTGGATGAACGAAATAATTTCCAGCAAATGCAGAAGCTCTGTAACGAACTCTGCTCGATGCCGACCAAACAGCGAGAGTAAGGAATCTTGAACCATCTACGGAATGAAGCAAAAACATTTACCTGATAAAGTCCAACCCCACGGCAGCCCGGAAAAAAATGAAGGGTTGGATTTAGAATCTTTAAATTCGGATCCGATCGACACCGACACGACTCTTGTCGGGGTAAGAGCGACCAAGGAAAGACATTTTCACGTTAAAAAAAAGCATAATAAAATAAACTAAAACAAATTATCTCCCAAAACGACTCAATCCTCGAAAATTTTCTTATAAATCCCATTTTTTCGAATAACCGTTCCAGCATCTCCTTAATTTCTTTTGATTAAAAAATAACCATATTTCAGCTTCTTCTCCAAAATTTCTGATGGTTAGAAAATAACCATATTTGAACTTCTCTCCCATAAGTCATTTTATTGGTAAAATATGGTTATTTTTCAACCAAATATGGTTAAATTAAAACTAGCGTGAGGGTGCCCATTTTTTCATGCGCAGTGCGATTGTGGCATTTGTGCGATTGTCAAATCAATATTTTATTCAATATAACTTTTCTTATTTTTCTACACGCGAACCGCTTATTTTGACTTCAAAAGATCAAAGTATCAAAACCCTATTTTCTATGCGACTCTTTTGATTTTAAATTTCCAATCTCAGCGTGATTATTACACTTTAAAGAACGCTCAAAATTTTCAAAATTTATAATGAAATAATCTTCTTCAAAATTTAACAAACCTCAAATACCATATTTGTGTGATTTGGTCCAGCGGTTTGTATCATATTCCGGTTTTAAGATTTTTTCTATCCTGATTTTCTTGCAGTTAGCTTAGTTTATTTCTCAATTTTAGTTCAACGCTTCGAATTATTATGTACAAATTTAACAGAAGAAAGGCTACGGTACACCTCAGGAGAAAATGGCATATCTTCTTCCGCCAATAACTCAAAAAAAAACGAAACAATTTTGTTTTGTAACATAATGGAATCAATGTGGAGTAGTTAAAAGATGAACTTTGAACATGTCTCAGAGTTTTAAAACCTCCTAAAATATTTAAATATCGATTACCCCGATTTTCACCGCGGACATGTTAGCATATCGAGAGAATCGAAAAAAAAACATTTTTAAGTATTTTCAACATTAGACTGGCTCAAAATTAACTTTCCACTAGTCCTCGTCGATTCCACCATGTTCGAAACCCAAAATGTTTAGTTTTTTATTGTGTTTTTGACAAAATAAGATTATTCATTTTCTTCTGAATGTACCGCGAGAAGCTTTACCACGAATGAGTTTTGGTCGTAAATTGCTTTAATGCAGGGATGGAAAACAGAAAAAAACGCCCAAATGTCATATTGCTCTGATTAAATCACCAACCAGTGAATGAGTAGCGAATTTTATTTCTTGAAGTTGATTACTATAAAAACTCTTTTTAAGTCTATCAGGTAGTTTTTCATTAAATTTTTTTTGCAAATTTCATCAAACTGAGCATTCTTAATAAATAAAACCATAGTTTAATTAGTTTTGTTTGATTTGGGCATGAACTTTTATCTTAAACGGTTAAAACATTTAAAAAAAACTGCTCAATCTGTTGTCAAAAAATGAAAAAAATGCTGCAACAAATTTCCATTTGCCTCACCTAGGGTCTAATATTTTTTTTTTTCAATTATAAATAACTTCCTACACTTTTTTTGTTGAAATACATTATCAACTTAAGAACATTGTGAACGTTTATGTTTCCATTATTTTACACAATTTGTAAGGAATGTTTACCTTTTCCCTCAGAAAGTGGTGCTGATGTTTGTGCAAAGAATGTCTGTTGAAATATATTTGGAAAATGTTGTGAGTTGGGAATTATATCTATTTTCTTTGATGTATGTGACGATAGTGAGAAATGTACAATATTTTTGCGTAGTTCAACGTTTATGATTTTTGGAATGAATTAATTTTTGCTTGATTAAACCATTTTCACATTTTCTTCTTGATTAAAGTAAAATATTGGTGTGAAATAAACATTTCTAAGTGAAATAATAACATTTTAATTCGAATACCACAACAGAACAGATTTGAAGTCGTTATTGTCAGCATTATAAAAGTTATTGCCCATCAAAGTTGAAAAATAATTTGTGAAAATCTTAATTCATTTCAATACGATTTTACTAGTTTCTTCCAATCCATAGCAATTTGGTTCAGCAACGTGTTTATGATTGATTGAGTTTAAAAAATGTGATAGAATTTCCAAATCTGAAGAGAAACAGCAATTATCCAAAAACTACTTCTTTCAACAAAATAAATAAATTAGATTATTGCTATTTTGCAATCAAAAACATGAAATCCAACAAAGCACCTGGGATCGATTGCATCCCTGCTGAAATGCTGAAAGCCGACCCTGCCCTTTCAGCACAAATGTTGCACCGTCTTTTCGCTGACATCTGGGATACTGCAACATTCCCGGCCGACTGGATGCAGGGTATCCTCGTTAAGGTCCCGAAGAAAGGAGACCTGACAGAGTGCGGTAACTGGCGAGGCATAACGTTGATCTGTACAACCCTCAAAGTACTCTGCAAAGTGATCCTGAACAGGATCCAGGAGAAAATCGACGCTACACTCCGACGGCAACAAGCTGGATTCCGATCCGGACGATCATGTGTGGACCACATCACAACGCTACGAATCATACTGGAACAAATCAACGAATTCCAGGACTCTCTTCTGCTGGTGTTCGTTGATTTCGAAAAAGCATTCGACCGACTTAATCATGAAAACATCTGGGCAGCTCTAAGGCGACGAGGGGTCCCAGAGAAACTAGTCCATCTCATCGAAGCACAATACGAGGCATTTTCGTGCAAGGTCTTGCACGATGGTGTCTTGTCCGAACCAATCCCGCATCCCGAACCAAAACTGCTGGAGTGAGACAAGGATGTATCTTATCACCGCTACTTTTCCTCATCGTAATGGATGAGATTCTGACTGGATCGATCGACTGTGCACCGAACCGAGGATTGCCGTGGAATCCTTTAACAATGGAGCAACTGAACGACCTTGACCTGGCTGACGATATTGTTTTGCTCGCCCAAACACAACCGGACATGCAGAGCAAACTCGACAACCTCACCGAAAGCTCCAAGGCAGCAGGTCTCAAAGTCAATGTCGGAAAGACCAAGTCGATGGAGATCAACACAGGAAATCCCTCCAGTTTCATGGTAGCTGGGCAACAAGTTGAGAAAGTGGAGTGCTTCCAGTATCTTGGTAGCCAGATAACGCCTGATGGTGGTACCAGGAAAGACATCGAAACCCGGATCAGAAAGGCCCGATTTGCGTTTGCGAGTCTCCGAAACATCTGGCGGTCACGCCAGATCTCTCTACGAACGAAAATCCGAATCTTCAACTCAAACGTCAAATCCGTATTGCTGTACGGGTGCGAAACTTGGTGCACATATGCGGTGACGACGCGAAAACTGCAAGTATTTGTAAACCGCTGCCTGCGGAACATCATCCGCGCTTGGTGGCCTGGCAACTGGATCTCGAATGAGGAACTACATCGCCGGTGTCATCAAAGGGCGCTAGAAATCGAGATTCGGGAACGAAAGTGGAGATGGATTGGGCACACGCTGCGAAAAGATGAAAACGAGATTTGCAGAGAGGCGCTTGACTGGAATCCAGAAGGTCATCGAAGAAGAGGCAGGCCCAGAAACTCGTGGCGGCGAAGCCTAGCCGCTGAAATCCGAACTGTCGACGAGAATCTTGACTGGGACCAGGTGAAGACGCTGGCTCCGGATCGTCAACAGTGGAGGTCTTTTACCACGGCCCTATGCACCGGAGGATCGGCGCGGGATCATTAAGTAAGTAAGTAAATTGCTATTTTTTCGCATACTTTGTTCGATATCTTGAATGAAAATTGAAATATGGTAATAAAAATGTCATAGGGTAATTCCTTTTAATCTCTAAAACATTTTTGTCAATTCATCACTCAAAAAAATCCACGCGTTTCCGAGATATTTGGATTTTGATTACTGTTGTTTTTGATCAACACTATGCATGAAAGGGTTAAAAAAATCCATTACCTATATTTTGCATTTTCGAATACACACATCCGTAATATTTTTTATGATTATGGAATAAATTAATTAAACTTTATAGCATTTTACATTAGGACTTGCAGCGCCATTATTTCGAACACCACTGTAACTAAAGGTATTAGGTTTTTCAGAGCTGCAGCATAAAATTCGCAGAAATCCTAAAAAGACAGGCAGATATAAAAAAAAGTCATAACTGAACATGAAATTCCAATCAGTCAGCATTCAATGTCTCATCCTTCGAAGCTTGATATAATTTAACACATCGCGGTTCAAAAAGAGAAACATGTCTTGTTTTTTCGTTCGCCGCTATTGTGTTACACTCAAATGTTATAAATTTGTTAATGAAATTTTATTCTACAAAATTGAACGCATCACTTTTTATTAACTCAAAGATACTAAATTTGTAAAATTAAGTCCAGCGGTTTCTGAAACTTAGATTGCTAAATTTCGGTATTTCCTAGCTTCCATATCTTCTGAATACATGATCACCCATTATTAGAAAAGAAAAACGTGAACGTTTAACTAAAAATGCAGTTTTTATTTTCAAGATAAGTGCAGAACAGGTAAAAAAGAATTATTAATTCGAGAAATAAAAAATTTCATGATATAACTTCAAAACAATGTTTACAGCAGTTTTTTTCTTCTTGTATCAACAACAGGACTTAAAAGATGAACTAAAATCTACAGTAAACTCTCATGACATCTTCAGTAAGCGGACAACTACAACTGAGCAAGTTTTCTTCCGAACGAACTTAATTATCATGAAACTTGGATTAATTTTCATTACCCGGTCATAATTTGAACTTTTTTTCCCTTTTTTCTATCATTCAACGATAAATTTTCCGCACACGTTTGCACCGGGAATGATTTCCTTCACACTTTCGGGGCCATTATTCTTGCCCCGAGTTGCTCTCAAGTAGGATAATTTACCGAGCAAATTGAGGCAACTTCTTCCGATGCAATGGCCAGGGGTCCGTTTGGATAGTTGAAGGAAGCGAAAGTTTCTTCGGTTGACTTTAAGCCTTTGGGATGGTGGAGAATGTGGAAAATGTGGAAAAGCGAAGAAATTTCGGAAGCACGTTCCCGTGTGAGAAATATGTGTGGAAGATTTGAAAAAGTACATTTCAACGCTTTGATAACAGGTTCTTTGCTGACGACCTCCGATTTGCATAGAAACATTCAAGATGAGTATCTCTGAACAAGATATATTTAATTTATTCATTTGGATCATACTTAGTGGCAAAACCATCAAAAAACCTGTAGTAGAAGATATTTTTTCCCAATACGTTTAGTTAGTGTTGAATGTTCAAAGATCGCAAGCCACCGAGAGCACTTCATTTAGTAATTTTAAAATGCTTCCCGTCTCAGGGCAGCCAAACCCTTCTCGAAAAGCTTCTCAAAACGCCCCGTTGAGTGATCACTTCAATCTTCGATGAAGTGGAAAGTCGTCGAGAATGCTCGCTACTGCCACCGACAGAATTGAAATAAAGTTTCAAACCTACCTAGAAGGTAACTTTTTTTTCTATCATTAATGTCTCTCTTACTTTTATTCCACAAAACCTCTTTGTCATTTTGCCAGTGTCGTTTGATGAAATAGCACATTTCGCCGGCTAACGAAGGAGATGAAGATGATGGATGTGCATCTGCTCTGTCTGAGCTTCCATTGACTGCATTTGTCAGCCACAGTCTAGCTAGGATGACGTTGTAGACACAGCCAGGTCCTTCAAAATCTTCAACAGAACAAGCAGAGTGCTTGCTAGGAAATTGCGTTGTTGTAACATTTGAAAAGAACACAAACTTTACATCCCCTTTCCGTCGGACGGATTCTGCGGACAGAAAACTTGTGAAGTAGGAAGGTAAGCTTCAATCAGCTTTGCACTTATCGAATCCGTTCTTATCTCGGAACAGCATTCTGTCACGTTTCTAAATACTTTTATGTCAAAGACGAACTGTTCGTTCAATGAAGGGTTTTTACTGTTTATATTTTCATCAAGAATATGGAAAGATGTGAAATTCTTTATTTACTTATTTGATTTGACTTACATCCTTGTCCACCGACTCTTATTGAATATCTCGTGTTAATTTTGCCGATTTCTCAAGTTGTCAATCTCAACGAATTTTCGTCGTTTTTAAACTATCTTTATAAAGGTATGTATTTGTTTTTCTCAAAATGTTAATAAAAACATCAAAGCTTCTGATAATGAAATTAGAAGATATCGAAAACGATGATAGATTGCGAGAAACTCGAGACAAATTCAATCAATCAATTGTGTACCTACTACTTATTTTCAATCATGTTTGCATTGCTAAGATTCGTTAGATAAGAGCTTATCGGGGAAACCAATTGATGCTTCTTGAATGGTTTTCCCCAACTGGGTTCTCTGATAAAGTTAGTTCAAATAATTAAACAAACTGTTAGGGCAAGTATAAGCAACATAAAGTTTGTGTCAATACATTGAACAATGGGAAAATATTTAATAATAACCCCGAAAATTTCGAAGACGCAGTTATAGTGACCTGAAATACATTATGAGATATTTTCTCGGAAATTCGAATCTGCTATCACACTTGACCGGAGTCGTTTTAAATATGTGTTATTTGCCCTTTCTTACCCAGCAATAAAACAAGCATTACTTCGTTAAGGGGGGGGGGAGTAGCGTCTAACACTTTCAAAAAATCGATTTTTTAATTTTTTTATTTTCTTATTGTAAAAAAATTCAACAATGTTGTGTCAAATTTTCAAGTCAATTGAAGCAAAACTGTAGAAATTATAGGTCTTTATCTCCTCCTATCTAATACTGCAAGAAAGCAAGAGCAGAAACTTCAAACGCGTTTTTCTCGAAAGCACATTTTTAAAGTCCGTGGACATCGTCATTTGAAAACTACTTATCCGATTCTTTTCAAATTTGGAACATATTTTCTACATATAAAATACCAGACCCCAACGCCTTTCTTTTTTTTTTACTTTGGGGAGATTTTACAGATAAAAAATGGCGGATCTTGCTCGGATTTTTTGATTTCAGATGATTCTGCGCTGAAATAAAGTGTCCACCGCAAATCCTGTTTTCTTAAAGGCATCCTCGAAAGTGCTCTGTCACCGGCTCATTTTTCAATATTTTTCTACGAAAAAATTACTAAATGTTCTTTTAACAATGCTTTGTATAATGCAAAAAAATTTAATACATTTGTTTAAACGATAGCTCTAGAAAAAAATCGTGAAAATGGTGTTTTTTTTTAACCGTTAGACCCTACCCCCCCCTCCCCCTCCCTTAACCAAGTTATATTTAATCGTTTATGGTTTGTATAGTTCATTATATACAATAACATTTTGTAAATCGAATAGAAAGATCAATAAAGTTGTTTTGAATCGCAGTAGAATTGTGTAAAGCTCAATATTCAATCCCACTGTACAAGCAATCTTTCATGCTTGCGATCTATGATGACATATTATTTACATGAAAGGTCGTACAGTAATTGTAAGAATATCGTATAATGGAATTTAAACAATCTATTCGTACTTGTCATTCAAAGTCGCTTATTGAGATAAACTTAATCGGTAAATAATTGTTAATGATGCCATTCCTATGCTAAGTAATATCGTAATCAGCTTATGTCAACAATTGCAAAAATTGGAAATTCTTGACGAATTTTGTTGCAAAAATAAAGGCTGTTTTGATTAAGAATAAAAATGAAACAAGTGGCACATGCAGTCGGCGTTTGCAAAAAAATTGGCGACGCTTCAAAAAATCCGGTTCTGTGATAAACGAATCCATAAAATCATATGCTGCTTATTAGACATCTCCGACAGAAAAAGATTTACTATTGCCCCACGAAGTGTCCTATTAAACTGAGTTGATTTGGGGTTATTTTTGAATTTCTCAAACCCTGGGGTCTGAAAAGCTTCGTTTTGGTCCAAAACTCATCCATGATTTTTTGCAGAATTTTTGAGTATCGTTTACATGAGTAAATTAGAAATTTTAGGGTTGTATGGGAAAATTGATTTTTTCGTACTGAAAAATCAACATCGTTTTTGTTTCTTCTGTGGAACCAAGCCTGCTTATGGTTTTCGTGCCAATTTATGAATTCTTGTAAGGAAATTTTTCGCTGAACAACTTTGTCGAAAATCATAACTTCGAATCTTTTTAGACGGAAAAGTTATTAGCTGTTTAACAGGTGTATGTCTTTTGACATTGATAAACAATAAATTCAATTTATAACACTGCTTGTGCCACGCGAGGTACAGGCGGCGGCAACGTTACACGATTTGTCTATGTATCGTGTGACCAACATCTTTTAAACAAGTCTTGGTGATTCTCGTTTTTAAGCTTTTTTTTCCTCAGATTTATGCTTTTTTTGCCTTGAGGGCATAGGAGATGAAAGCTCAAATCTGAAGAAAAAAGCTTAAATCTGTCAAAAAAGGGGAAATCTGAGGGGAAATCTGAGGGATGTGCTCCATACGGTTTGAATAGCGTTGCCGCCGCCTGGCGAGGTACTGCATGAAAAGTGGTCATGCAATATCTCGCTAGGCACCCAGCAGTGGTGTCAATTGAATTTACTGTTTATCAATGCCAAAAGACATACACCTGTTAAACAGCTAATAGCTTTTTTGTCTAAAGAGATACGAAGTTATGTTATTCAACAAAGTTGTTCAGCGAAAAATTTCCTTACAAGAATTTATAAATTGGCACGAAAACCATAAGCATAAGCATAAGCATATTAAATTTTCCCATAAAAACCTAAAAGTTCAAATTTACTCTTGTAAACGTTACTTAAAAATTCTGCAAAAATTCATGGTTGATTGTTGGACCCAAACGGAGCTTTTAAGACCCCAGGGTTTGAGAAATTCAAAAATGACCCCAAATCGACTCAGTCTAGTGTTCCATGGCATCTATGTATTGCAGATTGTCGAATCGTTTAACGATACAGTAAATAGCTAGTTAAAATCGCACAGCGCTGAATACTATTATTGGTTATAATAGAATCGTCTATGAGATTCTTTAAAGTTGTAAATCAAAAAACGGCATCTTTAAATAGATTTGGAGTCCGAAATGATGGAGTCAGTGGTATTTTATACGATCAACTGATTTTTAAACGGAACTCTAAAATGTACATGAACAAATTTGTTTGATTGTATCAACATGAAATGGCGCAGAGGAAGTATCGAAGGACAGGGATCGGAACGTTGTGAGTTCGAGACTGAGGGAAAAAGAGACACATCAAGTTGTATATGGTTCAATTTGTTTTCGCAGTAAACATTAAATTCTATTGTATTTATGTTCACGGCGATTCATAGTAAAAGCGTAATAAGGAAAAAATATAATTGCTTTGGGATACAGTAACAATAAATTGTATAAAATGGTGAAGAAAGTTGTACAAACCTCAGGCTACCTGCAAAAAGATCATTGTAATCAAATTGTAAGACAGGCAATAGAAAGTTTAAAGTTGTACAATCCGAAGATTTTGTGCAAAGCAAAGTTGCAAATTGTTGAAAACGCAATCCAAAGTATATTTTCAAGGTTAGCAAAATTTGGTCCGTATATTGCCTCCACTTTGGTACGTACAGGCTCATATAGAATATTCTATACAACTTTTTCAGGTTGTACAAAAGAATGTATATCTTAGGAACAACTGAAATATACACACCAAAATGTTCACTGGGTATTCGCTGGTTAACTTCAATATGCTATGGACCTTGCACTAGCAGACACATAATAGGATTCAAACACTGAAATTTGTTTGTAATAGGGTTTCTCATTAGTTTTGTCGTCCATCATAAATCATCTGTCTCATAGCCTCGATACCGGCTATTAGAATATATTGACAGTTCTGCACGAACACCACCTTAACAGGAGGCCTCGGCCGTTTTTGAGCAGGGTGCCTGATAAACGCGATTTTCCGGTTCTTATATCAACAAAATAGCCCTGTGGAAAGCGATGCACAGATATATAAATTTTATAAATTTTATAAATTTTATAAATTTTATAAATTTTATAAATTTTATAAATTTTATAAATTTTATAAATTTTATAAATTTTATAAATTTTATAAATTTTATAAATTTTATAAATTTTATAAATTTTATAAATTTTATAAATTTTATAAATTTTATAAATTTTATAAATTTTATAAATTTTATAAATTTTATAAATTTTATAAATTTTATAAATTTTATAAATTTTATAAATTTTATAAATTTTATAAATTTCATAAATTTTATAAATTTTATAAATTTTATAAATTTTATAAATTTTATAAATTTTATAAATTTTATAAATTTTATAAATTTTATAAATTTTATAAATTTTATAAATTTTATAAATTTTATAAATTTTATAAATTTTATAAATTTTATAAATTTTATAAATTTTATAAATTTTATAAATTTTTATAAATTTTATAAATTTTATAAATTTTATAAATTTTATAAATTTTATAAATTTTATGAATTTTATAAATTTTATAAATTTTATAAATTTTATGAATTATATAAATTTTATAAATTTTATAAATTTTATAAATTTTATAAATTTTATAAATTTTATAAATTTTATAAATTTTATAAATTTTATAAATTTTATAAATTTTATAAATTTTATAAATTTTATAAATTTTATAAATTTTATAAATTTTATAAATTTTATAAATTTTATAAATTTTATAAATTTAATAAATTTTATAAATTTTATAAATTTTATAAATTTAATAAATTTTATAAATTTTATAAATTTTATAAATTTTATAAATTTTATAAATTTTATAAATTTTATAAATTTTATAAATTTTATAAATTTTATAAATTTTATAAATTTTATAAATTTTATAAATTTTATAAATGTTATAAATTTTAAAAATTTAATAAATTTTATTAATTTAATAAATTTTTTAAATTTAATAAATTTTATAAATTTTATAAATTTTATAAATTTTATAAATTTTATAAATTTTCTAAATTTTATAAATTTTATAAATTTTATAAATTTAATAAATTTTATAAATTTTATAAATTTTATAAATTTTATAAATTTTATAAATTTTGTAAATTTTATAAATTTTATAAATTTTATAAATTTTATAAATTTTATAAATTTTATAAATTTTAAAAATTTTGTAAATTTTATAAATTTTATAAATTTTATAGATTTTATAAATTTTGTAAATTTTGACCATTTTGTCCATTTGGATAGTTTTGTCAATTTTGTAAATTAAGTCAATCTAGGCTATTTTGTCAATTTAGCCTAGGTAATCAATTTAGTAAATTTAGTAAATTCAGTCAATTTAGTCAGTTAAATCAATTTTGTCAATTGTCTATATTTGGACAATTTTGCAATTTTGTCAATTTTGTCAATTTCGCAACTTTGTCAACATAGATTTTTTTTTCATTTCTGACGTATAGTCAATTTTGAAATTTTTGTCAATTTTGTCAATTATGTCTATCTACTTTTTCATTTGTCTCATTTTTTTCTATCGTAATTTGTCAGTATTAAACTTTATATGAAATGCTATCTAATAAAAGATATTAAATTATAGACAAAGAGATTAATAATTGTAATGATGATGACATTATCCAATTGAATTGAAAAACGATTATATGTCAGTTATTTCATAGGAAAAGGACATTTGGAACGGAAAGTGGAATTGAATGATGCAAAAACTTATACTCCACAATATTTAAAATATTTATTTTTGATTTTTGTCTTTAACTTGTCAGGATAAATGCTACTGCTAGATGAGTTGATCCTAGTATCACATTATTTTTTCCAATAAGATTCTATTTTCCCTACCCAGCATGAGAGCAACAGTGGTATCATTTTTTTTTCGAAAGGGCGTGCGGCCAAATGTTAAGAAATCGAATTATCAGCTGGGTGAAAAAGTACTGTTTGAAGACCTATATTTTAAACCTAATTACTTTCAACGCGATTTTCTCAAAACAGCTTTCGCCCTTTACTAAAATGAATCAACATAGAAATCAAAGTTTTTAGCATACCTTTCAGGGGCATTCTTACTTGTATACTAGTAAGAATGTCCCTGAGAGGTACGCTAAAATTTTGTGATTTCTGTCATTTTTATCATTTTTGTCAATTTTTAATTTTTTTTCAATTTTGTTTTTTTTGCCAATTCTGTATAATCAAGTTTTTCAATTTTCTAATTCATCAATATTGACAATATGTTTTATCAATTTTGTTTATTCAATTTTGTCCAATCTTGTCAATTTGGCCAAAATGGTCAATTTGGACAGTTTTTTTTCTGTTTCATCAATTTGGCCAATATGTTCTGTAAATTTGGTCAATTTTTTCAATTATCTCAATTTTTCAATTATGCCAATTTTTCAATTTTGTCAACTTTGTCAATTTATTTCAATTTTATTAATAGGGTCAAATTGATGAAACAGAAAAAAAAACCATCCAAATTGACAATTTTGGCCAAATTGACAAAATTGATAAAACATATTGTCAATATTGATGAAAAAGAAAACTTAATAAAATGATTATACAAAATTGGCAAAAAATAAAAAAAATAACAAAATTGAAAAAAATGACAAAAATGACAAAACTGACGAAAATGTAAAATTTAAATCAATAATCATCAAAATGCATTAAAATATTATGTGTGCGCTTGATAACAGTGAAATTGCTGTTTGAATCACGGATCACTTTGTTTGCAAGCCAAACATAAAAATTTTTGGTAACTAGCTCAACCCAATTGCCCCTTAAATGTCTACCAGTAAGATTGCCCCTGATAGTTATGCTAAAAACTTTGATTTCTATGTTGGTTCATTTTTGTAAAGGGCGAAAGCTGTTTCGAGAAAATAGGGAACATAGAATCTTATTGGAAGAAAATAATGAGATACTGGGTATGCCAACGATTGACGCGCAACGAAAGGTCGATTTTTGAAAAGGGCACATTTTTTGCCATATTTGCAAAATTTGTCAGGTTTGTAAAATTTATCAAGTTTGTGAATGTTGTCATTTTTATTTTGTATTTTTTATCAGTTTTGTCAACTATGTAAGTTTCGTCCAATTTGTAATTTTTGACGATTTTAACAATCATGTCATTTTTGTAATTATAGACTATTTTGAAATGTTTGTAAATTATGTCAGTTTTGTAAATTTGTATAATTTTTTTCTATATTGATTCTGTCAATTTTGCATATTTTGAAAACTTTTTCAGTTGTTTGATTTATATTCATTTTATCTATCCAGTTTTGCCAAATTTGTAAATGTTATCATTTATGTCAAGCCATTCAAAATTGTTCAATTTAAGCAAATTTTTGTCAATTTTTGCCATATTTGCGAAATTTATCAGGTTTGTTAAAACATGATAAAAGTTTGTAAATGTTGTGAATTTTGTAATTTTTATCAATTTTGTCAATTGTGTAAATTTGGTCCACTTTGTAATTTAAGAAAATTTAAACAATTATGTCATTTTTGTTGTAATTGACTATTTTGTCATTTTTGTCAATTATTTCAGTTTTGTAAATTTGTTTTGTAAATCGTCTAGCGCTGGATTGCATCTAAATTTTTGGATTTTGATTTGAATTTTAAAACTCACTATAAGACCCGATTTTTTCAAAATTAAGTTTTAAATCAGAAATACTTAAAAGTCCAGAGAATTCAACATCTTGAAATTAACGCGTCTGTACAAAAAAATCACTTTTAACTTTAAAACAGTTGATAAAATTAAATTGGGTGAAACCTTTTGTTGATGCATTTTCGTTGGAACAGGTTTTTTTTTATTTGAGTAGGGCCAATAGATAGCGTCAATTTTTTAAATAGGATTTGATAAGATGTTCCGAAATTTCAAAAGCGTTTTTTTTTTGTTCCGAGCTAACTGATAGTTTCGTTTTTATGAAATGTTACGCTAGGTTTGTTTACATTTGGCGCGTTCGCCCTTTTTCAAACTTACTACAAAACTATCTGACAGATTCCCGCTTGCGTTGTAGTATCAAAGCCAGCCATCGCTGCAGAAGAATGCGGTGTTGAACGCTACACCCATCGATTGAATATGGTAAGTTCGGGGTTGTACCTCTTTAAGAAAATCCATATTAACATTATATAGTTTTGGAACCTCGGCTCTAATTTTTTTTAAACCGGTTCGCTTAACACTGATCTGATACAAAAGATAAATTTAAATTCAATGCTAGAAATTTTATAAAACTCTTCTACTCCTTCCTCTCGCTCGGTTTTGTCGTCATCAAGACATCATGACTGGGAGTGAAGGTTGTAACTTTTACCACTATCACAGCGAGCGCGCCCATCGTGTATATGACGTCATGTATAATTTGACGTCATATATACGATAATCTTGATTTTAGTGGTCGCTGGTTGTGGCTAGCAAGCCAAATTGACACGTTTTTTTGAGTGATGATTTGATGATAATTACTATGAAAATTTATTTTTCTAACTATTTTGTTTTTTTCCTTTCTTTTATACATTGAAGAGGGAAAAAAATCCATTTTTTGAGATAAAAATCATTTTTATTGTACTGCCCAGTTTCGCAAAAACGCGTGGACAAAGTTCACAAAAAATCACACTAATACACACTGACATCGACAAAACTCGTCAAGCTGATTCGATAGGTACCTATAAAGATATATCTAAGACCCACAATAAATGATCTCCCAAATCGACCGATAACTAAACCTTTCTGAAAGAAAGGCAAAAAAAATAATGAAAAGGGAATGTTATATCGGGGAAATATATCGCATTCCGATTATTCATTTAGAATCGAAAGATTTTTTTTATTTTTTGGTTTAGATTAAGAAGATAAAACCAATTCTATTGCATACATGTTTCTGTTAATAAAAAAAAATCTATTTGTGCCCTTTCAAAATTTTGATCTGGAGCTGTCAAAATGCTGTCGTCCGAACATATTTTTATCACTTTTTTTGTTTAGTTTTTTTTATATGTTTTTCGGAAACTTAAAGATATGTCACAAGTGTCTAAGGCATAAATCCAAGTCCATTATCAGAGTAAATGGACATTTATTGTTAGCCTTTTATTTCTTTTTGGAGCACTGGCACTTCGAAAACGCTTTGTAAACATGAACTATTTTAAAAAATTCATTAATTATAAACATTTAAATAGAGATTTTTGTCATGGCAATAACAATACCATATTTTAATACGAATCGTCGAAAAACCCCATTTTTTGCCAAAATCATTTCCACGTAAATATTCTTTTCCTTAACCATTAAATACTCTTGACAGGCTGCTAAGGACAGGAACTAAGCTTTATATGTATGCGGATCATAAGGTCTGAAAAATAATGTTTATTCTTAATCTTAAAAAAGCAAACAGAGAATACAAACTAAGATAAAAATTCATCACCGAGACCGAAGAATCTGTATCATATTTGGATTTTTGGTTTTCAATGTCTCAATTGCTCAATGTCAAAACTGATACCTACGAATGTTTATCATAGATTCAATGGAAAATTTTATCCATTTCCGCACTCTTAGTCATACCAAAACAACGCTCCATCGGCTCCATGCCCTACACTAAATCAACATTTCCGAACGTAATTTTCTGGGAAAATACTAATACAAGCTTGGTTCCTTCAAGAATGAAACTTCGAGGGTATGATTTAACGGATTGCAGCGACACATTCTACACAATCGTCTGACTATCTCTGTTGAAGCTTATCTATACGATACGACGCCGAAACATGCTCACACCCCACTTGGAATAGCGTTCATTGAAAGCAAACCTTGCTAGCTTCGGTTATCAATTGGCAGAAAAAGGTCACTCCATTAGTAGATAGAGTGCTCGCTTTCCGTACGAATCGGCGGGAAATCATTGACACTACTCAGTCTGGGTGGTATCCATTTTTATTAGGTTTATTTTTCGGGGTTCCCATTCCGCCCTTCCGGCCGTGACCTGATCCAGTTCCTGTTCCATTTCGAGGCTTGGGGCTAATTAGACAACCGTGATAATGCGAAAACTAGTGCCTCGACCCAAACATGTTAGTGTTATTAGTGCGAAAGCTAAGAGAGAGATAAAACCTTGACAACGACGGCATGGCGTCGTCGGATAGAAATATAAACACACTGATTTCTCACTCTTTGGCTAACCAATGATTGTTTTTTCTTGTTAATGTTTTGCAGATGGCACACCTCCAGCAGTACCGGCACCGGTTGGAATCCATGAGCGACCATTGCAGTGGACCATCACACAAATCGGACAGCTCGGACGGATCGGCCTCGGAAATATGCGAAGTCATCCAGGAGTGGTCCCTGGACAATTCGGAATCACACTCGTTGCCGAGTCAGAATTCCGGCAGTGGCAGCAGTTCCGGAAGTAGTAGCAGTAGCAGCGGAAGTAGCTCGACCAGCAGTAACAGTCATAGTCATAGTCATCACCACCATCACCATCATCATCATCATCATCTGCACCAAAGTCTGCACCAGCAGCGGCAGCATCAGATTCAGCAGCAACTGGCCAACAACGGGAACTTTATCAACGAAGATGACGACGAAGACGATACCGGGCCTGGGGGATTGGACCAGGTAGACTATGTAGTGAGCGGGGGAGGAGGACCCGGGAAGCTCGATGTGATTAGCCTGGACAACGGCATGATAACCGAATACGAGCGAGCTCAGGTGGAAAGCTTCTTCAGCGGACTGGGAACGCAGGTGAGTTTAATGGCTCTGTATTGTTCTTATTAGCTGTCTTACTAACTTAAACTAAGTACAAGTGAGAATATGAGTCAGAAGATACAATGCACGCTTGGAGTAAATCGTGCTGGCTGAATGGGTTCTTGGGAACAGCATGAAATCATCCGTTATTACTTAATTAAACGGGTTGAATACAATAAGCAGGGTGACGTTCAATACAAACAGTAAAACCAGCAGGTGCCTATAAATCATTCACCATTGCTGAATAGTTAACAAAAACTTCAATTCATTATCACAAACAACTTTTGTTCTACAAAAAACTATATCGTTGAGGATAAATTTTCGGATTGTTCTGGAAATATTATGAAACCACAGGGGGTAAGGTACTAAAATATTGTACAGACCGTGTAAACCGCTGCAAAAATTGACTTCCATAGGTTTTCTTGCATGGAAGAAAAAAATATTGCATATTGAATCATGTAGGAAATCCAAACAAACTTGAAATAAATTTTTCCTCTAGCTATAGGTTTTGCTTATTCTTAAGCTTCCTGTTCTGCTTGTATAAGAAGTAGCTCAGTATTTCATGCAACCAAGTTATAACCACTTCATGTTGACAAATCTGAATCCATTGAAAAGTAGGGTGGGTGAACCTAATTTTGCTATATTTTGTGAAAGGTTTTTAGATTTGATATAAGTAGGCCAAATCTTTAATTCTTAGACATACAATTTTTTAGCAACTAAGTTCCACCCTTTTTTTCTGAACTCTTTTATGGTTTAAAAAAATCATTTCAAACTTAAATCTACGAAAAATATCAATTTTTTAAAGTGTGTCGATGTTCCTAATTTGGCACTAATTGTTTCTAATGTTAACATATGAGGAACAATGTATCCACGTACACAATATTACACTATTTGCTCCTGATTTTGCGAATGGGTCTGTTTTTTTTTATAATTTAATGAGAATAATCTCAAAACTGAATACCTTTTAATAACTTTTATAACGTTTAAGGAATATTAATAGAGAAATGAGGACTATTAAAACCCTTCATAATATTCTTTTACGCTAGTTTTGAAGAAAGTATTGGATGTTGAGCTTATTAAAAATCAAACTTTACCTTTTCCAATGGATACATTTATTATGTTTCTGTTAAGTTCGTGTGTACAGGTCGAAGGTTCAAGGAAGAAGAGAGTTGAGTCTAACATGAAGTGCTGATGATAGCGACGAATGACTACCAGTGTTGCCAGTTATACTGATTTTTTTGCTCTTAACGTATTTAAATGTAGTTTATTGTGGATGACATATTGTACTGAACATACTCCCCCCGCGCGAATGTTTACTGCTCTATAGGAAGAAGGCATAACTTAGCAATAGATCTTTTAGTTAAACCTTTTATAGTTTTGAGAGCAACAACTCTCACTCGACCATCTGGTCCAGGATAAACCTCAGTTATACGACCAGTGAGCCATACACATGGAGGAAGATTATCTTCCTTGATCAAACATAACTGCCCGACTAGAAGATCAGGTTCTTGATTCGCCATCCTTTTAGTACGCTGTTGTAGATTGTTAAGATACTCTTGTCTCCATCGGCGCCAAAATAGTTGTACATTTTTCTGTATAAGTTGTAATCTGGATAATGGTTTCGACGGAGCCAATAAAAAATCTTCGTCAGGCATTGATATCATTGGTTCCCCGATGAGAAAATGTCCCGGTGTCAATGGACACGGATCCTGAATATCCATAGACATAGGGGAGATCGGCCTCGAATTGAGACATCCTTCAATTTGTTTCAAAAGTGTTAGCATTTCTTCATAAGTTGGTGTCGTGGCTCCCAAAACTCTTTTGATGTGAAATTCAACACTTTTTATCCCTGCTTCCCAAATGCCACCAAACGAGGGTGAACGCGGAGGAATAAATTTCCATTCGATTTCCTCCATGGTGCAATAAGATTGGATATCGGGTTCTACTTGTTCACGGAATGTTCTCATTAACTCTTTAATTTCAGTTTTGGACCCGGTGAAGTTTGTTGCATTGTCACAGTATATGGTGGAACAGCGACCACGCACTCCTGCAAATCTTCTTAATGCGGCTATAAAGGATGCGCTCGACAAGCCGGTTACGAGTTCTAAATGTATTGCACGAGTTCGGAGACAAATGAAGAGTGCGAAATATGCCTTGATGGTCTTCTGCGTACGTACGAAGTTTTCTTTGATGTTGAACGGTCCCCCGAAATCTACTCCATATACTTTAAAAGGTCTACCGGGATTAATTCGGTCCTCGGGAATTCGACCCATGATTTGTTTGACCGGTTTGGGATTGCTACGGAAACAAGTTACGCACTGATGGATGATCTTACGCACAAAACTTTTCCCGTTCAGAATCCAATATCTCAAACGAACTGTATAAAGTAATGCCTGTGGGCCAGCATGCAAGGTAGATACATGGTAATCTCTCACTAGCATTGTAGAAAGGTTGGATTTTGACGGAAGTATAATAGGGTGCCGTTGGTCGTATGATACTCCTGCAGCTTGTATGCGTCCTCCAACTCTTATGATACCTAATTTATCGAGGAACGGGTCTAAAGTAAGCAAAGAGCTGTGAGTAGTAACTTGTTTGTTTAATTTTAAACAACGCAATTCCTTGCTGAAATGCTCATTTTGAACCACCTTAATGATATTGTTAACAGCTTGTCTTATCTACAATACAAAAAGGACTGAATTAGTAAACACAAATTTAAAAATGATAAATTAGTGACCTCTTGTACATTTAAATGGCCTATAATGCGTTCCTCTGGTTTACGTTTGCAGTTCTGAGCAAATCTAAGAACATATGCGACGACTCGTTTTAGTTTATTGATACTCGAATAGTTCTTAATACCGAAAATATCAGATTCTTGTTTCACATCTTGTACATCAGTAGTGATGGAAGGGGCAGCGTACGTTGATAATTCATACGGCCAAGCATTATTGTGATCTTTGAGGAATGTTGGACCTGTCCACCAAATAGGTGTTTGCAATAATTTTGAAACAGACGTCCCTCTCGAGATTAAATCTGCCGGATTATCTTTTGATCTTACGTGATGCCATTTTACAGGTCTAGATTTGTCTCTTATCTTTGTAACACGGTTCATAATGAACGCTGGCCATTGTTTCACTGGGTTATTGATCCATTCCAGCACTACCATTGAGTCTGTCCAATAGTGGACACTTTGAACTTCAAAATTTAACTCGCTTAAAACTTTGTCCATGTGTTCCATTAGTAACGTAGCAGCTCTTAGCTCTGAACGTGGTATGGTAACATCTTCTGGTTTGCATTTTTTACCGCTTGGTGTGACTCTTGACTTAGCACTTAGGAGTCCAATCTGTGTTCCGATTTCGGTGGTAGCTCGAATATAAATAGCTGATCCATATGCTCGCTTGGCAGCATCCGAAAATCCGTGCAACTCAATAAACTTCCCAGAGGAGCGAATGTACCTTGGAATTGAAATGGAACTTATGTTGACAAGTTGGTGGCAAAATCTTTTCCATTCAAAAATTATAGAATCTGGCAATTTATCATCCCAATTTAACTTTTCTGACCATATGTCTTGCATAAGGATTTTTCCAACAATAACGATTGGACTCAGTAATCCGAGGGGATCGAATATTTTCTGCACCTCCGACAGCACTAATCTTTTTGTTGGTATAGTATCCACATTAACTTGGCAATTGAATGTGAAGTTGTCTTTCAGTGTATTCCAATTTATTCCCAGAATTTTTGTTTGTATATTTTCTGCAGTGTTTTCGACTACCGCCTGTTTGTTGGATGCCCATTTGTGAAGTTCGAATCCACCACTAGCCAAAATCGTAGTCAGCTGATTTCTAATTTGTATTAATTTACTTTCGCTGTTGTGACCAGTCAATATGTCGTCCATATAACAATCTTTGAGTAGAGCTTGGGAAGTTTCCGGGTATTTGTTTTGAAATTCAATGGCAAGTTGCTGCAAGCACCTCGCAGCGGTATACGGAGCAGAACAAGTACCGTAAGTGACCGTATTCAGTCGGTATGTTTCGACCCTTTCGACCAATGAGAATCGCCAGTATATAAGCTGAAATTTACGGTCTTCTTCGTTGACTATTATTTGGCGGAACATTTTTTGGATGTTGCCAGTTAAAACATATGCCTGACATCTAAATCTCAAAAGTATGCTGCTTAAGTCACTTTGAATTGTGGGACCCGTTTGCAAAACATCATTTAAAGAGAGACCGCTAGAAGTGACTGCAGATCCATTGAAAACGGTCCGCATTTTGGTGGTGCTGCTGTCGAGTTTAAACACAGGATGGTGCGGAAAATAGAAATGAGGACTATCGTGGCTAATGTCTTTCTTATCAATCCTTTCCATATGGCCTAGATCGAGATATGTTTGCATAAAGGTATTGTATTGCTGATGTAATTTTGGATCCCTTTGAAATCTTTCTTCTAGTTTCAGGTATTTGTCTAAAGCAAATGTTCGAGAATCACCTAGGCGTATTTTCGATTCTCTTAGTGGTAATCTCACTGCAAACCTGCCACTTGGATCTCTGAATGTTGTACTGGCAAATAAGCTTTCGACAGCCATTTCCTCTTCACTCCACGATCTTGTGAGGGCGGTTGCAGTATTACTGATAAACTCAGATACTTGTTGATGGGCAACCATTCTTGAAGTAGATCCGCCCACAATCCATCCTAGACGAGTTTTTTGCAGAAGTGGAAGGTTGGTACCTATTTGTTTACTACCGTTTTGCAGAACATTCATCACCATGGAGACTCAAAATAAAATATCAATTGGTGCAGATACATTGAACTCGGGATCTCCTAAATTTACGTCAGATAGATCCCAATCGTCCGTTCGAATGTCGGTCTGTGGGATTGGATCTGTTATCGAGTTGGTAATAAACACCGAGATTGATTGGCAGTAATTAGCGAATCTGCTTTTAAAACTGATTGTGGCCTTTTCCCGTATCAAGCTGCCTGTTTGACCGAACCCTTTTACTGTCATATGAGCTGGTGTGGTAGTTATTCCAGCACGTAACACGAAAGACTTTGTAGCAAAATTGGATTGTGATCCAGTGTCCAGTAAGACTCTGCCTTGTACGGTTTTATTTCCGATTAGTACCAATATAGTGGCAGTAGGGATCATAACATCTGTTTGTGAATGACTACACCCTGTTGGCTTTTCTGTAAGATTTATTATTGAACAAGAAAAATAAGAAAAAACAATACAATATAAACAAATTTACTCACGACGATTATCCTTGTGGATAGATGTGTGGTGTTTTTTGTTGCATTTTCGGCATCCGCTGCTGCGACACTTTTCCGCATTGTGGTTGGCAGATAAGCAGTTGTAGCACAGTGAATATCTTCTTATTGTTTGAAGTTTTTCGTCAACGGATTTCATCCTATAACCTTGGCACGTTGCTACATAGTGGTTCCCATCGCAGACCGGGCACTTGTTGCTGTCCGACCTAGCTACAAATGATCGAGACTCCGTTTTAATTTTCTTTGCAGGCGGTCCACTTTCAACTGGAATTTTTCGTTTGGTGGGAACTGCGTCCAAGACCTGACGTCTGTCTAAGACGAAATTTTCCAACTGCTCGTATGTAGCTGGTGTGCTACCTGAGGCGGTGGTTTCCCATTGTCTGCGGGTGCTGTTGTCCAGTTTGTTTGAGAGCAGGTGTACCAATATGGCGTCCCATGCCTGAATTGGTTGTTTGAGTATTTCTAAACACCGCAAATGCTTTCTTGCGTTATCAAACAATTCCCTTAAAGCAGATGCCGATTCGACGTCGATCGATTTGAGTTCAAACAAATCCCTCGTGTGCTGTTGTATTAGCAACTTCGAGTTGTTAAAGCGACGGTTCAATAATTCATAGGCAATATCGTAGTTTGAATCTGTTGTTGGGAGTGAATCGATAACACCTAGTGCTGCTCCCCGTAATGATGCCTTTAAATATTCCAACTTCTGGATGGCTGGGAGTGGTTTGTGGTGAATCATTGAATTGAATTTACCGATCCACTCCAGCCATTGTCCACTTGCTCCCTGGAATATCGGTAGTTCCATTTTCGGTAATCTAGAAAACTCAGGTTGGGGTTGGTTGGCTACGTTTGATTTGCGTTTATTTATGATGGCCTTTTCGAACGCAGCTAAACCAGCTATATATTTTATCTCGATAGCGTCTCTTGATTGATGTTCATCAGGATTGAGTTGTTCCAACGCACTTTGAGCGGTGTCAAACGTGCCGTAGCATTTCTTGAGCATGTCTCGCCGGGTTTCCAGTAAAATTGAATCATCCTGGAATACGTTGATGGTTTCTATTATATGCTCGATCCGTGTACTTGCATGATTCCGTTGACTTAGCAAGCGGTCAAACTCAGATTGCAACACATAAACTTGTTGGGTTGGGTTGCCAGTCGGTGCTGCTGCTTCCACCAATCGATCCCCTTCTTCAATCAAGTTCTCCATTTCTGGTTGTACCAGTTGTTCGGGTTCAAGTAATTGTGATTGAACTTCCTGAATTTAATCGGACATTGCGCTGTTGAATAGACGAACTTTGTTTGAGGTTATGTTCTCCTTATTTAGTCATCAAATGCTCTAACGAGTGTTCTCCATGTAATTATACGTATGAACCGGTAAGGCAATCATTTACGGCTGTCGATATTCACATACCGACCCGCGTAATCTATGTTCTCCAAATGATATTTAATTAGTTTTCTTTTCTCAATATTCTGTATCAATTCCCGATTTTTTCCAAGATGGCGCAACACAAACGTGCTTTCGCACTTTTTCCAAAAGGATCCGCCATATTGGATGATTTGGAAAAATGCTGAATTGATAGAAAATGTTTGAAATAGCTTCTGTTTACATTATCCACGAATCGTTTAACACCTGTATTACCTATATTGAAGAAATAAATTAAATATTTGAAATATAATTACCACTTTCACCACTAATCCGGCTCGAAGGACCAAATGTTAAGTTCGTGTGTACAGGTCGAAGGTTCAAGGAAGAAGAGAGTTGAGTCTAACATGAAGTGCTGATGATAGCGACGAATGACTACCAGTGTTGCCAGTTATACAGATTTTTTTGCTCTTAACGTATTTAAATGTAGTTTATTGTGGATGACATATTGTACTGAACAGTTTCAAAATGTAGAAAATTCAATGTCATGGTTACAAATAAATACCGTCAAACAGGGCATCATGCAACAGCATGGTTGGATTATTATTATTATTATTATTATTATTATTATTATTATTATTATTATATTTATTCATCGAACATTTTGTTTAAATGAATTAGAATGTAGAACAAACATCAATCAGATAGAATTAAATAGACTGGACTGGAGAACACGACGAATAAAACGACTAGCTGGTTCATTGAACTGGTGCAGATGTTCAGCGTCCTGGAATACTCGCATCATCGCACTCAATGGCTTATTATAGCCGTAGGATGTTCGGTGGACTCGGTTTGATAGTAACGAGTGAGATCGTAAGGTTCTTAATGGCGCATATCATTTCCAGCAAGTGTGGTGACTGGTCCTCACCGTTCATGAAACATTTGAGTACCACAACACTTTTCCAATTCTTGTTTTAATATAATGTAATCAAGTTATCATTTATTGATAACAAAACGATGTAACGTAGTTTCTCATATTGTGAGATAGTTTTTTAAAGTTTTTGTTTCTCATAGAAAATTTAAAAAAAATCGAGCATTAGATGTACAATTTTTTACATTTCTCGATGCCATAAAAAACTTTACGCAGTATGACGGATTGGCTAAATCACCAACAAAATTTATATTGCTTTTAATATCCTATATCAACACTCTTGGTGTAAAAATATTTTTCGGACCATCATTTTTTAAATTCCGTTACCAGTCTGTTCTAAATGCATCAACATGCAAATTAATGATTCACCGTTTAAATCTTGTTTCAAAATGCTGGAATATGATTGTTTTGCACCACGCGTTTGTTAATTTCAAAATTTCATCCATACAAACATATATTTTTATGATGTCAGACGGATGTGACAGTCAGGTACTAAATTTTTTGTTGTATTTTTTACCCCTAAATGTATACAACACCCTTATGCTTTCTCCTAAAAAAAATTGTTGACACAAAAAATATAAAATTTAATTCGAACAAAATCAAAAATACCTGAAGATGATGCTTTATGCGTAATCAAATCGAAATTATATCAAAGACTATAAATTTTCAAACTATTTCATTTGATTTTTTATTAAAAACAAAAGTTGTTGCAACCCTTTCTTTTAGTTGGGCGAAAACCGCATGGTTTTGTTAATTTAAAAATAACTGATGAAGCTATTGAAGTTGAAAAGTGTTGCATGAAGCCCCAGGTGACGGTACACAACGTATTTTACTTAGAATTTTATTTTAAATTGTTCATTTCAACTATGTTCTCGTTGTAAAGCTCTCTGTGACTTGATGGTATCCTTTTCAGTCACGTGGAGTGCGTTCTTTACAACCTGGCAAAAACATGATTTCAACATTTTTAGTTTCTAAATACACTTGAGTAAAAAAAATCATGTTTTAACTCAACAGTTTATTTTAACAGTTCGTTGAAAATAAAGTTAGGACACAATTTGTTTCAATAACTTTACGTAAATCATATTCATTTCAAATACATTATATGACTTTGATATTATATGACTTTTACTTTGTAGATAATTAGAAAAACATTGAAAATAGTGTTCCTAACTGATGTGGACATAAGCTTCTTTTAGTTGTTACATGAAAAAAAAACATGTATCTTACATACTAATTACTAAAATCATGATAAAAAACAATCGGAAGGAAAATTTAAAAAAAGTCTGTTGACAAATTTAGCTTAAATCTTCCATTTCTAAAAAGTGCTTTTTTTAAAAGAAAACTGCGAATAATTCCATTCAATTTGGACATACTTTGAAATAATCCGGATTTTACTGAGAGCTAGAAATTTTTTTTGTAAAATGAAAGTTCGCACAATCCGTTGCATTATCATTTTTATTTTAGATTGTGATAAGTGAAAAATAACGTCACA
This sequence comes from Uranotaenia lowii, assembly GCF_029784155.1. Lineage (NCBI taxonomy): Eukaryota > Metazoa > Arthropoda > Insecta > Diptera > Culicidae > Uranotaenia > Uranotaenia lowii. The sequence goes on along the minus strand of NC_073692.1, from coordinate 178,130,708 downwards.
AACAGTCAAAATAAAACGGTACCTTCAACTGGGGAATCATGCAACACTTTTCAACTTCAATAGCTTCTAAAATCTTAATGTCTACGAATGATCATACCTCTAGTACATCAAAAGTTTTAAGTTTGATGGGACACCCAATTTAAGAAGTCAGAAAAAATATTGGTTTTACCAGTTTATTATTAAATTTTCAAAATCATGCGATATTCACCCTACTATGAAAAAGAGGTAAGTTGCAACATACTCTATTATTAATGAAAAATCAAATGAAAACGTTTGAAAATTTATAGTTTTTGATAAATTTAGGGGTTAAAAAACTACAAATATTCTATTATCTTAAATCATGGAAATGATTCTTAGGATGAATGAAATTTGAATGTTAATAAACGCATAATGCAAAACAATCATATAACAGCATATGGAAACGAAATTTATGAGTTTTAGTTCTGATTTTCATTTTGTTGCATTTTTCCCCAAACAGGTAAGTATATTATAAATATATATATTTGAAAAATATTGGTGATTGTTTAAAAAGCATTTTTACACCAACAGTGTTGGTATAGGATAATGCAAGCAATATAAAGTTTGTAGGGGATATTATTAAGCCAATCCGGCATACTGAGTAAAGTTTTTCTACGGCATCGAAAAATGTAAAAATTTGTGCATCTTTTGCTTGATATTTTAAATTTTTTATGAGAATCAAAAACCTTAAAAAACTCTTTCACGATGTTAAAAGCTATGCCATCATCAATTTGTTATCCTTCAATGATAACTTTATTACAGTATATTGAAATAAAAATTGAATGAATCTTGTGGTATAGAAATGTTGCATCTAACCCTGCTTTTGCATGATGCCCCGTTTGACGGTATATTTCAGTTCCACTTGTAATATTTACGTATTATTTAATTGAAGATGCAGAAACCCAGCAATCATGAAATCGCATTAAAAATGGTAGCTCAAATCGTTTATAATGATAGTACAAATTGCAATTCCTACCAATTAAGTAAACGATCGTAAAAATTGTTGCTTAAAGTCGGCATAAATGGGATATGATAAACAGTCCGCCAAGTTTGCAAATTTGTTCTCCCGCACAGGGTTAAAATGAGAAAAATAAACCTTGTTGTTCTGTCTGCAATAAGCAGTGCAACCAGATTGCTAAAAATCAGATGCATCTAGCTGAAAAACTGTCCAATGAGAGAAGCAGCAAATATAGGTCGCTGGCAAAGGTTGGCATGCATAGAGACCAAACCTTGGGCTTTCTTGCTCACTTTCAGGATGTACAAATAAAGTGTTGAATATATTTTAACAAAAAAGTTGAAAATCTTGTTAATTTTTTTTTAATTTTTCATTACTTTATTTAGCAATAAATGTGTTTTTTTTTTTTGAAAAATCAATCCAATATGACTTTATCTCTAAAAACTAACTGCCAATAATTTTTCTGACGACTCCAAATAGATAATTTTTCAAAAAAATAGGGCAGTAGCCAGTTTTCTTACAATTTAGGGCTTCACTTAGCTTTAATTTTTACAACTGCTTCTCAATTAGGAACTATTAGTATAGATTGTAAGAGGAACATGGTTTGAAACATTAAGAGCAAAAGTAATTTCAACATGTGATTGTCTTTCCCAAGTAACCATAAGCATTAAGCCATAACCCTGAATCAGCATTAAATCAACATTTCTTATGCTAGTTAGCATTACATCAACATTCATAATGCTTTTTAGTTTTGAATAAGCATTATTAATGCATAGAAGCAATAAACAAAATTAACACTAATGAAAGAACGATATGCACATATAGAGGAACTATATAAATTTTACAAGCATTAAGACTGTAGCACTAAAACTTCCTGTTAATGCTTATATTAAGCTTTTATTAAGCTTTAAATCTTATGAGTGACCCGAACAGTACTTGAAGTACGGGTTTTTTAACCTACCTTATCAGCATCCAGATTGGTCGAAATGGTTAAGGCGCAAGGAGAGATATAAAGGCTGCTACGGGATCCTCGGTTCGAGACTCATCAAAGGTAATTCATAATTCAAATCTTCAACATCAATCGACCTGCTGAATGAAGGGTTCTATGAAATGAGAAGTGATTATACTTCTCATTTCATAGAACCCTTCATTCAGCAGGTCGATTAATGTTGAAGATAATGATCTTATTTTTTTTAATTTTTGTTCATTTTAATTAATCAAAGAACAATTTCTCATTTTGAATTTCCGTTTTACATCAATCATGATCAATCAATTAAAAATTTAAAAGGTGTTCTTAGTATGTACTGTAAACGCTTTTATACGGCTGGCGAAAAATGACGTTTTTATGGTGCTCTTATTTAGCATTTGTATTGCTTATTAAAGGCTATGTTGTGATAGCATTTATTCAGCTCGCTATTTCGCATTTTTAGCAATAATTCTGCATTATATAAGCATATAGTGCAAAACAAGCATTAATTCGAACTTATATATGGGAATATAGTGTTGCTTATGGGCTTTGTTTTAGTGCTTATGGTTACTTGGGTTAGTTTCATGCTGATTTGTGTTAGGGTTAAGATTTTTCAAGTATTGATTTCATTTGAACAGAAGTCATTTTTTAAGCATTGATATGTTTGAATTTTGAAGTCAACTTTTGAAACATAGGTTGTTAGATGAAGTGGCCATAGCTACAAGAGATCTGTATTCACATTTACCATGTTTAACTTACAATAATACTCAAGGTTGCAAAAAGGGGTGAAAACGCCATAGCTAGTATCTGTACTATCTATACAATTGAGCTGATTTATATTAGCTTTACAGCATTTACTAACTTAAAGTTTGATTTTCTGCTAACTTAAATTTTTTTGATAAACTTCAAGAGTTCTTCCAATTTTTAAGTGATTTTCCAACAAGGCTTTTGAAAAAGTTCTTTACAATTATGGATTTTTTGGAATCTGTAGGTTACAGTAATTTAATGGGTAAGTATAGTTCAGTACATGTTTAGGACTGAAATGAACTTTTCATGAAAATGCAAAATAGAGTAAAAAACTATCTATCTTAGATTTCCTGGACAAAAAACAATAATGAAATGTTCTTCCTTGGGTTTTTGAGGATCAGTATAAGTTCTCCAGAAGAGAGGTATTTGGAGATGTAGGAGTGTTAGTGCAAAAATATAAAAATTGGAGTTGACACATTAAAACGATTCTCTAAACTTCAATCTAAATTTAATGTTTCAGATTTTGAAAATTTGATTTTCATATTTTTCTGGTCGAACAAAACTTCGGCTTTCCGGATAATGTATGAAAAATGAGCAAAGTGAAAACTTTAGAGCTCGTTTCCTCGAAAACAGTTTTTATGCATTCATACCCATCTGACTATGAATGCCTAATTCTCATATTATTCTTATACATCCATGTTTTCAGCTTTAGAAATCAAGCTTGAACCTATCAGCTCTCACAACTCTGTTGACTCATCTATATTATTGTGTCTTCAATAGAAGCATAACTTTGCATTGGCTTCACATGAAAAAAAAATTCTATAAACGATGCACAGTTTAAAATGAATTCAAACATATTTATATTTATATTAATTTTTCTGTTGAATTATTAGTTTTCTTTTCTTAACATCAGTATTCACATTTTCCCCTTTAATGGTGAAAATTTTCAGACGTGTCAAACAAATTGGGACTTTCTCGTTACTATTTTATCGTAGCTAATCGAACATCAAGATAGAACACCGAGGTAGAAGAAAGACAATTTTGTTGAACCTTCGATCCCATATGTTTCCTCCTGGGAAAAATTCGGCAAGGATATGCAAAACTAAACTTTCCCTGAGTAGAATCAAGTGTGTAAGTCAATGAAGCTCGATAACCTTAGGCCACAAACTGCGATACCAAATTATTAAATATTTGAAAGCTCCTTTCGGCTTCCCAAAAGGAAAAACTGTCCGAACAAGGAAAGAGCAACTTGTCAGATAAACGGAAAACGGTCAGCTGCAACCCGGAGGGAAACTTTTCAGACATCTTCGAAATGTGCTGAGCCAGTGGATGTAGAGAAGTTTTTTGTTGCTTGCTTTCTGCATAAAACTGAAGACGGAAATGTTCATCCTGGAAACTCAGAAGATGAACAGCATTGGGTGATAATCTGAATTTAAAAGGCTAATTAAAGTGTATTTTTCGAGTAAGTTTAATCTTTGTCTTGAAAAAACTTTTCAAGCCATAGCATGGTGATTCGATCCTAAATTAATTGGGAGGGTGACGGTGAAGTTTATTGTTGGCTTGTATGAGTAACTGCTGTATTGAAATCAAAGCATGTTCGTTAATCGTAGGGTAAAACCTATACAAGACGCTCCCGCGGAATGACTACTTTTCATCCAATACTTCGCGAGGCTCAAGCAGTGATGTCAATTGAATTTATTTTTTATCAATGCGAAAAGACATACCCCTGTTAAACAGCTAAAACCTGTTTTGCCAAATAAGATACGAAGCTACGGTCTTCAACAAAGTTGTTCAGCGAAAATTTCCTTCAGGAAAATTATAAATTGGCACAAAAACCATCATCTGGCTTGGTTCCACAAAAGAAACAAGAATGATGATAATTTTTCAGAAAAAAATATTCAATTTTTTCATACAAACCTAAAAGTTTAAATTTGTTCGTGTAAACGTTACTTAAAAAATCTGCTTAAATTCATGGATGAGTTTTGAACCAAGAAGAAGCTTTTTAGGCCCCAGGGTTCGAGAACTTCAAAAATGACCACAAATCAACTCAGCCTAATGGTCCATGCTATTATTTTTCAAAAATACGCCTACTTATAGCTACGAATGTTGTTTTTCTCCATTTTTGTTGCGGCAAACGAGCTTCTCTATCATTTCTTAGGTGAAAGTTAGTATTTTGTAATTTTTCATGATTTACATTTAAAGTTTAATGTCAAACCAGACTGCGCTGACTGATAAAATTTCAGCATTTCTTTTTTCCAATCGTTGTGAGACGTAAAAATATGAGACACGAATCGTGAGATGTGAGACGCGCATGTGAGACGTTAGATGTGTAAAACAAGATGTTTGTAAGTCTTGAAAGGTGAGTTGTGAAACGTGGAACCCAAGGCGTTAGATGTGAGACAAAAGATGTGAAATCGTGAGACGTGATTAAACCAGATATGATTTAAGATGAGAAACGAAAGATGTGACAAAAAGAAGCAAGGTGTGAGTATAATATGTGAGAGTTAAAAGTGAAATGTGAGAAGGAGTGATGTGAGATCGAAGACGTGAAACTGAAGAAATGAGAATGTATCTATATAGATAAAAATAAATGTTTGTCCTTATCAACGCGAAAACTACTGAACCGATCAATTTGAAATATGGTTTGTTTGATTTTTTAAATCAGAGATGGTTTCTAAAATGCTTTCAAACCGCTTCAACTTGAAAGAAGGGAGGCTACCATTCCAAATTTATAAAAATATGACAAATTCGAACAGTTTCCGGAAACTTCTGAACCGATAAACGTGAATTTGGTGTCTAGTCTTTTTCAAGACCAGGAAAGGTGTCTATAACACTATAAAACATCTCGGGAAAAAATGAGGGTAGGGCTTTCATACAAAATTAACAAAAAATTAAAACGTTTAAAACAATTTTTGGAAACTAATGAACCGATAAACGCGGAATTTGGCGTGTTTAAGACCGGGAAAAGTTTCTATAATACATTCAAATCCCTCCGAATCCAATAAGGAAAATTACAAATTCTCAAGAAAAAAAAACAAAATTTTAACGAAGAATTTGTGTTAAAAATTGATGAACGTAAGCGTTTTGACATAATGAGATGATTTTTTTAATTGACTCATAAGTTTAAACAAAATTTTATGAGATATTGTACTGATAGACGCTTCCCATTTTAACTAATGAAGACTCTCATATTTATTAAATTTAACATAAATTTTATTCACAAATCCAATGTCTTTGTGTTTTCGTGAATTTTGGCACACTTATTGATTATGTAAAAATTTGCTTGCATTTGAATACTCTTCTCGCTTCAATAGAGGCGATTTTTTTTTTCAATTTAAAGGTGGAAGATCCATCAATTTTATTTCTAAAGGGCTGGTGCTTCAACCTTCAACCTTTAGGCACAGAAAACAGACGTACAAGCTCGAACAAAAAATCTTCAAAAAAGTGTGTAAAATTTCAAATGCTGACACCTAAAAATACGTTGAAAATTGACTTGATACAGTGCCATCTGTTGCGCCGTTCAAAAGTTACAGATCAAATTTCTAAGAGCTCAGTTATCGAAAAGGCGTAATCGTATATGAACTCAATAATAAATTAAATAATGCCGCTCTATAATAGACAGGTCAAATTTATTGCTAGTTAAATGCAATAAGAGTTGCTTTTGACTGGATGGAATTTCACTTCCTTTTTTTTTGCACTACTGAGGCAATCAAAATAACGAAAAGTTATGGAATAAGTTTCTGCACTTCATGAACGGTCAGAGAACGAATCGACTATATCCAGTCAATTAGGAACATTTTTGACGATCAGTCTCACCCATCAGAACTGATGACATCTCGAAGCGGATTATTTCCAAGTAAATATCATAATTGTTCATAATTTAGTACTTCTAGCTTGAAGGGAATAGCGATTAACTTTTAAGATATTTTTTTATTATGCAACGTGACGAAAGTGTTACGGAACTTCATCAACGATTTTCTCGTAACATGCCGAAGAATTCATACGACCTGTTCAAAACTGACCAAAATATTGTACATTTTTCTCAGTTTTGTTCTGACGGTTCTCTTTGGCATGTTCTGAGACATCTGGTGGCCCAGCCAAAAAACAAAAATTGGTTCCAAATGTTCGTTGGAAATTTTACACAAGTTTCGTGGGCTAGCTTGTACGTCTGTTCTCTGTGCTTTAAGTCACGTTAAAACTCAAGACAATCTTGAAACTCAGATGCCAAGAAAAAAAGTTTGCTTTTGAATAATGTCGAAAAAATTTAAAACAGAGTATATTTCACCCATAGTAATTTTAACGAACCTTATTTTACCATGGAATGGTCAGCAAAACATGCAGGGTCAGCTATAGTGTTATATAAAAAAAAGAAGGGGTTGTGAAATATACGACTTGAAACATGAGATGTGAATATCTGGTCCTTTCCTGGAGTTACATTGTTCCCTTCTTCAATCGTTTCGAATATTCCGGACGGTCTACTAACGGCAATTCAGGTTCTATCGAGTATCTACGTTCGAGTGAGTTGACAAAATTGTCATGATTTTAAGATTCTTACTAATCTCAATTTTGATATTAACTCAGACACGTCTGTTGCTCACAAGAATAGATCAATGAATGACTTCGTTTTAATTGCCATAGAAGTTTAAAACAAAATTTCAATTTTTCAAATACACTTCATCTTAATTTCATATTCCATTCTTAGCAAAAACTGCTGTTTATTTTCCCAATTATTCTTCATCTTATTTCTACATCCAATTTTCAGCAAAAACCTTTCAAATCTGTACTTTTTCGGCCACTCTGTCTTTTTTTTTACCAAAGTTGAAATAATCTGAAAACATTCTCAGCAACAGCCATTCTAATCTGCTAACCAGCCGCTCTGTCTTTGTTTACCAGAGCCGGAAAAATAGAAGTAACATTTTTGCAACAGCCATTCCAATCTGCACTTTTTGCCGCTCCTCAGCAAACATTTTTTAAGCTATATTCTTCTGCTATTTTGATAAACATTTCATATACATTATAGAACGATCTTATGAAAGTTGAAAAAATAGCATTTACCTACCAAAGTGGAGGCAAAAAACATACATAAATTTCATTTCTTCCAAAAGCGAAGAAAACTACACCAATTGGGTGCTATCCGCTATCTTATTCGTACTAATCGAAAGAACGCAAGAGAGCGCAAGATTTTTCTCTTATTACCTTCAAATCGTTGCCAGCGACAATATTCTCAAGTTCTCTCAATGGTCAATATTACTCAATTCCCATCTGATTTTAAGCCATCTGGATGCACTGCTGGTTGTAGAGAGAACATAATGATGATTTTTTCACTTGGCGCAGGCGCAAAATCATTTTAAATTTTACAAGAATGACGGACTTTGTATCATATCCGATTTAAACTGACTTCAAATAACATTTTATACGATCTTTTCACTATACAGTTGGAATTGCGATTCGTAGCACCACTTTAAACGACTCAAGTTATGATTTCTGAAACAATTTCACGTTTGCTTGGTCTGAATTTGTTTACCAGAGCCGGAACATAAACAAACAATCGTAGCAGCAGCCTTGAAAATCTGCGCTCCTTGAGCCAATCCGCTTTTTTAACGGTGCGCACAGGGGAAAACTATGTAAAAAGGTGATCAAAATTGATTGTGCCAAAACGGATCGTTTTAGACTCAAAGTGTCTTCGGGACATTTTACCTACATTTAAAGCACTTTACAATGAGCTATTGATAAAAATGATTGAATCACTTTGCAGTGCGAAAGAAAAATATTTTTTTGTATTTTTCATATTAGAGCACTTATGTTTTTGACAAGTTTTTAGATTGTAAAAATGTAGCAATTTTTTCAATACGTCAACATCGTAGAAGCTAACCCAAAAAAGTAAGAAGGGTTCAAAATATAAAAAAAATGTTTTAATCAAAATTTTCAGTATTTTAACGCCGAGGTTTTCCCAGGCTGAACTTATTCAAGCAAAATATGTTTGAAGGAGTTTTGAGTCACTCAAAATCGAACAGTATTGTGGAACACGCTTAAAAAAAATATTCAGACTGAAACAATTTAGATTGGAAAAACTAAGAAAAAATAGCTGTTATCGAACACCTGTATCTGTGAAGTTCGGATGAGTTCGGTTTTTTTTTTCTGAATTAGAATTAAGCAAGTTTTAACATTATAAAAATATGGCGTTTGCAATGATAAGTTTTTTATTTTGTAGCTTTTTAAACGATTAAAGTTACCTATTTTCAAGGAATCTGAAGCGAATTCCAAGTTTATTTAAACTGATAATTGCCAACCGTTTTTATTTTGGCGAAACTTTTCAATTCATTTTCTTGCTCGTATATGTCATTCATTAGACTCTATTGACGAACCTTACAATCTATCTTATCACTTAGAATACAATATATTTGACGTGTTTGTTTTTAGGTAAGCTAATTTTAATTGCAAAAAAAATTCCTCTAAATTCCTTTAAAATAGCTAACTTTAATAATTTATAAAGCTACAAAAGAAACAACTTACCATTGTAAACTCCATGTTTTTATAACGTTGAAACCTACCTGATTCTAATGCAACCAAAAAATTACCCGAAATCATCCGAACTAGAAAGCTAAAGGTGTTCGAAAACAGCTATTTTTTCTTAGTTTTTCCAATCTTACTCGTCTCAGTTTGAATATTTTTATCAAGCGTATTTCACGAAACTGTTCGATTTTGAGTGGCTCAAAACTCTTTCAAACACATTTTGCTTGAATAAGCTCGGCCTGAATAAATATCGTTATCGTTTTTCGTAGCTGCAGCCTTAAAATTCTGCGCTCTCTCAGCCATTTCGTCGTTTTTACCGGTGGCCGAATCATTAACAAACAATCGTAATATTAAACGCTGAATAAGAAATCCAATTTTTATATTATTCATAAAAAAACTATATTTATTTTCTGCATTTTCTTATCCATAAAAAATGTTTCTGATATGTGAAATCAACTTATTCATTCCGAAAAAACGTTCTTAATTATCCGCGTGAGATTAAATCATCATGGGTAAAAAAAAATGACAAAAAAAACTTCAAATGGAATAAAAAAATGAAACGTTCGACAAAAGTGGAACACATTATAAACAAAACAAGCAAGGTTTTAAAAGTGTTCAAAACATTGCTTAAATTTGTCAAAAAACTTTCATGAAAATGGACGATTTATTCTTCGTAACAAGTAAAACTAAAATGAAAATTTTTGCCCAGTAATTGGAAACTTTACGAAACTGCCCTCATAATCGTTCTGATTGCGAGAACCCGTATGAAAACAGGCGTATAAAATGATTAGAAAAAAAAGGTTTAAAATGTATAAAAATCTATTTAATTTTATTAAAATTATTTCAGATATATAGAAAAGCTCAATGTGAAAACAACACTCCAACGAAGTTGAAGTTGAAGTTATTCCAACATCGAGTTTGTAAATATACGAATGGAATCAATATTTAGAGATTTGAAAATTGCGGGGTTGTACCTATGTACATTGAGTTTGAAAAATATAGACCAATAATTGAACATTTTACACTTAAAAATACATTTTCGAGAATGTTTTTCAAGTGCGTATGGGTCAATCCAATCAACATACGTTATTCAAAAGCTCACCTGCATCATTTAACACCTTTGTCGACAAGAGTGAGTGACGTAAAGTACCTACGTCCAAATTTGAAAAGTCAAATCACCAATATGGATTTTTTTTAGCCAAAACTATCTAGGATTATAAGCACATCCTTAACTGTTCCCTATCAAAAATTTGAAGCCGAAACGGTATTCCCTGATGATGATTTGGCTCAAAGTCAGACATTTTTTATGTGGGTGACGCTTGGCGACGAACGTGTTAAGTCACATGTTTTCAAATGCAACGAAACGATATGTGAATTAGCGTAACAGTACCGTTTCTAATTTGCACAATCTCGCTGAAACACGTGCCACAAAAGTCATATCGCTCATGCTAGTACAGAACTAAGCGCTACGTCTTGGAGAAAAACTACACCCTCTGGGTGGGCAAACAATTTCTGCCAGAACAAAACAATGAAAGCGTTAATTAGAATTGTTCTGTTACTTCATTGTCTCTCGATGGAACTTAGTCTCATTCAAAATAGTATTAGAAGAAAACTATACGTTGTGTTTTTTTTTTGTACCAGAGCAATTGTGTATCTTAAAAGAAGTTGAAATTTTAAGTTCAAATAAGTAAGAACCATTCATTGACATAAAACTCTTAACCACTGTCAAGTCTTTGAAGAAAAAAAACACCGTCTTCAAGAGTATTGCGCATTTTGTCACGTGTCTCATTACGGAAAGATTATTCCGGGCGGCGGCGTGACCCCGTCATCAGTCTGAACTGATGACTTAACTGCAGCTCTAGGTTGTCTGGAAATCTGATGAATGAACCCGGGGCGAGGACGACATTCAAATCACAAACAGTGCGGACCCAATTGGTTGCCGGGTAGAGATCAAAGCTATGTAGATTGGCTGCTTGCTGCACAGATGAATTCAATTAAAATCGCAACTTGATGAGTGTATAATTTGCAAATTAAGATTCAATTATCCAATCAGTTTGATCAATCCTTCTCGTTTCTTGGGAACAAAACGTTAGCTAAACTTTGTACAGATTTTGTGCATGTTTAAATGATTATCATCCGAAAATAGACAAATCATCGGAAAAAATCTATCCCCTATATCACATCATCAATTGTCGCCCATTCGATTGAAATCTGATGTCATCCAAACAGCTCAGATGTGATGGGGAAGTTGTTTACTGAAACACTCGTCAATTACCGAGAAAAACAACGAACATCACTTTTTGAAAGATGAATCCCAACAGTTTCCGATTCGCGAAAAGTGTGTTAGGGTATGAAAGCAAGTACAGGAAATGCTCTTTGATAACAGCTTTTCTTGTTTCATGTGATAAAATTTCACTTTTTGAATTTTGAACGCAATGAAAAACTGAATTGAATTTTCTGAAAGTCGGTTTTTATTTTTGGGTGAATCATTCTCTTGTAGAAATTTTTTAAAACGCTTATAAAATACTTGATAAACTAAACTCCTTTAACAAATATCTCATTAATTCCACCTCGCAGGTCTACGTGAGCACATCGCTGGCGAATCTGTACGAGAGTCTGGGCAAGGATGACTGGCGCCTAATCTACACAGGGATTCCGGTGCTGCTGCACGACAAGGGATGTACCCGGTCCCGGTGTACGCCCCGGGTAAGCTTCGTTCTGGCCGAACGTGGGACCTGTTTTGCCCTCTGGAAGGACACCATCGACAACCTGTCGGACTACAAGGTGGCGGCGGCCGCATTTCACACCATGTATCTCTCGGCAGGTAAGTGTTGCATTGTTAAGGAGCTCATTCATTCAGAACGCATTAGCCTTTTTAGAAAGATTTCAGCTTTGTTGTGCCTTTTCAGCAATTCCAAACATTAGCTGTAATTAATGTGAAATTCTTATTATCAGTTCAAGACACTTTAAACCCTGTTACAAAAAAAAGCCATCACATATTAGACTAAGCCGATTTGGGGTCATTTTTGAATTTCTCAAACCCTGGGGTCTAAAAAGCTTCGTATTGGTTCAAAAATCATGCATGGTTTATTTGCAGAATCTACGTTTTCATGAGTAAATTTGAACTTTTTTGTGTATGGGAAAATTGAATATTTTATAATAAAAAATCAACATCATTTTCGTTTCTTCTGTGGAACCGATCGAGCCTGCTAATGGTTTTGGTGCAAATTTATAAATTCTCTCATGCAAATTTTTGCTGAACAACTTTGTCGTAGATCGTATCTTCGTATCTTATTAGGCAAAGCATTATTGCCTGTTTAAGATAGGTATGTCTTTTGACATCGTTTAACTATAAATTCAATTGACATCACTGCTGGTTGCGAGGTATTGCATGACTATTTTGCGTGGAATATTCGCGAAGCCTCAGCGGTGATGTCAATTGAATTTAAAGATTTTCAATGCTAAAAGACATACCCCTGTTAATCCGCTAATATTTTTTTTGCCTAATAAGATACGAAGTTACAGTCTTCGTTAAAAATGTTAATCGGTATTTTCATTAAGAGAATTTATAAATTGGCACCACAACTGTTAGCTGGCTTGGTTCCACAGAAGAACCAAAAATGATGTTGATTTCCTCAACATCAACGAGATCCAGCAGAAAAATCCTACAGCAAAGAAAAATCTTGAAAATTTCTCCTGTACTGTTATTTTTGAGTGTAACTTCAAGAACAATACTACTAACAGTTCAGCATCAACGTACTGAAGCCATGCACAACTCAGAAACTATACGAATTCCGCAAAATCGACAATTGTCATTTGAAAAGGCTGTTGTTTTTCGCTTTTTGAACTTTAGGGTCAAGAATACCAATAATTATTGGCTACACATCTCCCCTCCACACCGAAAAAAAACAAGTAAAGACTTATACAACGTTTCACAAACTTTGATTTATTTTCAAATTTCCTGCCAATCTCTATAATTAAAAAAAAAATCCATAATTATAGACACATTTGTGGCGTTCGTGTCTTGGAAAAAAAAAATATTCTTATTAAGTTTTATTCATCGAACATATTTTTTTGAATGAATTTGATATAAGGATCTATAATAAGCAATTAGGTAACACTAAACAATCTAGACTGGCGTACTCGATTAATGAATTGGCTAATGTCTGTTTCACATTGAATCTGGTCGATTAAAATAGATAATTTCACCGCAAAGAAATAACGCACAACAAAAGTAAAAATGTCATTTTGAAGGGTTTTTATTGCACTTTAAGGAAAAAAAAACATTAAAATCTTCATCCGCTTTTCGGATTCGGATTTTCGAACTTTTTTTGTGATTCCACCCATCTTTTTCTGCACAGTACTGCTAGTAACCTCATTCGCCATCTTGTTCCACCACTTTTCCATTTGAGCAGGTTTTTTCATGGTTCAGCCACATTTTTTTAGTTTGCCCTTAACTATCGCCCAATATTTCTCGATGGGACGAAAATCCGGACAGTTTGGTGGATTGATACTTTTTTCAACAAAATCGATCTTGTTCTCCTTATACCACTTAACGACATCCCGGCTGTAGAGGCAGCTTGCCAGGTCCGGCCAGAACTTCACCGGACCTTTGTGGAACCGAATGAATGGCAAAACCCTCTTCTGGAGACATTCTTCTTTGTAAACATTTCCATTCATTGTGTCCCTAGTGATGAAAATCTTAGTCTTCTTCCCACAACTACAGATCCCTTGCCAAATCATCAACTTTCGAGCAAATTTATCTGCAAAAACAAACTTGAATCTACCCGCAACATTCCCTTTATGCTTCGCAAGGTAAAATTTGATACCGGGTATTTGTCCAAAATCCATTTTGACGTTAGTTTCGTCGTCCATCAAAATGCATCCGTTGTACTTGGTCAACACTTTCTCGTACAACTTTCTTGCCCTGGTTTTGGCAACCAGGTTTTGTTTCAGCGTCCTGTTGGGGTGTTTGCTTGCAAGATACGACCGCAAGCCTTCTCACAAACAAATTCGTCGAGCTGTACATACTGTGGTTCGTCTTGAACTTTTTCGCCAAATCACGCAAGGAGATTCCAGGATTATTGTGAACTGATAGAATTACCTTTGCTCGCAGCTTCCGGTCATATGTTCCACTTTTACGCCTGGTTTGTTTTGCTCGATCCACCGTAAGGGTCTCCCGGTAACGTTGCAGCAGCGAATTCACAGTCGATTTTGGACATTTCAGGAATTTCGCGATCTTTACCCCTGACCACGTCGGTTTCTCTACGTGTGTGTGCAGAATTTTCTCTCGCCTTTCGCGTTCCGTCGTCGATAACTTTTGACTAACTGCTTCAATCTTGATGAAATTTTCACCACTAAGTAAACAAACCAACCGGATCATGTCAATAGATTTGCGATGTGACAACTAGGGGCGCTGCAGTAAATGAAAAGATGCGACCAGATTCTATGTGAAACAGACTTAACTAGGTCATCACGCTTGCGGATTAGGGGAGCAGGCGGTGGTTTAGGCACTTTCGAACGAAAACAGCTGTATTCATTGCATCAGTGGTCACGAAAGGCTCAGAAAGCATGCCTCACTAACATATGGCTTGACAAACCATTGCCTTTATACCAAATTCTTCGGTGAAAATTGAAGTCTCCGTCTCGTCAATACTATGGCCATCCCGAACAGTGTAGTAAAGAATGTACGGAATTAAATTGCATCACTCACTGAACCTCAAAAATACCCAAACTTGAGAACTTTCTCCGCCAACCCGAATGAAACTCCCTCCCTACAGGTTTGGCTATTGGTGGCATAACCCAAAGTTAAGCTTTTAAAGGAGAACTCATCCCCCAAAATCTGACACCGCAATAAAATGGAAATCAAAATAAAAAAAATTACTGCAGGTACGGGAATCACACCCATACCTGCAATGGCTCTGCGATTACCATCTCAGGATGCTAACCGCTCGACCACCGAAGAGTTGTTGAGAGAGGCAGCTGCATCATCGTATATGCGAAACTTTCTGCGAATGAAGCGGGAATAAAAGTTATCCCCCAAAAAAAACAGTTCTTCGCTTTGAACTTACCCCCCAAACCAAAATCTGCCACGATGGAGGTAACAGAATAAGATGCGCTTACAACAAAACCCCCCCAAAAAAACAGTTCTCCGCTTGAAGGACAAGTTTGGCGTATTGGCAAGCTGTGAGTTTTTCACAAACTTAAGTTGTCAATCTTGAACTTAGGTTTGGCGGGTGGCAGTTCTCAAGTTTGGGTATTTTCGATTTTCAGTGCTTTCAAATAGCTGTTACTTTTTACCCATTGAGTATTTTCAATTGAAATTTTGGGTGGAATTAGTTCAATGTGTATTTGTTTATGCTGTGTAAGTTTCACTAGCAGATGTGCAGTCGTTGCGAAGATGAAGTCGGAAGAACAGCAGCAGCGCAAAGAAATTTTGCGCACGTACCTCGAAAATCCGGATCTTTCTCATCGTGCCATCTGAAAGAATCTGGGAATGTTACATCCCACGGTGTCTTGTGTTTTAAATCGGTACCACGAACGTTTGACCTTCGATTGGAAAGGAAAAAAGTAAAAAAAAAAAGGGACCTCCGTATAATGTTAAGGATCACAAGCGGGTAGTTCAGGCTTTCAAGAGGAATCCCAACAGTTCAGTTCGAGATGTGGCGAAGAAACTGAATCTAACCAAAACTTTCATGCAAGATGCGACAAACGTAAAGGACTACACACGTACAAAGTCCAAAAGGCGCCTAATCGAGATGAACGGCAGAATATGTTAGGTAAACAAGTGCACGGAAGTTCTACACCCAGATGTTGTCGAAACCACATTGCCTCGTTATGGATAATAAAAGCAGACTACCGGTAGCTTCCTGGGCTCCAGTTTTCCACCGTTCTTCATAAGTTCGATGTCCCTGAGGACGTTAGAAAGCAGAAGATGCCAAAGTTTGCAAAAAATACATAATTTGGCCAGCAATTTGTTTTGTGCAAAGCAGAGCACCCCATTCGTAACAACTGGAACGGTCAATGGGCAGATGTGCCGAAGCATCTCAACCTCCCGAACGCACCGGAACTGCGGCCAATTGAAAAGTACTGGGCCATCATGAAGCAGACATTTTGGAAGCATCCTAAGGAAGTGAAATTGGAAGAAGATATGAAGAAAACATGGATTGCAACGCAAAAAAAAGTTGGTCTAAATGTTGTACAGGACTTTATGAGTAGTGTAGAGAAGAAGGTTTGTGCAGTTGGATATGGAATTGAAATTGAATAAAACCATTTCTTTACCCCCTGAAAGTTTGAAGGTGTTTGGTTGAACGGGTGAATTTTGCCGAAAATTTTCGTGTGTCGCAATTTGATTCCGAACACTCTTTACTGGTCACCCGGAAAGGGTTTGTAATAATCGATGATAATGTACACCAATTCTTCAAACAACAGTTGATCATGTAATTTACGAGCTCTAGGTATGACGGAAGCAGCTTGTTTTTGACTCTGCTTCGGCTTCTTCTGCTTCCCAATCTTACCTTGGCACGATTGATCGCACATCCTGAACTGAGGCAGTTTTCTTACTGGCGGAATTACCCATGACCTTCCGGTCTAAAGTTTTGTCCACGGGACTCAGTTTCTACCCAATTTTTTTTGTTCACGAATTTTCTTTTCTATCCATGGTTCCGAAATTGAATTTCAGACCTCTCTAATGCTTACTTCTTCCATTTTCGCCAACTGAATTAGAGAAATATTGGGGATAATACACCATTTGTACACGATATTTTTGCTCTTCTCCAGGAATATGCTTCTCATTATCACGAAAATTTGGACAGTGGACCTTACGATACACAGAGTTTTAAGTTAAACTGTAAACAACAACACCCAGCAAAAATCAGCTGTTTAAACGTCATTTGGAATGAGCAGGGCTGTATTGTAACCTCGTACTCGGTTACAACTGTTGTTTTGGGCATTTCGGTGGTAGTTTTGTCCTGAATACTTAATGTCAGTAAATGTTAATTTACACACAGTAAATATTTGAAATTATATAAAGTACAATAAAAATATATATAAAATTGGGCTTTGAAATTGAAATATTTTTCAATTTTTTCATTGATTTTTTTCAGTGTAGGTTCCCGCATAGTAAAATATGATAGGCTGAATCTTCAATATTATTCCTTCCTGATAACATTTATCTTATTGTTTCACGTTTCGTCTTGGCTCAATTAGTGGTATGAATAAGGTTTAGCAATTGCTTTGGTAGCTTTTACTTAGCTCGAAATCAATCAAAGCAAAAGTCCAAAGCATTTGCTTAGTTTGGTATGAATAAATATTTGCTTAGCGGATGTGTACTAAAGTCTTAGAACATAGCTTTTGCTTCGAATAATAGAGCTATCCAACCAGCAGAATCTGAAGTTTTCTAAAGTAAAATGAAAGAAGACGATCAGAAAATTGAAAAGTACGGCTAAAGCAGCCTTGAAGTCGACGAAGCGGGTGGTGGGTGTAAGAACGACCGGAATTTTTTGTTAATGCGTGCTCGTATGTTGATGTTTAAAGAAAAATGAATACATATTCGAATATTGTCAAACAAAAAATGGCCTAAATTTAATATTTATCATAAGCTCTCCCACATGTATTCGGATCGGGATAATCCGATGTATAAAAAAATAGGCAATAGGCGCGCATTTTAATTTAGATTTTTTTTTAAATCTTAGGATTATAAAAAATTATATAAAATGAGAGATCTGTATAATGTTTTAAATTATTACAATTTATTTCTTACTTTGAGCCAATTGGGACTTCTTCCACTATAGCCGGATTTTTTTTTTAATTTGAAATATTTCCTAATTGATTTGTTTATTGTCATCTTAGACGAATGATTTTATACGGATTTTATAACGACAAGAATATGAAAAAAGTTGGGTTATCACTTCGACTTTTCTTTATCCATGTCGAAAATACCTTTTTGAATTGTTTTGAAGTGAAATATTGCTAATTTGATAAGTTCATGACGTTATTGAAGAATTTTTTATTGGAAAAGTCTGCTACCGAGCATGCTTAGAAAATAAAGCAATTGCTATGAGATTTGTCGAGCAATTGCTTCAGATTTTAGCTTTATTCATACCAAACTAGCTTGTTCTAAAAGTAAAAGCTCCTGACTGAGAAAACAGCTGTCAAATAAACTTTATTCATAACAACCGAAGCAATTGCTTTAAGCGACTGCTCGACTGCTAGATTCAGTTTAGCAAAAGCAATTACTAAGTTTTTTTCATACCACCCAATGTGCTTTTGCTCAAACGGATAAAATATCGTTCTTGAA
The DNA here is from genome assembly GCF_029784155.1 of Uranotaenia lowii. NCBI lineage: Eukaryota > Metazoa > Arthropoda > Insecta > Diptera > Culicidae > Uranotaenia > Uranotaenia lowii. The sequence continues at coordinate 178,112,210 of NC_073692.1, read as the reverse complement.
TGATACGATCAATACTTCTTGAGATAAACTGATTATAATTGCAACGTGATTAAATGAAAACAAATTATATCTGAAAGATCAGATTAATCATCTCGAAAACAGATTGAGTATTTTTGCAACACGCCTCCAATTTTCTGCTGTTACGTCAAACCGTCCGCTTATCCTTTGGGAACGTGTCCGATTTTCGCTCGGTAGTTTCGGTAGTCGGTTCGAATTTGGACCTTGGTTGTATCAATAAGTGCGTTAAGTGCAAGATACAGTATCCATTAAAAGCTGCCCGCGTCCCAAGAAGGCGAGTACATTTCCTGAACCACGACAACAAACGGTTCAGGAAACCATTGAGACTGCGGTTCTCATAGCAAAACTCTTCAAGAGTCGGAAGGAATCCGAGGCTAAACCTTGAAGCTTAAGGCAGGCAAGAAATACAACCACGCACCAGGGCGTCCACTATCCCGGACAACCAGGCAAATCTTGCCAGCCGAGTCCACGTGATACCACGGCAGCTAGTTTCAGCACGGTAGTGTTCGGCAGCATCGACGGATACCCGCAACAGCCAGATACCCACTCCACTTTATCTAACCCCTGCTCCTCTCGTTTACACAGGATTTGCAGAGAGCACCTGTTTTTCAGGACAGTTGTCCGGCATTCTCACAACAGCGTATCCGGCCAGCCTTCACCACCTTCATCCTTAGCCTCCACACTCCGTTCTTTTGCAGGCCACCAAGGTGGTTTTAAACACTCGTCACTCGAATACTCCGAGTGTGCGCAGGTCCTTTTCGAGCGATATCAACGTGTATTGCCCCTAGAGGACAACCGATCTAATGAGCGTCATGTACAGGTTACACTTCGTGCGAGGGTTAATTCTGACCGCAATTGCTTGTGGAGTCCGTAGTAGGCTCGACTTCCGCTTATCAATCGCTGTCGGGTCTCACGGCTGATGTTATTGTCTGCAGTCACCAGTAAGCCGAGAAAAACTAAGTCTTTGACTATGTCCAGCTCGTCGCCGTCGATCGTGACTTTTTTCATTACTGAACAAGCGGGTTCGGTCGGTCACAGATCCGTAGACCAGCATATTTTTTTTATTAGTTGCTAACCCAGGTGGTTAATCCATTTACGGACTCCATTCCAAGGCACGACGAGCCACCGCGTCCACCCAGTTTGCTACACTGGGTCCATGGGTGCAATTGGATATGATACAATTATGATACAATACTAAAGAACACTGTACTCCCTACGCCATAAAGTCCACCAGGGGCCACTGACCTTTGTTCCCACCTCGAACTGTTTGACACACTTTGCTTCAATAGTAGGAGGTCAATTCACGCTAGTGCGCTCCAAGGCAATACTCGTTTCCGAATCCTCTGTCAGCAATACCTCATTCTTACACAACTCGATGCGCAACCCCTCCTTTGACGAGTTAGGACCCGACATCTCATCGTGTAAATGAGGTCCCCATATGGCGCAACTACTAATTTTGTGGATCTAGTCCAGGAAGTCCAGAAACACAAAGCGAGTTGTCGACGACACTTTCTCTGTTTGGTCACGCGGATCAGGGGGGAAAGCCTCCTAAGCCACGTGTACGACTCAAACTCCTCCGAACTCACAAATAGTGTTGACCTAAGTCACCACTCAGAGCAACTACTCAATCTTCAAGTCGGGTGCTTTACTCACCCGAAGCGCAGATCGAGCTGTAGACCGCCCTTTGCGGTTCGGACGCATCAATTCCCGAAACGCGTGTTGAACTCTGACACCTCCGGCATAAAACTGTGCCTCTCTGACACTGACGTGCAAAACACGTCCCTAAGTGATCGGCCCACCTTTGCGCATCTACTTATTTTGCGAGTCGGGTTTATACCCACCGAAGCTCAAAACGAGTTGGCGATCGCTCTCCCTCCGGTCACGTCCGCATTTCAGGGCCATGACCCCCCGAACGCGTGTTGAACCCTCACCCTCACACCCGAGTACTGGTAGCTAAGTACCCGGGTGCACCACTGCGTGGTGTAACAGTATCGACTTTGCTAAAAATATTCTTCTTGAACATCCCGATTTCATTTCGATAAATATCGACTTCAAAGAACATATTTTACTTGAGCAACCCCGTTTTACTCAATCTAAAATTAGATTGCGAGTTCTGCTTCAGAGAGAGGTCTCCAACTCAAGGAACTCACGAGAGTGCTGCCTACCGAGGCACTCGACGGCGTCAACCCTCCTTCCGAGGGAATTCCATCTATGACGTCATGCAGGAATTTTGGAATGAGATATTTTTAGCAACTGGGGTGTGAGCGCTAGCGTATGGTTTAGGTGAAGCCTGTTGTCACCAACTGGTTGGTAGGCGCCCGGTTAACAACCCCAGCACGGGGATAGTATGAATGTAGTGGTGAACCTGCTTGTCGATATCGCTCCACCCGAACACGAAGATCAATAACCAGTTTGATCTGAGGGCTGATTCTTTTCTCGTCCACTTTTCTTTGGACTGTGAAGCAGGAAGGATCGGAAATAATTTGGATATTCGCGCGTGCATTAGTACAAAAAGGTACTAATTTAAAAACTAGGTCTTCAACAAGTATTAAAAGTTACTTTTTTCCCTCAGTTTTCCCTCCGAGTGCATCCCATATTAGTGCTAGTTTTTAAGTGCGATCAGAATTTGAAGAAAGGGTAATTGGTTTTTAATTTAGATGAAAGTGCGTAGTGGTTCAATTAATTGTATTCTCAGATCACCGGAGGTGCCGATTGTCCTGCAATTCCGTACGAGCAGTTCACAGGAAAGCGATACCGACTTGCGAGAGCCACCCAACAACACGTGGAACGTTTCGACCGACAAGAACACCGTAGGTTCGGCGAAGCGGCATACGCGAGACGGCAACTTGGCAGCTTAGTGAACCGACCTATCGCCAAGAGAACCCACGACCAGGATTTTCCCGGAAACCGAGCTTCTTCCGGGTAAAAATAAGGTTTGAGCAACTGACAAACGAGTGAGTACTCATTATCGAAATCAACCGCCGCATTTTCTTCTACCTATCTAGGTCATCAAGTGATCAACGAACTGCGATAGCTCAGTCGGTTGGGTCGCTGCAGTATTCGAACCCAGCAATCGTGAGATCACGAGTTCGAATCCCGTTGAATTACCATTTTTTTTGTGTTGCTTTGCAACTCCACCAAACTCGTTTGAGCGGATCTGAGATCGATCCGGATGTAAATTTGATGATGACATAACGATCGTTAATTAATTGAACCCACCAAAACCAAACCCCAAAAATCGCACTATGAGAATTTCCTAGGAAAAATTCTTAGATTGGCCATTCTGAAAATAGCACTCTACCACCGTTAATTCTGAGGGAAATTAAATAAGCCAGGAAGCGCTTGCGAGCGCTTAGAGTTAGGGGGAAACACCCAAATAAAATGTAGCAGCTAGCAGTTGGAAAATCGAAAATCTGAAATGTAAACCCACCCACTAACCACCAAACTATTCTGATGGCTTAATACAATAGATCTACAAGTCAAATGAAACTTTGTTGCAGTAGCTTTTATTTATGAGTTGAAGATTTCGTTTTTTTTTTCGGGTTTCGTTGTTTTTACTGGAAGATTGGGTTTACTTCCGATGTTTTTCAGCCCCCAATTCTCCCTCCTAAGCGGTTCTAAGGAATTTGCGTTAGTATTTTTGTGACCAACAAAGACCTTATCTTCGAAGTTGTTATTATTTTCCAAGTAGCTTGTTCAGAGGTCTTTCGTTGGAGTCGACGGTTTGAGGAACAGTGGGGTGATCGGTAATCCAGGGCCAAACAAAATACACCCACCCTATTGATGGGTCTCTTGGCCGGGCAAGCACTAAACAGGGGGATGGTCTCTTCGGAGTGGCGCATCTAAATCATCCGCTTAGCACCTTGATTACTCCCACGCCCAACTGCCTCCCGTTGCAGTGGATTTGGAAGACCCGTCGACGGCCTCTAGTGGGTTTAGTGATAGTTCTCTTGGCCGTACATCTGCAATACGCCGGACTTGCAGACACGTTTCCGCCATGGACCACGAGGAGGTGGAACTACCAGCTCAGAGCAAGACCAGCATATACTTCGTCTTAGACGTACTGATCATTAACCCAATCATTCCTGCTTCGCGTTTAAGTTTGCGGTAGATCTCCTCTACCGCCGCAGATCATGTGCCGACTACGTTCATCGGCAAAGCAGATAAGTTTACTGGATCTGAAGAAAATCGCTCGATGAATAACACCTTCTAGGGCCTTGTTGAACATAATGCAGGATAGATCATCGCCTGTCGAAGCCCTCTGCGTACTTTGAATGAACTCGACAATTCACCCGAAATCCGCACACAGAATTGCGTTCCATCCACCGTCGCCTTGATCAGTTTGGTCAGCTTCCCGGAAAAGCCGTTCTCATCCATGATTTTCCATAGCTCGTCACGGTCAATCGTGTCGTATGCGACTTTGAAGTCGATGAAAAGACGGTGGACTTGATGTTCACGGCATTTTTGGAGGGTTTGCCGTAAAGCGAAGATCTGGTCCCCAGTGGACCGTCCCTCGCCAAAGCCAGCCTGATGAATTTCCACGAATATGTTTAGGCGACATTGAGTGCAGTGATCGCTCGGTAGTTCTCACAATCTATATTTCGCCCATCCTGTAGACGAGGCTTACTCCCTCTTTCCACTCCTCCAGTAGATGTTCTATGTCCCAGATCCGGACCATCAACCGGTCACCGTCTTGGTCTCCTGCTTGTGCGCCGTTCAGGTGTTCATCAAAGTGCTGCTTTCACCTTTTGATAACCTCAAGATTGTCCGTCAGGCTGCCTCAGTCCTTATTCCGGCACATTTCGGCTTACGGCACGAAGCCTTTGCGGGATGCGTTAAGTTTCTGATAGTACTTTCGTGTTTCTTGGGAACGATGTAGCTGCCTCTTTGAGCTCCTCCTCCTCCAGGCGGTGCTTTTTCTCCTGGAAAATTCGGACTTACTGCCTCTTCCGCTGTCGGTGGTTTTCCACGTTTTGACGGGTGCTTCTTTGCACTACTGCAGCTGACGAGGCGTTCTTCGTCCATCACCCTCCTACACTCCTCGTCGAACCAGTCGTTCCATCGAGATCGTTCCACACTCCCGATGACGTTCTCCGCAACGCTGTTGATGGATGTCTTGATGGTATTCCAATGGTCCTCGAGAGGGCCTTCGTCAACCTCGCTCTCTGCCCTATTAGTAACCCAGCAAACATTTCAGTTGGAATATAAGAGACTCAAAAGACGTATTCAAATATATATACCATCAAAAATAGTCGTATATAAGTTTAAAAAAGGTCATATAGCCATAAAAGTGGAGGCAATATACATACTTTTTCGTTAGTTCAAATCCATTATTTCACAATATACAGCATTCTCTATAGAAATCATGGCACAGTGTACATATAACTTGACCAATTGTGCTATAGTGTCGAATGATTTAAAACCATTCGACTGTATCGTATATTAAGTTATTTGCCTCGTAAATCATTCAATAAAATCGTAAATAAAGTATTTCGTCTTATCTACGAACAATTTATCAAGTTACTCGTACAATATTACGATGTATAGCATAATAAACGGTATAGTTTCGGTATTTCTTCAACACGCCATTATGATTCTAGATTGCCTATATAATATCGTATATTTTGGAACCCGATCGTACATCATCACGTACCTGGCAACTTCTTGAGTTGGTTGCCAAATTTTACATCGTAACGATTAAGTTAATGATTTCATTCTTTATTAAGTTGTTGAATTTAATTAATACTTTATTAAGTGAAACCCAAACAATTCGAACATGTTTTTTAACTCCAAATGTTAATGGAAGTTTACATTCAAGAACAAAAATTTTTGCTGTTCGATAACAATTTTCATTATTTCATGTATATATTGATGAAAATTCAAATTCAAATTCAGAATAGACACCAAAGGTTTCAGAGCTGCTTGGGTTATTCTATGGTGAATCGCCCACTCACGGAGAGAACTAGCTAGGGGATGTTGTCCGTCTGGAAGATTCAAAAGTCAGACTTTTTACGTGCTATATGGTACCGTATTGTAATGTGTTACTTACTTGGAACACTTTTCAACTTGAGAACCACAGCGGTTTCGTTTGAAGCGACACAAAATGGGACCGGGATGTTGTTTTCATTTCGATCATCTGATATTGAGTCCGTATTGGCCGGGGTCGTCAGCTCCGCAGAATCACTGGCATTCCAGATTTCGCTATATTTTTTCAGTAAGTGACTGTATGTTCCACTTTTCATTATTTTAATTATGGCACTTCTTTTCAATAAATCAGCGTTCGAGAACATATCCACAATATTTATAACAGTAAAAACATATCCAATAATATTTTTCAGGAACTTTTTTCGAAGATTTTGATAAATTTACCTTTAAATTTATTCAAACGGTTGATGTGCGCCTATCTCGTGAAAAGAGTGCTATGTTTTCAATTGATTACGATCTATGACAGGCAATTACGAACCGATATACACGATGAAATCATAATATTACTATTTGCGATTCTATTTTCCACTATCCGAACTCTTTTACGAATGTACTAAGGAAATCGTTATACAAATACAAAACATTTCATTTAGGGATACTTTTACGATACACATACAACTTCAATATTGCATGATGAGCTTCCGATTTCAAATAACTATTTTTACGACTTGAAGTAGCATTTGTAATACGATATAATGTTTGTTGGGAATTTTCCACAGTTTCGCAAAACTAATGTGCCCCCGAAATAGTCGAATCTACTTTACTTCCGGTCGTGGAGTTTGTTTATCTATAAGTTCACCAAAACTCAATGAAAAAAAAAATCGAAAATTAGCGGACTTGTTAACGATTAGCATATAAGCACTGAAAAAAAAAATCTAAGTGAATCAAATATAAGAAAAAAAATTATTAGAATTTAACGAAAAAGTATAACTAAGCGATAAGAATCATCTGTTCTACGGAAAAGCTGAAATGTCTTCTATTTGAATTTATTATGAAATCAAACTTCATTATCCTTGAAAACCTTCAACGGGACAGTTTTGATTTTTTTAAACTCACATTTGAACAACTTCATTTATCATTTCTTCCTAGAAATAAAATTATGGTTTAAACAGACTAACCAATAGCATGAAATTCTTCCATTTCAGACCACCGCAAGGTGATCGGCTTCAGCTTCGACTCGAACCAGGCCGCCCGGGAGATGTGGGTCCGGGTCGAAGAGCTGATCAGCAATCCGGAAAACATTGCCCTGTCAGCGCCGGGCCGGAAGCGGAAATCCAAGAAGAAGAAATCCACCAAACAGAAACCGCTGGTACTTCCTCCGAAGTCTCAGATCTCCCAGCCCTGTCAGTTCCACCACGTGACCAGTGTTACGGCAGACGATACGGAGCGATACTTCAGCCTCCAAGCGTTTGTGGCTCCACCCGTAAAACGTCCGATTCCGGCTCCCTGAGGGTGGTGGCCATCCCAATGGCGGGGCGATCCCAACGGAAATGGTTGATGGATTCAAATGGGAGCACGTGGAAAGTCTGTGAAAAGAAGAGAGAGAGAGCGTGGTTTTAAAGCTGTAGATTTTAAGAACAATCAGGTCTCTGGAAATGATTCCAAGAAATAGTAGATTTAGCGAATGCAATGCGTTAGATAAGAAGCATCACTGATTAATGTTTCCAAAAATATTGAATCTTTATTTAATTTATGATTTTAATATAAAGAATTGTCATAAATATGAAGGTAATTAACATTGTTAGAAGCTGATGAAAATGTTACCGTCCGAAGAATAAATGGAAAAATAGGACGTGATTTTAAGAAATTTGTTTCAAAGGGTGAGTGTCATAAATAAAAAATAACTTGGAAGTTACAGATCTTCCCAACAATATTTTATTCACATTGTAAATGAAACAACGAATATCAACATAATGCGATCCAAACTTTTATTTAATATCAAATGTCCATTTTTATTTAACCTTGAAGAAATGTAAACCTTTAACAAATTTTTCAAGAATATGAATTGAATCAAAAATCCAAATTACAACTTTTATTTTCGACTCTTCAAATGGTTTCGATTTAATGACGACAGAAGAATGAATTGAAATACAACAAATTGTAAATATTGTGTCTGTGATAATGATAAATTGGAAGATATGAACAAAAGTTTACACAAATCACAAACATCACTAATAGCTAAATCAAAAGAGTATAAACGAATCAGCCGAAGCTAACTCGTTCAGATCCCATTCTCACTTTTCGTAGATAAAATATTATCAATCAAATTCATTGTCAAAAATATGACCACAAAAAAAATCTTCAATTGTGAGTTTTAACTATTTCCTTCATAAAATTGCACTTTCACTCCCTTTTAGCAGTAGTGTGTTACACTTCATTGAAGTTTAACCTGTATCCTCAAACAAATAAATATTATAATGACTGATGAAAGGGATTCTTCAGCAACGTTGGAAGAAACCAGTAGAAGTGAGGATGTCAATTCATAATTGAAAAGCAAATAAATGCGTTAAAAACTGAAACATTTTCAATCTATGTTATTTATTTTCACACCGATAGGTAACAAAAGTTTTTTTTTAACTTTTGTCGGAACAGAGCACATTTTCAAAACATTAGTGAAATCCGAGGATTGAATGTTGAAGTTTCGTATGCATCAAGAAGAAAAAAAATGAACAGTCATCTAAACGATGAGTAGAGTTTAAGGAAGAAAGCTATTTGTACGTCATAAGTCGACTCAAAATGGTTCTTATTTAAGTTTAACTAAAAAAACATAAAGCCACAACAAATTCGCAAGTTTTAACGTTAGCCTATAAATTTGGTCTTACACCCTCACTACCCCAACAACAACAAAACACACGTGTAAATAACCGTTTTCCTCATGTAAGTTGATCAATTCTGAAATAAAGAAAAATATGTGAACCAAATGAAGAACATCAAATCATAGATATCACAAGCAACTAAAGGATTTTCTCGATTGAATCTGTGCATAAATTTTCCCATTCCGTTTTTGGTTCATCTTGTTTGCGTTTTTAATAGCTTTATCACATCGCTGTTTATTGGATGTAAAGAAAAAGTTTCCTGAAACATTCTTCATAAATATTTTAATCATGAAACATTTACTGCTAAAGAAAATCCCTAATGTCTCATTTGATAAATTTCTTCTACTAGCTACGTTTTCCAGCATTTTCCAATGGCGGCTGACAGCGTAACGGTTGCTTGCATCCAAGCCAGAGCTTGTACGATGTTAGTACACCTAGTGACCGGCAGAGCGCAGTACCAGTTGAGCGTTTTCTCCCAAACGTTTGTTCGAGGCGATTATGGAATGTTATTGAAATGTACCTGTATTTTGGATTTTAAAATTGAAAAATGTTTCGGTAAAATTTCAAAACACAAATTAACGTCGGCAGCTTAACGTCAGTTAATTTGGTTGATTGATTGTATTTGTATTAGAGATGTACCGGTAGGCCAAATATTCGGCGCCGAATACCGTCGAAAAACTGTTAAGCCGAATACTCTGCTCACCGAATAGATGAGCTAAGTATTCGGCCAAATAAGCCGAATATTTACTATACAGTTGTAATTTTTTTCAAATAATTTTGGATAGTTCATAAAATATCCAAAAGAAATGTTGTAGATGCTACACAATCATTAAAACTTATGGTTTCAGCAAAACATCTAAGGTGTATCCACATATCTTTCACTGTAGATCGTTCAGGAGAATGCTGAACGGTATCGCTTAATACTTTGATCATAGTCTATTCCAGATTTTCTGGATATAAATATTCAGGCTGGCCCATAAATCCAATTAAGTATTAAGATAAGTCAAATCTTGCCGGGATGTCCAGATATTGTTTAAAACGTCCCGAGTTTTGCTCGGGTTTATTCAGATTATTTGCAAAATCAACCCTAATTCCTCTTTCAATTTTTTTTTAGATTTTGCGTTCAATAACGATTTTTCAAAAATTTCAAAATGTGTATACATTAATTTTGCCGTTTTGTCGTCCTAGATGCCTTTTTTATTAGTTGTTAACCCAGGTGGTAAATCCAATTTACGGATTGCATTCCAAGGCACGGCGAGCCACCGCGTCCCCCCAGTTTGCTACTCTGGGTCCATGGGTGCAATTGGACGACTCATGATACAATGCTAAGGAACACTGTACCCCCTACGCCATAAAGTCCACCTGGGGCCACTGACCTTTGTTCCCACCTCGAACTGTTTGACACACTTTACTTCAATAGTGGGAGGTCAATTCGCGCTAGTGCGCTCCAAGGCAATACTCGTTTCCGAATCCTCTACCAGCAATGCCTCATTCTAACACAACTCGATGCTCAATCCCTCCTCTGACGAGTTAGGATCCGACGTCTCATCGTGTGAATGAGGTCCCCACACAGCGCAACTACTAACTTTGTGAATCCAGTCCAAGATCCAGAAACACAAAGCGAGTTGTCGACGACACTTTCTCTGTTCAAACACGCGGGTAGGAGGAGTAAGCCCCCTAAGCCACGTGTAGGACTCAGACTCCTCCGAACTCTCAAATATTGTTGACTTAAGTCACCACTCAGCGCAACTACCCGATCTTCAAGTCGGGCGCTTGACCACCCGAAGCGCAAATCGAGCTATAGAACGCCCTCATCACTCAGGTCACACTCGCGGTTCAGGCGCATCAATTTCCGAAACGCGTGTCGAACCCTGACACCTCCGGCAAAATGTGCCTCTCGGACACTGACGTGTAAACACGTCCCTAAGTGATCGGCCCACCATTGGCCACCACTTTGCGCATCTACTCATTTTGCGAGTCGGGTCTATACCCACCGAAGCGCAAAACAAGTTGGCGATCGCTCTCCCTCCGGTGGCATCCGCATATCAGGGTCATGACCCCCCGAAAGCGTGTTGGACCATCACGCACACACCCAAGTACTGGTACCTAAGTACCCGGGTGCACCACTTCTTCCGCGCGGGTTTGGCTGACCCGTCGATGGCCTCTAGTGGGTTTGGTGTAGTTCTCTTGGCCGTACATCTGCAATACGCCGGACTTGCAGACACGTTTCCACTCTGCACTACGGGGAGGTGGAACTACGTCGCAGAGCAAATTCCGTGTAGACCGTGTGGATACGTGTGGTTGAAAGTATGGTATGCTTAAGGACCTTAAGTTAAGGTTAAAGATTCCCCAGCTACCAAAAGTCTCGTTAAAAAGGTCGAACACAGCTTAATCAGCATAATCAATGTGCTGAAGTTCGTTTTATTCAGCTCAAAATTTAAGTTCTCATTGAAACTTTGAAGTTCCATTACAAATTTGAACGTCCTTCTATTCAGCCCACAAGTAAACGTTTAATCAGCAAAAACAAAAAAAATGCTCCTCTCCTCTCTTACTTTGGTCACCACCAACCAGCCCATGTGGTGCTGCCGGTTTCTCGGCATCCATCTTTTTTCTTCCCATCACCTTCCACAATTGATCTTTCTTAATTGCTTTGTTTTAACTATCTTCGATACATGCCGATACGTGCGTACTGCCAGTTCTGCTATACAAATATTTGATTCGCTTACTCAAGCAATCAAACAACCTAATGGAAAAACCATTACCAGATTTGAACCCGATCCTCCGAGATGATAGCCAAACACGCTGCCACGACCCCACGCCTAGATGTTGCCTTGTCAGCAGCTAAAATTCGAAGTGGTTATAAGCTTCCTAGAATACCCGCAAGGGCAGCCAGCGGCCAGCAGCAAAGACGCATGTTGATTATCGTACTTATAAACATTACGAAATGGCATATAAATCAATCATCCGTTAAAACAATAACGGTTTAAAAAAAATGGAATTTCATGTTTATAACTGTTAAACATAAAATTATACAAATTCTTGAGTTTATCTTGATATTTAATTAATGAATTGCTTCAACTGACTTACTACGTGTGATAAATTCGTAGTAAGTAAATATAGTTGGACGAAATTTTATAATGTCAAAATATTTACTCTATTAAAAAAAAATCATTTGCAAGTTAGCTTTAAGTTGTTCTGAGTTGAAGTTTCAAAATAAATTATACATTTCAACTATTTCCAAGCTCCAAAAAATAATTTATTTAGTATATGCCCTTTTGTGATGTTCGTTCACATTTCAAATTCATGAAATGGCGGACATGTCTCAAAAAAGGCTATTTGAGTAACTTTTTGGAACTTGAAGTTCACAGAAGGCTATTTGAGGAACTTCTTTTAACTTGAAGTTCACAGAAGACTATTTGAGACCTAATTTGTAACTTTTATACTGTGTGGATGCGTTTGACATGTCTCAAAAAAAAGCTATTTGAGGAACTTTTTGGAACTTCAAGTCCATAGAAGGCTATTTGAGGAACCTTTTGTAACTTTCATGTTCACATTTGAGAAAATTCGGTACCAATTCCCTTTGGAACCTTTGTTCAGCGAAATTCGAACTTTGAAGACACGAGTTTGAGTAGATATGAGTCTTTTGGTTGCTTGGGTTATCTATCTTTTCAACAACTATACGAAGATATTTTGCTCGAATTCGACCTTTATCTATTTCAATGTCAGAGAAGCAATTTGAAATAGCTTGGCACCTGTTTCGACATATTTTATCCCAGATTTCACAGGGACGCAATATCTTTGGTGATAAACGCCCTAAAAGCGACTAGTCATCTGATGTCTTTTCAGTTATTGGTGACATTTTAAAAATCAGAAAGACCCCTTCTTAAAAAATATCTTGTAACACATCATCCGATAATAACATCTGGTTGAAAATAATCGACAAAAAACATGAGGGGCATTGATATGGAAGAAATAGAAAGCATTGAAATAATTGCCTTAGTTTTTTTTTTATTAAAAACTCAATAGAATATTGGACCGAATATTCGTTTGGCCGAATAGTTGAAAAGGCCAATAATCGGTATTCGGCCGTTCGCCGAATACCACTATTCGGTACATCTCTAATTTGTATTATAAGTGATTTTATTTTAATGGATACTTATCTACTGCTAGTCCCAAGGCCGGATAAAGAGGGTCCTAGATGGGAAATGGGAAAGGAGATTGAAACTAGAAAATCGAAATTAAAACGTGAATAGAACAGTTCAGGGTGCCTCTGTGAAATCAGATCTAGAGAAGTTTCACTCTAATTTAACTTAAGGGGAGAGAGTGTCCATTTTAGCATTCCAGGGGATCGGGAAATTTGGCGATCCTTTTCGTGGGAATTCTCGGGATTCAGGGAAAAATTTTAAATTAAGATTTTTACACTCTACTCCATACGAAACCTTTTCTATATTTCTAAAGGGTGATACGGTCAAAATTTGGTCAAGGTAAAACGCGCGTAAATCGGTGAAATCGTTTACTTAAAAAATCAAATTAAATTTCCTTTTCAAGTTAATCTAGTATAAAATTCAGGAAAAATATTCAGTTAGGTTTCCACTTTTCCAAATCCGAATTGCCGGGCCTTACGCTTAACCCCTGCCATCAGATTTTGTACAGCCACCTTCTTCGCCGCAGAAAGAAAGTTTGCCTTGAACTGCTGCTCGTGCTTAGCAGTTTTTTTGGTCTTCTTTAGGTTCCGCTTGACAATAGCCCTGTATGTCTCAATTGGGCGGAGCTCTGGCGTGTTGGGAGGGTTGTTGTCCTTGGGAACCACCTGCACGTTGTTGGCACTCCATGGCTTTTTTACCGTAATGGCAAGATGCCAAATCCGGCCAAAACTTCGGCCGGAACAACTGTGTTTCTTCAGGAAAGGCAGCAGACGTTTATTCAAACACTTTTTCACGTAAATTTCTTGGTTGACAGTTCCGGAAGCTAAGAAAATGCTGCTTTTCAAGCCACAGGTACAGATGACTTGCCAAACCAGATATTTCTTCGCAAACTTTGACAGTTTCATGGGCTTGAAAATATCTGCTACCTTTCCCCTTCCTTTTGTCGTATAAAACTCCTGTCCCGGAAGCTGCTTGTAGTCGGCTTTGACATAGGTTTCGTCGTCCATTACCACGCAGTCAAACTTCGTCACCATCGTCGTGTACAGCTTCCGGGATCGCGCTTTGGCCGTCGTATTTTGTTTATCATCGCGATTTGGAGTCACTACCTTATTGTTAGTCGATAGTCCGGCTCGTTTTTGGTTCCATTCACGGTTGTAGACGATACACCCAGCTTATGTGCGGCATCTCGGAGAGAGAGGTTAGGGTTTCGCTTGATACTACCGGCAACTCTCTTTGTCGTCTCAGCGGCTTCCGGTTTTCGATTTCCCCCCGATCCAGACTTCCTGGCTGTCGACAAACGTTCCCCAAACACTTGAATTAATTGTTGGTGGTACTACACATTATTTTTTAATGATCAAAATAATTTGTAAGAAAAACAAAACATAAAAGGTTGAGTTCAAAAATATCATATTTGATGTATAACCTTTCCAATAGTTGATAAATTTTATCATTTTATTTCATGAGTTGCATTTAAAATTTGAAAAGATTTCAAATGTTGGGCCAGCACTCAGCATTCAAAAAATACAAGATAGGAAACAAGAAACCTTAGCCTTCTCAGATGAATTGACTGTTTTCATTAGGGCTTGTGATACGCTGTCAAGTCAAGTTGGCAAGACAATTGTCTCCTGATCCGATGTTAACGAGTTCGAGCCAGAGAATAAACATCCAACATAGTTGTACCGGATATTTTTTTCAATGCGGTACAACCATGCTCGTTCCTTTGGTTGGTATGACCTTGAATTAAAAAAAAAAATCAGTGGGAATGTTTATCAAGAAAAAGAATTTATTTTATTTGCCGTTAGAAGTTAGAATTGCATTTAAATTTGGGGTAATCCACTTTCCATAGGCCGCTTCAGAAGCGTTTTTTCTATTCACTTTGTAATCATTATTTAATGTTACCCAGGAAACCCCATTTTTTTGTTTGCTAAAAAATCACTGAAGTTTTGTTTTATGTGTCTATACAACTTTAGTTCAAGAAATAATTTAAACATGACTTAAAGAACTTAATTTCAGAACTTTTTTTGTCATTTTTCCCAACCCCGCTTTTAGATGGGTTTTATATTTTTTCTTTTTTACCTTACATACGATCTTTTTTTAACAAAAACTATTCCAGAATGGTGGTGAATTTTAGATTAAACTGTCAATAGCTATTTTAGACCGAAAAACATACGAACCAAATATTTGTTGTCTGGTTGCCAAACAGTTGCAATCAGCAAAGATTGTTAAATTAATTTTTTTTTAAATTTTCTGTGCAAAAGTTTAAATACATGATTGGCTTCAGTTTTAAGCTGATTTAATAAAACCACGTATAAAGGCGCTAGATATATTAAACCAAATTTGAAGAAAACAAATAAGCATTTTTCCAAGTTGCAAAACTAAGTTCGAATTTTTTGGAGGCACTGATCCCTCAAATATGCTCTTTTTTCTACCACCGTTAATTTTCTTCTAAGATAGATTTCCTTTAAAATTGCTTCATTTTCAAAATTGTTAACGTCATATCGCCATAACTAGAGGTGATAGACAAAATACAACCGACCGAATATTCGGTACGTCGAAGTACAGGTACCAAAATGCTGTTCCCTTGTGTAGGTTATGAATCTTCTTTTTTTTGTAAATCTTTATTTGAAACGGCTCACGCCTTCAGGTTTTAAGGAGCCAAACTCGTTTTTTGTTTTTACAATATTTTGCTTTGCTTTACACTTTTATTTTAAAGAGAAAGAGGATAGGAAAGGAAAATATGAAAATAAAAAGAATTATAGCCGAAGATCGATAGCTTTTAAAAAAAGATAGATTTCGAGCATGTAGTCCAAATCTAGCACAGCTAGTACATCTCTCACTGGGACGTTTTTCTAAGTTATGAATCTTGAAAACAATAAGATAATAAATTCATGTGTTTTTATGATGGTTTAATGGCATTGCGGTGAACTTTTTACTTCGAAAATTCTTGATAGAAGAATTACAGATTGAAATTAAATGACGGATAGAAGTAATAGCGAGAGGCGCAATTACGTTCACCCATACATCCAACCCGATGGATTGGCAAAGCACGTGCTTCCCAATCGGACAAAAAGTCTAGACCGCATGGCTCTGGTGAAGCTTTCCTATTGCTGAGCCAGTTCAAGCGATGTGTTATTGGTTTTTTCAGATTCCGTTTTTATCGGCAGCGCTACTTATTGTTTTCACGCAAGTACCGTAAACGTCCCTACTTTTGCCAACTATTTTATTTTTTGAACTGTATTTGAAATATTTACCCCCAGAGCCATGCGGTTTAGACTTTTTGTCCGATTGGGAAGCACGTGCTTTGCCAATCCATCGGGTTGGATGTATGGGTGAACGTAATTGCGCCTCTCGCTATTACTTCTCTCAGCCATTCAACTGATGCGGGACAAAGGGTCTAGAACGCACCTTTGAAGCTTTCCATAAAAATATGCTCTTGGCTCATTTTTCAACATCTTTCAATTTTCTTCTATTAAGCATCTGCTTTGTCTATCCGTCATTTAATTTCAATCTGTAATTCTTCTATCAAGAATTTTCGAAGTAAAAAGTTCACCGCAATGCCATTAAACCATCATAAAAATAATAATAAACGGTGACTATTCGTTAAAAAGAAATTCATGTGTGTGTGTACATTTTAAATCTTAAAAATATAATTTAAATTTTGGTTCTGATTTTTAGTTTCCCATTACAAATCTTTAACACCATGTATGAAAAAATGCAGCTATTTTTTTTATATTTGACCCATTCCAGCGTGACGTCACAACGTTTGCAAAACAATTTTTTGGTATATTGTAAGTAAGTTTTACAGGTCATATCGCACATTGTTTAAAATCGTACATTATAAGGTCAAAATTTAATTCTCTACAATTTGAAACCAAAATTATTTGTCTAGAATAAATAGTTAACAAAATATAAGCAAAAGAAATCGTGACGTCACAACGCGCCTCTTTTCCCACTTTTCAGTTTTTTTACAACGCCGCAATTTTCTGCTCTTCTATTTGATCAAATTTTATGAAAATTTCAGGAAAGTATCGATTCATTACAACCAACAAATCGCTGTTTTAGATTTTTTCAAGTTTTGATTTCAATTTATTTTAGAGCGATTCAGTTTCGTGACGTCACAACGCACCCTTTTTTAAAGCAGGGTTTTGCAAAGCGTTGTGACGTCACGAAATTTTATGGTTAGCTACATGAAATAAATCGAAGCATAATCTTAAAATGAATGCTAAGTTTACTTAAAATGCTTAAAAACTTAATAAATAATGTGATTTGGTGATGAAATCGATCCATTTATTCCGAAAAATTAAAAGGAATTACGTCTCAAGCAGATAAGGTTTGCAACACTGCTCACATCACTTTTATTCGAAGTTTTTTTGTGCGATCATGTGAATATCATTTAGGACAAAACTAATACTAGGAAATATTTATTCGTAAAAGCGTTGTAATGTGTTTCTGAATCTTTTTAATCTTTAATTGAAAAAGAAAGGAAAAATAAATGATAATTTCGAAGCCTTCGATCTTTTCATAGATAGTTAATCGACACTAGAGTGCATAAATCAGCCATCTAATAAAAATCTTATAAGTTGCAAGCTTAAATAGATCCTAGGCCCAATACAAAGTCCAGTGCCAAATTTGGGGATTGGCCCACGGAAATAGAGGGCACAATGGGCCTAAAATTTGTATGGAATTATGAGAAATTGGGTTTGGAAGGACATTAAAACCAAGTTATGCACCAATTTCTTAAGTCCCTATCGGCTGATTTGATTTAATTATAGTCATTCACAAAAATTTCATTATGACAAATAGTTTATCTCAAGTTCCCATTTCGACAATGGTTTAGTTAAAAAGGTTTTTGAGTTTCAAAAATTAGCTTCTGATGAGTCAAATACAAAAAATACCTGAATGATCGTTAATCGACGCTTATTTTGAACGTTATAGCTGTTTTATGATAATTCTAATTGAAACGCGTTCCTCAGATGAAATATTGTCATAATCAAAGCTTTAAAAAACCCAAATGAAAAGAAAAATTGGTTGATAAAGACCATAATTATCGACGAAAAACGGTTTTTTTTTTATCATGCCGAACAAAATCTACATAATTTCATACAAACTTCAGGTACATTGCGCAACCCTTTCCCTTAGAATAATCTGACCCAAATTTTGCATGAGACCTTGTGCTAGTACATATTTGAATTTATTTAATTTTGTCATTCAGTTCAAAGTCTCTTTTGTGAGATTTTATGTGAATACAGGGTTCGATTTGGATTTTCTAGTGACATTTTTTGAGGTGGAAATTTCAATAAGGGCAGTTTTCTATTAAAAAAATTTAATTAATTTTATTTATTAGTTTTCTATGAAAATCTTATGAATTTTTTAATAAAAAAGTTAATCTTTTGAGTTTACCATGTTCAAAGATTTTTTGAATCTCATTACATTTATTTCATAGAACTTATTTTGATTGAACATAATGCCAGAAAGAAATAGAAGTTACTAGCGGTGTTTTTCATTGTAACATAGATATATGAAGAACTTGATCTTTTGCAAGATTTTTATTCAAATCACAGATAACTACCTGCTTTATGATTCACAAATTTTCTTTTACAAAATCGATGAGGATTTTATTTGTTTGATAGTTTGTTTATTCTTGAATCAACCGTTTTTAAGCGCTGTTTTATATGTTTAATTAGAAATGTTTAAAAAAAAACTAAGTTAATGCAAAAAATAGTAGTTTCTTTAAAAACTTGATAGTAGAATTCGTTTATTGGAGCACATTGTGGTGTTGAACTTGTATTGAAGAAATACTATCAAAGTGTTGAAGTAAAAAGTCTTGAACATTTTCGAAAAAAAGTAAATAAATTTTCGTGACGTCACAACGCATTCTTTATCCGGGTGCAACTCACAACCTGCTAAACCGATTTTCAATCTAAAAATTGCATTAAATTCCACTCAAAAAGTTTGAAGAGACCTTCAATTTTTAACAATATGTGAAATTTTAGTAAATCATAAATTTAAAAACAGTAGAATTTTTGTGACGTCACAACGCTTAAAAATAGATACCTTTATCAACGATTCTAGAGCGTAAACTTACAGTAACTGTTATTTATCTTATATCATGCTTAAAAAATGGCTTTTCTACCCTCATTTTGCAGTATTTTTTTTTGACATAGCTAGATTTTTGACAAAGTTATGTTATAAATAAAGAGTATTTGCAAAAATCAATTTAATTTCATACTAAAATTTTTAAATTTCAACGTAAACATACTCAATTCTAAAAAAAAGGTAGCTAAAAATCTTTTAATGGAAAATGACACTCAAAAAATAACCTTTCTAACGCTATGTAATTTATTTTTGAATAATCAAAAATAAAAATCGGTTCTCCAGTTGAGGGGTGCTTGGAATGGGTCATATATATATTTATTATAGACATTTTACCACGGTTGTGGCTTTCGTGTCTCTAAAAATTCAGCTATGCTAAATAAAAATCGAATATAAAATTTTACGAATTTATAAAATCAAGTTTGAAATCAGGCGACTTTTTTCTAAACAAGATCTTGAAGTAATTTTTTACCAATATCGCTGGGTTTTAATATACCCACCTATCATATCGTCATTGTGGTTTCCAGATCATTCACAAGATGATAGTTAAAATTAAATTATAACCCATTTTCATATTTGATAAAAAAAAAAGTTGATTATATTGGATGCAATTGATTAAGACTCTATGCTATGTTTAAGTTGCTCATTTTTGTTAAATAAATAGTCATAAAACCGCATCCAATACTGGCTTTACATATTTACAACAACTGATCAAAAATTAAGAACATGAGAAAACTGCAAATGGGTCGATTTTTCGAAAATGATACATTTGGTAGCCTCAGAAATCCTTGGCCAATGTGTTTTTCGATCTCAAAAAAATAATCAGATCCGATATGTCTAAGAGTTACCACCATTCTGGATTGATTTTTTTGGAAAAAAAATATCCTCAGTTAGGAAGGAAAAATCTCTAAAGGCAGGGTTGAGAAAGTACGACAACAATTCGAAACTATGCTCTATTTTTACGTTTCATGTAAGTTGAAATATCTCTGTTATTTGTAGTCCAATTTTAACAAAAACTACATAAATATATAGCCAAAGGTTAGTGTTAAAAAGTTTCATAATTGAGGAAAAATGGGATGAAGTTTTTACAAAGTACAACCAAATAAACAGTGAAAGTTAAGTTCCTTAGCCCCTGTGCTTATGCAATTTTTGGAAAATAAAATCTCATCGATAAAGTTTTTCGTAGAAAAAAAGTTTATTGTAGTAATCATGAAAGTGAGCTTCAGTGAATTTTCCAGCGAAAAGAAAAATTTGGGTACTAGAAGGTTAATGGAGGATCAAAATTTTGTCTAGATTCTCTAGTTTCAGAAGTACAATACTTAAGAAAATAATAAAATTTTACACATTTAAAAAAAATTATTTGAAAAAAATATAAATATTTCAAACATCACAAAAAGGCGTATTTATCATTATACAATTTTTTTAAACCTGCAATGCGCTTGCTTTCAAAAATACCTTAGATTAATTTTGATTCAAATTAGCTTTGAAATTTTATCAAATTCCCAAATTTTCTAAGCACTGGATAGTAATAATTTTTTTCTTTTCTTTTTCTGGGATTTTAATACTTTGCAGATGATTTATCCCTTAGAAGAGAAGAAAAACTTATGTAGCCTTTTCCAGAAGTCACAATTTTTCACAGCCCTCGAAAAAGATTTTAAACTTTTATTTTAAATTGGGAAAGTGTTATGAAATTGATCCCATATTTTGTTTTTAATGTTTAATCAATTCAAGAAATAGGAATAATGTCTCCATCAAGGAAAAAAAACATTGTTCACTTTAGTCATTCATTCTTAGTTGCAAATTTGTTGCTTTTCTAAAGGAAGGTCTTTTTATCTCAGTTAAATCTGAAATGAATGAAATGAACTTTAACATTTCATTCATTTCAGATTTAACTGAGATAAAATGTAGTATGAGAGCATGAAATTCAATAGCAAATAAATGAAAGTAGAGTTCAAAAGGCTTCAGAATCACATTGCATGATTTTATTTCAGAATTAAATAAAGGTTTGGATATAAAATTCTTCGCTCACAATTCACAATGAGAAATGAATTTCAGAGAATTGATAAAAACAATAAGCCACTTCCAAACACCTATCCAGAAAAATATACCAGAAGTGCAACAAAAACTCAAAATTTTCAAACTTTTTTCATTTCATAGCAATTATCATCAAAAACTTATCTTAAATATTTGCATTCTCGTACTTGAAGATGCAAAATGACAATCATAAACATTTCGTTGCTTTGACCTTACGCTGATATAAAAAATGTCAGAAAAAAGATGTAATTGAAAGATTTTTTGAAATTTCCTTTATTTTCAACAACAAGCGTATTGAGCTCATGAGTCGATAATTTTAAATTTCTTAGTATACTATTATCAAAATCATGTTTTATTTAACATTTTCTCGCGTGGAAAATTATTGATTCGTTTATTGAAGTTGTATCAAAATATATCAAAGTATGTTTGTATAGATTATATGGATTTGAATGGATTATAAAAGTAATTTTTTTCTCTTATATGTATTAAAACTTACCTTTTCCGCTTAATATTAAAGTTGTTTTCATTGGCCGATTTAAGAAAAAAAATGTTAAATCTCAGATACCTAACCAATAGGCCAAATCGTCATATGAAACAAGTCAAGCTGTAGCTCTCTAATTTAGTCGATTTCATCGAGTTGAATTCGCTGCTAGATTCTACGGCAGATAATGCTCATCGTGTCCCGATTAATGGTGCTGATACTGCCCCAGTGGGAGTTCTCATTATGCCCTTACAGTAACTGATTTTCAGCTTTTGGTTTAAAACAATAAAATGCATTTGTAAACATTTTAATCTAATTTTTCAAATTTAAGCCCGTTAAAAAAATAGACTTTTTGAGTGTCTGAACACGAAACAATGAAGTAATTCACAAACTATAGCTGTTTTCGATGATTAAATTAGCGTCCTTCTCAAGGTGGCCATTCTACCCTCATCTCCCCTAGTTTTTTTTTTAAACTTTGATCCATGTATTGAAAATTGATAAAATAAAAAAGATAGTTAGGGATTAAGATTGAGATGCTCCTCAACAGATTGCTTTCTGTGACGCAACTTTTACATCATTGAGCGAAACAACTCCCATAAAATTCTCCTCCCCAGCAGCAAGTTCAGCGCCCTGTTGTTTTTCCAGCCGTGCACTTAGACACCTCATAAGGAAAAGCGCGACAGGGCGGCTCACTGACATGCATTTTCCGGATTTGGGCCTCCCTCGTCTCGCAGTTGTTGTTGTTGTTGAATGAATAAACGCATCTCCCGAGGGGCTTTGATGCAACTTTGGCAAATTGATGAGGTGGGGGTGTCTGTCACCTCGCCTACGTTGCCTTCATCTTCCTTTGCTTCCCTTCAGGTCGGTATTTTTCGCGATCAGCCTCTCGAGATCGAACGTGAGGTTCCTCTAAACAGGCTGTGGAATGTTGAACCGAAACCCTGAGACGGCTGCTTCTTTTTGCTATCTGCCTATTGGCGTAACATTTTAATAAGTTTTTTTTAGGCTGAAAACGATTTCTTGTGTGTGATAAATGAATAATTGCTGCCTGGTCCGGTACCTTATTGGCATCGAGTGTATTTCAGTTTTTTTTCCTTCTCTGGCTACCTTTCAACTCACCATTTAGGTTCATTTTGCATGCCAAACCCGTTTCGGGTACTGATTGGTGTTCAAGTGCTCTAAAGCCATACCTCTATAGGTTTACAACAGCAAAAAACGAACAATATCTATCGACGAGTGTTTTGAATTGCAAGTGCTGTATGGTGAAATGCAATTTTCGGTTTCATTGACACCATTGCGTTGGTGGAATTCGTAATTAGATCGGTGAGACTACTAAATTGGCTGTTAAAGGATAGAGATATAGCCATCTTTTTTATGAGAATTGAAACATTTTACGACAATCCTTGAGACGTTTTTTTAGCATGTGTAGATTATAAACATTGTAATGACAAATTGTACTCTTAAATGACAAAATCTGTTTTCGTAATTCTGCCACCAAGTTGATTTAATGGTTTTTCAATTTTCCATGAATCAATGATTCACTATAATTCATTGAATCATCAACTTTTGCAGAGGTTATCGTAAAATCATTATGAAATAAGGATTTTTCAAAAATTTTGACGTGAAGAGACAATAAAACACCCTGCTTTGACCCTTAAAAGTTTAATGACTGTTATAAGAGTTAGTGAAATCGTTCTTTTACGAATGAAGCTTCAAAACTTATGTTAAAACTTGCATTGCTACAGCTTACAATAATAAATTAAATTTGTAAAAAAAAACTAAATTTAGATTTTCTTGAAGGCGTAATTTTAAAATGAGGGTTGCAGTTGGAATCAGTGCTCGAAACAGTCACCTTCATTGACAGAAAACGGGTTGAATGTGAGAGAAAAAGCTCTCCCTTTCATCTTCTTCGGCAGTCGATGAAATAATCTCCGTTTGGAGAGAGTGAGCTTCTTGTTGACTGTGAATGTCTTCTCTTTTGTTTCACCATTCGTTCCACACTCATTCGTTCCACAAAGTCGTGACAGGATCAAACGTTCAAAAATCATTCAATTGGATCCTCTTTGAATGTGTGAGCCAATCATATTTGTCTGTGCTACTTTGCATATACCAAAAAAGTGATCAAAATTAATAGCGACTAAATGGTAAACGATAGACACTTGGTGTCTTCGAGACAATTTCTCTACGCAACAAAAACTTTCGTATTCTATTGAAAAACATTTGAAAAATTCATCTAGAAGGGAAAAATGCCTATTTTCAATCAACTTATATAGTTCGGCTGAGTTCGTACTTTTTTATTAGTGGATTCATTTTTCAAAGTTATTAGCTTTCAGACGATGTAAGCGCACGAAACATTAATTTTCATTAGATGAATTGCAAACTGATGCGTCTTTACCTATAAAAAGTCAAAAAATGAATGATAAATCACAACAACAGAAATAACTCAATAGTGATTGAATGTATACTAATAAACTAATGCAATCTAATGTATCGTTTTTACATCATTGAAAAGCTGATAACTTGAATAATTGAATCAAATGATAAAAAAAATACTCTTGAAGTAATAAATTCACTGATTTTCTGAAACTTATTCAAAAAAAATTATTTTACCCTCTAGTGGTAAACCCGACGGGGTGTACTAAAATCGCCATTAAATCAATTTTTTTTACTACAATAATTTAAATTTACTTTTTTCGCAGAATATTTCTAAATAAGTTAAGCTAACAAACCATACTAATGCAAATGGATTGACAAGCAGTAGTCAAAAGCAACAGCAAAGAAAAGTTTAAAAATATGAGAAAACTAAAAATTGACCTATTTTTCGAAAAATGATCAATTTGGTAGCCTCAGAAATCCTTGGTCAATGAGTTTTACGATCTAAAAAAATATTGGCAGTAAGGTCAAACAGTTACCGCCATTCTGGATTGATTTTTTTATAAGACAAATTCCAAAGTTAGGTAGGAGAGATGAACCCCGCTTAAAGGTGGGGTTGGAAAAGTATGGCAACAATTCGAAAAATATGTACAATATTTACTTTTAATATAAGTTGAAATATCTCAGTTATTTGTGGAAAAATTTCTACAAAAATTACTTTAAAATATAACTATTGGTCAGGATTTATATATTTCAAAATTAAGGAGAAATTGGTTGAGTTTATAGAATCTACAATCGAAAAAGTACTGAAAGTGAATTTCTTTAGCTCCTATGCAATTGTCAAAATTTCTGTCTCATCTTAAAAGTTTTTCAAAGAATAAACCTTGTTTGTAATCATAAAACTAGGCTTTTGTGGGTTCTGGAGGATTAACAAAAACTGAAAAATTCTCATTTTATTATTTAAATTGCTAATAACTTTTTCTGCTTTTTTCATTCGATTTCTGTGATGTCCTCGACAATTTTTTTTAATTGCACGATCTACAGATCTATTAAATAAATCAGGTGTATACACGAAGTATTTTTTAAAATATTTTTTATCTCCCTTCTATGTGAATCAATCATTTATTTTTAAATAGAATATGAAATATCTTGTTACGTTCATAAATTCTCTCAAAGACATCAAGGTTCTATCGTTTACCGTTTAGCCGCTATTAATTTGATAGCTTTGCGCCGGGAACAACGCGTAAGTTCAACTTTTCTCAAACGGATTCCATTCATTCAAAATCGAAATGACTGAATTTGCATCGAAGCTCACAGTCATGTCCTCGAAGTGACTGTGACCGTAGGCCAAAACGAATGGGAAGATGGGCGAAAGAAAATTGTAAACGCTGTCAGTCAGAGAGAGCTTTTTGAGTGAGAGAAGGCAATGGGTGAAACGAAAACGGAAGACTCTGAATGGAGAGAAATTTCAGTGGTAGTCAGTAGTGGTCATATCACCTCTTGTCTGCAACTCCGATTCTCTACCTCCCCGTGGTGCTAGCTGGGGTGCGAGCAACCTTAGCGGAGATCGGGTACCCAACCCCGGTGGATGCTTTGGTCGCATGCAAACTGAGTTCTGCGAGATAGTGGTGTTAGCAGCGGGCCTTGCGAGCCCGTGACTACAAAAAAAACATAAGCAACGAACAACGAACAACAAATTTCGGATGGAAATCAGCAAAGACCCACGCGACGAAAAGGGAATAGCGATTGGAAACTTGGAACATGGAACTGCCGATCTCTTAATTTTATGGGCAGTACCGACGTGCCCTCCAACGAATTGGAGAGCCGCAAATTCAACATCGTAGCGCTGCAGGAGGTATACTGGAAGGGCTCCACGTTACGAACGTACCCAGATGGTCGTGCCATCTACCAGAGCTGCGGCAACACACACGAGCTTGGAACAGCTTTTATAGTGATGGGAAAGATGCAAAAGCACGTGATCGGATGGTGGCCGATCAACTCACGAATATGCCGGTTGAGAATCCAGGGCCGGTTCTTCAACATCAGCATCATCAACGTGCACAGCCCTCACCTCGGAAGTACCGGTGACGACAATTTGATAGACAGCCAGCACTCCTCGGATTTCATCGACCTCAGATCCTGTCAAGGTGCCAACATTGAGTCAGACCACTATCTGGTGTTGGTGAAGACGCGCCCAAAACTCTCCGTAGTGAACAACACACGAAACCGATGCCCGTCTCGGTTAAATATCGCACGACTGAAGCAACATGAGGTCGCGGTAGACTACGCGCTATTGCTCGGAGCAGCGCTGCCGAGATGGCTAGTTCGGGTGTTCGTTTTCGTGAGAAGAAAGAATTACTAAAATAAATTGTTTCTGGATACTTAGCAGCAGCTCACTCTCCCCATCTTGAGGTTCAAACAGTGAGAAATTACTGCTATAGGCAAAGTGTGTATGCTCAAAGTGTTTTGGTCAATAGCGGCAGCTAATTTACCTCATTTAAGGGCTCAAAAAGTGAGAAGTGTCTTTTTTTCTAATTCTATATTGTTGTTATCAGTGTTTTGATCAAATTGGGTATTCGTGCGCCAAGAGCACTGGGAATAGATTCCTAATACGTTTGGTGTGTGGTAAGGTCATTCTCTCTCTTTTGCAATACCTGTGTGTAAAACTACCTCCAATTCGTGTTGGTGTAACGCGATGAAAGCTTTGAGCATCTTTATATCACACGACACTCTCCATCATCGAACTTCGGACAGTGTATTGTGCATATGAAAACAAAAATCTGCCTTCCTTGCGGGAAATCTTTGATAGAGCAGTTATTCGATGGCTTCAAAAATTTATTTCCAGGTATTTTTTCTCGAAATCTTACAACTTGGCTTTATACGTTTAGTATTGGTATTTCCCATTATTTCAGTACCAATACTGTAGCTAAGACTTTCACCTTTTGTTTTTATTTACGGACCACAGCACTATTGTTTATGGTTCTTTTTCGAATATTTAACTGCTCGCATTTTCGCGGTTTTTATCAGTTCATCGTTGGCTCTGTTAACAGCATTTTAGTGTTCGCGTTTGCATTTTGAAGTGATCTAAGTACATCAACCACAAAAATGTCTAAATTCGACCTGCCTGCCATGGATGGGATTGACGAAGGAGACCTTCTGGCCAGCCCAATCCAGAGTTCCGGTAGGGTGAAACGTCCAGCCATTTCACCGGTGGAAAACGACGAAAAAAGAACAACGTACGTCTCGGTGGTCGAGCGGTTAGCGTGGGAAGACGGTAATCGCTGGTCCACTGATGGCATGGGTTCGATTCCCATCTTGGTACTGGGTGTTAAATGTTAATCTTAAGTTGTCCACGTCATTTATTCAGTCTGCAAAGCCTAAATCGGCTAAGACGGTGTATGTCTTTTAAGAAGGACAACGATGATGCAAACCGGCTTATGGTTAAGCTCATCAATGCTGATGTAGATGAGACGTTCTACGGCAGCCTAACTTCCAAAATTGTACGCATGCAGCAAAAAATCCCTCAAGGTGACATTCAACCAATTTTTCTGGGATGTAGCTACATTTCGGGTGAGGCGTGCTTCCATGCCGTCAACTTGGAAAGTTTGGAATGGCTTAAGGAGGCACTAGGCGCGATCCAGTACAAAGGAAATCTGCCAGAGTTCGAGATCTTGCCTTACGAACCAGAGCCCTAACTGAGGCGTGTGTCTGCCGTTTCCCAGCAATTCCGCCGGTGGATCGAAATGGGACTCAAACACTGCTTCACACCATCCAGAAGCAGAATCAAATGCTAAGCGTGCGTTTCTGGAGGATTATAAAAATCAAGCGGATTCCCGGTGGAAAATTTTCGGTGCGGATTGAATTGACGAAAATTCAGTCTCCATTTTGGAGGAAAATAAGCGAAGAGTTTTCTACGCGCTTTCGAGAGTTGATTTCAACATTTTCGATAAGAAATAATACCAATTGTGGAATAATTAGTTTTTTTAGTGAACTTAAAATCTAAATGGAATAAATAAAAATTGAACTTATCTACTTCTGATTTGTACATTTTTTTCTAAATGCAGTCTGAAATTATTGTGATATTCATCTGAACATTAACTCTATGGAACACACACATATAGGATCTCAGTGAAACTTCATGTTTCTTTGAAGAGATCTAAATACTACTTAAGACTAAAGCGTACATCTTTCAAGGATATAATGTCTAGCATTTTACTAATGCTAATACCACCAACCCGCAGAACGAGTACTACGTATGCCGTGACCGAGACTCGATCTCATGACCTCTGGCTCTGGAATTAATTAATATTTATAATTATTGTTATTATTAATTTTAATATTATAATGATTATTATAATTTTGAGAACCAGTTACTCAAAAGGAGGGTACAACAATAGTGATTACTGCCATCAACTCAACAACACAAGGTGTCTCCTCCGATAGTGTTCCCAAGATTCAAGGTAGGGAAACTGGGGGTAAGACGCCCACGTTAAGCGGAATCTTTCATTACTCGTAAATGAAGAATGTAATCCAGTAAATTCGACAATAGTTTTGAAAAGGGGACTGTTCTTCACCAGAAATATACAAACAGGAACGCCTATACCAATTATTTACGTCTTAAATGTTAAATTTTAAAAGGCTTTCTAAAGTATGATTTCCATTTCGTTTGGGGCGAAGTGCGCATATGTGTGTACCCAAACGCGCCGTTTAACGATTAATAAGTGTTTATTAATTCAAGGGCTGGCGAACGTGGGGTGCCCGAGAAATTGGAGAACGGTTGCTATGAACCGAGTGAATTTTAGGAATTATGTTCGTCAAGTTATGTCGTAAGACGGAATACTATGTAAATAAATAAATAATAATAATTCAAGGGCCTCCGAAAGTGTTTGTCAGGTAAAAACACTTTTTTTCTACTTCACAGATGGAAAAATCTATTGCTACGCGCAGTGCTGCCAGATATACTGACGTTCTTGTGAATAGTTAATTTAATCTATATTAAATTTAGGAATTTTAAATATATTCGTTTATATTCAAGTTAAGTTTTCCAATTAAACATATAAATATTCTAAAAATTAAATCTTCATATAAATTTAATTTAATATGAAACATGCTTAAAGATACGCGGACATGGCGCGTTTTGCCCTGCCTAGACATGCTTTTTAAATATCTTTAAAAATAACAGAAAAAATAATTGAATAAGGAAATTTTTCGTTGTGTGATGATTGTCAAGACCAATGTTCATCATTGGAACAGATGCCAGGTAAATATTTTGCTGATAGATGTCGTAATTCTTTACGAGAAATGCTGAAAAATTGCAAGAAATGCTCCCAAAAAAAATTGTTTTCTTTTTTCGTCAAATTTACGCAATATAAAAAACTTAGAAGGCCCACAAAAGTTTAAAAACATATAAAAGTGTAAATAGAACAAACTAGCATTTTCAAAAATGTTAAACAATGTTTCTTTAGTGAAATACTGATGGTGGTGCGCAGTCGTCCCGACTGCGCATTTTATACCCAGTTCCCCTACTTGCGCCGAGGAAGCTCGTAATAATGAGAGTAGGGGGGACGCAAAAGATTCTCTGTCGTCTCTAATGCGCTCAATATCGCTGAATCCGATTTCTTTTTAATTCACACATTGATGATCAATTTAGTTCGATTGAAATGTATGAATAGAAAAAACGTAGTTGCTGTTTGTTTTGTGTTCTACGTTGGTTTGAAGCCATGGCTTCGATTAAAGTTGCACAGATTAACCTTCAACATAAACAAACAGCAGCAATAAATTTATGTCGGCTCGTCCAGAATGAGAAAGCATCTATTGCATTGGTTCAAGAACCTTATTTCAGAAAGAGAAATTTTTATATCGGGAACATGGTCGCACCTTACTTTACTGTTTTCAGCAAAGTAGGAATGACAAACGCTCGAGAAATGCCTCGTGCTTGCATCCTTGTTAATAATGCTATCAATGCGATTTTATTGCCGGAACTAACTACTATGGATATCTGTGTTTTAAAAGTTTCTTTGTTGAGCAACAGCACTATGAGGAAATACATTTACTGTTTAGCTTACTCGCCATATGAACAACCATCTCCAACGGAAAGTTTGAAGAAAGTTGTTACATACTGCAAATTTCATAAAATTCCGCTTATTATAGCTTGTGATGCAAATGCTCACCATGCTATTTGGGGTAGCTCAAATATCAATCTAAGAGGTGCCAATCTCATGGAGTATTTGAGTGGCAATGATTTAGAAATACTGAACTTAGGAAACAGTCCGACTTTTGTTCGTACCGATAGATATGAAGTCATTGTTATCACTCTTTGTTCAAGATCCGTTTCACTGGAATTATGTAATTGGAAGAAGAATCCTTATCTGATCACAGATTCATCTACTTTGAACATTTAGGAGCGTTCCTAAATACTGTCTCGTTGAGAAACTCAAGAGCTACAAATTGGGATCAGTACTTGGATAATTTAGCTACCCGATTTCATGGATACTTTCCTCAAATAAACACTCCTACTGATCTAGACGATGTCGTGGATAACATGACAGAAATGATAGTGAGCTCCTTTGAAGAGGCATGCCCACTACGCACTTTAAGAATAAATAAAAAAAACTACGCCATGGTGGAATTCAAACCTTGCAAAACTGAGGAAGTGCTGCAGACGTGCGTGGAATAGACGACGTACGGAAGGGTTTGAAGCTTTTAAGTCTGCTCGAAGGGCCTACAGGAAAGCCACGAGAGCGGCTGAGCGTTCAAGCTGGCAGACCTATTGTACAAACATTTCAGGCTTAAATGAGGCGTGTAGACCCAACAAAGTCTTGGCTAAATCAAATCATTATCAGGTATCTAATCTCAAATCCTCAAATGGAGTTTACACTTCAAGTGATGAAGACACATTAGCATGTCTGTACAATATTCATTTTCCGGGTTGTGTTCAGTCAACCTTTGCTGTTGAACAAGAATTTTTCTCAAGTAGTTCGGAAAACTGGTTTTTCGCTCGCAAAGTTATAACTGATGAATCTTTTAAATGGGCAATCGATGGATTTGCTCAGTATAAATCTCCCGGTAGAGATGGGGTTTTTCCTATTTTTCTTCAAAAGGGATATGATCACCTCAAATTCGTAGTTAAAAAAGTAATGGTAAGCAGTCTTGCAACCGGGTATATTCCTAAACTGTGGAGAAAAATAAATGTAAAATTCATTCCAAAAGGTGGAAGAGATTCATATGACGAAGCAAAAAGTTTTCGTCCTATAAGTCTAAGCTCATTCTTTTTAAAAACTCTGGAACGTTTAATCGATAATTATATACGAGAGGAATGTCTAACACATTATCCTCTCCATGAGACGCAGCATGCGTATCAAACTGGTAAATCATCGATTACTCTTTTGCACAATATCGTGTACCAAATTGAAAAAGCTTTTGCCCACAAACAATCTTGTCTAGGAGCCATCCTAGACATAGAAGGAGCATTCGATAATGTATCATTCGTCTCAATTGTAAATTCAGCGCAGCACCACGGAATTCCCGATGTCATCATTAATTGGATACACTCTATGCTTAGTAACAGACATCTTCACTCGCAGTTAAGACTGGCTGAAATTGAAAAAGTAAGTACTCGTGGCTGTCCTCAGGGGGGTGTTCTTTCATCCCTTCTTTGGAATTTAGTTGCGGATAGTTTGCTGAAAAATCTCAACGATCAAGGAATACCTCCTTATGGATTTGCTGACGATTATCTACTTTTGATATGTGCACCAGCACACTTTTTGACATAATGCAACAAGCCCTACGATCAGTGGAAAGTTGGTGTTCGCGAGTAAACCTTTCTGTCAATCCCTTGAAAACCAACTTAATTCTATTTACAAAAAAACGCAATATTCGTGGAGTTCGAGCCCTGTTTTTTATGGCTCGCAAATTTTCCTATCGGACCAAGTAAAATATTTGGGCGTTATTCTAGACTCCAAGTTATTTTGGTCTGCTCATATTGAATTTAGAATTAAAAAGGCCTGCATGGCTTTTGGACAGTGTCGACGAGCAATCGGTAATAACTGGGGACTCAAACCCAAACATATCCACTGGATATATTCCACTATAGTTAGACCAATTTTGCATTACGGATGCTTAGTATGGTGGCAAAAAGGTGAAGTTGCTACAGTTCGGACAGAACTAAATCGTATTCAAAGAATGTGTCTTTTGGGGATGTCCGGATCGCTCACAACAACACCTATAGCCGCTCCTGAAGCTCTATTCTCTATAAAACCTTTACATGTGTTCCTTAAACAGGAATCCCTTTCATGTGACTTTTGTTTACAGGCGGTCAGTTTTTGGCAACCTGACTATGCTGTGCGACTTCCGATCCATACAAATGTTTGGAATGAGATGAATTTCTCCGAACAAATTTGTTCCATACAGCACCCAATTATTTAACACTTGCGAATAACTTTCCCTATAAAAACTTCAACACAAAATTTTGTCAAATCCAAGAATGGACATCAGGTTTTGTGGAGGAACAAATGTCCTCGCATATAGTTTTCTATACAGACGGTTCACTATCAAACGGCCGCGCTGGTGCAGGAATCTTCAGTCACGAGTTGAACATAGAACATTCTCAACCTCTAGGTAAATACTGCACTGTTTTTCAGGCCGAATTGTTTGCTATTATGTATGGTGTGCAAATTGCGCTGCAAAAGAAAATCATGTTTAGGACGATTTGTATCTGCCCAGACAGCCAAGCGGCTTTAAAAGCTTTAAACGCCTCTAGCACCAGATCTAAACTGGTAATCGCATGCCGAAAAACAGTTGTAGAACTTGCTGAAAGCAACAGCCTAAACCTTTTATGGGTACCTGGCCACACGGGAATTTGTGGAAACGAGTGCGCCGTCGAACTCGACAGAGCTGGATCGGAAAAGGAATTCTGTGGTCCAGAACCGGCTGTCCCAATTTCGCCATGCTGGGTCAGAAACCAAATAAATTCTTGGTCTTCTGTCCAACATGAACGGTATTGGGAGGAGTTGGACACTTGTCGCCAAACCAAATTATTCTTAGAAAAACCCTCTCAGATGGTATCAATATATTTGTTAACTCTGTGTAAATCTCATTGTAGCATCCTGATCAGAGCAATCTCTGGCCATTGTAAGCTCAACTATCACATGCATAAAGTTCAGCGTGCTGAATCTCCTGTGTGTGGAAGTTGTGAATCAGACGTAGAAGATTCTTTCCACCTGATATGTAGCTGCCCATCATTTGCTCAACTACGTTTTCGTATTTTGGAACAACACGTTATAAGTGAATCCAATTTCAAGAACCTAAACCTTATACACTTACTATCTTTCATTACTCTTTGTGGAAAAGAGCTCTAAAGCTTTAAATACTTTTTAAACTTCCTAACTGGACATAGGTTTTCTCAGGCAAATGATGAAATCTATAAAATAAAAGGCCAGGCATAATTTTCCCGATTGTTTGGATAACGTGCCGCTAATTGAGCCAACCCCTTTCTGATACCTGATACCTGAACATGTGGTCGCGGCAGACTACGCGCTATTGCTCGGAGCAGCGCTGCCGGCAGAGGACGAGCTTGACGAAGCTTCTCTCACGGACTCTTGAGACACCATCAAGAAAGCCATCAACAGTGCTGCGGATAACGTCATCGACACGTCGAAATGTGGAAAATCACCCGACAGAGGAAGAAGCAGCGAGTCTCAACGCACCCCGCATCCCGCAAAGGCTTCGTGCCGCAAGCCGAAATGTGCCGGGATAAGAACGGAGGCATCCTGACGGACAATCGTGAGGTGATCAAAAAGTGGAAGCAGCACTTCGATGAACACCTGAACGGCGCACACGCTGGAGATCAAGACGGTGGGGGAAGGTACATCGCCGGCGTAACCAACGACGTAGAGGAGCCACTCCCAACGATGAGTGAAGTTAAGGAAGCCATTCGCCAGCTGAATAGAAACAAATCGGCTGGGAAGGATGGCATCGCAGCTGAGCTCATAAAAATGGGCCCGGACAAGTTGGCCGATTGCCTAAACCGGTTGATAGTCCGGATCTGGAACATAGAACAGCTACCGGAGGAGTGGAAGGAAGAGGTAATATGTCCCATCTACAAGAAGGGCAACAAATTGGACTGTGAGAACTACCGTGCGATCACTGTCCTCAATGCCGCCTACAAAGTGTTGTCCCGAATCCTACTCCGCCGCCTAACGCCACAAGCAAACAGATTCGTGGGAAGTCATCAGGACGGCTTCATGGAGGGACGGTCAACGACGGACCAAATCTTCACATTACGGCAAATCCTCCAAAAAGGCCGTGAACACCAAGCCCCTACGCATCATCTATTCTTTGACTTCAAAGCCGTGTGGTATGCGGTCGACCATAACGAGCTATGAAAAATCATGGAAGAGAACGGCTTTTCCGGGATGCTGACCAAACTGATCAAGGCACCGGTAGATGGAACGCATTGCTGTGTACGGATTTCGGGTGAATTGTCGAGTTCATTCGAATCGCGCAGGGGTTTTTGACAAAGCGATGGTCTATTCTGCATGATATTCAACGTGGCGCTAGAAGGTATTATTTGACGAGCGGTGGGTGAAATGCGGGGCACCATTTTCAACAGATCTAGTCAACTCATCTGCTTTTTCGACGACAATGATATAGTTGGCAGATCATCTGCGGTGGCGGAGGAGATCTACCGCAAAATAAAGAGCAAAGCAGGAAGGATTGAATTAATAAATTAATACGTCCAAGACGAAGTACATGCTGGCCAGCGGATCCAAGACCGACCGAGAACCCGCTTGTCCAGTAATAACAAGGTCAAGACTTTGTCTATCTCGGCTCACTGATGATCACAGACAATGACACCAGCCACGAGATCCGGCGGCTAATGATCAGAGGAAATCATACCTATTCTGAACTCCACAAACAACTGCGGTCGAGAAGGCTTAGCTCTTGAACGAAGTGTTACCTGACGCTCATGACGGTTATAAGACTACGTACACTCGGAGTATTCAAGCGACGAGTGTTAACACGTTCGTCGCCATGGGACCCATATTCGTGTGACGGGTGTATTTCCTGGGAGGCCCCGTCACATCAAAAACGTGCGACACTCTCTTACTCAAGTTAACCACATGTTGCAAATCATTAAGTTCTCCCTGTTTTCTTTCTCGCTCCGAGTACTGCTTTGGGCCCGGATAGTAAGGCTACCAAAATGAGCGTGGCGACGAACGTGTTAAGAACCATCTTTGTCGGCGTGCAGGAGAACGGAGTGTGAAGACAAAGGATGAACCACGAGCTCGAGCGACTTTACGTGAACACTGTATCCAGAAGGTGGTGAAGGCTGGCCGGATACGCTGGGCCGGACATGCAGAGGCGCAATAAGCGAGATAGTAAGACCAAGTAGAGCATGATCTGGCGAATGTAGGATGTATGAGAAATTGGACAATGGTTGCCATGGACTAAATCAATTTTAGGAAAATATGCTTATCAAGTTATGTCGTGAGACGGAAAACTAGGTAAATAAAAATAAATGAAATAATGCCAACTATTTCTCCTTAAAAATTATTGTATCAAAACTAATGTTGCACGAAACAGTGTTTTTTTTTCTCTTTCGCCAAATGGCACCTAATGTATTATGTAAGAGAATAAAAAAATCATTGGGTTTTTAGGGCCAATCGATTTCCAGATTCGGATGTTTGGTTTCCTACCTACCTGATTGAAGAACTTTAATAATTAATTCATAATTTTTCTGTCGGTATGGCAGTCTAAAGAAGAATTTAAATTTCGTTGGAACAGTTTTCAGTGTTGAATGAAAACATCATTCCCCTAGGGATAATGCGATGCAGTCCGAACTCCGTGAAATGTCTCTTCACAAGTTCATTATTATCAACCATCGGTTCCTTCATTAGGCAAACATACAGTCCAGACAAATTACCCCTCACGCGGGCTTGTCTTGTCGCGCCTCGAATGTGAAGAATATGGTCATCGATGACATCGGCCCCATGCTAAGTATTTAGGCTGACGTCTCGCCTGTTTGTTTTGTAGGTACCTTCGTTTGTAGGTAGGTACTATTGGAGTTGGGTTTGGATATCAGGAAAAAAAACTTTCGATTTTCATTTACTCAATGAAAGCGAAATTTTCACGTTGAGAGGTAGTACCATCCAAGAGTGTCGTCAATTGCCGCGACTTGGTGCTAGTTTTTCCTTTTTTTGCGCATCACATCGTATCGGGACGGCATTTGCCATATTTGCCGGGGTACCTATTCATCAATCTGTCAACTAGAACCGGTAAACGATCGATTATGGTATTGTTTGGCATTTCGCGATCGCACTTGACGCGCAACTTTGTTTCTCTTCAGGAAGAACATTGGTTAATACTTGCAGTTTGAAAAAAATAAGTGCATATGAAAAATAAATTAAAATATCGTCAACAATTTCCAAGATTTATTCCAGGAAAAACATTTGATCATTTGAAAATCTTCACCAATTAATCAAATTTTGGTAAATATATTTTCCCAATGTTTATCAATTCAGAGCAGAGCGCGTGGCGGTCAGGAAAATAAGGAAATATTTGTTACGCAGCTTCGTACCGATTTGGACTGATATGTCTCGCCCAGGTAACCAGTTATCTACACACTTGGAATAGTAAGATAGGATGCGGATGGATGCTGTGGAATTGTTTACTACGGCGCTTATGGAAGTTCATTGACGGGCTCGAACGATCGAGAAAAATCGAGCGAACGTAGTGATAGTAGACAAGTATGAATGAAATTTGTAGCAATGCCTCCAATGAAAAATAACTCATTACATTAGTCTGCGGACTAGGATTCCATAATGTTGTTAGATTTAAATGGTTCGAAGTTTTGTTAGTAAATGCTCATATAATCGGTAAGTATGACGATTCTTCTTAACCTTGCTTTGCGGATAAAAAAAAAGGAAAATTAGCCGGTAATTGTCATAAAGTCCAGGATTACTATTTTGGCTGAATCTTAAAAACTACTGAACCGACCATCTACAAGTTTACAATCTATTTGTGAAGAGCAGAAATTATTAGGGGATAGTGGAGAACCGTGGGCCACTCTAAATATCTCAGCTGTGTGTTGAGAAAAAACTCAATCGTCGTCGGTTTGCGTGAGCATGTTTTTCTTTATGTTATTGACTTATGCACGAATCATATCTTTATTGAACTAGCCTAGAAAAATGTAGGTACAAATTGAACAAGCACCCACAAAATTGCATCCATGGGACACCTAAAGTACATAACAAAAATATGCTCGTACGCCTATGAACATAGTTTTGTCATATTATTTCACGTTGAAAAGGAATTTTTGATAAATCATCAATATGTCACACAAACGCAACCAATTTATAAATCATTGCTTGTGGGGAATCATATATCACATTTTGCGGGGTATCTTGGGCCTCCTATATTTTGGTGTTTTTATACACATTCAGAAATAAAAAATACGTTTTTCCTATCTGTAAAGTTTTCTTATGCTAAATGAATAGTTATGAAAAATGTTTTGTCCATCTTTTCGATGCGATAGAGACTAACATAAATCCTATATAAGGAATTTTGCCGAAACGTTCGCGAGCAAGGAAAATCGAAATTTTTGATCATACACAACTCTATTTTTTATTTACTCATCTGAAATTGCTTTAAAATAACTAAATAAATTATGAAATTTCAAAATTAGGTAAACTCATAAGCTTTGCACGTTATCTAGTCAATTTGGATTAGGTTACCCACGTTTCCCCACAGTTTATCAAAATCCAAACAAAAGTACATTTTTTACAGTCGGAACTTGGGAAATTAATGTTTTTAAAAAGTAAAAAAATGCTAAGTGATACCTTAAAAATGTAGAAAACCTTTCCATTTATTTTGTTCTTTTTATCTTTTATAATAAAGAAGTTATGAAGCAAAGAAAAAAATGGCCCACTCTACCCTATTTATATATATTTTTTAAGTCAACAAAATGGTCAAAAAAAGATGACGTTTTTGAACGAAAATCGTGACCATTCCGGTTTGGATTATGAAATTTCACTATGTCAGTTAAGTTTTGGCTGATTTCAAGATTCAATAAAAGTAAAAAAAGGTTTTTGGTTCCAGTTGTCATATGTCATAAATGAAAATATAATACAATATTAAAAATCAATGATTGTCTTTTGAAAACCTTTGTTTTTTTGACTAAATATTTACCTTTTAATTATGAAATTGGGCTGATTAATTGTATAATCCATAAAATATGAAATCCAATGGAAACTAACTAAATTTTATTTTTTTGTTAATATTTTTATCACATTAAAAAACCGCGAAAAACATACAAAGAGAGATTTTAGAAAATTACATAGCTGTATTACAACATGAAATGGATTAAATATGCAGATTTGAAATTCTTGATCAGTCTCTTCATTATATTCATCGGTTGGAAATGAATGTAGTTGAACATAAAGGCATTTTTTATTAAAATTTTCTTGATCCTTTTAAAAGTATAGCTATAAGAGCATTGATTTTTTTTAGTAATCTTTTTCAATAATCAGCTGTGGTCTGTAAAACAAAGCACTTTTATTACTTTAATATGAGCTCTCAATCTACCAAAAATTCATATCAATTATACATTTTTCAATACGACTTTTACAAAATGAGTAATTTTTGAAGCAAAACACCCATTTTTAGGGACTTTTTAGCTTTAAGGTCGTTTTCTGAAGTCCACAAAAATCAAAACTTTAATTTAGGAAACATCCAATGACAGACACTTGGACGTGTAGTAGTTTATGAAAATCGGTTCAGCAGTTTTAATTTTATAACCAAAACAATAATCCGGGTCTATATGACCTTAATCTAACCGGATAAAACTAGACGTACTTAATTCAAATAAGGTAGAATATGATCAAACTTAAAAGACAATAAACTGTAACAACACAAAACCAGATTAACCAATGCTTAAAAGGTGATGGAAGTTATACAAGAGTATCAAGATAAAAAAAAGTCAAAGTAAATAATTAATTTATAAAAACTAACCAGAAAACTACAAGATACATAATACTAAAATCATGTTAGCAAAATAAAACAAGAAAAATCAAAACAAAAAATAATGAGACAAAAATAGAACAATTTTAAACAATACAAAACAATCAAAAACACCATGAAACAAAAAAAAACAAGATTTTTCATAATGCAACAAGATAGAACGGGAATAGGAAACAAGAACAAAAAACACGGTGTTATATAAATCAAGAAGCAAGAGTAAACAAAAACACTAGATAGATATTTTTGTTTTATTATTATCTTGCCTTGTTTTACATTTTTTCTTGTTTCGTCTTATTTTTATGTTGCCCTATATTATTCAATAATGGATTATTCTGTTTTGTCTTGTTTACAATGTTTTTTTTTCTGTTGAAATAAACCACGTTTAATCTTGTTTAGTATTGTATTATTTTATTAAGCCTATATTTTTTCTTGTTTGCTCTTGTGCGGTCAGTTTTATTTCCAATCATTTAGTTTTGTCAGGTTTAAGTTGTCATCTTGTTTAAGTTAGCTTTGCATTGAAGATGCCTCATGAAGTTTTAACTTGATGTACCTGATTTCAACTAGTTATGTCAAGCTTCGCTTTGTTTTATTTTGTAAATTTTTTTAATTTTTGTTTTGATTCATTCGAACTCTTTGAAATCGTTGGGCTTTTTCGCCAGAAATTTTGATTGTTTCATGTGATTTTCAGTGGTTAAAAGAAATTTTAAATTTAGTGGAAGCCGCCATCTTGGAGTTTAAGATAGCGACAGAAAAATTTGACTTCTTCTCGTTTAGCCCTTTCATCGAATACCCAGAATGTGGGGCTTTCAGGCGATCTATAGTCATTTACAGCATTTACAGTTCAACGGAAGCCGCCATCTTTGCGCCAAAGTGCTATTCGACTTCTCTTTTTTTTTTTTCGTTTTCCGCTTTTGGCACGGACCAGAGTGTTCCATAATGCCAAATACGACTTCTCTTCGTTTAGCCCATTCAATTTATTGCCATATTACGGGGGTTCTAAGCGATTATTTCTTTATTTATTATTATTAATTCATCGAACAATTGTGCTTAAATCAGAGCTGCAAATTATCAGTGTCAGACAGCCAATATCAGCCGACTTTGATACTGATTAGCATGTCTATGTCACGCGATACTGATTTTTGGTCAGCGACATAAGCTAACAATCCCAGACAACCAGAAGTCGTATATTCTTTTACAGGTTATATCGTATGAATGTTATTTAAACTCATTTTCGTATATCTGCACCTACAATGTGCGGCCCATGCATATCCTTTATCGTATTTTAATACATTGCATGTTTTTATTACGACAAAATAAACCAAATCAAGAATATGTGTGCTAATGTACCTATATGGCCTCCAAAATGATACGTATATACTGATTTTGCTGAATTATATACGAATTGTTTACACGTTTATTTGCACGTATATTTGTGTTGCAAATTGGATATACCTACCCATCAAATGGTTGTCTGGCATGTCATGACCAAGTTGAATGAACGACATCATGCTTGCTATGACTTTCTTCTTACAGCCAACAACTACATTTTCTCAACTGTTGCGCAACTTATAACGTCAAATCAATCCCAACAGAGTCAGAAAATAAAATAGAAAGATGATCGTATGTGTGATGCGAGTGGAGTGCAAAAATGTCGTTCGATATTGACATTGCTGCCTGACTGACATTGTAGCTAGGTCATTCAACTAGACGTTGGTCAAGAGAAAAGATATTGACTGAAATTTATCAGCCTTGGTTTAAATGAATAACTTCATTGGTGTAACCGACGAATAAAACGGCTTGATGGCTCTCCGAACTGATATATGTAAGTGCTCAACATCCTGGAATATGCGCATCATTGCGCTGATTGGTTCATTGTAACCGTAGGATGTCCTATGAGTTCGACTCGATAACAATGAATTAGATCGTGAC
The DNA here is from genome assembly GCF_029784155.1 of Uranotaenia lowii. Classification (NCBI taxonomy): domain Eukaryota; kingdom Metazoa; phylum Arthropoda; class Insecta; order Diptera; family Culicidae; genus Uranotaenia; species Uranotaenia lowii. Next base: position 178,071,318 of record NC_073692.1, on the reverse strand, counting down.
ATTCTGAGCATGCTAAGCAGGTTTGGTGATTTGCACATATGACTGTGGAGTTTTTCGACGACATTCGAGAGAATCTAGTCCTAAAAGCTGGTTCCGATGAGAATAAGGGGATGGTTCCATGGCAGATGACGTAAGGTGGACTTGAAAAACCGCTTTTGCACTCGTTTGATTCGTAAGATCCAATTCACAATCCGCAGCGCATTCTATTGGAACGAAAATTTTGAGATCGTCTGCATATGCAATTTTTGTTCCATTATCTAAACTAGCATTCAAGTCGTTGAAAAACAAAGCAAACAACAAAAGTCCTAAAAGGCTGCCTTGAGGGACGCCGGATCGGATTGTAAACGGAAAAGAAATGCTATCATCAATCTTAATCCTTATGCACCTGTCATTCAGCCAATGAATCATATTGTTGTGAACACCAAGCTTAGAAAGCTTTGCAAGTAGAATTCGATGATCAATCGCGTCATATGCGGCTTTAATGTCGGTATAAACAGCATTCTCTAGTTGATTCAAACATAAAGACGTGTATTCTAAAAGGTTCGTATTTACATACCGATCTTTCAGGCATAAGCCCATGTTGTTCCGATGAAGTATACTGCAAAGAAGTTACTGGAAAGGCTTGGCTAACTACAATTTTGATCAGTTTTGATCAAGCAGACAAGCTTGTTATTCCACGGTATTGTTTCACGTTACGACGTTAGCCAGTTTTAAAAATCGGAAACATGAACGAAGTTTTCCACAGCTCTGGAAACTTCCGTTGTTGGAAAGATCGGTTGAAAATTCGAGCCAGAGGAGATAACACTGCTTCGATACATCGACAATAAATAACTGATGAGATTACGTCAGGTCCTGGGACAAAGGAGCTCTTAAGTTTTTAGCAGCAACTTCGACAACTTTTTGATTGACTTCAAAGGTGTTAAAGTCTATGGCATCGATAGGAACATGGCGAATGGCGTCGATACACTCGCGTTCTGAGGAGGTCTTGTCCAAAAGAACTGACCGAAAATACTCAAAAAACAAATCGCAACACGTTTGTTGGGAGTGAGCCTCAATCTAATGGAAAAACACTGACGAAGGAATTGCGTTTGATTTCTGTTTTGAATCAACAAACTTCCAAAAACGTCGGATTACTGCGCAGACCGGATTGTAAACACATCACATGAAGTTTGTAGAGAAAGGTATTGAGTCGACGATATGCTGTCGACGTTTTTTTTTTGCACACCCTAAAGTGCAAGTATCGGTACCGCTTTTCGATTCGTAGATTCTTATCACAATAAAAAGTGTATTTCTTTATCAACGCCGGTATGACTCGTGCTGATCTCCTGAATAGCCTTGGATTATCCCGGACAACTGCAGACTATCTAGTGGAAGCCGTCAATAGGACTTATGAAGCCTTTTATTTTGCCGATTTATTCATCGAAGAGTGGAATTTTGTTTTTTTTGTGTCGCAGCTAATATTGCAACCCAACAAAACCCGTTCTACTGAAGAATCAGCGTCACCTGACAAGCTTGATGATTCTAATCTAAAAAAAAAAAAACAAAACATTGTGGCAGCTGCGATCGAGATCAACAATGACGATGATCGTGAGTCAACATCCGATCAGGGTGGTCCAGAAATCACTCTTTTAGAATTGCACCAAATGATCAAAAACGGCATTTTGACTGCTAGCAGTTCAACAAATATAAGAATTGATAACATTGCGGAAAATATAAATTAATCAATTGAAAAGCTACAGCATGAGGTTGAGGAGGTGAAAATTTATCAACAATTTATTTCTAACGAATTCGAACAAATGAAAGTTTCACTGGATGATCATAAATCTATTGTTTCATCTATGCAAAATGAGGTAGCTGAACTTATGAATGATCAAACACAAAATCGACAGTATATTGAAGAACAGGCTTGGCAAATATCATCGTCATGAGGCGTGAAGCTGTGACTGTGAAGCCTCTTGGTCCGTCAAACTCAATTGACTGTTCCTTAACGACCAGTCACTTCGTTTGCCAGTCATTCATTCCCCATTCATTTGAAGCTAAAATAATAACCTAGTCAAACAATAGCATTCAAACGACTGATGACGAAAAAGAAACGCATTTATTATTATTGTTGCTCCTGCCAGCAAGCCGAAACGACCGAAGAGGAACAAGAAAAGCATTTATTATTATTGTTGCTCCTGCCAACAAGCTCGTTTTCAGTTTTTTATTGCTATTGTTGCTTTCTGCTAGCAAGTCGTTCAATTAGTTGTACCTGCCGTCAGCAGCCGATCGAAGTGTGAAGAGATTTGCCAGTCACTCTCAGGAGAAATTTTGACCATGTGTAGGAGCTTCGCCAGTCGATGATGTAGAAATGTTGTTTGTTGTCGTGCTTTATCCGTCATGCGAGTAGTGAGGCTCCGCCAATTGAGAACAGTGCCAGTCGTTTGATGAAACAAAACTAATCGGGTCAAGCGTGACGGGCGAAATTTACCATCACTGTTGAAGAGTTGAAGTTCGAAGTTAATATGATCAAACAATCTTCAATGGAGGGTCACCTGCTTATTTCACATGTGGTGCAGCTTATAAACGAGGATCTTGTTCATCAGTTAAACAACATATTAAGTAGCCTGGGAATATCATGTATTTTTTATGACATTATTGATATTACACGACTGTCTTCGTCGAATGACAGAGGTCTATCTCCGATCCTGGTCTGCTTCATGAACATAGCACTTAAGGCTTAAATAATGAGAACGGCGCGGGAAAAACCACACCCAGAATAATAAGGAATTTTTTTCTACGGGATTTTTCACGTAAAGTAAGATTTTCCTACAAAATATCGATTCTACGTGAATCTGTAGTATCCACAATGTTACAAGGAAGCGCTGGTGTGAACTACTTTGCATCCACATAACTGAATCATGAATTTCACGTAAAGTTTACGTGATCTCCTGTTAACTCGTTCGTTTGATTTCCTCTTGTCCTCACGCACACAAACAAACATTAGAATCGTGCATTGAATAAAGTTGCCCGTGCTGTGCTGGTCTGGAGTTTTGCATCTGTTGGCGTTTTTCGATTTTTCCGCGTACACAAGGTCAGTGTTTTCATCTTTCACACAAAATGTGAGCCAGTTTTTGACCAGATAATAAAGATACGGCTTCCTATTACAGATCCAAAGTTGCGAATCTATCAAACGTATGGTGATAGACAAAAAGTGGAGCAGCGGCCATATTCCCAACATGAACGCCTTCAGCACCGCCTTCGTCTCGGCCGAGCCGGAAGATAATATTTAAAACCTCTGCAGTTTCAGCAAAAGTTGACCCTTCAGCAGCTGCAAAAACAACTAGAAAATCAGGTAAGTAGCTGGTTTGCTATGCCATCAAGTTGTAATGATATTTTTTTTCCATAATTCCCTGGCAGCGACAATTGCAATCACGGAATTCAGCAAAAAACTGCTCCTGGCCCAATGCAGCTAACTCGAGAAAGCTTCCCAGGGCGAGATTCAGTAGCTGTATTGCAGGAATCGGCCTCCGTCGCCCTGTCTGCAGGATGTGCGAACTGTCACCAACCGGCGGAAATCTCCCAATTGTTTCAACTCCTTCGATTAACGGCCTCTTTGTTTGGTTCCACGCTCTTTGCCGCCCTAGTTACACACTTCCGGCATGCGCCAGGCTAGACTATGAAATGTGGTCATCCGAATGAAGGAGGAAGATACGTACCCGTTGACGATTCAAAAGAAATTTTGTGAAATGATTGAGAAACGTCGGTTCCCGTCTGCCTTCTACAAAAAAAAACTGTCCCATTTAGGTGCGGTTCCAACAATCCGTAAAATTGTCGGGAAGCGACTGTACGTCAGATATCTCGACAGCCCGCTAGAAAATAACTTTGTTTGGTGCCACGGAGACTACCCTGATCCATTCCGTCGGATGGGCTACCGTTGAACCTTTCATCGATCTGTGTGGCCACGTACGGTGCAGACGAGAGTGGAGCCGATTTATATGGCTTCCTTGAAAAATCTTCCTGCCGGATTTGCCTTTTCCAAACCCATCGTGCTAACGCCTCCAAAGGTTTTTTTTAAATAGGTTTAAATTTAAATTTTATGGAATTTTGATCTAGGAACAGAACTTTGTCAACATCAGGAGTGAACCTACAACCGAAGATTTTTTTCCTCAACTTTTATAAGGCAGAGGAGGTTAATTCTAATACTAGCATATATTGTAGTCATTAGTCTAAAATCTACATTTTCTCCAGGTTGCGAGGAAACTGGCATCGGCGGAACAATATAAGTGACGAAAGCAAACGTCGAGTCATCCAGCTGAGTAACAAGCTTAAAAGATGTGTAAAGCACCATTCCGAATCAATAAATTTAGGGTAAGCAATTGATGTTACTTAGTAGGATAATTTTTTCACTAATTACTAACAACCGCATTTCGATTGCCTTGAAAAAAAAAGTTACACTGACTGTTAGCAAAAATTGTACATTGTTGGTACAGGATTTAGTGGAATTTTTACTTCAATATTTGATGCTGTTTAAAACTTTAATGAAGTGTTAAAAACAATTTTGAATAGGCTTCCAAAATTGGCTCTATATTTTTTGTCTCGACATTCTCAGTTGAGATTCCGTTACAATTGTGTTGTTCAAATTAGATGTAATGTTTTAATTAAATTAAATAATGGACATTTGTTAATTGATAGGTTTAGTTATTAATGAGCTATTAATGAACTATTATGTTTTTAATTAAAAATTGATTTGTAATTAAATATATTTATTTTATCAAATTCTAAAAGTATGCATTGTCCCGTTTCTTATTATGTTCAATTCACGAAGGTCAAAATCTTCTCTAAACTAACCAATTTCTTTAATCATAGGTTTTTAGTATGATATTTTACTTCGAAAGTTTAGTTTTGCTGAGTTTATCTATGTACTTATTTTTTGTAAATAGAAGGTTGTCAACCGTTTCTGATTATATGAATTCCCATTACAGCATTCAAATTCGAATGATAATTTCCATGCTCGTACTAATTAATCAAATACAAAAAAATTTCCAAATTTTATATCGGAATCTGGTTTTAATGATTTTTGGAACGGATTTGTTTCTCTATTTTATTTATTAATGCTATGTTATTTTTTATTTATTATACACACTTTATCACGGCTGTGTCTTTCGTGTCTCTAAAAATTTGTTCATGTTAATTATGTTATTAATCGATTATTGTTTGAGGAAAAAACTAGAAGTTGTAACGGAATGAAATTCTTGAAATCATCTATTACTCACCACAGTAGTTATTAAAAGACAATAAATTTTCAAAACGCATACAACTCTAGATAGTTACAAATTCATTAAAATTTCATTTTAAGTTTTTTAAGCTTTTTTCGGAAAACAAATAAGACTGATAGAATTTATTTTTTCAGCTTCCCAGGAGAATTCCAGCTTTAAGTCAAGTTTCGCCGAACGCCTGCGTAACTGCTACCAAAAATCATGCTGCTAATTGGTCGTTGTATAGTCAAGATTGTTGGACTACACCATTTTTTTTTTAAATTTGTGAATGATTTGCTCGAAGATTGATTATTCTGAACTCGAAGTCACTATATAAACTGTCGTCGTTATATTTAGGTACATTAATTACTGCTACAGTTCAATATATCAAATATAGTTTCTCTTCATGTAAACTTGTTTTGTTATAACACATTTTTTTTTGAATTTATTCAGATAAATATAAAGGCTAATAATGTATTAGATCAGGGGTGAGCAACCCGCGGCCCGCGGGCCGCATGTGGCCCGCGAGACCCTTTTATGTGGCCCGCGAAGCTTTTTTTCAAATTTTTATGCCTTAACTTTTTTCTACAATGGATTAACTAACCTGGAAAACTTCAGATTGTTAAATCTTTTCTTGCATTTCAAGCCTTTATTATATTCTGTTTTAAGCTTAAATGCAGTATTGTTTATTGGCATAACGTAATATTGGGGTGTTTTTTTTATTCAGCATACTTTTTCCTTATTATTTAACTCCTACCCCCCTCCTACACATGATCAAAGGAGTTTCGAAGCCCGTTTGGTGAAGTCATTATTTACATTTCAAGCTAAAATAATGTTGAATGATAGAAAATATGCTCAGCAGATAATTTTCTTAAAATTATTCTATCCAATTCGGCAAAAAGGTTTGTTCTGTTAGCATTCAAATACTGGCAAAAAAAAAATTAAACCAAAACTTGAAATTTATTTTTTATTTCTGAATATTGACGGAAATTACGAAAATTAAATAATAAAGTCTGGGTGAACGACTTTAGGTTGTTTATCATCATGAATCATCAAAGTTACCCACGAAAATTATTAGTTCTTGAAAAAATCAATAGATATCTGAAATTCTCTGATTCCACCCAAAATATCCTTGACGATTTTCTGTGATGCTTTTTTTCAGAAATTTTATCAAAAACTTATCACAAACATCGATAAATTGGGTTATTTCACTAATTATTCGCAATCCACATTACCAGTGTCAAAATATTGCTCTAGAAATCCTATCACAATGATATCTAAATAAGATTAAAAATGATAAAAAATATGGATAAAACTTCTAAAATCAAAAATGTAGTTTTGAAAATAGTTGCTTTAAAGTTTGTGAAATTGAACATTTTTCAACCTTTTTCCACATCTGAATGCACTGATGTAATACTGAACTTCAATTTAAAAAACGGGGTTTTTGACGTTTGTAGAAAAAACAATTACAACAAGTTTTAATTGTGGAAAAAAATATCAGAAAGTCAAATAGCGATCAAAAGTACAACGCTAAGAAGACAATGATTTCTTTAAAAATATTTTTATCACACTCTTAGTTATCACTGTGGTAAGATCCGGAAATTTTTTAAATGGAAGTGATGACGGAAAGTATCATCGATTTAAACAAGAAATTGAGAGAATTTTATAATGACAAAGATTTAGCGAGATACCTTTTCAATATCGGGTATTTAAAAAGCCGTGTTGAATTACTGTTTTTGTGCATGTGAAATCGTTTTATCTTTGTAGTTTTATTTGTAGTTATGAATGTGTTTTTGAATGTAATGTCGTGAAGCTCTGATAATTATCACAAAAAAAATTAAGTGCGGCCCACCGGCAATATTTCAAATTTAAATTGGCCCGTTGGTTCAAAAGGTTGCTCACCCCTGTATTAGATTATTATGCTCTTATTTATAATCATAAGGTTGGATTGTCAATCTTTTAAATAAAGTTAAAAGAAAATTTTGAAAAAAAGCTGTTTTAGTTTAACTATCTGATCGTCATAAAATTTAATTTATATTATCGACTCACGAGTGAACGATATGTGTTCAAAAGTAAATAATAAAATTGAATGAATTTTTTTTGCAGATTTCCATAACCATGAATGGCGGAACGTGCTGTAGGATGACTCAAAGTATTTGCTTCGTCTGATTTCAGAGCGCGTAACAAATGGAGAACGTCTGAAGTGACTTTTTGTTAGTCTAGAGCGCCTTCTGATGTCAGGCGAAACAAATATTTTGGGCCATCACGCGGCACGCGCCGTGCGGTATATTTTCCACTATTATCCAATGCGATGAATTTGATTAAAATTTCGGGTGAGTTTCATATTTTGAAAACATTTGATTTTATCTTTATGAAGCGTCAAATTCATTAAAAATTCACGTAGATTTCAATAATCATACCAATACATTTCACCTTTATTGATAGTTGCATTCACTTAAAATTCACGTAGATATGATATGATAGCACTTCCTGCACCAATACATCCATAAAATAATCCACTTATTTTCTGCGTAGAAGCTACGTGAAAATCAATTGGATAAAAATTATGTAGTTTTTCACGTAGCCACGACGTGCAGATTATTTTGGGTGCACTAAGCTGCATTGACATTGGACTCAATATCGTTCAAAGGATTTACTTCAACCACCGACTGACGCACTTAAATCAACGCCTCCTAGAAATAGCGAGAAATTTTTAAACAGATCACTATTACAAATTTGTGTGGTTCTCAAACGGATTTGTGTTTCTAAAAAAGTTAAAAAATCTAAAGCTTTTAAAATAACGGATATCCAAGATTTGCCAAATCATAATTGAATAGTGGAAACATTCTCTGATAGCAACTGATATGTTTTTTTTAAATTTTGTTATGATGCACGGTTTGATATAACGAAAATTTAATTTCACTGGTTGTTTGAATTGTATAGAGTTAATTTATAAGATACTTGCACTTGTTGTAAGTCAGTAGTGTGGCGGCTACAACAGTTTTTTAAGCTACTTTGCCACAAAACAACCTAAAAACTAAAAAATTCAAGAATCTAAGCATTTCTCATGACTGAGTTATAATAATAAATAGTTATGTACATGTGAAATGCCACAATAGAACCACAATAAAACTTTGGCATCGTTGTGCTTTCAAAACTCCTTAGATTTTTTTTGTTTTTATACAGACCCCGTTCGATTTTTGCAACATCCAAGCGAAAACCGTTCGATTTTGGCAACATCCAAAAAAGACGGATTTTTTGGTCACTTTTTTATTTTTTATTTTCATTTCAAATTAATCAAAATTAATGTAAAACGTAATAATAATTTAATATGTTCATTGACACGTGCGGCGAGATGAAACGCTAGGTAGAAGAATTTGTAAAGGCATGAAGAATAGGCGGATAGGCAAGCATCAGATGAGCTTCATGCCTATTCTTCATGCTTTTACAAATTCTTCTACCTAGCGTTTCATCTCGCCGCACGTGTCAATGAACATATTAAATTAATAAATTTATCGGCGATTAAAACTTATCATCAACCAATAATTTGGCAAAAAAGGGGGGTTAATAAATGGGAATAAACAAATTACGATTCACTTAGATAATTTTCGCAAAGTAGGGACGCCGAGAAGATAAAATGTGAAAAATCAACAAGTAGCAACAACTCTAAGCGAAACCCAAAAATTGCAATCATCGCTAGAATCAGGTGCGCATCTAATACCGTATTTTTTTTCACCTGGAGGCAAACTAGAGGCAACCTAGGTTCGCTCTAACTGCTGTCATCGTGCTCATTTATTGCTCGAGAGGCAACCTAGGTTCGCTCGAAAAAGGGACGGAGTCGCCCTGAGAAAAAAGTCAGTTTTGCGAGAAGTTCACCAATACTCTCAACGTTGTTGTCAAAACATTAAACAGCTGCTTTTGGCTGAAAACAAAACAGTTGAAATAATGAACGGGCAAATGATTATTGCCGCGATTTTGAACCTCTCAGCCAAGCAAAATCGTACTATCTGCAGTCCAGTGCAATCCGGACACGAAAAACGGCAATCCGGATGTGAAGAACCGAATGAAGAAATACAGAAGGGAGAACAAAATGACAGCTGCATGTAAACATTGCGCTCGTTCTCACGCACACCTACGTATGGAATAACTCGAAATCCGAAACTTGCTTTTTTATTCTGACGGTTCCAGAGCCAAATCCGGAATCAAAAAAAAATACGCCATAAGAAAGCACATGTAAGTCGGTGTGATGCTACGTTTTTGCCTGACTGTGTATTGACAGTACACAGTCCAACTGGCCTGCTGTGTTTAGGAATGTGTTGATCAAAAGTCGATCACGCTTCCTATACATAGTAGTCTGTTGTACGGCAAAGGCGTACCACCACACTTTCATGCTTTCCAATAAAAATGCCCTAGACTTAAAGTTTCAACACCTATCCAAACTTTATCCTACGAAGCTCATCTGATGCTTGCCTATCCGCCTATTCTTCATGCCTTTACAAATTCTTCTACCTAGCGTTTCATCTCGCCGCACGTGTCAATGAACATATTAAATTAATAAATTTATCGGCGATTAAAACTTATCATCAAAACGTAATAATAGCATGAAATTTTTCAATTCGGCTCATTTATAAAAGTTTTAAACTGTAAAAACACGATTTTTTTCATGTTTTACTGCCTAAAACTAATATAATTGAGCCAACTTTAAAATGTTATGCTTATTTAAGGTTTTACATCAATTTTGACTAATTTGAAATAAAAATTTAAAATAAAAAAATAACAAAAAAAACCGTTCGATTTTGGCAACATTCGATTTTGGCAACATAAAATTTACGGGTGCTAAAAACGAACGGGGTCTTGTAACCGTCCATATTTGAACGATCACTGGTTTATTTGAAATTCCTCAATTTTCTTAAAATTATTATTTTTAAATATAAGGTAAAATCACACTTCTACCGAGTAAGATAGTTAGGGTAGTTTTAAGAAAAAAAGCCAACCAACAAACTAAAAATGCAATCAAAAATTCACTAAAAATAAAACAAATAAAAATTCAAAATATAGAAAAGAAAAGAGTAGGTTGCGGCACAACGTCTTTTTCAAATTTAAACCAACAGTACACTGCTAGGTTTGTAGACAGAAGCAACAACACCACACTCTCCACAAAACACCACAGAACTTTACCAAAGTGGTATAATATTGCCCTATGGTAAAAGTTCATGGAAAAATGGAAAAAACGGAGTTGGAAAAAAGTGAGACTTCCGCTGATCTTCCACTTCGTTTCGGACCAGCAAAGTAGCAACACTTACGTTACAAAAAAGTGTTTGTTGAACAAGAACATCGAAAATTGTCTCTCAACTATTTCCGGAAGTGTCTATCCGTGTTGAGTGACCCCGTTGACCAAAACCTTTGGCTTAATCCGTGGGTAGCGTCCATTTCTACCAGGATAAGCCTTGGTGAATAGTCTGGTCCCGAAGAAGGCTGAGGTGGCATACCTCGTTTTCCGGATATTCCGAAGGAGCGTCCATCACCATACGCTCTGGCAGACTCGTGGTCGGACTGACCAAAGACTGGTGTGGAATCCTCCATTGGTGGCCCAACCGACAGAAAAGCAACCCCCCGAAGGTGAAACCAATATCCCGACGGCCTCGTGGTGCTGATTCCATCCGAAGGATTCAGGTGCGAATCCTAGCGAACCTAAGCGGACCAAAGCTTTCCGATCGGCGAATCGGATCCTCGAGGATAAAGGAGCAAGTCATCGGTAGCGGCGGGCCCAGACACTGACACCACACACTTAAAACGTAAGGGATTGAAGTGCCGAATAAAATCCAGACTTTCGGTAACATAAGTGTGATTTCTATCTCCTCTTATCACTTTCTTAATTACGGCAAGCTTGAGCCGACCCTGGGAATCTTGGGGAATCTCTTGTGACTGAGCGGGCGTAACGAAAGGATAGTTACATTTTGGCGACTAACGTGAAAAACAGCTTCCCTGTTTTTAAGATAACTGAGGGGGGAGAACGATTAAGACCATCGTTTTCATCGGTGTTTCTGAGAAATCCATGTTTAGTTACCAAAAATCTTGACGTGAACTTCATGTAATGGAAAGTTTTTTGTGTTAAATGTAAAAACACGAGGTAAAAGTTAACCTCACCTTCGAAGAAAAACTTCTATTATAGTTCAACGATTCGATCTCGCGTTCGATTATATGGTGCAAAAATCAACAAAAAATAGATCAAGATCAATATAATCAACAAGCAAATCAAATTTTTCTAAATTAAATCAGCAAATTATTTATTTTCCAAATTATTAGATTCAGTTTTCAAAAGCATCTTTTTACCGTCCATAAAAAAAAAATCCACAATGGAAAACATCATCCCACAGTATTTCACTATGAATGTAGCACATCTCAGCGACGATGAATTGATCCACGAGTTGATCATTCGCCGCATCGCTTTTGTAGGTGACTCTCGATCTGCGCAAGAGCGAAACTGCAGAAATGCGTTAAAACAAGAAAAAATAGACGGTCAATCCGATATCGAATATGTAGCGTGTTGGAACTCAGTTCAAGAAGAGTTGCAACTGTGCGACTCGAAAATCACAGAAATCACGAATTTTCTAGAACCGGGACGGAACAAAAAAGTTCCTGATCAAAATTACAAATCGCGTCTTTTGCATTATCTGTTTCGTGTTTTGAGATTGAAACCGCATACGGTAGACGAATTCGAGCTGTCTAATATCTCCGAAACAGCAAGTCTTTGCGTTAAACTATTAAACAATTATTTTTCATTAGTTTCACCTTTTCCGGCAGTTCGGAGAGCCGAGAACGACAGCATAAATGACACTTTAATTCGCATGCGTAATGAATTTTCGAATCCAATTAATCAAAACGAACCCATTGATACTCAAAATCCCACAAATAGTTCAGAAATGCTAGAAAAAAATAACGATGAGCGAGAAGAAGATCGTGTAGAACAAACTCCATCTCACCGCGAGGAAGAAGAAGAAGTGGATGGAGCAGTTGGTGGTTCCTTTGATCCGTCTGTAGATCAAGAAATGCACCGATTACGTACAGAGAATTCGAAATTAAAAGCACTGCTCGAAAATGTATTATCGCGTATGGAACGTCTCGAAGCAGATCGTGTTCAACAACCAATCGTGGCCTTAAATAATGAAAAACAAATTTCCACACAAAATCGTAAAAACCCAACAGAATCGATACCGGAGTCTAGTTTGTCTAGCCCAACTGGGCCAAAGTCCAATTATAAAGAAATTTTAGGTTGGTTAGAAAAAGAAAACGCTTCTTATAACGCGAATAGAACTTACCGGGAGAATCCGAATAATCAAAAGAGTATTAACCAGGATGTAGATGTGGTGAAATCCGTTAAAGTTGATCATAATTTGAGCCACAATTCACAGATTCGCGATCCCGCGGGAAAAAGATATCCGATCCATAAATGGAATATTAAATACGACGGTAACGACAACGGCCGACGTCTTAACGAATTCCTTAGAGAGGTAGAGTTTACCGCTAGATCTGAGGGATTTTCCGAAAACGAACTTTATTTTTCCGCGTATCACTTTTTCACAGGCAAAGCTCGTACCTGGTTTATGGAGGTCAATGCCCATAACGAGTTGCAATCCTGGTCAGCAGTTGTTTCAGAACTCAAGAGGGAAGTTTTACCAGCTGATCTTGACTACCAATATGAGAGACATGCACACTTACGTAAACAAGGCTCAAAAGAGCGTTTCCAAGATTACTACTTGGAAATGTCTCGCATATTCCGAAACATGTCTATCCAGCTCGACGAGCACAAAAAGTTCCAGATTCTATTTCGTAACCTCCGCTCGGAGTACAAGAGCGCCATGCTATCCGCAAATATCACTACAGTAAACAGTATGAGGGAATTCGGGAAGAGCTTCGATTCCATCAACTGGCAGTGGTACGTGAGGCCAGAACGCGATCGAGTCTCCGATCGGCAGGTTAACGATATCGTCTCTAATAGTAGGTCCACTAACAATAGACAGTGGAAATCAGGGGAAAAATCTCAAAGAGAGTTCAGGAACTCAGAACGGTACCCAAATCCGAAGAACAGCTCCAACGATCAACAGCCGAAACACAAACCTCAGTTTACGAAAACCATCCAACCTGATAACAGATCAGACCAAATTGGGAAATCTGATAACCCGAAGCCAGGGCCCAGTCGAGTTTTGACTCCTCTGGAACGAATCGTGAAAAGTTACCTCCCACCGAAGGAAGGTACTTGTCTGAATTGTCATAATTACGGTCACAATCACAATCAGTGTAAGGAAAAACGATTGACGTTTTGCGAAGCATGTGGTTTTCCCGGCTTTTTCGGAACAGATTGTCCCTACTGCACAACAAAAAACGTGACCAAGACTACCCAATGAGGCGGGGTGGTCAAGCGTCACTTCTCGAAAGTCCTCAGTCAGAAATCGAACACACAACAGCTATCCTAAGCCAACTTGGTTACCATGAAGTCTGTTGCCATCCACAACGTGAGCAGGAGGTTAATACAATTTTTCTCCACCCACAGCGTTATGACAACAGACCTTATGTGAAAATCGAGTTGCTCGGGATTAAGCTCATTGCCTTATTAGATAGTGGTTCAAATAAAAACATTTTAGGAAAAGGCGTCCATAAAATAATTTCCAATCTTAACATCAACTTGTCATCTACTGATTTGACTTTAATCACAGCAGGAGGTAGCCCAGTTCAGGTATTAGGAGAAGTTGAAATACCCGTTTATTTCAACGGAACAACTAAACTTGTAAGTTTCGTTGTTGCACCGTCACTTAACCGACAGTGTTATCTCGGCATGTCCTTCTGGGATCAATTTGGGATCTACTCATCGCTTCGCGAAACATTCATCGAAACAATGGATGATTCGGTCGAGCCGATGGATGAAGAGCTCAAATTGAGTCCCGAAGAACTGTCCGAACTGGAAGACATTAAAAATCTATTTTTAATCCCAAAACCTGGTGATATAGGTCGCACTAGCCTGCTCACCCATACAATAGAGATAGCCGATGAGTTTCAAAGTCTGCCTCCAATCCGCAAGAATCCATACCCGTGGAGTCCAGACACGCAGCGAAAAATAAACACAGCGTTAGACGATATGATTCGCGATGGCATTGTTGAGCGCTCACAATCTTCGTGGGCACTGCCAGTTGTTCCTGTGGCAAAACGAGACGTAGATGCCATTCGTCTGTGTCTTGATGCGAGGAAGCTCAACGAACGAACTAAACGCGACGCGTACCCGCTTCCCCATCAAGACCGGATCCTTAGTCGTCTCGGCTCGTTTCGCTACATCTCAACGGTCGATCTCAGCCAAGCTTTTTTACAAATCCCACTAAACCCCAAATCACGTCAGTATACAGCTTTTTCCGTCCCTGGGAGAGGGCTGTATCAATACACTTGCCTTCCTTTCGGTCTTTCAAACAGTCCCTCTAGTCTCTCAAAGCTCATGGACATCACGCTAGGGTTCGGGGAGCTCGAGCCCCACATATTTGTATATTTGGACGACATAGTTGTCGTGAGTCGAACGTTCGAAGAGCATGCAAATATGTTACGAGAGCTAGCAAAAAGACTTAAAAGGGCCAATCTTAGAATAAACTTAGAAAAGTCTAGATTTTGTGTACCTGAATTGCCCTACTTAGGGTATATCCTATCAACAGACGGTTTGAGACCTAACCCAGATCGTGTCAATGCGATCGTGACTTATGAGGTACCCAAATCTGTTCGTGCATTAAGAAGATTTATCGGTATGTGTAATTATTACCGGCGATTTATTGCTCAATTTAGTGCACTTACCGCCCCACTAACAGACCTTCTTAGGAATCGCCCTAAGAAGGTAGAGTGGTCGGCTGAAGCGGATCAGGCATTTCGGCGCATAAAAGAAAGGCTTATCAGCGCACCAGTAATGGCAAATCCCGACTACAATTTGCCATTCACTGTACAGACAGATGCCAGCGATCATGCTGTTGCAGGAGTATTGACCCAAGTGCATAATGGGGATGAAAAGGTTATAGCTTATCACTCGGAGAAGCTCAAAGGTGCTGAGCTTCATTATCATGCCGCCGAGAAAGAGGGATTAGCAGCACTGAGGTGTATCGATAAGTTCAGATGTTACATCGAAGGGACTCGATTCACCTTAGTGACTGACTCTTCCGCTCTCACCTTTATAATGAGATCTAAATGGCGAACCTCATCCCGATTATCACGCTGGAGCATACAACTGCAACAGTATGATATGCTCATCAAACACAGAAAAGGAAAGGATAACATAGTTCCGGACGCTTTGTCCAGGTCTATGGAAGTCTCGGAACTTGTCGAAAATCAGGACTGGCATTCGAAATTGTTTGCCTCGGTGAAAGAAAACCCGGAAAAATTTCCTGACTTTAAGATCGATAATAATCTTTTATATAAATTTGTATCGGCCCAGTCCGACGTTCTCGACTATGCTTTTGAATGGAAGTTATGCGTGCCAACGGAAAAGCGAAAGGAAATCCTTGCACAAGAACACGATAACTCGTTTCATGTGGGGTACGAAAAAACCGTAAAAAAAATCAAAAAGCGCTTCTACTGGCCTCGCATGGCGTCTGACATTAAAAGGCACGTCTTGAACTGTGAAACCTGTAAAAGAATCAAACATTCCACCATATCCGTTGTTCCAGAAATGGGAAACCAAAGAGTCACAACAAAACCGTTTCAGATACTCACAATCGACTACATCCAATCACTACCAAGAAGTTCCAAAGGCAATGCACATTTATTGGTTTTAATGGATGTATTTTCCAAATATTGTCACTTGATTCCGGTTCGAAAAATTTCGTCGAGTAGCGTTTGTGAGCTTCTGGAACAGTTTTGGTTTCGACGTCTTTCGGTTCCCCAATTTCTGATATCGGACAACGCCTCCATTTTCCAATCGAAGGAATTCCAACAGTTCCTCGCTAAGTACGAGGTAAAACACTGGGCAAGTGCCAGACATCGTTCACAAGCGAACCCAACAGAGCGACTGAATCGCACAATAAACGCGATGATTAGGAGTTACGTTAGGGAAAACCAGCGAGTGTGGGATTCTCGAATCTCCGAAGTAGAGTTTGTGTTGAACAATACTGTTCACACAACTACTAAATATACTCCCTATTATGTGATATTCGGTCATGAGATAATAACAGCAGGTAGTGAACATCGTTTTCAAGATCGAGATACTCTTTCTGAAGAAGAGAGAATTACTAGAATGCGTGTAGTAAACCGAAAAGTATACGATAGGGTTACCGGATTCTTACAGAAAGCTCACGAGAGTACGAAGCGTAGGTATGACCTGCGGCATAAGCGATATGCTCCAACCTTCTCAGTTGGCCAGCGAGTGTTTAAACGAACGTTTAAACAATCGTCTGCTGCGGGAAATTTCAATGCCAAGTTGGGTGAAGTGTATGAGCCGTGCGTTATAATCGCGAAAAAAGGGACATGTGCGTACGAGGTGGGAGACGAAAAAGGGAAAAGTCTGGGAGTGTTTTCTGCAGGAGACCTCCGGGCTTAGTTCAATGACGAAAATAATCTAAAAGTGCATCGTTGATCTAAATGGAGTTTCAACGACGGAGTTTTGGCATTGTTCAAAACCGTTTCTCAATACCAAACCAATTATCTCGTCGCATTCGAGCAGTTTCCTCTTGATCGAGATGTGCAAGCAATGCAGACGTGCATTTGCAAATAGATTGCAGTTTACTAAAGGTACCTTTGAAAAAGAAAACATATTTACACATTTGTTATTTTCCAAACAAAACAAAGCTTTTGTTCTTATTATTTATACTTTTGCTGAACATAATATAGTTAAAACACATTTTGTATTATGAACGCGGTTAAACAAAAATTCGAGCAGTTTTGTTCTTTGTTCCATCTTTGAATATGAAAAATAAATGAAATGACGTCACTCAGCTGAGAACAGTATTTATTTGATTTGCTTGCTTTATGATGCCGAATGAATTGAAAAATAATGACAATAAATGAACATTAATGATCATTTGGCCAACTTTTAAAAAAATGATACTGTCTTATTTCCCTCGAAGTAATTTGGATTATTTGAAGATCGAATCGATATTTATTATGTTTCTAAAAAAACAAAATCTCTTCTAATAAAAAAAAATATTGGAAGCAAAAACAAAATGGAGTATACCCTCCAATACTAAAATGCACCTCGCGCGATTTTTCTTTAGATTTTCGTTTTAAAATTTTCAACCATCTGATCAATGGTGAAAAGAAAATCATTATTTTGTTATTTATTTACGTTTTTCAAATATTTATTCATTTGTTTACTTTATAATCATCGAGTCCCATTATTTATTTATGTGCAGTTACGTACAGTTTCTTTTTGTCTTAGAGCTGTATATAGTTGTTCTTCTTCGTTTATTTATTTGAAGTAGTTTAATTAATATCTAGCCAAAAAAAATTAACTGGCTTTGCTAAACTTGAAGTGAAGTGTTGTTTGAAGATTGATTGGAGGTTTCTAATAGAGTGGTACAGGTGCGGTACTACGGTGGAAATTTGAAAGTCTCCCTATGAAAAAAATTGCTTCCACAATTTTTTTCTCCTTCGCCGTGGGGTAGTGTAACCGTCCATATTTGAACGATCACTGGTTTATTTGAAATTCCTCAATTTTCTTAAAATTATTATTTTTAAATATAAGGTAAAATCACACTTCTACCGAGTAAGATAGTTAGGGTAGTTTTAAGAAAAAAAGCCAACCAACAAACTAAAAATGCAATCAAAAATTCACTAAAAATAAAACAAATAAAAATTCAAAATATAGAAAAGAAAAGAGTAGGTTGCGGCACAACGTCTTTTTCAAATTTAAACCAACAGTACACTGCTAGGTTTGTAGACAGAAGCAACAACACCACACTCTCCACAAAACACCACAGAACTTTACCAAAGTGGTATAATATTGCCCTATGGTAAAAGTTCATGGAAAAATGGAAAAAACGGAGTTGGAAAAAAGTGAGACTTCCGCTGATCTTCCACTTCGTTTCGGACCAGCAAAGTAGCAACACTTACGTTACAAAAAAGTGTTTGTTGAACAAGAACATCGAAAATTGTCTCTCAACTATTTCCGGAAGTGTCTATCCGTGTTGAGTGACCCCGTTGACCAAAACCTTTGGCTTAATCCGTGGGTAGCGTCCATTTCTACCAGGATAAGCCTTGGTGAATAGTCTGGTCCCGAAGAAGGCTGAGGTGGCATACCTCGTTTTCCGGATATTCCGAAGGAGCGTCCATCACCATACGCTCTGGCAGACTCGTGGTCGGACTGACCAAAGACTGGTGTGGAATCCTCCATTGGTGGCCCAACCGACAGAAAAGCAACCCCCCGAAGGTAAACCAATATCCCGACGGCCTCGTGGTGCTGATTCCATCCGAAGGATTCAGGTGCGAATCCTAGCGAACCTAAGCGGACCAAAGCTTTCCGATCGGCGAATCGGATCCTCGAGGATAAAGGAGCAAGTCATCGGTAGCGGCGGGCCCAGACACTGACACCACACACTTAAAACGTAAGTCAAACTGTAAAAATTTAGCTAGGGACGACAGGGAATGTTAGGGATTGAAGTGCCGAATAAAATCCAGACTTTCGGTAACATAAGTGTGATTTCTATCTCCTCTTATCACTTTCTTAATTACGGCAAGCTTGAGCCGACCCTGGGAATCTTGGGGAATCTCTTGTGACTGAGCGGGCGTAACGAAAGGATAGTTACAGTCTGTATTGACTTTTTTTATTTTTTGTATGTATTAGATGCATCGTGAAATGAAAATAAAATTAATAAAATAACAAAACCTTACTGATGCCTAGTTTTGCTATGACAGAGAAATCAAAACAAAATAATGCGTACATTAAGCTTTTGGTGATTGAATACGTGGTTTATTCTCAACTCGATTTATATTTTAGATTTTTAACTTTTCATCGCAGAAATTAAAATATGAAAGTAGTATTATTTCAGGTTAATGTTGGTCTTATTTTTCTGATCTATGAAAGTGAATGAAACCTCCATGATACCTTATTTAGCAGTCGTTGGAAAATCAACAATGTTTCGTGCTGTCATTTTGCTAATAATGCTTCACTTTGGTATTGTTTTGTCATCATATCATGCTATCATTTTGGAATTTATAGCTCATTTTGGTTACTATTTGTCATTGATTTAGACATCAAACACATTGGGTAGTACAGTAAGTTCAATGTAAACTATTTCGAAAAAATTCGAATCGACAAAAATAGTGGGTAGATAACTGTTACATCAGCATCAAGGAAATTTACCGAATAATACTTTCGATTACGTCCACATTCAAAGCGCAAAGCAAATGCATATTCGATATCAAACGCAACTATAATGACATTCTTACCACGTCCGAGAGCTTCCAAGTACATTTTCCATTGAAATTAACTTTCATCATATGCCGACCGAAAGCTTAGACCTCCAGCCAGACGAAATAAAAAAAAAACTTTCATTGCGGTAAACCACACACAGCTGCAGCAGCCTTCCGTCAAGGTTTGCTAGACAGAAGTCGAGAGGACAGTTGCTGCCGGTAGCTGTCATTTCGACTCACATTTGTCAAATTGTTGCTAAATTTATGCTTTAAAAGACGTTCGCTGGCAGATCCATGCGTTTTCGTATTATGGACGTGGATTTACTGAAGATTCCGCTTTAAAATAGTCTGGATGATTTCATACCTTATTTCAGTTGAAATGATGAGAAATTGTTTGTAAACAAGCAAGGTTTGCATTTATTGTACCTACTAACGCGTTACTGAGAAATCCGTTTCAAAACACCTTTTTCCGATTGTCTATAAAATATATTTTTAAACAACTCAAATTGCGCGGAAATATTCTACAAAACGTTAAGCGCCACGCAACGATCCGATTTATCAACCTCAATTGAAACAAACATTCTCATTTTCGTACAACATCAATTAGTAGCCAAGTAACCGCCATCAGAAATCGCTCAAGATGTTGATTAATACAATAGGCGATGGAAGCGCTGACGAATTTGGGTGATGGTTTTGCATTAGTGCAAGTGGGATGCAGCTATAATTTCACCCAACTTTTGACAGTTCTAAAGGCGTTTTTCTTAAGGAGAGAAAGAATAACTTTTCGCTTCCATCGCCCATTGACTGTATTCAAACAACTCTTCACGACCCCAGCTCCGGCTATCAGATTGCGTTAATCTCACATAACACCATCCACCGTTCGACGAATCATGATGGTGCCTTGAATCGTCAATATGCATGAGCGAGCGACATAATGAAGGATTCCAAGCGAATTCTCAGAAAAAAAAAACGAGCCACGCTCTGCTTTTAACACTAGCGCGAAGATCTTGGCCTTCATCTCAGTGCCACAAATTCTCCCATCAAAGATAGACGAAGAAAAAAGTCGTGTAGCCCCACGCATTTATCTGAGCGTGGCCAAAAGTTCACTCTCGCTTTCATTCAGAGTTCAAACTCTACACCAGTTGATGTTGGAGCTTCCCAGGCGCCTTCAAGCGACCCCAAGCTGACTAGTTGCGAAGAAAGAAGTCACACAAATCTCCGATCGGCAGCGAACGTAAGAGCATAATCATGATATTACTGCATAGATACATGGAGGGGCTATCCATATCGAAGAAGCATCCACCTACACATGAGATGAGCTCTTCGCGCCGACGACCGCTTCCTTCCATAATAAACAACTCGAACTTTGATGCAGCTGTCTGCCTGAAGCCGCATCAACATGTTTGTCTTGATAATCAATTCCACATAATAAAAATAAAACGAGCGAGAAAATGTGAAACCAAACAACCGTCACGATGAGACTTCACGCAGCATCTTCACAAAACTTCGTCATCTCTAAGGATGATGCCGTAATCGTCTCGTCAGAAAGACTGCTGTTTTGCGCTTGAGAATCATCGTAGAGATTATCTCGATAGTAGCATCATCGTGATAAGAGCTTTTAGCTCGAGCGATCGATTCATCGCGTGCTTCGCTGATATTATGTTGCATACATATTTGAAGATTATGCTTATTGGATAAAGGGGAAACAAAAAAACCGGCTTAAGACTCAAAACATAGATCAGCATCATCAATGCTACTCGGAGACAGTAAAGATCGTCGATCATTGGGCTCTCTTTTGTTGATTCGAATTTTTTTCGGTTGGATAAGGATTATTACACTCAGAGAGGAACTCAACTCTCACCAAGCAACGATCGTTCTCTGTTCATCGAGACTTTTTGCTTTTGGTTTAAGCCATACTGATTGATGATAAGGGAAACAACAGTAAAGAGAACCAAGGTGTTGATCAACTTTGAGAAGAATTGCTGAAAACCTGTCTCGAATATTTACAAAATCTGTGTATTGGCTTTTCTGGTTGATGATATTCGGAGAATTTGAAATCAAATAAAAACAATTCCTTTGTTGTTTCGGCCTACTCACTTCAGCCATCCTCAGAATACTATATTATAAGACAAAAACTTCAATTAATACAACATTGGAATTCTTCACAATATTCCATCACAATATCATTGCACTTTTGCACTTACGATTTGTATCGCCGCTACGTCAATGACTGTTTGATAGCAGGTTATGAAAACGAAATAGATTGCGTGCTAGCCGAATTTAACAATCAATGCTAAAGCATAAAATTTACGCTGGAAAAAGAAACTGAAAACTCGTTGCGTTTCTTGGATCTCAAACTTTCTAGGTGTCAGGAAAAAAATGAGAAAAACTGGTACACCAAACAAGAAAACGAAAGATATTTGGATTATTATTCAGAAAGTCCATATATACACAAAAAAAACACAACGATTGCATTGATTGACCGGGCATTGAAACTTAGCGACGTTGAAAAACGTGAAATGAGCATCAATAAAGTTTGAAAAATACTTCATTTAAATAATTACTCATATGAATTTGTCAAATATATTAAAAAAAGAGGATAGATGCTATTTACAACTCGCTACGCAACAGCACTACGGAAAATTGAAAAAAAATACGTCTCACTAACATACATTCCTGGATTGAGCGAAAAAGTTAGAAGAGTACTGAAAAATCATGGCATAATTGCATTCTCGAGACCAATCAACAAAATTTAAACCTGTTTATTCATAAAAACGAAAGATAAAATTCCAAAATTGAATCATTCAGATGTGGTATATTCAATTCCTTGTGAATGCGGGAAAGACTGTGGACAAACATCTCAAATTCTGGAAAAAAAGGATTAAAAATCATAAAATGAGTCTCAAACAAAACACCAGAGCTACAAGACTGACACAACATGCCATAGAACAGAACCATAAGTTTAACTTTGCAAAGCATATATTTTGGAAAGAGCAAACCAAGACGGAAAACGAAAAACAGCTAAAACACTACACATAAAATTAAAAAAAGGAAGATCAGTGAACATCAAGCAAGATTTGATTGAAATTTCTAAAATATATAGCTCTTTTATTAAAAAAAACTAGCGCTCGCCGCAATTCGCAACTTAAACGACGGATTCATAAACGACGTCACTGAACACGACGACACCAGGAACGATAGACGCCAGCTGCTAGAAGCAATTCAAAACTGGACTTAAATCAAGTAAAACAGCCGTTCAGGAAGCACGCAACGATACAAATCTTTTTTTTATTTTTATGAAAGTTTAATGGCATTGCGGTGAACTTGATACTATGAAAATTCTTGATAGAAGAATTAAAGATTGAAATTAAATGACGGATAGACAAAGCAGATGCTTAATAGAAGAAAATTGAAAGATGTTGAAAATGAGCCAAGAGCATATTTTATGGAAAGCTTCAAAGGTGCGTTCTAGACCCTTTGTCCCACATCAATTGAATGGCTGAGAGAAGTAATAGCGAGAGGCGCAATTACGTTCACCCATACATCCAACCCGATGGATTGGTAAAGCACGTGCTTCCCAATCGGACAAAAAGTCTA
The DNA here is from genome assembly GCF_029784155.1 of Uranotaenia lowii. Classification (NCBI taxonomy): domain Eukaryota; kingdom Metazoa; phylum Arthropoda; class Insecta; order Diptera; family Culicidae; genus Uranotaenia; species Uranotaenia lowii. The sequence continues at coordinate 178,048,114 of NC_073692.1, read as the reverse complement.
GACCGCATGGCTCTGGTGAAGCTTCCCTTTTGCTGAACCAGTTCAAGCGATGTGTTATTGGTTGTTTCGGATTCCGTTTTTATCGGCAGCGCTACTTATTGTTATTGGTTGTTTCGGATTCCGGAAAACGGAATCCGAAACAACCAATAACACATCGCTTGAACTGGTTCAGCAAAAGGGAAGCTTCACCAGAGCCATGCGGTCTAGACTTTTTGTCCGATTGGGAAGCACGTGCTTTACCAATCCATCGGGTTGGATGTATGGGTGAACGTAATTGCGCCTCTCGCTATTACTTCTCTCAGCCATTCAATTGATGTGGGACAAAGGGTCTAGAACGCACCTTTGAAGCTTTCCATAAAATATGCTCTTGGCTCATTTTCAACATCTTTCAATTTTCTTCTATTAAGCATCTGCTTTGTCTATCCGTCATTTAATTTCAATCTTTAATTCTTCTATCAAGAATTTTCATAGTATCAAGTTCACCGCAATGCCATTAAACTTTCATAAAAATAATAATCAACGGTGACTATTCGTTAAAAAAAACGATACAAATCGTAAGTGTAAAAGTGCAGTGATATTGTGATGGAATATTTTGAAGAATTTGTTGTATCAATTTAAGTTTTTGTTTTATAATATAGCTTTCTGAGGATGGCTGAAGGTAGTAGGCCGAAACGTCAAAAGAATTGTTTTAATTTGATTTCAAATTCACCGAAAAGCATCAACCAGAAAAGCCAATAAGAATTAGCGGTGATCAAAGCTCGTTAATATAAAATCTGTGTATGTTTTCTACATCTATGAGCATAAATCTATTTTCTGTAGAGGGCTGGTGATATAGCTCAGCTGCTTCTATGAGTTCGAGCCCAAAAGTAAACATCGAACACAGTTGTACCGGATAAATTTTTCAATGATTGTTCGCCAACTGCATCGTTGATAAAGGGCGATCACGAAATTATTGCGACATCGAAAATGTCAGTCCAATTTTCTTATAATGTTTAGAATGAAACCAAAGTTTTAGGATAGTTTTATACATATATTTACTTCAAAAATCAAAAGAAAAGTTAATCAATGGAGCCTTGTGTGTAGAATTGAACGCAATTTCGCTTGATGACCTCCATCAAAGTCTTTATGTACAGTGTCATCCGGTACGAGTTTCTCAGTTTTTTTTTTTTTATTTTCGGAACATGTCCTACTCGTATTTGACTGTTGTCTTGCTCTCCCGAAGATCCCGCTTCATTATTGCCCAGTACTGCTCCATCGGGCACAGCTCCGGACAGTTTTGCGGGTTCAAGTCCTTTGAAAAATGCACAGAATTGGCCTCATACCACTCCAGGACACTTTTGGAATAGTGGCATGATGTCAAATCTGGCCGAAATAGCGGAGCTTCGTCGTGCTGCTGCAAGAATGGCAAAAGGCGCTTCTCGAGGCACTCAGATTTGTAAATCTCGACATTTACTGTGCCTTTTTTAACGAAAGGCTCACTCCTCAGTCCGCAAGGTCACATGGTCTATCAAACGAGATATTTGGAGGTGAACTTCGACATTTTCTTCTTCTTAAATTTGTCGTCCACATTGAACTTGTCTTTTTGTTATCCTGTCCCGATTTTCTTCCAGCTCCTTTGCCGTGGTCCAATGTCAACCGCTCCTAGAACAGCTTCAACACTCTGGAGATGGTTAAATGTTGAATGTTCATTAGTTTTCCCAACTGACGGTGCGACATGTCAGGAAATTCCAGGTGTTCGGAAAGAATTTGTTCTCTCGACTTGCGTTGGTTCACCTCCATTTTAGTTGAATCGAAAAACATGACTTCAAGTTTGACAATATTTAAACAATACACAGCAATGAGGAAGTGTGCAAAATTTGGTTGATTTTTACCCAATAGTAATATACACTGAACCTCGGAAATACCCAAACTTGATAACTTTCCCGCCAACCCGAATGAAACTCCCTCCCTACAGGTTTGGCTATTAAGCACAAAAATAAGCTCTTAAAGGAGAAGAAAAAAAACAGTTCTTCGCTTGAAGGACAAGTTTGGCGTATTTGAAAGCTGTGATTTTTTCACAAACTTGAGTTGTAAATATTGAACTCGGGTTTGGGAGGTGGCAGTTCTCAAGTTTGGGTATTTCTGATTTTCAGTGTAGTTATGCTATTATCCTTTTCCACCCCTGTTGGTGTGAAAATATTTTCGAATAATCTCCTATTTTTTATTTTTTTTTAAATCAATATTTTAATAATTCAGTTACCAGTTTGGGGTAAGGGGTAAATAATAGGGTAATTAAAAATCAGAAAGGCATCTTGTAAACCTTGTTTATATATGCTAGAATTTTATTATCTTGCATCATGCGACTGTTCACATTACAATTTCGTTCATCCAAATATTTATTTTTATGATTTCAACTTGTAGAATATTTTTTATTATTTTTTACCGCTAAATGTATGCTGCATTCTTATGCTTTTTCATAAAGCAGCTTCATTGACAAACCAAATGTAAAAATATGTTCTTAAAACAAACCAAAAATTACTGCAATTAGTGTTTTTATGCTGTATGGGCTTACGGAATCCCAAATTGTGTTGCACATTTCCAAAAAAAAAATCCCAAAGGGTTTTTTGGAAGCCTAATTTTTGAGTAAAAATTGTTTAAATTAAAATGATTTAAAATTTTTTTCTTGATTTTTGTTGAGTTATTCCTTAGTTTTTATCAAATTCGCCCGGATAGTGACCGGATTTTTGGTCGACAGTTTTTAAATCAAATTCCTGAAGTTTTCCAGATTTCTAGATAAAATAGGACAAATTTCTCCGGCCTGGCTCTGTGCTGCAAAAATTCTGACAACCTAACCTAGAGTTGCCATCCGTCCCGCAAAAGCGGTACATGTCTCGCTTTTTTTTCGAAAATGTCCCGCCGTCCCGCTTTTTTCAACAATTTTTCCATTGAAAAAAATCAGTTTTTCTGATTTAATTTGATTTAATTTCTATACGCTTGCTTTTTCTTCGACCACCACATTCTTAAGAAAATGATATTCTTAAATTTTGCGATGCAAGTCACATTAAGACTTATAATATGTTTCATTTTCACATATCCCGAAACACCACGAGATTTAATTTTGTATGAAATATTATTTCTTCAGGAATCTCATCTATGCATATCAGGAGATTTTACTTGATTTAAATTAGAAAGACATTAATAGGTACATTTCACTTCATTCATCAAGAATGGTAAAAAATGGGTTTCATTTGACGAACTCATGGCAAATATCAATCATTCAAGCTTTGTGAGCCAAAGTATTGCTTTTTAGATTGTATGCAAAACTAATTTAAATTTATAAATATTTTATTTGTTAATATATTTTTATAATTTTGTTTCGGTCAGGCTCTATTTTAATATGTGACTCGCAATTAAACTATGTTGTTTTTATATGTTCGAACATGATGAAAATTAGTAAATCAGTTTTAAAGCATTTTCTTAAATCAAAATAACGTTTAAATAAATAAGTATCACATAAATGTTATCGTTAATTAACTCTTTCGATAACAACAGAGTCTTTTAAAGGGTCAAAAAGACTTCATTTGGGCTATTCAAGTAGTAGACTGCTTAAATAATGATCCGCTGACTCAATTTTGCAATCAAATGAATACATTTGATTGGTATACAAAATTCTATGATTTTGATGTTAACACTTTTGGGTTCAAAATCGAAAAGCTCGTGTTCTACCAACTGAGCTATGCCACAGTTGTTGATTCATCAAATTTTCATATCAAGAATATATAAATCCACTGCATTTTTATACCCAGAGTATCTACCTACAATAAACAAACATAGAAACATATAAAGAGTTTTTATTAAACATTTATAAATTTCCCCCTTTTTCGGCTGTGTCCCGCTTTTTTTCTCAAAATGTCCCCCTTTTTTTTGAAAACCATCTGGCAAGCCTAACCTAACCAATAAACCTTAAAACTATTGATGCTTAAGATGATGATGATTTTTTAGAAGCCATTAAAGTTGAAAAGTGTTGCTTATTACCCTAGTTGAGGGTAACTCTAAAATCATTTTTTTTTATTTTCTATGAATGTAACATGATGTTTGTTGTTTGATGCGTCGCACAAAGGGGTGAAAAAGGCGAACAGAACTATCTTCTGTCTTTACTATTTAGACCTATAGCATCTTAAAGACAAACACAATAAGGGCTTTAAAATTATTCTTTTAGAAATTGATTAAACCACCAAGCAGTGGGATAAATAAATCTATCTTTTTTAATATCTACTTTAAAGCCAAAAAGTCTAAAAAGTGTACCAATTCTAGCAACTTTTTCTAAAAGTCATGGTATCAATAAACATTTGGCCAGCTGGCCAGCTGGCCAGCTGGTATCGTCATCTCGTCCTACGAAAAAACCTAGAAACCTATAGCAACTATATAGCTCACCTTTTCCGGATTACGCAACGACGGAGGATTGATCCGGATTTTCACAACCTTCCACTGAAGCTCGAAAATACCCAAACTTGAGAACTTTCCCCACCAACCCGAATAAAATTCCTTCCCTAGGTTTGGCTTCTGACGGCTTAGTTCAAAGCTGAGCTCTTTCAACAGAACTCATCCTTCAAAATCTGATACCGCAATAAAATCGAAACCTAAAAGTAAATAAAAAATCAACAGAAATGGGAAATACATCAACGTATATGAGAGACTTTCTAATGAAGCAGGAATAAAAATTATCCACCATCAAAACAGTTCTTCGCTTTGAATTTACCGCCCAAACCTAAATCTGCAATGGAGGTAATAGAATCAGATTTGACTACAACAAAAACTTTCAGAAAACAATTCTCCGCTTGAAGGGTAAGTTTTGCGTATTAACGATTGTAATTTTTTTCACAAACTTGAGTTGTCAATATACAAGTTCACCACTCTACTTGAGTTGTAATTTCGCATCACTACACAGCTGATCACGTGGCCACTGATAAAACGTGGCTATTGAAAAAGTTGAGTCTATTCGAGATATCGGTGTTATTGTGGACAAGGAACATTCAGCTGTAACGGTGACAAAATCAAAAACATTCCTAGAATTTTCGGTCAGGGATACCAAAGGATGACATTACAACTCTCAAAGCTTTATATTACTCGCTTGCTCGCTGTGGATTCGAGTATAAGGTTCAAATCTGGGCACCAAACACGGATTGAAGCTACTCGAGTCAGTTCAAAATTTCTTGTTTCTGGGATGAATCATCCAATAGGAAGGAAATCCCATTAAATGTATTTCTTGTTTCGCTTGAATGTAGTAGTCATCCATCATTTTGGTTGGGAGCTGGAGTCCTTGTGCCAGTAGTGCTTTTTCAAACACACCGTCTTCGGCACAGTGTACATTTCAGCACATTTTCGGCACAGAGATTTGCTAAATAGGCATTAGATTTTTGCAACCTCTTCTCTGGGTGTAGGAATCAATTTTATAACCCGTTTGACATATCTTTTAAATTGTTCAACCAAAAGTATGTTTATTTTGATATCAATGTTAAAGATAAGATTAGATAATCCGTCTGTATGATATTAAATTTTCGTTGACAGTGATCAATAAATAAAATAATGATTTTTTTTTTAAATATCTTAAATATTCAGATTATGATTCATAATGTATATTGCGAGTGAATTTTAGGCATGAAATATAATCTAGAAAGTTTTAAAAACAGCAAAGTTGAACTCTTTTGCTGAATATGTTCCATTGAAAATTTTAAGTTCGAACGAGATTTCTTGAAAATCGATTTTTAAAGTGACAGTTTTAAACTATTCATAGAGCTATGTGAATACAAGAGTAAAGTTTTTCTATTCCAGCGATCCTGGTCTTTGTTAAAACTTCAAATTGCTATTTTAATATTTTCAGCTTGGTTGTTAAGAAAAGCTGTTCAAATTTCATTAGTTAACTCAAGTACACACGATTAAAAAAGTTTATTCATTATATCAATATAATGCGTTTGACATACTTTAAATCAGTCTTATGAACCTTCCGGATATTTGTATAAATATTGGATATTTTTCATCATGGATCAAGGCCTTAAAACTAAATAAGAACGTTTCGAAGGTTAATACTACAAGCGAATTAAATACTTTCTACATTAAAGAAACGGTTGTACTCTACTCTTTTATTTGTTTGTTTTTTTTTACAATCACTTTCACTCAGGTTCACTCAAACGCTCATTCACGCACACCGTTTATTTACTTAAGAGAGCATCCTACATCAGTTTTCCTTGTCAGCCATCGAAGATGTAGATAATTGTGTACGTCTACTGTTTTGTTCGTTTTAAATAATTAAATTAAAAATTTAAATCACATGCCAGCGTTAGGTTTGTTGATTCCGCCTTTCATTCACACTTGCTCAGGAGGAACGGTCGAGTTTTGTCCTACTTTAGCACGTCCTTTATGCCGTTTAGCGGTGGCATTTCCTTTATCGTTTTTCGGAAATCATTGAGCTCACAGCACAGGACATAGCCCAAACTTGGGTTGCTGTAGGAATCATTTTCTTTGAGGGAGTTGATCCAGGTGATTTGATCACATATGCTGGTACAGAACGTATCCTTTTCCCGCTCTTTGTCGGGCAGTTGCGCTTTGTTGAATACGGCAAAGCCGACAGCTCGATTGCCTGATTTTACGACAGTCCAGTGGAATTTGGGCACCGGAAATCGTTTGTCCTTCAGGTACACATCAACAGGGTTGTCATTTTTGTCTTTCAGCGACAGAACTCCATGTGCTCCGCTGTAGATTTCTACCTCTCGCTCGGCTAGATCGCTGATGTCACTGATGAGGTTGTCAAAATTTTCCAGCTCTTCTAAATCTTTCACAATTTGGTAGTTCCACGCCAGTTTTAGTACGGCCTGGTATTGCTTGTGCGTGAGTAAATCCTCGTTAACATATCGGCGTGACTCAATCTTGGGGACATTTTTCGTTCCAAATACTCCCTTAAATCGTTCGGCTTGATCATTGATGTTCAAGGCTTTGTTGAGTTCAACTTTGTAGCGCGTAGTTGGATGTTCTTGAATGAAGTAACTGGCATTGTTGAAGGTTTTTAGTGACAAGGCTTCAACGGTATTATCTCCCGATCTAACCTTGGTATGGACAAATAGAGTCTGACCTCTTTTGACATCATAACAGGCTTCTCCCAAGATGTACGATCTTTCATTGACCGGATTGGTGTAACCGTATTCAATCGAACGAGCAGTTGAAGGGCAACCCCGAACCGGAACGATAATCTCTTCTATGGAACGAGCCATGCAGGAGAGCTCCGAAACGAAATTTTTGTCCTCTCCATCGACCACTGAAAATGAAAAAAGTTAAAAATTAAAATACAAGTCTAAACCAAACAACGTTTCAATAAATCGTACCAAAAGTTTTATCCTTCTTGCAGGCTGCTTTCAAAACTCTCTCCGAGGCAAATTCCCGGAAATAGTTGGGGGCACAGGAAATCAGCACCTCGTCACCTGCACTTAATGTGATGTCTTCAGTTTCGTCACTGACGTTTTCGGTTGAAATAAGTCGCCCATCCTGACTGAAGATCAACGGTGAAAAAAATGACCAGTCCGGTTTCAGGGGCACAATACAACTTCGGTCGATTGCTATAAGAACAAAAAAAAAAGAAAAACAAGTTAGATCAATATCGGTTACACTAATTAATGATGTCAGAAACTTTCTTAATCAGGTCAGTGGCATGTTCTAGAAGTGGTACGGTGATGCTAAATAAGCTCACTAAATAATCACCACGACCACATGTTGTGACCGAAAAAATACTCTGTAGTATTTTGTTTCCGGTTTGATCCGGTTCAAGGCTTCATTATCAGTACGCGGGAGCCAAATTTCGGTTTATTGTTACATTTTTTGCACACTAATGAATTTAAATGACCTTTATGTGCTCTGATTTACTCTCGAGCGAATAGCTCGTATCAGTCACCTTGCTACAATGAAGTTCATTGATTCCGTTTACGCAAAAATTGTTTTGTTTTCTTTCGCGTTGAAACATTTCAGGCAGAGGACGAAGCATACTGTCATATTTATTTTTAAACATATGATGAATGTTAGTTGGTATGATAGATGCTTATCAGATTACCTAATTAATAATAAATTTAATAATTCACTGGAATAATAAAAAACATTGATTTTAGATATTTATCATGGTAGAATAAACACTAGAAATAGAGCGAATGGATGAGAGAAGTGTAGTTGCTGCATTTGAATAATGTGATTTAAGGGGGAAAAAGTCCCGGAGCTCAATTGTCACTAAAGCAGTCACTAAAAGCACTGCATTTTAGGAAAAGTGTTCTGTACTTAGAAAGTGAGTCCTATTCCATTACACATGACTTTCTCTTACTATATTTATTTTTTACATAGTTTACCGTCATCACTTGATGAAGTTAATTCCTAAATTTCTCGCAGCATGTCCTGCCCAGCATTTACCACCATCTGGATACTGGGTTCGCAGTAAATCGCGCAAGGTCGTGGTTTGTCCTTCGCCTCCGCCTCCGAATACTCCGAACACTGGTCTTCCACGTTTCGTGTCTGTAGAGGACAACCGGTATAATAAGCGTAGTGTACAGGTTACACTTCGTGCGAGGGCTAAGTCTTCTCGACCGCAGTTGCTTGTGGAGTAGACTGAGTCGATTTGGGGTCATTTTTTAATTTCTCAAACCCTGGGGTCTAAAAAGCTTCGTCTTGGTCCAAAACTCATTCCTGATTTTTTGCAGAATTTTTAAGTAACTTTTACATGAGTAAATTTGAACTTTTAGGTTTGTATGAAAAAATTGAATATTTTGTACTGAAAAATCCACATCATTTTTGTTTTTCTTGTGGAACCGAGCCACCTGATGGTTTTTGTACCAATTTATAAAATTCCTAAAGGAAATTTTCCGCTGAACAACTTTGTCGAGGACACTAACTTTGTATCTAATTAAACAAAAAAGTTATTAGCTGTTTAACAGGGGTATGTCTTTTCGCATAGATAAACAGTAAATTCAATTGACATCACTGCTCAAGCCTCGCGAATTATTGCATGAAAAGTAGTCATGCAATACCTCGCTAGGCACCCAGCAGTGATGCTAATTGATTTTATCGTTTGGACCGATCGAGTTTTGGACCAAGACGAAGCTTTTTAGACCCCAGGGTTTGAGAAATTCAAAAATGACCCCAAATCGTTTCAGTCTATTGTGGAGTCCATAGTAGGCACGACTTCCGCTGATCATTTGCCGCCGAATCTCATGGCTGCTTTCATTTTCTGCAGTCATTAGTGAGCCGAGATAGACAAAGTCTTCGACTTTTTCCAGCTCGTCGCCATCGAACGTGACCATGTTATTACTGGACAAGTGGTTTCGATCGGTTTCGGATCCGCAGGCCAGCATATACTTCGTCTTCGGCATTTAAATCATCTACCCAATCCGTCCTGCTTCGCGTTTCAGTTTGCGATTGATCTTCAGCCACCGCCGCAGATGATCTACCGGCTATATCAATGTCATCGGCAGAGCAGATAAGTTGACTGAATCTTTTGAAAATCGTGCCCCGCATTTCGCACACCCTCGTCGAATAACACCTTCTAGCGCCACGTTGAACATCATGCAGGTCAGACCATCGCCTTGTCGAAGCTCCCTGCGCGATTTGCATGAACTCGACAATTCACCCGAAATTCGCACACAGCACTGCGTTCCATTCACCGTCGCCTTGATCATTCTGGTCAGCTTCCCGGAAAAGCCGTTCTCGTCTATGATTTTCCATAGCTCGTCACGGAGGAACTTTTGGAGGATTTGCCGTAATGTGAGGTCTGGTTCGTGGTAGACCGTCTCTCCATGAAGCCGGCCTGATGACTTTCCACGAATCGGTTTGCTTGTGGTGTTAGGCGGCGGAGTAGGATTCGGGACTGTGCTTTGTAGGCGGCGTTTAGGACAGTTACCGCTCGGTAGTTCTCACAGTCCAATTTGTCCAATTTCTTGTAGCCCCATCACCCTCCTTCCACTCGTCCGGTAACTGCTCAGTGTCCCAGATCCTGACCATCAACCGGTGTAGGCAATCGCCAACTTATTCGGGCCCATTTTGATGAGTTCATCTGCGATTCCATGCTTCCCAGAGGACATGTTGCTATTCAACTGGCGAAAAGCTTCCTTAAATTCACTCATCGTTTAGAGTAGCTCCACTTCGTCGTTGGCTTCGCCGGCGATGTTCTTCCCTTCTGATTACCTCACGATTGTCCGTCAGGATGCCTCCGTCTTTATCTCGGCATATCAAAACAGCTCAGGAAAACTACTGTCAAATGGTCCTGTAATTCGAAACCAAGGTTGCTGATATTCGTTCAGAATGATTTTTTATCCGATCCTAGTAACCAACGATTTAGCTCCTCGACATAGGTAGTCTGTTTTCTTTACAAACGACGCCTTCCAGCATCGAACGACGCATACCTACCTGGTTTATTTTTCTTCCCCTCTTTAGTGATCAGTTATTTTCTGAGTAACTATCGACAACCATCAAACAATCATTATTCGTTCTTAGTGAAATCATTGCCCGTAGACACATTCATCAATCAAGAAGACAGTAAGATGCTATCGAAGTTTGAACTTTTCTTATACCGTGCTTGAATTAAAGGGAAACTTTCGATTGACTTTATTCAATTGTCCATTGTAGTTCAAGAAAATTATTTCTATATCTCAATTCTGGAATAAAATTTTGGAATATCTCTATTTAAAAACATTATTAAATTTGAAACGGATGAGGTGAAACTTTAATTAATCAAAGCAATCGGAAGATTCCTTTTAATTTAACAACGGTATTATTTTTTTTTGTTTCGATTATAGTCGTTTTACCATCTTTATGGCATTCGCGACTTTATTAACGTTACAGTTGGCGGATCGTTATTGAAAAACTTATCCGGTACAACTGTGTTCGATGTTTACTCTTGGGCTCGAACTCGAAGCCGCCGGCCGTGGCCTAGAGGATAGCGTTCCAGTCTTCTAAGCCAGAGTCCATGAGATCGAATCCCGATCACGGCACACATAGTACTCTTTCTGTGGACTGGTGGTTTTAGCATTTGTAAGATCCTAGCCAATAATATCCTTGAAAGATGTACGCCTTAGAGTTAAGTAAATTAGATCTCTTCAAAGAAACATGAAGTTTCACTGAGATCCTATATGTGTGTGTTCGTTTTTAAAGCAATAATGGTAACCAGTGAAAAAATTTGTCAGCTTTCAAAACAAACTATCAAAGGGAAAGTTTAAAAATTTCAAGTTGGAAAAAAGCCAATGCACAGTGGTTTAAAACTCGAAAAACGTGATCATGGGCTTTTTGAAGGCTTAAATGTCAAAATAGCTTTATAGTATCTTCTACAATGTTCCATCATTTTAAAATGCGCATCTTTTGTTGTTATTTTTTTTCTGATCATTCCACCTATAAGTGAGATAGTTTTTCTATTTTTTGTATATATCTTTTATTACTATGATGTCTTCAAGAAAGTTGTAGATCATCAAATTTTAAAACTTTGTTGAAGACATCAAAGCTCTATCTTTTAAAACAACATGTTTTAAAGACAGTTTTTCAAAAACTAACCTCAAAAACGAAAAATTCGTTTAACTTTTTTCGAAGCGAGTTTTGAGACTAACTTTGTGTGAAAGAGTTGTGACAGTTGTAAAATTACACAACTTCATTGAAGGTGTCACTATTTTCAAGTTTAATGGTACTTTTTGGGTGCTTTCTTTAAAAAATTTCATGTTTTTATCGTTCAATATCTCTGAAAGTTGCAAACATAAAAAAACAAAAATATATACATTAGATAGGACAATCTTTCAACATTCATGAACATATAGTTTCATTTGCCAACTGAAAGATGCCAGTTTTTAAGTTTTAGTATATTCCTCGATCAGCCAACTATGCCACAGTCGTGTTGAAGCGGGAACTTATTGTCGTGTTCCCAGAAGATTGAAAAGCAGAGACTAAACTATAAGATATGTTTATTCAAGCAAGTGTGACAACTGAATGACAGAGCTTTCACACAAGGGGTGGCATTTATACCAGCAGGTACTCCTAGCGTGATGATAGCATGCTGCGACATTCTAGTAGCTTCTAATTGGTCGTGTGCTCGTGGCCTACCACACTTATGTAAGTGTGTGAAAAAATACTGCAAATTTGCAAATCTACCATCTATTTGTCCATAAAAGTTGAAAGATTGCTTTTTCTAATGTATGTATATATTTTTCTTTTGGTATGTTTGCACGTTTCAGAGATATGGAACAATAAAAACATGCAATTTTTTAAAGAAACCATCCAAAAAATACCATTAAACTTCGAAATAGTGACTTGACACCATCAATGAAGTTGTGTTGTTTTACAATTGTCACAACTTTTTCATACAAAGTTAATCTGAAAGCTCGCTTCGAAAAAAGTTAAACGAATTTTTCGTTTTTTGAGGTTAGTTTTTGAAAAACTGTCCTTAAACATGTTGTTTCAAAAGATAGAGCTTTGATGTCTTGAACAAAGTTTTAAAAATTTGATGATCTACAAATTTCTTGAAGACATCGTAGTGATAAAATGATATATACAAAAAATAAAAAATTTATCTCATTTAAAGGTGAATTGACCAAGAAAAAAATTACAACAAAAGATGCGCATTTTAAAATGATGAAACATTGTAGGAAAAAACATAAAGCTATTTTGACATTTAAGCCTTCAAAAAGCCCATGATCACGTTTTTCGAGTTTTGAACCACTGTAGCAAAACAACAATATTTCTAATCATAAAATGTGGAGTATGTATTTACCATTGCATTAGACTAGTGGTCGGCAACCTGCGGCTCGCGAGCCACATGCTGCTCTTCGGGTGAGAAGTTGTGGCTCTCTAACGTTAATTTCAATAACAATGTAAATTATATAGGGTGTAGCAAATCCCTATATTGCTTAAATATAAAGTGATGTAGACCTAAGCAAACAATTGTTAATACACAATACGTTAGATACAATAGTTTGACTCCTTAAAGCCTCAAGTTATAAGCCGCTTCGAATAAAGAAATTTAAAAAAATTTGTTAATTTCAAATATTGTTTATTTTAGTCAAATTTAGACCTACTTAAACCAAATATTAATCTTTACTATGTAGAAAACCTGATACAAATTGTTATTTTTGCCAGAAATATTAAATTTGAATACCAAATCGAAATAAACATCACTAACTTTAACGAGAAGCATTTTTTTTATTAAATTAAAATAACAAGTATAACTATGGAATCGAGGTTTGAAAACAAATACATATTACGACAAGAGAAAAAAAAATCCAATTAGAAATCAGAAATGCAAAATAGTTCCTCAAATTGAATAGACACATATCAAACTTTCCAGAAGTTCTATTCAGAGTATCATGAGATTCGTTTGAGACTCTTTTTAAACCTTATTAATATTATTTAAAGATTGAATCGATACTCTTTGTAGAGTGTTCTAAGAACATTTATTATTTTAAAGCCATTAGATGTTCTTCCAGGACTCTTCATATTCTTTTGAACCTTTCTTCAAACTCATTGAGGGCTATTTTGAACTCGTGAGATTGGTCTGAGACTGTTTTTAAATTTATCTTAAACTTTTGCAGGACTTGTTGAGACTCTCTGAAGGATTTCCGATGCTCTCTGGAGCTCTTTTTAGAGACTCTTTTGAGTGTCTTTGGACTTAATTTGACACTTTTGAGCTTGTTATAAAGTTGTTGTCAGACTCTTTTGAGAATCTTAAGGACAATTTAGAAACTCTTTTAATTTTTTTAAAGATTGTTTCGGGATTTTCTGGCTGTTTTGAGGCTGTTTCAAAGCTCTTCTGAGACTCTTTTACAGTTCTTTCAGGGCTCTTACGACTCTTTTTGGTATTTTGGAGACACTTTTACGACTATTCTGAGACTCTTTTAGGACATTTTGAGACTTTATTTTTAGGAATTTTCGACTCTTTTTGAACTTTCGCAGAAAAGATTGAAATTCATTGGATCCCATTCTTTGGAGTTTTTTTAATCCTCTGATGTTGTTTTCAGACTAACTTTAAACTTATTAGAGACATACATATATCAAGACTCCTTCAAGACTCTGTTTTGTGGGGCTCTCTATCAATACTCTTCTGGGAATTCAAAGACTTTTTTGTTCCAATCCAAATGTGAAAAATTTTAGAATCAAAAAACAAAATTTGAAAATTTTAGTTCATAGGCAAAAAAACGGTGAATATATAAAGTTTGTTTTTTTATATCAGTTCCCAAATTTTACAAAGGAAAGCTTATGTTCACATAAGTTTGCTCAAACAAATCACATAACAGTATTGTAACATGTATTCTATTGGAGGAATTCATCCACAACTTTTTTCAAAACATGTTTTGCTTAATATTTTGGTTTAAGAGTAATAATCTCAAATTTGACAAAACATTTCTAAGTCCCTTATACTGAAGATTCTAATATTTTTTGCCACCATGTGATTGACCACAGTAAGTTAAACTGTATGCTTATAAATATAAAAAATAATAATTTGTTTAAACATGCTCAAAAATTTCATGAAATTCTCATTTTAAACTGAATGAGGTCAAAGAACAGAAAGAAAAGTCAATTATGATCTTAGAGCATGCTGATTCTTGATTTTAAAGCTTTAGTTTGAAAAAACAGAATTAAATTTCACAGTATTGCAGGAAAAAATGAATTTTCAAAGTTCTCTTTTGAAACAACCCTTGGTTTTCAAAAACTAGAGGTGCTGAAGATAAAGTCTGAAACCTTGTGTTTTTTGGGATTTATCGTCAAAATTGGAAATAAAAAAAAAAATAGAAGTTATAGATCGATATTTCATTGCAACCAACAAATGTGTCTCTTTCGAACATACAAATTTTGAAAAATTGTTATTTTCGGCTCTTCTGACTCAAAAAGTTTTATTTGCAAGCGAATTTAGTTGTTCGTGAAAATCACAATATATAGTTGAATAAAATTTATTGTTATATTTATAGAAAAGCAGGCAAACATTCTATACTTTAGGAAATATTAATAAAAAGTAGAGATGTACCGAATAGTGGTATTCGGCGAACGGCCGAATACCGAATATTGACCTTTCCAACTATTCGGCCAAACGAATATTCGGCCGAATATTCGGCCGAATATTCGGTCGAATATTCCATTGAGTTTTAATGAAAAAAAAACTTAGCGATTATTTCAATGCTCTCTATTTCTTCCATATTAATGCCCCTTATGGTTTTAGTCGATTATTTTCAAAAAGGTGATATTATCGGATGATGTATTCAAGATATTTTTTAAGTAGGGGTCTTTCTGATTTTTAAAATGTCACCAATAACCGGAAAGACATTAGATGACTATTCCCTTCTAGGGCGTTTATAACCAAAGATAGCGTTTCTATGAAATCTGGGACAAAACTTGTCGAAACAGGTGTAAAACTATTCGAAATTGCTTCTTCGATTTCGAACTAGACGAAGGTCGAATTTGAGCAAGATATCTTCAAAATAGTTGTTGAAAAGAAAAATGATCTTTAACCAAGCATACCATACTTTCAACCACACGATTTTTTTACAAAAAAAAAAAATTTATTTCGAAATTAGGAAAAAAATTCGTAATGGAACACAAAATCTGAAAGGATAAATTTGAGTTTTTTATTTGATTTATTTAGCAAATAATCTTAACAAACCCGAGCGAAATTCGGGAAGCTTTAAACAACATCTGGACATCTCGGCCAGATTGGACCTATCTGGCATGTTTACTGGATTTATAGGCAGGCATGAAGATATCAAGAAAATCTGGAATAAACTATAATCATAGTTTAAAGCGATACTTGTCTCCTGTACGATCAACAGTGAAAGATACGTGGATACACCTTAGATGTTTTGCTGAAACCATAAGTTTTGTGTAGCTTTTACAACATTACTTTTGGAAATTTTTATAAATTATCCAAAATCATTTGTAAATTCTGAAAGTCTGTAGTAGATATTCGGCCTGTTCGGCCTATTCGGCCGAATACTTAGCTCAACTATTCGGTGAGCCGAATATTCGGCTTAACGGTTTTTTTGAGGTATTCGGCGCCGAATATTCGGCCGACCGAATATTCGGTACATCTCTAATAAAAAGTAGTAAAACCTATCAATATTTACCAAACAGTTGTAGGTTTCTCGAATAAGGAAGACTCAAATTTGAAGTTTTTAAGATTACTTTTTTTCTAGGAATAGATTTTGCTGATAGATTTCTGGAAATTAATATTGCTGAAATGGGCTTGTGATATAGCTCAGTTGGCAAGTCTGTTGCTTCCTGAGCCGATGTCCGTGAGTTTGAGCCCAAGAGTAAACATCGAACACAGTTGTACCGGATAAGTTTTTCAATAACGATCCGCCAACTGCAACGTTGATAATGTCGCGAATGCCATAAAGATGGTAAAACGACTATAATCGAAACAAAAAAAAATGCTGAAACCTAGAGGAACAAAAACCCGCAAAATTTATACGAAACAGACAAAAGAATATATGTTTTTACCACTTCTACAATCGAAATCTTAGGATTTCGTTCGATTGAACCTTGCAAATTCCCTTCTTTCACGGAAAAATTCATTCTCACTTGTATTCAAGTTTTAGCTAAACCATTAGATTTCTAGATTCAAGATTGTATTTTTTCACATGAACAATAGTCGAATAGTTGAATTACACCACTTTCGGGGTCTACTAGAGGATTCTGCCCAAAAATTTTGTTCAAAGAACTTTTTCATTGAACGCTATCTCAAAAACCACTCGACAGATCGTCTTAAAATTTCGCACAAAGTTATTGAAAAAAAGAAAGCGTTGTGTTTTTTTTTCGAATACACTCATTACATAAATATTGAAAAAATTAAAATGAATAAAAGTGTGATAATCATGTTGCTGATTGAATTTTCAAATCGTTTTGATCGTTAGTCACACTCATAGATAAGGACTATATTAGTTATTTTCATAGGTAAGCTGCAGAAAATAAAGATCGTCAACAAAAATTGCCTTGATTTAGAAAAGGCGTAGTTTGTAGTGTACAAAATAAATGGCGTATATGTTGCACAAATATGTTGGTCAATAAACTTATTCATTATTCGTTATCTTAAAACTACTTGACACATCGTCACACAATTTAGCACATTTGAACATAACATTTTTACTAGGTTGCATCACTGAAAATTTTATCAACTTTCTTCACCCATCCGTTCAAAAATTACTCACAAATAACAGTGTTGATTTTTTTTTTCAATACACACCTTATGATTTTAAACTCAAGGTCATCTGCCACTTTTCTGATAATGCTATATCTAAGTGAGCGAAAACCAGTTGTATTCCATTCCCATATTTTATCAAAGTTTCGTACTACTTCTTTTGGTATTTGCATGGATATTTGATGCCAGCGGCCTTGGCTTAGAGGTTTGAGTGTTTGTCTTCTAAGCCAAAGGTCATGAAATCGAATATTGGTTATGGCATACATAGTACTTCTTCTGGAGGCTGGCGGTTTAAGCATTTGAAGCACCCATAATACTCGACAATCGAACTGTTTACAATGCAGTAGATCTAGCTCGGCCTTTCTTTGGTCAACGTAGAATATCTTCTACAGGACCTACTAAATATAACTCTTTACCGCAGAAAATAAAAAATTCTCAAAACCGTAACATATTTAAAACGAAACTAATACAACATCTTAAGGAAACGCTGAACCTATAACAACCAATCATCATTCCAGTTTTTTTTTATTTGTAATATTTTTAATTTTTATTTCTCATTTTAATTTGTAATTTTTTGAACTTAATAATTAAGCAGTAGTGTAATGTCCTTAAATATATTTTTTCTGTTATTTGTTATATTTACTAAGTAAGCAAGAAGGATCTCTTAAAAAGAAAACCTTTTTCCACTAAGATTCCCTTCTCTAGAATAATACTTTAATCTTAATAAACATTTCCTCGCATTAAATATATTTGTGTTCTCAACATGCTTAAATTTTTTTCTCGCGTTTATTTGTAAATTTTTGCTGCCAGACATGTAGAGAACTGAAGTTTCCATTACCAGGGGACTCAGTTGAGTTTTTTGGTTTGGGGGAGTGTGGCGATCCAATAAAAAAAAACAAGCATGATAGTACAACTTCTGAAAGTTTGTACGCTTGAGTACATACATAGCTCTGGATGAACCATTTAAGGGAACATACGTTACACTTAGGATAGCTTGTGTTAACTGAGGTAAAGTAAGGTTGCACTTAGGATCTAACATATGTTGTTATGTCAAATGCTCAAACAGTGTTCAACTGGCACTTATCAATAGTGGCAGTGTATCTGAAAGCATATAGTATAAAGAAATAACGCCAGTTAATGTTACAAAAGATCTAACAACTGGTCGCAGTGGTCTCTCCACATCAAAAAAATAGATCTGTGATTGGTGATTGGCTTATCTTGCTTAACGTATGTTATTTACGTTATCTCGTGCGTTGCAACATAAATTACACACAATAATCATTGAAAGATGAATTACTGATTAAACCATTATCTTTTTTTCAAAATTTTGAACTGTTAGAGCAATATAGTAACATATTCGACAAGAAAACACAAATTTGTTGAAATTTCCTAAGAAATCAAAGGGCAAACCTACCGTCCACACTTACTCCATAAATCAGGATAAGTGTTTACAGAGGGAGAATGACAACGAAGGTTCAAATCCTCTATAGAATATTATAGGGTAAGTGAAGACACCAGCAGTCCATAACAATTTCTTACGTGATAACCTTTCTCGCGTTGCTTCTATCAAGCTCATCTCCTCGCGTTTGTAAACAACATGTTCTGCACCACATTGAACGTAGTTTTATCCAAATTGATCCACTGCTGATTTTTTAAAGTTGAACCAGAGGACTGAGATCAACGGAGAATCATCGTCAATGATCAAACAAATTCTGCAGCCAATGATTGAATTTGTGGTAATTTACTAGAGAACTAGAAGGTTTAAGTTAAAATGAGAGAAACCGGTGCTCAAAGAGAATGAAAATGTGCTAATTGTTGCAATTTGTGAAGCAGTTGTGGAATTTTGATCATTACCATTCCAAATGCAAAGAATTCGCTCTCCACTGCAATACCTTGAGTTGAACTATACGAAAAACCGTCCACACTTACCCTAGGGTACCTTACTAATCACAATTCACATTCACGATTTAAACTGAAAAATCCAAATTCAAAATAACAGAAATGAACAAATTCCAAAGAATACGAATACCTGGTAAAGATTTTTCTAAAATCACTATAAAACAACGGTTTCTAGCTCTGTTGAGGATCATTACTACAAATAGGGCGTGAATCTGAAAAGGAGCAGGTGTTGATTCTTTTAGGTTTTAAGGAATCTAAATTTTTTTTTTTGTTTTGAGAATACACAAAAAATTTACTCTATAGATGTGCATTTCAAGCATGATCTCCCGTTCTTTTATACCAAACAGTATTTTATCGATGAACCGGATTCCCCGTTATAGTAAAAATACCCCCAGCAATAAAACTCAGATTGTTCCACACTTTGAGACGTTCCAGTCCAATTGCACTTGTAATCGAAGCTCTAGCACACCCGCTGCCTCCTTCCATACCGCAGAATTCACAATTCCTTTGTTGTATGTACAATGCCAAGCCACACTCCAGAGCTCTTTAATCAAGCTTCACTTTACACAAATTGTTTTTCATTTGACCTTTCCGGCTGGAAGCCAAAAGAAACTGCGATTTCTCCGGCCAATGCTGATGCCGTCAGCATTTCGTCACTAAATTCCCAGATTTCCAGCTCATCCTCCATCCGCCAGACACCGACTACAGACTGTCTGGCAGAGCTTCGAGCAGCTGATTCGGCTCAAGCATCGCAGACATTTTTCTTGGTACAGTTACGCAGATCCAGCAAGCTGAACAACGAACATACTCAACCATTTTGCCTCAGAAGCGATCAAAGTCGTTCAACCGGAGCGTGTAATCACTACAATGGATTCTATTGAAAAATTGCACATGCACTTCCTGAAATTCAAGCACTTAGAGAGAGACAAATTACGGTCATTTTCAGATATCACGTAGGTAGCACTCTAGAACACACCCCCTTTTTACATTTGATCATCTAATACAGGAGGAAAATTATCCAAGTATAAAACCGTACCACTTCCTGTGACGAAATTTCTTCCAACGGTGAGGACGAAACTGATTGTGTATATCAGCAGATTTGTGCTGTGTCTTGCCATTTTTTCTACTGTTTCGATTTGTCTTCTGGGTTTCTTTTTATCACAGTCACTCGAAAGGTCTTTGGATCAAAAGATCCTTCCAGGCGTTAAGACCTCCGCACTACAACCGGATCAACCTCTGATCAGTACTGAGTCCGAGATACACTTTTTAGCACCACGTTTTCCTGTAGAATCCGGGATTCCTTGTTCTGCTCGTAGGATTGAAATGTGACTAGCGAAGCATCCGTTGCGGTTGTCAAATTTATAACCTCTCCAAACATGTACACGTTCTTATTGGCGTACACTACTGATAACAACCACCGACACTTAGCATCCGCATCAGACTTTCTTGGAGAGAAGAAGAGAGTGAAAAAATCTCCCGACAGGATTCTGATCATTCAAAATTAGAGATGATTTTCTTAAAAAGGGGGCTCGCTTTCTCTAGATCGCAACGAAATCAAAAGCTCTCTCCCTAAATCCAAGCCAAGATCTCTTCCGTGCTCAGAATACCCATTCTCTCACCATAATTGAACTGGTAACTCTAATCACAGGGCGCAATCAAATGCTCCAATTCACATTATCAGCGCCGTTGCTCTTGACAATGGGCCTATGACGACGGATTGGGATGGTGATAAATGCTGAACCAGAACATGTGAACGAGAAAATCTCCCGGCTGGTCTTCATTAATCATCATTCTGCTTGCTTCAGCAATTGCCAAGCCAGCTCATAAATGTATCATAGAGCGATCAAGGCTCATTATCAACTAGAGTACAGGGAGAAGCAATGTACTTTATACGATCCAGTTTAAACTAGTTTGGGATTGGGTTAGAGATTATGATGAAGGAAAGAAATGCTCCTACATCCAAGTCATTGAACGATTGAAATTTATAACTGAATCAATTAGAACAGATTATCAGGATCTGAAAAAAGATAGATTAGAACAGAGATTAGAGGAAGAAAGAATTAAAAAAAACCGAAGAATGCAGGAGGAAAATGATAGAGTAAAAAAGAACTATGATATCAAAAGAGTTTGTAATAATGGTTGAGAGCAGTGAGATTGCCCGGCCTCAAAATAATGAACAAAACTAATAATTTTTTCGCTTATACATTTCAAATTTCAACCATTTTTACCCATCAGCGAATTCCCTTACATTATGTGTTTCTTTTTATTTGGGTGTATGTTATAAATTTGAATGGACTCACTTTTATGAAGCTGCTTTCTCAGCCAGGCAATGCTTCCAGTGCTTCTCGGTGTCCCATCGTAGAGATCTGCTTCAAACCTGCGCCAAACCAGTCGAAATCCTGGGAGCAAGAATGATCCCGGTGGGCGGAATGTTCGACCGTTTCCTTTTTCCCCGACATCGATCCCCATTTTCCTACGACCACCAGTCGCTGGTCCTGATGATGCACAGGCATAACTTGTCACTCCAACACAACGAACGCTCGACTGCGGATGAGTGGTCCTATCACCACTTGTTGCGGCCGGTGCGTTCTTTTTTCCGCATGCTTAAAAATTCCTGCTCGACTCGTCCAAAAGTGACTGATGATCCAGCGTCGCCTGCTGCGGTCCTGGATTTTAAGAGGGCCTTTGAAACGATCGATCGGTTATTGCTGATAGATGTACTAGTGAGAGTTGGTATCAATGATACGGTTCTTAACTGGTTTAAAAATTATTTGGATAACAGAATGCAAAGAACAAAATTTGGTTCATCTTACTCGCGATACAGAGAAAATAACTTAGGTGTCCCACAAGGAAGTGTCTTGGGTCCATTGTTATTTATACTGTACATCAATGACATGAAACAATGCTTACAGTACGGTCGTCTTAAGCTATTTGCGGATGATTCAGTCTCCTACTGGAGTGGAAATGACTTAGAGCTTGTTATTCAAAAAGCAAATGCTGATTTGAAAAATATTGCAGATTTCCTAAAACAGAGAAAATTGTGTCTGAATCTCAATAAAACCAACTGGATGATCATTGGCAACCGCAAAATCGGAGAGTGTTCAAACTTGTTGATTGATGGTTGTGCAATCGAAAGAGTACATCAGGTTAAATACCTAGGAGTACAAATAGATGAAAAGTTAAATTTCATAGCTCACATAGACTACACTATTAAGAAGATTGCCATAAAATATGGAGTACTTTGTCGGATAAGCAGATATATGACTTTCTGGTCAAAAATTATCTACGTGAAATCTGTTATTATGCCACACTTTGATTATTGCGCTACAATATTGCTCCATGCATCAGACACGCAGACAAAGCGGCTGCAAAGAATACAAAACAAGATAATGCGAGTGGTAATACGATGCAACCGATATACTCCTAGTGCTCTTGTGCTTGATATGTTGCAATGGTTGTCAGTAAAGCAGAGGATTGCGTATAACAGTATGATTTTTATCTACAAAATTAAAAAAGGAATGTTACCATCTTATTTATTGGACGGTCTGCAATACGGAATTGACATACACGGATACAATACAAGGAGAGCCCAAGATTTCAGATTACCAAATACGAAAAAAGAGATGAACAAACGATCTGTGTTCTACAATGGACTGAAAATGTATAACAGCCTACCACGGAGCATCAAAGACAGTTCAAACTTGAATATTTTTAAGAAGCTGACAATAGATTATATAAAACATACAGTTTGAAACAAGGACTAATCCTAAAAAGGATCATACAATAGTGATGAAGATCTGGCGGAACATCAGATAGAAATTTGTACGGTGATGGACATACGCGGGAGTAAGACGAACAAGTCGTACAGAAATTGACAACATAAGTAAACAAAACATATTATCCTAAGGATAAACTGTCTCTCCTTCTTCAAAAGATGCGTATGGGGTGGAGGAAGGACCCAGTTGGGCCTGTGGGACCATCACTAAAAAAAAAAAAAAAAAAAAAAAAAAAAAAAAAAAAAAAAAAAAAAAAAAAAAAAAAAAAAAAAAAAAAAAAAAATATGCCTGTCCAACGAACTTCCTTTGGCTTCAAGAAAGCTTGCGCAAGGTTGTGTAGATCGGTGGGAGAAAATCAGGAGTGAAACGAGAATGGCTAAAGAAAGGGCTGCCTACATGAGGCTTTAATTAATATCAGTCGCCATAGCTTTTTGTGGTAGATTGTGCTAACCTTCGCGAGCCCTTTCTGTTTTCCTTCTTTGATGATCTCTTTCTGTCGATTTTTCTGTTGAGTTTGGCTGGAGGGATTAAGAAGAGCATTAGATGGGCGCCTTGGTTGCTAGAGTAATCGAAATACCTGCATGTACTATTGACCAGTTAGCGTTTTTGACGTCTGCTTCATTCCGTCCGATCTCCTGGTCGAATCTTACTGGTCTTGTGACCTTTTGCCGCTCGTGGAATTCCTGAACTCTTCCGTCCAATCTTTCAGTTTCCGATGTGTCAGCTCCACAAATCTTCGGGTGCAGCCTCGTGGTAGCTTCGCTTGCCGTCTTCATCGAATCTTGGCTTTGTGGCAAACCTTCCGCTCTCGACCACCTTTTTTCTACCTCCCTTTTTCCTCACTTTGACGTTACCCGCGATTTTCCGACAATTTCTTTTTTCTTTTTTTTACCTCTCGTTAGTTTTCCGGGAACTGCACAAACTATGGACTGTCGTGTTTATAAAAATTGGTTCGATACAGTGGGTACGATTAGGTCGAACCAATTCACGCTTAGTGTATGTGTTTGGGGTTTTAAATTGTATTTTGCGGATTTTTGCTCAAATTATACCATTGATAAAAGTTTAAAAAACAACTGTAACAAGTTAACTACCAAGCTCAGAAAACATACAAATGAAAATATCAAGGATTAAAGGAATGATAGAATCGAAGAACATCAGTATTTCAAATTTCTACACATGATAACTGGCCAATAACTTCACCTTAAAGTAATTTCTCAGAAATTATGTATAGAATTGACATACAATCCAAACCACATAAAATTTTCAAGGAGGAACTAATATCAATACATTACAAGGTTTTTTCACCTGCCAGCAGGACTGGATTAAGCCATTCTACAGTAGGAATTTTTGACCAAAAAGTCGCTTTCTGATTAAAAGACTCTGAATGCCTCATTTTGACTTATTTTCCCTATTTTTTGGACTGTAAAGGTGTGATTCCACGTTTAAACCGCTTGCTATCTTATTTGGTTATTTAAAGTATATTGCATGCATTTATGAATGGGGAATTGATAGGGGAAATTGAAGGAAATGAGACCTTTCTCGTTAACTTAATGCTAAGCGGTGTTAAGCAATAAGTTTAAAATATGATTCAATCGTTTTGGTGCATTATCTGACGCTTTCTCATTTGTTAATACGATTTTTTTTGGAAAATATAAAATATATTATGGGAGGAGGGTAAGTTGGGGTGATTGAGGCTCTTCTCGTCAACTTAACGTTAAACAGTGTACATCATTCGATTCAGCAATATATTTTACACCTGCTTTGATCATATTTGTGTATTTTCTGAAGCATTATTATTTGTTATAATGATTTTTCCAACATATCGCTCGATTATAGGTGAAAACGAGGTGATTGCGGCTATTCTAGTAAGCTGAGTACTAAGCGGGGTGAACCAATCGATTCAGCGACAAATTTTACACTAAATCACTTGGTTTTTGCAGTTGATATGTGAATTCCTCGATTGTTACAGTGAAATTTACACACAAATTTAAAAAAAACTAGGGGAAGCTGAGGATGCTTAGTCGTTTCTATCCATTCTAGTGCAAAAAAGTTACACGATTAGCTAGAGGATGAATAAAGCTACCAAAAATGATTGTTCATGAAGAAAAACTGTTGGATTACACTTTGTTTGACCGCACTTCTTTGAAATATTTCTTAAGTTTAGGGGAAAAGAGGAAACAAAAATAAGAATACATCAATAGATTCAGCCGACATTTTTACATAAATAAGTATGGTTTATATTATTTTTTTGTTGGAAGGTAGACTGCTACAATCGGAATTATAACTGTACCCCAGACTAGTTCGCTTTTCGGCTTTTTTGCAGATCAAAGCCGGACTCATATGGGTTGTTCCTCATGCATTTTCAAATATATCTGCCAAATTTGAGATCAATTGAACCAATCTCTGTTCTGCGCAATAAGTAGGTATATGTGAAAAAAGTCAATTTTTCTTGAAAATTTTCTCATGAGAGTTCTAGCAGAGTTCTAAGCAAGTTAATATAAAACGATAATTTTAAGATGCATGATGGTTGATATTATTAGCAAATTTATGGATCTGTTTTAGATAATCGTTTAAAACAAACCGAAAAAATTTAAAAAAAATCATAAACTACCAACTTGTTCAGAAATTTTACTTACAAGTTGAAGCTTTAAAATCTGCAGTAAATCCAAAACAATTTTTTTTCACAAAATCTTTTCTTGTCAAGATAGCCATGTTTTTTACCATTCATTTGATGTTTAAAATGTAACTATCGCAAGAATTGGAGCAAAGTTATTCAAATATTTATGCATCAGTTTTTAAACCATTATTGTGTTCCTAATCAAGTTCTAGCATCATACAACCTGAAAAACGTTGCATCAAGAGGACATGAAAATATCTTTGCTTGTGCACAAGTTGGTGTGGGGAAAACTTGAATGAAAAATATTTTATCAATTCAAATTTGTTGCAAACATCTGTAAATAACTTGACCGCTTTATATCCAATTTGTACATTTATCATATCAAAAGCAAGGTTATAAACAGGGCTATCTTGATAAGAAAAGATTTCGTGAAAAATATTTCTTTCGGATTTACGGCAGATTTTAAAACTTCAACTTGTAAGTAAAATTTCTGTACAAGTTAGTAGTTTATTATTTTTAAAAGTTTTTCGGTTTGTTTTGAACGATTATTTAAAACAGATCCATATATACTTATACTAATAAAATCAACCACCATGCATCTTAAAATTATCGTTTTATATTAAATTGGGCTTGTGATATAGCTCAGTTGGCAAGTCTGTTGTCTCCTGAGCCGATGTCCGCTAGTTCGAGCCCAAGAGTAAACATCGAACACAGTTGTACCGGATAGTTTTTCAATAACGATCCGCCAACTGTAACGTTGATAAAGTCGCGAATGCCATAAAAATGGTAAAACGACTATAATCCAAACCAAAAAAAAAATTTTATTTTAACAGGAGCTTGCTAGAACTCTCATACGAAAATAAAAAAAAAACTTTTTTCACATAAACTCATAGAGCAGAACAGAGTTTAGTTCTATTGATCTCAAATTTGGCAGAAATATTTGAAAATGCATGAGGAACAACCTATATGAGTCCGGCTTTGATCTGCGAAAAAGCCGAAACTAGTCTACTGTACACCAAAAAAAATAGAGGGAGAGGGGAAACCTATCTAAATAAAAGTTTAAAGTCATTTTATTAGAAAGTGGTGTAGACTGTAGACCATTCGATTCCTCGTGTTTTTTTTTACAGAAATAATGGTTGTGTATTGGGTGGCCCGGGGCAATTTTTCTCGGGGGGAGAGGCGGGCTGTTATTCTCAAAATTAGATTCGTAATTCATTTCATAAATCTATCAACAATTAAAATGTTTTATTTAGGAAAAATCAAAGATAGATATTGAAATATTTTTTATTTTATCGTTGATAGCTAGGTATGTACTTCATTAATAGCAGGATAAATATTTCCTCCATAACAATTGGGATATAACATTAAGATTTCAGGCTTGGAATCCAAAGTTGAAAAAAAAAAACCAAAACAAGTAAATTTAAATTCTATGGAGATACGGATATAAGAGCTCAAGAGTATAAATCGAACCCTGAAATCAGATTTTATTCAAAACCATAATTTAGTGTCCAAAATTAAAATAATATTTATCTTCAAATAAATATTTGAGAAACCAACTTTAATTGCAACTCAAATTCAAAATTGAGAAACAAAGTAACAATCAGGACCAAAAAACCGTTACTATATTTTAAATTTAATTTTTTTTTTCAATTTCATATTCATAAACACAAAAATATTGTTTATATGTAATGTAATGCGGATTTTAAATTTCACATCAAATATTGGAAACCGAAAAGGTTGATAATAATTTCTCTAAATGTGTCAAAATATTTATTTGAACAGGTAAATTCAGAATGTAGATTAGATGTTCTAAACACATAATCTGTTATCATTAAAAAATCAGATGAATTTAGAAGTTTCAACAAAGATCTCGAGCTCCAGAAATTTAGAAAACTTTAAAAACAACATAAGACTTGAAGAAGGCCATTAAATTCTCTATTTGCTTCGAAAACAGATTGAGAATTTCTTATTTGAAAATGATATGCTTAATTCATGATATTTACTTCAGTAAGAAAAAATTTATAATAAAAGTAAGGTACACCGGGGTGAGTTTGAACGATTTATCGTATAGTTCAACGCTAAAAAATCATTAAAGAATCAGCTGTGGGTGAATTTTGATAAAATTACGTTCAACTTGCTACAACATCTAGCCAGGCTAGAAATTCTGGGACTGAGCGAAGTCCGTTGGCCTAACACTGGAGAACACAAGACACAATCCGGGCAAGTCCTGCTTTACTCTGGCATACGAGGAGAAAACGCTACTCGGGAACGAGGAGTTGGTTTCCTGTTAAGCCCGCAGGCCCCTGCGGCCCTCATAAGATGGGATAAACGAAAGAATAATCGTAGCCAGATTTAGAACACGGGTTAGAAACCTTACAATGGTCCAGTGTTGTCCAGTGTTTACGTTGCCGATTTGCAGGAGAAAGAGCAGTTTTACAGTCAACTAAACAGCGTGGTTGAGAAAATTCCGAAGGGTGATTTTCAAATTTCTCAAACCCTGAGGCATTCAAAGCTTCATTTTAACCAAAAACTCATCCATGATTTTTTGCAGAGTTTCGAAGTAACGTTTACATGATTAATTTTAACTGTTGTGCCAATTTGTAAATTTTCTCAAGGAAATTTTCTGCTGAACAGCATTGTCCAGCTTTGAACAGCTTTGAAAATCGTTAAGACTTTGTATCTCATCAGATAAGGCAGGCAGGGCAATCAAACCCAAAAAATCATGGATTAGTTTTGAATCAAAAGAAAGCTTGTTGAACCTTATGGTTTGAGAAATTCGAAAATGTCCTCAAATCATCTCAGTTTACTTGTCATTAAACAGTTCATTTAGACTTCGATTTAAGCAATCAAGAATACAAGTTCTAAATGAAATGATTTGCGTTTGGCAATGCTCCTGTCACAAGATTTATACATTTCTTTCAAGCTAATTTGAAAAAGATGAAAACTGGTTGGAGATTTAGCATCGAACTGGACACACTTGAACCATTATCGAACACTGCAAATCTGAATGTAATGAAGTTTCACAGCTTATTTTTTCCGAATTTTCTTGTAATGTTAAGCCACTTTTAATATGGATTAAAAAGGATTTTATAATTTTTTTCTCTGGTAGAACACAAAAAAATTAAATAAATTTTAACTTCGTGCTTAATTTGTTTTTTGTTAGGGCTCTTGCGCTATATACTTGTTATTTTTTTTAATAAAAAAAAATATATATATACGTAGGTAGATAAGATGACGTTTCGATTGGGTTTTTTTTGAATACCAATACTTACACTTACGAAATTTTTGAGGATCCGGAATTTGAAACTTATAGCGCTTTGAGTGTCGTCTTAATCAAGTCTGATTGAGCTGAAATTTGATCTGCTTTTGAAATTTTACGACAACATCTCTATTTTTCTTTAAAAAAACTGAATAAAATTCAGCTCTATATAGAACTTTATTGAAAAACCTCAATACACCAAAATGAATTTCTGAGGTTAGAATACAAAAAAAAATAAAAACCTCTGTCGAAAGTTTCGTGTTCCTGAAACATCGTCAAAGCAACGAATATATATGGTTAGTTTAACTACTTGATGGTTTGATTATGATTTCTTTTCCAAGATTGATCGATTTTCTGCTGCCAATCATTTAATATGGAACCAATTTGGAATCCAAAAATAATTCCTCATGAATGGTCAGACGTCATATGAACGCCTTGCCCGCTGTATGTCGGTCAACGAACTAATTCCGGTCCCCCCAATTGGTCGAACGGTTCAATTCTCTTACTTGGGCTAAGTTTAGAACTGAACTGCTCTCCGAAAAACCGTACAGCGGAGTAAATTTGATAAGAATTGAAACTTACTATTCCAAGTTTCTGTGGTGGCAAAAAGTATTATGCTCACAAACTTTAACAAATAAGCTT
Source organism: Uranotaenia lowii (assembly GCF_029784155.1). Lineage (NCBI taxonomy): Eukaryota > Metazoa > Arthropoda > Insecta > Diptera > Culicidae > Uranotaenia > Uranotaenia lowii. The sequence goes on along the minus strand of NC_073692.1, from coordinate 178,018,754 downwards.
TAAAGATTCCGGAATCTTCTCATCTCCGGTCACGTGCAGCGATCAACCGCTCTTAGGATTACAGCTGAATTATATTCGTCTCAATCTGATTCGTGTGGATACAAAGACTCCGGGCGTCGTTGTTCATAATGTGCTCAATTGAGTCAACAGTTGACGTGCGGAATTGATTCCACTTAATCTTTGACACCCGCAACTTCTCGAATCTTGCTTGTGTGAACCCCAGTCGGACCGAAAAATCTACGCTGTAGTCTGGAGGCATCATGACGCCGCCATCCGAGAGAGAGTTATGTGCTGATGATGGTCCTGTTACTGGGCGCTCCTCGCTTTAGTTACGCGTTTTAGTTATTTGCCAATCATTGTATAAAATCTACCCGGACTTCGGGTAGGACATTGATAACGTTTCGGTTCACTTGTTCTCTCTCTAGCGTGGCTGCTGCAGTCGTAATCAATCATAGTTTTGTCAACAGTTTGACATCGTGGAATAACCATCGGGAATGTGTTGCCCCGGGATGGTTATCAATAGTTTGTGTTTATGATATTTTAAATATTACAAAGGGGGAAAGGCAGATAGAAGTTGACGTAGTTTTACAAATAACAGGCGTAGTAAACAAGATGTTTTAAATGCCTGTTAAATAACCTTTTTTCATTTAAAAATAAATATCAAGACAAGTTGTTTGAAATAATGTTGCGATTTTTTTTCCCAAGCAGTAACCGAGAATAAATGAGTATGGAAATTTGTTTTATCATCTTTATCAACCTTTCATTCTCAATTACCTACCGAGCGTTTGGTAAAACACAACTATTGCTTTGAAATATCTCTATCAACCTTAAAAGAACTTTCAAACATAAATTATGTAAACACAATGAAAACATTTTCCTAAAGAAAGACCAAATAGATACATATAAGGGTGGCAGCCAAATGGGTCAAGTCGAATTTCGCAAACCGACCATATACATTTTGTAGATATGTTCAAATAACTGACCTGTACAAAATTTCAGCTCAATTGGCCTTGATTTAGGGGTGCCTCAAAGCGCTTAAAATTTCGGTTTTTACCATCAGCAATCACCAAGTCTGAAAAATCGATATTTTTATTTTGATGCCAAATTAATCAAATACATATACATAAAACTTCAAAATCTGGTGTTATCCACAAAAAATTTTTTGTGAAAAAATACTTAAGAAGGTACGGGAATCGGAAAAATCGAAATTCAATCACGACTTTGCCTAACTGTTATCCAAACAAAATAATCTCTTTCTTAAGTGCCGTACAGTTTATTTCTATAAAAACCGAAGCGATTCAATAGGACTTCAATCAATCAGAAAACTTTTGAGAGTAATATCATATGGCCAATATGTCGAGTAAAGGGAAAATAATCATCAATCATCTCACGTATATTTCATTGATTTTTCCCATATGTGCTGAACAATGTATGTACAGCTAAATTATGTAACAATCTAGACACATAATATAGTTAACTACTTGAATGAGTCAGTCAACAGCCGGCAGCCATTCCGAACCTGCGGCCTATGGGTCTCTGGTTAGGGTTCCTCTTCCTGACAGACGCCACGATTGAGGTAAGGAACATGAGTGAGTGCACCTCACAACTTCAACGATCTAATTGTGACAACGAGAGCTTATTTAACCCTTGAAGCGATCGGCTTTTGTTTACCATTAGGATGGACAGTGCGGGACTGGGCAGCTGTTTCCCTCTCCTTCTTAGTCCTAAACCACGATGGACTTCGGGGTGGTTTGTTGACGTACATACTTGCTGGTTAGTAGCTAACTTACTCTTCATAAAATTATTGCTAGCAATCGGGTAGCAATAATTTTATGGAGATCCATTTCGCTTGCAGAATGGTCGTTCATACATAGTACATTAGAGTGTTGTACCTGTCAAGTGCATTTTGCGGTACCAGACGTGACATCGCACGATGTGAAAGTGACTTTTGAGCAGTTAGGTATAGATTTATTGGCGAGTTAGTTTTCTCACAGCCATAAAGCACCGCACATGTGCAGATTAATTTATTGTTTTCAAACTTAACAATGTATGCAAACAAATTTTCATTAAATGCTTTAGCTGTAAAATTTTAACTAGCATAATTTACATGACAAATTATCACAACAGAGCATCAATTTCAGATTGATTGAATTTTTCGACAAAAATTATACGAATTAGTTCTAAAACCACATAGCTTTTTAAGTGGTTATTTGTCATAAGCTAAAACAAGCCGTTTTGTATGAGTTTAAACGTTTTTTGTTTATCATACTTTTTTCTCGCAATATTTTAAACATTTGAATTCAGTCACTTGTCATGAAGATACTGCTTTCCGATGAATAAAAACTAATCATTTGATTTCATTTGCTTCTCGCATAATCATTAGAAAAGATTTCATTGCATATGAAATTAATGTATGTTGAATGTTGGATATCCTCCATGAGTGCACGGATTCATCGCAGTTTCTGCCTAAGTATGTATTCACGTGCATTCTTTAGATTATTAAGATCAACAAATCTCAAAATTTGCATGAATTGCCGAAGAAGTGTCTTAACCACGGGAAGCATAACTGTAGTTATACTTCAATATGAGTCGGGAACATTGAAGTACCGTAAACTGGTTGAACAGTGATCACTTTTTTGATTCATTTTCGAATATTTTGGAAGGGGTTGCATTTTTGTAACACCTCGAAAATTCAAATGACTTACTGAAGTAAGGAGTATAAAGCATGATCATTGATAGCAGAATATTGAAACGACATTAGTGGCTATAACTAAAGGTTTGACACTATATAAGATTTCATGTTTCCGGGTAACTTTGATCACTATGGTTTTTTTACGTATCTCAATATCTTCAAAATTATTGTTTTGATGCCATTTAGACAGAAGGCTTAAAACATCAATAACAGTGATTTTTTGTTTGGACTCATTGAATTTTTAAACGTTTTCTTTCAAAAGCAATTATACTCAAAAGATGGACAATTATTTTGCATACATTTAGGGGCAAAAATTATTGACATTTCTCAACGTTTTTGGCCTCAAAAACTTCCTTAGGTCCTCCTACTGTTCTCTTGTTCTTTTTTTTTTCTTCAAACCTAGCCAGTTTTTGCTATTTTTCAATACAGGTTTTCTCAAATAAAAATGTCCTTTTTTTATATCAAAAAATTTTCATAGAACGACCATGAAAGTAACACTAAAACTATGCCTATACAAAGGAAAAAGGATAAACTTTCACATGAAACAATCCATTTGGCTCTGAATGCTACCATTCTATAAGGAGAGTTGGTTGTTTGTGAATTTTCGAAGAAACGGATATTTTAAAAACTTTAAAATTACATTTTAAGTAATATCAAAAAATTACCAACTAAAAATCAAATTAAGCCGATATTTGATACCCAAGTTATAGGCTGTCAAACGTAGAAAACAGTTCAATTCCTTGTGAATGCGGGAAAGAATACTGTGGACAAACATCTCAAACTCTGGAAAAAAGGATTAAAAATCATAAAACGAGTCTCAAACAAAACACCAGAGCAACAGGATTGACACAACATGCCATAGAACAGAACCATAAGTTTAACTTCGACAAAGCATATATTTTAGAAAGAGTAAACCAAGAAGGAAAACGAAAAACAGCTGAAACACTACACATAAAACTCAAAAAAGGAAGAACAGTAAACATCAAGCAGGATTCGATTGAAATTTCTAAAATATATAGCTCTATTATTAAAAAACTAAGAGAGACGCCACAATTCGCAACTAAAACGACGGATTCAAAAACGACGTCACCGAACACGACGACAACAACCAACATCACGACGACACCGGGATTGATAGACGCCAGCTGCTAGAAGCGATTCAAAACCGGACTTAAATAAAGTAAGACAGCCGTTCAGGAAGCACGCTGCGATACAAATCGTAAGTGCAAAGTGCAGTGAAATTGTGATGGAATATTGTGAAGAAATTTTTGTATTAATTTAAGTTTTTTGTTTTTATAATATAGTTTTCTGAGGATGGCTGAAGGTAGTAGGCCGAAACGTCAAAAGAATTGTTTTTATTTGATTTCAAATTCACCGAAAAGTATCAACTAGAAAAGCCAATAAGAAAACAGTTTTGAGATATTTTTACTTCAGACTCAGTTGATGATGATTATCTGCAAAAATTTCATGTTGATCAAAGTTACCCCGATGATCAAAGTTCCCCCAGTTTACGGTATTAAAATATACCATTGATGATATCAGTAATTTGGTTAAAAAATTGCATTCTTAAGAAAACTTTCATTTTTGTCAACTGTTAACACTTCAGTCAAAAATGTTGTACACACAACGAAAAAAATCTGTAAAATCACATCACATGTGATGTAAATAAAAAGAAGCATCATATATGACGGAGTTTTCAGTGCTAGTTGGAAATTACACGCCAGTGAAATGTTGCAACGTGTAAAATAAAAAATGATGTAAAGTATGGCAACATGTAAAATAAAAATGATGTAAATTATAAAACCACTGAATATTGGAGGAAAAACTTTCCAATTGGAATCTGTTTTGTTTTATTTATTGGTATTTATGATTCAATAATGGAATTATCTCATGTCATAATAAAAATAAAACCTTTTTGTTATTAATTTAGTTTATTTCATTTGGTGACAATGATTTTTTTAATCTCACAATTTTTTATATTAGGAGTCACATTCACACTTATATTTTTTCTCGAAGACCGGATCCAAAGTTGAATAACTTGGAGCTGCTTCCAACACCGCTTCCTGCTTCACGAAGATCTCTGGGAACTTTAATCGCGGGAAAACTGCTTAAAAAATACTTTTTGGTGCACGACTTTGACTTGACACTTTGTTTAAATTTGTCTGATCCTATTAAATTGAAATTCAATGTCCTCATCACATTCCATGTCGTGTAATTTTAAGAAATTTCTATTTCCATTACATCACATATGATGTAACGAAAACGAAGCATCACATATGAAGGGATTTTCAGTGCGAGTTGAATATTCCACGTCTGTAAACTTCAAAAGACGTGTAAAATTTAAAGACATGTAAAATATTAAAGACGTGTAATATTTAATTCGCACTGAAAATTCCGTCGTATGTGATGCTTCTTTTTATTTACATCATATGTGATGTAAATTTACATCAAATAATCGCGTTCCGTGTCAAGTAATATTTGTGTCATATGAATTCAGTGCTGTTAAGGATTCAACTTTTTTTAATTTGTAAATTTACATCAATAAATCGAGTTCCACGTCATGTAATGATACAGGTTTTCAATTTCAGTGTTGTTAAGGATTCAGATTTTTTTTCTGTGTAGTTCAAAGTAATTTAAAACCCCGAATTTGAAGAAAGCTTTTTTTATTTTTTTTTAAACACACACTACGAAAAAAATCTGTAAAATCACATCACAAGTGATGTAAATAAAAAAAAACATCATATATGACGGAATTTTCAGTGCTAGTTGGAAATTACACGACAATAAAATGTTGCAACGTGTAAAATAAAAAATGATGTAAAATTCGGCAACATGTAAAATAAAAATGATGTAAATTATAAAATCACTGAATATTGGAAGAAAAAAATTCCAATTGGAATCTATTTTGTTTTATTTATTGGTATTTATGATTCAATAATGGAATTATCTCATCCCATAATAAAAATAAAACCTTTTGTAATAAATTGAATTTATCTTATTTAGTGACAATGTTTTTTCAATCTCACATTTGTTTTATTAGGAGTCACATTCACACTTTTCATTTTTTTCCCCCGAAGTATCGGATTCGAAAATGAATAACTTGGAGCCGCTTCCAGAACTACATCCTGCTTTCCGATGATCTCTGGGAACCTTTCTCGCTGGAAAACTGCTTAAAATAACTTTGGTGCACGACTTGACTTGACACTTTGTTTACATTTGTCTGATCCTGTTCTTGACAGTTCATAATTTTACATGACATTATCACGTTCTACAATACGCTGAATATTGATTAAATTAAAATTCAATGTCCTCATCACATTCCATGACGTGTAATTTTAAGAAATTTCTTATTCAGTGTTGTTGTTAAGAATTGTGTGTGACCAAAAAAAATTTGTAAAATTACATCACATATGATGTAACGAAAAAGAAGCATCACATATGATGGAATTTTCAGTGCGAGTTGAATATTCCACGTCTGTAAACTTCAAAAGACGTGTAAAATTTAAAGACATATAAAATATTCATGACGCGTAATATTTAATAAGCACTGAAAATTCCGTCATATGTGATGCTTCATTTTATTTACGTCATATGTAATGTAAATTTACATCAAATAAAGTGTGCTTCATTTAATATTGGAACACAAGCAATTTTCTTTACTCTTTCATAAAAAAAAATTTAAAAAATTATTCATTGCTGTTTCGACGAAATTCTCGTACTTTTCCCGTAATACGGCACAGTAGGCGGCGCACACCCTTTTCGTCCACCGTTTTGGCGATTTGATTCCACCAGTTCTTTATTTGAGTCATGTTCCTAACAAGTTTTCCCTTTGCCTTAAGCCTCCGCTTCGTGATTGCCCAGTATTTCTCTATCGGCCGGAACTGGGGGCAGTTTGGGGGGTTGAGGTCCTTCGGTATTACGCTGACCCCGTTCGTTGCGTACCATTCCATAACCGTTTTGCTGTAATGGCAGCTTGCGAGGTCCGGCCAAAACATTACTGGACGGTCGTGGGCACGAATAAAAGGCAGAATCCGTTTCTGTAGGCACTCTTTTTTGTAGACTTCTGATGTCATTGTCTTGTCAGTGAGAAAGACTTTGGTTTTCTGTCCACAACTGCATATCCCCTGCCAAATCATGTACTTGCGGGCGAATTTATCCGCAAACACGAACTTAAATTTTGCAGGTACATCCCCCCGAGCCGTCGCCAAATAAAATTTTTGACCTGGGATTTGCCCAAAGTCCGCCTTCACGTAGGTCTCATCGTCCATCAGAATACATCCGTCGAACTTGGTCAGCACTTGGTCGTACAGCTTCCGAGCACGGATTCTGGCCACATTGTTCTGCTTCAGCGTCCGATTTGGCTGTTTGCTGGCTCGGAATGACCTTATTCCTTCCCGGAGACGAATTCGTCGCACCGTACTGTGAGCGGCCTGGAACTTATTGGCCAAATCGCGGTCTGAAAGATTGGGATTCCTCTTGACGGTCTTGATGACTTTCCCACGCAGTTTCCGGTCGACAGTTCCACTCCGACGCTTCGAATGCGGCTTCCGAGCCGTCGTCAATGTTTCCTTGTACTGCTTGATAACACGCCATACGGTATTTCTGGGCATTTTAAGCTGTTTAGCTAGCTTCGATGCCGACAACAATGGATTTTCAAGAAAACTGTGCACAATTTGATCTCTCCGTTCGGCTTCCATGGCGGTTGTTTACAAAATGCTATCGTTTGGTGTTATGACATAAAAACATGGTGAAAGGTAATGAATTTCCCGACACGTGGGTGAAAAAAGTTTCCAAATCCGTCCTCTAGGAGCGCCACAATGAGCAAAAGAATTTGTTCCAATATTAAATGAAGCAGACTTTAATCGCGTTCCGTGTCAAGTATATATTTGTGTCATTAGAATTCAGTGCTGTTAAGAATCAACTTTTTTTATTTTGTAAATTTACAATAATAAATCGCGTTCCACGTCATGTAATATTAAAGGTTTTCAGTTTCAGTTTTGTTAAGGATTCAGATTTTTTACTGTGCAGCCTTTTTCACAAAGTCTTATAAATTAGCTCGTCTATTCATTCATTGCTTGATTCAAAATGGTTGGAAATAGACTTTCTCCTTAAGCTGTACGTTCAGGGGATTCTGCTAGGATTCCGGAGAAAAATTATTAGCCATCCTCTTTTGGAAGCAACTTTAAGAATATTTCTTTCAATAGAAAAATACTAACATCGCTGGAACGTGCTCAAAACAAACACTTAACTGAAGCCAATTGCCGATTACGAAGCTAATTTTTGACAGATCGTGGGCGTGCAAGAAAATGTAAACAAACGCGTGGAAATACTTGTTTGTTTGTAATAAATGAATATTTTTTCCGATTTGGTAGCGATTTTCGAAAAATGATAAATACAAACAAAAAGTAGAAGGTTTAGAGATTATTGTGTGCCATAGGATAAAATGTGTATCTGCCGTGAAGCATCGTGAATCGACAACAAAAAAAAATGTAATTTTTTACTATTCCAAAAACTTTTTGGAGTATTTTACATATTTTTGTAGTAAAACATAAGCCAAATGCATATTTTCAAATGCAATTTGTTAAATGAGCAGTCAATTAACATTTCTTCAAAATTTAGAAATACCAAAACAATTGATAAGCTAGAAATTTCTGTTCTAAAATACATGAACGTTTGCTATGTTCTACAAGGTTTTTTTTTCTGCAGATGCATACAATCAGGCGTAATAACCTAAAAGTTGAAGGGCGGATTTAGATATTTGATGGTGGTTGAAATGAACAAAAATTAGATTCATGGATTACTACACAATTTAAGTTTACTTTGATACTATCCAATTGGCATCGTTCAATGGTTATATTATTTTTTTTAACTGGGACCTTATCGTCTGATTTTTTTGGGAAAACTTTATTAAAATTAATTTTATACCGAACAGAATTTTAAAAAGAATTCACTCTTATATGTGTTGTGAGCCTATTTGGTTAAATAATTGTACTGAATCAAAGCAATCGACATTTTTTACTGTCTTGAATTAAAATTTAACTTATCTATGAAATGTGATAACTAAACCCAATCAAATAGTTTATGGTTACAACGAAGAAATCGTTCATGCATATATACCAGCGCAAAGTGCATGAAGTTCAATAAATATGTAATGTTTAAATGAAGAGAGACTTGTTGGATTTTACCACCGACTGACCATTTTAAAATGGAACAATCCGATAGAATTGACTCTTCAACCGGGCTTATTTATTCTTATTTAAGTGAAAATAAACTTCAATTTTTCAAAGAAGTGTTTTTTTAATCATTTGGATTTATGAAAACTTGAATCAAAAAATTATAAAGTCGCCTATAATTTATCGTTCACTCGCAATGTTGCTCACGCAACATCGTACTACTTCAGATGGCAGCAGCGCAGCTTCAAAACTGGTGGTTCTAGCTGGCAGTGGTGATGCTAAGATAGGCTTGCCAGATTGCCCGGTCTTACACGGACTTGCCCGGATATTGGACACAACAGCTTGGTTCGACCCTTTTGTAGAAAAAATCCTGGATTTTGCACGGATTGATTCACTTTATTTCCGAAATTGAACAAAAAATCATAAATTGAGTTATTTTTTTTTTAATTTGCGTCCAAAAACGATTTTTCTTTAGAAAGTTTAATCTAAATAATCATGAACAATTTTTCGGAAGCCTTAAATACGATTCAAAACATGCTGATGACACATTCTACGCGCTTGTACCGCTCAAAAATGATTTTTATACGTTCACGTATCAAAAAATCTCAAACTTGTCTATAATTTTGATAATTCAAATCACACAAAACCAACGGAAAAAAAAGAGAAACATTTTTTTAACATGTTTTATATGATATTGAAAAACTAATTTTTTGTTGGAAAAACTGGTTGTTTCGACAACTTTTCCAAAATAATTAATTAAAATATATGGATTGATCTTTATAGGAACGTTTTGAAGCCAAAAACACAGCTTTGTTTTGTAGAATAAAGAATATGTTTATATCCAATGTGGTTGTTTTGGAAAAACCAACAAAAACAGTCGCATTTGAGTGAATTCACGTCACATAAAAAGTGAACTTTTTAGTTTTACGAGAAAGATTTGAGATTTTCTGACATAAAAAATGAGATCTTTTTTGAAAATGATAAGACGATTCTAAAACATTTTTTTTAGAAATCGGTTGGAATCTAGCTGAGTTACAACAGCGCGAATGAGTGATTTGATTTTTTATAAAATTTCATAAGGGTAATATGCTCTAAAAGCTAATTTGACCCTCCAGATGGTCGGATTTTTACAAATCGTACATAATTTAGTTGATTTTTTTTTAATAAGTTCGTTATTTTGAAATAAAAATACAAAAATATTTTAAAAAAAATCAAAAAAATGTTTTGAGTGAATCTTTAAATGAAGATTGTGATAAACAATAGTAATTTTAACGTATGATCCCTCAATATGTTGCTATTCAAGTGCCAATCAAAATAAGCAAAAAAAATAAGGTGAAGATACTGAAAATTAATGATATTAAAAGTCGGAACAAAAAATATCGTTTTTAAAAGTGCATATGAAATTTGAAGGCACTTAAGAATGGTTCAGAATAACTTAATACTTCGTGACGTGAATTCAGTCAACTAGCGTGTTCTAATTTAAACTGCGAGTGAATTCACGTCACAACTTCAAATCAGCATAACTTCGTTCGTTGTTGTTTGATTGGGAAGTTTTGCACATCAAATTGTGGGTAATTATTTTTTCTACAACTTTTTTGAAGACTCCAATATTCTATTTTCACAGAGAGAACAAAAAATCAAAGTTGTATGTACTGAAGTCAAAAATGGTCAATTCCAGCGGGAATTCAAGTCACAAATGTAAACGATCACAACAAAAACAACTTAATGTTTTTATTGATCAAATTATATTTATTTTGAAGGAAATTCAATTTGCTACCGTTTATACCATTTTCAAGTAAATTGGTTGACTTCTAAAGTGATAACAGTTCAGAAAAATCCGGAAAAGCGATATCACGTCACGGTGGAAGGTGCCTGATGTATTATGATGTAAAAATAAATTTTCAAGTGTATTCTTTTTTATTTCTAATGAATAATTCCGTTGTTTTGACCAAATTTGCTTGGATATTGCCCGGATTATGGATTAAATATTTTGAAATCATATGCCCGGATTTGACACGAATGCCAAAACGTTGGTAAAGTGTCACAAATAAACAAAAAAAAAATATGCCCGGATCTCGCCTGGTTTTAAAATAATATTGCACGGATTCGCCCGGTTTTCTGGCAACGTTAAATGCTAAGAACTAAACGAGTTATTGAATCTTGTCTTATATAAACTTTGAAAAAAAATGCTGCTGGTTTCTAGGAAAAAAACGAAAACATTATATTCGAATGACTTTCTGTGTTGAACCAATGAATTTATATTAAGGCTAAATTTTGGATTTCCCAGTATTAGTCAGTGAAACTTCGTAAACGTGTTATCTATTAAATTTTTTAAACCTTATCGGTCATGTTCTTAAAGTAGGAACATTTCTAGTTTTGAAAATCATAAATGGATGAAGGAAGATAGGAAAAAAATGACAGAAGTTGATATGATCGAGGAGAGATTCTATAAAAAGCGTTTTCATCAAGCACGGACCAACTTTTTTTAAGTGGTAGAATCGGAGAAGTTTGAGTCTTCTACTATAATTTTATCAAGAAAAAGCGAGACTGCGGGACATTTCCCTAAAAATGCGGGACATGTTCCGCTTTTGCTGGACGGATGGCAACCCTACCTTAACGATCATCAAATGAAATTTGTTTTATAAACTTTTTAGAGAACAAGGAAGAATTGTGTCCTTAGAAAAACGGTTTACAAAGGCTAAAATATGTTATTTTCTTGTATATTCAAAGAAACAATCTGTGAAAAATAAGAACGAGTACGGAATTATTTGAAAGAGCATTAACAGTTCTTGCAAGGTGTGAAGGGAGGTCTTCCATAAAGTTTTAATAAGATAGTTCATGTTTTCAGATTGTAAAATGATTGCTAAAAAATATACTTACCAAAACTATTTTAAACTATAAAATTAAGTGAATCAAATTGTGGAAAGGTTTTCATAAATAACTTTTAAAAACTATTTTAAAGTTTCAAACATCATTTATTTAACAAATGGGCTTGTGATATAGCTCAGTTGACAAGTCAGTTGCTTCCTTAGCCGATGTCCGTGAGTTCGAGCCCAAGATTAAAAATCGATCACAGTTGTTCCGGATAAGTTTTTCAATGACTGTTCACCAACTGCATCGTTGGTATAAGTCGCGAATGACATGAAAATGTTAAAACGGCTATAATCGAAACAAAAAAAAAGTTTATTTAATAGCTTAGACCATGTATTAAATTCTCTGATTTTTTCTGTTCTGTGTTGATGACCACATCCAATCTCATTTGACGAACAGAAATAGAGAAACAAATATTTCTGAACTTGTGAATTGAACAATTGAGGAATATAGGTTATGACAGCTGCCAGAGATTTGTTCGATGGGAAACAAACGCTGTTTTTAAAATCCCTTCAAGGTACAAGAAAACAGGTTTCGCAACGCTAGAGTACATTCCTGATATACAGTAGGTTCAATCGATAAGGGATACCTATTAACTAATCGCCCTGTCAATAAAAACCAACTGCACTCAGCCACATTACCCACCCAGTTTTCATTCAACAAAGTAGGTAAATTTCTTCGCTTATCGATGCCTTGCTGTCAGAAATAAGTGGTGGCAGAAGTAGAAAAGTAAAAGTGATAGAGCTCTGACCATGGGTTATTTATTTATTTTTCTCGAGCTCAAGTTTCCCTGCTGCAACGGTCGGTTTCCAGGCCATCAGTGACAACGCAATCTGGACTGGGCCACTGGGCGGACATGCAAAGCCGGCTGAGTGAAGATCCTGGGGCTGCTGTCCAAATTTGCTAATGAACTTTAACCAGCCAGAAGCATTTGAATGATAGCCAACGCGCTCAAGTGACGCAATGGCCTGATCCAATTTGTGTTTGAGGATCTCGCACGCCAATCGGCCAACCTTATGGCCTGGTCCAAATAATTGCCAAGTCTGGCATCATTTCTTGAGCTCTGCAGACATTTTGTTGTGATTCATTTAGAGCCCATAGCATCGATACCAATTTAAATTAGCGAATGATTTGATTGCACTGTTTTGATGCAGTTAAAAGTTAAAATATCCGACATATAAGCTTTTCGGCAGATCGATTTCAATGAACTTGAATTGAAGAGTGGGAGGTCAAAGTAAATACGTAGGAATTCGTATGCAACATTTGCACTTTTATTTTTGAAACTTTCCTTAAAATAACTCTTAAAACCTAGGGTCAAATCAAAATTTAAAACTTTCGCGTAACATCTAGCCTAGCTAAACATTTCACGCAACTTCATGCATGATCAGGCGCTGGCTTGCATGTCAGGAAAAAAAAAACAAACCTATTGCAAATATTACGTGACCGACATCCTAACTAGAAGTGGACGCGATTGTTACGCGCGAGGTCGTCCAAAAAGCAGAGACCCCACGAGTTTTCTTGCGCCTGTGCTGCTGCTCATCCTACTACCCAAACCAAATATCAAATGTGCATACATATGAATGCAAATTAGGATGTAGGAATTTCATTGAAACACTTTCTTTTTTTCCCTTCTGTCGGCCGGAATCGATGGTCGTAGTCGTTTGTTGTGAACACCCCGCGCCACGCCGCGCCGTGTCGTTTGGCTCGATGTCAGACGTTGCGACAAATTTGAAGACGACCGCGTCACCAGATGGATTGCGGGTGGACTCAAAGTTATGCGTCGATTTGACTCGGACTGCAATAGGAAGCGCTATTTAAGTTCCAAGAAAGATATGGTGTAGTTCCGCGTTGGAATCACAGTTTCGGGCGATGGCATAACAGTTTGTCCGGATGTTTTGGGTACTCTGTGGAAGAAGATAAACAGAGGAGCAAAGAAAAAATCTATTTTTAAAAATTCAAATTTTTATGAGTTTATTCGTTTATATTTAGTAGTGTGGCCCTATAAGTTATATGAAAGTATTTCAATGCAAAAATAAAGCACAGAAAAAAAACGTTGCTCTTTGTATTGATCTACTCAAGTGAGTTACAGACGATTCAAAATTTAGCTTTGAGTAGACAACTCTGATGGGGCCCTCCAACGCCTTGAAGGTGAATTGGTGATCGTTTTTAAAAGCGAAATAAAACTTTTTTTTCAGAGATTTACATCCAATTGGATAATTCATCCTAGAAGCAAAAGAAAGAATAAAATACCGACGGATAGTGAACATCAAACTCAGTACATCTGTCTTAACTTTCCTTGCTAGTTGCACCACTTTATCCTGTGCTAGGGAGAGTTAGTTGGAGAACGAGTGTTTATTGCCACAGTATTTCTGCTTGGCCGAATGGGTCAACAGGCCAAAGGATGTTCGGCCGAATAGGACATTAGGCCGGTTGTAAGTCCGAATGTTCATCAGGCCTATTGGTTGCTAGGCCGAATAATCGTTAGGCAGAATAGATATAAGGCCGAATGGTCACTAGGATGAATTAATATAACGCTGAATGAATATTTGACGAAATGGATGTTAGGCCAAAGAGATATTTGGCCAAATGGATGCAAGGTCAAATGGTCGTTAGACCGAACGGTCATAAGGCCGAATGGAGATTAGCAGAACGGTCGTTACGCCGTTTGGTTGTTAGGGTTAGGATACTTGCCTTGGATGAGATATCTTTTCACTGGTTACCTTACCGAAGGACGGAAAAACAAGCAAGCGCAAAACTGTAAATAACAGCACTAAAGCCTCGTCCACACTCGGCAACCTGAAATGCAATTTCAGTTGCTGAGACTTGTTTCTGGTTACACCTTGGTTGCAATAGGTCTCCCATACTTGTCGTGAGACTTTAAACATGCATTTGTTCCGCACGGGCCAACTACTATGAATTGGTAGATACAAATAGAGTTGCCTCTACCACCAGACATTAGAAGGCCAAGCAGGAAAACTTGCAGTGCGAACGAAAAAAAAGATAATATGTGATCGCTCAGATAAGCTCCCTTTAACTCAGAAACGCATTTATCGATGTATAGTCTTCTCAGTTTGTTATCATCGCATTTGTTACTATTCGGCATGAGAACCATTCGTCTCAAGACCATTTGGCTTGGTAACCATTTGGCCAAATCACTATTTGGCTTTATAACTATTGAGCCTAGTATCCATTCGGACTAAAATTCATTCGGCCTAACATAAATTCGGCCCAACATGAATTCGGCCTAACATCCATTCGTCCAAACATGCAGACAAGCGTTAAGAAACTCTTATCCATTCGACCTAGCGACCATTTGGCCGAACGACCATTCGGCATAGCGACTATTCGGCCTAACATGCAGACAAACGTTAATATGTCATCGGCCTTGTATCCATTCGGCCTAACAGCATTTAGCTGAATAACCGTCGGATCGAAAATTAACAAAGCAGTTGCTGCGGGAGCTAATGTGTGTTAATGCCAATTTGATACAGCATTTTGTACTTCTTCACCGCAGAGGACAAATTCGGCGTTTCGGAGAAGATTCGCAAGCAGAAACTATCCAAGTTTGCCAAAAAGTACATGGCGTGGCAAGCGAACGGCTCTTGCGGAAAGCGGAGCGCACCCTTCGTGACGACCGGCACGATAAACGGGCAGGTTTACCTTCAGGAGTGGTGCCTACAGAAGCACTTACTACTACCATTGAAGCAGCACGAGGGCTCGACCATCTTCTGGCCGGATCTCGCTTGGTGTCACTGTTCAAAGGACGTGTTGGAGTGGTACGAAGCCAACGGGGTCACCCTAGTGCCAAAGGAAATGAACACGCCCAACACGCCGATTATGAAGTAGGCCGAGCTTAGGCTCAAAGTATGAATAAAAAGAAAATGCCAAAAGTTGTTTATTAGTTTTTATTTTACTGTCAAAAAAATTTCAAAAGGATCGGTCTACTGGGCGAATTTCTACAGCGTTTTTTCCGTGATGCAATTTGAGGTGACACACCCTTTAAAACTTCTTTCATAATTTGTCAAAACTCTTCGTTTATTTACAGAAAAAAGAACTGTATAAGTACAAAAAAACTGCTTAAGCTTTTTCCACAACTTCTTTTGCCATCATTTCATATTTGGATTCATGGCTTCCAAATTATCCAAATTAAGCTCTTTTTAAGTTCATTGTACCTCGGAAAAATGTGTGTTTTGTTGCCTTGTGTAATTTATTAAAACCCTTTCTAATATATAATTGAGCAATTTGAGGGATAAGAAACAATAAATTAAGTAAAGACTGAAATAGGGTTTTTGAAGAATATTTCATATAATTATAAAATTTGCTATGACTTAAACAATTTTTTTTAAAATAAAATGAGTAGTAGGTAAGTGATTACTTATAAAATAATAGGATTTGGGGTTTGTTAATTTTGTTGTGTATCGTGAGTTAAGTTGATGTGTTAAATAAATAATCAAAGTCAACAGTTTTTATAAACTTCTTCGGTCATAACCAAATAAAGAAAAAAAAAAAAAAAAAAAAAAAAGTTAAAATGATCGATTTGAAATTCTGAACTTGTTTAGTTGCACTTCTAAAGGAAATCCCGTTTTAAAAAAGTAGAGTTTTGAGATTCAAAACTTAAGGTTATGGAATTGCAATTCGATATTCACAATCAGAAATTTGTGCCAATTTGTGAACGTCATATAGTGTCGTAGAATGAAACGTAAACAATTCATATTTTATTTTTTTCTATGAACTATTTTAGTTGAAGGAACATATACATATGTTCCGGAGAGATCATTAAAATGAGGTTTATAACAGTTTCTGGAATGTTAAATATTTTTCGGCGATGTCCCGCTGTTTTTCGTGAAATGTGTCTTTTTGATTTTTTTAAGAGTATTGGGTAAGCCTAATAATCAGTTTTTAATCCTAATTTTATTTTTTATTCCAACTGTATTTGGAACATTGTTATAAACAGCAGTTTCTAGAGCCAAATACCAGATTTTTTTTGCGATGCTACAACATTATTAAGTTATAACCAACACTTTAAGGTTGTAGCACATTCATGTTTTAATTTATATAATGCAATTTTGCATTTTTTTAGTAAACAGTTTTATTAAATATCTGGTAGCACTAAAAACCTGTGGAATTAAATATTAAAAGGTTTTCCAGTTTGTAAGGTAAACAATATCTAAGATAGCTAACAACCGAGGAAAGCGGAAGTTCCCTGAATTTTAGTTTGAAATAAACGAAAATGGAAAAGCTATCCTTATGTCCCTGTAACGTTTTACATTTGTTTTAAAAAGTTTCAAAATGTTTCTCTAACTTGATATTTCACTTCTACAATACTAAATACAAATTTGAGGATATTTAAGGTTCGTCTTAGAGAAAATTGAATAAACTTAGGATTTGAGGGCTCAGGAACGGGAATTTAGCGAGACCAAAATAATAACGCAGAAATTATAAGATTTAGACAAAACGTAAAGGGTGATACGGTCAAAATTTGGTCAAGGGAAAACGCGTGTAAATCGGTGAAATCGTTTATTTCATCAATAAATTAAATTTATTTTTCAAGATTAATTAGTAAAAAATTCAAGAAAAATATTCAGTTAGGGTTCCGCTTTTCCAAATCCGAATTGCCGGGCCATACGCTTAACCCCTGCCATCAGATTTTGTACAGCCACCTTGTCCACCTTCAACGCCGCAGAAAGCCAGTTTTCCTTGAACTGCTGCTCGTCCTTGGCAGATTATTTGGTCTTCTTCAGGTTCCGCTTGACAACAGCCCAGTATTTCTCAATTGGGCGGAGCTCTGGCGTGTTGGGAGGGTTCTTGTCCTTGGGAACCACCTGCACGTTGCTGGCGGCGTACCACTCCATGGCCTTTTTACCGTAATGGCAAGATGCCAAATCCGGCCAAAACAGTACGGAACAACCGTGTTTCTTCAGGAAAGGCAGCAGGCGTTTATTCAAACACTCTTTCACGTAAATTTCTTGGTTGACAGTCCCGGAAACTATGTATTACTTGCTCACTCTTAAGGAGGTCGCCAATAGCCCCTAGTTGCTGGTCAAGCCACGGCAACCGTCTGGGGTGGGCTACAAACGCCTCTTTTGCTGGGCCAGCTAGAGCTTGAGAACCACTAAGGCTCAAGGTCGGCTCTCGCTTTAAGAGACTGGTCGGATATCCAATAAAAACACTACGGACTCTGGTAAAAATGTTATGTATTATGACACTTACGTTCGTGTAGTGTGGGTGTGTGGTGTGTAATCTGCTGCTGCTGGTACCGGCCGGCCGTAACGGGTGCGGGGCGCACTCACCATGCGCTCGGGACTGCTTCGATGCTGTTTCAAAACGTGGTCATCAACTATTGACCATTCGATGCAATGGAACCGGAGGGTAGTTGATTGAATTATTACGAACCCGTTTGAAGGGATCAAACAACACTCTCTGGAACCAGATCGAGATGAGTCAGTTTGGCGGGTATGGTTGTCGTGGTAGATACCGGGACCTTCTGCGGAACTTCTTTTGCTCGGAATCTTGGCTTCAGGACGTATCTCAGAACATTGGCGGTTCTGATTAGCTTACTGGTTCGTTGGATCCTTTGCCTCGGGCACACGGCAACTTGTTTGGATCCAACTAGCGGATTCCGCTAACCAATATCTGCACTGTCGCTTGTGGACCTGGGAATTAGGCTCACTAGCTCGTTTGCCTCGTGCAAATTGATGCTTCGTCGACGCTAATTTGCAGAATCCAGAAAACTCAGGATAGAAACGGGATCTGGCTCACTGGTTCGTTCGCCTTGTGTGAACCCAAACAAGGTCGAGTCGATCCGGTCAGATTAGCTGTGACCAGAATCCTCGAGACCAGAAACTTTTTGGTCAGAAACTTTGGGGTCCTAAATCGGAACAGGCATTAGGATGGGTTTTTAGAAACAGCTGTGGGAAACTCACTTGACTAAGGCTCTTCTCTGGAAAAACAGGCACTTTCCACTTTAAAATTGGCTTTACTTTTAGTTATTTAAGTAAAACTTTTTGCACTACGATCTAGTCGCTATCGTGATTGCAAGCGGAAAGACTTAACTTAGCCAAGGAGCGGATTTTCCCACCCTTGCCAGTTTCCGTTCCATTTTCCGTTGACATTAGTATGTCCGTCGCCGTTCAGTTGGTGTTATGTGTTTTTGTTTGTGTTCTGTATTTGAATTTTTAAACTGCTGAATGTTGTCCGTTACTTTTTAATTTGGAGTGCTTAAATTATTCGTTTTTATTTTATTGAACCTATCTCCTAATCTTTCCTGTTTAACAATTTTGTGTTCTTTTTATACAAAATAAGGCAGGAAAATCGTCGATATTTAATCGACGAACTTCTTGAGCACTCAAAAGGAATGCTTCAACCCGGTAAATTTGAATCGGCAGAGAGGTAACTCAAATCGCCAGAGGGATCGTAACGATCTCTCTGGCGATTTTGCATCATCACATCGTTAGAAAGGAACACACCATACGCGTGCCTTGGGTGAGTGCCACGAATTAAGCTAAGACACGCCCTCCAGAGAAACACACGAACACAATCCGAATCGTGTTTGTATGTTTCCCTCCGAGACGCGTGTTCGCCTGCCTGAGAAGTCGACAGCTACGATTGAAAGCACACACGGGACACGGGGACAAAATGCGACCACACCGTACGAGTGTACGATTCAAACTGATTTCGCATGTACGCATTCGTATTTGTCGCCTCTAAGTATCTCGGCAGGACAAACCGAATGAAAATATTTGCGTTCTTGGAGTGTCGCCGAAGTTAACCGTTTTATTCTAAGTTCGGTGACTCAACTCTCAATTTTTTGCATGCTCTGTCGATTTCTGAGAGGACGCGCTTACTGGGAAGTGGCTCGCTCCCTATGGGTCCAATGGGGCAAAATACCCTAACGGTTACATATGAAAATGCTGCTTTTCTAGCCACAGGTACAGATGGCTTGCCAAACCAGATATTTCTTCGCGAATTTTTACAGTTTCATGTGCTTGAAAATATCTGCTACCTTTCCCTTTCCTTTTGCTGTAAAAAACTCCTGTCCCGGAAGCTGCTTGTAGTCGGAATTGACGTAGGTTTCGTCGTCCATTACCGCGCAGTCAAACTTCGTCAGCATCGTCGTGTACAGCCTCAGGGATCGTGCTTTGGCCGTCGTATTTTGTTTATCATCGCGATTTGGAGTCACTACCTTCTTGTAGGTCGATAGTTCGGCTCGATTTTTGGCTCGATTCCCGGTTGTAGACGATACACCCAGCTTATTTGCGGAATCTCGGAGAGAGAGGTTAGGGTTTCGCTTGAAACTACCGGCAACTCTCTTTGTCGTCTCAGCGGCTTCCGGTTTTCGATATCCTCCGATCCAGACTTCCTGGCTGTCGAGAAATGTTCCCCATACACTTTAATTACATTTGTAACGGTTGATTTGGCAACTTTTAGCTATTTTGCATACTTTGCGTGCGAGTAGCTCGGATTTTCGCGATGCGCGAGCAAAATTTTGATACACTGCTCTTTCTTCTTGGGCGGCATTTTGACAACTGAAGAGTGAATTCCAAAATCAAAATAGGAGCAACATTCTACACACACACACCTTCAAAATGAGGGGTGTTCAGGTTTTTAAATGCAAAATTGAAAGAAATACGTCAAGTTTATATTGACCAAATTTTGACCGTATCACCCTTATTCATCCAACCTGGCATGGGATTATTTCTAAACCCAGGTAAGTAGGAAGGAAGAAAAAAATTTTGAATTTCAATACGATTTTCTTTGATTGGGATGATTTAAAAACATTTTTGTTTTTTTTTTCAATTATATTCATACCAACATATGAAAATTATTAACTTCGATGAAAAAAATTTCTTGGATGTATTGAAGTTAATGAACAAGAACTAGGTTTGTTTTTCTTTCCTCAGCACAACGACTAGGTTCTCTTGAGTGCCATCAACACGTGTGTCGATGAAGAGCATGGAATCAATGATTGTGCTCATTCTCTTTAACCGTAACTCACGGAAAAGCGCGCGCAGCTTAAGTCACTCTTCTCAACCGTAAAAGCGCACAGCATACGCCTCAAGCATGTGTCGCGCACATGTGCATCCAGTCTGACATCATAATACCTACCCATAGCAAGGGGGACCTCACACAGCCATCCAGGTCCATCTATGGGGTCTCTCTTCTCTTGGGTCGATCGGGTGGCTGAGCTAAGTTGCATTATTGGCACAGCATAAACAACGAGACAACAACTGAACCGAGCCAAAGGAAAAGAAAAGCAAAACAAACACACAACACCAACAGATTGACTGTCTGGTTAATTCAATTTCAATCCGCCAACAAAAGCCATCCGGAGACCATCCAATCAGTCGTTCCGCGGCAGCTAAGCCAATCGCACGCACTTTTGAGGAACCCCTCGAATTCGGTCCTACATCATTCGAAGACACTTGTTGTCACCGAGAGAGTGAAAAATCAAGGAAACAGCTAAAAATAAGGGTTCGTAGCTTGTCGGTCGTTGAAGTTCCTTTTATCCGCGCCGAAATAAAATTGGCGACGCGTGTGTGATCAAGTTTTTCGGTGTTTTGCACTGCTGAGGGGCAAAAATTTGATTGACGGGAGACATTATTTTTAAGGTTCGCGCAATAATTTACACTGGAGCAGCGCAGCAGCGGTGTGATTAATAACTGATCAAATTGAGAAGCTGCTGGGAATGAAAATTAAACAAAAAAATTATGTGAAGAGTGTTGGTACACGAAGATTTTGCAGGAAATTGAATCGACTCGAAAAGTGAACACTGACATGGCCAATCGAAGAATGATGAATTGATCTTATTTGGACGGAGCTGGTTCAAGACTTCCTAGAAAAAAAGACAATATCGTGTGAACTGTTGAGAAAAAACTGACATGGTGCAATTGTTTAAAGCAAAATTATTTTGTGTAGTGAGAAAAATTTTGAAAAAAATCTTCAAACTGTGTAACGTTATAGAAGGTGGATATCGACTGGGAAAATGTTTATGAAAAATTGCACAACATTTTGCTGAAACTGTTATAAAAAAAAATACACCTTACGATCGACTTCGAAAGAGAAAAGCATGTATTCCGAGTAACAAACATAGATGGATCATAGTGTGGAGAGCCTATTTTTTAGTTTTAAACAGACTAGAGAACTTTTAAAATAATACTGTTCAGAAGGCCAATAAAAAAAATTAAAGAGACTTCAAAGAATAAAAATGTAATTCAAGTGACCAGATTTTCTTTATAGATGTCTGATTTGCAGAGCATTACATTTCAAAATATTTTTCTTAATTAAAATTGATTTGCATTCCAGTGTTAAAGGCTCTAAGATCAAGAAAGCGTAATTTTTTTTAACTCGAAGTGCAATAAAAAATGCATTTAATATGTTCATGTGAAACTTCATTTTTTATGAGTTAATGATTTCTGTGATAAAAACCCGATTCAATTCAATCAAATTGGACAATTCACACTCTTACTTAACCAGGATCAATAATTGATTTAAAATTTTGATTGATTTTTGTCAAAATCTCAATCATGGCCGTAGGATTGTGGAGGAAGGGAGTCTGATGGTTATTCTCTCCCCCCTTCCCATGATCATCTAGAAAAAGAAAGCAAAGTTTTCTACTTTACACAAAAATTTTAAATTCTTCGTGAAATTTTGATGATTGATTAAGGTAATTCAAGAACAACAATCTTGACTCAGAACTGAGGTCAAAATTTCGAAAACGAATTCCAGCTTTGGAGTCTTGCTACAGTTTTTCAAAATTTTCTTACATATTGATAGAAATTCATTCCTGAATATTAAATTTTAAATGAGATTATTCTCGAGATGATTATAACAACCAAAATTGTATTTTTTTTTTAATTTTTTGGATTATGTATCCAGTTTAGGATTCTGGATTTTCGATTCGAATCATCATTAGAAAATTGATATTGATTTTTTATTATATTCGTTTTAAAATATTTAATGGCATTCACGGCTTAAAAAAGCACTGTTAAACAAAAACGACTTTTTTTACTCCAACGTTTCGATCCTTATTGGATCTTCATCAGGGGTTAAAATTTATTGCTAATTTAGGGAAAATCGTCTTAAATTTTTTTTTCATTCTTACCGATAAAGTGTCGTTTTCTTGTAAAGCTTAATTCGGCTTATCTTGAAATGCTGTCTTTGGGTTTTTGTGTTGGATTATGTTGGTTATAATTTTGTGCTCTATGTGTTTTAAAGTTAGTTGAGACTTACTGTTGACGAATTTTCGTAGAATATTCGTTTGTCTGTTGAACATTGAGTGTTTTAAATTTGTCTGCAGTGGAATTTTGCAATGTGAACTGCTTTGGTTTTCGAGTTGTTTTTAAATATGGTGTTCATAGATTTGTGTTGATGTAATTTAATATTTGTGATGTTGTGTTTTGATCCTTCGTATTGTTTTTTGCTTCTTGTTATTGATTTATTTTAAACACTGAAAAATATTTGTGTATGTTGAGTGTAATATATCTGTATCATTTTTTATGTTAAGTGCATTCATTAACATTATGTATATTGATGTGGAAAATTTAATATCTTTAATTTGCATCGATTTTGCAAGAATCAGATTTGAATCACACCAATTTATTTTTTTCCACTTTTGTAAAAAATAATCTAATCTCTAGAGCTTGATAAAATTAGCTTATTTGTGTTGAGCGTGGAATAAATTTTTTTTTAATAAATTGAAGGCTTTTTCAAAATAAAATCAAGTCGTTGTTCGATTCAAATAAGCTTAATTCAACAGACTTTAAAGCAAATTTTAAATTTCAACCATCGTTGAAAGTAAGTTTCCTATTTTATTGCTTTAAGATTCCTTATACAAATCTAGTTATAAAAATTGAAAGATTTTAGGAAATTTTGATTTTTTTATATATTAAGTGAAAAACGATCAGATTATCTCAACGAAACTTCATGACTTTATTATTCAGGAAAAAAGGAAATCAAATAAAATTAATACAAAATCTGTAATATTTCTACATATTTTCTGATTCTTATTCAAATTAATCTAACAGGATATCGTTTTTTTTCTGATGAAAGATTGATAATGATTTTTTTTCTTCCAAAAATCCAACGACCCCGTTTACATTACACGAGATTGCAATAAAATTTATTCATATTCATTCAAAAATCTTTTCCAAACCATGAAAATTTAAAAAATGTGATGTTTGTGAAATTTAAAAAAATCATCCATTCAAAACCTCAAAAAATAAATTTAAAAGATTTACGTTACCTTTGAGCTAATTTTGATTCAGAATACAAAAGAAGTCATATCAAAAGTAACAATTTTAGCTTTTTTAAGGTCAGCAAAACTTCGTTAGGACTATTGCATTAATTTTCATTAAAAACTAAAACACAAGTCTCTAATAAAGCTAAAATCTGGCTATTAGGCTCTATCCTAGAATCGTCATCAAAACAGTTTTATAAAACTCGATAAAATCATCATTATGTTTAAAAATTTAGCAATTTCTGCTTTTTTTTCGGTTCTGTGAGTTCTCCGTGTTTTTTTCTATTTTTTCTAGCAACCATGATAGTTGATGAATGATAATTGCATTATTGAGATATGATCTGGTAAAATTAATAACCAAAAGCCAATGTTTTAAGCATATTATGAGTATCTTTCTACTGCCAGTCAATATTTTAGGTAAAATGTGTATGAAATAGTATCTTCAAATACATGCGCCTCATCAAATCTGATGGTCAGTCATTATGAAATTGATAAAAATAGTCTGAAAAAATATTTTCAAATACCTGATATTGTAAATCCATCAATATGGCGTCATTTTGTGCCTTTCGATTTTGCATCCGACATGGCGTTAGTCAATTCAATGCTTAATTGCTTTATTATGGTCAGATGAATGGCTAGTTTTATTATGGTTTTATGAGAGCCATATGAAAAGCTCAAATTTGACATTTCTCATGCAAGCCAACAAATTACAAGCTAAGAATGAGTTCCTCATTTCTGAGTCGTTAATCATAAGTACAGTAAATGAAGAAGTAACTTTTAAAAAGTCGAATTTTGTTGTCTGACGCTTTCTTGAAATCTAAGATGGCGGCTTTTGCTAAACCTTAAAATGCTGTAAATGACTGAAAATCTTATGAAACCTCCACAATATGAGAACTGAGTGAAAGGCTAAACTAGAAGAAGTCAAATTTCTTGGAATCGAAGAAGACAGCTTCCACTAAACTTTAAAATGCTGTTAATCACATGGACCTTCCACAATATGGGTATAAGTTGAAAATGATCGACGAGTAGAAGACACACTTAGCTATCAGACGCTATCTTGAAATCCAAGATGACGGCTTTCACTGAACATTAAAATGATTTTAATCACATGAAATATGGCTCAATAAGTTCAAGAGGAATTTTTCTAACAGCGATTATCAGTCGTTTACAGAATTTTAAAGTTCAGTGGAAGCCGCCATATTGGATTTCAAAATGGAGTCAGAAAGAGAGATTTAATTTATACGTGTTTAGCCTTTGAACTCAAAAACCCAATATTGTTGGCGTTTCATACGATTTTAAGTGACGAACAGCAATTTTAAGCTAAGTGGAAGCGGCTATCTTGAATTTTAAGATGGCGTTAGATAACGAAATTCGTTGATCTCTTTCTTCTCGTTCTACTCGTTGATCTCTTTCAACTATTACCCATATTGTAGGGGTTTAATGCGATATTCAATCATTTTGAAGTTGAATGGTAGCCGCCATCTTGGATTTCAAGATGGCGACATACAACGAAATTCGACTTCTACTTAGTTAGTCCTTTAACCTAATACACCTTATTGTGAATGTTTCATGAGATTTTCAGTAATTTACAGCTTTGAAAAAAAAACACAACAACCATTATCGTCAAACAGCAAATTTTGGGCCCTTTCATTTAAAATTCATATTCATCCCACTTATGGTGATTTGAAGTTTTCGAAGATTTTTTTATATTTTTTTTTTTTTATTTTAACTCAAAACCAACACACATAACTTATCAAAATGTATAAATATGTGCAATCTAACCTGAGCGTGTCCTGATTTGACATCTTGATCGAGAACTGTTACTAAGTTTTATGACGGTTTAATAATCAAGAACTGAATGCTATTATAAAACATGCAAAAGAAAGCTTAGGGCAAACTTCTTAGTTTGTGTTTCTTTGTTGTTTTAACAGAGCATTCAGAACTCTTTCAATACAACTAAAACAGTATGTGTAGTAAATGCTTTATTAGCGTTCTCAAAACTAACTGAAAACAAAAATTCAAAACGAGAAAACAAGCATATTTCATGACCATAATAAAACTATCATAAAACGAGCTGCACAGAAAATGGGATATTAAAACTATAATAAAGCTTCTCATGCTAGTTGGCTTAATCTGTGTTACTTGGATTTTTTTTATATTTTTGTTAATTTTTGATTTAAATTAACTCGATTTTTTGGCATCTATTCAAGGTTTATTGTATGCAAATTTTTTTTCTTTAAAAGATTTTACTAAAAAAAAAATCAGTTTGTTGATTTTTTACATTATTTATTTTGCAAATCACAACAACAATAAATCGTCGGTATTGAAAGTTTAACAAATAAAGTTTCTTTTTTTAACAAATAATTTTTTTAAGGCATGCAAACAAATAAAGTTGTGAAAATTATTTTTAACAGAAATATTGAAATTGATGTCAAAATTTGGATTTTTTTTTTGATCGGTTGAAAAAAATATCTGCAAAGCAAGGACTGATGAAAATAAAAACACTTTTCTTGGTAATGCAATCAATGTGGTAACCTTATGTTTAAATCCCACATTGCATTTGGGTGAAATGATTTAATTTTCAAAATTCAAAGTTTTTAAAAGTGTCTCTATGGAAAAAGCACCACGTTAGTTTTCTTAATACTATATTAATGCTTTTTTGTTGTTCAAAGAAATTGATGTACGGTTTTTTTTTTTAAATTTCTTCTCTTATTATTTTAGAAACAAAGGCCATTCTACATTTTGTTTGTCAGTTGCATTCGTGATTTTTGGAAATTTTTAATTCAAATTAACTCGATTTTTCGATGCTGTTCCATGTCGAGTGCATGCAATTTTGTTACCCACAGGATTTCGTCCAATTTATTCTCATTTATTGGTTTTTGCATTTATTTATTTTCTATTTATCATCAGTTTTTGCCAGAGAATATTATTTCATCAACCTCAAACTGAGAAGTTTCTGCCAAAAAAAATAATTTTTTTCTTTGTTTTAATTGATTCAATAAAGAAAGAAATAGAATTGAAGTTATAAACAAATTCTTCTTTCTTTATAAAATCTAATTAAATTTTTGATAAATGAACCTTCATCCGTCCTTAATATTTCTTCCGTTTGAGTGTCTGGAGTATTGATTAGATACTCCTGACTAAAACCTCTATATCTCTCTTGTTTTCCAACTTATTTGAAAAAAATATTGTTTAAAACATTATTGTTACAAAACTTAAATTTTCCGTTATCCTAAGTTAAAGAAAAAAAATCCGAAGAAACATGCTTCGGAAAAATGACCTTAGATCAGTTACGAAATGCTCTTGAAAAATGGCACTTAGTGTTCACGAAGCTGAAGTTAGAAACTAAAACTGCGCAAAAGGATTTGTTTTTTGAAATTTTTAAAGTTCGTGACCACACAAAAAAGTGAAATAGTGGTGTAAAAACCAAATTTTTCAGCTTTTAAACTTTTCAACCGTCAAAATTGTTAAAGTCATACCAGATGAATTTTGAAAAAAATGATTGAGAAGTTAACTTAATTTGGCACATTTTTGCATCTTTTGATTGATTGATTGTTGTTTCGTATACACAGAGTTTTTGACATGTTTTTTTCATCACAAGCAAGAGGTTCAAAGATCAAATCCCGTCACCCTAAATCTAGGTTAAGAGAATTTTGTAAGTCTTCGGAGGTAAAATGAACACTAATACCACAAAGTGTAACAATGTATCGAAAATTATAAACTCTACTTAGTATAAAAGAATGTTAAACTTCTTGACGGAATCAAAAAAATCAAAATTAGCTGATTTTCAAACTTTTTTTCAATTTGGTATTTTTCAGATTTTCCAACACTTAAATTTTACTTGACGCTGAATTTTAAGTACATATATCTATGAACAGAAGAATTTTGCAATAAAATTATATCCATCAGAAAGACACCTTCCTACCGATTATATTAGTGTTATTACATTAGCGCTGAGATACTTAAAAAAATTATAAAATAATTCAATAGTGTCATATTGACACTCAAGAGCGAATAAGAGTTAAGAAAGTTTTGAATGCCTAAGCTACTGCCATTAACGAGGCTAAATGATTCCTTGGATATAAGGATTTGTAGGCAGTAGATAATTTGAAATGATTAAAAAAATGTAAAAAACTGAAATCCGATAGTTTTCTTATAAATAGGATCAAAATCTAAATCTTAAAATTGAAATTGTCAAAGTTCAACTGCTGGTTTGCCGAAAGCCAAAACTTCTTCATATAAAAAGTGAAACCCCTTACATTAACTTGTCTCGACGCAACCTCAGGACGGAAACAACAACATTATCTGCGAATTCTCAGGCGTGTCAAAAATGATTTACTTGTGCGATTCCGATCAAAAAGACAACAAAACCTGCCACAACTTGCACAAAGTTACTTATGTATGTCCTTTTCCTCTAGGAGGGAGGCAGGAACCCCCCCTCGACGATCATCGGTTTTATCGGACAAATAATAATAATAATGAAAAAAAAACTATAAGCCCGGGACCCCCCGGAGTCTGCAACCTTTTTCGTGGGGAACATTTTCGAATCACCTTTTCGCGCGCGGACACGATCAGCAAACACGATGACGATGGGGCACACTCAGCAATTCGGTGAGGACACAAAGGAAGGAACAAGTTTAAGAAAAGGTGTTTCCTCCATTTTTTCCTCCATTTTTCCTCCATTCAGCCCCCCGCTTAGAAAAGAAGAAAAAAGCCCTACCAGTGAAAACGGAAGAGAAATATTGATTTCGGTCAAGTTCAAAGTGATTTCTTCGGCCATTTCTTTGCAAACCCCGAGCAACGACCAATCTTTGTCATCGATGTTTGGGGAAGGCTCATTCATCTATGTTTGCAGACTTTGAGAAACAAGCATTTCGAATTAACGTGAACACAACGTGACTCAATTCGTTTGCGGGATGTTGGCTTCAGGAAATTTCGAAGTGTTATTTACAGAGTGACTGAAACGCATTTGAAAAGATTGTGTTTGTGAACCCTTTTGCAATCTATTTTATTCGTCCATTGAAAACTCACGTATGGTTTATTTTTTAAATGTTCAAGAAAAAGGAAAATTCAACTGCATGGAATGTTTGAGAAGTCGGAGAGAATAGTGTCCTTAAAAAACTAGTAGAAACCTGAACGAATAGTATTGCAAGGTAAGTAACACTTCTTTAGATTAAGAGTTACCTATAGCTTATCGAGTTGACTTCGTTGTACCATAAACTCAATAATAAGTTATTAATATTGAGCTGTTCATTCAAATAGCTTTCTTTTCTTTGATAGGCTATTTTGTGGAAGCATTCCCTTACTAATACTGGTTGAATTTTGGTTTAAAGTTCCGTTATATTGAAAAAAATGCTTTTAATACAGGTTTGAGCAGCTTGTCCATTTTTTGGACAGAAATCTTTTAAGATTTGTTCATTCCATATATTTGGGGCCGTCCATAAATGATGTCACGCGTTAGGGGGGGGAGAGGGGGTTTCGATTTTTGTGACAATTTGTGACATGGGGAGAGGGGGGGGGCAGCTTGAGCGTGACATCACTTATCATTACAAAAAAAAACACAGCAAAACAATAACAAATAATTTTATCCTAAATTCAATAAAACTATACGTGCACCATTCATTTAACTCACGTAAGAGCATAAGCATAAGAAAGTTCACAAGAACACTTTCATTGCAACACTCAGGAAAGTCCTTCCCACTTAAATTGTGGCAAAACGTGAACGGATTGCTTGGCTATTCTAATCTGTGAAGAAGATTTGGATTGCGAATGGATTGAAGAAGAGGAACTAGATTTGGATGGTTGGATAGACTAGATTTGGTCATTGATATGGAATGTCATCAACATAATCCTTGGACTCATGATTGAAATGTGTTTTAAGCAATGATTGAAGGCTTGTTAAAAGTTGTTAACCTTTTTTTCAATTCTTTGAATAAAACTGATGAATTTAAAAAAGCAACATTTTTAATCAAATTTCTAAGAGTTGAAAATTTTACTCCAGGGGGGGGGGGGGTTAGGAAAACGTGACGTAATACAAAAGGGGGGTTACGGAATTTGTAACAATATGTGACGAAGGGGGGAGGGGGGGTAAATTTTTTCCAAATTTTGCGTGACATCATTAATGGACAGCCCCTTTGTATTA
This sequence comes from Uranotaenia lowii, assembly GCF_029784155.1. NCBI lineage: Eukaryota > Metazoa > Arthropoda > Insecta > Diptera > Culicidae > Uranotaenia > Uranotaenia lowii. The sequence goes on along the minus strand of NC_073692.1, from coordinate 177,988,641 downwards.
CACAGTTTCCAATTTGACATGTGGTCTGCCAAACAAATAAGTATTGGCTCGACCGTAACTCTCGAAAGGTTCTTCAAATCGCCTAACCTTACCATAATTCTCGTTATTTCTACTTATAACATCATCACTGGTTTTTCCAAGAAATTTTGTAAGTCATTATCATTGTTCTGATGACAAGTCACTTCATCTCTGATTTCGAGTTATTGCACCTCTCCAGATCCAACCAAAACAGAGTATCAACTTTGTAATACCTATGGAAGTATCATTCGGGGAAAAAGGTCAAATTTGGAGACAGCCTTCTTTGTGTATTTAGCCATTTATTTTGTCAATAGTTATGTAATACTGAATGATACTGAAAAATTGATGTTTAGCAATTGAGGTGCCTGACGATCTGTGAAGGCTGCAATCACAGATCGTCAGGCACCTCAATTGCTAAACATCAATTTTTTTTAGTTTTTCCTCCTTGTTTATCTCTGGAATATCCAGGCGAGACTTGCCAACGAAAAGTTTTTGGCTAGAAACCTGCCAGGAGTCCGCTAAAGAGTTATTTTTGCTATCCATTACGGTTACAATATTTTTCGCACGATTTGATCATCGTATTTTGTTTATTTTAACGGCGAGTAGCTTTTTTACCTTGCAGAAATGAGGTCAAGCCTGTTTATAAGCCATCTAGACGAGCCAGTAAAATTTTTGTTTTACTTTCGTTATCCAAATTTTTGGTTTGCGCTTAATAAAATCTCTAACATTCCTTCACAGAATCATTTCATCTTCACTTTTTGACTAGTTAAATTTGGAATGAAATAGCTCACCATTAGATCCTCTAGGACTCCATGAACGATTTACCATATGAGTTTTGGTCAAATATTTGATTTCCAGCTGTTTTTAGGTCTCCTACAAGGACTTTCCTGAATGACAATGACCCTCACTGACCCTCTTTATTGGACGATATCTCAGAAACTACTTGACAGATCGTCAAAAATTGCACATGTAAACCATGGCCGTAGGAACGGGGGGGTGAGGGGGGTTATTTTATAAAAATTTTATAAATTTTATCAAAATTAATGTGAACGACTGATGTATTTCGATAAACTAAAGTCAAGTGTTTTTGTTCATATTTTTGTAATAATTACTAAAACTCGATGTCAGTGATAACAATTCGGATTCTGTATGTCACTGAACTTCAGTTTAGATCATCATTGAAAAACAATCCTGATTCGAGTTTTGGTATGGCATTTTAAACTTTAATTTTCGAAACTCATCCTTTCGGAATATGAAAAGATAACATCTAACATTTAAAAGGTTTGAATTTTGACTTTTGAATTTTACGTAGAATTAGATCTATAGAAAATTTCATGGTGATCCACATTTGAAAAATTTGAACAGTTTCATAATTCGCAATTTTCCTTCAAATTCACAAATTCAATTTCGAATGAATTACTAAGAAAGAATTCACATTGAAAGCCAACAATTCAGAATACAAATAAAAGATTGCTGGTTGAGAAATCTGATCCAAATTTCGAATTTTTGGCTAATAATTAGCAAGAATTATTATCTGGAACTCAGATTCTAAAAGTCGTTTCCGAATTCGGAATTCAGATTTTTAATTCAGGTTCAGGAGGCAGTACTGAGATTTGGAGTCAAAAATAAAAATTCAGATTCAGCTTGAAGTTAAGTTTTAAATCAAGATTAAAATATCAATGTAAGAATTTTATTAAGCATTCAAATGACAGACGATCGCAGTTCCATAATTTTTATTCTAAATTCAAAACTTATATTTTATATTCAATCAGAGTTAGTTTGGAACACAAACCAGAAGAAATCACAAAGTAAGAATAAAATTTTGGTTGTAGAGAAAACTAGATATTATTTTCTTTAATTCAACTGAAAAAATAATTTACTGGTTTTTTGTTTAACATTATTTAATTGCAGATTCTTCTTAAACAAACTTTCAAACTTAATTTTGTTTTTATTTAAAACGAGTTTACAGAAGAAGAAAATAAATCTGGTTTGAACCACAATCCTAATTTCATGAATTTATTCCTAAATATTTTTTTACCAATGCCTCAAATGATCATGCTTGTGCTTAATAGAACCTGCTTACTACTTCCTTTTATTTAAGAAAATATATTTATTTTCTTAAAAATTAAATCTTCAAATTAATTCATTCCATTCTTTTTTAAAATTTCTTGAATGAAAATTTGGCAACTTCTAGAACTTATTTTCAAAAATAAAAATTAAAATAAAAACTTACTGTTAATGTGAAATAACTCAAACTTGAATAATATTATAGGACCTTTTTTTTTATAATTATTCTTTTTGCATGCATTGTTCATACAAAAATGTAATAGAAAAAATATTTTCGCCAAAGCCCCCCCCCGCATGAGCCGGTTCTTCCTACGGCCCTGATGTGAACTATACACCAGTAGCTTGCTTCACTGAAAATTTCTTCAATTTCCATTCGTGCATGAAGAAGTTATTCACAAAACAAAGTGTTGCAATTTTTTTTTCGAATACACTTTTGTTTCAGCTTACTTGCATAGGGTTGACCAACACAGAATATTAACAAAAAAAAAATGACAAAAGGCCTTAAACCAACTATGCAATAAAAATAAAAACATCAAACAGTTTTGCTTTGCAATAAAGCAAACTAATGCGAAGGACCCGTTTAGGGGGGGGAGGAGCTAGCAGGTTATTTAGAAGTTCAAATAAAGCTAAAAATAATAATAATAGATAAGTACCTTAAATACACAATACATATGAAAATCAATTACTTACATCTTAAAGGCGAACCAACCTGTGGCTGAAAACCGCTTAAATAAAAAAAAAATACTTACATCACTTTCTTACTCATGATTACCACACAACTCAAAAAATAATAAATTACACTGATAAAATAAATCCAAATAACTACAGATCACCATGACATATTTGAGTTTTTGATATTTTCGGCAAGTCATTGATAATTTTTACAAAATAATGTTCCTTTTCCTAAGCAAGAAATTTGTTTCAAAATAATTTCTAAGCAGTATAGTTTTCAAATTTGTTATAACTATTTTCAAAACACAGATTTAAAAAAAAATCTGAATTCAAATATGAAAATAAAAATAACCTAGATTAATGTTAGGACAATGATAATATTTGTTATTTATTATTCATCTTAATAACCATTTATTTTCCTCATTTTCAACTGAAGGGTTGATTGAAAAATTCTAATGTAGTGCTTTGAATTTGAATTTGATTTGAAAAAAAAAATGCATATGGTTGAGAACATAAAAATTTAGGATTGAAATACAAAACAAACTTATCAAAAATATTCCTAAACATTTTAAAAGCTTGACTTTAAATTCCGTCAACTTATTTTAAAATTGAAAAAAAAGTTTTACAAAGTTCGGCAAATTAATTTAAATATTCATACAAACATTAAGATGAAAAAGACAAGTTTTTTTTAAACATTATATCAACTTATTTATAGCATTTATGTTTGAATGTTTAAATTGGAAGATTTGAGCGTCTTGAACTCGAATGATTTGTCAAATTTAGACTTTCACATTTAGTATTGTTCTTTTTAGTTGAAAAATGTGTCAGTATTAAATGAAATCAATTATTGAAAACTGACTATTAATCCAATATTGAAGAAAAAATCTGATTCTAATTTCGTTTATTATACTTCATTAAATAAAGAAATTATATTTTGATGATTATGATGATGCATGATCTAAACAAGTAAAACTCAACAGTTTAAAAAAATTTGGAATGACATCAATACACGTATTGATGACCTTACAGCAGAAAGTTTTAACCAAAACTTAATTTCATTCACAAATTTGTTAGAACCTGCAAAACAATTAGATTTATGCTTCAAAAAGTATCTCAATTTTGTTTTAAAACTTTTGTTTAAAATTCGCTGAATGAGGAAAAGTAAACAAATGAAAAACTCTTATAACTTTTTCACAGATCCAAAATTACTTGAAATCTTGTTAAAAGTTAATAAGTGGTAAACAATTTTAATTTTTATTAATTAAGAATAATCACCGTGATTTATGTTTTGAAATTAATTTTTACGGCCTTAGCGGTGAATGTTATGTTCTCGTAGTGAGAACATTTCAAGAATTGAAAATTATAGATGGATAGAAGAAGATTAGAAGAAAATTACAGGTGTTGAAAATGAGCGGGTAGAAATTTTTAAGAAGCATTTTCACTATTGTTCAATCACGGATCAACTATTTTGAAATGTTAGAATCGGACAGGGTTGAGTCATTACGCATTGTGTAGTATTTTATACATGTACATAGATTAAAACTTGTTTGAAAGCTGCAAGATGCATCACTGTAATGAATCATCCTGTTTTGCCCTATTGATGGAACTTTTTCAAAAATTGCTCAAGATGTATCGTGTTTTTCATTAATTGTCTATGGCAACTCGTAGGTTTGAAAAATGAATTTGGGCCATTCCATACCAAGTGGCTATGAAAACGCATCGTTTTATTTTTATTTACATAGTATTCCGTCTCACGACATAACTTGACGAACATCATTCCTAAAATTCACTCGGTTCATAGCAACCGTTCTCCAATTTCTCGGGCAACCCACGTTCGCCAGATCACGCTCCACTTGGTCTAACCACCTCGCTCGTTGCGCCCCCGCTCGTCTTGTTCCTACCGGATTCGTAGCGAACACCTGTTTTGCAGGACAGTCGTCCGGCATTCTCGCAACATGTCCCGCCCAGGGTATCCGGCCAGTCTTCACCATCTTCCGGATACTGGGTTCGCCGTAGAGTCGCGCGAGCTCGTGGTTCATCCTACGCCTCCACACTCCGTTCTCCTGTACGCCACCAAAGATGGTTCTCAACACTCGTTGCTCGAATACTCCGAGTGTACGCAGGTCCTCCTCAAGCAATATCCATGTCTCGTGCCCGTAGAGAACAACCGGTCTAATGAGCGTCATATACAGGTTACACTTCGTGCGAGGGCTAAGTCTTCTCGACCGCAGTTGCTTGTGGAGTCCATAGTAGGCACGACTTCCGCTGATAATACGCCGCCGGATCTCACGGCTGGTATCATTGTCTGCGGTCACCAGTGAGCCGAGATAGACAAAGTCTTCGACTATCTCCAGCTCGTCGCCGTCGTTATTACTGGACAAGCGGGTTCGGTCGGTCTCGGATCCGCAGGCCAGCATGTACATACTTCGTTTTGAACATATTAATCATCAACCCAATCCTTCCTGCTTCGCGTTTCATTTTGCGGTAGATCTCCTCCACCGCCGCAGATTATCTGCCGACTATATCAATGTCATCGGCAAAGCAGATAAGTTGACTGGATCTGTTGAAAATCGTGCCCCGCATTTCGCCCACCGCTCGTCGAATAACATCTTCTAGCGCCACGTTTAACATCATGCAGGATAGACCATCACCTTGTCGAAGCCCCCTGCGCGATTCGAATGAACTTGGCAATTCACCCGAAATCCGCACACAGCACTGCGTTCCATCCATCGTCGCCTTGATCAGTCTGATCAGCTTCCCGGAAAAGCCGTTCTCTTCCATGATTTTCCATAGCTCGTTACGGTCGATCGTGTCGTATTTTGGAGGATTTGCCGTAATGTAAATATCTGGTCCGTCGTAGACCGTCCCTCCATAAAGCCGGCCTGATGACTTCCCACGAATCTGTTTGCTTGTGGCGTTAGGCGGCGGAGTAGGATTCGGGACAACACTTTGTAGGCGGCATTGAGGACAGTGATCGCTCGGCAGTTCTCACAGTCCAATTTGTCGCCCTTCTTGTAGATGGGGCATATTACCCCCTCCTTTCACTCCTCCGGTAGATGTTCTATGTCCCAGATCCGGACTATCAACCGGTGTAGGCAATCGACCAACTTGTCCAGGCCCATTTTCATGAGTTCAGCTGCGATGCCATCCTTCCCAGCCGACTTGTTTCTATTCAGCTGGCGAATGGCTTCCTTAACTTCACTCATCGTTGGGAGTGGCTCCTCTATGTCGTTGGCTACGCCGGCGATGTACCTTCCCCCACCGTCTTGATCTCCTGCATGTGTTCATCGAAGTGCTGCTTTCACCTTTTGGTCACTTCACGATTGCCCGTCAGGATGCTCCCGTCCTTATTCCGCAAACTTCGGCTTGCGGCACGAAGCCTTCGCGGGGTGCGTTGAGTTTCTGATAGAACTTTCGTGTTTCTTGGGAACGATGCAGCTGCTCCAGCTCCTCGAGCTCCTCCTCCTTCAGGCGGCGCTTTTTCTCCTGGAAAACTCGGACTCGCTGCCTCTTCCGCTGTCGGTAATTTTCCACATTTCGACGGGTGCCTCTTTGCACTACTGCCGCCCGCGCGGCATTCTCTTCGTTCATCACCCTCCAACAGTCCTCGTCGAACCAATCGTTCCGTCGAGTTTCATCGAACCTCTCCGATTTAGCACTTATTCAGTAGGATGACTTATTTTAATGTAAATAAGGAATATCAAAAGTTCTTCTATTGTAAATATCTAAGAAACCGTAGAAGCTACAGATGAAGTAAGACTTTTGTTTCGAAGATTAAGTTATTGTCAATCAAATGACTTTGTTGAATTGTGTGTACAGTGATTTCAGATCTGATATTTTTATATTTTAAAACTTAAAATGCGATTTTCTCAAAATAATCCCATTTTCTATTATTATGGCGTCAATGTGTTCAGCGTAAAATTTCACATAAGAATCACTCATTCACTCAAAACAATTTTACTTGTTCCGAAAATATTCAACTTTTAAAATTAAAAGATCGAGAAATTCAAAAAATTAGGCTTTTTTTCTAAAAACAGAAATTTTATTTTTTGAATATCTCATTTTTATGGTCACTCGGTATGAAATAGCCCATTTGTCATTCATAGCCAGAAACCATCTGTAGAGTGTCCATTTTCCGGCCATATTAACGTTCTGGGGAATCTGGAAATCTGACGTTCCATTTTCCGGGTATTCCCTTTCCGCTTATCTTTAACATATAATTTTTTTTTATTTTCAAGTAGTATCAAAGAATCGTATTTGGGATAAAAATCGAGTTTATTTATTATTCATGCAGTGACTGTGAAAATAACAATGTTCAAATAATAGAAGAGAATATGATCTGAAAAGCAAACTTTGTGAGTATTTAACCGACAAAATTAACTGATTTTTGTTGTAAAAGTTTGAAAGTTTTTTCACAACCCATAGAAGTTGGTTGGCTTGACTCTAGGTTATTCATAAAACGTAAATTTTAGGGTAACTATTCATTTGTTTCAAAAAGTATTTTGCTACTGTCAAGTTGACAGTGTCAACAGTTTGGGAAGCGACGGTTCTAAATCATGAGTGTTCCAATTCCTCTCATAGCGTTTCTTTATTGGAATTGCTTAGTTTTACAGAGTCTTCTCGTGATTCACTTTTACATTTAGTTTCCGAACGAAAAAGAATATTTTTTTTTTAAATTTATTTTTCTGTTTATAGAAAATCCATTCTTTCATTTTTCGATTTTTTCCAATTTGGGACGTGTAAAAATTTACAGCTATTAAGGTGTATTTATTAAGTTCGGGAATTCCTAGGATTTTCCAGCCTTTCCCACGATTCGAGAATTCCTGAATTTTTATTTTTTTGCTGACATTTAAAAATTTGAAAAATTTAAGCTTTGCAGTAAATTTGAGGCCAAATCAGATTTTTTTTTTGTCTGGCCTCTCAGGGAATGAGGTAATGAGGTTCCAGAAACGAACATCGAGAACAACAGAAAGAGGCAACTAAAACAATTTTGGGCAATTAAATGATTTTCGAACTTTTGTAGTATCATGAGTTGAAAGGAGTTTGTGAGATATTTTACTCTAATATGAGGTTATAAATTATGTTTATTTTTGTGCAGGTAGTTTTTTAATGTTTATGGTAGCCCACTATATTGAATTCTGCTCTTTAACCGTGGGAACTTTGAAAACTGCTTAAACAAACCATCGAAAGCATCCTCGAGGATCTTCATCGGAACTCGTGAAACAAGCCCAGTTATTAATCCGGGAAAGCTAAATAAATAGCTGTTTACACGCAAACTTCCCCGAGTTCCTTCCTTTTTCCGAATGGAGGGTTCATGTTCCTCAATATTATTATTATCGTGGTTGTTGTTGAAGCCGACGTTATGTTTTTATTTTGTTTAATCGTCAAATCGTGCGTGTTCCTTTACCGGCTAAACTCCACCCCCTTTGTTCGCCCTTTTCGCCTTTTTCGCAGCATGAATGGGAATAAAAACATGAATGGCAGAAAAAGGCTAAGCCACGCATCATCGAAACATAAGTGCTATTGTTGTTGATGTTTATACTGCTGATGTTTCTAGAGCTAGAGATGCTTAATACGCACGACACGGTCGGCGTGGCGTCTTGATTTTTTCGCCAGCTTGTTTCGGCCACCCCCGCGGGGATTGAATTTTGCAGATTTGTGCGATTTCACGTTTTGGCAAGAGAACGTGAAGATCGACGATGATGTTGATGATGCTTTGGGGCGTGTGCTGTTGATGGTTTAGCAGCAAGCGGGTTCGAAAACGAGACGAAAAAGAATCGAAAGTAATTTTAACATCGAATTGAGCTTTTTGCGATGCAATCTTGCGCACTTTTAGTAATGGCTTTTCTTCGCAATATTTTGAGAAGGTTTGATGAAATCTTCTAGAAGTACGTGATGAAAACAGTCAGGTGATAACTGTCACATATTCAGAATACAAATAAGAAAGGTTCAAAATGAACCTAAACTTTTAGTTTTGGATTTATATTATTGGATTTTGAAAATTTTTAAACACACCACCCCCTTTTTTTTGAAATTCAAGTTCAGCGCCCTCCTCAACAAATCTTTAAAAATAATTAAAAATAAAAAAAAAAGGAATATTCAAATAAAAAATTGTTGGTTTCCGGCAATGATTCATCGTTAAAAAAACTGACAAATATTTATGATATTTTAAATTTAGGTCAGAAATTGAAATAAATTTGCTAGAGCTAGCACAAAACCAATTAAAAAATTGGTCAAAAAGGGTGCTCCTGATTTTCCTCAATTTTCGGTAAAAATATCATTTGGATGTCATGATTTATTAATATTTTGAAAAAAATACATTTTCTTCTGAGTTGAATAACAACTTTGATCAGTCGGTTGGGTAGACTCGAATTATTATTATCCATAAATTATGCCAAACTGAAACCGTTTACTTCTGAATTTGACAAGTTGCATCAAAACCTACGTTGATTAATTGAAAAAGTTATCTGAAAAAATGGAATTTTTATCACAGATTGAGATTGAACCTTATTTAAATAATCAAAATTCAATATTTTCACTAGATTTGAACTTTCGAGAAATTTTCCAAGAAAAACTAAAGTCCTTAGTTTTACAGAACACTTACTATCAATGGGATTATTGGCCGATGAGACCGATCGTTTTTTTGCAAAAATCATCGTTTCTTTCAATCACTATTGAATGTTTTTGAACGGGAGGTGAGCGAAGGAGAGGATAAGTTTCATCCTTACCATAAATTTCACTGAAAAAAATCAAAAGTATTTTGAAAAACATTAATTTAGAGAAGAATGATGGAAACTTTTAATAAATTTTCTCGATATACTGATTTTGATACCCTTTTATACAACTCATATGTTGATATTTATAAAGAAAATTTTCATAGACTCTCCAAAGAATCTTTCGAGTGAAAATATTACAAACATTTTTGAGGAAGAAAATGAAAAAAAATAACTTCAAATTATCAATAATATTTTTTTTTGCGACTATATACGACTATAAGTAAAGTTAAAAATTGAACAAATACTATTCCTACTTCGAAATTTCAACGGCAAATTTCTCAGCAAAATTGAAATATTTCTGTGGACATTTCCTCGGTTATATTTCACCAGAAGTTACTTCAGAACTTGTATGGAAAACTTATTTTAAAGCAGCATTTATTTATGTTTTGTAGAAAATGCATCAACAAATTAAAATATTACTTTCTGATAAGAATCGACATTTTTTTAAGTCGAAAAGTTCAATAACGACTATTGTGAAGATAAAGTTTAAACCTTTTTTATTACTTTTTTTAAATAAAAGATTTTTTTGCGATTGTAGATGTCGGTTACAATTACAGTTGCTGTTGATATTCTATGGGATATTTGAGAATCTTTTAATAAAATAACCTTTCCGGTTCGACCGAGTATGATGCAGCTTTCCCAGGGAAACCTCTCAATTATTTTAACAATATATGAGAAAAATGGTGAACTCTTTTGGATTTTTTTTGTAATTTCTTGATTTGAAACGGCTCATACTAGAGGCTTTAAGGAACCAAACTCGTTGTGAATGATTCCAATTGTTTGCTTAGGTCAAGACCGTCACTTTTTTGAGAGAAGGGAAAAGAGATAGGAAAACATGAAAGTGAAAAGAATTTTAAATGAGGATAAATAGCTTTTACGAAAAGGTATATTTCGTACATGTTATCAATGTCTATCGCAGCTAGTACATCTCTTACTGGGGTGCAGTCTTTTGAATTTTCTAAGTGTTTTAATTCTCTAAAAGCCAAAAAGCAAAGATAAAATGAGAAGGTATTTTTATTAAAATTGGAATTATGCAATTATTACATAGAAAAAAGTCGTGTAAGACCGAATGTTTTTATAACAATCTAAAACATGATTGCGAATTAAAGTTTTTTTTAAATGGTCGGGTAAAACGGACACTGCGTAGAAAAGGTATATATTGCCGAAAAAATGCTGGACTAGTAAGCATTTGATAATGTTTTTCAACCAAAAAGGGAATCAACTGGTCCAAATCCGGTAGCGGAACAGTGTGGTTTTCGTAATTCGTTCTGTTTTCACCAGGGATCAACTTTTAGCAATTTTTATGGCCTGTTTGAGATACTGGGTACTTTTTGACAAACAATTGCACTTGCCAAGGTCTGCTGAAAGCATATGGAGGATCAAACCGATAAAAAACTTGAAATATCTGGAGAAACTTATGTGTCCGTCTTACCCGACCTAGCAACTTATTTTTCATGACGTTTGTTGCTCAAGCCTGTAGTTTCCTCCAGATGGTCAATGAGAAGCCTTATAAACATTCTACCGTTGAAAACGATTGAAATTTCTGATAATGTTGAGAGTTATGGACTATTTTCTGAGTAGAAAAAATTACATCGAATGGTGCAGCCTGAAAGTTTTTGTTTGTTTTGTTTACTATTCTGAGACTTTGATTGCTGCAAATCAACAAAGGGTCTCCAAAGTGTTAATACATTTAGGAAAACATATTTTCATCGTTATATTTTTTCTAAACATTGTAATTTCCGAAATACTGAAAGTGTCCGTCTTACTCGACTTTCCCCTACACAAAAGTTTGAGATCCCCCACTAAAAAACATGCACATTTTGATCATTCATATCTCAATCGTCTTAGGACATATTGCATATCTGCTGATCTCATTTGAAAGATAATGAGCAATAGCTATTTTCGAGGTATTTTGCCCAGAAATAATGTTTAAGTTTTCTACCTTAAACTTATCCTCAAGTTGAAAAAACAACTATTCCTAAGCTTCCAAATGAACGCTTCTCATCTGCAATACGATGTTAAATGAGAAAGATATAATTGATATAGGTTTGTATGTTTTTAAAAGAATGATCCCAAACTTCTGGCCGATACACCTTACTAATGGGTGATCCCAAGCTTTTGGACGATAACTGAAGTGTCTATTTTATTTATTCAAAGTACAATCTTAAATTTTTGCACGAAATTTTTTATTGTGTTCTGAGAAGTAAAGAATAAGGATTCTTATGCAATTCAAATTTTGAATTTGGTTCACCCTATTCCGAGATGGTCGGTTTTGAATACTGAGTGCGATTTTGTGAAAATATTTTAAAATTTTATTAAGTTTAAGGTACAAAACTAAAACATTATTTCTGGGGAAAAAAACCTCCGAAATAGCTATTGCTCATTATCTTTCAAATGAAATCAGAAGATTTACAATATGTCCTAAGACGGGTGGTCCCAAATTTTTGGCCGGCAGTGTATATCAATCATATCGATTTGATATTTGATAAATGTAGTTGATCGACAATCAATCCACCAACTCTAATTATTCAATATTCAATTTTATTTGTATGATTAGTTTCAAACATTCAATTAAAAAAATTGATATGTTCAACTACAATTTTATGATTGATTTAATCATGATTATACTAAATTCATCCATAATATGCTGATTGATGTTGGACATTCAACAATATATATTGAAGATTCAACTATAGTGCTATTGTAGATTTAACTATAATTATTATTGAATCAATTATACTTCTATGATCTATATTATATGTTCAACAATGTATTTACAGTTAATTTTTCGTATTTTTCAGGCACTAATAATTTTTATTCGAATTGAAAAGAAAGAAATTGTAACAAGTTTGCAATAAATGATCTATAAAGAAAAAGTGGATAATCGTTTTTTTAGTTTTTTGTATACTTCTTTGGAATTTTTTGAAATTTTTTTAAACATCATAAAAAAATTTAAATGAAGTGTCAATTTTGATAGCTAAAACAATTTTGTTAACGAAGAGTCTTGATCAATTACACTTGAACAAACCAAAATTTTGAATTCAGAGTGGATTATATACTTCAATTCTAAAGCTTGCTTTCTACTTACAATTGAAATTATTATTCTGTGGATGAGCAGGGTTCCAGAACTTTTCCAGCACGTATCCGGGCCGGACAAATCCGGCTAATTTTATATGAAAACCTGACTAAATCCGCGCTATGATTTCAAAATTGACGACCTAAAATTCGTGCAATATCCGGGATGAATTAGTCAAAACCCATAAATTACTCAAAAATAATCAAGAAAAAAATTTAAAAAAATATATTTTATTTGTAAAATTTATCGACATTTTAAAATCGTATTTAAGGCTTCCAAAAAAACTTTTCATAGTTATTTTCATAAAATTTTCCCAAAAAATTTCGGTTTGGAACAATGATTAAAAATCACAGCACAATTGGTTATTTTTTGTTTAATTTGTCAAATAAAGTTCATTAGGCCAGACAAAATCCGGCATTTTTCAATAAAATCCGGACAACGGGCCTCTCTTCAAAAATCTGCCATAATGTCAATAACAACTATCTAACAAAAATTCGATTTGCAACTAGTGAAAACGCAGGTTTACATTTTTTAAAGTCTTTTGAACTGTAAACTATTATATACAATTCATTTTCAGATACTCGAACATTGTCATCTGTAATTTATCTTTTTACGTATATTTCATTCTAAATAATCCTAAAACAGATTTTTAATATCATGAAAAATCTTTATTGTTAATCAGTTTTTGTCGAAAAAACTTTCTTTACAACAATGATAAATCAAAAATATTTCAGCTTTGTACCTGGATGGAAAATTTCAAGGGTAAAATTTATGGAATTAAGGAGAGGTCGACTGGATAATTTGATGCGTTTGTTATTCGGCAGTTTAGTCAAAAAAATTCGAAAACAATTTTTCGATCATTCCGACGTTTCGATGCTGTTTAGCATCATCTTCAGGGAATTCTAAAATATTATGTATTTCATCTTAAATTTTAAATATTAACATACAAATTTGATAATCTTCCTTACAATCACGTAAAAATTTATTGCTTATGTGAAGTTTATTGTCCACTTAGATAACACATTTAACTACCACACACTATAATTTTTGGAAATGTGCCACATATTCAACAAAACCAACACAGTCAACCAATCTAAGCGCAATTTACTCTTCAATATTCAACTCTCTCAAAAAACAGATCTACAGAAAAAAAAACCAAGGAAAAATTTCAAAAATATTGCAAAACAAATGGACCAGATCTAGCCGCTACAATATCGTCTCTTGGTAGCCATATTGGTAGCCATTTTTTTTTTAATTATACCGCTTCGATCAGACCTCGTTGATCGTAAGAATTTTAAAAATTTAAACGTTAGTATTTTAATATTTAAGTAAGTTTGAAATGAAAAAAAATCATTTCTGGTTCATTCACAGTGCAACACAAAAAACAATAGGGAAATAAGGCAAAAACGTGGACAATAAGCTTCACATAAGCAATCAATTTTTACGTGATACGATCCGATTGTAAGAAAGATTATCAAATTTGTATGTTAATGTTTAAGATTTAAGATCAAATAAATAATGTTTTAGAATTCCCCGAAGATGATGCGAAACAGCATCGAAACTTTAAATTTTTCTCAAAACGATTGGCTACTCAAATCAAGGACCAAAATGATCGAATCGAATATACAATCTGATAATTATACGACTTATTTAGGGTCACACCGGCAGGCATCCATCTCGAACCCGAACTTAACGCACTGTTTTACAGTGTCGGCTAAATTATACCGCCACAGCCAAAGCCAAATGATCGACGCATAAATGGTTAATGATCTGGTAGGGCATTACGCGAGATAATAAGCCGAATAAACCGAAACCGCCCCAACTTTGAACAAATTAGCCTTCTTTCAATAGATTTATTGAGCCAAGCCGAACGAAGGGGCAATCAATGAAGCGATTCGATAGGGAAACCAATAGCTGCTAGCTACGTTTCGCTGTTCGGGGTTAGGTAATCACTTACTTAAATTTTTCTGCGTTTATCATTGATCTTTCTCGATGAAGTTGTGAACGATTTTTTTCCCTCTAAATAAGTATGTTTATGAAACCATGTCAATTACCCTTGTTAAAAAGCTCAGATTATTCCAAAAAAATAATCCAGACACCGTCATTGTTGATCAAGAACATAATTCAACATGATTAAAGTGTGCTTTTTGGATCATATATGATTGAATTTACCTCTCAAAATTTACATCTAAATTCAACAGCCCATAAATTTATCAATCAAGCGTTGATTATGTCAGTATGAAAGCAAAACGCCACATTTGACACCCCCAAAAAAGGGTCAGAAGCTGTGACCGAACAATTTCGTTCGATGTCAATTCCCCTATATAGATGTCTTGTTCCAGCTATTTTGACAGATTGAAACGAAAACAAAAGTGCCGAAGGGCTTACAGTATAAAGTGTAATGGGCGACTTGTGCTTGTCAAACATCTCCAGGGGTTCAGATTTGCCTTTTACGATTTGAGGTGGCCCAGTGTGTTTCATAATATGGATAGGCATATGTATTTTTTGGTGTTCTCTTAGTTGCTCTCAACATAAAGATAAGATTATGCTTAAACATCGTTGGGGGTTAGTTCTCCGCGGAATTTTTCATACTTTCTAAACGTTTTGAAAAGACATCTTGCAAACCATAACATGAATATGGAACAGTTCCATTACGAGGTCTGAAATGACTGGGTTTAGTTAACATGATGCAACAAAAAACTACTTCTTAAATCGCATAGTTTTTAAGTTTTTATTTTAGGAGGTTGACAGTAAATGGAGCTACCTATTAAAGAATTCAAAATTAAATTGTAATGGTTAAAAAAATGATTCTGAAATGATGCTTTTTAATTAAAAATTTGCCTAAACAAACAGTGCATACAGTCGCTATAAAAAGGTTATTCCGTTTTAATTTATTTAGAATTTAAATCCTGATCGACATTTTAAGATCTTATTTCAAACATTCCATACTTTTTTCAACACATATCTCGGCAGTGCAATTTTTTTAAGATGAAATCCGGGCAAGTGAATTAAAAATTTTAAACATAAAACTGGACGGAAATAACGAAAGTTATAAAACTTGCGTAAAGTACATTAGAATGACAAAAATGATTAAAAGTTTCAAAATTTCTAAATATCTTAGAAAAATTAATTACAAACACAACAAATTTGACACAAGCATTTTTGCGAGGAAAACTTATTAACGTACACCATACTTTACCCCGCAACATTTCATTATTTAGGAGAAGTAGTACCGGGATAGAAGTGGCACTACCTTAACCTATACAATGAAATCTGGTTGGTCCGAAGTCTACATGTGGTGAACACGTATACTCTGGACGGGCTTGCCCGGGTAAAGTATGGTGTACGTTAATAAGTTTTCCTCGCAAAAATGCTCTTTCGCTCTTTTCAACATCTGTTAATTTTCTTCCACTTTTCTATCCATCTTCATCAATTTCATTTCTGATATTATTTCTCCAAAAATATACATTTCACCGATATGCCGAAAAATAATTAACAAAATTTTTTAGAATTTTTAGGAATTTAATCCCCCTTCCCTTTAAACTTTTCTAAAACAAGTGTTAACAAACATATCAGAAAAATGATTTGCCTTCTGCGGAATTTAGCGTTTTATCATTTCAAGCCTAACAAATTTTATTTTATGACATTGAAATTATTAGGAACGTTGATTTTGAATTGCAATTCGACATAACTTTGGTTCTGAAACTCAAAAATCCTACCTCGTCTGTGATATGAGTTTTTCTCTATGAACTGTAACCAAACAGGTTAAGAATTTGCAAGCAACCAATTTGACTTCGAAATTCATTCATCTGAAACTAATTTAACACATCAATAAGTTAGTAGTCTTGTTGGCCTTGTGACATGAGTGTATTTTTAGAGATAGTCAACTGAATGAGCGAAAAATCTAAAACAATCAACCATTTCTTCATCACCACGCTATGATTATAAAAAATAACAATTAGGTCTTTACAAATTTTATGCTGTTCAGAAATATTCCTTAGAAAACCAATTGCAGCTTCAATTTGAATTTGTGATTCTGGTTTCTCTAAATGCTAAACTTCACAGCAAAAGAGCTTTGATAAATAACACAAAAAAACACATTTTTCTAAGGTGCAAAGAATTTGTGAGCTTATTTTAGTTGATTTTGGTGCCTTGAATTCAAAACTTTAGTAGATTTTTTTCTAACAGTTTTAATAATTAAAATAACTTTTGAAAAAAGTTAAAAAAATGTTTACGAAATTTCGGTACTTTTTGATAAAAAAATTAATTAAGTTCTAAATCTATGAACAACTTTCCCCAAGACCGCAACAAATTTTGAATTCTACAAAAAAAAGTAAAATTTCTTCTGTTGTGGTATGAGCCTACTTGGTTGAATGATTCAACTGAATCAAAGCAATCGAAAGATTCCTTTTTCACTTTTCATTCACCGTGGTTGAATTAAAAGGAATCTTTCCAAGGCTGATAAATATCAGTCAATATCGTTCCATCTGAACAACGTCTAGTAGTAAATGTTATCGAAAGAATATCAAAGTCGTCTACCAGTTGAATGACCATGCTACAATGTCAGTAAGTTAACAATGTCAATATTGAATGACATTTTTGCATTCCACTCGACTCACACGTACGATCGACTTTCTATTTCATTTTCTGACTGAGTTGGGATGGATTTCATGTTATAAGTTGCGCAACAGTTGAAAAAATGTAGTTATTGGCTGTTAGAAGAAAAAAGTCACAGCAAGCATGATGTCGTTCATTCAACTTGGTCATGACATTGTAAGCTTATGTCGCTGACCAAAAATCAGTATCGCATGACATAGACATGCTGAGCAGTATCAAAGTCGGCTGATATTGGCTGTCTGACACTGATAATTTACAGCTCTGAATCTTTCGATTGCTTTGATTCAGATAAATTTTCTTCTTGCTAACTTTTCCGTATTCTGAAAAATACAGGAATTTTAACGATACAAGAAAAAGTTTAAATGAAACTGAATTCAGGACATTTTTTTAAACAGAATTAAATTTGATTTAAAAAAAAAACTTTCTTTAGTAATGTCATTAATACTTGTATTAATATCTTTTTAAAAACCTAAGAAAAAATTTAAAATTTTACATTTTTTAGATAATCTCTTAAAATTTAATATCCAAGCTGAAAATTATTCTTTAATTCAATGTAAGATAATGAGTATTCTGAATCATTTATTGATTCTCATGTAATTTTTTTTATCAGTTTAATTTCGTTCTAGTCTGGTCCAGTTTTGAATTTACAAATTCTTCATCACAAAAATCAGAAGTGATTGACAAATTCTGACAAAAAAATTAAGTTATGGAAGCCGAATTCATAAGAATTCGGATTTTTCAATCTATTAAACTTTTTCTATAGTCCCACTATTCTAAATTTTGATTTTTTTTTTTTTAATAAGTATGTATTTGCCATTAAATTATGAATTCTTCAGAAAAAAAATCTTCTTGCAAGCGTCGAAATCTTTAATATAAGAAAAACACTTGAAGGTGTTTAATTCAGAGCTTAAAATTTTGAACTATAAAATTTGCGCTTGAAAATTTTTAATCGTTTCCCTTCTTTCAATTACACTAATTTTCAGCATTTTTGAACTTAGTAAACTGAAGATCACTTTGAATGTGAAATCGGGCGCTGAATCCGAAAATGAAATTAAAAAAAATACAGTAGAACAGTTTTTGAGTTAAGCTCCAAAGATAAAATTTTGGAAAACCAAAAAAAGTACTTGTATTAAAATTCAAATATCTTGGAAGGAATAATATAAATATGAAATATCTTTTTTGCATATTAAAGATGAATGAATTAACTATCGATCATCCGAAATTCATTTTTGCGTTTTGCCATGCATAATTTTTCCTATACTAAAGCTTGATTCTTTTAGAAATGGGACACATTCTTTTGCTTATAGCTCGTTAACTAGTAATCGGACATTCGAAATTTTGACAGCATTTTGCTGCGTGTGAAAAGTTCTTTCCGACCTATTTTTTTCAAAATTTTAAATTTACGCGTTTTTGAGATATTCACGATGCAAGAAAAAATGAAAAAAATAATTTTGCACAGTTTCCTTCAAAATCCATCATTATCAAATTGATAGCTGACAAAACCGTTGATTATTCAAAGAATTAATGTGTGTGAGTGGTGGAAAAGAAGAGATGAGAAGTACACCGCGTTGCGTTAAATTATTCAAAAATGCAAAAAATACTGTTACTTATGGTGAAGTAACCATTACTTCTTCAATTTTTAACCGATTTTGATAATAAATCACTTTAAAACTTTGTTTTGAGTTGATGTAAATGGCTTGTAGAAACTCAGATTTTTTAAAAGTTAACTTTGAGTCTTAAACTTTCGCTAAAACCAAATTTTCTTAAAGTCACTAATATCATACGCACAATCAGATCATACGCAAAAATGAGGTTCGGATGATCGATAGCAAATTCATTCACCTTTAATATGCAAAAAAAAAATTCAAATGAATGTTATGCATTTCTTGATATAAAAATTTCAATACAAGTACTTTTTTTTATTTCTCCAAAGTTTAATATTTGGAGCATAACTCAAAAACGGTTCTACTGAGATTTTTTTGAATTTCGTTTTCGAATTCAGCGCCCAATTTCACATTAAAACCATAGATCAGCGAGTTAAGTTAACGATTTTTTTTAAGTGTTATTATAAATTTTCTTTATTGAATCGATAAGGATTTTTTAATTAACCTGAAACAATTAAAGAAAATATTTGAAAGATGCAATTACAAAGCTAAATTTTAATGCGTAATGTAAACAGTATATGCTTTGTGCTTTCATTATTTTCGAAAAATTTCCCATATTCCTTTTTCATTTAAATCAGTTTTTTTATTGATCAATCAAAAATTTAAATGTGCCTATCAATACTTTGTCAGTTCTATCAATGGTGAATTGTACATAATTTATAACAAATATGTAAAGTTAATCTTATGAGCTTCAAGAATGAGCTTTGTGAACCCTTTATATTGATTTTTCAAATAGTTTGTCTCTGACATTGATCACTAGAAATAAATTCTTCTTTTTATCAAATTTGAAATTAAATCATCATGTGTTTTGAAAATATTCGCTTAAGTTTAAAATGGATGTATTTTTTTTCCTTATCAAGGATTCTTATTTCAAATCGTTTGATAATCAAGGTAAGTTTCTGACACTACCAGAAATTTCTATGAGGTTAAGAATTGAATTTCTTCACAAATCTAGTGTTATATTTTATTTATTCAATTTTAGATAACTAATTCTTATGTGCAGTGCTTTAAATTTTGGTTTCTTTCGAAATTTTAATTCGTATTTGTTTTCTGGTGTTTCGGAAATATTAAATTGAAATTTGATAACAGCTTAAATTTGTTTTTCAGAATTTGAATAGTTTCTTGAATAGTTAATTAAAGACTCACCGGAAAAAACATCGATTTAATATTTTAATTCTTTTTATAGTTTCATTAAATTTATTACGTTAACGAGTTTGTGTGATGGTCTTGAGCAGGATAATGGTTTAAGAAATAAATTTTCTTATATTTTGAGCATTTATGTTATTCTTACTATTCCTAGATTTGAATTTCGCAAACAACCCATACAGGAAAAATTTAAAAAAAAATGTAGTTTGTCTATGATTGTACACACCATATTGTTGTCTTTGACCAGACTAGAAAATATTCGAAATAGAACATGATTTTAACTTAAAACATTCATTTTTTCATCCTTATAGCACCATGTACAAGACATGTGCAAGTAATTTGAGTCATTTTTCTACGTTTTGGTGCAATTGATGCCAACTTTGATGAAATAATTCTTAGACAACACTTTTTGAAAATAGTGAAAACTTACTTTAAATTATATTTTGTTGTAATATAGTTTAGTGATCAAATTATTGATGCTGTTCAAATCATTAGAGAAACCCATATTTACAAAAATATATTTTTGAAGTTATTGCTCAAAAAACCTTAAGTGTCCGCTTTTAGACCAGTTCCCTCTATATTTTGATTTCTCGAATTTTAACGAGTTAGTTAACATTGGATTATATAAGCTTTTTTTAAAAATAATTTAATTGTTCGCAAGATAGAATCCTATGACCTATGACAGTTTAAATATTGACTGAAATTGATTGGTCGCTAGGTGGTTTAATGAATTTTTCAAAAAAAAAAAAATTTATAGTCCTTGTAATGTTGGTCATTTGTCTCGAAGACTCTATTTATAGGTCTGAAACGCATAGTTTCGGCAGAAAATATTTTCGATCCCGTTTTCCATATTATACCCTTGCGTAAGGCGGGTCAAATTTTAGAAATGAGAAACATTGCCTGGTCACAACAATGTTTTCTTTAATATTCAAAGCATATAAACAGCAACTATTTGCTTGCTGAGAACATCCTCTCAAAAATCCATTATTGATGTACGGAATAAATCTATAAATCCAAATCAAATTCATTACTACACTAAAATGAACAATCAAAAAAATATTTTCCAAAAAATATTTATGAACGAAAAACACATTATTGGGATTCACTACAGATTTTAACTGATTCTTCTTCGTTTGAAAAAAATTTATTTGAAAAATAATTTGAACAGTGTACAAATGAGTAGAATACCATTTTAGTTTCAAATATCCTGGAAAATATGTTTTTTTTTAAATCAGCAGAATATAGCGAGAATGAAGAGATTTTTTATAATTTGGAGAAAATCTGAAGACACCCAGTGCCAAGTTTAAAGACACTAAAGTGTTTAAAATTAAACCATTTTTTTTTGCTCTTCCATCTCTAGGAAAATTCGAAGAATAAATCGATTTTTCAGTAAAAAAAATTATCAAATTTAACTTTATTCCCCTCTTTCATTTATTTTTAAAAATCTAAGCAGGATAAGGAAAATATGATTCGGTATCCGATTTAAAGCTGTAAAGGGTGATACGGTCAAAATTTGGTCAAGGGAAAACGCGTGTAAATCGGTGAAATCGTTTATTTAAAAAATCAAATTAAATTTCTTTTTCAAGCTTATCTAGTATAAAATTCAGGAAAAATATTCAGTAAGGCTTTCGCTTTTCCAAATCCGAATTGCCGGGCCTTACGCTTATCCCCTGCCATCAGATTTTGTACAGCCACCTTGTCCACCTTCTTCGCCGCAGAAAACCAATTTGCCTTGAACTGCTGCTCGTCCTTAGCAGTTTTTTTTTTGTCTTCTTTAAGTTCCACTTGACAAAAGCCCAGTATTTCTCAATTGGACGAAGCTCTGGCGTGTTGGAAGTGTTCTTGTCCTTGGGAACCACCTGTACGTTGTTGACGGCGTACCACTCCATGGCCTTTTTACCTTAATGGCAAGATGCCAAATCCGGCCAAAACAGTACGGAACAACCGTGTTTCTTCAGGAAAGGCAGCAGACGTTTATTAAAACACTCTTTCACCTAAATTTCTTGGTTGACAGTCCCGTAAGCTATGAAAATGCTGCTTTTCAAGCCACAGGTACAGATGGCTTGCCAAACCGGATATTTCTTCGCGAACTTTGACAGTTTCATGTGCTTGAAAATATCTGCTACCTTTCCCCTTCCTTTTGCCGCATAAAACTCCTGTCCCGGAAGCTGCTTGTAGTCGGCTTTGACGTAGGTTTCGTCGTCCATTACCACGCAGTCAAACTTCGTCAGCATCGTCGTGTACAGCCTCCGGGATCACGCTTTGGCCGTCGTATTTTGTTTATCATCGCGATTTGGAGTCACTACCTTCTTGTAAGTCGATAGTCCGGCTCGTTTTTTGGCTCGATGCACGGTTGTAGACGATACACCCAGCTTATTTGCGGCATCTCGGAGAGAGAGGTTAGGGTTTCACTTGAAACTACCGGCAACTCTCTTTGTCGTCTCAGCGGCTTGCGGTTTTCGATTTCCTCCCGATCCAGACTTCCTGGCTGTCGACAAACGTTCTCCAAACACTTTAATTACATTTGTAACGGTTGATTTGGCAACTTTTTGCGATTTTGCCAGCTGCGTGCGAGTTGCTTGGAATTTCGCGATGCGCGAGCAAAATTTTGATACGCTGCTCTTCTTTATTGGATGGCATTTTGACAACTGAAGAGTGAATTCCAAAATCAAAATAGGAGCAACACATACACTTCCAAAATGAGGGGTGTTCAGGTTTTTTAAATGCCAAATTGAAAGAAATACGTCAAGTTGATATTGACCAAATTTTGACCGTATCACCCTTTAAACATCGAACACAGTTGTACCGGATAAGTTTTTCAATAACGACCCGCCAACTGCAACGATGATAAAGTCGCGAATGCCATAAAGTTGGTAGAACGACTATAATCGAAACAAAAAAAAACTAATATCCTATTTCCACAGAAAAAACAGGAAATCGAGGTCGTGAAGTAAAAAATAGTCAATTCCAGTGTGAATTCACATCACAAAAGTAATCGATCACAACGCAAACTACTTAAACTTTTCAATGACCAATTTATTCATTTTGAAGGAAATTTAATTTGCGACCGTTTGCTACTATTGTTTATTTTCTAGTAAATTGGTCGACTTCTAGATTGATAACAGTTCCGAAAAGTCCGGAAAAGCGATTTCACGTCACAGTGAAATGTGTCTATCGATTGTTTTAGCTCTTACATTGTAGGGGTGTCGCCACTGTTTCTAAAATTGAAAAACTCGATTGATTAATGTAAAATAACAAAAACCAGATCCATTTTACGATTTTTTTAGTGCTCATTGATAAAGGTTTTTTTTTCAATTTTTATTTTTCAGATAACTTAGTCAGCTCTTTCCGGATTATCTAACAGCAGAAGCCAGCTACGCCCAAAATCACCTTCAATCTTTCAAAAATTCAGTGCAACCACAATTCCATAGAATAGCATAAGCCGACTGCAACATAACAGGGCCGGCCACACGTTGAAGCCATGAGTGTGCAACGCTACAAATTAATATTTATACTGGTGTTTTTCGCGCAATTTGCTTTTCTGGTCCAGGCAAATGATCCCCCACACTTGGTTCATCAAAGGCATGGTGGCATCAATGGCCAGCGACCTACTGCCTCCATAAACTCAGGTAAGGTCACCTAACGATACTGGTAATGCTGTTTAAATATGGAGGTCACCTTTTTCTCTTATTCATGCAAAAAAAAAAACAATCTGATTCGAACCAAAAAGGTACCACAACCTATCAATTTTTATCTTTCGAAACACATGTACACATTTCTTGGACCTGAAATTACACACTTGTTAAGCACAATCTCCGGTGGCAGTTAAATATTTTTATGGCACACACCATAAGTAATGTTGAAACTTCAATCACGAGACGCAAGGTTGAAAAAGAAGCCGCCAAATGATCGGTCCTTGCCGAGGTCGAAGAAAAAAATCAAAAAGAAAACCCGCAGAGGAAACCATTAATTATATTGGTGAAATTATATTTATCAGTGTCGATTAAGACTGTCAGTTCGGATCCAATTGCTTATAAACATGAGCTTTTAACGATGATTTGGATGCGTAAATATTTTGCTTCCAAGATGATACCCCTCGGTTGGGATCAGAAGGGGAGCCGGCCGCCTTTCGTAAGATATTTAACGTCTTTGGAGGTATTTTTTTTTATCTGCATTGGATGTCAACTTTGTTGCCGCTTCAAAGAGGATTCAATTATGTCTAGTTAGTATAAAATTTAATAAGATACCTACCTTGATGGTCAAGTGCAAGCTGTCATTGCCGGTAGCTTAGCCGGAAGGTACCTCGTTTATACGATCAGAGATTTGTTTATTTTCTAGGTTATGTGAGGTGGTGTTTTTTCTTTGGCAGTTTGACTCAGTTTAGAAGTGAATTTTGTATCAATCGTAAATAATTTCTCGTCATATCGAAGCGTTTACCAAAATTTGAAAGTGGTTTTAGTAATAGACTCTTTGAACAAGAAAAATTTATGATATTCTGAAGAACAAGGCCATGTTACGTATTTACTTTGGTTGATCTTAAATCCGTAAGAGCAAAAATTCAGTGAAACTTGGTCATCACGGTTGATTCCAGTTAAAATTTGTGATCAGATTTTCAGAATCAGATTTTTTCTGCATTGTGGCCATCAGTACTTCGGTATATAATGCTTGTAAACTTTTTGATAACTTCACCCTGTCCATCAGCTCATTCATGAAAGTACTCTCTAACTTTTTTTGTAGAGAAATGAATCCAACTGTGTTAGATGAAATTTCAGGGACTAGATAAGAGAAAATCGATTTCTCATCATAACTGACAACCCGTGCAGGATATGAGAAGGCAATGCAAATCTTGCCGTGCTTAAAAATGTCCACACTTGATTCCAACTACCGTAAGATGAAAATGATGGGAATAGAAATAGACCAAGAAAAATGATTATGATCACATGGGAGAACTATTCCCTTCATTCCGATAGACATCGACACTCAACCAGTATAATATTCGTACGCCAGGTTGGTCTCCTGTAGTAGAATGTTAATACATGGGCCCCGGAGAGGCGCAAGATGTGGGTTCAAGTCCTACCGGGAGACAAGGCGATTTTTTTTTCGCATGTTTTTCAACATCTAGTCCCTGAAATTTCATCTAACACAGTTGGATTCATTTCTCTACTAAAAAAAAGTAGTACTCTCTAACTATCCACTCTTCCGCAACTTTCTCCAGAACAAGATGTGTATATAAAGGAGGTGTAACGATATTTTAAAGTCCTGATGTAGCCATTTTGATTTGGCTACTGCGGAGTTCGTGGTGTTTGTTTACCAACAAAGCCCTCAGCTCGAACAAATTTGCCGATGTTTACAAACAAACTCACTGAAACTCACCACGCTCTCCTCGCCTACTTACTTACAAAGTCAAAGAACCTTGTGATCTAATAACCTTGCTCCAGAGTGCCACTTCAAGTTTTTGCGTCATTGAAGGTTTCTTGAACTTTCTGGATCTTGTAAGACTAGATCTGAAATTTAATTTTCAGGACCCAATAATATTTTGATCTAATATGCTGAGATACTCTGTTAAAAATTTAGTTGAAGCTTAAAAAATAGAATATTTTCATAAATTGGCTGTCCACGAACTGCAAAATAAGCCAATTTTTGTAAAAATCTTGGACACCCATGATCCAGAGCCTGTATAAGACAAAATCGTTTAGGCCAAACCCACCGGGCGTTGCTATTTCGGTATGTATTTTAGATGTTTTGATTGGTTGCGTTTTTATCTACTTACTGATTCTCGCACCCAGTGTTGACATCCAGGTTGCGAAAGGACATCCTACTGCTCGAATGCTATTTCTCGAATCAAGTTAGCGACTGTTGGTGCGATGATGGGTTGATAAATATGTTGCTAAATGTACTCGAATCGAGGTTTAGCAACCATTGGTGTGCTTGGTCTTAGACGTGTCAAATACAACAAAAATAACCACCAAATTTTTGTTCTTAAAAAATACCGATTTAACAGTGGATTGAAGCCTTTCTTGCAGAGTGTAAATTATATTTGGGTTCATATGACTAGAGTATCCTACCCGGGATTTTCCGATAAAATTCTAGAATCCCAGAGTCCCGGAAACTGCAAAAAAATCCCTGGGATTTCCGAAGCCAATAAAAACTACTATATTGATCAAATGGATCAAATTGAGCAAGGAATATTATATGGCTTAGACTTAAGAATTTCACAATTTGTTTTTTAGTGTGATTTAAGAATGAGAATGCGAACAAACCCAGGCCAAATCCGGGCTTTTCCAATGAAATCTGGGCAACCGGGTCGGACCGTACTTTTCAAAAATTTCATATCAAATATCCGGGTCAATCCGGTTAAAATCGGACAATTCGGCAACCTTATCATAGAAATTCAGGTCTGAATATTAAATTTTCAATTGAACTCATTTTGGAGGTTCTAGTTCCATATTCCTATTACCAAAATTGTATTTCTACATATTTTCGTATTTCTGATTTTGTATCAAGTTTAGGATTTTTGATTTTCAGTTCGTATAATCATAAAAAATTAGGAATGAAAAGCTGCTTTGCAATCCTTGTTTGAACTCGGGTTTTCATTTCATATAAAATTTGAATCATGTTTATCGAAAATCCATTTTCAATATTTTGATAATAGTTTTCCGAATATGGAAAAAAAAGAAATTGGTTTTATATTCAAATTCGAAGTTCTTAAACTTTATTCTAACACAAAATTTAAACATTTACAGCAAAAGGGGCGATCCAAAATTGAAAACCAGATTCTGCTTCATCAGTCGAAATTCACATTTAAAATCAGATTCATAAAACAGATTTTAAATAAATAATTGAAATCATGAATTAGAATTAAACCAGTACTACAGAATTTAAATAATAGATTCATGTATGAGGGCTCTAAGATTTGGCTCATGACATTCTGATCTGGAATTAAGATTCGGAAATCGTATTTTTTGTTCGGAAATCGTATAGGAATTCGAAAACAGATTCAAAGTTCAATTTTTGAATTCAGGTTAAGAATTCAGTTATAAAGATTTAGGTTGTAAATGAGTTTTTCAATCAACATAAAATTGTTCAGAAATTCCAGAGAGCATAAACTTAAAAATTTGCTTGTCAAATCAATTTCAAGATTTCAAAGTTTTTAATCAAAATTAGTTTGTACACAGCTGAAAATCACAAATATAAAGTAGAATTTGAGTACATTTTCTAAGTTTTGAATCATGCAAAATATCCCATATTATATTTTTAAAAAATCATCCACAGGATTTTCAGTATAGAGTTTATTCTTTATGAAAAATATTTCCTGTTTCAGAAACATGTCACCTAAAAAACATCTTTTCCTAAAAAATCTGCACATTTTTTTTAAACTAAAATCATAAATTTAGTTTGCATCAAGCATGATTGCATGATTGAAATATTTTTATCTCCAACTGTTTTTTTTGTTGAAAATTTTACTTATTTTCATAAATGGTTAGGATCTTGAATTTTTCAAAATAGTTTAGAAGATTGGGCTTGTTTGATTTGAGTATAGAATAAGTTGGTTTTTTAATTGAAGGCTATCGTAAAAAGAAATTTTTTATGCTCAAATAAAATAACTTTGATCTAACAGACTTTTAAAGAAATTCAAAAATTTTAACCATCGATGAAAGCAAATTTCATATTTTGTTTCTAGAGGTTCCATGAAAAAAAATTAACGCACCCTTTAGGCTAAGGGCCACTTTCTTTTTTTTTCTAGAGTAACTTTTTTAAGGTTCTATTAATGACACTTTACCATCCTTGTGGAATTCGTGTCTTCTAATTTCATACGAAAACTATGAATGAGTACTTGAAAATGTAAGAAACAAAACCACACGCCTCCCCCCCATGAGTCGGTTCTTCCTACGAACTTGATATGCACTATACTGTCTATATATCCTGAAATAAAAGAAAATCTTTGGAAAACCCGGAAAATTGGTAAAGTGTCCAAAAATAGGATACCTTTAACCATGATGTTCCATTTTTTGACCTGACATCAATTTTTTCAATTCTTATTAATCAGTCAAGATGCAAATTTCCATAAAGGCTTAATTTAGAACCTATAATAACCATTTACAACATTTGGTTTTGTCAGCTTTATGTAACCACAAGAAAACACAAAAAATTAGCTTAGTATGAGGAAAACATGGATTTATATAAACTATAGCTTGAAAGGGTCCAATGTAGGGCAACTAACCCTACAAAGAATCTATAAATCCAAACAAATCCAATAAAGAAACGTTACGAAAAGAATTTGAATGTTCTATTTTGCAAGACACATCATTGGAGAACTTCCGTTTTGCAAACTGATGACAGCAGCAAAATCGTCGGCAAAAAACTGACAGATTTTGAAAAAAAAGTATAGTTTTATGAAAATTAACGAGTTTTGATGAATAACCTGAAATCTGGCTATCCAATAGTAAAAAATCTTTTTCAATAATTTCAAATTTTTTCAGCAAGAACCAGTCAAGTTTGTCGGTTAAAGTACTTAGTTTTTTTAATTTTTGAAAAAGGCTGAAATGATTTGCCAAGCTTCTCCTAAAAATTTAAAAATACCATAAAGTATGGTTTCGTATGCAGCAGAGTGACAAAATCATAATTTTCATTTTTTTCACGGGATCCTGAGAATACGGGAACGCTTAAATGGCCGGAAAATGGACAGTGTTAAACGAGAGATTGATTTCCAAAACTCTTTTTTGTAAGAAGACTTCACAAAATAATCGCAGTCTTTAAAAATCGATCAAATTTATAGTCGAAGGCGTTTTAACCCGCAAGGGAATTTCGAACAGAAGTACCCAATGGTGGTGGATCATTTTTTGAAATCGAATAAACTTGAAACGGACAAAATTTCTTTTAATTATGCAATCTTATCAGAATTTGAATCATTTAAAATTCGAGCGTAAAACACGTGAGCTTAAGCACTTTCTGCCCCAATTTTGGTACCATTGTTTTTAGTAGAGAATTGTAGGAAGTTAGTGAAATATAGCAAAATATTTATAGTCATTCGAAAGTTAATACGAAGGTATAAACGAAAAGCTGCAGTTTTATCAGACTGCGCAGACTGGTTTACTATGAAACCTTCTATGTTAAACATGAAAAATTACAAATTTTACACAGATTCGACTGTTTCTATCAGAATGGCGTATGCTCAATAGCGACACGTTATCCAAACATACGGGAAAATTGATCCTAAAGAAATGAGAGAAAAGAATATTTACCACAGTTTAAAGGAAGAACAACATAAATCGAAGCCAAAGGTTAACATATTTTTGAGAAATAATGGCATGAGCCATCTTAACCCGTTGCACAAAGGTCAAAAATGTGAAAAACGTGATCGTTGCTTATAACTTTTTTGCTTAATGTTTTATCTTCTAGGTGTCACCAAAGAATTTTTACAGTAAAATAAGCTGTTTAAGAAATTGTAATGATATTTATGATTATACTCCCTGAAAGTGAGACAAAAAACTTAACTTCTTAGCCGCATCTCTTTGCAGTCTTGGACAAACTTGTTCAAAATAAAATTCAATGAAACGATGAGTTCCTTAAAGATTTATCTTCTGAGTTACAGGTTAAAATATGAAAATAATCTTTAAAAATCAGTTTTTTCTAGCATAACTTTTTTTTGGTAATTTTAAAATTTTCAAAATATTTTACAAAGTTGTTTAAATAAATTAAATACATTATTTTGATGAACATTATAAGCATGTATAATGTGATATTTAAGATTTGAGATTGAGAAAATGCATTAAAAAGTGCTATGCCAGTCTCAATTTTACGAACTTTCGGCATCACGGTTTCGTCTATTTAACACTGTAACCTAAAAGGTAGGTTCTTGAGATATTTATGTGCTTGTTGTGATTGGATTATTTCCACACCTTCTATTATTTTTCTTCATCAAGTTCAACATTTTAAAAAAATGAATTAATGTAGGTACCTAAATGTTGCTTTTAAGGTCCTTATTTTACTTTAGGTCGGTGTCTATAAAAGATGTCAGAAAATCAAAGATTTAAGTTTTTAATCTATCTTGGTTGTTAAGCAAAGAAAATGATCTCCGTTAATTTGACTCATTAACAACTCATAAATGGCTTAAAGGTACCTTATCCAACCATTCAGAAGTAACTGATCCTTGCTCTCAACAAACACTTGCCGCGTATCGATGACCGATATCATCCCTAAATGGGTATTAAAGATTACGACTGTGTGACAGTCGTCAACCGATACAAATGGCTGAGAAAATTGCGCGCGTAAGAGATCTTTTTTGTTGCTTACCAATTCCATTGATTTGTAGTCATTCACCTGGCCGGCAAGCAGCCGCTTTTTGTCCACAAACCTCGAACATCGAAAGTATCGGAA
Organism: Uranotaenia lowii; assembly: GCF_029784155.1. Lineage (NCBI taxonomy): Eukaryota > Metazoa > Arthropoda > Insecta > Diptera > Culicidae > Uranotaenia > Uranotaenia lowii. The sequence continues at coordinate 177,958,228 of NC_073692.1, read as the reverse complement.
AACCTCAGCACCGCAACCGGGAGAGGAAAAAAAAATCTAACCAATGCAACGAATAAAGTGTTTAGTTGATTATCAGCCTCGTGGGTATTAACCATTTCTTTTACTTTTTCGCTTCTTTTTGTACCTTCCATCTAGTCGCTTCTTCAATCGATTGGCGCTGATTTTTCTCGGAAATAGACAAGCTTTTTGCCGGTTTGCTAAATATATGAGTTTAAGCTGCTACTCCATCAGTTTGGCGCGGCGCATGCCTTCCCCCCAGCTTTGCACTAAAGACCCTAATTTGGACAAGGTGAATCCACACGCCTCAGTTTTTCATATATTTAGTATCCTTTATTGAAAAAACTTTTGAACTTTGATTTCGAATTGAATTCGATTATTCGAACCATTGAGACATACGTAATTATTCAAATTCAAAGAAAAGGATCAAGTTATGATTCTTGATCGTTTGATATTCACTTTTCAGTATCTTAAACCTAAGTTGTTCATTTCATGATTTTTTTTGAAAATATTGATTTTTTATTTTAAGCATAATATTATTAATATTCAAAATAATCCAAATTAATTTGAACAGTTATTTTTGTATAAAATATTTTGAGCCCACGGTGATCGCCATCATTTTCCTGGCAAGAAACAAACTGCCCGGCTCGACCATGCTTTTCCAATTTATTATGCGATTCGCGCGAATCGGATTTAATCATAGATGCAAACAGCGAAGAAGACTCAGCTCAGATCGTGAATGAATGAAACTGTCTATTTATTTTTTGTTTGTTCATCTAACTTGAACTAAACGGCTAGCTTAAGCTTGCCAGATTGCCCGGTTTTATCCGGGTTTGCCCGGATATTTGATGCAGAATTTCGAGAAAGTCCGGTCCGGCCCGGTTGCCCGGATATCGTGAAAAAAGTCCGGATATTGCCCGGATTTTTTTACAATTTTCACAAAAAAACCCAAAAAAAATGAAGTTTTTGAGTAAGTTTCAGCAAAATCGATGAACGGTATGGAAATTTTCAACGGTTGTTTCAAATAATTTCGCTGATTTACTTTTATAAACCTTTAAATATTTAAGTGTTCCAAAAAGTTGTTGGAAGTCTGCAATTACATTAATAAAATATTAATTTCATATTTTTTGCATTTTTTCTTTGCTTTTATGTATAATAACACCTAAATTTTGCCCGGTTTTTGCTCGGTTTTTGGATTTGAAAAATTGAAATCCATGCCCGGATTTTGCCAGGATTTTTTGAAAAAATGCCCGGAATTGCTAGGCCCGGATGGGAGTGAAAAAAATACTGGCAACCTTAGGCTAGCTCCACATGATGCTGGAGAGCCCCGGCAGATTGATGCTGGTAAGTCGCATTTTGCAGAATAGATACCGGAAGATTTAGTTGTGGTCTTCGCTGCATCGTTTAGGATTGTTGTAGGTTAAAGTTAAATGTTTTCGATGTTAGATGTGTTCGGTACAAAAGTTACGCAACCAGACGTTCATTGATTAAGCTGTCGTTTGTTTGGTTTCCCATGAACAGGAAGATGCGTCCCAAAATCAAATCAATCGTTGTACTGTTCAAAACTTTTGCAACCCTGCCGCAATCTTCAATTTCCCGTAAGCTAACAAAGCTTTTAAAGGAAATTCCAATGAAAACATTTTGTAACTTGAGTGCTTAAAGTAAAAATATAAAAACGGATATACAATAATTTTTCATTCTTACAAGAAACGATCTGTTGTCAATAACGACAAAACTAGTAAACCCACTGTAATAAAGCTTAGTTCTTTTAGAAATGGGACACTTTCATTTGCTCGTTAACCAGATATTGGATATTAAAAATTTTGACAGCATTTTGTTTCCTGTAAAAAGTACTATTCGACCTATTTTTTTCAAAATTTAAAATTAACGCGTTTTTGGGATATGCACGATGCAAGAGAAAAAGAAAAAAATAATCTTGCACAGTTTCCTTTAAAATTCGTCATAATCAAATTGATAGCTGACAAAACCGTTGATTATTCAAAGAATTACTGAGTTTCGTGGTGGATAAGTATGCAAACACTGTCAATAATGTCCACAAAGTTCAAATCAAGCATTTGAGTGAAGCACATGATCGGCAACAACGGTTCAGGGTTATCAAGGAAGTCAAGTCTCATACCAGCATTTTTATTTTTCAATAAACGAACAACTAAGGGTAGATCGCTGAAATGTCCAAAACAATTTTCTCCGTTAAGCTGAAAGTGTTGCCTAGCGAATACTCATTGAAATCCAACCTCAAACAACCATTTTTTGATAGTTCCAAAACTCCTAAGCTGTAAAACCGATACCGAAAAAAAACGTTCAAAAATGTTGTCAAAAATAATCAAATTTGTTCATTTCGAAACAACTGTTTCCACTAAAATGCTTCCAGTTTTTTTTTTTTTCAAAGAGAAGTATTGGACCGAAAAGTATCAGAAATTGAAGAAGGAGGGTGAAACCACCTAAAATATTGATTTTATGAAGTATAAGTTGGAGAAACTGATCAATACCATGACTGAAAAAAGTGTGCGCCGGCCAATGGGAGATACCAAGAATAAAGTAGAAATATTTTTAACAAAAAACGGTAAATATTTTTTTTCAAATTTTTTCATGAAATATCATAACATTACCTTCATTTTCTTCATAGAAAGTATTTCGTTCAAACGAATGGTTTTTGAGATACATGCATTCGTAACTGTCTCATTTCTAAAAGAACTAAGCTTTATCCGAATCCAATCCAGAAGTTTATTTTTTATCAAATAAGGTAGAAACCAATATTTTTTTGGAAAAATAAATTGATTGCACTCAGTACGAAAAACGTCGTTTTTTGAGTTTTTTGCAACTTCCTGGTCAACTATTCAATTTTTCCCTTTTTTTCTAACTTAACTGATTACTATGATTCCGGATATTTTTTTTTTTAATACAGGTATACATGTAGTCTCTTTAGTATACTAAAATAAGGTTGCCAGGTTGCCCGGTTTCATCCGAGTTTGCCCGGATATTTAATTCAAAATTTGGGAACAGTCCAGCCCGGCCCGGTTGCCCAGATTTCATTGAAAACTGTCCGGATTTTGCCCGGATTTATTCACTTTATTTGGCAAATCAAACAAAAATAAACAAATTTTGTTGTATTAATGTTCTCTATATGCCTCCAAACGAATTTCTTTAAGCAAATTTTATGAAAATAATCATGTATTAAAATTTATCGATGAATTTTGATGAAAATTTTTTTTTTTTTAATTTTTTTTTCATGATTTTTGTTGAGTAATTTCAGAGATTTGACTAAATTTCCTCCTGCCCGGATTTTCGGTCGTCAGTTTTTAAATGAAATGCCCAGATTTGCCCAGGTTTTTAAATAAAATTGCTCGGATTTGTCCGGCCCGGATACGTGCTGAAAAGGTTCGGGAAACCTTATTCTAAAAACAACCACTTTTCAGAATTAATTGAAAATATATCACAAAATATCCGACATAAAAGCACAAAAATAATTTTTTCCTACTTTGGAAATTAAAACTTCCACGAACATTTTTCAAATTTGATATACCTATTGAGAAACAAGCATAAACATTTTGATGTGATTGAAATATTGTCTTTTTTTTAATACCAATCCAGTGTCGGAGATCAAATCAGTACAAACACGTGAAAAAGGGTCTCTGTTAATTAGGATGGCAGCCAAATGAGTCATGTCGAATTTTGCAAACCTACCATATACATTTAATAGATTGGTAAAAAAAACTGACCTGTGCAAAACTTTTTCTCAACGGGACTTGATTCAGGGGTGCCTCAAAGTTTCGATTTTTTTAACCTCAGAAATCACCAAAAGGAGGACCAAAGGAAATTAGAAAAATTGACATTTTAATTTTGATGCCAAAACGACTTAAATGCACAAAACGTCGAAATCTGGTGTTATCTGATAAAAAAAAGTCAAAAAGCTACCTTAAAACTTCAAAAATTCAAAAAGATTTTGTCAAAAATCGACTTCAATATTTGAAAAATCACGTAAAGGAGGACCAAGAGAAATCGGGAGATTCTAAATTTTAATTTTTATGCCAAATGACTAAGAAATGCATAAAACTATAACTCAATGATCAGGTCCCAATCTCGAAATAAAATTGGGCCGAAAATCGACTTTCTTGGACTAAGTCGTTTTTCCGGAAAATGTCTTAGTCACAGAAAGTTGATTTTTGATCAAAATCACTAGATCTCGACGTTTCATGCATTTTAAGTCATTTGGCATAAACGTGATTTAATAAATATTTAAGTCGATTTTTCACTCACTTCCATCTGTACCGTTGAGCCGTCAACACGTACGCCGGAGCATCGTATCGTTGCTGTGTACCTGCAGGAACATTTTACATTATTTATTTTTTCCTTACCTGTATTTCAATCAGCACTTTTCAGTGCTAAAATTATTTTCATTTTCTTTTATTCATATTTTCTCTTTTCTTTCCAGCATGGGGAAGTCTTCGGCCGGCTCAAGGGCCGGAAGAAAACGGATTGCTGAACCTAATCCAGGGCCATCTGCCAAAAAAGTTGAAATTTCCAATTCATTCGATGTCCTTCATAACATCGGTGATGAGGAAATATTCATATTTAATTCTGATAAGAGTACTAAGAAACCTTCTTCTTCTTATACTCTTAAAAACGAAAAGGTTCCACCAATTACGGTCACGATTCCTGACTTCAATGCCTTTCGAAAAGAAATCGTCACTTCCGTCAAGGATGTGAAGATTTCTTTTCAGATCGGTCGAAGGGGAACTGCTCGTATATTGGCGGAATCTTTTAATGATTTTCAAAAAATTTTAAATTATTTGAATAATAAAAAACACCAATTTTTTACGTACGACACTAGAGGTGATCGTCCTTTTAAAGTTGTACTTCGTGGTCTCACCGGCGATCAGACACCGGATGAGATCACAAATGAATTAAATTCTTTGTTAGGTTTTTCTCCAATTCAAGTAATTCAAATGAGGAAAAGAACCAACACGAATAATACCAGTAGTGTTGGGTTTGCTCCTGAACTTTATTTGACCCATTTTAAAAAGGATCAGGTTAATAATTTGAAAATTTTGGAAAAGGCTCGTCTTATGTTTCATTGTCGAGTAAAATTTGAACCTTTTCGTAAATCCCATACCAATTTTTTACAAAATATTACGCAATGTCGTCGTTGTCAAGCTTTTTGTCATGGCACTAAAAATTGTAGAATGAATGCCAGATGCATGTTTTGCGGCTCATTCGATCATGAAAAATCTAAATGCCTTTTTGGTGGTGATAAGCCAAAAACAGAATTTTTTAAGTGTGCGAATTGTGCAGGTAATCATTCCTCGAATTCTCTAGATTGTCCCGTTAGGGCAAAAATTGTTGCTTCTAGGAAAAATCCCAAAGTTTCCAGAAAAGTTTCTTCTCCTCCTTCCTCTTTTTCGTCTTCACACGTCAGACCGGCAAACAACCTGCCTGTTCGCAGTCAGCCTCGGCCTACATTGGAATCACGGCTGGGTAATACCCGAAGTGATTTTAATGTTACCTGGGCTGATTCTGCGCCACAGACTCGTTGTTTATCGTTCTCAGAGGTGGTTGAAAATGGGTTGCCCTCTTCAGGTTTAACTAATAAAAATGGGAAAAAACCAAGTCTCAACGTTCATGCGAAGGCTTGGGAAAATCCCCGAAATTCAAATACTTGTTCTTCTCCTTCCTCTTCTGATTCTAACAATTTTGTTGATTTGGGTGAGATTACTGAGGAAAAATTAAAATTTTTGCATCAAAATTTAATGGAAATGATGCAACTTATGTTGAAAGCAAATTCAATGTTTGAAGCTTTCCAAACTTCTTTTAATTATGCTAACAAAATTATTATGACTTTACGATTCCCTCATGGATCCAAATAGATGTTTAAATATTATGAATTGGAACGCTAGATCTTTGCTGGCTAACCAAGATGAATTCATTTTATTTTTGAAAACTCAAAACATACATATTGCTGCCATCACTGAAACTTTTTTAAAGCCAGACAATAACTTGAAAAGCAATGCTTTCTTTAAAATTTTACGAAATGATCGACTTGATCGACAAGGTGGGGGTGTAGCTATTGTCATCAATAGTCGTCTCAAATTTAGACTTCTTCCTTCTTTCAATACAAAAGTCTTAGAAACAATTGGAATTGAATTAGAAACTTCTATGGGGAAAATTATAATTGTTGCCGCATATTTGCCTTTTCAATGCAGCGGTGAACAGAAAAATTTTTTGAAGGGAGATTTACAAAAACTCACCAGAAATAAATCTAAATTTTTTATTATTGGTGACTTTAATGCAAAACACCGATCTTGGAATAATATTTCATCAAATTCAAATGGGAATATTTTGTTTAATGACTGCTCTGCAGGTTATTATACTGTTGAATATCCTAATGGGCATACTTGTTTTTCTTCAATTAGAAATCCCTCCACAATTGAGCTGGTTCTAACGGATTTAGGCGAGCATTGTAGTCAATTAGTTACTCATGCGGACCTCGATTCAGACCACCTTCCAGTAACTTTTTCTTTATCCCAAAGTCCCATTGAAAACCCTTTAAAATCAACTTTTAATTTTCAAAAGGCTAACTGGGAGCGATATATGTATTTTATTGAACGTAATTTAGATGTAAACGTTCCATTGAATTCAATAGAAGATATTGATTTGGCTGTAGAAAATTTGACAACTTCAATAGTCAATGCTAGAGCCGCTTCAATACCTAAAGTTAAACATAAATTTAATCAACCTTTAATTGATGATGATCTTCAGTTTTTGATACGACTGAAAAACATTCGTCGACGCCAATATCAACGTACTAGGGATCCTTATTTGAAATTAATTTATCGCGACCTTCAAAAAGAGATCAAACGTCGTTTGAATTTCATTCGTTATGAAAATTTTGCTAAAGCAGTAGAGGACATAAAACCCTACTCAAAGCCATTTTGGAAATTAACTAAAATTCTAAAAAAGCCCCAGAAGCCAATTCCTACTTTGAAAGATGGGGATAAACTTCTTTTAACTAATTCAGAAAAAGCTCAAAAATTAGCCCAACAATTTGAGTCTGCTCATGATTTTAATTTAAACGTTGTAAGTCCAATTGATGCTCAAATTTCCCTAGAATTTGATGATATTCTTTCTAAGCAAATTGTGTTTGAAAGTTCTTGTGAGACAAATATTGATGAACTTAAATTGATTTTCAAAAAATTTAAAAATATGAAAGCCCCGGGGGAAGATGGGATTTTCTATATTCTTATTAAAAAGTTGCCTGAAAGCACTTTAAATTTTTTAGTTAAAATCTTCAATGAATGTTTTCACTTGGCTTATTTTCCCAATAAATGGAAAAATGCCAAAGTAACTCCAATTTTGAAACCTGGAAAAAGTGCTTCAGAGCCTTCAAGTTATCGACCAATTAGTTTGCTTCCTTCTTTAAGTAAACTATTTGAGAGAGTTATTTTGAATAGAATGATGATTCACATTAATCAGAATTCTATTTTCCCTGATGAACAATTTGGTTTTCGTCATGGACATTCTACTACACATCAACTTTTGAGTGTAACTAATATGATTAACGCTAGCAAATCTGAGGGTTATTCAACTGGTGTTGCTCTTCTTGATATTGAAAAAGCTTTTGACAGTGTTTGGCACAAAGGTTTAGTAGCTAAATTAGCTCGATTTGATTTTCCTGTATATCTCACCAAAATTATTCAAAATTATTTGACTAGCCGAACTTTGCAAGTAAGCTATCAAAATTCATGCTCTGAAAGGATACCCATTAGAGCTGGTGTCCCTCAGGGTAGTATACTTGGGCCTATTTTATACAATATTTTTACTTCTGATCTTCCTGATGTCTCAGAAGGAAAAGGTAGAAGATTATTTGCTGACGATACTTTGCTTTCAGCCAAAGGTCGAAATTTACGGGTGGTACGCAGTAGATTGCAACAAAATTTAAATTCCTTTTTGAATTACTTGAAAATGTGGAAAATTTCTCCTAACGCTTCCAAAACTCAACTTATTTTATTTCCCCATAAGCCAAGAGCAAATTTTTTAAAACCTAATGAAAATCATTCCATAACTTTTAATGGGGTTTCTTTAGAATGGTCTGATCACGTGAAGTACTTGGGACTCACACTTGATCGGAATCTTTCTTTCAAGAATCACATTGAAGATATTCAATCTAAATGTAATAAATACACTAAATCTCTTTATTCTCTCATCAACAGGAAATCCAGGTTGTGTCTGCGAAATAAGATGTTAATCTACAAACAGGTATTCCGACCAGCGATAATGTATGCAGTTCCGATTTGGTCTAGCTGCTGCGCGACGAGGAAGAAAGCCATCCAGAGGATTCAGAACAAGGTTCTGAAAATGATTTTGCGGCTTCCACCTTGGCACAGCACCGAAGATCTTCATCGATGCAGTCTTCCATCGCAGAGATTCGTTCTCTCTACAATTAGTTTAATTTTAGGATAGCTTTAGTTTTTAGTTTAAAATATTTTTTTTTTCACTACAGGATGTTCTCCTTTATAAAAATGCTTGATTGTGCTCAGCAAATTTAAGTCGAATAAATAAATTTTAGTGATTATTAAACTATAGGGCTCTGAAAGTTCATTATTGAACTGAACACCTTATTTAATGTATTAATGAAATATAAATGTAATGATGATTTTATACAAATAAAGACATATTTAAAAAAAAAAAAAAAAAGTCGATTTTTCACAAGTTTTTTTTTTAACACTAAACGTACCGGAGGCGGTCAAATGACGGTTTTTGAACTTTAAACGATGATTACGCCTTATACAATTGTTTTTTCGCAAATTTAACGACAGGACTATTTTTGTTTTTGAAATGCAAGTATTTTTGCGTTTTTAAATTTTTTTTAAGTGTTACGGTTTTCGAATAACGTATGTGGTATACCTATTCATACCGCGAGCGGTCAAATGACGGCAAACACCGTTTTCGCTAAAACTCCCTTGTTTCTCAACCGATTTCTATCAAATTTAAAGTTTTGAAAAGCTTATAACTCGACTCAAATATGTTTCTCAGACAATTTTCAGCTACAATCAATAACTTTAAAGTTATTTACAGTACAAGAAAAATTTTATGAAAAAACATGCTTCAGGAAAAAGGTTGTAAATCAGTTATTAAATGCTCGAAAAAAATTTCACTTAGTGCCTGAGAAAGCTGAAGTTAGAAGCTATATGTTGCACGTAAGGAAATTTTTTTTAAAAACTTTCTAAGATCATGGCCACAAAAAATGTAAAAAAGTTGTGTAAAACTCGTACTTTTCAATCAATCAACCGCCAAAGCTGTTCCTGTTACAGTAGAAAATTGTGAAAAAGTGAATTGAAAAGCAGACGTAATTTGTCACATTTTGGCATCTTTAGATTTTTTGAAATACGAAGTACATAATTTATGACGACTTTTCAAAGGTAGCTGTTTTTCTAACTTTTTATCAATTTGAATTTTCTAAGACAATTCCTACACTTAAGCTCAGCTTTGCACTGGATTTTGAGTACGTTAACGTAAGGTTTAGGCAATAAAACTATATGCAAAAGAAAGCTTATTTCATACCGGTTCTAGTGGTGTAACTGCATTGGCGATGCAATGCTTGGCAAAAATATGATAAATAAAACACTGAACTAGTTTCTGAATTTTGAGAAGTCAGCACAAATTCTTGCTTGGCAGACGGGCGCAGTGGGTGGTAATATCTTAAAGCTATTTTGCACACGAAGACGGGTGAAAGGAAACGAAAAAACAAACGAGCATTCGCTCAAATTTTCTGGTTTTATTTTCAGAAATATATTTATTATATTATTGTCAAGCATCGCACCGCCAATGTAGTTACGTCACTAGAACCGGTATGAAATTTGCTTTCTTTTGCATATAGTTTTATTGCCTAAAGCTTACGTTAATGTACTCAAAATCCAGTGCAAAGCTGAATTTGGGTGTAGGGATTGTCTCAGAAAATCCAGATTCATAAAATGTTCGCAAAACAACTACCTTTGAAAAGCCGTCATAAATTATGTATTTAGTATTTCAAAAATCTAAAGATGCCAAAATGTGACAAATTACGTCTGCTTTTCAATTCACTTTTTCACAATTTTCTACTGTAACAGGAACAGCTTTGGCAGTTGATTGATTGAAAAGTACGGGTTTTACACAACTTTTTTACATTTTTTGTGGCCATGATCTTAGAAAATTTTTAAAAAAAATTTCCTTACGTGCAACATATAGCTTCTAACTTCAGCTTTCTCAGGCACTAAGTGAAATTTTTTTCAAGCACTTAATAGCTGATTTACAACCTTTGTCCTGAAGCATGTTTTTTCATAAATTTTTTCTTGTACTGTAAATAACTTTAAAGTTATTGATTGTAGCTGAAAATTGTCTGAGAAACATATTTGAGTCGAATTATAAGCTTTTCAAAACTTTAAATTTGATAGAAATCGGTTGAGAAACAAGGGAGTTTTAGCGAAAACGGTGTTTGCCGTCATTTGACCGCTCACGGTATGAATAGGTATATACAAAGTGTCGGTATGTTTAGTGTTAAATAACAACAGAATACGGCGTTTAATAGATTTCTAAGTCATTTGTTTGTGTACACGCTCGAATTTTACTACCCATTTATGGTTCAAGAATAAACGACCTTTTTCCGCGTTATACCATTTTATGACATCTCAGTGAGAACCTCTAAAATGACTTCTCCTGAAGAAGTTGGAATATGGTTATTTTTTAAACATAGCAAACAAGGGCAGAGAAGTTGAAAAATGGTTATTATTATTTAAACCAGATTTGAATTATGGATTTACAACTACACAACTACAAAATTTATCGAATATTCCGCATTCGTGTCGTTATACCCATACAATCACGTTACGGAACTGGTCGATGAAAATCTTTTCTGCATCAGAAAACGCTATTCTTCGGGAACATTACGACCCATCCAATGCAAAAAGATGAAAGAAAAATACTACCGAAGTGGGACGGTTTTCCGGTAAACCCTTTAAAAGTTTTAGATTGAAATTCTAGGTATTTGAAAAAAAAAAGGTAGAAGTGCACAGATGCTTCTTGACATTTTGAGCTGGGAGATCTCTGTTGCAGCAAGTTCTGCTAAAAACATACCGACAGCAAGCAGTTTTTTTGCAGTCCAATCCAATTCAGCTTTCCGGATGGTACGGAAATTGACCTTACCAGCATCCAGCTTTTCAAAGCTTTAGAATCAAGGAGAGCCTCCAGATTTCAGCATCCTATTGTGGAGGAAACCATTTGCAATTTAGTTTTCATTTCAACCACCTAGCAAATAGTTGAAGGTTTACCTTCGGAAGAGGATGTTCACCGAAAAAAATTGATAACTGAAGCAGTATAAAGTTATAAATATTCATTTTCGTTAAACGCACCTGGCTGCAGAATCAATCATCTGCAAAATGGCAGTGATGAAGCACCAAATTGTTCAAGCATTTTGTGGTTAATGCTCGAGAACTGCAAAAATGGTTAAAATATTATCTAGAAAAAAATATTCAAAATAACCATATTAGCGGTTTTGAAGCAAAAACCATAAAATGGTTATTTAAGAACCATAAATGATTATAAAAAATTAGCGTGTATATATGTATTCAAGATCTCATAAACGACCCTCTTAACTGGCAGGTATGTTACGCTAAAGTAACTATATTATTCCATTTGATTAAAACTGCTTAATCAGGGGTGCTGATGGTGTTATTTAGCTCTATTGAAATTCCAGAAACCCATTTCAGAATAGCAGCTGCACAATCCGAGGTTACTTGAATGGTGAATGAATATAACGTTTCTTGAAATTTTATACAAGGAATGACCTCACCTTTGTTTTTGTGTTGATTCATTCATCCTTCACATTTGGGAACCACATTTCCAGGAGACCGAGAGAAGCATCACGTTGCAATGCAAACGAATCAGAGCAGATATCCTTAGATTCGTTTAACTTTATAAAAATTAGTATGATTACAGGTGAATCGCAGGAAAAAATCAATCGCAGCAAGCCGAGCGCAGATAAATACATTTGCGTAGACCGCATAAGGGCAAAATAAATCACATCAGAGCCAATCTCTCTATTAGTTAAATCCTTTCAACAATTAATTTATGTATGTTATTTTCGAGGGTTCTTTAACACAGCGCACCCAGACCCTCGGCCCTCGACACAATAAATGTATCCCCTAATAACTCCAGACTTCCACACGAGAATGAAATTTAAATTCAATGAGTAAACACTCCGTTTCTGCAGCAACCGGTTTGCTATTTTTTATGAAATAACACTTAGGTATTCCTCTCTGAATTTTCGAAACTTCCGGTGGACACTTCTGCACTTCCTTCCAGCTTTCACTTCAAGCCATTTCTAATTTATTCCCGACTGTTTTACGTACTGCAATTAACAATTTTGTTAAATTTTCGCGGACAGTAAGAAAAACGCGTGCGCTTAGCAAAAGTCATGGCCTGCCAGCGTTCAGTTTAGATCCTTTGGTCAAATTGCATTTCAAAACTATTGAGAAGTGATTAACTTATAATGGTTTTTATGATAAGTAGAGCTTATATTGGGCTAACTGGATCCACTGAAAACAAGTTTTGTTTACTCTCACTTATATACCCTTTTTAAATGTTGGTGTTGAAATTTTATTTTTCATTTCAATTTATATTTTTTTCAAATTTGGTTAAATGCTAAAATTGGATTCCTGAATTTTCAGCTCTAAAAATATTTTAAATGCAGTTGATTTGCTAGAGAAAGCCCATTCGATGTTCAGCTAAATCATTTTTTAGATCAAGTTATTTATTTAATAATTGGTTTTTATCCTTAACTCAGATAGCAGAAGTCAGCTTCTGAGCCCAGGTTCGAAAATTTTATTTGAAAATTGAAATTTTTAAATCCAAGCCCGTTAAAAATTCAAAACTCAACTTGAGTTTTCAAAATATTATGCTCGTTTTTTTCAGAACAAAATTTTACATTTTCCAATATATACCTGAAAGCTAAAATTAACTCATGGTAAATTTACATTAAAGATTTTTCTCTGATTTTGGCAACACGAAACTTGTTGGACCTCAGCGTTTGAGAATTTTTAAAATGACCTCAAATTGACCCTGTCTATTTGAAATATTCATTTAAGTTTTAAATTTACAAGAATCATGCTTGGATCTCAATTGTTCGTTGTCGTTGCAAAAAAAAAAGAAAGATGAAATCCTACATAATCACTTACTTGAGACCTGGCCAAACTGTTGTTTTTCCATAATTTATTTAGCGCAAGTTGTTTAAAACTATTTTAAGTCTCAAGTTTTAAGAGTCCTGAATTTCCTAAAGCAATGTTTCTCCTCTTAAAACAAACTTTGAATCTACACTAAAGTGATTGCCAGTATTTTGTTATGTTCGTCTTTAGCCATTGCCAGACATCCTGGTCCTGGGAAAATTTCCTCCCCTGACAGTGCAGTGGTTCGATTGGTCGCTCATTCAAGGCTATTATAGACAACACTCAATCATTCACACACGCACGACGACGTCATTTAATTCATTGGCACAGTAAGAAATCGATGTGGTTTCAATGCGGTTTTTCTCGTTTTGGTTTCGCATAGCTGAGGGAAGATACCTATGATGGCATAATGTTCCGGTCAGCCAATTGACAGATGATACTTGACGCGAATCCGAAAAAGCTTTTCCGACTCACGTGTGCATCTTCAATGACTCCCAGCACCTAGTTGCAGGTGTGCTTTGGCGTGAAAATTTCTTCAGAGGAACAAAAAAAAGCAAACTGGCTTATTTCCATCGAATGTTGAATGGGATGGGATTATTTGCGGCCGGCTTCCGATGAAGTATGAAGCATGTATGTCGCTGTGTTATGTTACAGAGGTTATGTTTTGTCGTGTGGTCTATGCTATGCTGTAATAGAGAACAATGAGGGAAGTGTATGATCGATGAACTGAAGAAGCTTAAAAGTTGGCTTCCCCTGCCTGGTATTTTCTTTCACTTTTGTTGTTGTTAGATAAGCGCACCCCCGGAGTTGTTACGGTGCCATTGGCCTTTGACTTTGCGATTTAATTGTGCTTTTAGTTGCAGTAAAAAGCGGCTGTAACGTAAGAAGAATTGAATGTAATTGAACACAATTTTTTCGAGATTCTTGTTCTAGTTATTTGCTTTAATATTTACATTAGCAATAATCAAATGATTTTTTTTTATTGTTGAGCATAAATTCCAAATTTACTAGTTTCAAATTATCAATTTTATGCTAAAGTAAAAATAATTTCGTTTCGGTCTACTCAATTCCATTTTTCTCATATGAATAACATGGGATTCATTTTGTTTTTCTTAAAAATTTTAAACGGTGCTCCGATCAGTCTGGTCGAAGCCCGACTAATTTAAAACGAGATTCAGTATTTTGTTTCAAAAATGAGTTTCAAATTTCTCATGAAAACTGTCCAACAACTTAGTTATTTTGATGGAAGAGATGCGCTTTAATGTATATAGCAATATTTACAAGCTTGTTCTATTCTTGTGATTCAACATGATTAGCCTAATCATAAAACAGAAATATATGACCCATTCCAGGCACCTCTTAACTGGAGATCCGATTTTAATTTTTCATTATTCAAAAATAATTTGCACATCTTTAGAAAGGCTTCATTTTCGATCAAAAATTTTCAGTCACATTTTTTTTAAAGAATTGAATATGTTATCGTAGAAAATTAAAACGTTTAGTATGAAAAAAAAAAGATTTTAATAACTATTCTGTATTTAAAACATAACTTTGTCAAAAATCGAGTTATTTCAAAGAAATTCATTGCAACATGATGTTAAAAATTCCGTCTTTAAACATGCTATGAGAAAAAGAATAATAACTGAAAGTTTACGGTGATTAAAGTACCTTTTGTTTGTTTGTTGTTGAATTATAGAGACAAAAGTACCTTATTTTTGAGCGTTGATTCCTTTAAATGTCACATAAGTATTGTCGAAAATTGAGGGTCTCTTCAAAGTTTTTGAGAGGAATTCAATGCAATTTCCAGAAACTTGTGAAAATAGGTTCAGAAGCTTGTGGGTTGCACCCAGTTAAAGAATGCGTTGTGGTGTCACGAAATTTATTTGCTTTTTTTAAACGTTTTGGACTTTTAATTTCAATACTATTATAGTATTTCTTCAAAACAAATTTATCATAACAATGCGCTTCTAGAAATGAATTCGATAATCAAATTTTTCAACAAAACTAAGAAACTTTTTTTTCGCATAAAAGACGTTATTTTAAATGTCTATAATAAAATTCTGATCAGAATCACAGATAACCTGTGATTTTAAGAAAAATCTTGGAAAAAGGTCAAGTTCTTCATATTTCTATATTAGAATAAAAAAAATAGCTAATAGCTAAAATAAAATTCCATGAAATGAATGCAATGAGATTCAAAAAATATTTGAACTTGGTTAGTTTTATATATTATCTTTTTATATCAACCTAATTCATAAAAATTTTAAAAAAATGATTGGTTGCAAAATTATTTAGAAAAAACTGTCCTTTATTTAAACTTCCACCTCAAAGGATGTTACTTAAACATTCAAATCTAACCTCATATTCACATAAAATCCCAAAAAAAAAACTTTAAACTGAATAACAAAATTTAACAAATTAAAATATATACTAGCGCAAGGTCCCATGCAAAATTTGGGCCACATTATATTATGGAACAGGGTTGCGCAACATTCCTGAATTTAAAATGCAACTTTGTGGTTTTTTTTCGGGATGAACAAATAAAAACAGTTTTTCACCAATAATTTAGGTCCTAATCAAGAGAATTGTTTTTATAATTTGAGTGTTTTTTATTCTTTAATTATGACAATTTTTCATCTTAAGAACGCATTTTGATAAGAGTTATCATAAAACAGTTATTAAGCTTCAAAAACGGGATTATAAGCGTCGATTAACGATCATTCATGGATTTTTCGTTAATTGATTCTTCAGAAGCTAATTTCTGAAACTTAATATCTTTTTTTTTATCATAACCCTTATCGAAATGGGACCTTCAAATAAAATATTTTTCATAATTAAAACTTCGTGAAAAACTATAATAAAAATAAATCGGCAGATACAGACTTAAGAAATTGATTGAAAACTGGGTTTTCATTTTCCTTCCAAACAAAATTTTATTTATTTAATTTTATTTATTTCACACACCGTCTTGGATTCAAATGTCCTACAGACTGATCTTAATATCTAAGGTTCTTAATCCTATGTTTAAACATCGTTTTGGACACAGTTAAATCCAACAAATTGTTCACAACATTAAAACACTGAAAACAGCTGGTCAGAGGATTATTCTGTCCGTAAGTAGTGCGGTGCATGCCTAGTGCTAAAAGTTGTCTTCATCGCAGATGTCTGGATGGTGCAAGAAAGCATACTTCATTGAGTAGAGCTGCACAATCCACGTTGCCGGTAACCAGATCAAACACAAAAAGCCGTTTTAGTTTTACACGTCTGGAAGAGAGGGTTCCAAATTGATAAACATGCACCGACTCTCATAATCCGGAAGATTGCTGGGATCGTTCCACGGAAGTGACCTGAGAGCGTAACGAATGAAAGATAGCTGCCTGCACTCTTTCGATTCGAAGACTCCAAGATGTATGGTAAGGAGCCCACACACAAACGGCGTACTCCAATACACTTCTCACCAAGGAACAGTACACAGCTTTAACAGTGTTTACATCCTGAAAAGATTAGAATTGCGCCTCACGAATCCAAGAACAGAGAAAGCCTTCGCTGTGATGGCACTGATATGGTCGCTGAACGTTAGTTTTTTATCAACAATGACGCCCAGATCGTTCATGTAGCTGACTTGATCGATGCTGGTACCGTTGATACTATACTCGTAGAAGACATTGGACTGACGGCGACTAAAAGTTATGGACTTGCTTTTTTTTATGTTCTGCAACTGCATCCCATTTTCCAAGCACCACAGGAGAAGCTCGTCGATGTTAGATTGAAGAGCGTGGCAATCTAGAACCGATGAGATTATTTTGTAGATCTTAAGATCATCGGCATATAGCAGCATACAGGATTTCAAACGGATAGCCAGGTCGTTAACAAATAGAACAAATATCAAAGGGCCTAGAATACTGCCTTGCGGGACACCTGAGGTCAAGTCAAAGATACGCGAACGTGATCTTGACAAATGTTTTGGCAAATTTCGCATAATTCCTTACACATTTCAGGATCATTGCACCATCTCGTTTCTTGATCCGATCCCCCAAATTAAGTATTGGACATTGTGCTAGACCTAGGATCAATTTTAGCTGGCAAATTTTAAAATTTTCATTAGTCGGCTGATTTGGGCACTCTATTGTCCATTAACAAACTATTCATAGATGAATAGCTTTTGAAATAATGATTTATTTTTTCTTTCCTTTGCAATTAAAAATATTCAGAAACACATTTTTACGAATAAGTTATTCCTTGTATTGGTTTTTTTTTTTAAATAATATTCACTTGATCTCATAAATAAATTAGAAATAATATTGATGTGCGCAGTATTGCGAACCTTATCTGCTTAATAAGCCTTTTTGGATTCAATGCACTTAATTTAAACTTAAATGAATTTATGTCATCACCAAATCACAAAGACTTTTTTTTATTAAATTAAGCATTAACTACAATATCATAGTTTGATTTATTGTAGGTACTTAAAATTTCGTGACTTCACAACGCTTTGCAAAACTGTGTTTCAAAAAAAAAAAATGGCGCGTTGTGGCGTCACAAAAATAATTCGCTCTCAAATAATTGAAATTAAAATTCAAAAATAGAGATTCGTTGGTTGTAATGAATTGATACTTATAAAGTTTGATCGAAAAAACGAGCAGAAATGAACAGTTTAGAAAAAAAAACTCAGAAAAGTAGAAAAAGAAGCGAGTTGTTACGTGACGATTTCTTTTAATTATATTTTGAAAACTATTCATTCAATACAAATACTCTTGCTTCCAAATTGTAGCGATTTAAATTCTGAAAATTTGTTTTGCAAACGTTGTGACGTCACGCTGGAATGGGGTTTTTTTATACTGTTCTCAGTGTCGAAAAGCTCACTTCTCTTAATAAAATTGGGGCCTAGAAATTTGGCTGAAACTGTAATTTTCAGTATAAATTAAACTTTAATATAGAAAAAAACAATTCCAAACAAAAAATATTAAGACTACGTTCAGGATCCATGTCCTGATCAGATAACGATACTGATGCTGTTCGAAAAACTGTTACCGATTATGATATCATCCCGAAACCTTAATCTAATTCTTACTCTAATCCTAAGCAAGATCAATATCTTGATTCCGATCCTGACCTGGAGACTGCCTCATCCTGATTTTTATTTTGATTATGATCCCGATCCTGATCTTTATCCTGCCCGATCTGCACAGAAAATCCTGATCCTGGATCCCAATTGTGGATCCTGGATTTTCCACCTGGATTTCGATTCATCGTGAACACTGGTCCCGATCCAGATCTTGGATTTAGATTCCGATCTCAGTTCCTATGTGATCTAGGTTTTGAGCATAGACCTTGAACCTGAACCCTGATCGCGGATCCAAATGATTATTCTAGATTCTGATCTCTTAATTCCATTTTAACTTAAGAGAATTTGAAGCAAAATATAAGTGTTTTTACTTGGAAAAAAAACTTTAGGGGGCACTTGAATCAATCAACATGTAATGAACGTTAACTGATGCGTTTGGGTACACACATATGTATGCGCACTTTGCCCCTAACGAAAAGGAAATCATACTTTAGAAAGCCTTCCAAAATTTCCCTAAAAGCCGTATCTTATCAATTCAAGTGTTCCTGTTTATATATTTTTGGTGAAGAACAGTCCCCTTTTCAAAACTATTTTCCAAATTACTGGATAACATTCTTCATTTAAGAGTTATAAAAAAATCTTCTTAACGTGTGCGTCTTATCCCTAGTTCCCCTTATATAAAGATGAAAAAGATACATTACAAAGGCACCAACCTTTGTTTTAATACGCCAAAATCTACCAAATCAATGGTATAATAATAATTGTTTATTAATAACCATATTAATTTACAAATCTTTCTTCTTTTTCAATTGCAGGGTTAATTAAAAAATTCCTCTATTTTATCTACTATTTGAAATAACACTTAATTACGATTTGTAATAGGAATTTTCTTTAAAAAAGTATCAATTAACAAAGGAAAATTTATTAAAAATACATTTATAATAGTTGAATTTAATTTGATTACAAACTAAAAATTCAATATTATTTCAAGAGTGTCAGTGATCAAAGTGAGAGATAAAATTCTTTTTTAAATTCCAACTCATTCAGTGATCAAATTAGCAGGCTACAAAAGTTTAAATATAAAAATAAAAATTAACCCTTTCCTTACCATAGTAGCACAGATGATCCACAACTTTGCACAGCTCTCATTTGAACAGGGTGCTTTGGATGAACACCATTTTCTCACCGAATGTGTAGATAGAAGTTAAGAAACATTGCACGAAATTTGAAGAAAAACGATTCGCTAGGTTTTGCTCGGCAGATCAAAAGCTGCAAAAAAGTCGGATTTTTTTCGAATTTTATTCAAGTCGTCATTTGTTGTTCAATAACTTGATAAGTTTTTTTAATAATTTCCCTCAAATAAAAATATTATTGTGCAGAAGGTTGCTTATGCAAGCAGAATCAAATGATGGTTTACTTAGATTTCAACTAAAACAAATCGGTATCGAATTTTGAATACGGCGAATGCGCCAACATCGCTGTTTCATGAAAAACGCGTTCAAAGTTTGACAGCTCCATAAGCTCCCAGCAAAAATTTTATTTTGCTTTCTTTATTTCTCGAAAACCAAATATCCTTCAGTTAACGTTGTAAACTTAAAATGTAGGTCTCTGAACGTACTTTATCACCCTGCTGATAACTCCATTTGTTTACATTTGGCTCATTCGCCCTATTCAAAATTCACTACCGATATAAATTTTCAAGTAAGTAAATCACTGGTGATACACTGGGAACAAAACGGACTTTTCTTCTTGTGAAGCTTTTTATCAATACTCATAAAAATCATGCCGTCAATAAAAATTTTTGCTTCAGGATAGTTAATTCATCTGCTAAAATGACCACATGTCTCGAAATTTTTGTAAAGGTTCGTGATTTTTTCGAAAAACGGCATGTCTTGTTTTCCTGGCACAAAGTGTCATGGTGGCTATTGTTCAAGGCAAAAAATGAAAATTTCAAAAATTTAATAAATAGACTATTGAGGGATGGGTATATCAATGAAGTTTTTCACCATATAGGATCGTTTTTGTTTGTGATCAATAAGGTGATGAAATTCCATGTTTTTTGCAATAATTTCTTGTTTTTCATTTACACCCTATGTGTTGTTATCTTCCCAATGGAGCATATATGATCCATCTCAAAACCCAAATTTACCGAATGGATCATTAAATTAACCCTCAATTATGCATCTTTTTTTCTAGAACTTTGTTTGTAAATAAATATTCGTATTTTTAACACGTGTAAAACCTCGTGGGAAGGAAAGGGTTTAAACAATAAAAGAAAGTAAAATGTTTATAAATTTTCAAGCGCAATTATAGTTTAGAATTTCAAGCTCTGAATATTTTATCGTTGTCAGTTGAAATATTTGGGTCCTGGAAAGGACAATAGGTAGAAATTAGGATTTCCTTATTTAAAATCTAGATTTATTGGCTCCCAAGAATATTATGTTTGTAGAACACAAAAATTTAGAGTTGAAAAACCAGGGTAAACTAATTAAAAATATGTCAGAATATTTCATTTGTTTGAGCTTGAAATTCCGTTAACTTATTTGAGAATTTCAAAAAAATAAAAAGTTTGAATTCCATTCGGTAAAAGTAATGTTGTTTTCTTTAAATAAGAACTAGCTGACCCGTTGTGCTTTGCTACACCTTCCGGAAATAAATGTAATTTGTAAAAATTTATTCAAATTTAGATTTTAGAGAGCATTTTTTTAAATCAAACCAACAACTTTGAAATGTGAGCTGCAGCTGCAATTCTGAATTGCAATTCAAAGATGGTATATATTATTTACTGAAACTTGATCTCTGAACTCGTTTTTCAAGATCTGAAATTTGTACTCTGTACCCAAAAAAAACCTTTTTAAATATGGTCCCTTCTTTGAAAAGCTCATTATCTTAAATTTACATGGGAGCTCTCCCATCTTATTCAATTTTGTCCCCCACTGCTTGAAGAAGGTAGGCAAATTTAACCGGCTCGATACCCAAACAGCACTTATTATGGTAATGAAAAATATATTAAATTAGTTTTGTATTAAATACAGTGCAAATTTCTTTTTTTCTAAATAAATTTACTACGGTAAACATATAAATATTTAAAAAAAATAACAGTTGCATCACTAAATAAGTTCTCAGCGTTTTTTTATTTTCTCTTTGAAAGTCAAATATTCAAAAATGTTGGCTAAAACAAATTTCTAAGTTTACATTTGTCCCGTATATTGGGGCAAGTGTCAATGCAAAGCTTATTTACCGATGCGTCAGAGTAATGGCTTTGAAGTGAATTTAATACGAATTCCTGTGTTTTGTTCTATCAAGTTTCACTGATATATCTGCAGTATTCCTGCAATATAAATTTATGTTTGTTACTCCAATTTTAACGAATGCTGTTTAAAGGGAATGACCTTCATTTACAAAGACATTTAAGAATTTTCAATATCTGCTGCAGTTTCAACATTCGGAATACCCCTTCTGGTCTTTCCAACATATTGAATCATTTTGAAGATGAATTTCTTAAAAGTTCGACTTTTGCCCTTTCCCCACCGTGTAAGTTGACAGAAGGGAATATTGTTTTTAACACTTTAAGGGTTAACTCAAAATTTCTCTTAAAAATTTTGCGTCCAGTTGAATATCAGTTCTAAAGTCTCGCTTTTCAAAAACGAAGCGGATCAAAAGTCTCTTCTATGCAGCCATGTAACACAAAAACACTTTTCATGTTAAGTACGTACTTGAATTGGTATGTAAGCAAAAAGTACGATGGCTCCCATTTTCATTTCTAAATTCATTTCAGTTGTGTATTTGGGCCGAAGTAACAATTTCTAGAAGAAAACATAGTTTTTAATTTTTTTAACAGAAAAAGTTGAACGATTGAACATGTTCTAATGTTCCTTGAATGAAAAGTCGAATGATACCTACATTAACACGAACTAAATATGGAAGTATTTTTTGCAAATCTTTCAATTGGTTTTGATTCGATTGATAAAATTAAAATACCAATCCGTGTCAGATCTAGGCGTCATTTATTACCACGTGCTGTGTACAAATCAAATAAGCAAGAAAAAAACACATCTAGGTTGCATATCGCCCCATGTGTTTGAGAAACAGGCGCCTTTATTGTTAAATTTTCCAGCAATCAATGAACAGTGTGCTTTGGTTACTATCCTCTTGCGACGACGTTTGCTCGCCCGCCCATGGAGACGAAAAACAAACGCCTCAAAGAAAATATTCTTGGTTGAGAAATACGCGCCAAAATATTCCCACTGATCAGTATGCTATGCCTGGGTTACTATCCTTTTACGACGTTGGCTCGCGACGCCTCGACCATAGAGACGAAAAACAAACCGCCCAAAGGGTGAAAAAATCTCGGAAAATGGATGTCATGACTTTTATTTGTTTCGAAAAACTACAAATTTTGTATGGTAGCTCTCCCTCCCTTAAGTCGGATGTAGTTTTGACTATTACAGAAACCATCTCCGGCCTCAAAAACCCTTAGATGCCAATTTTGACGATGATCGGTTCAGTAGTTCCCGAGTCTATAGGGAACAGACAGACAGACAAACATTCATTTTTATATATATAGACTAGCTGACCCGTTGTGCTTTGCTACACCTTCCGGAAATAAATGTAATTTGTAAAAAATTATTCAAATTTAGATTTTAGAGAGCATTTTTTCAAATCAAACCTCATCATACTTCAGAACCAACAACTTTGAAATGAGAGCTGCAGCTGCAGTTCTGAATTGCAATTCAAAGATGGTATATATTATTTACTGAAACTTGATCTCTTAACTCGTTTTTCAAGATCTGAAATTTGTACTCTGTACCCAAAAAAAACCTTTTTAAATATGGTCCCTTCTTTGAAAAGCTATTATCCTAAATTTACATGGGAGCTCTCCCATCTTTTTCAATGTTGTCCCCCACTGCTTGAAGAAGGTAGGCAAATTTAACCGGCTCGATACCTAAACAGCACTTATCATTGTAATGAAAAAAATATTTAATTAATTATGTATCAAATATCGTGCAAATTTCTTTTTTTTAAATAAATTTACTACGGTAAACATATAAATATTTAAAAAAAATATCAGTTGCATCACTAAATAAATTTTCAGCGTTTTTTTTTTTATTTTCTCTTTGAAAGTCAAATATTCAAAAACGTAGGCAAAAACAAATTTCTAAGTTTACATTTGTCCCGTATATTGGGGCAAGTGTCAATGCAAAGCTTATTTACAGATGCGTCAGAGTAATGGCTTTAAAATCGAATGCTGTTCAAAGGGAATGATCTTCATTTACAAAGACATTTAAGAATTTTCAATATCCGCTGCAGTTTCAACATTCGGAATACCCCTTCTGGTCTTTCCAACATATTGAATCAGTTTGAAGATGAATTTCTTAAAAGTTCGACGTTTGCCCTTGCGCCACCGTGTAAGTTGACAGAAGGGAATATTGTTTTAACACTTTAAGGGTAAACTAAAAATTTTTCTTAAAAATTTTGCGTCCAGTTGAATATCAGTTCTAAAGTCTCGCTTTTCAAAAACGAAGCGGATCAAAAGTCTCTTTTATGCAGCCATGTAACACAAAAACACTTTTCATGTTAAGTACGTACTTGAATTGGTATGTAAGCAAAAAGTACGATGGCTTTTTCAGAATTATTTAAAATAAAAAGCTCCCATTTTCATTTCTAAATTCGTTTCAGTTGTGTATTTGGGCCGAAGTAACAATTTCTAGAAGAAAACATAATTTTTAATTTTTTTTAACAGAAAAAGTTGAACGTTTGAACATGTTCTAATGTTCCTTGAATGAAAAGTCGAATGCTACCTACATTAACACGAACTAAATATGGTAGTATTTTTGCGAATCTTTCAATTGGTTTTGATTCGATTGATAAAATACCAATCCGTGTCACATCTAGGCGTCATTTAATACCACGTGCTGTGTACAAATCAAATAAGCAAGAAAAAACACATCTAGGTTGCATATCGCCCCACGTGTTTGAGAAACAGGTGCCTTATTGTTAAATTTTCCAGCAATCAATGAACAGTGTGCTTTGGTTACTATCCTCTTGCGACGACGTTTGCTCGCCCATGGAGACGAAAAACAAACCCCTCAAAGAAAATATGCTTGGTTGAGAAATACGCGCCAAAATATTCCTACTGATCAGTATGCTATGCCTGGGTTACTTTCCTTTTGCGACGCGACGCCTCGACCATAGAGACGAAAAACAAACCGCCCAAAGGAAAAAAAATCTCAAGAAAATGGATGACTTTAGTTTGTTTCGAAAAACTACAAATTTTGTATGGAAGCCTCTCCTTCCTTAAGTCGGATGGAGTTTTGACTATTACAGAAACCATCCCCGGCCTCAAAAACCCTCAGATGCCAATTTTGACGATGATCGGTTCAGTAGTTTCCGAGTCTATAGGGAACAGACAGACAGACAAACATTCATTTTTATATATAGATAAAACTTTAACCGATAATATTGATGAAATAAATGAACAAACATAACCCACTTTCCATAAAATAAAATATAGGAATATGAAGATGAAAATGATAAATTCTTGGTTCCTTTGATTTAATTATTGACTTGGTAGATATTGGCGTATTGATCTCGAATCTTTTGTCAGATTGTGTCGGTTATTTGGTGATATGAAGATTATTAGATTAAGAATCAATCAGTTATGAGTTTAATCAATAAGTTGATAACTGATTGACTAATGTACATGAAAAAAACTAAATTTGAAATTGTTTGTTGATCTTTATAAAATTTAGGAATAATATTTTGATGATGATGCTGCTGCATGATCTTTAAAAGTAACATTAAACAGTTTTAGAAGGATTTAGAAAGTAAAGTATTGCTGACATTACTGAAGAAAGTTTCAAAAAAGATTTTAATTTCATGTGACAAATTTGTTGAAGTCTGCAAAACAATTTGATTTTTGCATTTCAAATTTTCAAAATTCAATTTAGTGAATACATTCTTAAAAATTCGATAAAAATCACTTATTTCACAGAATTAAGAAAAGTGCAAAAATAGAAAACTTTTATAATTTTTTACATAGGTGTCAAAATTTCTAAGGGTTTGTTGATAGATGATAAAAGCGCTTATTTTAAATTTTTTTGTTTTGTTTTAAAGTTTTGTCAGAAAAACCCAAAGTTTTCTTAAACCTTCATAATTTTCTGGACACCAAAATCAGTCAAAATTTGCTTTTAAAATCTTTGCACCTCAGAATAATGTGAATTTAGAGGCCATGTGTAATTTATGAAAACCCTTTTGAATGTGGAGTTGAAGAACAAAAAACACAAAATAAAATTAAGGCTAAAATTGATTTCTTGAAGAATATTTCGTATTTGCTTATAATTTGTAATGATTTAAACAACTAGTTTTTTATGGACCCGTTAATCGAATCCATATGCTGATTCTTTTCCTGATTCTGGAATTATGATTCTTGATTCTTATTCGTCATCATGATACTTGTCCTTCTAAATTCGGCTTTCGGTGACTGGTCCCGGATCGTTATATTGCATCTAGATTTCAGATTCTAATCACATCAGGATAAATTTACATTTTTATTCCATTATACAGCTGCGCTCAAAATGAATGGAATCGCGTGAAGCAGCGCGATGTCTTCCAAACTTGAAACTTTAGACTGCTACACAAAATTAACTTCAATTTTCTAATTGGTGAATTTGTAGGTTTCTTATATAAGAAGAAAATGTTTTCCATTCATTTTTTAAACCAAATGTTATGTTAATTGTCTCCCTTAGAGAAATTTTGAAATTAAATATAGAAATGTAATTATTAAAACACGAAAAAGCTCATTAAATTTGATGTTGTTACAGATCCCCAAAGTCGAGCACTATTTTCTCCACGGTTCGAGTACAACGAATGGCATCCGGTAGGACGCGGAGATCCATTGAAGAATGACCCAACCTACGATTACAGCCCACCAGTTCTGGATCGAGTCCACTACTGGAACGAAGGCTTGGCAGCACATAAGGAGAAAACTGGAGACATCCTGTTGCTGGGAGTTCCCTCGAAAAAGTCCAGTTCCAAGGTGGCAGAATCATCATGGCCTGGCCCGGTTAGTCCTGTTTCAAATGGCCTCCCACTTCGAAGAAATTACTACCCTCAACAGATTAACGATCTTCCCACGGTTCTGATGCCACCGCCTCTCAACAACCATCTTCAACCGGATGCGGGCACAGGAGATGGCTATCTATGGGCACAGGCGAGTAACCACCAGCCGCAGCGCTATGAAGCACCTGCTGAGGGCTTCCGGTATCGTCCAGGTGTGCAACCTCAAGCCAGTCATAACTTTGTCAGTCATTATTCAGGTAACCGGGGTAGAGTTGGGTGAAAGTTTGGTTTGATGGGAGGAAAAGCTGTAGATGAATATCACAGAAATTTAACGTGGATGATTCTGTCTTTTTCTTTTTATGGTTTTAGGTCCCAAATACCCGGATCCAGCTGTGAATCACGTCGCTCCCTACCAACAGCAGCTGAATCCCAGCCATCAGTACACCACCACTCTTCGATTGACCACTCCCGATGGCTCAGGAACTCCGAAGAAGTCTTTCCTGCAGAGTATCCTGAAGAATGAGAAAGCTTATCCATTTACAAAAACTACTACTACAAACTCCGTTACGGAATACACCTCCAGCTATTACGATGCTCAAAATATCAACGCCATGGCCACTACCATAGTTCACAGTCCACAGACGACCGAGTACATAGTGGCGGAATCTTCAAGCGCATTACCTACGGTCAGCACCGATATTAAGGCACCTTATGTTACCGCTACAGGTCTATTGGCTCCCTTCAGTACAACCACTAGCACCACAATGTCTCCTCCACCAGCCGTTACAGCAGACTCTCTGTTTTCGCATTTTGACGAGCCTCCAGCTCCTCCAAAGGGACCTCTCTTCGTGGTCATCGAGGGACATAGTCGAGTAAAAACCTACGGCCTCAACACCAACGGAACACTTCTTCAGCTACCCAAAATGGTTCCAGTGGTTGGATCCGAAGATCCGGTCATTCGACACGTAGTTCATCGGGACGAAACCGGAAGTGCCATCGAAATTCCTCACGTTACCATGAAACCCACAACTCCAAAAACCATGACCACAACTACGCCACCTCCACCAAGCTCATCAACTGCCAAGCCTCTCTCGTCCAGTGAGGAAACTAGCGAAGAACGATCAGCCATCAACTCGCTGCTAAGTCTCTTGGATTCCTCCTTCGGAGATTACCTCAAGAACACCGGATCCGATAACGAGGGCAACGCCATCGATAGTGGCGAACGGCACGATAAGGACTCCAAGGCTCGAAGGAATGTACGAAGTACACCCCAGAAAGCACACATCTTCCTGGTGGGTTCATTCGAGGTTACCGGAAATGGAGCCGAGAGTTCGGCTAGTTCGGAATCTTCAAGCAACCCGAACAACAACTATCGGAAAGGAATCGTCCTGGATGATAGTCCTCCACTGGTCGGAGAGTTGGGTTATTGAACTCCTATTAGTTGAAGTTCAGCATAAGACAGCCAGAAATTGGATCACTCTCTGTTGATTGTTACGGACTAAATGCGCTCAAATTGGTGATACATAGAAGATCTAAAAAAAAAAAGTGTTTCAACAAATCTCGCAACCATTTGTACATAGATCAAAACGTAGTTTTTTAAGTTAGTTATGAATAAATTTTAGTGAATTGTTAAGTTTTTCGTAAAATTTGTTTAAAAAATGTTGACAAAATTATTCCAAAAGAATTGAGAATCTACTTGAAATCATAAAAATCAATTCAATTACAATAAAAAATGTGAAAACACAATAGTTTGGAATCGAAAAATTCGCTCTCTTCAATTGAAAACAAATAAATTCAAATAAAAAACCTTTAAAAAAAAAGTTGAATGCATTTTCTGTTTCTTTCTCGATCCGAATTGGTTAAATTCCGAATCTCTGAATTATATTCAGTTTAAAGAAAAAAAAATTTCAATGTAGTAAAACAAAAATGATTTGAAACTCCGATATTTTTTCCAACCGTTTTTTGAGTAACCAAGATTTTTTCCAATCCATAATGTTTACATAAACCTTGTCAATTTGTATACATAAGTCATGTCGTGAGATTCAATAAACCGATATAAAAAAAATCATGTCCTTTCTGAAATTAAGTCGTTCTATTTCCTTCTCTGAATACCGCAAAATCAGAATCCCGGGAACTACTTGTTTGATATCTTCGATATATCCTTTTCATTTGAATACGTCGGTAAACCTTTAAAAATTTAAAACTAAAGTCCTACAGTACTGCGATGCCAGAGATTCAAAGTTACTGTTAAAACAATTAAGCTGCTCTTGGAGCATTTTCAGGAGTATTCTCCTGACTTTTCTGGAACTGTTATAAGGTGATAATGTTTCAATCACAAACAAAGTTAAAATAAAGGAAACTTTATGATTAAATAGCCACGAAAAAGTAAAAAATGATGAAAAAATCAACAAAAGAGGAATCATCGCCTACGACCAACGATTTTCCATCATTTGTAACGTTTACAGATTTCTTCAAATAGATTACCTTTTGGATCTAGTTTCTCAAAAGAAATTTGGAATTTCGACAATCGAAGCTTAAATGATAAAAAATTGAATCAGATAGTTGTAAACAAAATTACAGAAACAGGTTTTATGTTCATTCAGAAAAAAATAAATAAAATTCATTCTATGTGTGTAGCTGTAAGGCTTGAGTAAACCTTAGAAAATAAGTTGATTATTCAATTTTTTTGAAATTTTCAAGAAGTTAGAAATAATTTTAACTAAAATCATATTTACATTCTTGGAAACACTTTTTAATGTTTCTGAATGTTCAATAAATTCAGTAGAAAGTATTTCAAAGAAGAGAATTTAAACCAAGCGAGAAAAGTTGCAGATGCTCTTGTTTAATATTAAATTTCTCATATATCACCTTACAAAATATATTGATAAATATATACAAAAAGGTTTATAACTGTGAAATCCCGGTCAGCAAATTTCTGGCTTCATCTCGAGGTTGAGGCTCAACTGACATTATGGATCACTTGACACTTGAGAGCTCAGTTATGCTAGCGATTGCTATCGCTGATGTTAAGAGCTTGTCTCTCATACTCTTACAGCCAGATACATAGCTAGGATGTCACATTCTCCCTTTTTATGGTGATTGTAATTTTGTTGTATTTTGTTACATGTTGTTATTTATTATCATTTACCATGAGCTAGACCCGGCTCACTATCGACTACCATGGGCTTAAACCCGGCTTAATTATTAATCATCGACGGCCATGGGCTAGACCCGCCTGCGATCGAATGCTATGGGCTGAATACGTCTTTTTATCCTTATATATATTCATATCGACGGCCATGCATGGGCTACAGCCCGGCTCACAAAAGATTACTTGAAATATTGTTATTCATATAATTTCAAATCAAAATATCACTAAATAAACGTCCTACCGAGCTTTATTATCCTCAAATTATTATTCGGTCGGATTCCCTCTTTTAGCGAACGGTTTGGATAACCACTCTATCCCAGTCCCGTCTCCAGTGATGCCAACTGTTTTCCAGAAAAGTCTGGAAGATTTTGATAAAATGTCTGGAAAAGTCTGAATGGCTAACTTTATAGGTGACGAACTTTTTTTTTTTTGGTCACCCGATCGCAATATTGTAGTAGTCTAGGGATCAATACTCATAACTTGAAAATAATCAATGTCTGAGTCTATGTAAACGAAAGCTTGAGCAACCGAAAGCTTAGACCCATTCAGCTGTTACTTCTGTATTCTGTTTCACAGTAAATTCAGTCTTGCCGTTATGAGCTATTGGATTTCAATAGTGTTTTTTTTTATTAAAATGTTGAGCTTATAGAAATTTCTTAACAAATCTGGAAAATTTATGAAAAGTCTGGACCAGACAACATGAGGTCTGTATTTCTGGATGTCACATAAAAATCTGGAAGTTTCCAGAAAAAATCTGGAAGGTTGGCAACGCTGCCCGTCCCTCCCACGTGGAAGGAGCACCGGCACTTGTGAGCTCAGTTATTCTAGCGATTGCTATCGTTGATGTTAAGCGTTAAGGTTCCGAAACTCGTTCGTTTCCCCTAATCTTGCATCAAGATATTTCGCCAGCGAAACAAAAATGTGAATTATGATCGTTAGGGCGGCAATTGATGTAATGTTCATCGGATTTCAAAATGAAATCAAGAAACATACTTAATTGGTGCCTGAATTACTTTAAAATACAAAAAAAGTCGAGAACTTATATTATTTCGAAATGCAGTTTTTAAGCGCAGATCGACTTTCTAGTATTATTTTTCATAAATCCGATAGATTTTCATATAGATATGGAATAATTAAGAATTTGCTTATTAAGATAATTTTAACTCGTTGGAATTCACATGGTAAGCTGTTGAATTTAAAAAGGGTATTTTTAATTCTTCAGTAACTTTATCTTCTATAGATTTGGAGATGGTTTAAATGTATCGTAAAACAATTCTATAAAGACTCAGCCGCATAACAAAAAGAAATACAATAAATGTTTTCTCAAAATAAAAATTGAGAATTTGAAATCAAAATTGTGATAAAAACAATTTAGCTTTGATTGTTTACCAAAGTTTTCAAATTAAAATTTATGGACAATATTACCCAGGTAACCACCAAGCATTTGAAACAGCACGGAAGTAGCACTATATACGCATATACGGCAGATGGATTAAAGCTACTTAGCATTAGATAAGCATTTATGTAGCCCTGAATGATGGAGTAAATGCAAAGAATCACTTACAATGACGTCTTCTGCCATATCAAAAGACAATCTTAAAAGGGGTGTGTCCACATACACCTTTTTCATTTTTCCATTCTCGCGAGTCTTATAGGTCTGATAATGTCCATCGTAGATTTTACTACGGAATCCGGCATCTGTTCGCTTAGGTGCACTCTCTATTGGATAAGTGTTTACATTTAAATGGAATGGGTATAAATCAGGTACGTTGGTATATAAGTTGTTTTGTTTGATTATACCTAGACATTATGATACGATTATGAATGAACAACCAACTGAACACCTAGGTAGAATTCAGCAAACTGTTCAAGTTAAACATCATAATGAAAACATTTGGGTAAAATAAAGACACATATTATTATTCGCCCAACAATCCGTTTTACAAAACCCTCTACGGTTTACGGTACCTACAAACCAGAAATAAGCATCTTCAATAAATCAGCATTATATCTGCATTTCCACTGCTTCTTGCAGTCTGTTAGCATTTAATATGCGTAGCTGTATTTAATCAGCATCCGAAATGCGATTTTAAATATTTTTCATTGCATTATTCAAGCATTGAAATCGCTGTTTTATGGCTATTGTGCATTCAAAAAGCTTTTTACTGACTAAAAGCTTTTAAATAGAATATCACATGCTAATTTAAAACAACTATGCATTTCAAATGCTTATATACTACAACAAGCAGCGGAAATGCAGATATAATGCTGATTTACTGCTTATACTAATGCTTGGTGGTTACCTGGGTACAATCACAATCAATACCTAGAAACAGAAGCTCATACAAGGCTTCAGAATGGCAAATAGAATTTTGATTTCTAATTTAAAATACTTACAAGTATGAAACTCAAAATCAGAATGCTGAATACGAATTCCCAAAAACATCTTTAGATTCAGAAATAATTAAATTCAAAATGAAAGAAAATGAAAATAAAGTTTGGAGATCGTATCGAATATTGTTTCGAGTTGTAACACGAATTGGAATCAAATATGAATGAAAAGACTAAAAAAATACAAAAATGTTACAACAATGGGAATAAAAAACATTAGAGCGCGATTTAATTTTTTTTTTTGCATACCTTTAGATTTAACGAATGATTTTCCATCTTTCAAGAATATTCCTAATCAATCAACATTTCGCTTTAAAAGCCTCGGTGTAGAAATATTGTTTTTACTTTACCAAGCTATTATTTTTTTGTTTTTTGTCTCAAACTCAACAATGAACTGGTATAGTCTCAAACTAATGATGCCAAATGTTTAGGTTCAAATATTTGAAGTTGACTAGGGGAAGATGGGGTTACTTGATCCCCTTTTCTTATTTTCATCATACGTTTTTGGAAAAATTTAGAAACTCGCCGTTTTTTTACATTTTCTGACAGCGTGTAATTTCAAGTTTATATGCTCCAAAACTTGAAACGATACATGAACTCGAAGATAAACTAAAAAACTTTTTCGTGAAACTAAAAAAATTGAGATATTTTTTAAGTTACAGGAGACTTGATCCTTAATACAGGGTGCCCTGACCTTAGTCAAAAAATCAAGTAAAATCTGAAGATAAATGGTCAGTTAACTATGTTTTGCCATATTAGTTCTCATTTCGCAGTTTGTAAGTATCAGACAAAGAGAATTTTATAAGTTTGTCTTCTACCCTAAAGTCATTGCATACTTTAGGGTGCAATTTTCTGGTTTCTAGATAAATTCATTGTTTTTAGTTTTTTTACAGATAGCTACTTGATAAACATTAGTCATTGGACAAATATTAGTAATTTCATGATAACCAATGATCAATATCCATTCAGAAGAAAAATATATCATTTTGGACTCTAGAGTTCAATTATACCGAAACATACATTTCGGAAAACTTCTTCTTAAAAAAAATTTAAAGTTTCCCATTGCTTTGAAAATATGGCAATATGAAGTTCATATTATAATCTAACGATGGACAAATCGGAATTTATATTTTAATTATTATTTTTTATGTGAGAAACATTTTAAAGTGATAAAAAAGATCTTCAAATCACGTTTTATTGAATTTTTCAAACATATTTCAGTAGTTCGAAAAATAAATTTTAAAAATTTGTTGAAATAACAGCATTGTTGTTTTGTTCTATGTCGCACATTTTTCTAGAACATTTGATATTTGAAAGACATTCCTGTTTTGAGATATAGCGAAGGAATCAAGTATCCCCAGGGATCAAGTATCCTTACCCTCCCCTATAGATTTTGAGTTTAAAGTTTTTCGTGGCATTTTTGCCTAACTTCGAATATTATACCCACTTTTATCTTTAGAAGTCATTCTGTGGGCTCTTTCCTTTCAAACAATATAAAAAATAAAAAACAAATTTCTCATTTTTAAAATATCATATTTTAACCAAAGGGATTACAACGGAATAGACACAATGGTTAATCTGAAAATCACGTTGATGCAAAACAACACTAAGGGTTGATTCTGACTGATTTGGGAGTTTATAAAAATTTGTGCATATTTTTGTAAAAAAAACTGTAAAATGTATCAGACATTGAAAGTAAAGGTTTTGATTAAATGATGATTTTCTCGATGATACATAGATTTTCTCTTTAATTTCCATACAGTTCTACTAAAATACAGGAATTTGACCAAATTTAAAAAAAAACATATAAATTAGAATTTCAAATATTTTCAAAAACAGAATGCTTTGCAGTCTTCAACATGGATGATAGAAAAATTAAAATCTTTAGTATCAATAAATATAAAACGCTCTTCTGTGGTGTCAGAAATGAAAAAGTTATATAGATAAATTTGTTAAAATATATATTTTTTTCAACTAGTTTTTTGGTTTTAATGATTATGCTTATGATATATACACAACCACTTCTTGTCAGCATTCCGGTGAAAAGTAAAGTAATTTTTATAGACAAAACACCTAATAGACGACTTACGAATAAA
This sequence comes from Uranotaenia lowii, assembly GCF_029784155.1. NCBI lineage: Eukaryota > Metazoa > Arthropoda > Insecta > Diptera > Culicidae > Uranotaenia > Uranotaenia lowii. Next base: position 177,924,256 of record NC_073692.1, on the reverse strand, counting down.
ATTTGCAACAATGACATTTTTATTTGTTTGTTTTAATTGGCTAGAAATATATGTAAGTTGAGAGTTCCTCTATGAATTTTTCATCATTTTCATACTCGTTCGAAATGAGCTTATCTTCGATTCATTATAACGAGAGCCCCGACACACTTCCGTTTCGTTAGCGGGTGGCTTAAGCGCCACTTCCTTACGGATGACCACCCACCTAGTCTTGGTTTGCCCAGCTGAATGAGACTCGGACGTGAGTTCCTTTTTTGGTTCCCTATTTTGGGAAAGAAGCAGAAGGGTCTCTGAAAAAGGATCCGAACTTCGGCTTCGAATTCGAATCCGCCCCGAAATCGAGAACAGCCCGCAAAATCACGGAAAGGGGGATCATTCGTTGTTCGCTAAAAAGTTGAACTAGAGAAGTCTGAAAACTAACGGACGAATTCCCACCCTCTTAACTTGCTCAGGAATGGGAAAAGACCGTGATTGGATTCGCAGCCAATCACCGCAGTAAAGAAAGCAAACGCAACAACGAATAACATGTGGCCCCTTCCCAATGCCCCAATTATGTCATCATCCCTCTAGTGTTTCCAGTCCAAAATACCTAAGGCGATTTAGTTAGGTACATTTATTGGATCCTTTTTATTTCTGCCTCTACTCTCGCGTTAGTTGTACAATTTTGTGTGTCTGTTTCGAGTTTCAATGCTAATGCTGGTGGAGACGCTTGGTGTCTCGTTCGATGTACGATGTGCTCGATCATAAGATTTTCCCCATACAAATGATTTGCATTTTCCTCGCGGGGGTGGAAATGGGCTACTTTTCCGGCTCGCCAATCCAAAACAATTCGATTGCACGTCCAAAAAATGTCATAGGACGAAATTTGTAAATTGCAACTCAAGCGGCTATAGTTGAAGTGACGGACACGTTTTTTTTTGGTGCTGATAAATCATAAAAAATTAAAATCAAGTTTTGAAGAAGAATCAGTTTATTTTTCTATTTGGATTGTCCCCCGGATTTTGCGGAAAGCAGGAGCGTCTGGAAAAGCTGAGGTCACCGAATTCAAATGATGCCCACCAGATCAAAACGACTCTTCGAGAGACAACAAATTAACCGTAACTTTCAGGACCAAGGGATCCGGAATCGAAAAATACGGATGAGTATCGTTTTCTTTAGTGGGGAAGAGGGGGATAATTGCTAAAACAATTTCTACTAGCTGGTGATCGATACTTAGATATTTTTTATAACTTTGGAGGGATAAAATTAAAAGAAAACTAACCTGAATCTTATTTCAAAGGTAAGGTAACAGATTTCTATTATTTTCAAATATTTAGTAAATTTTCTATTTGTCGTTTCAAAATTTTTAGATTACCTTTCAGTTTTATCAGAACATAACACATTTCATTAATATTGGGTATATTTTTCCTTTTTTGATTTTTTTTTTTCTATGAGACCGGTATGAAAAACGGAAGGTACCACCACGCTTCAAATTAGAGTAGAGGTTCCGGATGATATGAAATTGTGATACAAAAGAAGTGAAGAAATTTCAAAGAACCGGAAGTGGCAATTCAAAGGAACCAGAATACTTAATCATAGAAGATTTATAATTCACTGCAGCATCGCTCCCATCATTTCAAGTTATTCATGAACTCAGCTGGTACAAAATATTGGTGCGCCCTTTCCATTTTTATTTGTGTAACTGTGTTATTTTGAAACATTTTTTCGTTCATCAATCCTATTTGCCAAGTAGGATTTCCTTTAAACATAAATAACCCTTCCCTTACCTATCTGAAACAGCATCTTTATATGTAGGGTCGTATGAGTTCTCTGCACCTGAAAAGTTTATTTTGCTGTTTCAGACCATCCCTACATGATTACATTGACTTGACACGGTGTGCATTACGGTACCATATTAATCCTCAATAACAACACTTGAAATGAATATTGAATCCAGGTATTCATTTTGGCATCTTGTGTTGGGCTTGATAATTAGTTGTACCTTGTGTATCAGCCAATTCAAGATGTGTGTAGTCACCCAATGCTATGCTATGCTATGCTATGCAACTCAAGCGGCTATAGTTGCATGCCGTTCAGAATAATGTCATGTACATAACAATTGCTAATCAACAAAGTTGGCCATGGGTGAGTACTCACGTTTGCTGCTTATTTAGATGGGGGTTTTGGAGAAATCTATCCCCTCATTTTTGACTTCTCGGCGGTCTGATGCTGTCGCAACCTCCTAGTGCTGTGCTGGTGCAGGGCGAACGGCTGATGGAATGTCCATGCAGGTAACTATGGCTGAACGCGTGGTTGGACCTAATGTGATCCCACGCGTTCAGTAAAACTTTTTGCTAAGTTCTCCCGGCTTCCACTGCTGGTTGAAGAATTTCCAAACTCAAAATTGCTGTCGCGTGTTGAAGAGCTGATGACGAATTCAAATTAAGGTTTTTTCGCTTCGATTGATTGAACTTCGCTGACCAATTACCCTACGTGGCGTGCGCACTCTGGATATGACGTGTCGATTCCGGCGGGCTTCCTTGTCGTCTCGGCAGGGTTTTCAGCTTGGCTCGGTGAGATGAACGTGTGCGACGGGCTCTTTGAGGAGGTTGTAGTGGACGCCTCAAGTCTGTCGCAATGATAGTGGGTGGTTCTTATGTGTGACAATGCTATGCAATGCATAGAGATGACTCTCTAAACCATACTTTCTGTATGTATGTATGTAGATAATCCACCATGGGTGCACGGATTCACCGCAGTTTCGCCAACGCATGCGCTAAATTGCATTCTTTAGATTATAAGTTCAGCCAATCTTCAATGCAAATTACCACATACCCGACACCATGGCTTCGTGTGAACTGTCATGTAATGAATGTATTTCGTGTTTGTGTATGTCTTATTTGTAGAACGAGCAAACAGTTTCGCAACCGTATAAAATTCATAACATTCTCAGTGTTATGAATCTTCGACAGGTATTCCGCATGCGTGTAGATACCTGCCCAGCTGGCAACTGATTGAACGTTCTTATATAATATAATCAATAAATGAAATTGTTATACAACAGAATAATCTCACCTTTATACCCAACTTACCTCAAGACACACTAAGCTTACCTTTAGCTGTAACCGACCTTAATCAGTATCATAACCATATTTATTGCCAGCTGATCTAAAATAAACAATTTTTAAAGTATAAAAAAAATTGCGATGCAAAATATTTGAGACAAAATATCGAAAATGATATGTTCATTTTAAGTACAAAAAAACTAAAAGGTTTATATAGTGATGTGAACATATGATATGAGTATAAAATAAGTATGAAAATGAATGATTTCTATATTTTATACATGTAATTTATCTGAATAATATGATATTATTCATTCAACCATCATATAATATTAAACAAAACAATATGAATCAATATAAAATAATATAATAGGAAATCAAATAATAAAATGTCTTATGGAATAGTATGATACCATGTAAAATAATATGAAGTTATGAAATACAATACCTACTTAATTAAATAGAATATATTGCAAACATGCTATAATGATTATATGTTTTTTCCGTCTCTACAACTAAAGAAGTTCAAGGGTAAATTGTTATTTTCATTGGTTGGATACGATCAATGCCAATGATTAGAAATAAATAAAAGAAGTAAAGCAAATACTAAATTTATGTGATGAATACACTTAAACTATATTTAAATTCAAGAAATTTCTGCACTGAAAAAGGCGATGATTTACTCGGTGAGAACTGAAATCTGTGATTCACATTAAAAAATATGGTGCTTTTTGATAAGAAATGTCAAATGAATGAATGTATGTATAAAATAATCTAACATAATAATTTTTTACAAGATAGCAAAATACTATTTTTCAAACATGCTGGAAAATTTGTAAATTATCAATCAAAATTTGTTGGATTGAAAACATGTAAAAAAAAAACCAGAAAGAATTCATTTGAAAAATGATTTAAAAACTGTGATACAACAAACTATATAGAATGAAGAATAACAATATAAGAAATATTTTGTATGAATTAAAAATATTTAACTGCTGCTTTTCCAATGCTGGAATTTCAAATGAATTTATTTTATTTGTACAAAATAATAAACTACAATACCATTTGATGCTGAAATTGAAATTTGTTAGTAACAAGGATTCTGAAATAAATTCGATGATCTTAACTAAAAAATGACTTAAAATCTTGACTTGAATTCTAATAAATTGATTTCAAACATCCTGTTTATGTATGAGCAAGGAAGAATGACCTAAATGGGTTAAATTTCTACCAAAAGGAAAATAACGCTGTGTGGGAACCGGTGATCTTAAAAAAAAAAAAATTATAATATATTTGAATCAAGTAAGTATCATATACTAGTTAAAATAAATGATCAACATATAATAAAAAGCAGCAGAGCTAGAATTCTATTTTCACACTTGGATCTGAAATCAACAATAACTATCTCAAGCAGCGCATTTTAACACGATGTAAGTAAAGATTTTTAACATGTTGTTGACAAAATGTGTCCATATATCTAATCTAAACTTCCTCTGGTCGTTTTTTTCTGAAATTTGCAACATAAATTATCAATTAAAATTTTGGGATATGTATTAAAATATAATTTTGATGATTGGTTTCTACTTAAAATAATTGAACGTTGCACAAATGTTTCGTGATTCCTGCTTCAACATTTTTTTTATTTCTGAAGAAGCTGAAAATTATTATTTGGAATAACACGTAAGAGAGTTATCGATGACCCTAAAATAAGTTATAAATGAAAAACCACATTATAAAAAACGATTAACAAAAAACAAAAAAAAAACATTAAGAAAATATTAATGATCAAAATAAAGTTACGACCATATTTTTACTAAATTTAAAATAAATCAATATCAGCTTGGTGATGATTTGGTTTAGTTGCAAGAAATCAATAGAAGATTTGCGATTATAATGCGAGTGTTTATTTAAAATACCAAGAAATGGGAAGTCCTAATGATATTAAATACACATAAAATTATTAAATAGATATTAATGAAACAAATTATAAGTTATAAAAAATCCAACTGATAAACAGCAGACCACTTTTAAGTTGGTATGACATTTAACTATCAAGATAAATGCCATCATCGTTCATCCGTTTTCCTAAAGTTAAATTAAAGTACATACCAACTTATTTACGAAAAATCAACGCATGCTTCGATTACTTTTAATTCCAGCATACATAGCATAGTATGCTTCTTGAATGAATTTTACATGCAAAGTTCATTCGAAGCGGACGATCCCGCGCTGCCCGCCGCGAAACCGTTCCCTCGTTTACTTAACATAGGCTTTATGTTGAACGTATCTGTATCTCTTGCAAAATTTTTATAAAAACTTTTTCAAAACAGCTGGAGAATAGAAATAAGACTGAAAAAATAGTGATGTTGTAAATTGCATCTGCTGATGTTTCTGGCTGTTTTTTTTCGCACTGGCGGGTGGTATCTTATAGTGAACTTGTTTGAACGTGTCACCAAGACCGCGTCTAGTATAATTATAAGCATTATCAAAAACAAGAATGAAGCAAAATAGAAGAGGAAAGAACTAAAAATATACATAAAAAAAAGAACGGGCTCATCGGCTTTTTCTAGCTTCTCGTCCAATCATCAATGATAGTCATTGATTGATTTACTCAATTTTCACACCAACACTACGTTTGTACCAGCGAAGCCAGCTCCGTTGCTGCTTTCTCTCGCCGACCACACACACCATCACAACTTTTCGTTTAACAATAAAAAAAAGCACCAACCCAACCCCTTATAATTTCACATACAATCTACGTTCCGACCGAACTCCCACGAGAGAATCGTTGAAGTATGTTTTCTTGAAATTAGCTTTAATGCACTTATATCCTTTAGGCTCATCGGGCCTCATATGATTCCAAACAAATAAAAAATCCATTTTTTCCAAGAATTACTTGAATTGTCATGACGTTACTGATTCCATGAAGCTATAAAATGAAAAATTTGATTAACTTGGGAAAATGATGAATGAAATGAGAAAACTCTAATACTCTTAAAGGCTTATATAAGTTCTGAAAATGAGAAAACTAGCAAAAAAAAAAATATGTCTTTAATCTAATTTATGGTCTCTATGTTATATGTTTCCAATTTCAGAAAAAAGCACAAAATGTGACCAAAGGGGAAGCTGAAAGTAAAATTTACTTATGTTTATTTAAAGCGAAAACTAATAAGTTTACGTTTTGAATGTTTAGTATGATAACAAAAATATGACGATTTCATTCTAAACAAAGGATGTTAAACTTTCGCTCGGATCAGCTCAACCTACAGTTCTAAAACGGAAATGAATAACATATTACTAAAAACTTCTTCATAACTTCCGTTTTCGCTTAATTTAACGATGCTGAAACAGAAATGCAATTAATGAAATCCCTAAAATATGATTTTAATGAAATACTTAAATCCTGAAAGGAAAAAAAAGGGAGTAAATTGCATAAGTTTCAATCTTGATAGATCTAAAAAGATTAACAGTTTAAAAGATTTATCCATTCCTATCGTTTTCAATCGAAAGCAAAAGGAAACAGTGGGAAGTCTTTGTGTGCGTCACACAGGCGCCAGAATGTCATCAGCATGAATGATTATGACGAATACATACTGAGAATGAAAGGTATGAGAAAGAGAGGCAGAAAATACATTGGAAACGCCGCGCCACACATGATACTTTTCCTTGCTGCTTTCCGCTTGCTGTGATGGAATTGATTGACACCTTTCATCGAAAAATTTGATCGTTAATTTTAAAATGTTCACCAAAATTACTTCAGTAAAGTATTATGAATATTAAAGTGTCACAAACACATTATCATGATGGTAATAAATGAATGATTATTTGAACCTTGTTACCTGGGATTGTTATCCAATCTAGAAAAAATGATTAAATAAGTATAATAAATATGTATGATCAAATCTGGGTTCAAAATCTTAAATGTTTAATTCAAAATCAATTATAAAAATATTCGTAAAACGAATATTATGAAGTGATCTCACTAAGTCTCCTTCGGCGCCACTGCTTGAAGGTTTGAAAGCTTTGGAGCGCATGCTAGTCGAGAAAATGAAAGCTTCCAACTCTTTCATGCATTCTCCTCAAACCCGTTATTTTGCTAGCTCGTATCAACACGCTCACAACAACTTCGAACTCTCTTCGCCACCAACACAGTGAAGCACTAGGAAACATTGAATGACGTAACCCAACCCGTAAACTATTCATTCATATGTATAACATTCTTATATTGTATAAGTAGTACTAACACCCGCGCACACATTTCTGTGCATCCCGTCTGGCTTGATGTGCATGTTTTTCCTCGCGTCTTTCCACTCTTCTAGATTTCTCATTCGTTAACCCATACACTTGCACTTATTAAGAATAAAGTTGCGCCAGCTGCCAGCTGCGTCTTCGAATTTTTAACGCCATTTTTCATAATTTGCTTTTGACGATGCACACCTTGCCAATATCCCCGTTAAATTCTTAGATTGCACAAAACACTACTCTCTAACACAGATTCGAATAAGTTTGGAATATCCCTCTTCCCTTGTCTGCACGGATCAGAATGATGGATTTAAACTTCATTTCTTGTATCGCACATAGGTATAGAACAAATTCCCCAAATTAGTTATCCCGACGCCATTTTTTCACAATGCCACCAGAACATATTTCTTCTTCAATTTCACACTCTTTCACTAAAACATAATTCGTGGATGATCACTTTAGCCACGCCGATACTCCAGACCGGACATTTTATTTGATTTAATTTCGCTTTCGGAGCTCTCCCACAACCAACCGAACGCGACCGAAGCAGAAGGCGAACTCTCGACTCTCTAAACCATACTTTCTACTCCAAAAATGTGTCGGGTGATCGAATACATCTAGAGGCGCGCTAATGATGATCGAGTTAATGATTATTTCAGGGTGGTACCTTGCAGGCTGATTTATCCTCTCGTTGAGTTGAATTAAATCTTCTAATTTTCTTTTTAATTAAATGATTTGATTTGTGTTGATTTATTATTAATTAATTTTATTATTAACGTTTCATTTTATTCAATTCCACCAATTACTCTAACTTGATTTCAATGTTTTTCTTTTGTTGGTATACTAGTAAATAATGGTCCGTTACATCATTAACCCTTCGTTTCATAAAGTAACAAATCTGCAACAATTAATGTATGGAAAAATGGAAAAATCGTATTTTATTTTAATTTCTTTTCTTAATGTACACATCATTTCCAACTGTTTAAAATAATTTTTGAGGAAAAATAAAAAATCATGAAACGAAGGGTTAAAGTGAATTTTTGAATGATAAGTTATATTCAATTTAAATCATTTCAGCGAATTATGAAATTAAAAATAGAATTGTTAGGACTAGGATTTGTCGATCTTGGATCGATCTTTCAACTCAGATTTTCAATTTTTGGAATGATTCTTTGGCATGAAAAAATGAAATGCTTTAAATTACACATCTATTGATATATCATTATCATCATTACATTAAGTTTTATAGACAATTTACCAAAAAAGTGGGTCTTTGACAGAACTGAAAATGGTAAGTGGAAAGAAATCGAATAGTTAGAAAAAAATGTGAGCTAGAGTTTTCGTGTTGTTTTTGTTTTTAATTCAAGTGCATTTTCTCAGTTGAAATTATCAAGTAAGTTCAATCGTCTTAATTATGCTTTCTATCAAAATCAAGTCTTGCAATGAAAAGTGTATCAAGAAAATTGGAATTGAAATTTATTTAAAGGTAAAGAAAAACAGAAAAAAAAACAAATTGATTCCAATAATTTCTTATCTTGATTGATAGGCAATGGATTAAAAAAAATTACTTTTCTATGCTATAAATACATGTCGTTTTCCAATTTTTTACTTGATTAAAAATAATCAATAATTTAATTTTATTTACCTTTTAAAACTTGCTTTTAGAAGGGTTTACTAAAACCGGTGTTAAACCCAAGTTAATATTTATTTTAACTTACTTTTTGCGCAGAATGTTTCAAAATATTTATATCTAATAATCCATACTTAGGCAACTATTTGACAAGCAGTTGGCGAAAGCTTTATCTAAGAAAACCTTAAAATGAGAGAACTGGATATAAATTTATTTTTTGAAAAATTACACAAGGCATAAAAATTCTGAGGACCAAGAATTCAAGAACCAATAAATATTAATTTGGGAGCCATTTTCTTTTTCTAACAGCCCTAGGTTTTGAGCTATTTTCTAAAAATAGGTGAAAATTCAGTTTAAATGTTTGTGCACTTTTCTGGCAAAAAATAGAGCATAACGAATGTTTTAAAAATTATTATTTGAATTCTCTGATCAACTTTCCCGGAGACCGCGAATAAAGTTAATTTCTGAGAAAAAAGTTATAGATGCTATATTTTTATTTATTTTTCCAAATTCTACAAAACCCGAACATTGGACGAAATTTCAAAGAAATTTTAAGACTAATGGAATCTTTGATAGTTTTCAAAGCGAAAAGTCTAATTGTTTTGAAGTCTTCTACAAATTTGTTAAATAAGTAAAAATAATTAATATAATATACTTAATCACTTTATTAAGTGATGTGAAAAATAGTTATAATGGTCAAATATATAATTTTTTTTAAAAAACCTAGAATATCTAGGCAAAATCTGAATCGTTTATTGAATGGGAAATGAAAAAGAAAAATTTAAAATCAGTTTTCGTTGTTAATTCAGGTTTGTGTCATTAGCTATGAATGATTGATTTTAATTCAACATGGAACAATTTTATATTTCCACCGGTCAACCAAAACTAGAGGTGATTAAGAAAAACTGACAAATCACTGAAATTCAGAACGTCAAAATCTTTTAAAATCAGATAGCAATTTAAACATATTCACCAAAATTGCTGTTCTTTTTAATATTTTTTTTAATAACAAATGGTTTTATTGAGGCATTTTACTTATAAAGTTTTTATGTGCCGGAAAAAAAAATGCTGCTCTCTAGAGTTATCATTTTGGTCGCGTCAGAAACCATTGGTTCACGTGTATTTCGAAATAAAATTTTAACTTTCCATCACCCGGGTTTATCCTTTTGAAAGATAGAAAAGCAGACAAATTAAAGGCTGGTTTCGGAAAACGACAACAAATCGACAAATAGGTTAAATGCTTGTAAATAATCAAAAAAGGGCTTAAATTTAGTTTTTTAGCCCATTTGGAAATACATTTTTTGGAGAAAAATATGAAAAAAAATTGTTTCCTTAACGATGAAATTATTCGTAGAACTAAAAGTGGTATGTAATCATAATACTAAACTTTTGTGACTTTCAGCAAGAAAAATTGGTTTAAATAGGTTTAACATTAGATAAGTAAGTAGTTACAACGTTGAAAGAAAGATATGAAAGTAAGACTTCCAGTAGAAGTCGTACGCTTCTGAAACGTCTATTAGAAAATTGATCACTCCAATGAAAATTTGACTGCAATTTGTTTGGAAAACATTCTCATGGAGTAGAAATTTTTGAATATTCAAGGGTATATCGACTAGGAAAAGTTCAAAACTTTTGTGAAGTTCAAGCGCTTTCGTATATTTTTTGACGGGTTTATCGCGCATGGGGAGTGGGGGATGATCTTTCCGATTCCACCCCCCTCCCAACTTCATTAGACCGCGCATGTTCAAGGGTTGCCCTAGAGTTCTACAATCAAAGTAGAGTTTTGCAGAGTTTGTAATCGTAATAAAAAAAAGATCAATATTATGGGGTTAGAGCTATATGGAAGCTTTTGAAAGATTATATATAGCTAAAGGCGGTTTTGTCTAAGAAGGATCTGTTTTTGAAATGTTGGAAGATAATAGGTATCAAGGACTTTGAGAGAATCGTTTTACAGATTATTACATTATCATACGAAAACCCAATAAAACAAAACTCATTTCATAAAATAACTTTATTTCGCTTTCGATCGTCGTAGATGTTTGTTTTAATTCTTAGGTTTCTTTGAAGGTAACTGTACCATCTATCGATTACCAGAAGCATAATCTTCGTCTATTTGGATAAACGCTTAATTTTTTTTCTTATTGATGGATCATTTGTCTTTCATCTTGAAAGGCTCTTCCTAAAACTAAGGTCGCTTTTGACTTAACTGATTGCTACAACTACTATAACGTTTGTTAATAAATAGACATACTCGTGGTAAACTGGATCGTTCGATAAACTTCGCCTAACTTCGGTTAACGTCTCGTCGTCGTCAATTATTCAATAGGCGCTTGCTTTTAAAATCTAACTTATGCACATTCGTTCCCGGCCGGGCTTTGGAATTTCCAAATGATTTATAATAAGGAGTATATCTTACAATGCCACGTCTCGATACTTCCGGAAGTCATCCGACTCAGCGCCCAGTGACTGGCGACTGTTGTTAGCGCTGTTCAGATATCCGGTGTTGTATCCGTACCCGTACCCTCCCGCTGGATGATGATTGTGATGGTGATGATGATGCGGATGATGGGGACTTCCAAAGTATCCTCCGCCAGGACCAGCACCCGCACCAGCTGCCGGGGGGAAATTGTTGTGGTACATTTGATAAATCTGGTACGGATGCATGTGATGATAGTGAAAGTAAGACGGTGGGTAGGCACTGTAGGCCGGATTATAGGCGATCACGTTCCACGGATTGAGCGTGTAGTTCTTCAGCAGATTGTTCCCGTAACGGTACTGAGCAAAATCGTTCTTTTTGTATGGCAGTGGAGACTCGGAAAGGGTTATGTTTCCTAAATTCTCCAACGAAACACAATTTCTACCGAGAATTTTGTTGGGTTTCGTTGATTCGATTGTATAGTAGATCGGGTCATTGGTGGCCGAAGTTGGATCGGTGTTCATTTCAATTACACTGCTGTTATCCTTCTTGTCACCATCGGTAAATTTGTTGTTCAGTTTATTTTTCAAATTGTTATTTAGCACACTATCCGTTTCGTCCAGTCCTTTCTCTTTGCCCAACTTCTTCTCATTAGTACTCATAAACTTTGGTGGAAAAATGAACCTCAAATCCAGCAACGATTGGGTTTTCTTGTGTTCCGCGGCCATCGCCGGAGGCGGAGGTCCAATGTACTGCGAAGGATTTAACCCGAAGATACTGGCATTGAACTCACTCTGGGATCCGTACATATTATTGTATGCCGTATATTGCTGAACGATATCCACCGAATTGTTCTCATGTGGGACATAGCCTGGATTGTCGATTCCGGTTGAAGGTCTTCTGCTGGCCTGACTCCGTTTGCTGGCTCGCAGTGAGTTCAGTCCATTTGGAGCAGTCCCGTTTGGAGCATTGAATGGTGTAGTTGGAGTTGGTGTGGTCAGTTGAAGCCGCGATGCGAGGGATTCGAGCTGACTGAGGACTTTCTTCTCCTGGCGCCATCTAAAACGATATTTTTCGTTTATTAAACGATACGACAACAAGTAATTAAGAAATATTTCACCTTAGAGCCGTTGGAATAACGCAGAGGAGGGCCAGGCAGTTGACTATTAAACGTACTAAGTAACCTATTAATTCCGTTAGTCCGTGAGCTGATTGCAGGCCCTGAAATAAAATTAAATTGAAAAAAAACTTTTTAATGAGAAAATCTAAAATAAAATAAGGTAAACTGTTTGAGAACGAAAGATTGTGGGATTTGAGTTTTGAAAAAGTATTTCATGGACTACAAAAAACAGTGTTCCATAAAATAAATGAGTAATTGCCATAATCCGTTAGCCGGTGTTAACCATCTGTTAGCCATCTGTTAACCCATGGTAGAAAGTACTTCCTGCCGATTGATTTTCGTGATTTTCGTGAATTCTAAAACAGCTAAACGTCCTCGTTTAAAAGCGTGAGCATTCAAAAAATTATAGTCCACTTCGTCGAAAATGACGACCTTAAGATAAAATGATCATAACGGTGAAGGAAGCGGTGCCGAATTTGGGTGATGGTTTTCCACTAGTGCAAGTGGGATGCAGCTAAAATTTCACCCAACTTTTGACATATCTTACGGGATTTTCTTTAGGAGAGATAGAATAACTTTTCGTTTCCATCGCCCATAGTCCTTAAAAACGGTACTAAAAAGTTTCTGATTTTTAGTACCCTAGCCTTTGATAGATGAATCCTTATCCTGAAAAACCTTATAACGTATTGAGAGTGTAACATCTCATCACTATCCAGAATCCTCTGGTAAATTAAACAATTTGTACCGAGTCAATACTCTAAATACCACTAAATAAAATGTGTGACGTGCAAACCCTTGTATTTGCTTTCGATAATTTGTAACCAGCAACGAATAGAAAATCAGCTTCACTATCGAAGAACGATTCCTCAATACTCGCCAATAACGTCACCGTCAACGCAGTATTTCAACAAAAATTTGAAGTTCATGTAGAATTTCCTTTATTGGACCTAGTAAATACAATACTTTGTATAACAGATGAAGCCATCATTTTCCCCGGGGCCCCTATGAATCAATATTTCCATATGCTGTCCCAGAGAATACATAATATTTTAATAACACAAAGGAACTGGTAATGAGTTCAGTAGGGGAAAGTGTTCCTAAATGCGTTGCGATTGACGAAATGGCTGATAGATCAACATATCTAATCAGTGCGGTTTGAGGGTAATCCGTTTTTGACACATGACATGAAAAACATTTAATGTTTTACAAAATTAAAAAAAATTATAAATTCAAACAAGTTTTCGTTAGGTTTGTTGAAATATGAATGAATGAACTTTAATACTCGTGCGTACAAAGTTAATTGTTTTTCTTTTTACTTCATCTAGACATCAGAAATCCTACAAATTGAAACTTATAGAACAGTTTTAAATGATAATATATTGGAATAAGAGACAAGTTTTGAACTCCCATATCGGGCAGCTAAAATGCCACTATGAAGAAAAAAGACATAAGCCATATACATTTTTTACTTTTTTTTTCATTGAAATATTAAATCTACGCTCTAATTACAATCTTAAAGAGAAAATAGAAGAGCTAAATACTGATCCGATAAAAATATGATATAAACTAAATATTATTATGAAATATTGTCATATGGCATCCTTGACTATAGTTGGTTTATGCAGCTTTGACGCATGCTCAACATCAATTTCCACCATTTTGAATTTAATTTTACGAAAATATTACTAGTGGAACTAAAATAGGATATTTCGGGGGAGTATGCACCTGCTAAGGAAAATGACCGAGTATGCGGAATACAAAAGCTGAACACCCGAATACATTGCAACATGTGCTTCGTATTTTTATCTTCTACTCATATTCTGTCAAAAAATTACTTTTTATAGTAAAAACTTTGAAAAAATTCGATTATTTTCAAAGGCCTTTAAAAGCAACCTTTGAAATCATTGGATGTTAAACGCCCCTGTGCAGGCAAATGATGCTCCAAAACATTGGATCAAAACGACTCAAAATAAACAGAATATTCACTGTGAAAATAAATTAATTCTGTGAAAAAAGTGAAAAAATATGTTTTTCCTAGCTTATCCACACATAAAAACATTTCACAGATTGTTAACGTTTCTCAATGAAAAAATGATTTTTTTTTTTAATTTTTTGGCTTTATTTCTAACTGTGTCGATTTCATCCAAATTTTTCTGCTGCTTTTGGCGACAAATTTTGTGAACCGATTCGATTTTCAGTGCACTTTTTTTACTCAAACCCGATCGAAAGTTATAATTATTATGCATCCTAATGATAATTTAGGACTAAGCTAAGAAGAAGATCGATATATCATTCCGATAATCAGTCTGTATTCATGGAAAACTGCACTCCAAAACTAAGAATAAAACACGTGATTTTGTTTACATCTTACCGAACAGCACATTGAGAGTAGTGCGATTTGTCCAAAAATTGATGGGGGCATAGTGTTGGAAGAAGCCACGAAAAAAAGCGGGATGAAAACGAAAAAAGCGGGACATTAAATAAATTATTTAAAAAAAACTTAATTCTACAGCCAAACTTATACTTACTGTACCGTTCATAATTGTATAGAAATTGGAAATAAGCGCGCTGCCACTTCGATTTTGAACTTCCATAACTTTTTACTCAGAGGATATTTTTTGATAGAATTATCTGCGCAAGTATGATCAACTATCACAATATTATAAATTTATGTGACCTGAGATAAAATAATTCTACGAAAATCGGACTTTTTGGACTTTTACCATTCAAACTTCATTATTTCAGAAACAACGCTACACATTTTATTGAAATGTTACAGTTTGATTACTGAGTGAAGTTTGATCAATGGGATCAAAAGTTACGCAAGGTACAATATTTCAGGCATGAACCAAAAAATAAAATTTCAATAAAATTTTGGACGATTCATGAGAACAACATCTTTTCCATCCACAAATCAGTCAAAAACTTCCTGACACAAGCAAGAAAGAAAAGAAAAAAAAATGAATGACCCATTTGTGATTTGAAATCAGAATTTCACGATATTTGATAGTTTTTGATTGAAAAAGATTTACAGGCCATATGCACCGATTTTTCCACAATTCTCGAGGATTAACACGTTATTTGAATGAAAATATTTCAAGTCGTTAATGTAACAGAGGACTTGATACCGTGTAAAACAACTTTTGTGTAATTTGTATAAAAAAAATTGTTTTGTAATTTGTTTAATAATTTAAAAAATTAAGAAAATTTCCATCTTAATATACTTTGGACAATTGAGTCGAAAAAGTGGTGTATTTATAACATAAGGCAATTTAATTACAATTCCAGCGAAAAAATTAATCTCTATAACTCCATAATCCATAATTATTTGGAAGCAACTTAAACAATATTTTAGACACGAATGCCATAATGCTGGTAAAGTGTCAAAAATAAAACCTAAAAAAAAAAAATTAAACAGAACGCTCAACTGAGAAAAGACGTATTTAAACATTTTCTGTGTTAAAGCAATGCAAATTGAGAATCAAATTGATTTTTAACCAGTGTAAGCCAGTGAACTTTGTAAAAGTTTTCCAAGAAGAAAAAAGCGGGACATTTTGAGGGAAAATTTTCAAGTCAATCGAAGCAAAACTGTAGAAATTATAGGCCTTTATCTCCTCTTTTCTAATACTGCAAGAGAGAACGAGAGAGAGCAGAAACTTCAAACGCGTTTTTCTTGAAAGCACATTTTTAAAGTCAGGGGACATCGTCATTTGAAAACTACTTCACCGATTCTTTTCAAATTTGGAACATATTTTCTACATATAAAATACCAAACCCCAACGATTTTCTTTTTTTTAACTTTGGGGAGATTTTACTGATAAAAAATGGCGGATTTTTCCGTGAAAAATCGTAGTTTTTACTTCAAACAGCCACAAAAATTTCATAAAAAAAAGTTTTAAAGTTAAATAAAATCGTTGGGGTCCAGAAAAACATCTATTTAAAATATTTTGCTCTGATTTTTTTACTTCAGATGATTCTGTGCTGAGATACAGTGTCCACCGCGAATCTTGTTTTCTAAAAGGCATCCTCGGAAGTGCTCCGTCACCGGCTCATTTTTCAATATTTTTCTACGAAAAAATTACTAAATGTTCTTTTATCAATGTTTTGTATAATGCAAAAAATTTGAATACATTTGTTTGAACAATAGCTCTAAAAAAATCGTGAAAATGGTGTTTTTAGACCCGTTAGACCCTACTCCCCCCTTAAAGGCTCATCCTAAACCTTACCCAACTATTGATGATATCACAAAGCTTATTGTTTTAACTAGACACTGGGTACCTCCACCAAAATTTTCGTTCCCATACTCCGAACATTTGAAAAGTCGGAGTGCTTTTTTTGTCAAATCTGTCCGCTCTTTGTAGTCAACCTCACTGGTGGAGTTAATAAAACTGTTCAATTGTTAAATCTTGTTACTAGGCAACTGACTTGATTTTCAAAACTCATCGAAAAAAACTGAAATTATTCAATAAGATAAAAAGAGACGAATTTATTCAGCAAAAGCATCTTTAAAAAAATTAAAAATAATTATTAGCAATCCATATTTTATTTGTCTGCGGCTAGCGAAGTAGACAATGTGCAACTCAAGACCCCATACACCCAACCTTCGGGTAGTGGTCATATCACCTCTTGTCTGCAACTCCGATTCTCTACCTCCCCGTGGTGCTAGCTGGGGTGCGAGCAACCTTAGCGGAGATCGGGTACCCAACCCCGGTGGATGCTTTGGTCGCATGCAGACTGAGTTAGGGGGCTTCGTACGCGTCTGTTCTCCATGTCAGGGGCGGCGTGCGGAGTGCAACAACGTCCTGGTGGTGTTCGGGACCCAAAACAGCAACATCACGACGGTCCTCCTGCGAGATAGTGGGGTTAGCTGCGGGCCTTGCGAGCCTGTGACTACAAAAAACATAAGCAACGAACAACGAACAACAAATTTCGGATGGAAATCGGCAAAGACCACCGCGACGAAAAGGGACTAGCGATTGGAAACTTGGAACATGGAACTGCCGATCTCTAAATTTTGTGGGCAGAACCCACGTGCTCTCCAACGAATTGAAGAGCCGCAAATTCGACATCGTAGCGCTGCAGGAGGTATGCTGGAAGGGCTCCATGGTACGAACGTATCCAAATGGTCGTGCCATCTACCAGAGCTGCGGCAACACACACGAGCTTGGAACAGCTTTTATAGTGATGGGAAAGATGCAAAAGCGCGTGATCGGGTGGTGGCCGATCAACTCACGAATGTGCCGGTTGAGAATCAAGGGCCGGTTCTTCAACATCAGCATCATCAACGTGCACAGCCCTCCCCTCGGAAGTACCGGTGACGACAAAGACAAATTTTACGCGCAGCTGAGCGTGAATACGACCGTTGCCCAAAACATGATATCAAGATCGTCATCGGGGATTTCAATGCTGAGGTCGGCCAGGAGGAGGAATTTAAACCGACAATTGGAAGGTTCAGTGTGCACCAGCTGACCAACGAAAACGGCCTCAGACTGATAGATTTCGCCGCCTCCAAACGAATGGCCGTACGTAGTACCTTTTTTCAGCACCGCCTCCCACACAAGTACACCTGGAGATCACCGTACCAAACTCAATCACAGATCGACCACGTTTTGATCGACAGCCGGCACTTCTCGGACATCATCGACGTCAGATCCTGTCGGGGCGCCAACATCGAGTCGGACCATTATCTGGTGATGGTGAAGATGCGCCCAAAACTCTCCGTAGTGAACAACACGCGAAACCCGCGCCCGCCTCGGATAAATATTGCGCGACTGAAGCAACCTAAGGTCGCGGCAGACTACGCGCAATCGGTCGAAGCAGCGCTGCCGGCAGAGGGCGAGCTTTACGAAGCCCCTCTCGAGGACTGTTGGGATACCATCAAAACAGCCATCAACAGTGCTGCGGAGAACGTCATCGGTTATGTGGAGCGATCTCGACGGAACGACTGGTTCGACGAGGAGTGTAGGAGGGTGATGGACGAAGAGAATGCCGCGCGGGCGGCAGTAGTGCAGAAAGGGCACCCGTCGAAATGTGGAAAATCACCGACAGCGGAAGAGGCAGCGAGTCTGACTTTTCCAGGAGAAAAAGCGCCGCCTGGAGGAGGAGGAGCTCGAGGAGCTGGAGCAGCTGCATCGTTGCCAAGAAACACGAAAGTTCTATCAGAAACTCAACGCATCCCGCAAAGGCTTCGTGCCGCAAGCCGAAATGTGCCGGGATAAGGACGGGGGTATCCTGACAGACAATCGTAAGGTGATCAAAAGGTGGAAGCAGCACTTCGATGAACACCTGAACGGCGCACATGCAGGAGATCAAGACGGTGGGGGAAGGTACATCGCCGGCGTAGCCAACGACGTAGACGAGCCACTCCCAACGATGAGTGAAGTTAAGGAAGCCATTCGCCAGCTGAATAGAAACAAGTCGGCTGGGAAGGATGGCATCGCAGCTGAACTCATCAAAATGGGCCCGGACAGGTTGGCCGATTGCCTACACCGGTTGATAATCCGGATCTGGGACATAGAACAGCTACCGGAGGAGTGGAAGGAGGGGGTAATATGCCCCATCTAAAAGAAGGGCGACAAATTGGACGGTGAGAACTACCGAGCGATCACTGTCCTCAATGCCGCCTACAAAGTGTTGTCCCGAATCCTACTCCGCCGCCTAACGCCACAAGCAAACAGATTCGTGGGAAGTCATCAGGCCGGCTTTATGGAGGGACGGTCAACGACGGACAAGATATTCACATTACGGCAAATCCTTCAAAAATGCCGTGAACACCAAGTCCCTACCCACCATCTATTCATCGACTTCAAAGCCGCATACGACACGATCGACCGTAACGAGCTATGGAAAATCATGGACGAGAACGGCTTTTCCGGGAAGCTGATCAGACTGATCAAGGCGACGATGGATGGAACGCAGTGCTGTGTGCGGATTTCGGATGAATTGTCGAGTTCATTCGAATCGCGCAGGGGGCTTCGACAAGGTGATGGTCTATCCTGCATGATGTTCAACGTGGCGCTAGAAGGTATTATTCGACGAGCGGTGGGCGAAATGCGGGGCACGATTTTCAACAGATCCAGTCAATTTATCTGCTTTGCCGATGACATTGATATTGTCGGCAGATCATCTGCGGCGGTGGAGGAGATCTACCGCAAACTGAAACGCGAAGCAGGAAGGATTGGATTGATGATTAATACGTCCAAGACGAAGTACATGCTGGCCTGCGGATCCGAGACCGACCGAACCCGCTTGTCCAGTAATAACAAGATCACGATCGACGGCGACGAGCTGGAGATAGTCGAAGACTTTGTCTATCTCGGCTCACTGGTGACCACAGACAATGGCACCAGCCGTGAGATCCGGAGGCGAATTATCAGCGGAAGTCGTGCCTACTATGGACTCCACAAGCAACTGCGGTCGAGAAGACTTAGCCCTCGCACGAAGTGTAACCTGTATACGACGCTTATTAGACCGGTTGTTCTCTACGGGCACGAGACATGGATATTGCTCGAGGAGGACCTGCGTACACTACCATCTTCAATACTGATGTTATGAAATCGCTTGGTACATCTTTGTACCTGAAAATGATCACATTTTCATATGTGATGAAAGAAATTAGAGAAACATGAACTATCAAAGAACGAAAGAACATAAGCCGTAAATATCATGAAAATTTCGAAAAAGATACAACGGCTCACCGACAGGACTTGAACCTGCAATCTCCGCTTCGGTACAACGGCGCGTTAGCCAATTCCACCACGGTGAACGTGATGGAACCGGCGAACACGAGCAATCGAGCTCTGCCGATCAACTGCTGGACCTTCTATCGAAACACCATGTATATCCCGCGTGTGATCTTTCCCTCTATTGATCTCTCTTGTTTCTCTAACCCCACCCATCGACTCGGGATTTAAGCCGAGCAAGCACATGGTCGATTGCTTCGGGTTTGCCGCAACTTACGGTCAGATGAAGAAGCAATCAGTGCCGCTCAAGGTTCCGAGCAGACCAGTTACACAGGGAGGTGTTGCTCTGTTGAAATCAATACTGATGTTATGAAATCGCTTGGTACATCTTTGTACCTGAAAATGATCACATTTTCATATGTGATGAAAGAAATTAGAGAAACATGTTCTTTGATAGTTCATGTTTCTCTAATTTCTTTCATCACATATGAAAATGTGATCATTTTCAGGTACAAAGATGTACCAAGCGATTTCATAACATCAGTATTGATTTCAACAGAGCAACACCTCCCTGTGTAACTGGTCTGCTCGGAACCTTGAGCGGCACTGATTGCTTCTTCATCTGACCGTAAGTTGCGGCAAACCCGAAGCAATCGACCATGTGCTTGCTCGGCTAAAATCCCGAGTCGATGGGTGGGGTTAGAGAAACAAGAGAGATCAATAGAGGGAAAGATCACACGCGGGATATACATGGTGTTTCGATAGAAGGTCCAGCAGTTGATCGGCAGAGCTCGATTGCTCGTGTTCGCCGGTTCCATCACGTTCACCGTGGTGGAATTGGCTAACGCGCCGTTGTACCGAAGCGGAGATTGCAGGTTCAAGTCCTGTCGGTGAGCCGTTGTATCTTTTTCGAAATTTTCATGATATTTACGGCTTATGTTCTTTCGTTCTTTGATAGTTCATGTTTCTCTAATTTCTTTCATCACATATGAAAATGTGATCACTACCATCTTGTTGCATGTTTCTCCCGAACAAAATGTCTCAAAATCCCATACAAACTTCAGGCTCGTTGAGCGACCCCTTCCCGTGATCCGATGTGGCCCAAATTTGGCATGAGATCTTGTACTAGGCCTAGGATCAATTTTAGCCTGCAGCGTATAACTTTTTCAAAAGTCAGGTCATTTGGGGCACTCTATTGCTTATGGATTTCTAATCTGATTAATATAAACAAACTGTCATTCCATATCCCCAACTTGCTAAATAAACGTAAATTCAACTTCATTCCAGTGAAAAAAAAACATCGTTCTGTTTTTTGCCAAAGAATAAGCCAGCCACAAACAGATGTACAGAATTCTTCGAACCCCACCCCCCCAACCCCCTAAGAGCAATCTCTAGATCCGCGCCTGATCCTCCTTCTTCAATTTCAGCTACTTTTCGTTATAATACTTTTCTCTTAAAAGAAACTGATGGCAATTCATTGGATACAGCCGATACAGCTGTTTCGAAATTAACAAAACTTGATTATTTTGAAGCCACTTCAGAGCGTATTTACTGAAATGTCTGCTGACAAAATCTGACAATACTGAAGTAAAACCATCATGAGATTGAACTCAAAGTTTAATCGGTTAGTTGAAATCGTATGTAGTGAAGGGTACATACAAGTTTACTATTTTAGGTTTTAAAAACAGCGAAAACCAAAGTTTTCGTTTTGAAAATTGTTGTTTATTTCCACAGGAGCAGAATCTTGGTAAATCATCTTTTTTTTTTACAAAAAAAACCAGCAAATACATACTTTAATATGCTAGGGACCTTGCCACGAGCAAACATGTTATAGGATTCAACCGCTGGAATATGTTTGAAATAGGGGTTTTCATAAGTTTTGTCGGCCATGAAAAATCATCTGTCTACAGCTTACGAGCTCTGGTAGTAGGGGAGAGGCGGGCTATATGCGCATATTAAGGAAAACACTCATTTTCTCCCATATTCCGATAGATAGGAGCCTGAAAACTATATGCACATGAGCGGACATCTGTTTTCTATACGTAAGGGCAATTTTTCTGTTAAAATCTCTTAAAGTTTTTGTGAAAATAATTTTATAATAAAAGAAGTCAAAATAGCCGATTTCCGAAACCGGCGGGCTAAATGCGCATATTTATGTTTTAAGCTATATTTCATTTACACTCGCAATATTTTGAAATTATTTAACTGAAAATGGTAGAAACGGATGTTAGGCATACGTCAAGGCTGAAATTTTGGTGAATTTTTTTACATCACTAGTTCTTTTGCATGAAACATAGTTAAGTATGCCATATGGCCATATTTCATGGTAATATTTTGTTCATATTGTATTTTTATCGGATCAGTATGAAGTTCTTCTATTTTCGCTGTAAGATCGTGATTTAAGCGTAGATTTAATGTTTTAATGATAAAAAGTAAAAAAATTAAAAGACTTATCTATTTTTCTTGATATAGGCATTTAACCTGCCTTGATATGGGCATTCAGAACCTGTCTCGTATTCCAATATCTTATCATCTACAACTTTGCAAAAAGCCTCAATTTGTTGAATTTCCGATTTCCAGATGAATAAGAAAGAAAAACCATTAAAATTTTTGTTCACAGAATCTGTACGTACGATAATTAAAATTCAATATATTATATCAAAACTGACAAAAATCTTGTATGAATTTTTAAATTTTTTCGACTTTATATAACAATTTAATTTTTTCATGCCGTGTGTTAAAAGCGTACTACCCTCAAACTGCACTGATTAGATATGATGAATCTCTAGCCATATCGTCAATCGGCTGTATGCGCATATTACCTAACATGCGCATTTAGGAACACTTCCCCCTATCAAAAATTTGTTCTTCAAGGTAAGGTTCGAATGACTCATCATAACTAGGCAACACTTTCAGCTTATCGAAGAGAAAAAAGTTGGAAATATCAGCGATCTACTCTAGTTTTTCGTATTTTAAAAGTTAAAAATCATGTTATGAGACTTCACTTCTCTGATGACACTTAACCCTATTTGCCATCTAAGAAGGTATATCACAGGAACAACAGAGTTATACAAACAAATAAACCAGATGAAGAGATTGTATTAAACTTACCAAAATAGCATATAGCTACAATAGTGGAGGTAATACATCTACAATGACAAGAATCCTACGTTTCGATTTGCTCACAAAAAGCAAAATAAATGATTTTAAGTAATTTGAGTAAAACGAACAAAAATTTCCTTGGCCGAGATATAAACTCCAGTTCTCCGAGATCGCTGTCCGATATCTTACCACGTTGTCAACTCATCAGTTGATATAATCCACGCTATAGTTCTATAGCACAGTGGTTTAAAACTCGAAAAATGTGATCATGGGCTTTTTGATGCCTTAGATGTCAAAATAGCTTAATTACATGTTCTACAATGTTTCATTATTTTCAATTGCGCATATTTTGCCATTATTTTTTTTCTGATCGATCCACCTAAAAATGAAATATTTTTTTATTTTTGAA
Organism: Uranotaenia lowii; assembly: GCF_029784155.1. NCBI lineage: Eukaryota > Metazoa > Arthropoda > Insecta > Diptera > Culicidae > Uranotaenia > Uranotaenia lowii. Next base: position 177,900,614 of record NC_073692.1, on the reverse strand, counting down.
TTTGCCATCCAATCAAAATGATGTGTTCAGAAATGTTGTAGACAATACAATTTTAAACAACTTTTTAAAGACTTCAAAACTCTATCTTTTAAAACCACAGATATCTAAACATTTTTCTAAAAACTAACCTCAAAAAACGAAATTTTTGATTAACTTTTTTCAAAGCGACTTTCGAGTCTTACTTTATATGAGAGAGTTGTAACAATTGTAAAAGTACACAACTTCATTGAAGGTGTCAAGTTTCTATCTTGACGTTAAATGGTACTTTTTGTGTAATTACGTTTTAAAATTGCATATTTTCAATGTTCCATATCTCTGGAAGTTGCAAACTTACGAAAACAAAATTATATGCATTTGAAAGGCACATTCTTAAGCTTTAATAAACATATAATTTCATTTGTATGTATCAGGTTTTACTACTAAAAGCATTTATCTGAAAGATGGTAGTTTTGAAGTTTTTGTTAAGCCAGCCTGGCAATCTCTTGCTGTTTAGCAAAAGGAAGGGTGAAATCTTTTTTTTTATTCTACTCCTACCGTTGACAAGTGAAGACGACAGTTCTTAATTTGTTACCGATGTGTTCTAAATCTAACATTCAAAATTAACGATAAAGGCACTAGGAAAAAAAGTTCTACTTTTGGCAGTTTAGAAACATTGTGGTATGACTTAAGTAGTTCCGTGAAGTAATGTTCAAAATGTTAATCAATATTAAAGTACTTACCCAATACTGGATGGTCATGTACATGACAAGTGCTAGCTCGGGAACTGAAAGAACTCCTATGATGATGGACCAACTTAAAAGACCCCATGATACACCCTAAAATAGGAAAATTTCTTCAATAAAAGTAGTCAAATTTGACAATTAAATTAAGACCGACCGTGGACAGGCCATGGATGAGAATTGCCGACGATATGAAAAGTATGAAGAATTCCGCGCACAGCAGATAGGACGGAACCGGAAGATTGCCCCGCGCCTCCAGTATCCACGAGACCTCGCAGGAAAAAGCCACCAGGTAGGTAATCTGCGTGAAAGGAGAAAGAAAATAGAAATGAAGGCCTTCCATTAATAAAAGCTGCGTAACAGATGCAAAACATAATCGAGCCTAACAATGCAACAATGCCATCCAATTAGCGACTGTGGCTCAACGGACTCCAATTCAACTAGCTGAAGCTGAGCCAAGCTGACTAACTAACTGTGGCACCGTGTTCGTTGATGGATTATTACAGCGATTCACTTTTTCTTATCTGCATCTAGTAGCTCCTCGATCTAAGGCTTCGGTGAGCTGTTAGGCGGACAGATCCGGAAGATTTGGTCTACCATTTTTCAACCGATAAGTCGAACTACCGGAGCGAGCCACTTTGTTATGAGTAGTAGTAGTTAGGATGGGAAAAATATGATTCACTGAATTTAGTACCAACCGGTAAGAAAGATTGCGATCAAAAACTGCAAGACGAGATCGAGACGAAACAATCATGGCGCAACGAATCGTCATATTATTATTATGGCTTGGGTGTTATGTCATACGGCAGAAGATTTACTTCCATGTTTTGTTGCGGGAGTTTAGGCATTGGAAAAACATGATTGAGAAGTCCCCTTAACCCCTGTATTGTCTTAGTTCAAAACTTTAAAAAAATGAATGAGCCCAATAACCTTAATTTTAAAGCGATGTTTCATAAATCTCTTGAAACGAATCCTTTACTGGGGCATTTAGATTATCTTGTTCTCACTCAAATTATCAGAACATAACAGAATAATAAATTATCCAACATAGTAAATCAAACAGAAACATTGAATGTTCATATTCGGCAAAATAACTGTAGCTGGCAAAAAACAAACTGAGAGAAGTCTCGCTTCTTGAGTTAGATCCTACCTCTAAACTAGGGATATCATACGTCCTCTTAAAAGAGTATGTTTACTCTTTTTCGACCGAGAAATGAGCGTACTTTTCTTTTGTGGATATTAAGTTTTTATTTAGTTTTTGAAGGTCGTATGAACCAACACAAACAAAATTGAGATATTGGTTGCAAACAATTGGTAAACATGTATTTTATGATGGGTATAAACTAAATTTCATTTGATCAATAAATGACTGCAACAAAATGATTTAAATAACTCTAAATTTAAAAAGCTGCAACAAAATGGTTTGAAATTAGGGCGTTTAACGACTTCCTCATTTTTGAGTGCAATTTGTCTTACGACGTTTTGCGCTGCACTGGATTGGCATGTAACAAAAGAACGGAAAATAACAGTTCGGCGAGTTGATTTTTGTGCCCTTAATGCATTTTTGCAGAAAACGTACATAATTAAGTGTGCTGAAAGCCTTGATATTTAAACAGAAGAGTGGTTTGAACTACCTCAGTAAAATAAGTTCCTTCAACCAATTGTTGGGTAAGTTCAGTGATGTACTTTAACTTCATAGTTTTCCCCTCACAATGCACAGTGCTCCAGAACGTAACTTTATCGTAACAAAATTAATTACGAAGATACTATAAAAGATAGACAAACGATGTCTCCAGCAAAAATGCTCATTAAACCATACGCATAAAGAATCTTAAATCAAATATCAGAGAGTGTCATTTTTGCATGATTTACACATTGAAACTTTTTCCAGTGAACAGATAGAGCCAAACTTTCTTCCACAAAAATGTAGTAAACGGTTTTTAAGGCAACTTTATCGAAGAAACTACATACATATGACGTTTTGAAGGCGAGTTATAATTTTTAGATTGTTTAAATATTGGGGTTTGTCGAAAAAACTGTATTTTGTACAGTATCTTTTGTGAATGAATTCATACAATAAATATGACTTCGTGCATTTCACAGTGGTTTAAAACTCGAAAAACGTGATCATGGGCTTTTTGATGCCTTAGATGTCAAAATAGCTCAATGACAAGTTCTACAATGTTTCATTGTTTTCAATAGCGCATATTTTGCCATTATTTTTTTCTGATCCATCCACCTAAAAGTGAGATATTTTTTTTATTTTTTGAGTTTATCTTCCTATCAACATGATGTCTTGAGAAAACTTGCAGACAATACAATTTTAAACAACTTTGTTAAAGACTTTAAAGCTCTATCTTTGAAAACAACAGATTTATAAACATTTTTCTAAAAACTAACCTCAAAAAACGAAATTTTCGTTTAACTTTTTTCAAAGCGAGTTTCGAGTCTTACTTTATATGAGAGAATTGTAACAATTGTAAAAATACACAACTTCATTGAAGGTGTCAAGTTTCTATCTTGAGGTTAAATGGTACTTCTTGTGTAGTTACGTTTTAAAATTGCGTATTTCCAATGTTCCGTATCTCTAAAAGTTGCAAATTTATGAAAATAAAATTATATGCATTTGAAAGGCACATTCTTAAGCTTCAATGAACATATAATTTCATTTTTATGTATCAGGTTTCACTACTAAAATCATTTATCTGAAAGATGGCAGTTTTGATGTTTTGTTAAGCCAGCCTGGCAATCTCTTGCTGTTCAGCAAAAGGAAGGATGAAATCTTCTTTTTTTTCCATTCCTACCGTAGACAAGTGAAGACGACAGTTCTTAATTTGATAAGATTGAAGAGGCCCTGCCTAGAAGCGTTAGTTTCATTATAGTTAGTTAATCATTTATCTGAAAGAAGGTAGTTTTGAAGTAAGCTGGTTCAACTAAACTTCAAAACTATCAGTTTTCAGGGCTTGCGATATAGCTCAGTTGGCAAGTCTGTTGTCTCCTGAGCCGATGTCCGCGAGTTCGAGCCCAAGAGTAAATATCGAACACAGTTGTACCGGATAAGTTTTTCAATAACGATCCGCCAACTGCAACGTTAATAAAGTCGCGAATGCCATAAAGATGGTAAAACGACTATAATCGAAACAAAAAAAAACATCTTTCAGATAAATGATTTTAGTAGTAAAACCTATCATGTTTTTTTTGTGTGTCATAAATAAACCAAAACAAATCATTTTTTTAAATCACGTAGCAAAATAGTAGAAAATTCTGAATTACATTTCAAAACTAGAATATAAAATATGTTGCAAAACTTCATTAGCGATTTTCTCAAATCACGTCAGATAGCTTATACGACCTAATCAAAACAAACTCTAGAATTGTACTTCCTTTTGTTGATCAGCATATTTACAGAGAAACTCATTTAGCAAATAACTATTAGTGAGCAACCGGTTTTCACGAGGTGTGACAGATGTGTTCTGATAGACAGAGAAATTTATGTTAAAACCGAATTTAAGAAGTCGAATTCTTCAAGATGTCTGCTCATGAAAAGGTTCCAACCGGATTCCAATTGGTTTTTCCAGGTGAGTTTGTGTGAAATATCATAATTTTGCAAAGGTACTGCCTCTGTGGTAAAATAATAGATCAATACATGACTGAAAAAAGTAAGCAAAGATAAAACAGATCTTTTATGATACAGCAAGAGTATTTCTCGTAATCAACGATAAAGTTATTTTATATTTTACATTGAAAATCTTTTTATTACAAATCCGTGCGAAAGGTAGTATGGGGTTTGAGGGTTGCAAACCTCACCCACATGGAGATTTTGTCCAAATAAAAAAACAACAGGTAAACTCGGCAGAAGTGAACAGCAATCGCGGGAAACATCAGAGCACCTGCAACGGTTCAGGCGTAAATATTGGTTTTAAGTATACCAGTTTTAGCAAAATTTGAAATTTTAGAATCGGCTAAAACACCCACTCCCCACCGGTGTAGGAGCAAATTTGAAACGGAAACACTTTCATTGCACACACTCAATAATTGAGAAGAAAAAACCCATTTTATTAGAAAAATTGCATAAGTTTTGAGTTTCACTGTTAATTGTCTTAAAATTAATTCTACGAATATTCTTTTTGACAAAACAATGATTTCAACTATTCTACCAGAATTTCATTAATTTAAAAGCAAAAATGACTACACAACGAGGAAAAAAGGTCAATTGAAACAATTCTTCAATTAATTCAATCAAATTGCTTTGAATCAATGGAATAAGGTTTTGTTAAAATGAAATGAAAAAGCAATTTTTTTCAAATTATTGCTGACATTTATAAAGGAAACGAGAAATGTTTATCTCAAAGCCAAAGGAAATTTTCCTTTGATTTGTCGACATTTTTGTTTGACAAAAACTTGTTTCACTATTTGTAAATTTATGTATGGATACAGAAAAATATGCTGATATTGACGAAAACTCCGAGCAATCCATACGAAACTAAAAATCTCTCAATTATGATATATTGACAGTTCTACACGAACACCACTTTAACAGAAGGCCTCAGCCCTAACCTCAAACCATGGGAGAACAGAATCGATTTTTGAGAAGGGCGCACGATAAACGCGATTTTCCGGTCTAAAATCGACAAATTCGCCCTGTGGAAAAGTGTTACACAGATGTTCGTGTTTTGATTTTTTTTTTGGGTGTTCAGGGCTGCCAAGTGCATTGATATTTGGAAAACGATGATAATGCAATTAAGCATTGTTATTGAAAAACCTTTTCATGAGTACTGAGAATTTGCAACTTGCCCGTAGATTTATATTCGAATGTGAAATTGAACGCATCATTTATCTGAACGAAAGAACAGCTTACTGTATCGCACACTTAAGCGAAGAAGCGAATTATGTGGATTTGTTTATAATAATCAGAGCATGCAGGAGATTATTTTCAAAGTCAACATAGACGGGCTTTCATTAAATTACTTTTTTTGTAACAGTTAATGATTTGGCATTCGTTTAGAAGATAGAAACAAATTTTGAATCTATCAAGCAGTATATGAAAACATATTTCAGATGTTTTAAATTCACCTTGAAAATTCATTAGGAAAATATGGCTTATCTTCATCAATTTTGGGACGCCTCATAATGAATTCAAACGTTTAGCTGTTGACATTTAAAAAATTTAATCAATTCAGAAATATTATAATTAGTTGAAATCAAACAAATACTGATTTCAGTGACGCACCAAGCATCACTGGTGAGGCTGCCAGCAAATCAAAGTTTGAGGTTATGGCTGAGGCCAATTTTTCGCCAATACTATCGTCCGTAACAACAATAACAATAAACATTTATTTTACCTCATCGAAAAAGTATTAAAATTTTCTTTTCGTTTATTTTTTTCAAATTTTAGAACGCTGACTGGATTCACTAATTCGTCGAGCCCAAATGAAAAGCTTTTTATTTAATTATATTAAATCGAGAATAATGTGACATCTATTATTTATACTTGATATGGTTTTTATTAACATCTATTCTCAATTTATGTTACGTATAGGGTGGTTGAAGCGAAAAAAAAACAATCAAATAATATCTCAAAAAGAAACTATTATAGAAACTATCACACCCAATGTTACGCAAACATGTGTGAAAGAAATCATTGTTCGCTAAAATATTCTCACCGTGAACTAAATCGGTCTGTAGTATATTTTGAAATCCTGTTCCAAATTTGCATGAATTTGGAACAAAGGCGTATAACTGTTGGGAATTTTGAAATCGATAACTGTGCTAAAACAGCAATTTACGCCACCGGTGCCAGCCGAAATGTTTTAGCGTGGTCGAAAACCGTGTTTTGCATCTACCGTTGGGACAGCCCTCAGCGAAGCGAACGTACAGTTCTGCGAATTCAAAATTCAAATCGTTTCGTTCGGCAGCCGAACACAATCAATCGGACAACACATCGGGGCGTGGCTAGAAGTAGTAGATACAAGGTAACAGGAAACTAGCGAGAGAAGGGTGCGAGGCAATGTTCACTCGGTCCGTCGGGCAACCAGAGCTCGTGTACATTCGTGTACAGAGGTGCCAATGTGTCTGATTTTTCAGGATTTGCCTGATTTTTCGAGGCTCAGCCTGACAACCTGATAAGCCATTGAGTTTCCCTGATTATTTAAAACATGCCTGATTTTGCCTGATTTTTTCGAAAGTGATGAAAAATGGATAGCAAGGAACTGGATTAGGTACCATTGCTGAAGTGAAAAAGTGAAAATGTGGTTGAATCAAAGCAATCGAAAGATTCCCTTTAATTATTATTTAAAAAAGGGAATTAAAGGGAATCTTTCGATAGCTTTGATTTAGTAGAATTATTCAACCAAATAGGCACACAACACATATTAGAGCAAGTTCATTAGTGTTTGGAAAAAGTGGTAGAAATTTTGTCACCTTTTACACATTTAGAAAATTTGGCCATGCAAAAACATTTTCAAGATCTGTGGCCTTCAAGTTTTTTAACAACACGTGTTGCAGTTTCGCAGGCTGTGATGCAAACATAGCAATATTTCTATCACATGCGGTTGAAATGAAACTAGTGGCCATAAAAATAAAACGCCCAAAGATCTTGAAAAAATTTTTGCATGGAAAAATTTTTAAAATGTCAAAATTTCTACCACTGTTTCCCAACACCAGTGAACTTGCTCTTAGAGTGAAAATTTGGAGCGATGACCAAAACAAAAGGTCATCACTTTGAGCGAAATTTCCGTTACTTTAACGTAGCAAGATTTTGCCTGATTTTTATTTCACCAGTTCCCTGATTTTGAAAAAAAAAATGATGGCAACCCTGTTCGTGTACGGTAAGTTTCGTTCTGATGTTTTGTTGTTGTGATTTTATTCCTGCGAGGCATGGAAACATCAATGCAGAATTGTTCTTTTCTTTTTTTTTTGTGCAATGACGTAATGTTTGGAACGAAGATGAAATCAATCTACAAATAACAAGTTATTGTCGCTGAATCCCCAAACCGGAGTTATCGTCAATGAGCGCTGGCGACATTTACTAGCGACACTCACTGGCGACAAGTTATTATCAGGACGTGTACAACTTCGGGTGTGTTCTTATACCAAAGATTTTTTATTTCAAAGGAAAGTGCCGCAAAAACAAAGGATTTTTTCCTTTGGTTTTGGTATAAATAAAAAATCCTTTGGTTCAAATGCATTTTCCTCTGTTTCAAAGATTTTTTCTTTTGAAAAATCTTAGATTCAAAATATTAATGCTTTGATACAAAAACCAGTTTCATTTGATTTAAAGTTATTATCTTTGCTCAAAGGTAATTTAGATATAGATTTAAAAGCATTTATTCATTGAACCATTTTCCATTTATTCCAATTGGAAGATTTTTACCCTGTTATTTCGAAGTTCCTATTAGGAGTTTGAATAATAAAAAGATACAATTTTAGTTCTTAAATTCTTTTTTATACACAAACACATAAAACACTGGTTCACTATAACCGAGTAGGGTCCTTGATATCGTTGACAAAGTTTCGCATTCTCCGTGGGCCGGTCAATAAACTTCCGAAAGCCACTCCAGCTGCTGGCTGGTCCGACTGGTGATTGCCGTTGAAGATTGGGCCGAAAAAATACGACCGCGGAATTTGGGGAGGTGTTACTTTGCGCAGCTTTCTCCATGTTCAAGAGACTTGGAAATCTATCCGTCGGCCGTGGTCCTGTAACTATACAAGCGTTTTAGAAAATCTTGAATTCACTTAAATATTCAGTATTTATTAACTTACACTTACCATTTTGCATCCTGAATCCTCCTTATTTATAGCTTACTCCGATTCACTGGTTTGATTTTTAAAACGAGCGGCCGAACTTTATTCGATTTTTCGGTTTTCTGTTCTTCTTGCAAGTCAATGCAAAATATCTTCTAAGTTTGAAGTTTTTGTTTCAAAAAATTATTCTTTTCAGTTTAAAACATTTTTCTTCGGTTGAAAGAAAATTTACTTTGTTTCTAAAGAAATATGCAATTGAACAAATTTCTTTTGAATCAAAGAATTTGTTTGAAATCAAAGTCCAAAGTTATTCAATTCAAAAAATTTATTCTTTCTTTCAAAAATTATTCTTTACAATCAAAACTATAATTCATTGATTCAAAGAAAACAGGAGCTGGATTCAAAAAAATGAATGTTTTGAATCAAAGTCAGATTTAATTCGTTCCAAAATTCAAGTTTACTCTGCGTGAATACACGGAATCGTCCATCTTGTGACAGGCAATCGTACTCATAGGCATAGTAGGCAAACAATTCGCTGTCAAAAAGCGCTCCGTCTCCACCCCCCACCAATGAGAAACTTTTGGTACTCCTTGCCTACTGTTGCTCAATATGCAACCACCCGTAGCTGTATAGGCACGCTGGTTATTACTTTACAAAAGCGTTGCCAGTAATGATATTTCACAACGTCGCTAGTTGGCAAGGTTGCCGATCACCAGCGCGAAAACTTCGGATTTCAACTTCAATGACAATAAACTCGGAAGAAATCAGTCGAATGATTCTTTCCGAAGCTGGCTACCACAAAACCACGTCTGGATGTTGTTCTAACTCAAAATTAAACTCAAAGAGGTGATGTAATTTTAAAAGCTCCTCAATGCACTTATTGTGACTTAGTAAATCCCGTTTTGACCAATTGTCTGCCTTTTATGTGAGTTAAGTCCCTTACTACGTACAAAGAATACACTTTTGCACCTTTCAAGTTCATTAATGAGTACATAACGTTTACTCAAGGGGCATTGGGCAGTTAATTTTCTTTGTCAGCCATTATGTAACTTTCAAAGCCTTCATTCAAGTAAATATGTGACTTTTGGTAGCTTGGGATCATCTCGGAAACAAAATCAAAGAGTTCTATTCACTATTCTTTGACACAACTTTCTCATCAATTATCGTAAAGTGATCAATGATAAAATCGATACAAAATTTTATTCAAACAGTTACTCCATTGAAGAAGTCAATAATTTATGAAGATGCATCATTGGATCCATACACTACAAACTGCGTATTTGAAGAGTAATATTGAAAAAGATATTCCGGTATACATCAAATGAGCCCATTTACTTTTCTTATCCATAAATTTCTATCAGGCTATAAGTATTTTTTTATCCTAAAAATAGGCTCATTACTTCATCCAAAAACCTCGTGCATGTTCCCCGTGCTGCGAGTAGTAAAACAAACTAAAAAGTCTGCCAAAATTGTCTTAATTATTTACTATGATTGACTTGATTTTATTCATTTTACACATATTTTTTCAACAAATCGTCAATTAATTGTGTTGAATATTTTGAAAAAAAAAGAGAGTGGATATATTGTATAGTCTTTTTTTTATCCTAAATCTCAAAAAAAGTTTATTCAAAAATGGATACCCCGAAATGCTTGAGAGAAAAATAAGCTTCTGAAAAAAAATACAGCAACTTACTTTGGAAACTTTTTGAATTTCCGAATTAAAAAGAAATATTCTTCGGAAATGATGTTTCTTTACTAGAATGTTTTTGTGACGCGAGATTTAAATTTGCACCCCTAGAGTGTTGCCGTAAGACGTTATTCAACGCAAAAGAAATGATAGTATTTACTTCAAAATCCATGGTTGTAATGTTTCTTTTCCTGGATATGGCTCTAACGTCAATACCTATCTGGAAATCTTCTCTTTCACTTTTGTAACCCAAGGGGAGACTCATTTATTCGTTTGAAAGCTATAGTCCTGTGTGAATAGTTAGCATTCATGCTTACCTTGGAGCTGCTTGTTAAACCTCACATAGGTATATCCATCATAACATGGGTCATAAATGTGCTTCACAAAGCCAGAATGGAATCTTGTTCCCATGATTAACTTACTAACAATTCATTCGACCAACCAGACAACCAGCAGAAAGAGATCACTGCAGCTGAACTGAACTGAATTAGTTGACACAACGAACGCCAACACTAGCCCTCCCTTTTCTTGGGACAAATACGAGTATAATGGCAACTCCCAGCCCAGGCAGGGTCGCAACCCAGACTAAGAACTTGCTTTCGGCGGCTGGAATTTGCAAAAAAAAGCTAGTACACGCTCGAAAATGTTAATAAATCAGAACAGCCAGTAAATGAGATCAGCGGGAAATTGTAGTCAGCCTTGAACGACCCGAAGTAAGCGTGCTGCTTATGCGCCACCCTAAAAGGGACAGCACCCCAAGATTGAATTGCCCGGCTGAGACTCACTTCAAGGCGAGTCCATGTAATTTATACGATTAGATAAAGGATCGAACAAGGTTGACTTCCGTATCAGCAAACCGATAGAACTCGAGGGAACCTCGGACTCACTCCCCAAAATTATCGAATCCTAGAAGATATTCCCAAAAACATCCGGTACGATACCACCCATACCTGAAATTATCATCATTGGACTACCAAAAACCCATCCCCGAAAGGTGAACGGTTGTGGAAGTGTAGACAGCTAAAATCATTCAAATTCAAATTTAAACACGCCACGCATAGTGATGGAATTCATAAATGATAAAGTCAAAATTCTTGGTGGAGATTAACATCAGAAAAATATATTATTTCAATTTTCTGTATTAGCATTTTAAAGCGTTTTTATGTACAAACAAAAGTAGAGTTCATTTCATGTAAACTTTTCGGGTAAGTATTTGTTGTTTAATACATTTTCATTAATTAGGCCTAATTTTCTATTTACATTTTTCTTACAGCTAAAAATCTCTCCTACCAGTGCGTGCGAATCTCTAACTAACTAACCGTGCAGTGCTTTCGTCGACGTTCCGGTTCGTAAAATCTTGCAGTTACTGTACCGCAGAGCAAAGGCTAGAGCATGCTAGGTTGCTAGGTACGTTCTCTCTCGTTGGAGGGGTCGTCCAACTTTTTACCACATGTGGTTTTCAATTTTATAAATTTTGAAGATCATGATCATTTCGAAAAACAGCAAAATTTGAGTGCGTTTAACGCATAATTTCTCAACAATTTCAATGTTGCATCCGTCGTGGACGGCACTCTGCGGGATAAATACAAGGGCGAGGAATATGAGAAATGACTCACCGATATAGCGTTTTTCAACCAAACCTGCGATCGATTCCTGTCGTAGCTCTCCTCGATGCTGCGCTCCTGATGGGTTCGCCCGTGACGGACCCGATTCGGCGGGGTTGGCCGAAATGGATGATGATGGTGTAAATGAGCTTCTCGGGATGCTTCGCTCCCGCTCCACTCGTTTTTGACGGAACACGATGGGGCGGGTCGGAAAACTCACTTGAGCTGCGATGTTCCACAGCTACGATGGTTGATGTGCGCTTCCGGCAGGGTTGATCGACATCAACCCTTATGATGATGGAATTGGCCGGAATTGCTGATCCGTTGTGATCGGAAGTGCTGCTGCCAACTCGCTGTGAATGAAAGGCTGGCCAATACGGCAACATATTAAGCACATGCACGGGCACGGTTTCTAACGCACGTCTTTACCTGGCTCTAATTATTATTTCACACGCACTTATACGGTCCTAGCTCGCGAAGTGTAGCCTATAGATGCGGGGCTACACAACAAAAAGAATTAATAACTAAATTATTTCTGAACTACATCACTTTAAAGAAATACCTTTTGAAAAATCGAAAGGTCAGCAAACGATTCGCGAACCAAAACCACACTTCCACGCGCGATCACAAATCAGATCAAAGTGGTTGGAAGTGTGTTCCTCAGTTCAGGGAAAGCGATATCGGGCGTTGACCCCAAGCGGAACTACGTTAATCCCGAAGTCTTTAGAAATTCTTCGGGGTTTTGACGAATTTGGTTTGTCGCTCGTTCTATCGACTTTTGATTCGGGTCTTGCTTTTCCTTTCCAAATCATGTCGCCAAACAACATGAAGCCGCCATGAAACGAGTAAGCATGGCATTCAATCTTCGATGCAACGATCGACAAAGTCAGCGAATCGATCAAAGCTGCTAGTCTACTAAAAGGCGCCCGATTCAGCTGAATAAGTAGTTTCAAAATTTTCATAATGGTGCGACCGCTACATAACACCGGACTTGTTTTACGAAAATTTGGTTTTCGGAGCAAAACCAAATTTTCGTAAGGGGAAATTAAACTGAAAATTTTAATAGCTATGTACAATGGAATAAACCTAATTCTAACTAAACTACTATTTACAAAAACAAACATATAAAATATTCTTGAATCACCCCTAAGAAAAGTAAACTTTCGCATTTTGACTTCTCCCTCTGGCTTTGGCGTTGAAAAACCTCATCAACTCCCAGCTCTTTCCTTCAGAGCTTCACTCACACTTTTCTCTTTTAAACCCAAAACCGATAATCCCTACTTGATCACTCCAATCCATTTGTTGGAAAAACTTCACGTGGGTTTATTCTAACATCGTCTGTTTTTGTCACTCTTTAGTAACAAACCCAGCGAACTCAATCATACCATCTAGGCAGATTTTTCACACCGGTACATTTACCGATCAAAGAATCCCTACCCATTAAAACAAAATAATCATTCATATTAGTTTTATCCTGAACTCATCTGACCTTGTCACTCTGTAAGTAACAAGATTCAGTGATCTGAATCATACCATTTAGGCAGATTACTAACACCGGTATATTGACCGATCAACGAATCCCTGCCAAATGAAACCACTTAATTATTCAACTAGCATTAGTGTTCTAACCTCAAACATTCGTTTGATAAAATGAACACCCAGCTAGTGCACTGAGCATAAATAATTTTTCGACACTTTCATTTTGTGCTCGAAATTTGCATACCGCACAACCTTAATGAACAGCTAAAATGTCTGTTCGCAAAATCAAGCAACCCATGTTTGCGAGACGGAAGATATCAAAACGCGAATGTAAACAAAAAAGTTGTGGCGAAAATTTTTGTGTTCCGAAAAATTTAATTTTTATCTGGGAAATACTACAAGAAATTCTTGAAACTGTACGGAATATTGCAGGTAATCATAATTATAAGTGTTAATGATATTTTTTTCTTCTTTTAGAGAGCGACAACGGGTGAATTACGACTGCCGGAGAATTGCTGCCGTAACGATTTGCTGCTGGATCTGGTCGCTGCTGCTGTTAATCACAATGCTTCGGTTTCCGACCAAAAAAGATACCCTCTCCTGCAAAAGTACTTGCACTGCTTCGAGATGTGAGCCAATGCGATAGATGTTCTGGAAGCTTCCTAAAATGGCCATGGTGGATGTTCATTTTTTGAAATGTACTCGGATGTTCGCTATGACGGAAAACAACAGCTTCTTTGCGCTAGGGTGTTTTAGCAGCACTATAAGCCAGCTCCGTGTGTATTCCCATCAGTCGTGATGGACGATTAAAACCCAGAACCGAACTCCCAATCACACGACTGTTTTGAAGAATATTCTACAATCATCAACAAGCAAAGGAAACAGTATTCGGTCCTAAGGTAAATGGTTTTGAATTATTACTAATGCTCTTTTTTTTTTTTTTAGGTACAGCCGGAAGAAGGTTTCTCCGAACTATTCAACTGCTACGAAGAGGGTTTAAGAGTGCCTACTATGATGGTGCTAACGACGACCGCCTGACATTCGATTTCCATCCAGTTCCGGGCCGTATGAACTGGTGCTGTTGTTGGACCTGTTGCTGGACTAGCGTCCTGATGCTTTGTCAACGCGGATAACCAACCAGGATAACCAACCAGAACGAATCTCCCAATCGCTCGACCGTTTTGAAGAACTTTCTCCAATCAACATCATGCTAAGGAATCAGTATTCGGTCCTAAGGTAAAAGTTTTGAATTTTTACTAATCCTTTTTTTTTTTTTTTTTTAGGTGCAGCCGGAAGAAGGTTTTCCAAGCGATTCAACCGATTCGAAGTGGATTTAAGTGCCCGCTATGATGGTGCTAACGATGACCGCCTGACATTCGATCTCCATCCGGTTCCGGGTCGTATGAACTACTGCTGTTGTTGAACCTGTTGCTGGATTAGCGACACAATGCTTTGTCAACGCTCGGCGGATTGTTGACTCCCCTGGTTGGTCCCCTGGTCGTTGCGGATTTACAACATGGACCGGAGTTGCGGATAATCGATCCAAATCGTGGCAATAAAACTATTCCCATGGTGAGCCACCGATTTGAAAAATGTCCCACACTGGACAGATTTTCGGCAAACAAACGTGCCTAAACCTAACGTGGCAGATAAGGTTTTTACCAACTCCACGTTTAATAAACTGCCTTAAAATATTCCATTAATATATACAAAATAATTCAAAAACCAAATCAAAGAAAAAAATTCAAACTGATAAATTAAATTCTAATAATATTTACAAAAAGTTAATTCTTCCACCTAGATTCAATAAGGACTTATGTTAGATTCAATAAGGACCCATTGTAATCATAGAAAGTAAGGGAAGAAACAAATGTAAGTGGGTACAAAAACACCACATTAATTTTAAAACTAACAATAGGTTAAGCTTGTGAACTAAAAACTAACATTATTGAAGGAAAAGAACTTGAAAGGAACAATGAGATGAGGTAAATGAAAATGTAGGCTAAGGTTAGGGAAAATGAGCGGATGCAAGATTTGTCACCTCAATCTCATTTCCTATTTATTTACAAATATGTACAGTCGCGTTCGCGTTCGGTTTCGTCTTGTTTCCAGACGGTTTAGGTTTTATCTCTTTTCTATTTCGATATGTTTTCGTGGTTTCTTTAGACATCTTGCGTTCATTCTAAGACCACTTTCCTTAATTTTAAAACATGTCGCAGCTTGCTCGACTTACTTAATTTTGCTCAACATTGTCTCGCGCCTGCTCGACTTCTGAGTCTTACCGCGATCAACGTTCGGGTTTCCCCACTGCCGAACTCACGCTTTATGCTTCCGATTTCTCGTACTCCTCATCAACGTCATTCCGACTCCGAGTTTTGTGGACTTAAGGTCATCGTTCTCGCAGTAAAACCGCGGAACTCGCTCTATTATTCATGTCGAGGGGAACGCTTAGTTAGCCGCAACATTTCTTAAAATAAGAGAAGCTATCTCAGAACTTCGCGAAGAATAATCGTTCACTAGAGTGTACGATGTTTCATATACCAGATCATTAATGTCATGGTACCTTGTCCTGCCTACTAGATAGGTTTACGTAGCTTTACTTTAAAAAAATTTTATAAGGGATCTGCAAGTTTCTTTAAGAACTTGCAGTGAAATATTCCTAGTCTTTTTCCTTCTAAATTATCTAAGTCGTAACAATGACTTCCCACCACTCGTTTGACAACTGCCTGCACGTATTTTGGGGCCAGTTTCCCACAGAATCCTTTTCCCTTGTCTGATTGCTCTGTGTTTTTCTTAAGGACCTTCTCTCCTACGGAATAGGTCGGACAGTTAGCATTGGATCTTAAATTGTAGTAGGTGGAATGTTTTTGATATGCCTTTTTCAGATTTTCTCGCACTTCTTCTAACAATTTCTCCCTCTGTTTCGGTTCCAACTGCCCACTACCCTCGGTCGTGTCCCTAAGACCTCGGTATTCGCGTCCGTCGGTCACCATGTTTCGGCCAAATAAAACAAAGTACGGTGAATAACGGGTAGCCTCGTGAATCGAATTTCGTACGGCGTTAGCTATTTCGTAGACGTTGTTCGCCCATTCCTTCTGGTCTTTTTTTATCGATGCTCGTATCGCGGTCGTGATTACCCGGTTCACTCTTTCTGCATCGTTCACCTGCGGATGGTAGTTGGGTGTCCGCCAATGAGTCACGCCGTGTTTCTGTAGAAGACTCTGGAACCTACTCGATACGAACTGAGCTCCGTTGTCGGATAAGACAACTTCCGGTACCCCAAAGAGCAAAAACAGGGAATTCTCAACAAAACTGACCAGCGATTCCGCGGTTGCCTGACGAAACGGTTGTACGATAACGAACTTACTGAATACGTCGGTCACGACCAATAAACAGGTGTTGCGTCGCTTTCCGGAAACTGGCAATGGCCCGACGTAGTCCATCGTTATGAACTGCCACGGGTACTCAGCTATCTTTTTCTGCGACGACATCGGAGGTGTTGTGTTCTGGTTAGTCGCCTTACTCGTCTGGCAGACTAAACAAGACTTGCAGTACTTTTTGATTTCGGAGGTCATCAATGGCCAAAAGTATCGCTCCCTAACTGCTGCCAAGGTCTTCTCTGCTCCAAGATGCGCCTTTCCATGTATTTGGGTTACAATTTCGATTCGTTGTGGTTTCGCAGGGTAGCTTTTCCATTGGTATCGAGGATCTTCGACTCTTCCATTGGCTTTCACGTATTTCCAAATCTCTCCGTCTATGACTCGGAAGTCGGGATATTTCGCCGGTTCTTCTTTTATTTTTTTGGCCAGCTCTCGATGCTCGTCATCAATGGGTGTTGCTGAAATGAAATTAACCGACCGTGAAAGACAGTCGGGCAGAATGTTCGCTTTCCCTTTCCTGTACTCCAGTATAATGTCGTACGACTGTATCTTCAACGCCCACCTCAATAACTTTGCGTTTCCTGACTCCGCACCCATGGTAAAAAGCCAAAGTAAGCTTCGTGCGTCCGTCACAACCCGAAACTGTGTTCCTTCGACGTAATGTCGGAAGTGTTCTATTGCTAGAAGCACCCCCAGACACTCCTTCTCCACAGCTGCATATTTTCTTTGGGTGCTGCTTAACTTCTTACTGAAGTAAGCTATCACCCTTGTCTGTCCCTCACACTCTTGCGTTAGCGCCGCGCCTACCGCATTATCTGACGCGTCCGACTCAATCGTAAAAGGTTGATTAAAATCAGGATTTCCTAATATCGGCGCAGAGACTAGAGCACCCTTCAGCTCTGTAAACGCTTTTTCCGCCGCTTCAACCCACGTAAATCTCGTCTTGGTTTTCTTCAGCAGATCTGAAATCGGAGCGACGATCTGGCTGTAATTCCTAATAAAGCGTTGATAGAATCCTGCTAAACCAAGTAAACGGCGGATATCTTTTACGCTTTTTGGTCTAGCGTAGTCGAGGATTGGAGCAATACGCGAGTTGTCTATACACACCCCGTTTTCTGTTAGTAGGTAGCCCAAATAAGTCACTTGTTTCCTACAAAATCGACTTTTATCGAGAGAAATAGTAAGATTAGCCCCAGAAAGCCTTCCTGCAACTATCTTTAGAAGTCGAACATGTTCGCTGAATGTGTTTGTGGCTACGACGATATCGTCTAAGTACACAAACACATGTGGCTCGAGGTCGAAACCAATTACTCTTGCCATGAGACGACACATTGAAAATGGGGCGTTTGTCAACCCAAAAGGGCACACCTTGAACCTCCATAATCCGGTACTCGTTCTGAACGCCGTGTAGTCCCTCGATTCTTCTTTCAGCGGTATCTGAAAGTAGGCGTCTTTCAAATCGATGACCGAGAAAAATTTCGCCTTCTCCAACTTGTGGAAGATGTCGCTCATCGATCGCATAGGATAGGAGTCTTTCCTGGTTAGGGCGTTAATTTTTCTTGAGTCCAGGCAGATTCTAAGCTTCCCATTCGATTTTCTCACAGGAACTAACGAACTAGCCCACTCGCTCGTGCATTCCTCAATCGCATCTAACTTCTTGTATCTTTCCAGCTCGATGTCCATTTCGGCTTGGATCGCAGGCGAACATCGATACAAGGGTTGACGAATTGGTTTCGCGTCTTCCTTCAGGATAATCTCGTGCTGAAGCATTGTAGTCCGGCCCAGACGATTGCCAGTTGTGACCGGAAACTGACGAATGGTTTCCACAAGTGCTGCTCGATCTCTGGTGGTTAACTCGTGCTCTGTCTCCACAGTCTCAGGTGTTGTCTTCGACGGTTCCGGAAGCTCCAATGCTGGAATATCCAAACTTTCATCTGGTTCGGTTTGCTTCAGAGCTGGTAACGTATCAACAGGACATAGGGTGATTTCGATCGAGTCAACTGTTGGTGACCTTCCATCTTCCCTTTCAGCAATTGGAACTCGTTCAAACCCGTCTCTTCCTTCGATCATGGGTTGAATGCCGAAGGACTTCCAAAAATTGTAGCCTAAAATCAATCTCCGACATACTTGCGGTACTACAAGTGTGGAAATAACCCTGGTTGTTCCCCAGAACTCGATAGGAAGCTGTACGTACCCCAAGCATTCATGGACTGTTTTGTCCGCAGTCACAATCTTAAGCGGACTCGGGTGTAATTTCAATCCGTTTCTTTCAGCTATGTCCTTGACTCCAGTTACGCTGACGCTAGCGCCCGAGTCTAACAAAGCATCGTAGTCCTGATCAAAAATTCTAACTTTAACGTGGGGACAAGTTTCTGGATGGACCCTCACCTCGCACACTTTCATAAACGGATCACTAAAGGTCTCCTCGCTGGGAACTTGATCTATTGGTGGAATGCTGCCGTTCCCTCTCTTGCATTCCCCCTTTCGTTTCCCGCACGTGGATTGCGGGGGTGACTATCGCAGAATGTTGAAGTTTTTCCCGGATTCCCACAAATGTAGCAAAAAATTCGCTTCTCCTCCTTGCACTGCCTCCACAGGTTACCATGCTTCCGACAGTTCCAACAGTACGTCCCTGGCCTCTCTGCTGTCGCTGCATGATCGCCTTCTTTGAACGGTTGTTTCCGAGCTCCGATTTCGTTCGTATTTCGACGCCTGTCTTGAAACTTTCCTGACATTGCATTCACCTCTTCCGTCTCCGAATATTCCGAATAAGTTTGATCTGATTCCTCCGCTGCTTGAATATGGTGCAAGTTCGACGACTTCGAAGGCCCTTCGCGAAAATTTCGGAGCGCGGGATCGTTTGCATCGATCCTATACGCGTAGTACTCCAGTTTACTCAGGGTTTTAACGGTTCTACACGACAGACGAGACCTGTAATGTTGTCGCATGTTCTCAAAGATAACCTGAAACAAATCTTCTTCGCTTAGAGGCCTCGAGAGCATTTTATTCATTCGCTCCACATCCATTCTGAAAGACAGGAACGTTTCGTTTCTCTGCTGCTTTCTCTCATGGATTTTCTGGCGACTTCCCTCATCTTTACCTGGATTACCGTACACGTATCGCAGACCCTTCTCAAATTCCCTCCAAGACGTGAACTCTTCTGCGTAGCTGAGGTACCAATCGTATGGTTCTTTCCTCAGAATCGTGTGAGCTCGCTGTAGTAAGACATCTTCCGCGATTCGGTCCATTTTGGCTAACCTTCTCACCTTGTGAAGAAAATCTTCCAAAGACCTGTTGCGTGGATCCGCGTCGAACGTCAGGTGCCATTTTTCCATTCTGCGATCTGCGTTTTGAATTTCAGCATCGCTGATTACTCGTTGCCTCTGCCTTCGTCGCGTTCCTGAAGACAGTTCCTCTTCTGACGACCCGTAATCTTGTCTAGAGTTCCGCCAACCACCTTCACTCCTGCGTCCCTCGTTTCTGGCTCTGGAAAAATGTTCATCGGTTCCTGGATCCCGACTCATCCTCGAATTCCAAACATCGGATCTTCTACGGTTACGCTCACGGCTTCCTTCTCTTCCCGACTCCTCAGATTCGCTTTCCGTATCCGGCAGCCTTTGCTGGAACTCGTCGTATTGTTTCTTCCATCGATGTTCCGCATTTTTAGACGTACGATTCATCAGAGATTTCCCTGCGATTACTTTTGGGGGTACCGGATTTGTTTTACGGTTCGACCCTTCTGCAATTCCGTCTTGAGTCGGCTTCTGATATTTTAGAAGCTGTTCTTCCAGTTCTTTGATCCTCTTTAACAATGCTGCCGTGGTTTGATCCGTTGAGCCATTTCCGTTCCCGTTTTGGTTTTGCTCCGTATGCTGCAACTTAGGGATGGTTCCAGTGTATGGTTTTACCCCTTGTGACCACACTGTTTGTACTGGAGGAGGTAATGGATATGGACCCATGGGCCAAGCCGATGGTGCAGTGTAAAAATTCGGAACCGTTACCGGAAATGGTAACGACGGAGAAGAATAGTAAGACTGTGGTATAGTCACATTCCCAAGTGAATGGTCTATACTCACAGCTGACGTTTCCCCTCCACACGTTGTCATTACCGGTACGAGAGGAGAAATATTCCCAAGTGGGGCCTGCTGATGTGTCCCAGGTGGTCTAGATTCATGTCGAGACCTAGGAGGTGAATTCTGACCAGCCGTTCCCAAACCTCTATGTTTTCCTACCGACAATGCTTTCTGTGGGTCCCTATCCGACTCTGTTTCCGAGGTAGTTTTCTTCGAAGCCCTTGTTTGCCGATATTTCCCCAGAATCAACCTGATATCGCTAGCAAGTTCCTTCACCATTTCCTTCGATGCCTGATCCGGCGCGTGACTTCTCAAAGTTCGTTGCAGGTAATGCTTCAAGCGTGAGAAGCTCACCTCATCCGACTTTTCTTCCATCTTCTGGCGCAGGTCGTTCACGTGTCCTGCGATGTGATCTAATTCCTGTTCGATCGTGTAAGGAGACGTGTAATCGCGATTGTCTTTCATATCCTCCTGAAACAATCTCCTCAACAATCTACATTTGTCGTCGTAATCACCCTCTAACGCTTTTGCTTCGCCCCGAATCAAGAGTTCGTAATTGACCTCATCGTTGGACAAATGGTCCACTCGAGGAAAACTGTCCATTTTTATTGATTACCAGCAGAAAATTGATTTAAAAACAAAAATACGAATAAATAAATAATAAAATATTATTAAAAAAAAATTAAATAAAACAAAACATAGAAAATATTGAAAGATAAATTTGAAATATGTATAAAAAAAAATAATAATAAAAAAAAAAATCGAAAATACAAAAAAAAATGAGCAAATTTTTGGAAGGAACACAGAAACCAACAACTATTTTATTTAGTTACTCTCCTGCTCCGAAAATTCTTGAAAGCGATCTTTTCTAAGGATTTTTAAAACTGACTGCGCGCTTTGGCGCACGGGGCTCAGTATAGTCTCCTACTATACGCAATATATTTTTGAATTTAAATGTATGAAAGCATTCCTAAGCAATGGTGATCCAAACAAATAATAAACCAGAAAATACTTGAAACGTCTATTGACCTAAACCCTAAAGGTACATAGCATTGATAAACTAAGAAATATGAAATATGAAAACAAGTCCAAAAACGAAATAAGATCCGAATTGTTCTTCATTCAACTGCAGCCTTAGAACCTGCAGTTCAGTTGAACCCGTTTTCTGCAACGAAGTGTTTAAAAGTTCCCTTAAAAACCTTTTCGTTGGGCGCCAATTTGTAGTCAGCCTTGAACGACCCGAAGTAAGCGTGCTGCTTATGCGCCACCCTAAAAGGGACAGCACCCCAAGATTGAATTGCCCGGCTGAGACTCACTTCAAGGCGAGTCCATGTAATTTATACGATTAGATAAAGGATCGAACAAGGTTGACTTCCGTATCAGCAAACCGATAGAACTCGAGGGAACCTCGGACTCACTCCCCAAAATTATCGAATCCTAGAAGATATTCCCAAAAACATCCGGTACGATACCACCCATACCTGAAATTATCATCATTGGACTACCAAAAACCCATCCCCGAAAGGTGAACGGTTGTGGAAGTGTAGACAGCTAAAATCATTCAAATTCAAATTTAAACACGCCACGCATAGTGATGGAATTCATAAATGATAAAGTCAAAATTCTTGGTGGAGATTAACATCAGAAAAATATATTATTTCAATTTTCTGTATTAGCATTTTAAAGCGTTTTTATGTACAAACAAAAGTAGAGTTCATTTCATGTAAACTTTTCGGGTAAGTATTTGTTGTTTAATACATTTTCATTAATTAGGCCTAATTTTCTATTTACATTTTTCTTACAGCTAAAAATCTCTCCTACCAGTGCGTGCGAATCTCTAACTAACTAACCGTGCAGTGCTTTCGTCGACGTTCCGGTTCGTAAAATCTTGCAGTTACTGTACCGCAGAGCAAAGGCTAGAGCATGCTAGGTTGCTAGGTACGTTCTCTCTCGTTGGAGGGGTCGTCCAACTTTTTACCACATGTGGTTTTCAATTTTATAAATTTTGAAGATCATGATCATTTCGAAAAACAGCAAAATTTGAGTGCGTTTAACGCATAATTTCTCAACAATTTCAATGTTGCATCCGTCGTGGACGGCACTCTGCGGGATAAATACAAGGGCGAGGAATATGAGAAATGACTCACCGATATAGCGTTTTTCAACCAAACCTGCGATCGATTCCTGTCGTAGCTCTCCTCGATGCTGCGCTCCTGATGGGTTCGCCCGTGACGGACCCGATTCGGCGGGGTTGGCCGAAATGGATGATGATGGTGTAAATGAGCTTCTCGGGATGCTTCGCTCCCGCTCCACTCGTTTTTGACGGAACACGATGGGGCGGGTCGGAAAACTCACTTGAGCTGCGATGTTCCACAGCTACGATGGTTGATGTGCGCTTCCGGCAGGGTTGATCGACATCAACCCTTATGATGATGGAATTGGCCGGAATTGCTGATCCGTTGTGATCGGAAGTGCTGCTGCCAACTCGCTGTGAATGAAAGGCTGGCCAATACGGCAACATATTAAGCACATGCACGGGCACGGTTTCTAACGCACGTCTTTACCTGGCTCTAATTATTATTTCACACGCACTTATACGGTCCTAGCTCGCGAAGTGTAGCCTATAGATGCGGGGCTACACAACAAAAAGAATTAATAACTAAATTATTTCTGAACTACATCACTTTAAAGAAATACCTTTTGAAAAATCGAAAGGTCAGCAAACGATTCGCGAACCAAAACCACACTTCCACGCGCGATCACAAATCAGATCAAAGTGGTTGGAAGTGTGTTCCTCAGTTCAGGGAAAGCGATATCGGGCGTTGACCCCAAGCGGAACTACGTTAATCCCGAAGTCTTTAGAAATTCTTCGGGGTTTTGACGAATTTGGTTTGTCGCTCGTTCTATCGACTTTTGATTCGGGTCTTGCTTTTCCTTTCCAAATCATGTCGCCAAACAACATGAAGCCGCCATGAAACGAGTAAGCATGGCATTCAATCTTCGATGCAACGATCGACAAAGTCAGCGAATCGATCAAAGCTGCTAGTCTACTAAAAGGCGCCCGATTCAGCTGAATAAGTAGTTTCAAAATTTTCATAATGGTGCGACCGCTACAAAATCTACTCCTAAAAAAAACATTTTAAACGTTTGGGAGAACCTTAAACTGGTTTTAGACAATTGATCTCGATGTTAGTTGCTAAATTGTCTGCAAAAAACTTCCTAAAGCCCCGATGTTCTGTTTGCGTGTATTGATTTGTGGAATGCCATAAACGTTCTTTTGTTTTGAGTTAAATGTTTTTTTTTGCTGTTGTTTTGTTGTTTAGATGTTCTCAATAGAAATGGATAAAATGCAAAAAAAAACCATGCTACTGAACATGTAGTGCGTTTTTTTCTGACTTCGCCAAACTCAGCTGCACGCTGCTAGTTGAAAAGAGCCGGGCGTTGCTCAATGGACAGTTTAGCTGCTGATCTGATCCGAAATCTAGGCATAAACTAAAAATGCAGCTGTGCATTGGGGGCGTATTGTCTCGTTTTGTGGAATTTGATTAAATCTGCAGTCTTTGATAATGGAATGCTCTTAATTTTGTAGACCGAATGTTGGTTAAAACTTTGATTCCTTTCAACAGCAGACCCCGTTCGATGTTGGCAACATGCCCAAACATTTTCTGTTGCTAAAGTCGAACGGTTATTTTTCTTAATTTTTTAAATCTTTTTTTCTAGAAAATAATTATTTTTATTAACGCTATTTTTACTCAATTTCCGACCATTTTTAGTCATTTGTCATTATTTTTTTCATGTTTTTGATGCTTTTTGCACTATTCATTTTTGTTTATTATCTTGGTATTTCTTGTCATAGTTGCTGGTTTTGTTATTCTTCATCATTTTTGCTTGTTTTTTGTCATTTTTAGTCTTTTGTATGTATTTGTTTTTTAATTTTTTAAATTTTTCATCTTTTTGGCATTTTTGAGTACTTTATAATTTTTTTGAAAAACTTTTGTTTTTTCCTGTTGTATTTTATCATCATTTCAGAACGTCAAAACGTATTTGAGGTGATTTTTCTAAATTATATTGATCCTGTTATAGAGAAAACTAAAAGGTAATGTCACTCAAAGAAACCGTTCGATTTTGGCACATGTGCCAAAATCGAATGTTGCCAAAATTGAATGTTGAAAATTCTAATTGAGAAAGATTTACTGAATTATTGCTTAAGTTTGATAAAGTTCAATTTTGACCTCAGCAGGTCAAAAAGGAGCCTTAAAACATATCACCGTTGGAAATGGATTGAAATTCAAACGCTTTTTGATAGAAAAATTCCACAAAAGGTGCTTTCTTAATGATTTTTTTTATATTGTTAAAATTATAAGATATTGCTTGGTTTTAATTAACAAAGGGCCTCTAAAGTGTTTTTATCATTAGATTAGCAGAAGACAATGTTATTTTTTAAATATTGAAAGTGTCCATTTTACACGATTTTTACCTGCATTTGTTTTTTAACTGAAAAAGTACATAGAAGGTGGATTATTTCTCCATTATATCAGAAAAAGATTTTTAAATCCACATGGATAATATTTATTTATATAAGGCATATACACAGAACAGTAGCATTGAAGCTGCATTGGAAAAATACAGCTATAAAAGATCTCGTTCGAAATCCCAGATTGAAAAACAAATCCCACGATCATGTATCTAAATTTTCACAGTTCCATTCTGAATAAAATTCAGGATCTTAAAAAGATTCCCGAAAAACTTCGAATCTAAATTATGGCTTGCGGTATACATAGCTCAGATGGTAGTAGGGGAGAGTGGGGATACTTGATCCCCTTTTCTTATTTTCACCATATCTTTTTGGAAAAATTTAGCAACTCGCCGTCTTTGACATTTTCTGACAGCTTGTAACTTCAAGTTTCCATGCTCCAAAAATTAGAACGATACTTGAACCCGTTGATGAACTAGAAGCATTTTCGTGGGAGTAAAAAAATTGCGATTTTTCTGAAGTTAGAGGAGACTTGATCCCCTTTTGAAGGAGACTTGATATTTTATTCAGGAAGCCCTAATCCTTGTATAAAAATCAAACAAAACCCGAAGATAGAATGTTAATTGACTATTTTGGTCATGTTTGTTCTCATTTCACAATTTATAGCAGACATAAGAAGAAAATTCTATAACTTTGTCTCAACGCTAATAACATTGCATACTTAAAGGCGCTATTTTTTATAATTAAGAGAAAATTAATTATTTTTGCTCTTTTCTTCAGACAATTGTTGGATAAATATTAGTTTTTGGATAAATATTAGTAATTCCGTAATCAGCAATCATGACGATCAATTCAGAAGAAGAATATGCCGTTTGGAAGGGGGATCAATTGTAACCCAACTCTAGGGATCAATTGTACCCATAATCAACATTTTAGAAAACTTTTTCTGAAAAAAGTTGAGAGTTTTCCATTGCTTTAAAAATATGGCATTATGAAGTTCATTTTACGCTCGAACGATTAATACATTGGAACAAATATTTTTTTCATAATTTTCCTATGTAAGGAACATTTTAAAGTGATGCAAAAAGATCTTCAAGTTACATTTTGTGAAATTTTTTAAACAAAGTTCAATTACTCAAACAATTATTTTGTAAAAATTTTTGAAACTACAAGCATTGATATTTTGCTCATTTTGGCACATTTTTCTAGAATATTCGATCTTTGTAAGATATTCCAGTTTCGAGATACAGCTAAGGAATCAAGTATCCCCAGGGATCAAGTATCCTCATTCTCCCCTATACTTACCGGCTGAGCAGATGTCTACAAAAACATTAAATCCACACTTCTTATTTAGAGATACATACGCTTTGATACTTTAACCTAGGAGAAAAAAAACTTTCAAATATGGTAATTTGTTTTTATGTAAAGAAGATCAAGCGAAATAATTTACATAAACAAAATAGCAACAACTGTATTGAAAAAGTAACACATATTATTGTGTAAAAATTACTAAGTTCTAGTGTTATTTTTGGAATGGATTACTAGACAGTGGAAACCCGGTATTGTCACCTCTTGATGTATTTTAGAGTGACAAAGTCATGAGGGTGACAAAATCGGGAGATTTTTTTAAAACGATTTTTAATGGAATAAAAGGTGACACGAAATTATTGCGACACATTCATCTCATTTTTTACTATTGGGTGAAAATCAACCAAATTTTGCACACTTTCTCATTCATGTGTATTGTTTACATGCTGTCAAACTCGAAGTTGTGTTTTTCGATTCAACGAAAATGGAGGTGAACCAACGCGAGTCGAGAGAACAAATTCTTTCCAAACACCTGGAATTTCTTGACCTGTCGCACCAGCAGTTGGGAAAAATATTGAACATTTACTATTCAATCGTATCCAGAGTGTTGAAGCGGTTCCTGGAGCGGTTGACGTTGAACCATGGCGAAGGAGCTGGAAGAAAACTGGGACCGGAGAACAAAAAGACTGAGGGAAAGGTGAAGCGGATGATTAAGGCATATCCCAACGTCTCAAGCCGTGATTTGGCCAAACAGATTGACATCTCGCAGAGCTACATCCAGAATGCAAAGAAGAGAGCTGGCAACGCTGGCAGTGAGCAAAGCTGGCAATGAGCGGCAACAATCGACCGATAAAACTCGGGCACGGAAGCTCTACGAGAAGATCATGACAAAATATGGCTGCTGTGTGATGGACGACAAAACGTATATAAAAGCCGATTCAAAGCAAATTCCGGAGTTGAAGTTTTTCACCGGAAGGAGAAAATTCGAAGTTCGCCTCCAAATATCTCGTTTGCAGGCCATCTGCTCTCGCGGACTGAGAGTGAGCCTTTCGTGACAAAGGGCACAGTGAATGGCGACGAAGCTCCGCTATTTTGGCCAGATTTGTAAAAGTGTCCTGGAGCGGTATGAGGCCAATTTTGTCCATTTTGTTCCAAAGAACATGAACTCGCGAAGCTGTCCGGAGCTGCGCCCGGTGAAGCAGTACTGGGCAATAATGAAGCGGAAGCTTCGGAAGAGCAAGAAGACAGTCAAAAACGAGAAGGACATGTTAATAAAATGAAAAAAAGTTGAAGAGGTTGTATATAGCACACGACCGCAAACGTAGAATTACGACAACCTATATTGTACCTTACCAATGTATTTTTCGAATAAAATTAAAATTTTGCAATTAAGTTGGTTGGTATTTTAAGTAGTCTTAAATGGGCGCTAAAACACTATGCATTTGCATAACTAAAACTATCCATGTCTTATAGATGTTTTGGCGCGGAAGTTATGTGAATAAGCTACCATTATCAGACGCTAAGCATCAAACGAAATAAATTTGCAACGATAGTTCTGCTATTTAATAAACCTAATTTTCTTTAAATTAGAAAGTTTTAATCTACAAATTTTCTTTTTGATTGATTAGAAAAACTCGATTCATAAAAATACAAAAATTAAAACAACAGCTGTTTATCTAAAAATCCAATAAACATATTAATAAATGGACACCTGATACCTTCCTTTCATATGTTGTCTTTTACAAAATTTTCAATTGGACGGTACTTTAGTGTCAGTCAAAAGGCGCTTCATGTAAAAGGTATTTTCAATTTTAAATACAAAATATTATTTGAATATTGCTAAAATAAGTCAAACCCTTGCATTTATTTCAAACCATCCGTAGCAAAGAAACGCATCAAATTATACGCCTATGAATAGGCAACGATTTCTTTAACATACAAATCAAACGCTTGCGAGTTAAGCGGGCCATAGACAACTCAACTGGCCTGTACAAATTCGATGATTACACGACGATTGTTTGATTCTATGGTCGCCCACACACGATACAAACATATTTCACGCGAACACAAATGATTGCTGGCGAAAACAGGAACAGCAACAAAAAAAAAACCATCTCCACCCCGGCTGGAAGGATGGTTTGTACAAAATATTTCGATCCCGACCGATTTTACTCCAACCGTTTGGGCGCTCATTCAAGCAGTGACATACACGATGTAAATCGTGTTCACAGCGACAAAATTTCATCGCATTTGTACAAATGTTGTGTAGTCTGTGGCCCCCTTTAGCTCGTTTGACATTTTTATACTTGCCACCGCTGACTTTGATCAAACGCTTGAATCAGTGCAGAAGAGAGAAAATGCTCTTTGAAGAAAGCTCCTTCTCACGATTCTAGTTGGAATTAGTATCAAATCTGTATTGATGTTAGTAAAGGACGAATATGTGTTACTAGCGATTTTTCGATTTGAAATTCCAAAGTTTTTCCCGCTTTCTTCCTCGATAAAAGTGAAGATTTTCCCGGTTTCTATTATACTGATTTTTGAACAGAAAACATTAGTGATTTTTTTTAATTTAAAACCCCAAAATTTCTAACAATTATTTCCCAAAACTTGTTAACCGGTATGAAATCATGAAAATTTTGCATGGTCGCTTAGTCTTTTCGCATTAATTGAAATAATTTCATGAAATTTTGAGACGAACCCAACATACACCCAAAATTCAGCCTCTGTGCCAATGGCGTGTAGTCAATTACATAGCATCATTGGTACAAGAAGATAACGCGATCGGTGCTGATTCGATTTGCTCCCACCGGCATTAATCTCACAAGTTAACCGAATTGCGTATGTCTGAAAGAAACAAAATAAAAACGCTTTCACGTCCCTCCCTATATTTCGCATCACAAGACGAAGAAGGATGGAAATAAATACCGGCCAACACCAGGCAGCCAGCGAACCGAGCACTGTGCGTGTGAATGTAGCAAAAGCAACAACAAAAACATCCTTCTAATTCAATCCCTTCAATCCATCGGCAAACTACCACGGCCAAGCTGTGCGTGTGTATGCAGTAAAAGCAACAACAAAAACATTGCTTCAATTCAATCTACCGGCAAACAACCACGGCTAAGCTGTGCGTGTGTATGTAGCAAAAGCAACAACAAAAACATTCCTTCAACTCACCGGCAAACAACCAACGGCCAAGCTGCCCGGCTTTAGCAGCTGTGTATATGTAGCGTGTGTATGTAATAGCAGGCAGTAAGCAAAGCACAGTTCTCATTCAATGGGTTTCCCGTTCCTTCACTCCCGTTCCCTTTGCCGTTTCCATCACAAGACAAAGAACTACCTTGAAAGGCGGCCAAACGCCGGGAAGCCACCATTGTGCGGTTTATTTTGTGATTGTTCGGTGGCAGAAAGCGTATGACAAATATCCCTCGTCCTGCATGAAGCTCAAATAGTACACTGGTTAAGATGTCGGACTGGCAAGACGATATAATTGGTGATTTGAGTTCAACTCTCCCTACGGGCGCAGTATTTTTTTCTTGTTTCTGGGGTGAATTATCCAATAGGAAAGAAATCCCATAAAATGTTTTTCTTGTTTCGCTTCAATGTAGTGGTCATGCATCATTTTAGTTGGAAGCCGAGTCCTTATGCCAGTTACGGTTTTTCAAACATATCATCTTCGGCACAGTGCACATTTCAGCGCATTATCGGCACAGAGATTTGCTAAATAGGCATTGGATTTCTGCAACCTCTTCTATGGGTGTAATTGATATCCATTCATTGTTTTACTCCACATTTATTTTTAAATAAGTCTGGTTAGCTTGATATCTTTTATGGGGTTTTTTGAGCCGGAAATAATTGTGTAACAATTTACATAAAGAAACACAACCATATAGAAAATCATCTTTTCCTGGCGAAATAGAGATTCTTTTTGTTAGAAATATTATTTTGGTTCGAAAATGTGAATTTTACCTCACAACAAGGCACGTTGCCAAAATACATGCAATATGCATAAAATGAATATATGTATATCAAACATTAAAATCATTCGTCGTCAAAAACTAAAAGGAGTTGTGAAAAACTAGTTATCATAAAAGGCCATCATCATCCGTGAGAAATTTATGCCGAGGAACAACAAAATTCGAAACTCTTCATATTAGAAACCATTGGACAAATTGGATAATCTTAGTATCATTGAGTTATCAATCGTTTTGTGTTTTGTCGATTAGTTTGATTTTTAATTTTTTTACAATTGAATGATGCTTTTAAGTAGAGCAAACTTGAGGAGAGCGAAAAAGCGAGATATCTCGTATTTGATCCGCAATGAGTTCATTCATTAGCAAACTTATGGAGTATAGACGCTTTGTTTATAAGGTAAATCTATATCGAAACAGATGATCACTACTCTTACATTTGGAAATAATTTCAATCATGAAAATTTCCCGGTGATATTCCAAACTTTCTGGTTTCCCGGTGACGCGATGAAATCTCAAAGTATTTCCCGGAATCCCCGGTTCGCTAACAACCCTGTAATATTGTTGTGAAAACTTTGAGCGTGTGGGAGAAATGTGGTATGTGATGTGTGTGCTGATTATGATACGCAATAATGATCACGCACTCCACACACCATAAACATCACAATACACACGCACATTCATTACAGAACACATCTCACATCACAAAACATTGAGGTTTTTAAAGTGCGCAGGAATATTAGCTTCCTTTGTTTCTCTCTGCCACCGAGGTCCTCCTCCACTGGAGCTCTCCGCAACTAGTCGGCTCAGCCGCGCTAATCGTCTCCGCTGCTGGCTGCTTCATGCTGTTGCACTAGTGAACAGAACTGCTAGTCGATATCGGTGTTGGATTACCACTGGTGGGGTCCAAACACCGATCGAAAGAGCAGCGAACTCTGTTCACCTCGACGGGCAAAACGAAACTGAAACCGAGTCGACCGAAGGGCCCTTTGTTTTATACCTTTCGTAGGTAGGGAAAACCAAAACCCATCAAAGCAGGCGTTGGTGATGACGTCATAATCGTTTAGATATGATGTCTCTGAAAGAGGCGTTTTTCGTGACGCGAGATCCGTTCGCGAATTTCAATTTGCCCCCCTATAGTGTTGCCGTAAGACGTAATTCTACGTCAAAAAACTGAGAATCTGGTACCGGATGGCACTGTACAGACTGTGATGGAGGGCAAGCAAAATTGCGTTCAATTTTACACTCAAGGTTCTATCGATTAACTTTTCATTTGATTTTTGAAGAAAATAAATGTATAAAACTACCCTTAAATTTTGGTTTGAGTTTAAACATTATAAGAAAATTGGCATGACATTTTCGGTGTCTCAATAATTTTGTGTTCGCCCTTTATATCGGAAAGATTTACACAAAAAAGATAGTGACCAGTTTAATTTCGCCAAAATTTATCCCAAGCTAATTGCGGCGGCTGTAGGATGCCATCTAGCGACTGTTTACCGCGTAAAATGTTCTTTCCCTGGTGGTCCAAGTACAAGAAAGCTGCACGCACTGTAAAAGTGGTTAAATTGATCAAGACGTAACTGGAGCGGAATTCAGTAAGATCAATCGAGAAGCATGCTAAGGAATCGAATATCTCAAATTCTTTCATGCAACGATTGGTCAAAGATGAATTTAATACATCATCAAAGCACTATGGGGTTTGAGGTGGCGAAAAGTCAAAAACTGAACTTTATCGGATCGCTTTATAGTTTTTAATAGTTAATAATTTAATATTTGACTAAGATATACCCAGTTTTTCAACTCATTGATTGGATACTGAACGCATCACAGACATCAGATTTTCAAAAATTGAAAAATTTATATGACGGAGAAAAAAAATAAAATTTCGTTTATTTCAATGGAATCATTTTTTCTTAAATTCCAAGTATATCACATAAAACCCCGCGTTTCCCCATACTCTTTTAACTTTTTAAATCTAGTTTTAGGTTCTATAAATACAATGAGAGAGTTTCCAGGCACCCTAAAGCACCCTTTTTGGAGCTTTAGTCAAATAAAGCTGAAAATATCATGCCAATATGGGTATTTTTTACCCATTAACGAGTATACATTCAACAAAGTTGTTGCTGATTTGTCAAAAAATCTTTTTGCATGCTAAATCAATCATTTCACACATTTTATTCTTGACTTTCATGAAATGATTGATAAAATTCATCATTTAATTATCAATAAGTCCGATAAACGGCTTTCAAAAGAAATAAAAAATTGGGTCGGAAATAACATCATACATCCCATTTTATACGTTGTTTTAGAACAGTTTTTGTATGAATATATTTAAAATTAGTAAGAATAACAATTTTCATACAAAATTTTCAAAATTCACATGTAAATGTAAATGTAGATGTAGATGTAGATGCAGATGAAGATGTAGATGTAGATGAAGATGTACATAAATGTAAATGTAAATGTTAATGTTAATGTTAATGTTAATGTTAATGTTAATGTAAATGTTAATGTTAATGTTAATGTTAATGTTAATGTAAACGTTAATGTTAATAGAAATATATATCCTCAATTCTTCTTGAGGTTACCAACATACAGAAACAACAAATATACAATATCGTTTAGGCAATTCTGAGTTAAAAGTATGTTTTTATTGGATTTGCAAATTAAGAAGGATGTCAACTGAGGAATTATAAATCTGAAAGTCAATTTGGCGGTGGTGAAAAAAATTGCGCGAATTAAAAGCGGTTCCAGGACTATAATAAAATTCTGACGACGGCAAACAGGCAAAATTAAACATTTTTTTTTTTCAAGAAAAACCCCTCCCTTTGCAAATCATCCGTCAAGGTATCGAACGAGTTCTGAATAGGGAATGACAAAAGCTTTTAAAATTGAAGGAAATAATTTTAAACTACAAAGCGACGGAAAAAAGCATAACACAGCTACTCCGGAATATCAGGGCGGACCATGGGAAGTATTATCTTCAATGTGTTTTAGTTATTTGAGGTATAAATTTATTTTAATATGATTCTAGCATATACTATTTATTTAATTAACATCCGGGTGTGGTTTGCGCAAATTGTGAGAAAAAAAACTTGATACTTATCAACCGCGACTTAACCTTCGATGCCTCAAAACATATTATAAATTTTGTCTTTGTTTATCAGTTTCGATGCATATATATTTAATCTTATTATTAATTTTTAATTAATTAATTAATTAATTAATTAATTATTAATTATTAATCAATTATTTATCGCTCTACGAAATTTTTTCAGTTCTCGAAAAGACCTTAAAAACATGGGCATCCCCATATCAAATTTTATAGAATTGAGCAACCGGCCGAAAGCTCGCAAATAATAAATAACTTTAATAATAAAAGCCTTTTAGACACGCTGTGCTAAGAATGCCCAAACTAAAACGTGTGTGGAGACAGTTTTCTCGAAACTGGATTGATTTTTATACAGAATAGAGTAACTTTGGTTACCGTGTATATTACATAAATATCCGGGCAAACCCGAATAAACCCGGGCAATCTGGCAACCTTAGTCATACTGTATAAGCAATTGCGAGCTGTTTTCGTTTATTTATAAAAAATAATATATAACGAGTGCTCCTACGTACTTTTTGGGTCATATAAACTTGAATGATTCCACGCGAATTTGAATTAAATATTATAAAAAGGTAGCAAAAATTTCAAACAGATATTTTCTAAACATCATAAATAAAGATCATTTTATTGTGTTGGTACTGATTTTTTTTTTTAAAAAAAAGGAAATAACAGATAAACCTTTAAGTATGTAGTTGAGTTTTTAGTCTATGGTAATGTTTAAAAAATCAAAAAAAAAATCCTTAAAATCGATTTGCTACACAAAGTTATAAAAAAAATCTTTTCAATTTTAATCAATTACATATGACAAATTTCAACCTCTATTCATTTTATTTTTCTAATAGGTGAAAATTAGTACACAAATATTTTGAAAAATGGTTCAAGATACCTACAAATGAAATAAAAATAATGGCTTCGACTCACGTTTTTTCTTTTTAATAAGAAACTTTTAAACAATACTTTAGCAAAAGAATGCTTTGAATCAGTTTTTTGCAAAAAAGTTTATCCTCCTGGCAATACATGTAGGTATGAACAAAATATATGTAAACAATCTGTTGAAAAACTACATATCTTCTGATTTGCGACTTGAGAAGTTTTAGCTTCTAAAATTGACAAATGTGTCAATAAAGAGATAACTGAAGCGTACAATTTCTCTTTTGTCCAAAGTTTGACCCACCTCACTTCGAAGCATAACTAACGAATCCAACCTTTGGCACCCGCTGGGGAAAAAACACTCACCCAACAATCAGCCAGGCTGTTTTTTTGTTTATTTTTTAAAAGATTAACAAGTTAAAAAAAAAAATACGAAAGACACATCAAAATTGCATCGCGCAAATGTTTTTCGGCAAGATAAAGGCATGTTGTGATGGTTTGGGTTTTTTTTCTGTTTTCGAAAGCATGTTTTCATCTTCGGTTCCGATTCAGGGGGTCGAAAAAGTGTAAACTTTAAGCATACACTGTAACGAGCAGCAGCGGTGTATGCGGGTTGCATGCGTTGACCTTAAAAAAAACTTTTTAAGCAGGTGAAATGGGTGCTCGTCAAGCGGTGAAAATTATGACCAACCGTAAATATTAACCAGCAGCTCAATAGTAGGGAAAGGTCAGATTTGTGAAAGCTCAATCTACTGCAGTCCCATGTGAGCTGATTTTTTTATCTGAAATTTGTATTTTTTTTACGTGTTTTATTTACTCAACAATCATCGAATTAGTCTTTAGTAGGTCATAAACAGTTTCGAGAGCTTTAGTATGTTTTATCGAATCTCGCCTAGATTTTGAGGGATGAATAAAATTATATGTTTTTCAAACAATCACCTAATTTTTGTTTATGTTGGTTAATATACTGATATATTGTTTTCATAAAGATTTAGATAAATGTTAAACACTTATACTACAAATGTTGTTAATCATTTGACACCTTGCCAAACCACAACGGTTTTGATTTTGTTTTCGTGCAATTAAATGTTTCGCCAATGCGATTTGCACACGAAAACAAAACAAAATAAAACTATCGGTTTCATTCTCAACAAACCTGTCGGATGAACTTCACACGAAAATCTAATTCGGTCGGCTGCATAACGCAACAGAAAACGGTAAAGTTGCGTGAAATCACTTGCTCAACTGTAGTCGTTGAAAAAATTGATTGACTTTTTTTTTCACACGTTGAAATGAACACATTTTCAAAAAAAATTATTCTCCTATGAAAAGGGGGGAAATATGAGAAGAAAGATTCAAAGAGATATTTTTCAATTTGTGTTCTTTAACGAGAATATAATAATAATTTGTTCATTGGATTCCTTCAAGTAGAAAAATTTAAAAAATTCAGCTATGCTTAGCATTTGAGCCTTTTTTGCTGAAGCCCAAACAGCCGGTGAAAATTATGAGGAGAAAGAATTCCAAACTGGGGCTCACGATAGACATGTTAACGTTCACTTTTGGTGCAGCAATCGTCATGAATGGAAACAATTTGTTGAAACAAAACAGCTGATTGGAATTGCCGGATTGTTTGAGTGTGGAATTCAACTGCAGGAAGTAGCTGCCAAGGTTGTCGAACTTGGTTCAGTATGGATGGCTGCATGTTGTAAAGTATTTGAAATATTTGTTTTAGAACGTCTGATGTTTTTTGGGATATTTATTTGATCGTTTTTTTTTTGTTAGTTTATCTGATTTCTTTATTCAATTTTTGTATATTTTAACTCAAATTTGAATTGCCAGAATAGACTGAGTCGCTTTTGCGCCACTTTTGAATATCTCAAACCCTGGAATCTTAAAAGCTTCGTATTGTTTCAAAACCCATCCATGATTTTTATTCACAATTTTTAAGAAACGTTCACATGAGTAAATTTGAACTTTAACGTTTGTTAGAAACTTGCAAAGTTGAAAATATTGACAATGTTTGAAAAATTGACAAAATTGAAAAAAATTACCTATTTGACAAAATTGAGAAAATTTACAATATACCATGTATTAAGATTTTGTCTATTTTACAATTTAATAAACATTGTCAATTAAGTTTATTATGTCAATTACGTCAGTTTTGGTAGTTTTTTCGATTATCTTAATTTTATCAATTTTTTTTTTCAAATATACTAGCTTTGTCATGATTTTGTCAATTTGTTCAGTTTTGTACATTTTCATCAATTTCGTCAATTTGTCCGATTTGTCATTATTTTTTTTTTTAGATTGGTCAATTTTTTAAATTTTTTTTCGGTTTTGTTAGCTTTGAAAATTTAGTGATTTTTATCTTTTATATTATTTTTGTAAATTTCTAGTTCATATCATTTATTGTCAATTTAGTCTATTTTATGTCAATTTTGTGAATTTTGTTTGTTTTGTCAATTTTGGACCCTTTCTCAATTTTAACAATTTTGTCAATCTGGCTAATTTTGCCCATTTTATTTTAAAAGTCTATTTAGCTAATTATGTCAATTATTTCTGACAATTCAAATGTTTTCCCTCTATTGTGTTGTGAGCCTTATTGGTTGAATGATTGAACTGAATCAAAGCAATCGAGAGATTCTAAAGGTATACCGTGGTTGAATTAAAAGATTCAAAAGGTATACCGTGGTTGAATTAGAAGGAATCTTTCGATTGCTTTGATTCAGTCAAATGTTTTCATTGTAGTAACATGTAGTAAAAAATCCTTTTACAGATTACCTATTTAATTTAAAGTTGAACTAAGTTCAAACATGTTACTTGCAGTTTGTGTTTTTCTTTGTCGGAAGGATATTTTGGTGGATTTGTGAAGGTTGTATCTTCTTCATTATCCTGGAATGCAACTTTCGGTGTAATCACCTTTCGGTTTAAAAAATCAATATCGATCATGTGCAACGAAACCTCTTCACGATGCACGTGTATCTACACCTCACTTATCTTTTGGTTTATTCAAGTGGTTTCAAGATTGCATCGCAAAAAGGAGATATATTGACGGTTCCGCATTACAGTGATTTCAGTCGGTCATTCAAAAGGCCAGTTGATTGACTGGTATTGAAAGTAGAAAAAAACCAGAAAAATGAAACTTCTAATTCTTTTTACTGTGACTTTGCTGATGCTGACTCAGTGCACCGGAAACCCATTAAACGCAGTTCAGGAAGATCCGTCTAATCTCTCAGTGCTCAAAACATTCCTTGCGAACATTCCGAAAGCCATACCAGCTAAACATGTGGATTCCAAGGATCAAGAACCAATCATTGTGGGCCAAAAGAGCATCATCAATGCACCGGTTACCTGTCCCGAAGGTCAGATGTTGGACAAACGTGGAAAATGTCGGAACATTTCGGTTTTCAATAGAGTGAACGTTCTTTCTGAGAATGAATAAATTTTAATCGTGACAGTGCTTTGAATAAATGGGTATGAAAGAAAGTGATACCATCAAATGGGACAAATTGAGACTAAAATTGGAAAGTTGGTTGTGATCTGAATTGTATCAAATATAGTAGCGTTAATTTTTTGTCAATTTTGAGGACGCTTTCGTCCGATAATGAAATTGCATACTATTTTAAAGAACACCCAATTATCCATTTTAGATGTGGCCTGGCAAACAAAACGGTAGGTTGTGTCGTTCGTGATTTCCGAATGATAAAGTTCTTCAAATCGTCTCGTTACAACACACTATTGACAGAATTTGGATAACCGTATCTCTTCGTTTGAATGTCTTTCTTTACGTATGTTGGTACTTGCAAACATTCAAGTAAGCTCATCGAAAGTTTATTGAGTGCAGATTATTTCGTTATGTCAATTATTTCTATTTTTTTAAAATTCTCTACGGGACTCCTCCCGTTTTAAAAATGTAAGGTGATTTTCAATACAAAAAATATACATCTCGTTAAACTTAAAACTCCCGGTAGATTTTTTATTTTTTGAAAAGTAGGTACCTTCAAACAGGACAGCATGCCTGCTGTTGCATTATGCCCCATTTGACGGTACTTTTCAAGATAAAATCAACACGTAGTAAAATGCAACATTTGTATACCACAAAATTTATTCCACTTTTATCTTGATATAATGTAATAAAGTTATCATTTAATCATAACAAAATAATTATAACATAGTTTTTCACATGTGAGAATGATTTTTAAAGTTTTTGATTCGCACAGAAAATTTCGACATCGAGTAATAGATGTACAAAATTTTACATAATTCGATGCCGTAAAAAACTTTACCCAGTATGACGGATTGGCTTAATAAAGCACAAACAACAATTGCAAATAATTATCCTATAACAATACTGTTGGTATAAAAATATTTTTCGAACAATCACCAGTTTTTTTTTTAAATAGGTTAGTTGCTATACTTTGGACCCTTTAAGCAGTGGTTTTTTAATATTAATTCATGTTTTTCTCATAAATAGACGGGAGATTTATATCTTTCAAGAAATTTATTTATAGTTCGTGATCTTATCTGCAGATGGCAATGAAATTTTCCATTATAGGTTTCGCCGCCCGTGGCGTAGAGGATAGCCTTCAAGTCTTCTAAGCCAGGGGGTATGAGATCGAATCCCGGTCACGGCATACATAGTACACTTTCGGTGGGTTGGTCGTTTTAGCATTTGAAAGATGCTAGCCATCATATCCTCGAAGGATGTACGCTTAGAGTTAAGAAAAGAGGAATCTCTTCGAGGAAACATCATGTTTCATTGAGATCCTGTATGTGTTTGTGTTAGTTTAAAAAAAAGCCCACCAGTTTATCCCGAGGTTTAAACCTCAAGCAGGCGGTTGCAACCCTTAGAAGTTGTCAGTGTTGGGGGTAAGCATAAGGTTGAGTATAGCAACCATACCTATATGCAGGGGTGAGACCCTTTTGTGCGGCCCGCGAAGCTTTTTTCGAATTTTTATGCCTTAACTTTTTTCTACAATGAATAGTTAGGAAAATATCTGATTGTTAACTAGCATTTTAAGCGTTTTTTATGTTCTGTTTTAGTCTTAAATGCAATATTGTTTATTGGCATAACGTAATATTGGAGTGTTTTTCTATTCAGCATACTTTTTCCTTATTATTTAACTTCATTATTATTTAACTGAGAGCAATATTTAATAAAGTGAGTCGGAAAAACAGCCAAAAATCGGAACCTACACATGATCCGAGGAGTTTCGAAGCACGTTTAGTGAAGTCATTATTTTCATTTCTAGCAAAAATGATGATACATGAAAAAAATATGCTCAGCAGAAATTTTTTCTCAAAATTATTCTATCAAATTCCGCAAAAAGGTTTGTTCTGTTAGCATTCAAATACTGGCAAAAAAAACCAAACCAAAAACTTGAGATATTTTTTTTTTATTTCTGAGTATTGATGAAAATTACGAAAATTAAATAATAAAGTCTGGGTGAACGATTTTAGATTGTTTATCAAGATGAATCAGTCGACATCAAAGTTACCCACAAAAATTTAAAAATTATCTGTGATGCGTTTTTTCATAAATTTGAGAGAAAATTTATCACAAACATCGATAAATTTAGTTATTTCACTTCGCAATCTACAATACCAGAGTCAAAATATTGCTCTAGAAATCCTATCGTCATGATAAAAATGATA
This sequence comes from Uranotaenia lowii, assembly GCF_029784155.1. Lineage (NCBI taxonomy): Eukaryota > Metazoa > Arthropoda > Insecta > Diptera > Culicidae > Uranotaenia > Uranotaenia lowii. Next base: position 177,860,542 of record NC_073692.1, on the reverse strand, counting down.
AAAAATGTGGATAAAAATTCTAAAATCAAGGAAGTAGATTTGAAAATAGTTGCTTAAAAAAATATGTGAAATTGAATTTTTTCTGTGATTTCGACAAACTTTCTCAACATCTGAATGCAATAATCCAATACAGAACTTCAAATTAAAAAACGGGTTTTTTAGCGTTTGAAGGAAAAAATCATCTAGTCTTTGAGGACAAGTTTTTATTGTGGAAAATATAACAGAAAGTCGAATAGCGATTCAAAGTACAACGCTAAGAAGACAATGATTTCTTTAAAAATATTTTTATCACACTCTTAGTTATCACTGTGGTAAGCTCCAGAATTTTTTTAAATGGAAGTGATGACGAATAATATCATCGGTTTAAACAAGAATGTTGAAGAACGAATGTTCGCCAAGAAGTATGTACTATTAAAATTGAGAGAATTAAAAAATGACAAAGATTTAGCAAGGTATCTTTAGAATATCGGGTATTTAAAAAGCCGTGTTGAATTGCTGTTTTTGAGCAAGTGAATTAGTTTTATCTTTCCTTTTTAGATTTGCTTTCGCCAAAATTTGTAGTTATGAATGTGTTTTTTAATGTTATGATGTGAAGCTCTGATAATTATCTCAAAAAAAAAATATTTTAAGTGCGGCCCGCCGGCAAGCTTTCAAATTTTAATTGGCCCGTTGGTTCAAAAGGTTGCTCACCCCTGCCTATATGTATTTGCATCGTCCCGGGTGACGATTTTGGTTGTTTATTCAGAAAAAGTTTTGCCCGCGCCAGTGGAGAAAACGAAAACGGCATTTGTGAGCATAAAGATCTTACCTAGTCAAGCAACTTGGAATACTTAGTTTTCCCAAAAGCTATCTTGACTAACATTTGAAAAAGGCCAAACTTTTCAGGCAAAAATTTTGTACACATTTGAAGCTTGAAAACTACAATACCTATACAAATGTGGCTCATGAAAGCGTTTTGAATTTTTGAATTTTTATAAATGAAAATAAAGATTTTTTTTTAATCCTTCACTAAGAAAAATGCATTTCAAAAACTATAAATCAATGTCCCAAAAACTGCCATCTCAAAATTTGATGATTCTTTTTCTAAGCCGAGTAATAATAAGGCCTGCAAGTCGTCCATACATTGCAACTTCTGCGTAATTGAGGGAAAAAAGTTTTGTAACAAAAACTTTTTCATGATTTTTATTGAAAATCATTTAATTTTTATTAGTGTAGATTTCCAACCTTTAGTTCGAAAGCTGCGCCCTTGAATTCATTGTTCTTAATTCGAATATATAAGAGCTTCGATTGTAATAATTGATGGTAAAAGTAAGTGAACATCCTACACTGAAAGAAATGCAAACTAAAAACCATTTTGAAAATTTGTAGCAACGTATTTCGAATTTACTGAAAGCTGTCAGAATTCAATCAGTTTGACCCTTATTTTCAGTAAGTTTGTGCACAAATTTCACTCGCCTCACGTAACTGCGGGATAAACGAAATCTTTAAGCTCTCCTGTTGCTCACCAAATCTACAACCTAGCAGCAGGAGGAATTGCCGTGTCTTTGCGGGGTTTGTTGAATGATTTTTGAAAAACGGATCATTGGTAAACGAGGAGATACAGCCAAAGCCAAATAATGCAAAACCAAAACTGGGTGTCTTTTTAATGTAAGATTTTTTTTCTACCGGAAAATCCGAGATAGTGATCAAAGCTTTCTTTAGACCCCCAAATATAGAATTGATGTATAGTTGACAATTTCAAATGTTATAGAATCACGGCAATATAAGAGACTTATTAGAAGTTATTAGAATTTTCAATAGAGCTCTTTTTTGGAATCTTTTCCATTAGGAGTGTGCTACAGGTATTCTGGTAAAACATTTTGGCTAAATTTTTCAATATTGAGAAACTAGAATAAATTATCAACACAATTAATAAAAAATAAAAAAAATCAGTCAAAATTGCGGCCAAATTTTGAAATAAATAAATGTTTGAAAGGTATTTTATACTTTGAGTGAGAAACAACTGAATTTCACTAATTTGTTTTAACGTCTATGCCTAACTAGACTAAGTCGATTTGGGGTCATTTTCGAATTTCTTAAACCCTGATATTGCTACCGTTATCTCAACTGGTGGACTGCAGAGCAAAAAGAGCAGCAGGGCTTATAATTGTAGATACTGGGACATATATTTGGGCGGAGGTAAAAACATTATTACTATAGCGGTTTTATCCAGAAGTAATCTGAACAGTTGGTATAAAATCTCGAATTTCTGTCAATTTCTCGTAATAAGTAGGGGAGAGTGGGGTAACGTAGGCCACTCTAAATATCTCAGCTGTGTGTTGATTAATAATCTCAATCCAAGGCCGTGCGAACGGGGGGGTTTTAGGGGTTTAACCCCCCCCCCCCCCCCCCCATGGAGATTTTTTCCAATTAAAATTTTCCAGTTCTAGAAAGGATTTTACCGTACATGTTAGAAAATTTTCTCGCCTCCGGCGGAATTTAATCCCAAATCACTCAAGGCCTAAGATATTTCCACAGATATTTCATTTGAGGACGTTTCCAAATTGATAATAATTTTTTTTTCTTATTATAGAGACTTTCTGATAATAATTATTAATTGTATATTTCAGTTTGTATTGAATCTGTATTGAATCTTGACACAAAAAAATGGGTTGTATTTAGATTGGGTTTTTATTAAGAAGTGTAACCAATAAAATTCAGAAATTGAAGCTAACAAAATTCATTCATCGAATACTTATTTCACATATCAACAAATTGGACAGGCGTGACAGATGTGACAGGCGTTTAATAATTACAATACTTCAATTTTATTATCAATCACATTGATTATAAAAAAAGGTCATTACAAATTTCCTGCGAATTATAAATATTATTCAAGAAACACATTTAGCTTCAATTTTGTTTTGTGTTTCTTGTTCTTCTAATACTCAACTCCACATTCAAAGGGGTTTTTTTTAAGAATTACACAAGGCCACAAAATTCACATCTTTCCAAGTGCAAAGAACTGTATAGCTCATAGGTGGCCAACATTTTCAACAGACGGGCCAAATTTCAGAAATGAGATTGGCTGGCGGGCCAAAAAAAAACAAATTATTCTGACATATTTGAAGAAAACGAATAATAAAAGATTTTTAAAATGCTATAAAAACATTGGCCTGGGTCACATCAAGTATAGATAAAGTTTGCCGGATTACCCGATTTTATGCGGGTTTTCTCAGATATTTAATACAAAATTTGTGAAAAGTCCGGTCTGGTTGGTTGCCGGATTTAATTAAAAAATGCTCGGATTTTGCCCGGATTTTCTCACTTTTTTTGCCGAATCGAACAAAAATAATTTTGATTTTTATTTTTTTCATTTATACGTCTAAAACGCGAATTTTTTTAGCAAGTTTTATAAAAATAATAATGAAAGGTTTTGTGGAAGCCTTAAATACAATTTAAAATCTGTTATTAAGTTTAACGGGAATTTTTTTTCAATTTTTATTTTTTTAGTAGTTTTTGGGTATTAACCAAATTTGCCCGGATTTTTAGTGAACAATTTTGAAATCAAATGCCCGGATTTTTCCAGGTTTTTAGATAAAATAGCCCAGATCTGTCTGGCCTGGATACAGACTGAACAAAATTCAGGCAACCTTAGTATAGTTTCATCTTAATGAGTCATTTTTGTTACTAGAGTATTTTTACAAATTTTGCTCCATTTTAAAAATAGTAGGAATGTTATGCAATACGAAATTATTTATCCCTTGCAACTTATATAGATCAATCTTTCCAAGGCAATTAAAACTTCCTTGGTTTATTCATCCCAAAAATGTCAAATAGTGTGACTACAATGAATATTAAGTAAATTTCATGGTCTCTAAGTATTATAAAATGACCATCTATTTTTTAAAGTTTTCGTTCGTTCTTCTTAGAAAAATTTTATAGGCAAATTAAAAAAAACCCGCAGATTGTAATTTTTGAAATAAAGTAACGTCACATACTTTTGACATTGAAAAGAATACTTTTTCAACGAACTCAAGTTATATCATAAATAATATTGATTTTTCAAAGTACGGAACTCAACCTCAACTCAATCCAACTATTTTTAAATTTTCCAGTAGGTACCTCGATTTTACAAGTGTATTGGAAAAGCCTTTTATAAACAGGATGAATACGAATTTGATTCTTTGATAATCATTGCACTTTTTTTAAGTTTAAAATTTGGGAAAAATCGTTCTTCTTAGAGATTTGTCAGTACAAAACCGATTCTAGTTGAATTCTACTACCTAACTGTAAATTCTGTTCAGTTTTTCATTATTGATATACTTGTGCATAAATACAACGTAAGATGCCAATTAGAATATATTTGGAGTTGGTTTAATTTTCATAAAGCTGAGCAAAAAATAACTGCTGTGAAAAATGTTCACAGCAAATTTTCGATATTTTACAATATTTGAAAAAGTTATCAAATTTGGATGGATGAACGAAGTTGTTAGAAATGAATTTAAGTTACGAATGGTTGAAGTTGATGTAAAATGATGGTTTTAATTATGATGTTGATAAGATTCGAATTTTAAATGATTTTGATACGATCTTACTATTTTTCTGAGACTATTCAAACTCCTCAATATTAAGACTAGAGTCCGCTTGAATGCTCTTTAAACCAATTATATGTAGTGACCAAATCCCAATCGGAAAACATTGAAAAATTTGTTATGGGATTTTCAGATAATGGGTCAAATACCGGAAAATTTTGAAAACTTGAAAACCGTAATTTCAGTGACGGTATACTTTTTGGTAAAATTATATGAGACCCTCAGAGCTCAAGACGCATATGTAAGTGCAAAAATGATCGATTTTGAGTAAATAATGCCAAACGATTCTAGATGATTCAAATTAAATTTGGTGAATTTTTCAGATTTTTATAATTATATCTATTATTTTAAGAGGAGAAATCACCGTGAATTTGTTTTATGAAAAATGAATTTGCGGCTTTATCGGTGAGGGTTAAAGAGTTTGAATGAAAGACGGATAGAAGATCAGAAGAAAATTCTAAGGTGGTGAAAAGAGCGAAGAGCATTTGAAATAGAAGCTTGACCACATGCTAAATTCTTTGTCCCGCATCAATTAACTGTATTGAAGAAGTAGTACCCAATAGAGAAGTCCGTTCGGCACATGTGCACACTCACATGGCGGTCGAACCATCCATAATTAACTGTTTCGAAAAATGTAGTGCCTTCTCTATTGGGTACTACTTCTTCAATACAGTTAATTGATGCGGGACAAAGAATTTAGCATGTGGTCAAGCTTCTATTTCAAATGCTCTTCGCTCTTTTCACCACCTTAGAATTTTCTTCTGATCTTCTATCCATCTTTCATTTCAACTCTTTAACCCTCACCGATAAAGCCGCAAATTCATTTTTCATAAAAAAATATAATTATATCCTCATTCTTGTACGCTCGAAAGAAAATTACAACTGAAAAAAAATGGAAAATGGCCAAACACGATAATTTTAAAGCATGTTTTCTCGAAATTAGTTTTTAAAAACTTTTACCCCTTTGGCTTATATCACTTCAAGGAGATTTCAGATCTCTGTTTTAAATTTTGTTAGTGTAGATTCAGATATATGTATCCCAATGATATACGCAGACCAAGAAAAATGTCAAATTCTTTGACCATGGCTTTTCCAAAAAGAGCTTCGCGGGCCACAAAAATTTGGTCGCGGGCCACATGTGGCCCGTGGGCCATTGTTTGGCCACCCATGGTATAGCTAATTTTCTTTAAATTAATTAAATCCAAATATACAGTTATTATTTTTTTCTATCATCTTTTCATTTTTGATATAACTTTTAGATGTGTTAAAATCATTTAAGAAAAATCGGAATTTTTTAGACAAAACTTTAAAGCTTCACAAAAAAAAACAAAAAAGGTTTGAGTATCATGTACGTTTGTCTTCGTTTTGTAATTCTGAAAACAAGCTATTCATTAATGTTTACTAAGAAAAACACAATTTCGACCTTTTGTCCTTGTCAGGACTTAATATTTTAATTGACAGCGAAAAAATATTGAAATTTTGAAATTTTAAACTATTTTATTTGCATTTTAGAGTTTACAAATGTTTCACGTATTTTTATTATTTTCAATGATCTTATTTGAATCGATCATGATTTTTAGTTAATCTATGAAAAGTTTTAAAAATGATTACAAGTAGCAACTTTGGAACAAAATTTCAATGTTTTTGAAACGCTTCATTTTTTAAATATTTACAACAAAACATGGAATTACATAATTTTGAATATTTTTTGTTGACTTACCGGATTTATTGTGCATTTTTGGTGTTGTTATTGTTTCTAGATAAATTTGAATTTCGAAAACCGCCCCCATGGACGGGCCCTTCGCACGGGCCTGTCTCAATCCAACTGTCATCGTCGTCTCTTTGCGTAAGCATGTTTTTCTATATGTTGTTGACTTATGTACGTATCAAATGCTTCTTTTATATAACTAGCCTAGAAAAATGTACATACATAATTAAACAAGAACCCGCAAAATTGCATCCGTGAGAAACTTAAAGAACACAACAAAAATATGCTCATACGCTTATGATCTTGGTTTTGTCATGTTCTTTTACGTGGAAAAGGATTTTTTGATGAAACATCAATAAGTCACACAAACTCCACTTATTTGCAAATCATACCTTGTGAGGAATCGTGGGCCACATTTTGTGGGGTATCTTAGGCCACCTATATTTTGGTGTTTTATATACATTAAGAACTTAAAATACGTTTTTCTTATCTGTAAAGTTATCTTATGCCAAATGAAGAGTTATGAAAAAAGGTTTTTCCATCTGTTCTAATGCGATAGAGACGGACAGAAATCCTATACAAGGAATTTTGCCGAAACGTTCGCGAGCCAGGTTTAAGGAAGTATTCGATCATACACAACTCTATTTTATATTTCCTCATCTTAAATTGCTTTAAAATATCTAAATGAATTATGACATTTCAGTTTTGGGTCAACTCATAAATTTGGTGGCCCACGTTTCCCCACAGTTTTTCAAAATCCAAAAAAAATACTTTTTCATAAACAGTCTAAACTCGGAAAATTCATGTATTTAAAAAATAAACAAATATGCCTAGTGATACCTTGAAAATGTAGAAAACCTTTCTATTAATTTGTTCCTTTTTATCTTTAATAATAAAGAAGTTATGCAGCAAAGAATAAAAGTGGCCCATAATACCCCACTCTCTCCTACAATTTAAGTTTGAGCTGCTATACTGAGTTATCCAACCAAATAAGAACTGAAACTACCAATTAAAAGATTGTCATCTTAATTGTAAGAATTAACGAAATGAATAAATAAATCAGAGTTACATAAACATTATATTTGACAGTTTAGAACAAAATCAGTTAATCAATTGCCAATTTTCATGTAATGTGACATTCTTGCCTAGAAACATCAACATAGAGACAACCACCTTGATGGACATTTTTCATAAGTTAAGAGCAAAGTATACCTGTTTGTGTTTTTATTAGAAAGTTACGCTAAAAGATACTACTTCAAAAGTTGAAAAGGACCAAAAGTGACATGGGACATTTTTGCGTAAAATTTTCCGAGATTGCGAGGTGAACGCTCGTGGAAGCCGAGAAAGTAACTTCTACCTTTTCGAGTTGAAACTCACCTCATAGTTAGGTAAAGCTTATCTTTATCGAGCTGGAAAAAAGGTACAACTCACCGAGAAAAAGGGTGAATCCAAAAATGGTTAATCTAACCTCGTAGCGAGGTGAAGTTCACCTGAATTGAACTGAACTAAAAAGAACAACTCACCTTGAAAAAAGGTAACTCCAAATAAGGTAAAACTTACCTCGTAGCAAGGTGAAGTTTACCGTTATTAAGATGAACAAAACGGTTCAATTTGCGAACCCGTGTTAAGCTTATGTGGAAATCGGAACAAAATGGTCAGTGTTTTCTTACATTTCATTAAGTTGTGATGGTTCTCGTCATACTACTTTGCTTATGTTTCAGATTGGCCCACACAGCTTCGAGGTCTATTCAACGTCATTCTCCAGATATTATTCCAGAAATACCGAATCTGACCGGATTAGTCGATCTGAGAAGGGCATGAATGTAGGGTGTAATGTAGGAGGATTCAGCGGCCATAGTGGCTCGGGAAAATGCGAATCCAAATTGCTTCGAGCCTGGCGAAGGAAGGATACTTTTCAATCAGCGAATTGACTGACCTCAGCGGCCATTTTGTTCCACAATCTCTTCATCTCTGTTGCTTCCCGAGTCGTCCTACCATTCTTCTACATCTTCTGCTTGAAAATTGCCCAAAATTTTTCGATAGGGTGGAATTGAGGGCAGTTGGGTGGGTTGATGTCCTTTTCAACCTCCTAGCTGTAGTGGCAACATACCAAATCTGGCGAAAACTGTAGGGGAGAATGAGGATACATGATCCCTGGGGATACTTGATTCCTTGGCTATATCTCGAAACTGGAATGTCTTACAAAGATCAAATGTTCTAGAAAAATGTGCCAAAATGAGCAAAATAACAATGCTTGTAGTTTTAAAAATTTTAACAAAATAATTGTTTGAATAATTGAACTTTGTTTGAAAAATTTCACAAAATGTAACTTGAAGATCTTTTTTCATCACTTTAAAATGTTCCTTACATGGGAAAATTATGAAAAAAATATTTGTTCCAATGTATCAATCGTTCGAGCGTAAAATGAACTTCATAATGCCATATTTTCAAAGCAATGGAAAACTCTCAACTTTTTTCAGAAAAAGTTTTCTAAAATGTTGATTATGGGTACAATTGATCCCCTAGAGTTGGGTACAATTGATCCCCCTTTCATACGGCATATTCTTCTTCTGAATTGATCGTTATGATTGCTGATAACGAAATTACTAATATTTATCCAAAAACTAATATTTATCAAACAATTGTCTGAAGAAAAGAGCAAAAATAATTAATCATCTCTTAATTATAAAAAATAGCGCCTTTAAGTATGCAATGTTATTAGCGTTGAGACGAAGTTATAGAATTTTCTTCTTATGTCTGCTATAAATTGTGAAATGAGAACAAAGATGACCAAAATAGTCAATTAACATTCTATCTTAGGGTTTTGTTTGATTTTTATACAAGGATTAGGGCTTCCTGAATAAAAGATCAAGTCTCCGTTAATAGGGGATCAAATCTCCCCTAGCTTCAGAAAAATCTCATTTTTTTACTCCCATGAAAATGCTTCTAGTTCATCAACGGGTTCAAGTATCGTTCTTATTTTTGGAGCATAGAAACTTGAAGTTACAAGCTGTCAGAAAATGTCAAAGACGGCGAGTTGCTAAATTTTTCCAAAAAGATATGGAGGAAATAAGAAAAAGGGATCAAATATCCCCACTCTCCCCTACTGGTCCTTTGTACAAAAAAAAAACGTTTTTTAAGGCACTCCGTCTTGTACATTTCGGAGTCCATGGTCTTGTTCTTCACAAAAACCGGGGTTTTTCGTCCGCAGCTGCAAATACCTTGCCAGATCAAACACTTTCTTGCCAACTTATCGGCAAAAACGAATTTGAACTTGGCGGAGATATCACCCCGACCAGTGTTTTTGTAAAATTTTTGGCCAAGAAGCCGCCCAAAATCAGATTTCACGATTTTTGAACCAGACCACGTCGGGTTTTTGACGTTGTTGTCCAAAATTAATTTTCGCCTCACGGCTTCCATTACGTGTAACTTTATTGGAACAAAACGATTCGTTATGAAATTTTCGAACAAAGAACTGTCATAACATTCCAGATCCGACATCTAGGAGCGCTATGGTATAATAAACAGTGCGTCCAGATTTTGGACGATCCATGCTTTAACAAGAGTAAATTTTATCTTTTAGGGTTTTACAGGAATATAAAATGTTTTGTTCTGAAAAACGAACAACTCTGCTACCAAGCTTCCAACCGATGATGTGCAAATTTACAAATTTTCTCAAGAAATTTTCCTGCTGAACTACTTTACCGATAACCGAGCAAATTGAACTTCCTTCTATGTAAAAATACATAGGGGAAAGGCGGGCTAAACGCGCATACTAAATAGAATACCTACACAGAAAAAAATCTGAATCCTTAAAAGCACTGAAATCGAAAACCCATAATATTACATGACATAGAACGTGATTTCATAATGTAAATTAAAAAAATAAACAAAATTGAACCGTTAAAAGCACTGAATTTGAATCACACTAATATTACAGGACACTGAACAAGATTTCGTAATGTAAAATTCCGTCATTTATGATGCTTCTTTTTGTTTACATCATATGTGATGTAATTTTACTGATTATTTTTGTACACACAAAACAACTGAATCCTTAACAGCACTGAACAAGAAATTTCCAAAAATTACACGTCGTGGAATGTTTTAATGACAAGTAATTTTCATTTAATTAATATTACATTACATTGAACGCTATTTTATCGTGTACAATCACAGACTGTCGAAAGCAGGCAGACAGAAAACCAGTTGAGAAATGTCTGCGATATGGCTGTTCAAAAGTTTCATCTGATATGTTAACCTTGTTGACCTGAACAAATCTAGGCACCTGGCACCCCAATTAGAAATGTAAACAAATGTTTCGAATATCGGTGCATGCAAGTAAGGTTTGGTAATTTTTGCTCTTCATATCGTAATTTATTCAATAGTTTTCGGAATTTTTCAGATCAGGAAGATTACTCGGAAGCATCGAGGTCATGACGATCTTGTCAACCAACATGACGACGTTGCGAATGCTGAAAACGGCAGCAAAGGATGAACCAATCCGGATTACAGTAATAGTAAAAGTAAGTAAAAATTCTGTTCACCAACCAGCATAAAAGGCAGCACCCAATCGTCAACAGCTGTTGCCGGATTTGATTTTCGATTCACAGCTTCATTAAATTACCCTCTCCCCTCGCCGCTGAAAATAATCAACCTGCCTTTGAAGAAATTGCATCAAGTTTGGAAAAATTTGTCTCTGATGCCGTTTTCAAATCCCAACGAGAGTGCCAAAAAGGCCTAATCCTTCACATAAAAACATCTGGATTATTAATTACACGTCTCCAAAATTTACAGACGTGTAATTTTCTAATCGCACTGAAAATTCCGTCATATATGATGCTTTTTTTTATTTACATCATATGTGACGTAATATTACATTTTTTTTTCGTTATGTGTACTTTATCCAATATTCCAATAGATAGGTGTCTGAAAACTACCGAAAATTTTCAAAAAAAAACTGAAACTACTTATTCCACTGTCGTGGCCGTATTTGCTTTGAAATAGGTCAGTAACGCAAGACGTCCCTTTCTGATCTGAAACTCATTCAAACTCAAATGACGTGCTGAAGAAAAACCACATTATAAGTATTATTTCCTTTCCATTTCTTGTGGGACCATTATTAATGCCACGATGACTCAATTAACCTTAACTCAAACCACCAAGAGAAGCTGATATCTTCTGAAGTGTTTTGCTATCCATGTGAAGAAATTGAAAGCAACCTAACATATTTCAGCATGGCGTGATCTCGTTTAAAAATGCACGAGACTTGTGTACAAAACTGTTGTAGGGCAATCGTTTACCATATTTACTCAAGTGGAGTCTTCCATTTTAACCTAATTCTGATGTTTAATTAGCATAATTTTTATTGAAGTGCATCCTTTGTTTAAGGATTCGTAGTTTAATTAACACACTGCTGAGACGAGGAATTTGTCAGTTGGTAGAAAAACTTTTCATTAGAAACTTACAACCTAGTGGCCGATGAGGGTCCATTGATGAAGCTGTTTAATAAAGCGTGTAATCATACACAGACACTTGATCCGGACTGGTCATGTGTAGTGAAAAGGAAATTTTCTCTACGTCTGCCGTCAGATATTTGATCGATGCGTCGCAAATAAGTGCGTTCAATTAATGCAATGTGTATTCAAGTGTGTCGAATATCTCCCGGTAGATAGAGATAATAAAAACCATGAGTGAATGATGCGTTTTTTTTTCTTCTTTTATTACCCTCAATTGGAAAGGTGGTGATAAAGTTTTCCAAAGATAAATAGATTTTTGCTTGGGTATAGAACTGTAAAAAAACTTATAAGTCCAATTTTTTATGACAACATTCATTTACATCTAAATATCAAGAATAAGCTCTTCAGTTTACAATCAAACGTATAATAAACAGTACTCACCAGTGACAAACAAGCCGACACGCAGCAGTAGATGAAAATATTTCGCTTCGAAAAATATCCCATCCTTCCGACAGCAGCTCGTATCCCGCAGCACTCATCGGACACAGAAAAGAAACAAAAATATTCAAGATATGCTCCAAACGGGTTTTCTCGCTTAATCGCGCGTTCAGGTCACTTGTTTTTCAGCTCCCAAATCACTCAATTTAGATGCCCTTCTTTCACCTATCTTTCTTCAACCTATGCGTGGCGCATCATTATCCAATCATATTTCTATGATTATTTTATGATTTTTTTTTCTATCTGTCGACACCTTTTTCGGTAGACCTTATTCGAATTTCACTATCGTTGAACAAAGCATCAAATTTTAATCACTTTTCGTTGGTCGTTTTCTTCCCTTTCCTGGTTCACTTCGACTTCACAACCGGCTATGCTCGATCTCGAATCATTGGAAATTCACCTGCCCCGGCAGTGTTGAGATTGACTACATAGAAAATAACGCATCAACGCAAATTAGCAGATAATTAAACCTTTTTGTGATCACTTTTCCTCATTCCCCTGACTCTCAAGATTGGTGCATTTGTGTGTGTGCGAGTGGAACATTCAAAGGCTAACACTTTCGGTTCGGATTCCGGTTGTTTTCGATTGATGGTTTGGCTGGATTAATCTGTATTTGAAACTCGTTCAATGCCATATTTTTGGTTGTTTTACTGCTTTATGTAATTCTGTAAATAAAAAAGAGGAAAACACAGTTAGAAAATACGAAGTTATTTATTTTTTAAATGTTTAACAAAAATATTTAGAAACCTAAAATATTTAAAACCGTTTTTAATTATTCATTCATTTTGCTTTGAATAAATGTCTCAACCAAAACATTCGGAAGCACCCATTTGCCGGTACAGACGAAAATGAATTGATTCCACAAGAAGAACTTGTTTTTTTCGGTCTGCTTGATTCACTTTTCCTCTAGAAATCTCCATCTTCTTCAAGGGGTACCCGAGATGCATTGTGGAGCACATGAAGATCATTTGTTGGTACCGAATCTTAAAATACTTTTTTCATTTATTTTTTTATATTTATATTTTTATATTTTTTTTACATCTTCCACCTGAAGGTTTGAAAAAGTTATTACTTCTAGACAGGGCCGGGGGATGTTTGGCAAAACAATATATTTAAAGCGAATTTGTTGGCTACCAGTATTGACTAATACAAAAAGCTGTATTGTTGAAAATATTATACACTCAGAAAAATACTATTATGTATGCCATAAGATTCTCTTATGAAGTGGCGCCATAAGAGAAATCATTGAAATTCATAAGATTGTCTTATGACGCGAATGAATTCTGAAGATGAACACCTAAAGTAATGGGAGTTTGATGGTTTTCATAAGAGGCTCTTATGGAAACAGGAAGTCACTTCTAATAAGAATAATTTAAGAAATTTTATGTTAAAAACATTCACTTTATTGTTTTCCGGATTTGTTTGAAATTTAATTGTTTATGGCCACCACCAGCAACACCTCAACACCCGGTTCCAACAATTTTTTTTGTCGCATCCGATTCATTGGCCTTGTGTTTTTCCGGTCCGCGTTCTGAAAAGCAAACAAAAAAATATTTTGGTTTACAAATATATTAATCGTTCACATCAAAACCATCAACTCAAACTTACCACTCAGAAGATCACAATAATTTTTCACTGTTTAGGAAAACTAATAACTAACAACTAGCGAATGCTTCGTACCGTTAGACGATGGAAAACGGATGGAAAGAATGAATGTGTTCATTATATTTTCACAAAGCCGTTTCTTCTATTTTTTATAAGATGTTCTTATGAAAACTGAAAGTATTCCATAAGACTCTTATGAAACACAATTTTACGCTCTAGAAAACGGTTCATAAGACGCATCTTATGAAAATTTTAATAAAAATTTGCCTGAGTGTATAATTCATGTGTTGCTCATTCCAATAAATAGGAAGGATTGAATTTGAACTTTTTTCTTAAATTATAATGTTGAATAATGTGATATACCTATATGTGCTTAAAGATTTGTAAATTTTCCGTTACAAAATTTTAAACGATAAAATAAGATTGAAAACCTATTACTCTTTTATGAGTTTATGGAATTTATAATGCTTTCATCATATTTCGGTGACAATCGGTCTTAGCTTTCCGTGAATATTTTCATAGAATTTTCAATGGTAGGAGTAAAAGTAAAGTTTTTATGTTGGATTTGTTTTGATTCCTTCTATATCAGTGTTTAATTTAATAAATTGCGGACCAAATACGAGAGTTTTCGTTTTTTCGCTTGTCGAAAGTTCGCCACAACATAACTCAAATGTTATAAATTTCATAATTAAACTTGCTACTACAAAGTTTAAAACAAAATTTTTGATAACTCTAAGATAGTTCCAGTAATATTTTTTTTTATATACAATTCCAAAATTTTGTGTTTCACAACTTAGACTTTGCGGTCCTTAATGTGTTAATCGCAAATTGAAAATAGCAGTTTAATATGAAATTGAGGCTAGCGAACAGTAGACAATGTGCAACTCGAGACCCCATACACCCAACCTTCGGGTAGTGGTCATATCACCTCTTGTCTGTAACTCCGATTCTCTACCTCCCCGTGGTGCTAGCTGGGGTGCGAGCAACCTTAGCGGAGATCGGGTACCCAACCCCGGTGGATGCTTTGGTCGCATGCAGACTGAGTTAGTGGGCTTCGTACGCGTCTGTTCATCATGTCAGGGGCGGCGTGCGGAGTGCAACAACGTCCTGGTGGTGTTCGGGACCCAAAACAGCAACATCACGACGGTCCTCCTGCGAGATAGTGGGGTTAGCTGCGGGCCTTGCGAGCCTGTGGCTACAAAAAACATAAGCAACGAACAACGAACAACAAATTTCGGATGGAAATCGGCAAAGGCCCACGCAACGAAAAGGGAATAGCGATTGGAAACTTGGAACATGTAATTGCCGATCTCGGAATTTTGTGGGCAGTACCCACGTGCTCTCTAACGAATTGAAGAGCCGCAAATTCGACATCGTAGCGCTGCAGGAGGTATGCTGGAAGAGCTTCACGGTACGAACGTACCTAGAAGGTCGTGCCATTTACCAGAGCTGCGGCAACACATACGAGCTTGGAGCAGCGTTTATAGTGATGGGAAAGATGCAAAAGTGCGTGGTCGGGTGGAGGCCGATCAACTCACGAATGTGCCGGTTGAGAATCAAGGGACGGTTCTTCAACATCAGCATCATCAACGTGCACAGCCCTTACCTCGGAAGTACCGGTGACGACAAAGACGAATTTTACGCGCAGCTGGAGCGTGAATACGATCGTTGCCCAAAACATGATATCAAAATCGTCATCGGGGGTTTTAATGCTCAGATAGGCCAGGAGGAGGAATTCAAACCGACAATTGGAAGGTTCAGTGCGCACCAGCTGACCAACGAAAACGGCCTCAGACTTATCGATTTCGCCGCCTCCAAACGAATGGCCGTACGTAGTACCTTTTTCCAGCACCGCCTCCCACACAAGTACACCTGGAGATCACCGTACCAAACGCAATCACAGATCGACCAAGTTTTCAATGACAGCCGGTTCTTCTCGGACATCATCGACGTCAGATCCTGTCGAGGCGCCAACATCGAGTCAGACCATTATCTGGTGAAGGTGAAGATGCGCCCAAAACACTCCATAGTGAACAACACACGAAACCGGTGCCCGCCTCGGTTAAATATCGCACGACTGAAGCAAACTGCGGTGGCGGCAGACTACGCGCAATTGGTCCAAGCAGCGCTGCCGGCAGAGGGCGAGCTTGATGAAGCCCCTCTCGAGGACTGTTGGAATATCATCAAGACAGCCATCAACAGTGCTGCGGAGAACGTCATTGGTTATGTGGAGCGTACTCGATGGAACGACTGGTTCGACGAGCAGTGTAGGAGGGTGATAGACGAAGAGAATGCCGCGCGGGCGGCAGTAGTGCAAAGAGGCACCCATCGAAATGTGGAAAATCAGCGACAGCGGAAGAGGCAGCGAGTCCGAATTTTCCAGGAGAAAAAGCGCCACCTGGAGGAGGAGGAGCTCGAGGAGCTGGAGCAGCTGCATCGTTCCCAAGAAACACGAAAGTTCTATCAGAAACTCAACGCATCCCGCAAAGGCTTCGTGCCGCAATCCGAAATGTGCCGGGATAAGGACGGGGGCATCCTGACGGACAATCGTGAGGTGATCAAAAGGTGGAAGCAGCACTTCGATGAACACCTGAACGGCGCACATGCAGGAGATCAAGACGGTGGGGGAAGGTACATCGCCGGCGTAGCCAACGACGTAGAGGAGCCACTCCCAACGATGAGTGAAGTTAAGGAAGCCATTCGCCAGCTGAATAGAAACAAGTCGGCTGGGAAGGATGGCATCGCAGCTGAACTCATCAAAATGGGCCCGGACAGGTTGGCCGATTGCCTACACCGGTTGATAGTCTGGATCTGGGACATAGAACAGCTACCGGAGGAGTGGAAGGAGGGGGTAATATGCCCCATTTTTGCCCCATCTACAAGAAGGGCGACAAATTGGACTGTGAGAACTACCGAGCGATCACTGTCCTCATTGCCGCCTACAAAGTGCTGTCCCGAATCCTGGAACGCAGTGCTGTGTGCGGATTTCGGGTGAATTGTCGAGTTCATTCGAATCGCGCAGGGGGCTTCGACAAGATGATGGTCTATCCTGCATGATGTTCAACGTGGCGCTTGAAGGTGTTATTCGACGAGCGGTGGGCGAAATGCGGGGCACGATTTTCAACAGATCCAGTCAACTTATCTGCTTTGCGATGACATTGATATAGTCGGCAGATCATCTGCGGCGGTAGAAGATATCTACCGCAAACTGAAACGCAAAGCAGGAAGGACCGGCTACGTCCAAGACGAAGTACATGCAGGCCTGCGGATCCGAGACCGACCGAACCCGCTTGTCCAGCAATAACAAGGTCACGATCGACGGCGACGAGCTGAAGATAGTCGAAGACTTTGTCTATCTCGGCTCATTGGTGACCGCAGACAATGACACCAGCCGTGAAATCCGGCGGCGAATTATCAGCGGAAGCCGTGTCTACTATGGACTCCCCAAGCAACTGCTGTCGAGAAGACTTAGCCCTCGCACGAAGTGTAACCTACATATGACGCTCATTAGACCGGTTGTTCTCTACGGGCACGAGACATGGATATTGCTCGAAGAGGACCTGCGTACACTCAGAGTATTTGAGCGACGAGTGTTAAGAACCATCTTTGGCGGCGTACAGGAGAACGAAGTGTGGAGGCGAAGGATGAACCACGAGCTCACGCGACTCTACGGCGAACCCAGTATCCAGAAGGTGGTGAAGGCTGGCTGGATATGCTGGGCAAGACATGTTGCGAGAATGCCGGACGACTGTCCTGCAAAACAGGTGTTCGCTACGAATCCGGTAAGAACAAGACGACAAGTGGAGCAAGTGGAGTGTGATCTGGCGAACGTGGGGTGTCCGAGAAATTGGAGAACGGTTGTCATGGACCGAGTGAATTTTAGGAATTATGTTCGACAAGTTTAGTCATGAGACGGAATACTAAGTAAATAAATAAATAAATAAATAAAATATTATTTATAATTCATGAATGAAGAATGCAATCCAGTAAATTCTAAGAAAGTTTTGAAAAGGGGACTGTTCTTCACCATAAATATATAAATTGGGATACTTGAACCAATCATATAAGTCTTAATAGTTAAATTTTGAAAGGCTTTCAAAAGATGAATTTCAATGTAAGCGGCGCTTCTTGACCTAAGATAGAGAGGGCGTCCTTAAAGTGCAATGGCTAACTATCGTACGGCCGGCTGCGTTCCCCAAATAATGCTGAAATTACTCTCGCGTTATTTTTGCATTGTTTATGCGAACGGTTTTAGGAAAACCTCCCACACAGAAAAAATTTTTGACTATTACGTGTCACTGAAAACTGCAACCTTTAAAATAAATCACATGTAATTTTAAACTGTTTTCCTTGAAAGTTAACAAAGATTCATTTATTATTATAGCAAATGTCCTGTAAAAAAGTTGTACACTAATAATTAAATGTCACGTAATTATGTTTTCGACCTGTAAAATTACGGTATATGTCCTGCTCCTTTTTGTTACAGGAGTTTTGCATAATTTTACAGGAAATATTTTTTTCTGTGTAGGGGTAGCGGTTGGGGGAAGATTTCCTGAAAACAAGGAAGACTTCTATATGATCTCTATTCCTTGAACCTTGCTAGAAGCCAGTCGTGGAAAAAGCGTAGAAGATACTAGAATAATTGTCGGTTGAAAGTCGGTCGTAGCAATTGAGCAAAAAAAATAAAACTTGAATTTGATCATCGTACGTTGAGTGCGAAAAGATCCAGAAAATAGATCTCAGAAGTGTGAAACGTGAGAAGTGGAATCCGTACGCAGGAATCCGTCGTGGACCCAGTGAAGGCTACTACGACGACTTATGTGTGGACACCCGGAGGACGTAACTGGCAATACGTTGGTAAGTCATTTTACTTTTTGGACATTCTTGAAGACTTTGGGATTGAGATGCGCTTACACGAATTTTCAAAGAGCCGATCTAGATTCCCAACGATATTGCCAATTCGCTTCTTCCTTTTTTAGTGCGCGAAAATAAAAACTGCCCTCCCCCCCCCCCCCCCCCACTGAAGTGTTATTGCTAAATTTGTCTGAGTTGCAATAAAAAGTTTTCAAAGCCATAAATATTGTAAAAATCGGTTGAGAAACAAGGGAGATATGGCGATTTTAAGGAGTGTTAAATTGACACTCAGGGTCTGATTTGGGAGTTTTTTTTATCTGGGATATCAGGGTGCGTTCATAAAAAAAAGTAATGATGCAAAATTAAAGATTTCAAGAATTCACCAAGGGTCTTCGAAATTTTTTATCTGGATGCAGCCGAATAAAGCTACAAGCCGCCAAACTTCCATCATTATCATATTGACACTCAAGAGCTTAAGAGGGTAAACGCTATGAATTTGGAAAGACTTAACATAAAAAATTTAGTGAAGTGCTTTGAGAAATTTGAACGGTATCTGAACTTTAAACTCAAATGTGATACATTTTATAAAGAAACTTTATTCTACACAATTGTGTACAACACTTTCGATAATTTAATGAGACTAGTTTGAAGAATTTGGTGTGGTAGTTTCTGAGATAGGGAATACCAAATTTTAGGGGTTTTGGGCTTCGATTTCTTTGCGGTCCTTTATGTGCTAAGATTTTTCTGTGCTATTTTTTTAGTGTCTTGAAATAATTAATTGGATGATGAAGAATCGAATTTCGCATTACCTTTCCCAGCTAGGGATACGAGAGAAATATTTCAACTAACCAGTCTTGACGGCAGCCAAACATTTTTTTTTTCTCGACTTTATCTTTTCGTTCATAAACATACAAATTGGGCGGTTCTGTTTTGATGCCAAAATTCGGCTAGTGAATCTCGCCGATTTTATCGCCTCTTCCTCTACACCAGGCTTTATAAGCTGTTTTTTTTGTTGATCCCAACAACCTGCTCAGATTGGAAGAAACGAAGCCCAATGCAATTTTTCAGGTGCCAATTCGTTTTTTTTCTGGTGAGAAATCGAAAGTTTTGCGTTTTTTGTTTTTCTCGGTGTTTTTTTCTGGTTTTATGTTTTGCATCAAAGCGGTTGTAATTCAGTTGTGGATCGCTTACTTTTGCTTTAATTTTCGGCTCGATCGTTGCGCAACTGGAACAAATTGGTACGTCAGGAAGAGAAAGACTAGGAGATAAATTAAGCCAACGTAATCAGAGAGTCGCAAGCTTGCAACAACGAGGATGTAAGCTAGTAAATCGATGAGACTTTTTGTGTAAGTTCAAAAAGCTTTAAAAAATCATTGAATTTCAAACTTAAAGATACTGAATTTTTGATAAAACAAATGGCAATTGCTTCCACAGTATATTTTGGATTTAAAAAAGTTTGATTCTCAATTCATAACTAACACCAAAATTCAATTAGCAATTACAAATTGAAACGTTCGTCTTACACAATTGCCAATTATTCAAATCCGTTTTTCAAAAACACTGTTGTTTTCTAACAAACTGCAATTATAATCCAACACTTGAGAAATAATTTGTTCGTTTTGGTTCGAATGAGAAGCCTACAGCTCAATGTTACATTCCAAAATGCAATTGAAGATAGAGTTGGGCCAAGTTAAAGAAAAAACAATGGAACACTCAACGAAACTCATTCATGGCAGAGTGAGGATTTTTCAATGTAAATCTGTTCACACCAATTTTATGCGTCCAACTTGAATCGGCCTCCAACCAGCTAAGGTAAATCTATTCCGAGAGGAACACTAATCGTTCTTGCACTCATTTTGAGAGGAAAAAACTTGACCTTTACTCGCTGCAGTCCGGAACGCCCTGAGACCACAATGCACAATTTTTTGGTTTTTATTTATTTTTTGTTTTTGTTGTTCTCGGTTCTTTGCATAGTTTTGGTTCTGGTTCTGGTGGCTCGAGAATGGCTTGAATTAGTTCCCGCAGTGTAGATAGGCTTTTGCGAAGCGCCTCGCTGATTTTCCATCTGGCCGCCAAGAAATGCCTTGAGGCAATTTGACTTGAGAACGGAACGATGCTTCAGGGTTGGATAAATACGATAATTGGAATGACAAGATTGGTGAGTTCTCGGCAGCAGCCACACAGAATCAAAACCACAAGAAATGAAGGTCGATGAAAAGACGAACCAATTGCTCTTGCCTCAACTAGGATAAATCGCGAGACGGTCATGCGACAACGACCTTACCATTGATTATTGGCTTAAAGACTTGGATAAACATGAACTTTTGTTTCTGTAGGATTATAAAACACGTTTCAAACATCATCTAGAATTGTTTTAGCTTTGTGCAAAACAAAAACTCCAGTATAACAGTGCTTTACATAAGACATAAGTAGCTTGAATGAATTTTATTTAAAAAAAATCGCAATACTAGTGTACGAACCCTATATTTAGCTGTAAATTCGCACTGTGAACTGCTCTATGAAAAAAAATTCATTCCACTGAGCAGGTCTACATGGCAACGTTTGCAATCAATAAGAGAAGGTACTGATCGCTTTTTACGGGAGACAAAAAAAATCGAGACTTATTAGCTATGCTAATCATTCTCGTATGTTAGGTATCGAACGTTATTCGAACCACACTCGAACTACAAAAAAATAACCATTGGATATGTTATGTCTATATTATATAAACTGAGAGGAAAAAATACTCCAACCAGCCATAGCATCACAGAGAAGAAGTTTTCTTAAAGCAATTGATCTTTATTTAAGTTTCATAATAACTTTATCTGAAATAAAAAACAAAGACAAATACTCGATAAACTTAGTTGACAAGCCTTTCTCAAAAATTGTTTGCAGTCCCATTTTCGCTCATAGTTTTTGCTGATTTCACGACAAGATTTAAAATACAACCCATAGTTTGAAAAGAAAATGTTATAAGAGTTTAGACTGTTTTTTTGGGCCTCACGCTCATCAGGTCTGAAAAGTTTATCAATGAAAAATGTTGCAAATTCTTCATCATCAACTACGGTTATGACTTTCTATGGAAGTACTTTTGAAGTTTGATGTTAAAATATTTAGTAAATAATATTCACGAAATAAAGTAAAAAAGTCATCATTTCAAAGAAAAAGATCAAATTAAAAACCTTTCCATGATTTTTAAATGTTCATTTCACTGCATTGATAATTTTCTAACTGAAATGATTCTGTTGTATATTTCTAGATTCCTCGACAACACCGAGAACTGGATTGCATGTGTTTTTAGATAAAATAGTTTGCAGGTTTCATAAACACCATTTATTAAAGATCGGAATAAATCATCCTGAAAGATGAAAATTCCAGAAGAAAAAATCAATTATGAAAACTTCGAAGATGATTGATTGATCAAAAGTATTTAAATTTAGTACTAGCTGACCGGTGTGTTTTGCTACACCTTTCAAAAAATACGATATTTTCATAAATTATTCAAATTTTTATTGTTTTGTTTGCATTATTTTAAATCAAATTATAACATAACTGAACAGCAACCGTTTTAAATGAGAGCTGCAGCTGGAATTTTGAGCTGTAATACAAAGACGATTTAAACTAACTTTCTGAATCTTGATCTATAAATCTGTGTTATAGATCTGATAATTTTAATCTGTTTCGCCAAGCTTCGCCTCGCCGGAGGGTATCAAATCGTTCGTCCGCAAACAACCTAACTTATTAAATATGTTTTTTTTTGCTTGATAATGCATGGGTTTATGCTTAAAACTGTTAAGAGAGCCCCCTGTCCTTCCCATCATCCTCTGCTGAATGGAGGTCGTGGTATTTAGTAACCATACCAACTTTTTTCGTACCAAAAATCCTCTTATATCATGTATAGTTCCATTAGATGATAAGTTTTCAAGCATTACAACAAAATTTATATGGAGCCCCCTCTTTTCTTCCCCTCTCTACACTGTAAAGCAAATGGAATCAAAAAGATAACAATCGTAGAAACATTTCTCGTACCCAAATACCTTTCCATGCCATATTTCTTTCCATTTGTTGGCTTCGTTAGCATAAGGTTGCCATAATTTTTTCAGCACGTATCCGGGCCGGATAAATCCGGGATATTTTATCTAAAAACCTGGCAAATTCCAGGTACCGTAAACTGGGGGAACTTTGATCACTTTTTTCACTCATTTTAGAATATTTTGGAAGGGGTTGCTTTTTCGTAATACCTAAATGCTTTAAAACCCTTACTGAGGTAAGGAGTTTTAAACATGATCATGGATTGCAGTAAATTCAAACGACATTTGTGGTAATAATTAAATGTTTGTAACAAAACCAGATTTCGAGTTTCGGGGTTACTTTGATCACTCTGGTTTGTACATATCTCAACATCTTCAAATTGATTGTTTTGATGCCATTTAGCACATAAGGCTCAAAATTTCGATAACAGTAATTTTTTGTTTAGACTCAATTGAATTTTTCAACGTTTTCTTCAAAAACAAATATACTCAAAAGATGGACAATGTTGCTGCATACATTTAGGGGCAAAAATTTTAAACATTTCTCAATTTTCATATGTGATGAAAGAAATTAGAGAAACATGAACTATCAAAGAACGAAAGAAGGCTTATGTTCTTTCGTTCTTTGATAGTTCATGTTTCTCTAATTTCTTTCATCACATATGAAAATGTGATCATTTTCAGGTACAAAGATGTACCAAGCGATTTCATAACATCAGTATTCATTTCTCAATATTTTTTGGCCTCGAAAACAAATAAAATTTTAACTTCATGCAATTCCCTAAGTCCTCGTACTGTTCCCACATTCTTCTTTTCTTCAAACTTTACCATTTGATAGGGTTTTTAGCCATTTTTCCTATACAGGCTTTTTCATGGAAAATGACCGTTTTTTTCAATATTTAAAAATTATTATCAAATGACCATAAAAATAACACTTAAACTTAACCTAAACCAAGGAAAATAGTTGAACTTTCACATTAAACAACCCATTTGCTCCTAAATGCTTAAATTTGATCAGGAGAGATGTTTGTTTGTGAGCCTTCAAAAAAATAGATTTTTTAAATCTCCTAATAAAAACCAAATTCAGCTTATTTGTAACACAATTTACAGGCTTTCAAACGTAGTAACAGTTTTCAAATATTTTAACTTTATACTTAGTTAATGATGATTATCTGCAAAAATTTCATGATGATCAAAGTAACCCCGGTGATCAAAGTTCCCCCAGTTTACGGAACATATTTGTTTTCAAAAGTCGACCAAAAATCCGGGCAAAAAAATACGTGCAAATTTCGTCAAACCCCAGGAAATACTAAACACAAATCCAGAAAAAAAACTTGAAAACATTTTTTTCATCATAACTTATCAGCAGTTTTAAAATCGTATTTTAGGCTTTAAATAAACCTTTCATGATTAACTATATAAAACTTGCACAAAAATTTCGTTTTGTATGCATAAATAAAACTTTTAACTACACAATTTGTCTTTTTTTTGTTTGATCCGGGCAAAATCCGAACTTTATTCAATGAAATCCGGCAACCGGGCCGGACCGGACTTTTGTCAAATTTTGTACAAAATATCCAGGCAAACCCGGGCAATATGGCAACCTTACGTTAGCATAAATTGAGAACTTATGCTAACAAAATTGTATTGAGCCAACCTCCCTCTTCCTATGTACCTACTCAGTGAAAGGAGGATGGTTTGTCAAATAATCATAGTATAGAACTATACCAAAACATTTTGCATGTTATGATTTGTACACTTTTCGGATTTTGTAAAAAAAA
This sequence comes from Uranotaenia lowii, assembly GCF_029784155.1. NCBI lineage: Eukaryota > Metazoa > Arthropoda > Insecta > Diptera > Culicidae > Uranotaenia > Uranotaenia lowii. Next base: position 177,836,032 of record NC_073692.1, on the reverse strand, counting down.
TGAATGAGGAGGGTTTGTATTCATTTTCTTCCTATATTCCCAATCCTATCCTCCTACTTTAAGGAAGGAATTGTTTCACAAGAAATATTTCTCATATTAAAATATTCTCCCATGCCAATTTGGTTTTATTTGTGAAGTAAATTCTTGATGAATTCTCGAGTTATGCAAAAAAAATGTAAAGAAGCCCCCCTTTTCCCCTTTATATCTTTCCGCTGAAAGAAAGACGGGGTTTCAACTTCTCATAGAAAAATTTCTAGTATTCAAATATCCTCACATGCCAAACATGGTTCCATTTGCTCGATCAGCTCTCCAGTTATATTGAAAATTGTAAGGGAGACTCCCCTCCTCTTTTTCATCCACCTCTTTGAAGCAGTGGGGGATACCAAATTTTGACAGAAGAATTTCTCGTAGTTGTGCAGTAAACATTGTATGAAACTCCCTCCCCCTTTCCTTTCTCCTCGCTGGAAGAAGCAAAGGTTCTCAAAAATCATTAGAACATATCTGGTTCCGAAATACCCTCCCATGTCAAATTTGGCTCCTTTTCTTAGTTAGTTTTTAAGTTATGTAAAAACTTAAAAAAAAAGCGGCCCCCTCCCCCTTTTGATCTCCCTACTCGAAAGAGGGAGGGGCCTCAAATAATCACAGAAATATTCTTCGTATCCAAATACCCTCCCATGTCAAGTTTCATACCATTTGCTTGATCGGTTCTCAAGTTATGCAAACATTAGTGTTTTGCTTGGGAGACCCCAATTGTTCAACTCCACTTTCTCGTAGGCGGGAAAAAGGGTTTTAAGTTATAAATGTGTTCATCTTTTCTTCCAATTGTGTAAGAAATGAGTTAAAAAATTTAACAGTTTTTTTGTGGCCTACCCAGAATTTCCCCACCAGGAATTCCCGGAAATACAAAAAAATTGGGAATTACCGAATCCCAGGAAACGCGAAAATATCTCGGGAATTCCCGAAGCCAATAAAAAGTGCCAAATTATTAATAAATTTTTACGATCTCAATTAGAAAAATGGATCAGATTGAGCAAAAAAAAGATAGTTCTACCTTGATGTATGGCTTAGACTTAAATTTTTTCTTTAAACTGGTTAATACATTGCATTTAATTTGAAAAAAAATGTTTTTGCGTTCGAAAACTTAGCGTCAAAGTGAAAAACGACAAAGAATCATTAAAACCAAACAATGCTAATAAAGAAACGCTACGAAAACAATCTCAATTTTAATTTTTGCAACATTCATCGTTTAGAACTTCCGTTTCACAGACTGTTTACAGCATGACAGTAGTAAAAAGATCGGCAATGAAATAACATAGGTTTTTTGTAGTAGAAGGATTGTAATTTGAAAGTCTACGAGATTCAAATAAATTGATAAATAACCTGAAGTTCAACTACCCAGCTTCTACCGATAGGGAAAAGTCTTTCTCAATTATTTCAAATTTTGCAGCAAGAACCAGTCTAATTTGTCGCTTAAAGTCAAAGTTTTGCAATACATACAACTTAAAACTTTAAAAATGTCATTTAGATAAGGTTTCGTAAGCAGTAGAGTGTTAAAATCCTCATTTTCCATTTTTCCCAGGATCCCGAGAATTCCCGAGAAAAGGATCATCAGATTTCCCGGTTCCCGAAAACGCAAAAACAGCCAGCAAATGGACACTCTATTGCTAATTAAATTTTTGATGCATTAAAAAAAGAGAAAGTAATATCGAGGACATATAGGGGCTCTTAAGCATTAGGGGGATAAATAATTTCAAGGAATCACTTAGGCAGTAAAATTATCTAACAAAATTCGAAAGATACAACCCAATATGTTGGTAAAAAGTTGTTTACAATCTTATGAAATATGTCCCCCATCCAAGAAAGACCAATAGACACATTCCACCGTGACGTAAAATCGCTTTTCCGGACTTTTCGGAAATGTTGTCATTCTAGAAGTCAACCAATTTACTTGAAAATAAAAAAAAATATAAGCAAACGGTTGCAAATTAAATTTCCTTCAAAATGAATATTATTAGGTCATTAATAAATTTAAGTTGTTTGTGTTGTGATCGATTATTTTTGTGACGTAAATTCAAGCAAGAATTGGCCATTTCTGACTTCAGTACATACCACTTCTATTTCCTGTTCTCTCTGTGGGAATAGGATATTGAAGTCTTGGAACAAGTTCTAGAGAAAACGATTTTCCACAATTTGGTGTTCATAACTTTTCGATTGAACAACAACGAACAAAGTAATGTCTCTTTAAAGTTGTGATGTGAATTCACTCAGTTAAAACAGTATAGGGTAGTGTACTGAATTCACGTCACGAAATTTCAAGTTATCTGAAAAACTCTTTAGAGCCTTCAAATATTATGTACACTTTAAAAAATGATATTTTGTTATTTAAACTTATTGATTCATAAATTTTCAGTATCTTTGCCTTACTTTCTCCTTATTTTGACTGACACTTGAATAGCAATATATTGAGGAATCACACGTTAAAATTACTGTTTCTCACAGTCTTTATTTGAAAAAATCATCAAAAAAATTCTTTTAATTTTTTTTTCAATATTTTTGTTTTTTATTTGAGAAAAACGAACAAATTAAAAATCAACTAAATATGCTCGATTTGTAAAAATCCGACCATCTGGAGGGTAAAAACAGCTTTCAGAGCATTTTTTTTTTATAAAATTTTACAAAACAACAAAATTGTGTGACGTGAATTCACTCTTTCGCGCTGTTGTAACTCAGCTGGATTCCAACGAATTTCTATAAAATTTATTTTTTTAGAATCCTCTCATCATTTTCAAAGAAGATCTTATTTTTGTTATTGTTTTACAATGTTAAAGTTTTCTCGTAAAATTATAAAGTTTATTTTTTTTGTGACGTGAATTTACTCATCTGCGACTGTTTTTGTTCGCTTTTTAAAACAACCCCATTTGATATTCAAAAAATCTTTTTTCTACTCAATGAAGCAGTATTTGTTGGCTTCAAAACGTATTTAAAAAAAATTAAAAAAAAATCAATCCATATATTTTTATTAATTATTTTGTAGAAGTTGTCAACATTAACACTTTTTCCAACAAAAAAAATTGGCTTTCAAAATTATATAAAACACTAGCTGATTTTACCCGGCTTTGCTCGGGTTCACATAAAATTTAAATCAAAATGAATCGTTTGACTTTTCGAAATTTTGGAAGCTTTATGATAATCATTGTAAGAAATTTGGCTCAAATTTGGCCATGTAAGTTTTGTTAGTTTTTTTTTTTAATTGTGAGATTGAAAATTGATTGATTTTTTTTAATTGTGAGATGGAAACGATAAACACAGTGAATACTGTGTTTATCGTTTTCATATTGTTACAAAAAAATTATAGTTATGAGGTTTTAATTAATCGAAATTCACAATAATTCTCCTTGAATGCTTATTCACCCTCTCACGAAAAATATTTTTTACAACCATCATTTTTTTTTAAGAATTTTGAATAAATTTGGCATTATATTTTTATCTTCAAAAGATCAAACTGTGTTTTTTTTTATTTTTCTCATCCCCTATGTAATGAAAATAAGCAAAGTAGCATAAATTTTAAAAAAGGGGTTTCATAGAATGTATTATAGATGGCCCACGTGTTGCCCAAGAATGAAAGTCGAAAAATTTACATATGTAAACATTGCATTACCAAATAACTTCGCTGAATAGTTTATCAATTTACATCCATGCATTCGAAAGTTATTCACAAAACAAAGTGTTACATTTTTTTCGAATACACTCCTTACTCAAAATCCAGAGCAAAATTGAATTCAAGTGTTAGAAAATCTGATAAATTGCTAATTGATGAAAAGTTAAAATGACAGCTACCTTTAAAAAATCGTCAAAAACCTGTGTTACGTATTTTTAGAATCTTATGTTGCGAAAATGTGCCAAATTCCGTAAACGTTCCAATCCACTTTTGAAAATTTTTCTGCTCCGACTGAAACAAATTTGGCGGTTCATTGGTTGAAAAGTACGGTTTTAAAATCACTTTTTTACATTTTTGTGGTCATGATCATAAAAAATTCCAAAAAAAATATGCCTCATGTAGTTTCAAACTTCTGCTTTCTTGGACACTAAGTGAAATTTTGTATTTGGCCTTTGGTAGCAGATCTAAAGTCATTTTTCCGGAGCATCTTTTTTCGACTTTGAATAACGCAATACTAACGTGTTGTAGCTGAATATTGTCAGAAAAACATATTTGAGATACATTACGAGATTTTTTACTAATCGATTCAGAAACAAGAGAGATATATTGGTTTAGTCAGGATTGTCAAATTGACACTCCAGGAACAATAAAGGTTAAAAATTTCTGAGACGGATAAGGGTTAAAGAATCAAGAAAAATGTTGGACTCAAAACAAATCTTCCTTTGAAATACAAAAAATAAAAATAAATAAATTAGATAATGTCAAATAGAATGTTTTATTTTGATTTGAACTATGTGAATTCAATTTGAAGCATGAGACATTAACCGGCCCATCCTTGAAGCAGCAACCGATTGAAAACACGCTGATGACGTGGGAGAAGCAACCCAGGAAATGGTTTATCTCAATTTGGAAGTCAATGAGCAATTATACTGAACAATAACTTTCATCGCATTTGGAGCCGAATGCAACAAACACCCCCATCGAATATGATGAATAAAAATGTATTCGAATCGGGAGGGTTCCTGGTATTGTGATGCAAAATTTAAGGCGATCCTTAGCTTAGTCATGAATTTATTAGGTATGAAGTACAGACGTTACTTGATTTAAAAAAATATATATCAAAAGTTATTAATGACATTCGATTCATTAGAAAAATGTCCCAAAAAGGTCATGAGTACCAACCCATTGCAATTTAACTCGAATCGACGACATTCAGTTGACCTTGGTGGGTCTTGCTGTTTGAATTCATTCAGTTTGGTGTGGTTACAACTTTGATCCACTTTAATAATGCTCCATGTTCGGTCATTGCCAGCCAAGCCTTGATCGATCGGAGCACTTTCAATTTTGAATGGAGTACGGTTCACGGTGCGGTCGACGAATTTCGAGGCTCAATCAGCTGTGTACCCACGATAGCGTTGATACATTTTTGCTTCTGTTCTGCCATTCATTCACTTCGACCCAACATCGTTCATAATGGGTTGAGCTTTGATCCAATTATTATGCTGCTACCTTCGGAAGGTCACCTATGCTTTGGGAACATTTTTCTTATTTTGAAAGATAAATATAAGGTTAGTGGACAAATAGCCCACAGCTGTTTCAGCGAGTTTGAACCACTTTTTTTCAGCTCCAGCTGAGAGTTGGAACAGTTCCATGGCAGCCCAAACAGGAACGCGGGAACAACTTCGAAAAACAAATAGGCACTTGACAACAAAATAAATTAAATTGAAGAGACAGCCTCATGTAGATATACATATGCCTATCAGAGCCGCGCAGCATGATGTTTTGGAATTTCCCCCCTCGTGTTCCAAACGGCAAAACTAGCGGTTCAATTATTTGCGCACCATCACTTGACTTTTTTTCACGTGCAAAAAGTTGCTCTAGGATTGGTTTATCGTGGTTTGGCGTTAAGTGCTGCTGTGAAAGATCACCCAGCTGACGGTTGAGATTCATTTTAACAGCAAAACACTTACCAAACTGAATACTTTCTACGGTTCCGTTTGGGCATTTTAGGTCACTACTTTGCCTAGAGATTAATTTATTTCGACTTAAGGGGATCACCTTGAATATTACCTGTTGAATAGTAATATTCCGTTCATTCTCAAGCTAAATTTCTTTAATATATTACCTCAATTGTTTTTATGGAGCTGTATATGCTTTTCGTTAAAAGTATGGACCTAAGCCGATTGTTTTTAAATTTTAGCTAGGTAATAATTCTAAAAAAAAATCTAACATCGAATGTATTCCACATCCATGTTTCTCAAAAGCTCCTCAGATATATACAAATAGGTACCTATTTCATTCTGAAAAGAAATTGTAACAATTCCGCCTTCTGATAATAATACGACGATGAAGATGCATCGGTGGATTCAAATGACTCCAAGTCCATCGAAGTGCATTTTATGCACCGTTTTCGCTCTCTTGTTGTTCAGGTACACATGAGCAAAGAATGAAAAAGTATGTTACATGCAAAAAACAGTTGCTCGACGCTCGAGAAAATGGGCTACAAGTGCTGTTTAGCCGAAGGAAAATGGTAGCTGCTTATAATGCAACAAACATTTTTACATGCATGAATAAGCTTGCCAGATTGCCCGGTTTTATCCGGGTTTGCCCGGATATTTGATGCAAAATTTCGAGAAAGTCCGGTCCGGCCCGGTTGCCCGGATATCGTGAAAAAAGTCCGGATATTGCCCGGATTTTTTCACAATTTTCACAAAAAGACAAAAAAAAAATCAAAGCTTTTGAGTAAGTTTCAGCAAAATCGATTAACGGTATGGACATTTTCAACGGTTGTTTCAAGTAATTTCACTGATTTATTTTTATAAACCTCTAAATATTTAAGTGTTCCAAAAAGTTTTCGGAAGTCTGCAATTACATTAATAAAATATTAATTTCATTTCTTTGCATTTTTTCTTTGCTTTTATAGATAATAACACCTAAATTTTGCCCGGTTATTGCCCGGTTTTTGGATTTGAAAAATTGAAATCCATGCCCGGATTTTGCCAGGTTTTTTTGAAAAAATGCCCGGAATTGCTAGGCCCGGATGGGAGTGGAAAAAATTCTGGCAACCTTATGCATGAAGGTTCAAGACTGTTCTGAGGAGGGGAAACTAAATAATACTTCATACATACATGAGTACATTGTTCCAGATGGTTGTCTCAACCATTGTGAAAAAAATGCCTTATAAATATTATTACCACCTATTTAGGGGCCGTTCACTAATTACGTAAGCACAATTTTGGAAATTTATAATCCCCCCCCCCCCCCCCACTTGGTAAGACAAAGTAATATTTTTCAAAACCCCCCCTCCCCCTAGTAATATCTTACTTTTTTTTCTTTGAGAAATTGACACGTTTTTTTCAAAAACGGCTTGAAAATATTAAAAATGTGAAAACCATGCTTAAAAGCATAGCACTTTTTAAGTATAACTTAAATAACCGCATTTGAAAAGCACAATTTATGCAAAACAAGAGATGAAATGTCATGAACATTGTTTAAGACTTAGCATTTTCGGGGTAACAATAATTTTCAATAAATTTCCAAAATCGAGTAAACAATATAAAATCTTAATTCCGATTAAAAAAATTAGAGTGAAATATCAGGTTATCACAAAGTATCATAAAAAATTCCTTTCTTATCTAAAAATCCTAAAAATCTTAAATTAATCATTTCTAATCTATTTCACTAGAATTCGTGCAAAAATGTTTGACGACAATTACGTTGCCAACTTACTAAAAAGCTCAGACTCATTTCAGCGGTTGGCAATAAAGTTTAAGGATTTTGTTTAGCAAACTGTTTTTTAAATTCGGAGTTGATAGTGTCTATCACAGAAAAAACTGTTTCAAAATTTATTTTCTAAAGCGCCTTATATTGAGTTTTGAAGATTTTTTGTTGATGAAGTCATTTTTTGAATATGATGGATTCAAATCGTGTTGTCACAACGCGCCACTTTCCATTTTGTCTCTATAAATTTTGCATGAAAAAAGATCGTTGTGATGAAAAGCTACGATTTTTTAAATATTGAGATTTATTGTTTTTGATTGTATGTTAGTTCGAATTGGTCCTCAATACATTTTATAGATTCAGAAGTTTTTTTTAAATTAATTCAAAGACATTAAAAGATATATAACATAACATGATAAATAACCAACAAATAGGTCGTGACAAATAAAAACCTGAGTAATATGGTTTCGTATGGCTGTGACGAATTATCAATATAACATTTCTTACGTAAAATTTTTGGAAACCCCCTCTACCCCCCCCCCCCCCCCCTTTGTGCTAACGTAATTAGTGAACGGCCCCTTACCCGTAAAACCAGCTTATTGAAATGAATTCAATTCAATCAAAAGCATTAGGTACACTACAATAAGATGGATGCAGTGCGTGGAGAAATTGAAAAAAATGCATTATCTTTGAATTTCCGTGTAGAAATTAAATTGGATTTAATTGAAAAAAAAAAAAAATGTTATGATATGTGATGATGAAGTGTGCTTCCGAATTAGGAATAAAAGTTAACTACACTGTAGTAACTTTGCAAATCTTACTTCGGTGAACTAATATTTTCGAAAAGCCGAGCGTCCCGAAAATCGTTAAGTGAATGACCAAGGAATGGATGTTGCTCGTTCATCCCAGTATCATGCAATTCGTGCATACCTTCTCATTCATGAATTTCAACCTTACTGTCCCGCCCTTACACATCGTTACATCGTGAGAGGTTCACAGTTTGCTTGATGCTGTCATCTCTCTTTCTATTTTATTTAACACGCTCGAATCCAACTATGTATATATTTATGAGAAAACACTGAACTCATTTTTGAGCTTCACCAGCTCTCGCATACTACATACACATGATTTTCCAAAATTTTGACTCAGTTTTAAAGATCACCGCACTAACTGGTTAATACTCTCATCATTTATCTTATTTTACTGCCTCAACGAATGAGGAATCTCGATAGAGCGACTTCCAAGTTAACGTCTTTAAAGTGATAAAGGAAATGAAACAGTTCATTTTCACAAACTTAGCATCTTAAAAATTTAACGAAACGGTGCAATTTTTTTCGTGAATCTTATGTAAAATTGAATTTTTCAAACTCTGGGGTCTTAAAAGCTTTGTTTTGGTTCAAAACTCATCCATGATTTTTTGCAGATTTTTTAAGTAACGTTTACATGAGTAAATATAAACTTTAAGGTTTGTATTGAAAAATTGAGTACGGACCCCGTTCGTTTTTGGCAACACGCCCGTAAATTTTATGTTGCCAAATCGAATGTTGCCAAAATTGAACGGTTTTTTTGTCACCTTTTTATTTTTAATTTTTATTTCAAATTAGTCAAAATTGATGTAAAACCTTATAATAGCATAAAATTTTTCAATTTCTCCCAATTATATTAGTTTTAAGCAGTAAAACATGGAAAAATTCAAAACGAACGGTTTTTGCTCGGATGTTGCCAAAATCGAATGTTGCCAAAATCGAACGGGGTCTGTATTTTATACTGAAAAATCAACATCACTTTTGATTCTTCTGTGGAACCGAGCCCGCTTATGGTTCTGGTGCCAATTTATAAATTCTAATAAGGAAATTTTCTGCTGAACAGTTTTGTCCAAGACCATAACTTCGTATCTAATAAGACATTAAAGTTATTAAAGTGCGAACACTGGATTATTGAGACACATTCAACATTGCATAACTTGTTTAACATTGGGTAAAAATCAATCAAATTTTGCTCACTTTTTCATTGATGTGTATTGTTTACATGCTGGCAAACTCGAAGGCGTGTTTTTCGATCCAACGAAAATGGAGGTAAAACAACGCGAGTCGAGACAACAAATTATTTCCAAACACCTGGAATTTCCTGACCTGTAGCACCGGCAGTTGGGAAAAATATTGAACATTCACCATTCAATCATCTCCAGAGTGTTTAAGCGGTTCCTGGAGCGGTTGACGTTGGACCACGGCAAAGAAGCTGGCAGAAAACCGGAACCGGAAAACAAAAAGACGGAGAGAAAGTTGAAGCGGGTGATTAAAGCAAATCCCAACGTCTGAAGCTGTGATTTGGCTAAAAAGATTGGCATGTCGCAGAGCTACGTCCAGAATGCAAAGAAGAGAGCAAAACTACATAGATACATACAAGGTACAGAGCGGCTAAAACTCGGGCACGGAGGCTCTATGAGAAGATGCTGACCAAATATGGCTGCTGTGTGATGGACGACGAAACGTTTATATGATGATGCCAATTCCGGGGTTGGAGTTTTTCCCCGGCAAGCAGGGTTTATTTTATTTAAAAATTCAGAGAGTTATAATTAAAAAAACAGGGAAAATCAGGCTAACATAGAATGATCGAGCAGAGTGCCTTTTTTGGTCACCTTTGTAACAAACGAAATGAAGCGTTTTTCAAATAAGTGATTCGACCGTTGTTTAAAAATCTACCTTTTTGGACTTGTTTGGTTCAAATATTCAATATTTGAGATATCTACTTATCAAAGCCTTTTGCAAAAAATCTTCATAGTAGTTCTCGCGAAGTTAGGCTTGAATGTGACAGATTTCAAAAGTTTCCGTAGCAAAAGGTACGCAAGAAAAGTTTAAGAAACTTGAAACAAAAATTCCGATTGCCCTAGAAATGTTCATTCATGTTAATCCTCTAGTCAATAAATTTTGATTAAAAGTACATTTGCCTTAGTCGCTGACTTTAAAACACAAATCAATCATTTATTCCTTTTCCATACTTATTATTTTAAAAATTATGCAATTGGCTGAATGTTGGGTGAAAACGGGATATGTTTACCGTGAAATTTCCTGCATTTTTTAAGGAGTTTCGCAATATCCAAGATAAATAGCAACTGTAGAATAAAACACGATTTTAAAATAAAGGTTTTACGCAATAATCAACTTTCCCGAAGACTGCAAGTGATTTTGACTTTGAAGTTTGGTTCATTCTCTCCTTCTATTGAAACGAGATTCCGATGATATTTCAAAACAAAATGAATTATAGATATTTTTCAAAGTGTAAGTTTAAACGCTTTGCAGTCTTCAACAAGAAGTAAAAAATAATTAAAAAATATCAATGATTGATTTGCTTATGCTTATGCTTATGCTTATGCTTATGCTTATGCTTATGCTTATGATACATACACAGCCAGATCTTGTCAGCATCCCGGTGAGTAGTAAAAGTACATTTACTACTCATCTTAACTAGGCCGGGCCCACTGTGCAGTATTGGACGCAGAGACAACTGGAACACAGGGAGGAAGAAACGTGGACAACAGTACCATACGTTTCCTTGGCTACTTATAACTAAGGTTTTAACGTTGGAAGCACATATGCTAAATTTACTGTGCTCCTTGATGATGGTCCGTATGCATTCGTCCTTCTGTGGATGGAAATGATGTTTTTATGCACAGAAATCCGAAACTCCATGATATAAATAATATTTCCTTACAAATTTGCATATTTTTTTCCTTGAACTTCTTTTTTATTTTAACTATTGTTTTAACTTGAATAGTTATGGTTAAAATTTAGAGTTTCGGATTTCAATGCACTATCATTTCTGGTCTTTGACCTTGGTTATAGCGCCTTTTCTCGCTCTTGAAAAGAAATATAAGAAGAACAAAAAAAACGTAGTTAGTGTTCCCAAATCCCCTTTCCCCAGGAAAACTTCTTTCAAAATAATTAAATAATATAAACAAATCACGCATTATATAGCGTCGAATGCGATTCAAACTATCAATATAATATTGGGGGGAGTTCTGTTGATAACATTCAGTGGGTTAATTTAAGTGCTTCTACTGTGTGTGGGTAGAAAACCTATCTATTTCAGTGGTACAGAATAAGGAAAAAAAACCCGGTCCCTCAATGGTAAGGGTCAAACTAAAAACATAAATTGAATTGAAATAAAGAAAGAATATACTTAGCTTTTCAGTCATTTCCTCATACTTATCACAGAAAATCTGAGGGAAATTCAATCGAAGCAATCCGAGCGAAACCATCAGCCAGCTGGGTTTTTGGGCAGCTTGACATCAGCAATCAGCACATCCAAAACAGCAAAGGATCTCTTTTTTCTCCCACACTCTCTCAGTTACCGTACTTTTTAACGTATCTTTTTAACTTTTTAACAATATTTTCTTCCTTTTTTCTATTTTTTTTTGCATGCCTTCAACGTTCTCTGCATTGACTCTTGGAATGTACTACCAATCTTTGTTATCCCATTTGATCCGTCTAAGTAATAACGAATCTTTTACGTTTTTCCGTACTCATTTTACCACCAAAAATTATTTTTCTCTCACTTCCACGCCATTGCATTTTACCTAGTGCAGTTTTTTTTAAATATTGCGCACCCACGTCAAACAAAATTAATAAATTTCCCCATTGGCCGCCCTCAAAAGTTTTCTTCTCACAATCCTCAAATCTTCCCATGTCACAATAATCACTGTAATCATTTTCTATCCCCGTTACTTTCCCAGCACCCTTCCAACGAAAACCACACATTAACAAAAGGCTCTTCACTGGTTTACGAGATAGGAATTCACAACCAGATTTAAACGAACTCTCTTCATCACCAACACGTGTTTTTTCCAACAAACATTTTTTTCGGGTTTTCCTCAAATTTTCTCCATTTTTAGAACACGAAATTCCAAACTTTCTTCTGAAAAATTGTGGCCACATTATCACTGGATCCCGGATGTTCGGTAGTAACATTTTACATCGGATTTACTTCAATTTATCGATAAGATCCAGAAATTTTGCGGACGAATAAAAACAAAAAAAAAAAAAAAAAAAAAAAAAAAAAAAAAAAAAAAAAAAAAAAAAAAAAGAAAACTATCAATGATTGATTTATCATAAAACTGTTTTTTCAACGCTTTATCAGTAAAACTGGGTGCGATAGACAAAATCCGGCAAAAACATTCGAGTTAAGGACGCCAAAATACTCTAAAACCAGTTATAAAACATTGAAAGAAGATTTGGATCATACAGAGTGTGAAGTTATTGAGTTCAATGTTGGAATGACGACGAGCAAGCACTGAATTTCTATTGAGTTTTGAACGGATCTGTTCAAATTTTCTGTAAAAACAAAAAAAAATCAGGCAAAATCAAGCTTATTTCCAAAAATCAGGGAAAAAACGAGGCTTGTCAGGTCATCAGGCTAGACCTTCAAAAATCAGGCAAATGTTGAAAAATCAGGCATGGCAAAAATGGAGGAAAAAAACTGAGAAATTGGTACACTGTAATTATTTTCATGGAGGGCATCAAGCGAAAATACGTTCAATTTTACTCTCAAGGCTCTATCGATTAAATTTTCTCTTGATTCTTGAAATAAAGCGTGCATCACGCAAAATCTGGACACATTAAAAAGGGTCTATCTCGGAGCTATGTAAACGAAATAAAAATAGTTTGAAATCAAAATGTAGGGCTTTTATTGCACTTCAAAGTAAAAATAATAAAAAAAAATATTCCGATGTTGTTTTGATGAAATTTCGAACTTTTCGTCTAGAACCACTTATCAGAGTTTGGACACCCTATACTGCCCTCAGTGGCCATTTTGTTCCACAATCTCTTCATCTCAGTTGCATCCCGAGTCGTCCTACCATTCTTCTCCATCTTCTGCTTGACAATGGCCCAAAATTTTTCGATAGGGCGGAATTTAGGGCAGTTGGGTGGGTTGATGTCCTTATCGACAAAATCCACCCGTTGGCCCGACACCACTGTAGTAACTCTTAGCTGTAGTGGCAGCTTGCCAAATCTGGCGAAAACTTTACTGGTCCTTTGTGAGATCTTATGTACGAAAAAAAACGAGTGGATGTTGTAATGTAAGAAAACAAAAGGTAAAATAATTCACACCTTCCAAAATTAGTTTTTGGTCTTAAAATCTTTCCGATATTTGATTTTTTTTTTCGAAATTTACATAAAAAAAAATCATTCAGTCCCCCCTTCGGGGTTATTAGATATTTCGACGGGAGCTGAGGTTTGGGTAGGGGTGTAAAATTAATATTTGTTCAAATCAAAATATAAGTAAATTGGCATGACATTTTCGTTGTCGCCCTTCAGGTGTTTAACAGGGCTATGTCTTTTGGCTTTTAAAAACAATCAATTCAATTGACATCACTGCTGGTGCCTCACGCAGAATTGAATGAAAATCAGGCCATCAATACCTCGCTAGGCACCCAGCAGTGATGTCAATAAAATTTATAGTTTTGCAATGCCATACCCCTTTTAAACAGCTAATAATCCTCCATTTGTCTGATAGGATACGAAGTTACAGTCGTGAACAAAGTTGTTCAGCAAAAAATTTACTTTAGCGAATTTATAAATTGGCACAAAAATCATAAGCAGTCTAGGTTCCACAAAAGAAACAAAAATGATGTTGATTTCATAGTATAAAATATTTAATTTTCTCATACAAACCTACAAGTTCAAATATTTTCATATAAACGTTACTTAAAAATTATGCAAAAAATCATGAACTGACAGCTTGAAAAATACACACACAAAACTACACCACCAACACACATACACAACAGCTGATTTTGATCAAAACACTGAAAATTGAAGACTGTGCTAAAAATTCGATGCTGTGGAAAATTAATCACAAAAACACTAGACAAACGAATTTTTATCCTAAAACATCTGTGTACGAAATAAATCGATACACTTCATCTTATGTCTCAAAACACGAATTGACTTAAATTATTCGGAAAAAAGATCCAAAAACATTTATAAACGACCAGCTGAGTCGACACTCTCAAGAAAACGGCATCTTTTCAATTAGAAAGCATAAATTATGATCAGCAGAACCAACTAAATAAACACTGTTTTAAGCTCCTGAAGAAGCTCCAATAAGGATCGAAACGTTGAAAACGAAAATCAATACGTTGTTATTGCTAAAAACAAGACTGCAAGCTGAAAAAACTCCCCGAAAAAAACATATTTATATTTTATTTATTTTCATAATATTCCGTCTCAGCGTCTTCAGTTGTTCGCAAAATATCCGTTCAAATTTATTTCTTACTTCATAAAAGATATCCAATTTTCACTTTTATTCGCTGTCTCATTTATAAAAAAAATCGATTCTGTAAACTCAAATTTTAGTTTTTTTGATTTAAAAATTCAAATCTTTAGTATATTTGAATGATTGTTTGAATGTGCGCGTTTAGGGAACAACTTTTGAAGGTAACGTCTAAGTCAGTAGTATGCCTTAAATTCCAGATTATGCAAAAAAATCTGTACATTGCTCTAAAAAAATCAGATTTTTCTGTGAAATAATCCAAAAATTCTGTGATAGATTTCTACGATACTATTTCTTTTAATTTCATTGATATATTGGGTCTTCTTTATATTCAAATCTGGAAAAAATCCGTCTATATTGAAAATCTTATCATACTTTTCTAATTCGAAGTACGAAATCCAAATTTTATATTGGCCAAAAAAATTATAATTTTGAAAATCGATTCAAAATTCAAAAAAAATCTGCGAAGTCTGTGAATATTTACAAATTCCGTGCTCTGTGACACAGATTCTGTGATTAAAATTTGCTAAAAATTCTGAGAAATTACAGATTTCTCAGTGATTTCGGCAACCTTGATCAAAACAACTCATTCATAGAATAAAGTTTATATTAAGTTCCAGTTTCTTATTAATCACGATAAAATTTATTTTTATTTTAAAAAAAATGGGAACATAAGGTAAGCTAAATCAATTGATAAAACAGTTATTTCCCAAACCGATTTCCATGAGTTCGAGCTCAAGTGTAAACACCAAACACAAGGGAACCGGATAGGTTTTCAATAACAGACCACCAATTGAATCGTTTTGTATTATAAAATAACTGACCCGGTGTGCTTTGCTAAACTTTGTAGAACTGAATAAATTTGTGTTAAAAATAATTTCAAATTTCGTTAAATGGAATTTCATCATCAAGAACAACCTTTTTAAATGAAAGCTGATTCTTAAAGTACGAAAAGTAATGGCAATGAAGATTGATTGTAATTCTGAAGTTATGGCTCTACCTTCATTGGCTTCATAATTTCTCGAGTTCTGCATAAAAAAATATGTATGACAGCCTTCCTCCTCCTCCCCATCTTCCCTCTGAAACAAAGTACAAAAAACAGTTTTTGTACCTCAAAGAATTTAACTTTTTGTGTGCCTGGTTTGGTACGCTGTGACATAAATTAAAGTAATTTTTGTTTCTATTCGAACTTAATTTTACATCTTTTCTGTCCCTAAAGCTGATTTAATAAGGAATATACAAATGCGCTGCATACATTCAGAGGTGAAAACCGCGTGTGAGACATAAGCCACAAGGCAGCGCACCTAGCGGTTTATTTCGGAAGCTAGTGGTTTCGCTCAAGATCAAAGATGGTTCCAATCAAGATCATATTTTACTTTTAAAAACTACGCGAATGATTGATATTCTGATGAAAAACTTGTTGCGAAAACTCGAATAATGCTTTTTTTATGATTTTTTCTACCATTTTAGTCATTAAGAAAACACGTCGAAAAAATCATTAAGAATCAGTTCTTAACGGTCAAGGGTTACATAAATTGACGTTCAAAATCAGCATAGATTGGTGAAAATGGCAGCAGAAAATGTGTAGATTTTCAAAGCTTCTAAAAACATTATTTCATTTCATAAATTTTAGCTAAAATGACAAAGCTTGTATGAAAAGATCTGGATCTTCAACATTACGATAAGATTCACAAACAATCATTGCCTAGATATTATGAAAAATAAATAGTTCCGCTCAAGATTATTCACCCTAGCCATAACATGAAGAATCTTTTTGCCAGCGGCCTTGGCTTAGAGGTTAGAGCAGAAGTCTTCTAAGCCAGAGGTCATGAGATCTAATCTCGATCAAGGCGTACATGTTCAGTAGTTCTTCTGGTGATTTGACAGTTTTGGCATAAGCATACTAAATAGCTGCCACTTATGGAACTTTGAAGGCAACTTCTGTCTGACTGCCACCGCTATCTCTTTTAATTTCCTCTTGAATTTTGTTCGTTGCGTAATGAGCTCAACATTCTCTGACTGATATTAATACCTGATCAGAGGTCACTTCCTTTTAAACATAATTCAAATTTGAGAAAGTACCTCACTATTCTACCGCATAAGAGGACTTGTCAAAACTTATTCCCCTAAACTTTTCATCAAACTTTCCATTCCGAAGTGCGCGCGCGCGTTTGCAAAATCATTACTAAAATTAGCAATTTAATTCGCTTTCTCACCCATCCGGAGGCTGCCGTTCGCTGTCCAGTTGCTAAAATTTATTACTGTTAGTAGTTGGTAGGATAGATTCATCAAAATACAGCAGCAGATTTTATTTTCAATTGCACTTTCGTTTGGATTAGTTTAGTTTGGTTTCAAGTTTGTGATTTTTTATTACTAAACTTTCAAGAGTTGCTACTGAGAGAGGTGCTTTTTTGACTGATGTTGTGCCCATAAAGTAAGAAATCAACAAGGTACTTCCTGATGATGGCATGTCCAATAACAGCGATCAGTGAAAAAATAACTAAGTTTATTAGTCGATCGGCTTGATTTTTTTTCTTTTGTGACTAAGTGACTAGGTTGAGGAAAGCAATTGAATTACCCCTCAACAACTGATGGGCGAGCTTGCTTATGATCAAAGCTAAAGAAATTTTGATTACTTTTAGGCACATCTATTACATGCATGCAATTTAATGACCTTTTTTCTTTTTTTTTTTTTTTTTTGGGATTTTAAACCAGTTGGTTTATTCATCCCCAATTTAATGACCTTCCTAACGAGAAACGCTATGCTTGATGCATTTTCCTCATTGCGTTGCCTCAAAAAATAAAGCATAGATACATATGAAGCAAACCAACTGCAGTCAGTAGAATTTCATGGTTACGATCCAATGGCAATATAATGACATATGAATTTTGCGCAACAGTTTCTTCAATTTTAACGAATGTTTAGATGAACTAGAATTTAGCTACATTTCAAAAATCCAACAAATGATCACTTTCGGCTTAATCTATTTATAAAAGTACGCTACAGTGATAGATTTTTACGCAAATAGCACCGTGACATAGCCAAGCTTCTCGACCCAACTATGACTCTAGAAATGCAAGTTTTCTCCTTCTTCCGACGACATGCCGGTAACGAACCTATCATTAGCAGAAAATAACAGATGACAATATTGCACAAAACCCGTTGTTGTTTTCATTGGAGCGTATGTTGTTTTTTCTAAAATTTTAATTTAGTCCAAAAACATCTTTTTCCGATTTCAGTTATTTTGTATCTAATGAATAATTTTGTCATCATCAATAGTCCCTTACCAAAAAAAGGTTTGAAGATTAACGTTGAGTAGTTCATCAACCAGTCAATCCATGGGCTATATGTAGTCAGTTGTAAAGGTTTCATTGCTTGCCGTCTAAGGAATTCACTCGATGCTGACGGTGACGCGGATCGGATTGGCATATGACTCATCGAGAAATATTGTGTGCGATTTTAATGGAAGTGAAACCACCCTCATTTACAACTAACTACAAGGGAGTAGGGTAGGCGCACCGTGAATTGGCACCCAACCAAGGTTTTGGTATGTTGGATTTGAATTTTTACTTTGGGGTCATGAAAAGTCAATTTGCCTTATTCTCAGAAGAAATATTGTGTAGGAGTACGCTGGGAGTGACTCGACGAACATCCGGATGGGATGAATGTGAGTGTTTTGATATTTTCGCGAATTAGAATAATGTCTTAAGAAATCAGTTTTCAATAAGTAGAACAACCTACTATCATCGTTTTTTTTCAAAGTAAAATATTTATGTAGGAAAATAAAATGTTACAATTCGCACTTGATAACACAAGGCAAAAAAATCACATTTTTCCAAGGAGCAAATAAATCTCTTCATCCAGTTAGAAATTATTCTTCACAAAAGATTCCCCAATCTGTGATTTTCCTGTCGCTCTGTTTTTGTTTACCAGATCCGGAACAATTCTGAAAACTTTCCTAGCAACAGCTTTCCCTAGCTGTGCCTTTCTTATCACTCTGTCTCTGTTTACGAGAGCCGGGATAATTCGATAGTATTCTTTGAAACAGCCTTCCCAACCAGAAGGCCAAATCAAAACAAACAATCAGCAGCAGTGAAGTAGACAATGTGCAACTCGAGACCCCATACACCCAACCCTCGGGTAGTGGTCATATCACCTCTTGTCTGCAACTCCGATTCTCTACCTTCCCGTGGTACTAGCTGGAGTGCGAGCAACCTTAGCGGAGATCGGGTACCCAACCCCGGTGGATGCTTTGGTCGCATGCAGAATGAGTTAGGGGGCTTCGTACGCGTCTGTTCTCCATGTTAGGGGCGGCGTGCGGAGTGCAACAACGTCCTGGTGGTGTTCGGGACCCAAAACAGCAACATCACGACGGTCCTCCTGCGAGATAGTGGGGTTAGCTGCGGGCCTTGAGAGCCCGTGACGACAAAAAACATAAGCAAAGAACAACAAACACCAAATTTCGGATGGAAATCGGCAAAGACCTACGCGACGAAAAGGGGCTAGCGATTGGAAACTTGGAACATGGAACTGCCGATCTCTAAATTTTGTGGGCAGTACCCACGTGCTCTCCAACGAATTGAAGAGCCGCAAATTCGACATCGTAGCGCTGCAGGAGGTATGCTGGAAGGGCTCCACGGTACGAACGTATCCAGATGGTCGTGCCATCTACCAGAGCTGCGGCAACACACACGAGCTTGGAACAGCTTTTATAGTGATGGGAAAGATGTAAAAGCGCGTGATCGGGTGGTGGCCGACCAACTCACGAATGTGCCGGTTGAGAATCAAGGGCCGGTTCTTCAACATCAGCATCATCAACGTGCACTGCCCTCACCTCGGAAGTACCGGTGACGACAAAGATGAATTTTTTCGCGCAGCTGGAGCGTGAATACGACCGTTGCCCAAAACATGATATCAAGATCGTCATCGGGGATTTTAATGCTCAGGTCGGCCTGGAGGAGGAATTCAAACCGAAAATTGGAAGGTTCAGTGCGCACCAGCTGACCAACGATAACGGCCTCAGACTTATTGATTCCGCCGCCTCCAAACGAATGGCCGTACGTAGTACCTTTTTCCAGCACCGCCTCCCACACAAGTACACCACGTTTTGATCGACAGCCGGCACTTTTCGGACATCATCGACGTCAGATCCTGTCGGGGCGCCAACATCGAGTCGGACCATTATCTGGTGATGGTGAAGATGCGCCCAAAACTCTCCGTAGTGAACAACAAGCGAAACCGGCGCCCGCCTCGGTTAAACATCGCGCGACTGAAGCAATCTGAGGTCGCGGCAGACTACGCGCAATCGGTCGAAGCAGCGCTGCCGGCAGAGGGCGAGCTTGACGAAGCCCCTCTCGAGGACTGTTGGGATACCATCAAAACAGCCATCAACAGTGCGGCGGAGAACGTCATCGGTTATGTGGAGCGATCTCGACGGAACGACTGGTTCGACGAGGAGTGTAGGAGGGTGATGGACGAAGAAAATGCCGCGCGGGCGGCAGTAGAGCAAAGAGGCACCCGTCGAAATGTGGAAAATCACCAACAGCGGAAGAGGCAGCGAGTCCGACTTTTCCAGGAGAAAAAGCGCCGCCTGGAGGAGGAGGAGCTCCAGGAGCTGGAGCAGCTGCATCGTTCCCAAGAAACACGAAAGTTCTATCAGAAACTCAACGCATCCCGCAAAGGCTTGGTGCCGCAAGCCGAAATGTGCCGGGATAAGGACGGAGGCATCCTGACGGACAATCGTGAGGTGATCAAAAGGTGGAAGCAGCACTTCGATGAACACCTGAACGGCGCACATGCAGGAGATCAAGACGGTGGGGGAAGGTACATCACCGGCGTAGCCAACGACGAAGACGAGCCACTCCTAACGATGAGTGAAGTTAAGGAAGCCATTCGCCAGCTGAATAGAAACAAGTCGGCTGGGAAGGATGGCATCGCAGCTGAACTCATCAAAATGGGCCCGGACAGGTTGGCCGATTGCCTACATCGGTTGATAATCCGGATCTGGGACATAGAACAGCTACCGGAGGAGTGGAAGGAGGGGGTAATATGCCCCATCTACAAGAAGGGCGACAAATTGGACTGTGAGAACAACCGAGCGATCACTGTCCTCAATGCCGCCTACAAAGTGTTGTCCCGAATCCTACTCCGCCGCCTAACGCCACAAGCAAACACATTCGTGGGAAGTCATCAGGCCGGCTTCATGGAGGGACGGTCTACGACGGACCAGATATTCACATTGCGGCAAATCCTCCAAAAATGCCGTGAATACCAAGTCCCTACGCATCATCTATTCATCGACTTCAAAGCCGCATACGACACGATCGACCGTAACGAGCTATGGAAAATCATGGACGAGAACGGCTTTTCCGGGAAGCTGATCAGACTGATCAAGGCGACGATGGATGGAACGCAGTGCTGTGTGCGGATTTCGGGTGATTGTCGAGTTCATTCGAATCGCGCAGGGGGCTTCGACAAGGTGATGGTCTATCCTGCATGATGTTCAACGTAGCGCTAGAAGGGGTTATTCGACGAGCGGTGGGCGAAATGCGGGGTACGATTTTCAACAGATCCAGTCAACTTATCTGCTTTGCCGATGACATTGATATAGTCGGCAGATCATCTGCGGCGGTGGAGGAGATCTACCGCAAACTGAAACGCGAAGCAGGAAGGATTGGGTTGATGATTAATACGTCCAAGACGAAGTACATGCTGGCCTGCGGATCCGAGACCGACCGAACCCGCTTGTCCAGTAATAACAAGGTCACGATCGACGGCGACGAGCTGGAGATAGTCGAAGACTTTGTCTATCTCGGCTCACTGGTGACCGCAGACAATGACACCAGCCGTGAGATCCGGAGGCGAATTATCAGCGGAAGTCGTGCCTACTATGGACTCCACAAGCAACTGTGGTCGAGAAGACTTAGCCCTCGCACGAAGTGTAACCTGTATATGACGCTCATTAGACCGGTTGTTCTCTACGGGCACGAGACATGGATATTGCTCGAGGAGGACCTGCGTACACTCGGAGTATTCGAGCGACGAGTGTTAAGAACCATCTTTGGCGGCGTACAGGAGAACGGAGTGTGGAGGCGAAGGATGAACCACGAGCTCGCGCGCCTCTACGGCGAACCCAGTATCCAGAAGGTGGTGAAGGCTGGCCGGATACGCTGGGCGGGACATGTTGCGATAATGCCGGACGACTGTCCTGCAAAGCAGGTGTTCGCTACGAATCCGGTAGGAAAAAGACGAGCGGGAGCGCAACGAGCGAGGTGGTTAGACCAAGTGGAGCGTGATCTGGCGAACGTGGGGTGCCCGAGAAATTGGAGAACGGTTGCTATGAACCGAGTGAATTTTAGGAATTATGTTCGTCAAGTTATGTCGTGAGACGGAATACTATGTAAATAAAATAAATAAATAATCAGCAGCAGTAGCCTTTAAAATCCGCGCTTTCTAAGCCAATTCTGTCCTTTTCCACCGGCAGGTCAAATCAAAACAAATAATCAGCAGCAGCTGCCTTAAAAATCTGCTCTTCCTTACCCAATTCCGTTTATTCCACCGGAAGGCCAAATCAAAGCAAACAGTCAGCAGAAGCTGTCTTAAAAATATGCACTTTCTAAGCCAATTCCGTCTTTTCCACCGGAAGACCCAATCAAAGTAAATAAACGTTTTGTTAGATGCTAGAAATTTGTTAACAATTGAAAATCTCGATTTTGTTTTGAGAAAATTGAGCACTGGTTTTGGATGAACGCAAGCCGTTCTGAGTAAAAATAAAAATTGAAATTGTGCGTGTCTTGTTAACGTAAAATTTGCAAATTTCTAGGAATCGTTAGATTTAGTGTCCGGGATTACATTTAGTGCAAAGTTCATCAAAATAGTTTCATAAATTATGAAAAAATTGTGATTTGTGTTTTCGTTTTTTTGGTTTACGGATGACGCGGTGGAGATATTTTGTTAAAGCGTTTGGAAAATCAGACAAAAAACGAATAGAGATGGCGCTGAATTCGTTAAATAGGAGGTTCTTGTCATTGCTAGCATTAGCATTGCGTTTCGAAGTTCAAACGGTGAAGGTCTTCATCAGCGACAACTACAAGCTAAGTACATTTTCATTATGTTTCATCACTAATTCTGCATAACTTTTTTCTGTCCAAGAGAATAAATTTTCAAAGCTAGTTCATCTTTCAATAAAAGCAACAAATATTCTAGATTTTTTTTTTATTTTACCTAACAATCTTTTAAAACAACTTAACATGCTATCATTGTTTAACCTTTTATAAATAATTACTATCGTATTTATATACACTGTTATTTCAGTAATTTTTTCGAAATGAAAAACAAACAGGTATTGAAAACGGCAAATTTCGAAATTTATTACAGCAGAATTAGACATTATCAAATTGCTTTCTGTTTCGTAGTCGAATGATTAGGTGAATGCGATCATGTTTATGAAGACGTTAAACATTTATTTACGTGTTTTGTAGTAGCTTATTGTTCTAGTAATAAAAAATCGCAATATTTATGGTTTCTAGTATCTGATGACATTTTTTTTAAAGATTTGTTACAAAAATTGAAATGCAGATGGCGCTAAAGAGCTAAGACATGCGAGTTTGAAAAAAAGCGTTACAGGAGTTACGTTTCCGATACGAAGTATAAATTTAGGCGATTTTAAATGTCAGTAGAATTTTGGAACTCATTGAAGATAAAAAAAAACGTTAAATTCTCTCTTTTATAAAGTACATGTTCTATTTTTATTAACTTAAATAGTTAAAAGCTAAAATTGCAAAACAGCTATAGTTTACAGCCGGCACTGTTAACCAAAATTGCTTGACAAATATTTTTTTCAAATTCTAGGAGTTGAAACCCAAATCTACAAACTTGTACAACTAAAAAAATTGTAGTTTTGTAAACATGCTTGACTATAAAATCTAATATTTCAACCACACAAATAACAATTAAATGATTATATTCCTTTGAAGTCTTAACAAGAAGAAGAATAGCCATGCTCTCTTGGTAAATAAAAAAAGTAATAGAAATAGTTATTTTTAAGGCTTCCTGTTTTTCTGTTCTTGTTTTTCAAGAGCGAGGTTATTTTCGCAAAAAATGGATTAAGCAAATTGTACTAAGACTTATTCACATCATTTTTGTTGTTTTAAACAAACCTGGAGATGTAGAATACAATAAGTTTTGGTTGATTATTAACGATATTTTAAAAATCGTATAAATGAGGAATAGGATAGTGCCACATCAACGAACTTGAAAGTGGACTTTGGGAAGTTTAGAACCAATTTTGAATCAAATAATGTATCGCGTGAACGTTCAAATCAGTATCAAGACTTTGTCTTTAAATTCCATCAGGCCTCGATTAAAGTAACACGTACTTCTAAGGTGAACGATTTTTTTTTTCATTCGTTTTGCAATTAAACTAGTAGGAGAATTTATTACTCTTGTATAACACGTGGAGGGGGTATTTTGGAGCTTATGGTATTCAAAAAGCGTAGCAAGAAGTAGTAAATTAAAACAGATTTCGAAAAATAAATTAGTTGATTCACAGATAATCAAGAGACAAATTATTTTTTACAATCGAAATTTACACTCAAATCCAAAAAGAATATTTAAAAGTTTTACTGGAATCTTTTTATTCAAATAAGATGATTTTCAAAGTTGCAAGACGAGCATCGATGGTTAGCTAGATTTCGAGAAAAAAATTTTTTTAAACCTTTGCAGCTGTAGTAAACTTTTGTATTTCATCAGGGAATAGTAAAGCGTAGCCTAATGTACAGTTGAGTACTTAATGAGATCGTTACACTAGTCAAAAGTGTCTCCTAGTCATATTCTTTCTCCCAATCCGCCAACCTATAACTTTTTTGCTAGGATGCAGAGGTAACCTCGGTCCTAATGCGCAATATTGTTCTTTTATCCCTTTCTCTTTTTTTCCAAATCTATCTATTGACTACTAGGACGTGGCCGGCGCCGTTATTGATGTCAAAAGAGAGAGCATCAGTTTTGAGCATTGTGAATGTGCAGCCAATCCCAGGTTCCATTCTTTTGACCACTGAACAAAATTGATGGCCTCGGTCAATCACGGAGTAGCAACCATTGGTGATGTGGAACTTGTTCTACTGAACCACGCCTGCGGTCGTGGAATTTGAAATGCAAACACTTAAAATTATTTAAAAAATTAAGAAGCTTTAAAATTGGCATTTCAGGTTAAACGATTAATGGTGGATGTGAGTAGTCAATCAAGCTAAGCTAAGCTAAGCTAATTGAAAATCTCGATTTTGTTTTTAAAAGTTATAGTTCTTAATCATAGTTTTTTAAACCAAATTAACCGTTTACAAAAAAAAGGATAACAGAAAGGTGGAAAATTTTAATTAAAAAAAAACGAAATATTTACGAGACAGAAATTCAAACTTATTCAAACTATTTTCGTGGTACGATATATAGCTTCCTAGGAGATTGGTATTTGATGTTTGAAAGTTGCTGGTAAAAACCCTTCAAATTTAAATACATTTTTTTCCCCATTTTGTGTTTGAAATCCACAAATCTTTATCTGGAGAAAATGTTATGAAGAAAAATTTCCTACTATCCCAATCAACCATCTCTGCGTTCTTTCAACCCGGAAATCTTTCACTCTCGGTGTTTAGCAAAAGTTCATGGCTCATTTCCAACTGTAAAATTTAGTCGTCACGACAAACAAGCCTCTCGCCGGGGCTATATTGTTCCGCTACTGATATAAATCAAAAATTTAAAATCCACGCATCGAATGTTTCGACAATCGTGTCATCGCCATCGCCAACTCAAGCTTTGTTTATCTTCCGGCATCTTCAGTTAGTAGTCAGTCAGTCGCATGAGAACTGGTCGTTAAGCCATACATATGACTGTCGATGAACTTCTGCTGGCTTCAAGCAGAGGCATATATTGTATTTTGTTCTTATTTCAGTTATTCTCGAAACATTCAACAACTCAAAATACCTACCGATTTAACCATTTTTTTAAATTGTGTGTAAAGTCTTAAAATTTTGTCTTCAGCCAATTTTTCAACAAAATTGAACGTTAAGACGCCTCTGTGCTGGGGTTCACTATGGAACGGGAATTTTCGACACGATAGCTTGAGCAAATGCGAAGAGGTGTAAAACACTCAAGTAACCTAAACAAATACTTTTTATGCAGTCACCAAAATATCATTCCCATTAGGCTTAAGAAGGGTTTCAAAGACAATGTGATACGAAAAAAACCAATCACTGATGAAAGAGTTTGCTATTTCAAATTTTAAAGATAGATCATTTTTAAACTGTTAACTTCTAAATTTGATGTATGTCTTGGATATGTTAACCTTCTCAAACGAGGTGTTCTGAAATTAGGGTTGTTATGATTCCACACGCAGCACGTTTGTGGTGCCAAACCATTTGTGGAAGATTTACGGTCCCATGTAAACCACTTCAATCAATCTGTAAAGTACATGGCTAAGCACCAACATCAGGTAGGTAAAAGTATATTTAGCACCCCTACAATGTTTACGTTGCCATTTGTTGATGTTATTATTGTTGAGGTCGTTGTACAACAGCCACGTTTTTTCCATGTTGAATCTACAGACACATGGCTGACTGTAAATATTTGAGCTGCTTGAGCAGCTCTGAGATCATTCGGTAGAAATTTACATACCGCACCATTATGATATGTGCTGGATGAGATAACAGATTGAGAAATTGTTCTAAGCTTCATACATTGTTGAGAATTAGAAAAAAATTTATGAACCATTCAAATTGATCGAAATTAAAATTTCCCAATCACCTTTACAGTTTTATAGCATCAAACATGTGCATGAAATTCCAAACAAGAAACTGGTGTGCAAAATAAAGGAAAGATTTTGTAAAAAAAAAACCAAAAATTTATGTGGAATCATTGAAAAATTAAAAAAGACATGTGTCACTTCATGTAAAGGGAGGGAAACAATACACATTCATCAATCAAAAACGTTCACTAAAGAATTTAGTAAGTTGCTATCGTAATACCGGTATCCAAACTTTCCTTATAGGGCTTTTGCTACACACACATACAAGAGGTCTGTTGGGCACACGTTAAAGATTTTTTTCACGATTCCACTGAAGTTCAATTGAAATGTTGATTTTTTCTTAAATATATGCGATTTGTGACTAAAAAACAGTCAGTTAGTGTATTTCTAATTATCTTCTTTCGAACAGAACTATTATTTTGATTTTTCATTGATCGTCAGCGAGGAACCGAGCAGAAAGTTTAAAAAATCAAAGATTCCCTTAGGGCACTTGAAATTAACCCTGTAGTACTTTGTAGGCGGATTCTGATCCACCTGTAACAAGTTTTCTCACTCGGAGGATGAAGTTGAGTGACCATGTTACGATATTTTGCAAAAAAAAATTCAAAATATTTGTTATGTTTCCATTGATAAGAGTCGAATTTATATCAAAATCTTCATTTTTACAGGATAGCTAACTAAAAAGCTGGAAATAAATTTACACATTAGTGAACAGATACACTGGCTTATTAAAAATTATCCGTATTTTGAAAATTTTACCATGATTTGATCAAATTATCGAAAGAAAATTACATTTTCCTTTCGATCCGCATTCATTTTACAAGCAGATGTTAAGTTTGTTTGCCCAACGGCTCTCTAACACACATGCACTGAGCAAATGCCCTATACCATGGTTGAATTAGAGGGAATCTTTCGATTGCTTTGATTCAGTAGAATTATTTAACCAAGTAGACTCACAAGACATTTAGGAAAAATCTAGATTTTCCGGTTTTGTGCTTTGGTGATAGTATGCAAGTTAGTTGCATGCCAGCTTTTGTCCGATTTGTTACAATTTATTAAAAAAATCGGATTTTTTTATTATCTCACCAAGGAAAAATTTAGGAGAATTCTTAGGAGGTGTAGGATAAAATCTTCGAACCATTAACCAAAATGGATACTGATCTTAACCTTCCTTCTATTAACAAAAACCTTCCCAGAGATACTTGACTATGGATTTGCAGACGTACAGACGATTACCAAAGCTGGTGGTATTAACTCACCTCCGTGTTTGTATATTTTGTATCTAACTTTTGGAAAAGGCAGGGACAACAGGTTGCAAGTTGAATGAAAAGAGCATCTAACTAAAAATCCTTCCCTTATCTCCATTGACTTTTAGGACGTGGCCTGTGCCGTTATAAATTATTTTTCAAAGAGGGAGCATGAGTTTCGTGCGCTAAGATTTACTTCTAATCCCAAGTTGCTTTATGAACAAAATTAATGGCCTTGGTCAATCACGGAGTAACAACCATTGGCAATGTGGAATTTGTTCTGCATAGCCACGCCAGCGATCGTGGGATTCGAAATGTATCAAATAAAATTAAAATTAAGGGAAAGATAATAGTATTATTATAATTATTTTTGATATAATTTGAATGTTTACAAAATATTTCGGGTTCAACGATTTAACCTTCATCCGTCCCAAAAATTTTTACCCGTTAGGGTTCCTGGAGTGACAATTTGACACTCTTGACTTAAACTATATCTCTCTTATTTCTCAACAGATTTTAAAAAAATTTAAAGTTTATGAAACTTCTGAATGCAACTCAAATATGTTTTTAGAAAATATTCAGATACAAAACTTCAGTTTTCCGTTAATCAAAGTCTAACAAAAATAAATCCGAAAAAATATGCTTCGCAAAAAAGAGTGTAGATCAGCTACGGGATGCTTTTTTTTTTTAAATATGTCTTTATTTGTACCAATTCATCATTACATTTATATTACATTATTACATTAAATTAGGTGTTTAGTTCAATGATGAACTGTCCAGAGCCCTATAGTTAACTAGATAATAAAATTTATTTATAAGATTTAAACTAGCTGAGCGCAATCAAGTATTTAATGTAGGAGAACATCCTGTGTTGTGGCCATGAAAAGCCATTGGTGGACTGTGGGTGCGGCGCTTGGCAAAACTACCACTGCTTGCCCTTTCCCCTTCTGGGATTGGGCTTTGACAACCCCTGGTGGTTGCCAAACAGTGGAGGCAGGTCCGAAGACTGTCTGCCTGGAGGCCAAGGCCGGGTCTATGTGAGCGCTTGGGAAACTACCACTGATGATCCGCTCCCCTCGTGGGATTGGACCTCAAGAGACAACCACGCATGGTTGTCCCATCAGTGGAGGCAGGTCCTTATGACGCTGCCTGGCGGCCAAGGCTCGGGGGGATCTCGGTCGCCTGGTTGACCGAGATCCAAACTCTTTCGGATGGAGGGCTCTGAAAAGAGCCGATTGTGGCAGCTGGACCCGGGAGCAAGGCGTCGGAGCGAAGCAGCGAAGAAGAAGGCACTTATTTCGCTTATATTCTATTTTATTTCTCTACTTCTACTTATCACTATTATTTACAAATGATATTTACACTATCGTCCCATCTTGACGGCTTGGTGGTTTGATTACGACTGACTTCTAGGCGCATAAATAATGCGCCCTTAAATAGGCTGACGAGCAAGCACACAAGCACGTGCTCGCGCCAGATGGAACCGCCCAGAACATTCTCGACGCTTTCAGCGAGAGCAGCCGTCTGGCTCTCTCAGTGCGGTACTCTCTCGTGTATTCAGCGTCGCTCTCTCCAACTTCAGTCGACTGGTCGGACTGAACACACTCGCCACCAGAAAGAATGCTCTCGGAGGATTGTCTCGGCTGCTGGAAGCATTATCGTCGACCTTGGCGGATCTCGGAAATTCATCGCTGCTGTATGAGGCTTTCGTGGAAGCACCACTCTTTGATGGCTTCCTCTGTTGACGATGATGCTCTTGATGAAGATCACTCCTGGCTGGATCTTATTCCCTCTGGATTGTGCCGGTTTATCACTGCCAGCTCGTTCTCGAAAATTCCACCTCTCGACTTGCTCGTTTTCATTGTCTTCTCGATGCATGCTTCCTTCCTGCTCCGCTTGCCTACTTTGCTGCCCGATCCACTCCACACACACTCATGACGGAGGTATTCCGTCGGAAGGTGCCGGCTTCTACATCCGGCTCGAAGGACCATTTCATGTTGTGGCCATGAAAAGCCATTGGTGGACTGTGGGTGCGGCGCTTGGCAAAACTACCACTGCTTGCCCTTTCCCCTTCTGGGATTGGGCTTTGACAACCCCTGGTGGTTGCCAAACAGTGGAGGCAGGTCCGAAGACTGTCTGCCTGGAGGCCAAGGCCGGGTCTATGTGAGCGCTTGGGAAACTACCACTGATGATCCGCTCCCCTCGTGGGGTTGGACCTCAAGAGACAACCACGCATGGTTGTCCCATCAGTGGAGGCAGGTCCTTATGACGCTGCCTGGCGGCCAAGGCTCGGGGGGATCTCGGTCGCCTGGTTGACCGAGATCCAAACTCTTTCGGATGGAGGGCTCTGAAAAGAGCCGATTGTGGCAGCTGGACCCGGGAGCAAGGCGTCGGAGCGAAGCAGCGAAGAAGAAGGCACTTATTTCGCTTATATTCTATTTTATTTCTCTACTTCTACTTATCACTATTATTTACAAATGATATTTACACTACCGTCCCATCTTGACGGCTTGGTGGTTTGATTACGACTGACTTCTAGGCGCATAAATAATGCGCCCTTAAATAGGCTGACGAGCAAGCACACAAGCACGTGCTCGCGCCAGATGGAACCGCCCAGAACATTCTCGACGCTTTCAGCGAGAGCAGCCGTCTGGCTCTCTCAGTGCGGTACTCTCTCGTGTATTCAGCGTCGCTCTCTCCAACTTCAGTCGACTGGTCGGACTGAACATCCTGTAATGGTAAAAATATTTTAAACTTAAAACTAAACACTATCCTAAAATAAAACTAATTATAAAGAGAACGAATCTCTGCGATGGAAGACTGCATCGATTTGCCTCTGAAGTTGTAGATGATTTTGTTGGCCATCTCTTCGATCGATTCAATGCCCGCAATCCGATGAAGATCTTCGGTGCTGTGCCAAGGTGGAAGCCGCAAAATCATTTTCAGAACCTTGTTCTGAATCCTCTGGATGGCTTTTTTCCTCGTCGTGCAGCAGCTAGACCAAATCGGAACTGCATACATTATCGCTGGTCGGAAAACCTGCTTATAAATAAGCATCTTATTCTTCAGGTACAGTCGGGATTTCCTGTTGATGAGAGAATAAAGAGATTTAGTGTATTTATTACATTTAGATTG
This sequence comes from Uranotaenia lowii, assembly GCF_029784155.1. Lineage (NCBI taxonomy): Eukaryota > Metazoa > Arthropoda > Insecta > Diptera > Culicidae > Uranotaenia > Uranotaenia lowii. The sequence goes on along the minus strand of NC_073692.1, from coordinate 177,805,208 downwards.
AATATCTTCAATGTGATTTTTAAAAGTACCGTACCCTAAGTTGCAATGGGTTAACGGCTGCGGTGTGTATGTCTGTGAAAATGATGGGTCAAGCCATCATTTTCCTGATAGTGTCGTTACACACAATCTTGTTAAACATGGTGTCATAATATGGCCTAAATTGGAAGTGGAGCTGGACATCTCTATTTAGTTTAAGTTTAGCGGTAGGTTCAACGATGTCTATTTTTTCATGATCCATGTTGATAAGATGAATGGGAGTTGAAACACTTGCCCTCCCTTCCGCAGAACAATCGCAACATTTTGTAGTGAAAGTATCACAATTTTCCATAATAAAAGTTGATACTTTCAATAGGGCATAATTCGTTTGGTTAGGTAGTTAGTTGGTTTAGTCTTATATAGAATTCAAAATAGAGAAAACGTGTAGAAGTATCACGATGTTAGGTGAAGGTTATGGTATTCGCCTCCCCAATGCTCAAGTAAGTGTGTATTTGCGGTTTATGAATTTCGTTGGCTTATTCTTAAATCAAGCATTTTACAAGAACTAGAGGCTCATTGGATGGGAATGCTGTTGTTGAAGAATGTTATATTTCATTTGGTAAGATGTTTTTTTAGCTTTTTATTTAATTATTCACTTTTAGCAGATCTTTACATTTTTCGGTTAAGTTTTGAAATTCATCTATGGAAGTAGATAATAGAATGTACGGTTTTGAAGAATAAAAATGGTAGTCCAAATACTGATTTCGGGCATTTTAAAATACGCACACTGTATATTTTAATAGAACCCCTATGTAGACTTAGCACAGTTTGTCAGAGAGACTGACCAGAATAAGTGATTAGGTTTTAGAAGAACAGCATTGTGCATTTCCAGTTCTTTTGATAAGTAGATGATATCGATCAAGATATTAAAGCTAGATTATTACTGGTTTGAGCTAGGCTTCATATTATATATTGATAGATAAAATGAACTAATATCCTATTTTTCTTTTCTTTTTTTCTCTTTTTTTTCTTTTTTTGTATTTCTTTTCATGTGACCTTTTGATGATGACGAACGAGCCTTCAAGCCATATCCTCTCAACATTGGACCCCTAAGATGGTTTCGAATCCCAAGGATTTAATCAACACCTATTACAGAGTTCTATAACATGGTGAGAGCGTTCTAATTTATTTTATTGTTTTAAATTATATATAAATACTGTAGTTAGTTTCGTTGGGATTATTTAAGCGACCTGTCTCAAACCGCCAACGTATTTCCTCCAACTGGTATCATGAGGGGTTAGTTCACTATCTTGTTCTGCTTTAAGTTCATATTCACCCGAAGTGGAATTAAGGAAGTGCAAGATGGTATAGCCAACGTCTCAAGATCGCTTACTATTCTAAGCTGCCTACTCTAAACTTTTATTTCCCTGACCCCTCTACCCACATTTCCTTTTCAGCGTCAGCTTCTCACAGCTATTTAAACGCCACAAAAAAAAAAAACAAAAAAAAAATATCTTCAATGTGATTTTTAAAAGTAAGATTCCGATCAAGTGTGAGTCCCAAGTACTTCACGTGATCAGACCATTCTAATGAAACCCCATTAAAAGTTATGGAATGATTTTCATTAGGTTTTAAAAATTGAGCTCTTGGCTTATGGGGAAATAAAATAAGTTGAGTTTTGGAAGCGTTAGGAGAAATTTTCCACATTTTCAAGTAATTCAAAAAGGAATTTAAATTTTGTTGCAATCTACTGCGTACCACCCGTAAATTTCGACCTTTGGCTGAAAGCAAAGTATCATCAGCAAATAATCTTCTACCTTTTCCTTCTGGTACATCAGGAAGATCAGAAGTAAAAATATTGTATAAGATTGGCCCAAGTATACTGCCCTGAGGGACCCCAGCTCTAATGGGTGTCCTTTCAGAGCATGAATTTTGATAGCTTACTTGTAAGGTTCGGCTAGTCAAATAATTTTGAATAATTTTGGTGAGATATACAGGAAAATCAAATCGAGCTAATTTAGCTACTAAACCTTTGTGCCAAACACTGTCAAAAGCTTTTTCAATATCTAGAAGAGCAACACCAGTTGAATAACCTTCAGATTTGCTAGCGTTAATCATATTAGTTACACTCAAGAGTTGATGTGTAGTAGAATGTCCATGACGAAAACCAAATTGTTCATCAGGGAAAATAGAATTCTGATTAATGTGAATCATCATTCTATTCAAAATAACTCTCTCAAATAGTTTACTTAAAGAAGGAAGCAAACTAATTGGTCGATAACTTGAAGGCTCTGAAGCACTTTTACCAGGTTTCAAAATTGGAGTTACTTTGGCATTTTTCCATTTATTGGGAAAATAAGCCAAGTGAAAACATTTATTGAAGATTTTAACTAAAAAATTTAAAGTGCTTTCAGGCAACTTTTTAATAAGAATATAGAAAATCCCACCTTCCCCCGGAGCTTTCATATTTTTAAATTTTTTGAAAATCAATTTAAGTTCATCAATATTTGTCTCACAGGAACTTTCAAATACATTTTGCTTAGAAAAAATATCATCAAATTCTAGGGAAATTTGAGCATCAATTGGACTAACAACGTTTAAATTAAAATCATGAGCAGACTCAAACTGTTGGGCTAATTTTTGAGCTTTTTCTGCGTTAGTTAAAAGAAGTTTATCCCCATCTTTCAAAGTAGGAATTGGCTTCTGGGGCTTTTTCAGAATTTTAGTTAATTTCCAAAACGGCTTTGAGTAGGGTTTTATGTCCTCTACTGCTTTAGCAAAATTTTCATTTCGGATGAAATTTAAACGACGTTTGATCTCTTTTTGAAGGTCGCAATAAATAAATTTCAAATAAGGATCCCTAGTACGTTGATATTGGCGTCGACGAATGTTTTTCAGTCGTATCAAAAACTGTAGATTATCATCAATTAAAGGTTGATTGAATTTATGTTTAACTTTGGGTATTGAAGCGGCTTTAGCATTGACTATTGAAGTTGTCAAATTTTCTACAGCCAAATCAATATCTTCAATTGAATTCAGTGGAACGTTTACATCTAAATTACGTTCAATAAAATTCCTATATCGCTCCCAGTCAGCTTTTTGAAAGTTAAAAGTTGATTTTAAAGGGTTTTCAATGGGACTTTGGGATAAAGAGAAAGTTACTGGAAGGTGGTCTGAATCGAGGTCCGCATGAGTAACTAATTGACTACAATGCTCGCCTAAATCCGTTAGAACCAAATCAATTGTGGAAGGATTTCTAATCGAAGAAAAACAAGTATGCCCATTAGGATATTCAACAGTATAATAACCAGCAGAGCAGTCATTAAACAAAATATTCCCATTTGAATTTAATGAAATATTATTCCAAGATCAGTGTTTTGCATTAAAGTCACCAATAATAAAAAATTTAGATTTATTTCTGGTGAGTTTTTGTAAATCTCGCTTCAAAAAATTTTTCTGTTCACCGCTACATTGGAAAGGCAAATATGCGGCAACAATTATAATTTTCCCCATAGAAGTTTCTAATTCAATTCCAATTGTTTCTAAGACTTTGGTATTGAAAGAAGGAAGAAGTCTAAATTTGAGACGACTATTGATGACAATAGCTACACCCCCACCTTGTCGATCAAGTCGATCATTTCGCAAAATTTGAAAGAAAGCATTGCTTTTCAAGTTATTGTCCGGCTTTAAAAAAGTTTCAGTGATGGCAGCAATATGTATGTTTTGAGTTTTCAAAAATAAAAAGAATTCATCTTGGTTAGCCAGCAAAGATCTAGCATTCCAATTCATAATATTTAAACATCTATTTGGATCCATGAGGGAATCGTAAAGTCATAATAATTTTGTTAGCATAATTAAAAGAAGTTTGGAAAGCTTCAAACATTGAATTTGCTTTCAACATAAGTTGCATCATTTCCATTAAATTTTGATGCAAAAATTTCAATTTTTCCTCAGTAATCTCACCCAAATCAACAAAATTGTTAGGATCAGAAAATGAAGGAGAAGAACAAGTATTTGAATTTCGGGGATTTTCCCAAGCCTTCGCATGAACGTTGAGACTTGGTTTTTTCCCATTTTTATTAGTTAAACCTGAAGAGGGAAACCCATTTTCAACCACCTCTGAGAACGATAAACAACGAGTCTGTGGCGCAGAATCAGCACAGGTAACATTAAAAACACTTCGGGTATTACCCAGCCGTGATTCCAACGTAGGCCGAGGCTGACCGCGAACAGGCAGATTGTTTGCCGGCCCGACGTGTGAAGACGAAAAAGAGGAAGGAGGAGAAGAAACTTTTCTGGAAACTTTGGGATTTTTCCTAGAAGCAATAATTTTTGCCCTGATGGGACAGTCTAGCGAATTCGAGGAATGATTACCTGCGCAATTTGCACACTTGAAAAATTCTGTTTGTGGTTTATCACCACCAAAAAGGCATTTAGATTTTTCATGATCGAATGAGCCGCAAAGCATGCATCTGGCATTCATTCTACAATTTTTAGTGCCGTGACAAAAAGCTTGACAACGACGACATTGCGTAATATTTTGAAGGAAATTGGTTGAAGATTTTCGAAAAGGTTCGAATTTGACTCGACAATGAAACATAAGACGAGCCTTTTCAAGAATTTGCAAATTATTAACTTGATCTTTTTTAAAATGGATCAAATAAAGCTCAGGAGCAAAACCAACACTACTGATATTATTCGTGTTGGTTCTTTTCCTCATTTGAATTACTTGAATCGGAGAAAAACCTAACAAAGAATTTAATTCAGTTGTGATCTCATCCGGTGTCTGATCGCCGGTGAGACCACGAAGTACAACTTTAAAAGGACGATCACTTCTTGTGTCGTAAGTAAAAAATTGATGTTTTTTATTATTCAAATAATTCAAAAATTTTTGAAAATCATTAAAAGATTCCGCCAAAATACGAGCAGTTCCCCTTCGACCGATCTGAAAAGAAATCTTCACATCCTTGACGGAAGTGACGATTTCTTTTCGAAAGGCATTGAAGTCAGGAATCGTGACCGTAATTGGTGGAACCTTTTCGTTTTTAAGAGTATAAGAAGAAGAAGGTTTCTTAGTACTCTTATCAGAATTAAATATGAATATTTCCTCATCACCGATGTTATGAAGGACATCGAATGAATTGGAAATTTCAACTTTTTTGGGCGATAGACCTGAATTAGTTTCGGCAATTCGCTTTCTACCAGCTCTTGAGCCGGCCGATGACTTCCCCATGCTGGAAAGAAAAGAGAAAATATGAATAAAAGAAAATGAAAATAATTTTAGCACTGAAAAGTGCTGATGGAAAAACAGGTAAGGAAAAAATAAATAATGTAAAAATGTTCCTGCAGGTACACAGCAACGATACGATGCTCCGGCGTACGTGTTGACGGCTCAACGGTACAGATGGAAGTGAGCTACGGGATGCTAAAACAAATCGCTTTGTGACCAAGAAAGCTGAAGTTAGAAGCTATACGTCGAACAAGGATATATTTTTTCGAAATTTTTAAGATCATCTCCACTAAAATGCAAAAAGGAGGTTAAACCATACTTTTCAATGAACCGTCAAAATTGTTTAAGCCACACCAGATAAATTTTGAAAAAAAATATTGAAACGTTGACAAAATTTGATACGTTTTCGCTACCTACTTTAGATTTTCAAAATACGAAACACAGGTTTTTTGACGAATTTTCAAAGGTAGCTGTTTTATGAACGTTTTGTCAATTTGCAGTATCTCAGATTTTCTAACACTTAAATTCAACTTTGCACTGGATTTCGGATATATGAGCGCGGAGTTTCAAACTGACACTCAAGTTCTAATTAGGGAGTTTTTTTGTCTGGGCTTTCAGGGTGTGTCGATAAAAAAAGTAATTATGCAAAATTAGAGATTTCAAGAGTTCATTGAGCGTCCCAGAAGAAATTTTTATATTTTGATGCACCCTAATAAAATTACTAGCCGTGAAACTTGCAATTGTGTCATATTGAAACCCAAGAGCAGATTAGGGTTAGGGTGGATATGAGTAGTCAATCAAGCTATGCTAAAATGAGCTCAATCTTATTCAAGTCTGTCAATCAAAATAAGATATAATTTAGATTGGAGAAGCTTCAAAAAGAGAATAATGAGGACAAAATTATAGCTTAGCTTAGCTTAGCTTGGTTGACTACTCATATCCTCCTTAAATCAGTGAACTCGAAATGCTTCATTTACAATTTTTTTTTTCAAATTAATTCTAAAAGAACTTCGTGTTTTTTAGTTAGTATCACAAACTATGGAAACCGTCTATACGTCTGCGAATCCATATTCAAGTACCCAAGGAAGGGGTTGTGTTAGTTGGTGAAAGGTAGAGATAAGAATCCATTTTGGTAAATGGTGCGAGCATGATTTTCCTACACCTTCTATGCTCCTAAACATTTCCTAAGGAAACTCCTATTTCTATGAGGCTTTTGATAAAAATCCAATGAAAATGGATCGAGTAGAATATTGAAGGCAAATCATAACCATCCAAATTTCTTTCTTGATAAACTAGCTCTTTTCCCTAACACTGATCCCTGTTGAAGCAAAGAGTTTTTAAAAAGACTTTAATTGTTGAAGACGGAAAGCAACTTATAATGAAAACGAATTATATTGTCATAATTAGACACAAATTTTTCCAAGTTGGTTTTCTATGATTATTGCCATTTTGAAAACTCTTGCATTCTTTTCTTTTTCCTTTGCCTCATATTTGAGAGTCTAATTTTTTTTTTCAAATCCATAAAGAGTTGATACACTGATTTCAAATATTTCAAGGATTTTCAACCATATTGTGTAGCATGGATCGAAACAATTTCGTAATTGTCATTTAATTCATTTCAATAAGTACAAGGATCCAACATAAAAACATACATTCTTATATTATTTTCAAAGCTAACTTTTAATCATAAGTAATGTTATTACGTTGTTAAAGTATTGAGAGGTACGAACTAAACCATCAATTTCGCAAACACACTTCCATCTAGAAAAAAAATTAAAACTAAGCGCTCAAAAATGTTAGTCTTAAAGACAATCTATTTAGGAACGCTTTTTGGAAGGAAGATTTTAAAAATGGTATTCACTTCTTTTCCTGGATCGAACCAAAAATAGTTGAAACAAACGATACTATTAATAAAATTGAAACGAAAACAATCTTAAAAGAAAAATTCATGTTAAGACTCGTAAACTCATTTAGAATTTATTTTCAATCATCAAACTGTAAGTTAGTTATGAGTGTCTTTCTGAAAGCCATCATCTAAGTTTTTGATCTGAGCTCCAAATTTTTAAGTTTTTTTTTGTATTTTTAACTTTGATCAAAACAAAAAAACATTTCAACATTTCATTGAATTTTAAACTTGATGGTTATCACGCGAACATGATCAAAGCAATAAGTTGGTGGAAACTAAAATTTTAAAACCATTTTCTATTTGCAAGGTTTAAACTTTTTAATTTTTATTAAAACTATTTTGTTGTCTTATTTCCAACATTTTTTATGAAATATCTGTGTTGCAAATGTATTTTTTGCTATTTTTGTTCATTCTTTTTTTTCAACTGTAAGCTACATTGTTCAAAAATAAAAACTAAGATGAAAAAAAAAACAATTTTTCAAAAAGCATGGAAGTTCGCTGTCTTTTTACTACTGATTTAAGACTTCCTGGACAACTAAAGCTTTTCAGTATATCAAAAATTAAAAAATCAACTTTCCTTGGTTACTCTTTTAAATGGTAAATTTATACCTGAATGTAAATATTGACTAGGAAAAAGTATTAAAACTGATGCTATAGGAAATGGTTGGAATATATTTTTCCAGTGCTAAAATAAAAAAAAATCGATAAAAATTCAACTTGCTGTTTCATTATAAAAAAATAAATTTACTGAAATTGAAATGCAAACTTTTTCCTCATTTGACTATCAATCAACTCTTTTGATCTCTAGAATAAACAGTCCAAATCATTTCAAATGTGTTAAAAAAATATAAAAAGTTGCTCTGTTAACCACTTAGAATTAAAAATTTCTTAATATTTTCTACCAACCGCCTAGTGAAATAACAAGTCCATTCTCTGTTCGTGTTCATGAAAACCTCTCTTCACTAATCTTCTTACGAGAAAATATTTAGGTAGCACATTTTTCCAGCAGCATCTTAGAAAGAAAATCATGTGCCCGAAACGTAACGCGGAAACGTATGGACTATCCCACCAACCGATAAATATCAAAGTTTTAAGATAAAAAAATACTAAGCTCCAGATAAAATAGTTTTTCCGCAAATCCTCGTACGTCTGCTAAATGTCGGAAGCCCTGGTGGTATCCATCGGAAGAGCTTTCTCTTCGGCTTCCTCATAAGATTTTAAAACATCCGGATTCAAAACTGATGGATGGAAGGCTGCTCCTTATGTGCACTGAACTTAACAGAATCATTGTATTTTTCAAATTGTATAACAAAACATTAAATTAAATAGAAACACAAATTTTGGCAGGAGGAAAATTTTTTCGCTGCCAGCCTAACCAAGGCCTACTTCCGAATCAAGAATAATGAGGACTAAATTATAAAAAAAATAAATATCTCGATGAGATGTTTGAGTTATTATTATGATTTGCTCTCTCGATCGGGAAGGTTGTATGAAATTTGAAACAGAAACTTTTTTCCCTTTTTTATCCCGATTCACACTCGTGTTTTCGTTTAACGCTATTTTCCATATTTTATTATTTATTTCAACAAGATTACCGCAATAATAGGAAGATAATGAATGCTTCGAAAAATGACAAATTTTACCAAAACATTCTTTAACCCACTGATCATGGGGACAATCGGGAAAAGTGTTTAAAAAGCCCCAAGATTGTTGAAAATCATGTAGAAGCGCAGAAAATTCCTTTTTAAGATGATCCTAGATCATTGGTCGGCAACCTGCAGCTCTTTGGATGTAAAACTGCGGCTCTTAAGCTCACTGTACTCATATGATTTATTTGACGGAAACATATATTTCCAAATCGTGCTATATTGATATTTGAGTTTGGTGACGAAAATCGATATTTTATACCACGGCTTTATGACTTACGATTTTCAAAGGTCCAGAAAAAAAATCAAATGGCCCGAATACCAAAACTCTAGATTTGATTGGAGCTGATTTTTTTTGTTCGTCGTTGATTTCGAACCAAGATAAATATGAATCAATCCATTTTTCATCAACCTTTTCATGGCTAACATTATTCTTCTACACAGTAAACGAAAATTACCGAGTTCGGTAATTTTTTACCGAAATCCTAACATGTGTAAATCGGTAAAATGTTCGATAATTTTTTCGGTAAAAAATAAACGAACATCGGTAAATCGATTCTTTATTTACCGATGTTCGTTTATTTTTTACCGAAAAAATAACCGAACAGTTTACCGATTTACACATGTTAGGATTTCGGTAAAAAAAATTACCGAACTCGGTAATTTTCGTTAACTGTGTACAACAATAGCTAATATCAAATTATCTTAAAAAACGCCAATGTGTTTAGTTTTTATTTTCATTGGAACATGAAAGCTGAGCTGGAGACAAAAGAGAATGAACTTTTTTTTTCGTATATACTGATTTATAATTTACAGTTCAGAAATTATGAAAAATGTGAAAATAAAAATTTATTGCTATTTTGGATAACAGTGATTTTTAGATAAATGCTGTTTTGTCAATAAACGATATTCTTATCAAGTTTCTAAGTCTTGAGCAACCACAACCAACGATACGCTCATTGAAAAAGCTTGAGAAATATTTTAAAAATCTTTTAGAACGAAGCAATTATTTTAAAACTATTTTAAGCCTGAACGATTAACAGCAAGAAAAATAAAAAAAAAACGGCTTCAATCCTTTTCTGTCGTCTTGTTTGAATTTAAGAAAATAATAATATTGGCTAAGAGTGAAATAAACCTACCCATTTTAAAAACATATATTAAATGTTAAAGATATATTGATTTTGCTCTTAAAAAATGCAAACCTTCAAGTCACTCATACTTAGAATTAAGAATACAGAATTTACAAGTTTGATAGTTTTTTTAAATTTAAATATCGAGACCGGTAATTAAGCTGCGCAGAATTATGGTCGTTTACAGTAAGTATCTATATCCACCCTTAAAGTTTTATTTTAATTGGTCATACGTCACAAAAAATAGCTGTGAACTTAGGAAACCGAATCCAGATATAAGAAACATTGAAAAACGAATCTTATAACTGAGTTCTCGAAACGAATTTGAAACAATGAATCACGAATTTATGAACTGTTTCATATGGTTTTTCAAATTAAAGTACCTGCTATATTTACATTTAATTTTGGCCTATTGATCAAAAATATTCAATGGAAGACCAACAAAAATGTTAAAATGAAAACATTTATAGGAACAACACATCATGATTGAGCTAATCTGGTCAATTTTACTTATGATTATTTTGCTTCATAAGCAAAATTTTCCAAAAAAGACACTGTAAAAATGAAAATTTTAATAACAGGCCAAAATTTTGAACAAAGTTTCAATATTTATTTTATGTCTCAGAATAAATAAAATTTTATTTTAAGGATCATTATTTACCAATCCAACTTTTCAAACTTTAATGTGAAATCTTTGTTTAGGAAAATGTTTTAATCCTGATTTATCATGCCAGTAAAACAATTTGATTATACTGATCAGCATTTTATTTACTTAATCTTCGCATTAAGTTTTGGAAATAGTTTTATTTTTCGATCAGTTGCCAAAAATGCCCGAAAATGTCTATTCTGCTATAAATTCTTAAAAATATTAAAATGACATAGATAAGGTTTCTGAAGCATGATTTTAGATGACCAAATTTATCGAATACATAGATTAAATCTTATTTAAAACCATATTTTGAAATATTTATTTGCTTCATTAGGATAAAGAAAATGTCAGACCTTATCACTTTCAACAGGGTGATAAATTGTTTCTTACACATGACAAACATCCTTCAACTTATCTTATTCTACTTATTTTAATTATTCATATCATTAAAAGTACTTACGTAATAAAAAAAAACAGATTTTCTATGACTTTAAGATTGTTTTTCAAATTATTGATTTGGGAAACGATATTTTGAAAATTTGTTGTTTTTGGCTCCTTCTACTCAAAAGGTTGCCGACCACTGTCCTAGATGAATAAAGCTTTCAGCTTTCGCAGGAAGTCTACACTCCGGGAAATTCTCATTATAATTTTCATAAGATACGTCTTATGAAGATCCTTTAAGAGTGTAGAATTATTTTTCGTAAGAGTCTTATGAAATCCTTTCAATTTTCATACAAAATTCTTATGATAAATAGAATAAACGACATTTTGAACAAAATTATGAACACATTTAATTCCATCCATCGTTTTTAATCGCCAAACAAAGTTGCGGGATTATTAATTTTTTTCTTCTAAATTTTAGGTTTTAATTTAAGTTTATTCTTTTTATGAACTTTTAACATATTTGTAAACTCAAATTTGTTTTTGTTTACTTTCCGGTTTACATAGACGGTGAAAAAAACCTAACGTCAAATAGTTGGATGCGGACGAACAACTTCTTTGGAACCGAGTATTTCTGCTGATAATGACTATAATGTATGTTATTCCAAACCAATTATCCGAACAATAAAATGAATGTTTTTAACATCAATAATTTTGAATCATTCTCACCAAACGTGACATATCATGTTTTTAGAAGATCCTCTTGTAAAAAGCAACAACCTCTAATTGAAGTAGGTGTTCATCTGCAGAATCCATCCGCGTCATAAGCGATTCTAATAAATTTCAATGATTTTTCTTATGGCGTTCTTATGAAGTCATAAGAGAATCTTATGTTATATATGGTAGTGCAAGTGCAACCAAATTCATTTATTTTTCTTTGTCATACTTTTTAATTTTTTTTTAATCACTACAAACTTTTGTTCCTACAGTTATAAAATCTCTTGAACCATTTTTATTTTCCTTAATTTTAAACAAATCAATACAGACGCAAAGCTATATTTTTATATAATTTTTGTTGAAACTGTTCCACATATAACTAAGATATTTCAACTAATATGAAAAGTGAATATTGTACATATTTTTCGAATTGTTATCGTTGTTTTCAACCCCGCACTATAGACGGGCTTATGTTTCATCTTTCCTAACTTAGGATATTTTTGTCTCAAAAAATCAATCCAAAATGGTGGTAGGACTTGTACCTTACTGTCTATCAGTTTTTAAAATCGAAAACACATGGATCAAGAATTTTTTAGAGTACCAAATTGATAAGCAGTGTATTTGGAAAAAAATGCAACACTTTGTTTCGTGAAAAACTTTTGAATGTATGGATGGATTTCTGTCAAGTGGTTTTTGATATAGCGTCCAAAACTGAAGTTCATTGACAATTTTTGTTGGGCAGGATCGAGAAAAATCCAGAAAAGCCCCAGTAGGAGACCCAAAAACAACTGTAAATCGACTATTCGACCAAAGTTCACATGGTAAATCGTTAAAGAAGTCCTAGAGGACCCAACAGTGAGCTATAATTCTAATCAAAGTGAAGATTATTGATTTCATGAAATGCGAGGAATGTGAGAGGTTTTTTCAAGCTCAATCCGAAAATAGGGGAAGTAATAAAAAATTGAAATTTTTCTGACTGATTTTTCTAGCTGACCTATAAATAGGCCTGACTTCATTTCAACAAGGTAGAAAAGCTGCCCACCGGTAAAATAAACAAAATACGGTGATTAAATCGTGCGTAAAATATTTGAACTGCTTGTGGGTAGATATTTCAAAAAAAAAATTGTAATGGACAGACAAACGAACTCTTTAGCGGTCACCTGGCAGGTTTCCAACCAGAAACTTTTCGTTGTCAAATCTTGCCTGTATTTCCCGGAGATAACCAAGGAGGAAAAATTTAAAATTTAATGTCTTGCGCTTCGGAAGGCTAACGATCTGAAAAAACTGCAAATTACTCAGTTTTTCATCACGATAGACACGATGAATGGCTAAAAATACAAAGAAGAATGCCTCCAAACGCGACCGTTTTTTCTGCAAAGCTCTTCAATAAGTCCCACAAAGTTTATACTCTGTTTAAGTTGGATCTGGAATCGTGCCATTACGCAAAAACGATGGCGGAGTGATAAAAAGTCAAATATGTTGTTTTCATGCTGACGGAGGACTATTGGATAAATTTGTTATAACTTCGACCAGATTCGAAATTATAAGTTATTTTGAAAGTCAAGCTTCAGGAAACAGCAAACATAATCCAAAAAAAGTCTTGATTTGAAAAAATGGTGGTGCATTATAGAGGGCGCACGTGTTGCCCAAAAATGTATGTCGAAAAATGTTTTCATTGGACGCTGTCTCAAAACCACAAAATAGAACGTCGCATAAATTTGCATATGTAAACATCACATTATCAGAAAACTTTGTTGAAAATTTCATCAATTGCCATCCATGCATTCCAAAGTTCAAAAAACAAAGTGTCGCATTTTTTTTCTAATAAACTCCTGAATTTTTCGAAAAATAGGTCCATTTGCAGTTTTCTCATGTTTTTAAGCTTCTCTGTTCTGTAGATTTGGACAACTGCTTGTCACAAAGTTTTCATTTGTAGGGATTGTTAGATTTTGAAACATTCTGCGTAGAAATTAAGTTTGTGATTGGCTATTGTTTTAAGCCTATTTTTGTGGAAACTGATATCAAAAAACGTTTTCTACTTATTTTGTTCTCCCTGATTAAGTTTGATTCATGTCACAAAATAAATCATCAAAAAACATCTGGTGCTAAAAGAGCAGCATTTGACAGAAATATCACGAAAATTGTCTTGATTCACCCCATTTTGCGGTATTAATGATTGAAAAAATAATAATACCATGTTGAGCAATTTTCATGAGCCATTTACAATAAAAATATGCCCTTTTTAATTCTCGGAATTCAATGAACCCTAACGTAATATTTTTGAAACCCATTGCTCTGAAAATAAGGCGTAATGAAGTCCATTCCTCTAAATTCTCATATTTGACAATTGACATATTGGATTGAAATTCTTTATTTTGGAATCGATCGAAAATTATCTTTTTGTTACCTATATTTAGTTAAAGTAAAAACATCTCAAAATAAACATTGGTTACTTTTAACAATGTAGATAACAGCAAAGTTCTTTTGCTCTATTTGACTATTTTTTCTAGATTCTTTGTAAGATATGCCTGTGATGAAATATGGCTGAGGAACCAAGTCACCTCACCCATCAGGTCTTCTCACTCTTCGTTATATGTACTTTTATACTTTTATAGAAATACTGAAATCACAAACTTTTTTTAAATGCCTGTTGTTACATTTTTATAGGTTTTCAAATTTTCACATAGTTTTGTGTAAATAGGGTGGGATATGTCCATTGCATTAAATCATTTTTCATTCTTGAAACAATGACATCCAGAGATGTTACTTATTGTGGTGACAAGTTATGTAGAAAAAATTATACCATTTTTTTTTTGGATTGTCAATGAAAAAAACAAACTGTTTTTGTATAAATAACAACCACCCAAACTTAAAATGGAATAGAAAAATCATACAAAAAATAAAAATACCACTCGCAAAACAAACAACGTCTACCGAAAGTAACTGTTTACAGCACCCCAATTATGGAATTATCGAAACGAAAAAAGGGGTTGGTTGGTTGGTTGTGGTTCGCCATATTGTGTGTCACGCGCTTATTTTCAATCCAATGTCCGCCCAGAGTGCAATCTCTTGGATCAAAAAAAGTTTAATAAACCATGCGAGGTATTAGGATGGTACGACGCGTAATGTTTGACGTTATTTTTCATTCTTCGGCACAACTGCAACACGAATCCTGTTCCACATTCGATCACATTTTTTGAACAATAAAATCAATCTATCAATAATTCTTTAGACCTACTTTGGGGGGTGGAGTTCTTTTGAAATGCATATGGAATAAGCTCAAAGGAGAGTTGTTCAATTTTGCCCATTTTTAACCTATGGGAGGGTTTGAAAGGATTTTCAATTCAATCGAAGTATGAATTATAAATAAACTTTTTGGTGTTATTTATGAATTCCAATTCATCAGGGGGACAGCTCACCACTTGCTTTTTCTGTACTCATACTTTTTCATTGAACTTTTCCCCGAGTTGATCAGCTTCCTGCTGAATTAGTATTCTTTGTGCGTATATCACTGCGCCGACTTATTATTCCTTCTGACATCAGCGACATACATTCGAGTTGCGCATTTATAATTCACTGACTAATTTTTTTTATAATTTTAACGGGTATACCCGCGCCAAGTCTTCTTCAAGCTAACGAGAGGCACCGTTTTTTTGTTTTTTTTTCTCTTATTTCAACTTTGGGGAAGGTACCATTCAATCGTATAGCCTTTTCTTCCGCACCTTCAAAATTGGAATCCACTCGGATTGTTGACTTTCGAATATTGAGCTTGAACAATGAATCGAAGATTTATCCGATTTTTTGTTGAAGCAGTGATGTTTTTATTTTTTTTGAGGTTTTATGTTTTAAAAACAAATAACATTCTTATTTATTAACAACATATTTTAAAATAAAAAAAAACACTCATGTTTGATAAATGTCTTATGACGAAGCTGTTGAAAACAATCAGACTTAACAAAACAGTTGCACAACATCCTGCCCAAAAGATTATAATTTCATTCAAATGTTGAAAGATTATACCTATAATCTCGCGGTTGGCTCCCTTAAACTATAAACTTCCAAATTTCCTTATGGACCCCTACGATTAACGCTCAAACTCTCAAACTTCAAACTAGTCAGAGGCCTAGAGATTATCGCATTGGTTTTCATCTCTCACACGTTCCGGCACGCGATGGTGAATGAAGTAAGGCATACTTCATAAATCACCACCCCGAATGTCTGCCTGTAAATTAAGTCGCACCTCGAGAAATTATATGTAACGGGCGCGGGGACTTTGGAGAAATTTTTTGGGCCCACTTTATGGCGCTGCCGACTTGTTGGGGTCAAATTTGTGGCATCAGATACCGGCCAAAGTATCAATTTCGTTACGAGAGTGAACTCATCAGTTTTTATTGTATTTTACGAGTGAGTCATGACGGCAGTTGCTCTGGTTATAGGTAGAAAGTTTATGAAAAGTTATTTTTACTGAAAATAATTATTAATTTTTGTTTTTGTAATTGATGGTAGGTACTTTTTGAATGAATCTTTATTCAAATAACGATTTTTTTCACCTAGTTTAGGAAGTCCTATAAAATACGACAAAGATGAATTTAAAATGTAATGAGATAGCCAAGGAATCGGGCGTCTGGTTAAGATGATGGCCTTAGATAAAGTTTATTCTTTTGAAAAATAGCATGATTTTTTCGAGCCCAACAATTGGCAGGATTGCAAATGCCCAAACTTAATTTAAAATGTAATCTGAACTTTTCGTTGTAAGCTCCACCTTATTATAATTGAATTTTTGCGAAACCATCTGGTGACTCTATTTTTGTTTTGTAAATGATAGAGAATTTAATTTAGATCGTTTTATTATAACATTTCAAGACTCTTAATTCGAAAACTTTCTTGTTTAAACAAAATATTTTTGAAAATTGAAAGGTAAATCTGTCAGTGTGTCTAGTTTCTTTTCAAGTAAACAAAATCTGTTCGGTTCGTTATAACTATTTTTTTTGCTACTCCCCCATTTTAGCCAGAAAATTTTCCAGTGAGTTAAAAATATTGGAAAGTTATTTGTTTCGCGTGAGAACTAAATATTCAAGAAAACCCATAAAAAGTGACATTCTCCAACAAAAATTTCGCGTTTTTCTATACAAAATTTTGAATCAAACCCCGGGTACCTAAATCTCATTCTGGGTATCTGCAAACAATCTGTCTTTGGGTTTGACCGAAAAAGAAACCATATTGAATACATCCCGACCAGACTTTTATGGCAAAATTATAGCAAATTTTGCTATCACGCCCTGAGAGCCAAGTTTGCTCTCATTTTGCTTGACATAAGGTGGTACACAGCAAAAATGAGAGCATAAATTTTCATACTTGGTTAGCAAAGTGATACCAAATTTTGCTAAAACTGAGACCATAACTACACCTCATTTTTCGAGAGCTTGGAAAGCAAAATGATGCTTATTCAAGGCATCAATAGAATTTCCTTTACAGCAAAATTTGGCATCAATATGCTCTCAAAACATCCGAAATATGAGGAATCGATTGGGCCTCAAAACAAGTAAAAATTGGTATCATTTTGCCAATCATGAATGCAAGTTGTTGCTCTGCTTTGTACCACCTGAAAACAAGCAAAATATAAGCGAAATTGATTTCAAGGCGTGATAGCAAAATTTGTTGTTGTTTTGCCCAATAGCTTTTTTTCTCAAAAATATTTTCTAAGGTCAATCGAAATCTAAATTTATTTCTTCTTTCGAGATCAACTATCAGTTAAAAAAAATAGATCAACTAACTGGACTCAGTGATAGATACACAACAAAAAAAAACGCCTTAATGTATACTATTCTTTATTTTAATTTATGAATTGGAATTTGGAATTTAAGCATGTAGCAAGTATGTGTACAATCTTATGTCCAGCAGAATAAGAGCAAATTTTACTCTCAAGCCGCAATAGCAAAGCAATCTATAATTTTGCCCTAAAAGTATGCTCAGGATCCGCTGAGAAAGAAAATTAGAAATTCATCGACAAAAGCATATTATTCATTAAAATGTTAAAAGCTGGGAACAAGTGAAGACGCTGGCCCCGGATCGTCAACAGTAGAGGTCTTTTACCACGGTCTCATGCGCCGGAGAATCGACGTGGGACGTTAATAATTTGAGTAAACTTTCATAGCAACATGGATTCTTCAACTTAGTACACTGCAATGAGTTGCAGGTTTCAAGGTTGGAGAATGATTCATTTTGACCACACAAAATTTCCATCGAACGGTTTCGTGTATGTTGAAAGTTGAGGAATGAATGACTTGAAGAAATTAAAATCAACCAAATAAATAAAAAAAAAATTTTGAAAGTTCAATTCAGAATATAAAAATATATTCTAAGCCAGAAAGCGATCATTTATTCGCTTTCTCGTTTTTCATTACGGGTATGCGAATAGGATCAGTGTGAATATCGCCTAAAACTAGGCAACTACCAACACCCGCCTACAAGAAGCATTGTATAACAGTAGCATATACAGACTCCTTTCGATTTTTTCAACACGCCCGTAATTTTTATATTGTCAAAATTGAATGTTGAACCCCTTTCCCCCTCCCCCCTCTCATTCGAAATTTCCAAAAAAAAACCCGAAGGGGGGATTTAAAAAAGTTTTAAATATTTTATATAAATTTCGATAAAATAATTCAAATATCCGAAAGATTACTTGATTTATAGGTTTTGTGCAATGATACAAGCTATTGTGCAATTTATTCCTATTTATTTGTTTATTACATTATTTTTTATTAAACCACGATGCTCCAACTCCGATTGACAAAAAAAGGATTTGAAATTAGTTCGGCCTAATTAATCAAAATAAATGTAAACATAATAAACATCAAATTAACTAATATTAGTTTTAAGCAGTAAAACATAGAATAAGTCTTTTTACTGCTTAAAACTAATAAAATTTAGCCAATCAAATATGTTGTCCTGGCTACAAATATTCTTAATGTATAGCTTTTGTATTTTCCGTAAAAAAAAACTCTTTGTTTACATTTTGTGTCGTACGACGTAAAGTCTAGTCCACACTAGGCAACTTGAGCTGCGATTTTTGTTATGAGACGAACTTTGTTGTCTGTTGTTGTTGTAAACCTGAGATGGCATTAGTGTCTCCCGAATAAAATGGGAGACGCTGAGACCGTCTCCTAGTGTGGACTAGGCTTAATGAAAGCTCACGCTAAATATTATGTTCATCAACTTTGATTGAGTTTAAATAAAAAATAAAAAATGAAAGTGACAAAAAAGTGTTTTGCAATGTTGCCAAACACCAATGGTTTTGCACAGATGTTGCCAAAATCAATCGGGTCTGTATCGTGAAAAATTACCAGCATTAGAATTTGTATTATGAATATCGCCTTTAGATATGCAACTACCAGAACTCGCACAAAGTGTACAGTTGAATCACCGTAGAACAGTTACATGTTTAACTGAAGGAGATATTCATAATATAATTTCCAACCCGAGGGAAAATCACAGCGAAGCAGGTTTGTGCATATTTGCGAATGTGGTTTGGTTTAACTTTAAAAGTCGTGCATTAAAAATTTCGTCCCATATAAAGAACATTCTTAATTAAAAGAACTATACTTACAACCAAATCCGGGTGAAAGTTCGTACGGTCTCCAACACAGAACGGTCCACTAATTCGTTCGAAATGTTGTAGTTTTTTTCCACCAAAGATTTTAAACATCGTACCGTCATTCGCGCTTGGCAGGTGCGTTCCGTTTCACCAAGTTTTTCTTAATTAAGGGGATTCAAGAAACATGTAGCTTATCGTATCACGGTCATATCGAAGAATGGCTATGAATGGAAGCATATATTCAATGACCGAGCTCCGGCATTTTCAAAGTAACCCGCAACTGAACTTGGAACCAGCGCTTCTCGCAGATCAATTACTTCACCCTCGGCTTTTCCAAAAGCTTGGCTCGGTTTGTCTAGACCCGTTGGACAGTTTATCGTTGGTCTAACTCACTAGTGAGGGTTGATGGTCTCCCGAACATAATCATCCCGAAAACGATGCTATCGTCGCATAGGGTACGAAAAATCAGGAATAAAGACGGGAAAATAAAGCGGAAGATCGAATTCATTTTCTCACCTACTTTTGATGTTGTTTCCCAGCTATTCCGTTTCCAGGTCGAGCTGTGCCCCAGCCGCTCCTCGATTATTTCTAGTCCCATCTTCCCGAAATGACGTCAACGACAAGTAGGTGATATTTATTAACGAAAATCTACTTCGATTCGATTATCACTCGCGTAATTCCTTTTTCTTGCGTACACGGAAACATTCACGCTGAAAAAATTCTCACAATAACAAATAACATACGGTTCACCACTCGAACTCAAATTAGATAAAAAATTTACTTGATTATATTTTATTTATAGAGTAAGTTTTAAAACGATTGTATGATAAACTAATTTTATTTAAAGTATGCGATTGAAAACATTTTAGATTTTTTTTAACCAAACAATTTTAGTATGATTTTTTTAAATGTAAAATAAAAAAAAACCAATCAAAGAGAAAATTAATCCGTGACTGTTTCATACGTTTTATACTCACACAATCTACCACATACTGAATTGTACAAGTTTTTTTAAAACTTAATCTAGATTCTTATTTAAGCAATTTAAGTGAAATTGATTTTTTTTATTTAGATATATTTGCTTGATTAATTAAACGAACCAGGGTAGTAAAACAGTGAACATAAAATTATTTTCTTCCTATCATCTGTGTTTTTCAGTATGTATAAGTTTTTATTATTTTTTTCTTTTATTCCGGGATACTAAACTTTCAGAGTATGATCAAGTCTAATAAAATTTCTAAGTGGATTATAAATTTACTTTGGTTTCTAAATTGAACAAAAATGGTTTTTAACACTGATTTTAAACAGATTAAGGATTGCAAATAAAAATTTAAGCATAGTTTCTTCTTCGTTTAAGCCATATTTTCTTTTAACTTGATTAAGCTTATGTTTCAAGAGTATGATTTTTTATTTGTTTAAGACGAAACGAGTCATTTCAAATTTGTATGTTAATTTATTGCAATGATGTCCATTTTTTTTACATCCGAAAACTCAATTCATAATTTTCTTTTTTTTTAAATAAAATTTATTGATACCTTAATGATGTCTAGTTTTGCTATCAACTAAATTGTACACTAAATTTTGCTTTCAGTTTGCTGTTTATACCTTATTTTGGTCTCAGTTAGCAATCAAACCAATATTTTTCGAGACCTTAATTATGCCTCATTTTGCTATCGAGTATAATCCAAAAGCAAATGATGCTCTCATTTTGCTGTTAACACCTCATTTTAGTATCAATTTGCTATCGATTTTGGCATCAGAGGCTGCTCGGGATGCGTTTGAAATTCGAACAAAGTTGCTATCGACAAACCCTAATGTCCTGTTCATATACCTGATTGATAGGCATGATTTCCCAAAACAAAGTAAGAAATCTAAAATTCATGTTGATATTATTTTTAAAATTTTGAGAAAACGTACAAAACCTTAAAAAATCAGTTAAATTTGGGTATATTTACAAAATTCTGTGTTCTGTGACACAGATTTTGGTGTAAAATTTTGCTCAAAATTCTGTGAAATTAAAGATTTTTTTGTGATTTCGGCAACCTTGTCCATGTTGTTGACCAATTTGAGTAAAAAATATTAAAATTCTCTGTGTGTTTCCAATTCATGCCTTTTTAAGTTGAGGTCGCCAGAAATTTTCCAGCTCGTATCCGGATCGGACAAATCCGGGATATTTTATCTTAAATCCCCTCAAAAATAGGACTTTGATTTCAAAATTGTCGACCAAAAATCCGCTCAATATTCTTTCAAAGTTGGTCAAAACTCTGAAATTGGGCTTGAGCCTGCTAAAAAGAATAAATCTAGCTCTTTACTCCTACACAGATTTCCATAAGAATGCCGGAATGAAATTCGAGTAAAGACTATTGGTTTCTCTTTTTAACAAATGAGGATTTGTAAGTCAGGATCGTGAGCACGCTCATCCCAAATTACTCATCAAAAATCAAGAAAAAAAAAGTTTTTACCTCAAAACTTATAAACTGATTATAAATCGTATTTCAGACTTCCGTAAAACCTTTCCTGATTTTTTTTCTAACTTACCCCAAATTTCATTTTGGACGCACAAATAACACAATTTGTTTTTTTTTCTGTTCGATTTTTCAATGATACCGGATCGGACCGGACTTTTCTTAAATCTTGTATTGAATATTCAGGCAAACCCGTATTAAACTAGGCCAGGAGTTTCCAAGAAAGATTTTCTTAGACCCCCAATGAATTTATGATATCCTTCTGCACGAATATTTTTTGGACGCTCTTTGGAAGCTCCGACAGCAAGACATATTATTAGCAGCCCATGATGTCAATTTGAAATTTTGTGCATAAAATAGCACTTTTCTATTTTTCAAGCAATTTGAACTTACTATTTCAGTATTATTTTAAATAAATTATAATTATATTCAAATGCGAAATTCAACAATATTCTACCATAATCATTCATTTTCCGTTCAGTTCCGAAGAAAAATCCGGAAAACATGCTAAAGGAAAATAGTTTCAGGAAGTTAGAAGAAAGAAAATGCATTTAAACAAAATTTATAATTATTATGGTCGGGTAAGGTGGGGTAAAAGCACGATCTTAGTGCTAACCTATTTTTAGAAAAAAAAAATTCAGTTGTTTTTCCAAAAAAAAACAAGAAAAGCATTCAATTCCTTAGACTTTTACCTCTCGTCTGAAAAATTACATAGATAAACGATTGACGCATTTGAGAGCAGTAGTGAAAATGCGTAACTGCTATCGAAACGAACTCCTACCCCACCTCTGCACAGTGGTTTAAAACTTGTAAAACGTGATCATGGGCTTTTGAAGGCTTACATTTAAAATAGCTTTATGGTATGTTCTACAATGTTTTATCATTTTAAAATGCACATATTTTATCGTCAATTTTTTCCTGATCAATTCACCTATAAGTGGGTTATTTTTTTTTTGTATTCATCATTTTATCAACATGTTTCAAAGACATTTTTTCAAATACTAATCTCAAAAAACGAAAAATTCGTTTAACTTTTTTCAAAGCGAGTTCCAAACCCAACTTAGTAAGAGAGAGTTGTGATAATTGTAAAACTATACAACTTCATTGAAGGTTTCAAGTCACTATTTTTAAGTGAAATGGTTTTGGGTGACTTCTTTTGCAAATTGCATGTTTTTATTGTTCAATATCTCTGAAAGTTGCAAACATACCAAAAATATATACATTAAAAGGGGCAATCTTTCAGCTTTCATGGGCAATTAGTTTCATTTGTATGCATGAGGTTTTACTACTAAAATAACTAAAATGAAAGATGGAATAAGATTACTAAGTTATCTTGATTAAATATTATTTTTTTACAAAAAATAAAGTATAGATTTCCTCCTATTATTCAAACGTGTGCAGCATGTTTTATCAATTTCTTCTTGTAGAACATTTGCTTGGACAAAACTCGAATTTAAACAGTTGTAGTTTCCAATGAAGATGGAAAAACTCAATGATTTCCTAGTATTATTTGACTTGGTTTCAAAAGGACTTTTTCCAAATTTGTACAAAAGCAACACATGTTTGCTCAAGTTCTTATTAGCAATTCAATAATCAGTTTGAATATCTACCAATTTTCCAATTTTGTTTTTCATTTTTGTTAAATGTACATTCATTATATAAGGCTACATTTTAAAATGAACGTTAATATTACTAGTATAAGGTTATCAGATTACTCGGTTTTATCCGGGTTTGCCGGATATTTAATACAAAATTTGGAATCAGTCCGGCCCGGCCCGGTCGCACGAATTTCATTTAAAAAGCCCACATTTTGCTCGAACTTATTCACTTTATTCGGCAAATCAAACAAAAAAAAAACGAATTGCATTGTGATTTTTTTTTTTTATTTAAGCCTCCAAATCTAAATGTTTTGAGCAATTCATTCACTCCATATAAATTTTTAATAGAGGATTGGCAAGTTTACGTAATATGGCACATTTTCGCAGTTTTAGATTTTACAAATCTGTTACACAGAATCTTTGACAAATTTAAAAGTTCAACTTTGCTACCGGATCTTGAGTATTCAAACGCAATATTTCCGCTATAATTTTATATTCATCAGAAATATATTCTTGTGTCCAACGTGTAATTTCTGACTTCAGATTTCTTGAACATTCAGTGAAATTTTCTTAAGTATTTCGCTACTGATGTACATTCTATTTTTTGAACCATGTTTTTGGATTTTTCTTCTCAGACTTTGAATATCGAAAAACTAAAGAGTTGTTGCTGAATATTGTCTGAGACACATGTTTGAGTAACGTTACGAGGTTTCTAATACCTACTATGTTTAAATTTGTACAAATCGGTTGAAAAACAAGAAAGATATTGCGATTTTTAGCGAGGAGTGTCACATTGACACTCAAGGTCTGATTGGGTAGTTTTTGTCTGGGCTTTCAGGGTGCGTTCATAAAAAAAGTAATGATGTAAAATTAAAGATTTCATGAATTTATTGAGGGCTAGGGGAGGAAAACTGGAATTCGCTGGATCGTTTTTGTATCTTTTTTTTACTGTTCGGCAGAAAGTCAGCAATTTACGAAAAGATTTGTCATCGTTCAAATTTCAACTTTCACAACCAACCAACCAATAATCAAACAGTTATTATTTATCAGCTTCAAAAACTTCATCGAAATTTGAGCAAATTAACACGCTTGAACCTGCCAGAAAGTGCCAGAACAAAACGAAGCCTAATTAAATAATTGTTTAATGCAAAACAAGTGCTTTTCAGCTTTCAAAACGATTTTAATGAAAATGACTCACTTTGACGTTTAAAATTTTTTTTTCCTTTTTTAATTCAGTCTTCTTGTCCCAGATTGGGGATTCAGAAGCTGTTTTTTTTTTCTTTTTGGTTGCGCCTGAATAAAGATACAAGCCGCCAAACTACCATGAGTGTCGTATTGACACTCAAGAGCGGATTAAGGTAAAAAATGTACTATACAGGTATAAGTTTTATTAACTCAAGAACGGACAGGTCAAATGGGGCTTCAAGGTATAGATTTCATGCAACCAATCAACAGGCTTGAACGCGTTTAAGGAGTAATGATTGGACACGTGACAGAAAAATCTCTACTTCTGTTCCAACTATAAAACCAGAATTAAAAGCTTCCCTTCTGGAAAATCTGATTTCAAGGCTAGGACGATGAAAAATAATGTCAAAATAAAAAAAATTGTCAAAAAAGTATTAGAAATCTGCTGATAAAAGACGTTGGCAAATTATTTAATAAAACTCTAATCTCCCTAATATGCCTAAGTTTTCCATTCCTCGTTTCATTTATTTTGCAATTTTCGTCAGAATTTGTTTTTATCTATTCTGATACCTTTTTGACAGCTTTAAGAAAGGGTTAAAATTAGTAAAGTTTTACGACCGTTTGTAAATTATGAACTGCATGTACATATGTGCTTTAGAACTGTTCTTCTTTGATTGCATAGCACAAACCATATCACCGAAACAAAAGTTAATAGACAAAATCTGACAAATGATTCCAATTAACAACGCCAAAATCTTCCAGAAATATTAATTTAAATATTGTCACCAAAAATGCTGTTCCTTCGCCTAACTAAAACAAAGTTGGTACATTTCTTCATTATAATACAAATGATTATGATAACAAATAACCGATAAAAAAAACGGATAATAAACACAAAAAATGCCTGTTACCTACCTTTAATTTATCGATGATAATTTTGATAAATGGTCTTCATCAGCTTCCAAACAACTGGGTCACTGCATTCCAAAGAGCCAATAATTTCTCCTTTTTGGTACCAATTCAGCAATTCAGCTATGTCAAATCGAATTCAATGATTTCTTCCACTCGAGTGTCGATATATGAAAATTAGAAACGAGCGATACACACAAACAAAATCACACCGAAAAAAAATCGTCCACAATAGTATCTCCAAACAACTATCGATCGAAAATTTTTTTTTTCGAAAACACACCTCCGATGAACAAAATCCACAACACACAATAATCACATTGGATCCACTACATTAAGCCACAGACTCAGACACACCAATATTGAAAGACGAAGAGAGAGAAAGAAAAAAATAATCAGAATAAAATTCCTATAAAATGTCCAAAACCCCGGCACAGTTCAAACCACGTACAAGTCAGCGGACCAACAACGTGTTTTTTTTCTTCTGCTTCATGAAAGCGCGCGAGTTTTACACCCACAACAGCAGCCGAGCAATCGACCAACAAGCAAACCAACTCACTCGCAAAACGGCGGCGACGAACCCCCACCCGGAACCTTTTGTTTTTTTTTTGTTTTGCCCAAACACGACTCGCGACTCGATTTTTTTCGGTCCGAAACCACCACTGAAACTCGACAACGTCCGTCGTTCGCGCCCGTCTCGATCGAAAGCCTCACCCAGACTGAACGTAAAAATCTTTCGTGGCTCGCGGTTTCGGATCGCGCGGAGTTGGTGGAGAATCAGCCACGCCACAGTTCCCAAACCCCAAGCCGATCCAACGAAGCTGTGGGTTCATTTGGATCTCTCGTGTGGCGCACTGTTTTAGGGAGAGTTATGAACTTTTTCTTTCTCCACCAGTAGGATTTATTTGATTCATGCACGCCACACTGTTCGACAAATTAAAAGAATTTTATAAATATCTAAAAACTTAATTTTCTAATTTTCTAATAATTAGTTTACTACTCATATCCATCTTAAATCATTGAACTCGAAATGATGTGTAGACATGATTATACACCAACAATAAAACAAATATTTCACATAACATATTTTATCAGGCTTTGCTCAACATACGCATATGGAATTCCATGATCGCTGTCGTGACTAAGCATATCAAGTATTACCTGGCCAATGGTTGCTACCTACTCCGTGAGTGATCGAGGGAGACCATCAATTTTGTGCAAGGGCCAAAAGAATGCTGTTTGGGATTAGCAGTACATTCACAATACACAAAACTCATGCTCTCCTTTTGAAAAGGATCAATAACGGCGCCGGGCACGTCCTTTTAGTCAACGGGGGGAAACATGAAAGAATGTAAGTAGGATACTTATTAGGTTCAATTAACAACCTTTTGCTTCTATAGATTGGAAAGCCTTGTATTGTAAAATTTTGAAACAAATGCAAGTCAATATCACCAACTATAGAAATTGCCTATACGTCTGCGAATCTACAGTGTCGGACAATAGAATAGCTCAATCCAAAACAGAAAGTGAAAAAAGTTTGAGAAAAAAATTTCCATTTAAGTGCATCAAACCATTTACAAATTGTGAATTCCATTCTTCGAAGAAATTAAAATCATCCGTAGTTAAAACAATTGTCCTTTATTTAAAAATGCGTTTTAAGCATACTTACTTACTAAAATAACGCGACATAAAATAGGACCGCTTTAGAATTCATGGTAAAAAAAAATTAAAAAAGGAAATTCATACCGTGATCGATTTGAAGGGTTAGTACTTGGTGGTATAACCCTTATTACGCATCACTTCTCGCACCCAGTTCGGCATCGACTCCACCAGCTTTTGGCACGTTCTCACGGGGATAGCGTACCACACCGCCTGGATTCACTCCCACAGCTGCTGCTTGTTTTATTGATTTTTCGGTGTACACCTTACGTTTAACTATTTCCCATAGGTTCTCTATGGGATTGAGATCAGGGGACTGTGCTGGCCACTCCATAACGTCTACCTTATTATCCTGGAACCACTTTTTAACCGTTTTAGCGGTATGTTTGGGGTCGTTGTTCTGCTGGAACTGCCACTTTAGGGGCATCTCCCACTCACCGTGTGGCAGCATTACTTCCCGAAGTATCTGGGCATAGAGATGCTGGTCCATAATCCGGTCGATCCAGTACAAGGGACCCACCCCGTACCAAGAAAAGCACCCCCACACCATGATGCTACCTCCTCCATGTTTGAAATTTTATTTGTATACTGGGGCATATACGCACAGCCGAGTGGGCGATTGGGCGTTCACTTTGGTCTCATCCGTCCACAGCACATTTCTCCATAGTTTCTCCTTTTCCGGACCGACCCAATCGAAGTGGTTCTTCGCATACTTCAGCCGCGCCTTCAAGTGCTTCGGCGTCAGCATCGGCACCTTCCGGGGCCTTTTTCCTCCTAGTCCCTTCTCCGCCAACCGTCACTGAACCGTCCGGGAACTCACAGATAATTTCAGCTCGTCTCTGATCTGCTTGGACGCTTTGAAAGGGTCCTTTTGCGAGGCCCGCTTGATTGCCGAATCGTCCGATCAGATCCCGTTTGCCGGTGCTGTGAAGCGCGTTGAAAACGAAAGTTTTCGACCTTCCTAAGTAGTCGGCAATCTTGCGTTGGCTTTTGACAGCCTTGTACAGATTCCGGATGATCGCTCGCTGGACCTCCGTGCAGTGCTGTGCCCGACCCATCGGTTTTTCGCTGAAAACAGAGTAGGAGGAAGGAAATCTTTATTTTTTGTTTGTTTTCATGATTTACATGATTAATTTTATGGGAAATACTTACCAGGTACACGAAACTTGACAAACAACACCGAAAACAACACATTTTCTTCAAATCTAGAGCGCTGAAAATGCCGGAACAGCCGAACCGATGAGCTGGTCTTATTTTATGACGCGACTTTTTTCACCCTCTGACAGCTTTCTGGTCGAGTAGAACAAACGGGTTGCTTTGATTGCAACAAACGTGCAGTATACAAAGTTGGCATACTACAATAAGTGCTTTCCGCTAGGTATCGCATATTATTATATTTGTATTGGCAGTTTAGTAGGGTAGGGGTATGGATCAGAATCCATTTTGGTAAATGGTGCGATTGAGACCATCGACCCATCGACCAGCACATAAGGTCACTTGGGTATCCCGAGATGGCCGAACAGAAAATCAAATTGACCACATCTGTATCAGCCGAAAATGGAGAAGGAGCCTTCTTGATGTCCGCAACAAGCGAAACGCAGACATTGCATCTGACCATCACCTCGTCCTTGGCGAGATACGACTGAGAGTTGCGCGTGTCCAACGGCGCGAGGAGAAAGTCGGGTGTCGATACGACGTCCGCCGGTTGGAGAATCCAGAGGTGAAAAGGGCATATGTTGAACAGCTAGAATCCCGAGCCTCGGAGCTGCCGACAGACGGAACAGTCGAAGAACAGTGGTGTGGAATCAAGAATGCCTTTATCACGACGAGCCATGGTACTCTCGGTAAAGTTTGTGGAAGAAGAAGTGAATGGATGTCGGATGAAACTTGGAGGATGGTCGATGATCGGAGAAAGGCGAAAGTCGGAATTGAGCAGGCATGTACCGGGTCAGCCAAAGCAGCCGCCCGCTTACGATATGCGGAGCTGGAAAAGGCAGTTAAACGAGCTTGTAGACGAGACAAGAGAGCCTGGACAAACTCCCTAGCCGAAGAGGGGGAAAGAGCCGCCGCCAATGGAGACATCCGATTACTTTATGACATTTCTCGCCGCCTCAGTGGTGCAAGGACTAATGCAAGAATGCCGCTGAAAGACCGAGCAGGTCAGTTATTGACCGATCGAACAGATCAGCTCAAACGATGGACTGAGCACTTCAAACAACTCTTCCGAGTCTCGAATAGCGATGGCCAACAGAACCCGCAGCTTGAAGCGCCAACAGTAAGTCGCATAAATGGCGTTAACTCGGAAGCGCCCTCGCTGGCTGAAATAGGAATCGATCGCCTGGAATCGATTGCATTCCTGCTGAAATGCTCAAAGCCGACTCTGCCTTGTCAGCACAAATGTTGCACCGTCTTTTCGCTGACATTTGGGATACTGCAACATTCCCGGCCGACTGGATGCAGGGTATCCTCGTAAAGGTCCCAAAGAAAGGAGACCTAACAGAGTGCGGTAACTGGTGTGGCATAACTTTGATCTGTACAACCCTCAAAGTACTCTGCAAAGTGATCCTGAACAGGATCCAGGAGAAAATCGACGCTACACTCCGACGGCAACAAGCTGGATTCCGATCCGGACGATCATGTGTGGACCACATCACAACGCTACGAATCATACTGGAACAAATCAACGAATTCCAGGACTCTCTTCTGCTGGTGTTCGTTGATCTCGAAAAAGCATTCGACCGACTTAACCATGAAAACATCTGGGCGGCTCTAAGGCGACGAGGGGTCCCAGAGAAACTAGTCCATCGAAGCACAATACGAGGCATTTTCGTGTAAGGTCTTGCACGACGGTGTCTTGTCCGAACCAATCCCGGTAACTGCTGGAGTGAGATAAGGATGTATTTTATCACCGCTACTTTTTCTAATCGTAGCTGGTAGCTGGGCAACAAGTTGAGAAAGTGGAGTGCTTCCAGTATCTTGGTAGCCAGATAACGCCTTATGGTAGTACCAGAAAAGACATCGAAACCCGGATCAGAAAGGCCCGATTTGCGTTTGCGAGTCTCCGAAACATCTGGTGGTCACGCCAGATCTCTCTACGAACGAAAATCCGAATCTTCAACTCAAACGTCAAATCCATATTGCTGTACGGGTGTGAAACTTGGTGCACATATGCGGTGACGACGCGAAAACTGCAAGTATTTGTAAATTGCTGCCTGCGGAATATCATCCGCGCTTGGTGGCCTGGCAACTGGATCTCAAATGAGGAACTAGATCGCCGGTGTCATCAAAGGGCGCTAGAAATCGAGATTCGGGAACGTAAGTGGAGATGGATTGGGCACACGCTGCGGAAAGATGAGAGGCAGACCCAGAAACTCGTGGCGGCGAAGCCTAGCCGCTGAAATCCGAACTGTCGACGAGAATCTTGACTGGGACCAGGTGAAGACGCTGGCTCCGGATCGTCAACAGTGGAGGTCTTTTACCACGGCCCTATGCACTGTAGGATCGGCGCGGGATCATTAAGTAAGTAAGTAAGTGCGATTGAAATTTCCTACACCTTCTATATAAGTTCCTAGGTATTTCCTAAAGAAACGCCTATTTCAATCTATGAGGCAGTGATAACAAGCTCTAAAGCTGTCGGATAGACAAAAATATTACTTACACGCACTAATGCCTGTCTATCTTTCTTTCATATACAAGGTACACTGGGGTAAGTGTGGACAGTGGCTATTAAAACAATACTGCGCACTATTTTTTCCAACTTTTTATTCAGAATGTTAAATTTACCTAGATTCTATCCAATTACTGTAAAAGCGATACGATTCCGACAGTAACGGATGTTTATAGAGAATTTTTGTTAATTTTCTATTCTTAAATACGATGTCGAGTTGATGTGCATCTCTTTCAATTGCAAATTTCTCGTAAACTAACTGGCTCTTGACGACAAACTCTACATTGAAACAATCCTTACGTACGAAACAG
Organism: Uranotaenia lowii; assembly: GCF_029784155.1. Taxonomy (NCBI): domain Eukaryota; kingdom Metazoa; phylum Arthropoda; class Insecta; order Diptera; family Culicidae; genus Uranotaenia; species Uranotaenia lowii. The sequence goes on along the minus strand of NC_073692.1, from coordinate 177,774,185 downwards.
CCAGTCTGGAAAAGAAACGGCGGTTAAAAATGAAGGAAAAAGAGTTTATTTACAAAACACTAAAATTTTGTCACCAAACCCATCTTGGGGTAAATGGGGACGGCTTTATACAGACTTGATATTAAATTTTTTTCTCAATTTTCTTTCCTTCATCCAATACAGTTTAGCTATATTTCGGATTATGAAAAGTTGGGGAAAGTACTTGTATGTTCCGGAATATGTATATATTTTCGATAAAATCGGATCTCGTGTGTTGCAACATAAATTACACACAATAATCATTAACAGATACCTTACTTATAGCACCATGAACTTTTTTCAAAATTTTTGACAGTTCGAGCAACAAAGTAACTAACGCATTCAATCAAGAAAACACAAATTTGTTGAACATTTTCTGAGAAATAGGGATTTTTTTCATTATCTGACAATTTGCGCCGGGGGTCTTCAGAGTTTCCCTAAAATTGCAAATTGGGTTCATTTTTACGACTCCAAAACATTTCATATTTTTCACATATTTTTTCGAACTTCAGATATTAATTTTTCGAGTCATATTCCGTTTGAGTTTTTTGTATATAAAAGAAAACCATCTTTCAATACTACATAACTCTGTTATTTTCAACGGAAATAATGAAATAGCACATCAAAACGCATTGAAATTTTACCAGCTGTTCAAATAAAATATTTAAAAAATGTAAATAATGACCTTTAACATGAAAAATTATGAATTGTTGATATTAGTGACTTAATGAGAAAAAATTTATAAAAAACGCATTTTTTAGAGAAAATTTTGTTTCAACGAATGTTTTCGACTCGATGATAGCATTTAAAAAATATGATTTTCTTTTGCGCTTGAATGTCAATTTAAAATAAAGATTTCAAGTGGTTATTTATCAAAATCGGTTGAAAATTGAAGAAGTTATGGCTACTTTACCATAATAGTATTTTTTGTAGTTTTTCATAATTTAACGAACCGCAGTACACTTAGTATAGTATAGGAGGAATGAAACTTGATAAATCTCACTCGTTCCAAGTCAAAATTATTTATTAACTTACCAGAAGGTCACATGCCAAGTTTCAGGAAGATCTGACTATAGGGAGGGGTTGCTTGAGTCTCAAACGTAAATAAAATTTTGGGGTATTTTTCCCGAATGGAACGAAAAATACTAGTTTTCCATCAATAACTTCTTTCATCACTAGCTGATTGTTTTTTATGGTTGATTTTCTTAAAGCCTAATTTGAGACAAATATTTCACCCGAAGACTGTAACTCGATTGGATTTGAAACAAAAAAGTTATTGCGGTTCAAAGATTGTATTTTGGTCGAAAATTCTCGTATACAATGCAATGCGTAAAAAGTACTCATTGCGTGTTGGACAAAATTTGCGGCCTTTGAACTGCAATAACTTTTTTACTTCAAGTCCAATCTGTAGTGACCGGACGTCATTTGTAGAACACATTTTTCAATTTTCACGGATCAGTTCTTTAAGACGTCTATCCTTCCAAAATTTCTTTACTCAACTGCCTTTTCCCACTACTACTCAAAAGCTTTGCAATATGGATTCACAAACACTTTTCAACCCATCTTCACTAACGCACACCAATATGCAGGCTTTATTCAAACTGACTTCCATCTGCGACTCTCATGACACTCATGCACACTCTCACATCTCAACTTAACGTTCTCATTTGCGCGTTCACGGTTATCTAAATTCGATCAACCTTACTATTCTTACTATTCAAATATTCTAATACTCCTATTCCCTACATCCGCCTCCTTGCCTACTCTAATTATTTTAATGTGTTGATATAAAAAATCCATTTGACATAGCATCAATGTGTTTCCTTGACAATGTCAATCTTCAGAAATTTTCTAGTTTTATTTATTTATTTTTTTTTTTTACCTCAAGTAAAGTTTGCCTTTTGACTAGCCTTTTTAATATACAATACAAAATCATTAAAATTAAAAACAAATTTAATAGCTTTGTTTTGAATAAATAAATAAGTAAGGACTTTTATAAAATAAAAGATGATAATTGTGTATACATACATCTTTCATACCTCTAGCTTTAAAACGTACCAAACGCTAAAAAAAGAAAAATCAGAACTCATTCTGCTGGTTGGAATATTCACTTCAGCATTAGCTGAGGAGTTTAAGTCAAGATTTATTTTTCTACACTATCAGAACTATACAAAGGAAATTACTAAGAACATTTAATTAGCTCAGTTCATGAATTTAAATTTCCAAATGAATGTATTTTGTGAATTTAATAACCTTTTGTTAAGTTTAAACAAAACAGAAATACGTGATCAGGGATTAACCCGTCATGAACTTTTCGAAAATAAGAGATTTTTTTTCAGAAAACAAGCACTTATTCGAATTTTGAAAATTGAACTACAATTTCTAAACATTTGTATTCGTTTTCTAATTGGTTCCGAGATAAAACAAATATTCTGGAATTCGAATGATGGGTTGATCATGTTATTTGCACAGCAAAATATATTATCAGGCCATGAATTCTATTTTAGACTAATTCGATTTGAGTTTCAAAAAGATTTTTCAGAAAACTTATGGGTGCTTATTCAAACTCCGATAACTGAATTACAATTTCTTATTATTTAATTAGTTTAATTATTTCTAAGATAAAAAAAATAATCTAAGATTCATGTTATTTTTACCATTTGCACAGCAAAATATGTTATCAAACCACAAGGAATATTTTAATATTATCAGCTATCAATTATCAACAAAAGATAAGTTTCCTAGTAAATTAACAGATTTTACGTGATTGTGACGTCTCAGTCTGTACCAATTACTAGAGCAGGGCTGCTTTGGCACTACCTTCTTTAAATATTCCTTGATCAAACCATGAATTCTTTATGAGAAAAAAAAATTGATTTTGAGTTAATAAAAAAATTACATATTATCCTTTTTTTTATTCGGCATCACTGATCTCGTTTTACATTTTCATTCCAACCTAGAATTGTGAGCACTGAATGCAAAGTGTGATTAGCCTAATGTGGACTAAGGTTCCATTTGATTTGATGAATTTGAATTCTTTTCCTAAATTTACCGATTTCTTATAATCTTGGTAGATACATAAATTTATAAAAAAAAATTCTAATATAGTCAAGTTTTCTGATAATGTACTGGTATGAATTAAGAACAACTTATTCGTTATCTGACTAATATCATATATAGATACATCATGTTTTAAAACAAACTTTGTTCCTGATTATAAAAATATTTCTCTTTTAAATTTTGATGGAATTAATGTTTTCAGTTGATGCGCTCTTAAATTTATCGAACCACCTTAAATAAAAATGTTGGTTGTCATTAAATAACGCTTCTAACATATCAAGGAGTAACTGCCGTAACGTAGAGTAAACACCCCTGCACGCATATCTGTCAACAAACTGCCGACAAATTTTGCGAGCCGGTCTTATTGATTGTTTGTTATGATTCAAAAGTTCCTTAATTTTAAAAGGCATTACTCTTCCGTGAATATTATGTTTTTCAGCGGCTTCCTTATTTTTTGTCTTTGAGTGGTTTTGGCGGTGGCCAAAGTGATCCAGCTTGCCGGCCGAGTGGACCAACAATATTAACCGTAAGTCCCTATAGTAATCTGGACTTGAAAGGAATAAGAGACAAGTACGTGTACTGGCTGCCGGCTGTTATTTCTGATTTCGGCGAAACGAGAAAGTTACGGAAGTATAAATTTTCCTATAGTCCAGCAGTCTAGGATTTTCGAGAATGACAACCCTTGAACTTGGGAAGAAACTTGTTTATCCGTGAGTACTTCTTCGGTTGTATCAGCAGTGCAGGGATAATGGCAAGTGATAACCTATTAAGGCCTTCAATTTAAACCTCAAATTCTTTGGAATAGTGTCCCACTCGAGCTGGGCTGTCTTGCAATATTCAGAATCAAGCCTGCTTCTAAAGAAGAAATTTTTCTTCAACCTGCCTCGCTTGTCCAGATAGCTGTCTGACCCCTAGTCGGCAGAACTTTAATAACATCCGAAATAAACTAAAATTGTATGTTCAAAACGCTTATAAATTTTATCCCGTCAGTTTTGGTTGTAGAGAATGCGTTATGTTGCAGAACTTCATGACTGCAGCGTCATATAGCCTTGTGTCTCCGTCGCTCGACATTATATATTTTATAGTTTAAAAGAAAACACTAATTGAAATGTACTAAAAGAACGATATTCTCTCCAGATTTCCGTTCGAAAATCATGTTTCGAATAATAAGAATTTTCATGTTTCATCGCTCACTCAAGCCATCATATCTTTTCCATTAGTTTTCAACTTAAAGCCCAAAACGCAATCAATTTGTTTTATTATTTAATCTAACGGCTGCTTTACAATTACCATTTTTTGATAAATTAAACAAATTAAAATACCAATTCGAAGCTTGTTTTCTGTGAGGACATTTTAATTAATTTTTGGCATTTTACGTTAGGCATATTTTATAGAAGAAAATCAGTTGAATCAAGTCTTTGCTAATTTTAGGTTCCAATTTTCTAAGGACTTAATTGACAGAGATAAAGTTTCTTTTTGTTTTACAATCTAAATCTAAATTATATGTAAACTACGTTGATTATTTTATTTGAACCTCTCAGAGCATCAAACATTCCAAGATTTCCAGCTAAAAATCTATTCCAATTCTCTTTTCTGACCCCTCATAAGCGGGACATCATACCTTTTCATTTTTTTTTTATGATTCCATTAGAAATTCTGCCAATCGTCTGAGCAAAATTTTTTTTTTATGTATAATTTACTCGGATCTTACGTCGGTAGATCATAATACAATGGTTCGTTTCAGATACGAAAATTCATTCTCAGTTTCTCGTTCTTAACTCGAACCTTCCGTTCGAGCATTAATGCAATTCTTCTTTTCGAGATAAATTCCATTAAACAAGTTGTTTCAACTCTTTCTTATTTTCTATGGACATTTCGTCGGCAGTGCGTGAAAAATTTATTGTCAATATAAACAAAAATCCGTTCAAAAATGTACTTTCTCTCTGCCCCCTTCTATTAGCAGAGCATTATTAATCTCTGTTTTTTTTTTCATTATTATAAAATTTCTCAATCTTCCGTCGGTCAAGAATAAATTATTTTTCCTTGCATATCAATGAATTCGATTTTTTTTAAGTTATTTTAATTCCGACCTTTCGTTGGCATTTCATTTCAAGATATTTTTTCTCTAACCTTTCGTCAGCAGAGCATTGAATATTTTTCATTTCGTAGACAAAAAAATTATCTAAAATTTGTTTTTTTTTTTTTCATTGACCTTTCGTCGGCAAGGCATCATGCATTTTTCTCCTATTATTTACTCTGACCTTTCATCGGCAGAGCATTAAATATTTTCACTTATTATAAAAATTCATTCTAAAAATTTATTTTCTTAAAACTTCTCCTGACTTTTCGTCGGCTGAGCATTTCAAAAATCATTCTTAAATTTCATTGTTTCTTATTATTTCCTCTGACCTTCCGTCGGTAGAGTAATATTTATTTTTCATTTCATTAAAAAAATCATTCTTTACTTTCTCCGACCTTTCGTCGGAGAGCATCATGCATTCTTCTTTTATTTTCTTTCCTACTACTCTGAGAGCATAAAATATTTTCGTTTCATATAAAAAAATCCGTTCTGAAAGTTTATTTTTCTTTAATTTCTCTGACTTTTCTAAAGCAGAGCATCATACATTTTTCTTATTATTTCCTCTGACCTTCCGTCGGTAGAGTATAATATATTTTTCGATTCATATAAAAAAATCCATTCAAAGAGTTTTTTTTTCTTTACTTACTCTGACCTTCCGTCAGTAGAGTAGATTATATTTTTCGTTTCATATAAAAAAATTCATTCCGAATTTTTTTTTCTCTTTAATTTCTCTGACCTTTCGTCGGCAGAGAATCATACATTTTTCTTATTATTTCCTCTGACCTTCCGTCGGTAGAGTATAATATATTTTTCGATTCATATAAAAAAATCCATTCAAAGAGTTTTTTTTCTCTTTAATTACTCTGACCTTCCGTCGGTAGAGTAGATTATATTTTTCGTTTCATATAAAAAAATCCATTCTGAAATTTTTTTTTCTCTTTAATTTCTCTGACCTTTCGTCGGCAGAGCATCATACATTTTCTTTTTATTTCCTCTAACCTTCCGTCGGTAGAGTAGATTATATTTTTCGATTCATATAAAAAAATCCATTCAAAGAGTTTTTTTCTTTACTTACTCTGACCTTCCGTCGGTAGAGTAGATTATATTTTTCGATTCATATAAAAAAATCCATTCAAAGAGTTTTTTTCTTTACTTACTCTGACCTTCCGTCGGTAGAGTAGATTATATTTTTCGTTTCATATAAAAAAAATCCATTCTGAAATTTTTTTTTCGCTTTAAATTCTCTGACCTTTCGTCGGCAGAGAATCATACATTTTTCTTATTATTTCCTCTGACCTTCCGTCGGTAGAGTATAATATATTTTCCGATTCATATAAAAAAATCCATTCAAAGAGTTTTTTTCTTTACTTACTCTGACCTTCCGTCGGTAAAGTAGATTATATTTTTCGTTTCATATAAAAAATCCATTCAGAAAGTTTTTTTTTTTTTTTTTATTTCTCTGACCTTACGTCGGCAGAGCATCGTGCATTTTTCTTTTTTTTTTGTAATTCTTATTTCCTCCTTCCGTCGGCAGAGTATACAATAACTTTCGTTTAATACAAAAAAAATCATTCAAAAAATTTATTGTTTCTGATTATTTCCTCTGACCTTCCATCGGTAGAGTATAATTTATTTTTCATTTCATACAAAAAAAAATCATTCCATAAAAAAAAATTTCTTTTACTTTCTCTGACCTTTCGTCGGTAGAGAATCCAACTTTTTCTTATTCATCATACATTTTCGTTACGAGGTAAAAAAATTAATTTGGCTATTCGTCGACAACAACTATTTTTCATTTTCAGCTAATAAGAATCTATTTTCAATGTGTTTACTATAATTAATATTTTTTTTTTTAACTTTTTGATGGTGGATAGAATTTACTCCTTACCTTTCCTTGGCCTTCATCAACTCATTCAATTAGAAGCACAACTAATCAGTGTGATAAAATGGCGATGTCAGTTTTGCTCACACAAGCATTATGTTTCTCATGGTATTTTCTAAATTAGTCATTAAATTACACAGATTCCCATTTGTTTAGCGGAATACTTACCGATTGGGAGAGTATGCTGCGCCATTGTAGTGACCGGACGTCATTTGTAGAACACATTTTTCAATTTTCACGGATCAGTTCTTTAAGACGTCTATCCTTCCAAAATTTCTTTACTCAACTGCCTTTTCCCACTACTACTCAAAAGCTTTGCAATATGGATTCACAAACACTTTTCAACCCATCTTCACTAACGCACACCAATATGCAGGCTTTATTCAAACTGACTTCCATCTGCGACTCTCATGACACTCATGCACACTCTCACATCTCAACTTAACGTTCTCATTTGCGCGTTCACGGTTATCTAAATTCGATCAACCTTACTATTCTTACTATTCAAATATTCTAATACTCCTATTCCCTACACAATCGTGTTGCAGTTTTCGGGTCAAATATTTGTCTCAACTAAGGCTTTAAGAAACTTAACCATAAAAAACAATCGGCTAGTGATGAAAAAAGTTATTGATGAAAAACCAGTATTTTTTGTTCCTCCCGGGCAGAAAACCTTAAAATTTTATTCACGTTTGAGACTCAAGCAAGTCCTCCCTATGATCAGATCTTCCTGAAACTTGGCATGTGACCTTCTGGTAAGCTAATAAATAATTTCGACTTGGAACGAGTGAGATTTATCTAGTTTCGTTAAATTATTAAAAACTGCAAAAATCACAGTTATGGTAAAGTAGCCATTACTTCTTCAATTTTCAACCAATTTTGATAAATAACCACTTGAAATCTTTGTTTTAAATTGACATTCAAGCGCAAAAGAAAATCAGATTTTTTAAATGCTACCATCGAGTCTAAAACTTTCGTTGAAACAAAATTTTCTCTACAAAAATGCGTTTTTTATAATTTTTTTTCTCATTAAGTCACTAATATCAACAATACTGTTGGTCAAACGCAAAAACAGTGTTGAGATGATCGATAGAAAATTTATTCACCTTCAATATGAAAAAGAGGGATTTCAAATGACTGTTATGCCATCCGAGATATTTAAATCTGAGTATAAGAACTTTTTTAATTTTTCCGAAATTTCATATTTGGAGCATAACTCAAAAACGGTTCTACTGAGATTTTTTTGAATTTCATTTTCGGATTCAGCACCCGATTTTACATTAAAAACTTAACTACATTAACTTGATTGACTAAGTTCACGATTTGGCCGCAAGCCGAAAAATGTCGAGATAAGCACGGGGGCATCCTGGCGGACAATCGTGAGGTGAGGAAAAGGTGGAGGCAGCACTTCCATCAACACCTGAACGGTGCGCATGCAGGAGATCAAGACGGTGGGGAAGGTACATCGCCGGCGTAGCCAACGACGCCGAGGAGCCACTCCCAACGATGAGTGAAGTTAAGGAAGCCATTCACCAGCTGAATAGCAACAAATCGGCTGGAAATGATGGAATCGCAGCTGAACTTATCAAAATGGGTCCGGACAAGTTCACCGATAGCCTACACCGGTTGATGGTCCGGATCTGGAACACAGAACAGCTACCGGAGGAGTGGAAGGAGGGGGTAATATGCCCCATCTACAAGAAGGGCGACAAATTGGACTGTGAGAACTACCGAGCGATCACTGTCCTCAATGCCGCCTACAAAGGGTTGTCCCGAATCCTACTCAGCCACCTAACGCCACAAGCAAACAGATTCATGGGAAGTCATCAGGCCGGCTTCATGGAGAGACGGTCCATGACGAACCAGATCTTTACACTACGGCAAATCCTCCAAAAATGCCGTGAATACCGATTCCCTACGCACCATCTATTCATCGACTTCAAAGCCGCATACGACACGATCGACCGTGACGAGCTATGGAAAATCATGGACGAGAAAGGTTTTTTTGGGAAACTGATCAAGGCGATGGTGGATGGAACGCATTGCTGTGTGCGGATTTCGGGTGAATTGTCGAGTTCATTAGAATCTCGTAGGGGACTTCGACAAGGCGATGGTCTATCCTGCATGATGTTCAACGTGATACTAGAAGGTGTTATTCGACGAGCGGTATCAACTTATTTGCTTTGCCGATTACATTGATATAGTCGGCAGATCATCTGCGGCGGTGGAAGACATCTACCGCAAACTGAAACGCGAAGCAGGAAGGATTGGGTTGATGATTAATACGTCCAAGACGAAGTATATACTGGCCAGCGTATCCGAGACCGACCAGACCCGTTTGTCCAGTGTTAACAAGGTCACGATCGACGGCGACGAGCTGCAGATAGTCGAAGACTTTGTCTATCTTGGCTCTCTGGAGACCGCAAACAATGACACCAGCGCAGCGGTGAGATTCGGCGGTGAATGATCAGCGGAAGTCGTGCCTACTATGGACTCCACAAGCAACCGCAGTCGAGAAGACATAGCCCTCGCACGAAGTGTAACCTGTAGATACCGGTATTTCTCTACGGGCACGAGACATGGACACTCGGAGTTTTAGAGCGACGAGTGTTAAGAACCATCTTTGATGGCGTGCAGGAGAATGGAGTGTAGAGACGAAGGATGAACCACGGGCTCGCGCGACTCTACGGTGAACCCAGTATCCAGAAGATGGTGAGGTTGGACGGATACGCTGGGCAGGACATGTTGCGAGAATGCCGGACGACTGTCCTGCAAAACAGGTGTTCGCTACGAATCCGGTAGGAACAAGAAGAGCGGGGGCGCAACGAGCGAGGTGGTTAGACGAAGTGGAGCGTGATCTGGCGAATGTGGGATGCCCGAGAAGTTGGAGAACGGTTGCCATGGACCGAGTGAATTTTAGGAGTTATGTTCAACAAGTTATGTCGTGAGACGGAATACTATGAAAATAAAATGAACACGGTAGATTTTGACTATCGACTAAGGATTCCTATTATAGGAATCGACTTACACCCAGCCGCAATTTTCTTAACCCAAAAGGTGGTTGAAGGCTTAGCTGGTGTGTGGTTATTGGGCAGAAATACTTCATGTTAAAGATATTTTTTTTTTGTTTCGATTATAGTCGTTTTACCATCTTTATGGCATTCGCGACTTTATCATTCCTATTATAGGAATCGACTTACACCCAGCCGCAATTTTCTTAACCCAAAAGGTGGTTGAAGGCTTAGCTGGTGTGTGGTTATTGGGCAGAAATACTTCATGTTAAAGATATTTTTTTTTTGTTTCGATTATAGTCGTTTTACCATCTTTATGGCATTCGCGACTTTATCAAGGTTGCAGTTGCGTTGCGTTGAAAAACTATCCGGTACAACTGTATTCGATGTTTACTCTTGGGCTCGAACTCGCGGACATCGGCTCAGGAGACAACAGACTTGCCAACTGAGCTATATCACAACCCTCATGTTAAAGATAAGTATGTACCGAATAATACCGTAGAATACTTCAACGGGTAGAGCTTGTGATATAGCTGGCAAGTCAGTTGCCTCCTGAGCCGATGTCCGTGAGTTCGAGCCCCCATCGAACACAGTCGAACCGGATAAGTTTTTCAATAACTGTTCGCCAACTGCAACGTTGAAACAAAATAGCGAATGCTATAATGATGGTTAAACTAGACTAGAATCTAAACAAAAAATTTGGTAATCTGGAGCCATTGTTGCCGATCGAGATTCTTGACAACAGCTCGAAAAAGTGTCTCTCTGCAGAATTGGTTCTGATTGAAATTCAGCAGACAGCTTCTGATCCGAGTTTCGATGCCCGTCCAGAAAATCAAGCGTTATCTGGCTTCTAAGATACTGAAAGAACTCTTGTTTATCAACTTACTGCCGAACTACCGTAGTTTCAAAGGATTTTATAAATTGTTTTTTTTTTTTTTTGAGTTGACATTTTCTTTATTAAGTTTGAGACCTACGGCGAAACTCAATAAGCAATAACTCAATAGTACGAGCTGTAGACGAGAATCTTGACTGGATACACGGGGCTGGGACTTTAAATAAGAAAGTCAGTAAATGTTGAGCGAAACTGATTATTGAAATGGAAATCTTTACACAGCTATGATAATTTTAAGTCAACAAGGGCTAGTGGAAGGTTGAAATTTAATCTAACAAACACAAACGGTTCTAATTTCGACAGTATACGAAAGCAAAAACTTTATTTATAATCATTTCGATGAAGTAGTAGGTACATTTCAATTTGGTTGGGTCACTTTAAGTCATATGCAAAAACGATAATAACGAGCTAATTTAAAGCATAAATTTTCAGTCAATTACTTCCTGCAAGTCTGATACTGAACCAACTGCGGCACACACAATAGTTTTGGTTTTCGAAAAATTACTTTAATATAACACAATTATTCCTGCACTTTCCGGTAGATACCTAAATAGTAAACCTAAAAACTTGCACAAATCCCGTGAGCAATCAATTTTAAGCTATTCTTTTTTCACACAGTCTATATTGAGTAAACATTAGATAGGTAATTTGGAGTGTTTGTTTTTGCTGCACACGCAAACTGCTCGTAGAATTCGTATCGTTATGAGCAGGGCGAAATAAATCAGTGGTACCGAGAGGACCACCACGTACGATATAAGCTGGTGGAATCGTTGCGTTGTCCATAGGACGGTGTATTTTAAGTTGGTACCATCTGCAAAGAAAATGTTTCAGAATTGTGGTTCTATGATTAGAGTACCTACTAAAAATTCGATTCGCCTTACCAATGACGGCAAAGCCGTATCCTATGTCGGGGACACCCATCCGGTAGGAACAGGTTGGTATCACAATTTCCAGCAATTCCTGGGTGTCCTGATGGTAGTTGAGATCGAAGCTGTGGACCTTGTAGAGGGTCTTCTTGTCGCCACTGAGTGGCATGTAAGTAGCTGCCCGAAGATGTTTCCGATGGATCCGCACGTAGCGGGAAGAATGCAGATGACCGGAGAAGATGACATTTGGTTTCAATTTTCCTATGGCATCATAGATGAACGAACTTGCCGAAGTGAGAACGGGCATGTGGCTCAGGAATATTCGTATGTACCGATCTGCCACGTCCTCTTGCGTTTCGCTGCCCTCTAGGCGCGGATCGTGTCCGGGTCGTTCGTGGGTGATCTTGTTGATATTGTAAATGGTAACGTTTTCGTTCACGACCCAGGCCGGCTTTTCGCTGAAGTACTGGCGAAATCTGCGTACAATCGAGGGCAAAACCTCTTCGCCGGCCTCCCCACCGATGTCGTTGTCCCCGGGAATATAGATGGTCTATGGGAAAAGGAAACAGGAAATTTATAAAATCCATTGATATTGCATAAGAATTTATTTGAAACAAATGAAAAGAAGAATTTCTAATAGAATCTAAGGATTTCATAGCAAATTTTGAAGGATTACCTGTCCTTTCTTCTGAGTTTGTTTCACTCGAACGGCTATTCTTGATCCATTATTTTTCGGGTAGCACTTAGTTATTCGTTTTTCGACTGACTTCCATGTTAGCTCTATAATCATAGAGTGAGGTATATACATTAGAGTGGTAGCGAAAGGGGTCAAGTCAAATATCGAAAACCAACCATATATGTATGTACGTTTTGTCAATTGGCCCAAAGAACTGCCCTATGCTCAAAGTTTCAATTTTTTATCTTCAAAACCCATCTAAGAGGGGACCAAAAGAAATCGGAATAATCGAAATTTTAATTTCGATACCTAATGACTTGGAAATACATGAAACATCAAGATAATATTATTACCAGCTTGAAAAACATACGCCTTTTCTGCTGCCATTTTTTCCAATATATGCAGACTTTGAACATTAATTTATTTAGGGTTAAGTGGGTTAATTAAAGCTTAGTTCTTTTAGAAATGGGACAGTTACGAATGCGTGTATCTAAAAAACTATTCGTTTGATCGAAATACTTTATAAAGAAGAAATTAAGGTAATCTTATGATAATTCATGAAAAAATTTGAAAAAAATTATGTATCGTTTTTTGTAAGAAAAATCTCTACTTTATTTTTGGTATCTTCCATCGGCCGGCGCACACTTTTTTCAGTCATAATATTGTTTAGTTTTTTCAACTTTTATTTCGTCCAATCTGTATTCTAGATGGCTGCATCCTCCCCCTTTAATTAATACTACGTTTTGGTCCAATACGTCTCTTTTAAAAGGAACTAAGGGCAATTTAGTGGATAAATCTGTTTCAAAATTAACAAAACATGATTACTTTCAGTTATTTCAAAGCGTTTTTATGGAATTTCTTCTGGTTAAATCTGACAATAACGAAATGAAACCATCATGAGATTAATATTAAAGTATAATCGGTTAGTATAGATCATAGGTTGCGAAAGGGACATACAAGATTACTCTTTTTAGGCTTTTTAAAACAGCAAAAATCAATGTTTTCGTTTTGAAAATTATTGTTTTTTTTTTCATAGGAGCAGAATCTTGGCAAATCATAGTTTAAATAAAACAACCCGCAAATACATACTTTAATATGCTAGGGACCTTACCGAGAGCAGACATGTTATGGGATTCAAACTCTGGATTTTTTTTGATATAGGGTTTTTCACAAGTTTTGTTGTCCTTCAGAAATCACCAGTGTCCGGCACAAAAACGCTAATCCGCTAATCGCTAATTAGTCCGCTAACTTTCGGTTAGCGAATTAATTTTCTCGCTATATTTTTATTCAGCTAGCGAATAAGAAAGTTCCGCTAATTTTTAGTTCCGCTAACTGATGAACGCTACCTCTTTAAAGTGTTAATTTGGCCATAGACTTGTAGATCATAAATTCGGCATCATTCAGATTTAAAATTTTGAATCCGATCAGGTATTTAAATTTTCGTTTAAGATTGATTTCAGAAGTTATTCGACTCGATTTTGACTGGAATCATAGGAATTAGCGTCTTTTGGATTGTCTTCACTTGAGTTCATGTCTTAAGCAAAAGCCTTCTTTGAATATAAAAGAGATGAAAAAGTTGTGAGAATTTGAAATTTCCAGACCAAAATAAGTCAATAAATCAATCAATCTTTTGAGCATTAATGTCAAAAAAGACGAAAAACTATTTCGGACAAAACATAACGTCTTCCTAAAGAGAATCTTTGCATTAACTGATGTAAAAAATTAATAAACGGGTGAATATTTTTAAAAATTTGATTCTTTTATTTTCCTTTTACTTTCTACCAAATACGCTTACTGAAACTAAAAGTGGACTGACGCAACTGATATGGACAGAAATATTACAAAATAAGTTTGAAAACTGCATATCATTTGACAACTTTTCTAGTCAATATTAAAATTAAAGATGGCTGTGTGTTTTGCTTATCATTTTCAAAACTTTCTACTATCGATTAGCGATTAGCGCTTTATTATAGATCGATAACTTTAACGCAACATTTAGCGGTTTTAATTAGCGATCGTTAACTTTGACCGAGATAGCGATCTAATTAGCGCCGCTAACTTTTCAGTTAGCGATGCCGAACACTGGAAATCACCTGTCTCATTGCCTCGGTACCAGCTTTACAGCTTACGAGCTCTGGAACTAGCAAAAATTTGTTGTTTGAGGTTAGGTTTGAATGACTCATATTTAGGCAACACTGTTGGCTTATCAGAGAAAAAAATGTTGGACATTTCAGCGACCTACACTAAGTTTTTCGTTTATTCAAAATTGAAAATTCTGGTCTGAGACTTGTCTTCCCTGATGACCCTTAACCGTAGTAGCCGATCATTTCACTACAATGCTTGATTTGAACTTTGTGGACATTTTTGATAGTGTTTGCATACTTTTCCACCACTCACACGCACAAATTCTTTGAATAATCAACGTTTTTTCCAACTAAATTTGATAATGATGGTTTTCGAAGGAAATTGTGCAAGATAATTACTTTCTTTTTCTCTTGCATCGTAAAGATCTCAAAAACGCATGAATTTAAAATTTAGAAAAAATAGGTCGATTAGTAATTTTTACAGGCAACAAAAGCCTTTCAAAATTTTAAATGTCTGATAACAAGTAAATTAGCTATTAGCAAAAGAAAGTGTCCCATTTCTAAAAGAACTAAGCTTTATGAACAAGGGGTAGTTCCGAACAAACGCCATAAGCACCGTTGTGGTCATAATAGATAGTAGGGTCTCAAAACTGATCAAATGTGATAGCAGTGTTAGGCAAAAAAGAGCTAATCCGCTATTCGCTAGTTAGTCCGCTAACTTTTCGTTAGCGGTTTAATTTTGCCGCTAAGTTTTGATTGATCTATCGAATTAAAATGTTCCGCTGTTTTTTAGTTCCGCTAATTTTAAACCGCTAACGCTAATTTTAAACCGCTTACGCTAAACCGCTAACACTAACGCTAATTTCTCGAATTATTAGTGACAGAATATACTTTTTGTCATTAATCAAGTTAAAGTGACATTGGGCATCATTCTGATTACTTAATTGAATGAGTTTAAGGAATGCATACTCGACTTAGAGAAAAAATGTATTTAGTGTCATTTTTTCTCTTTTAGCACTTTTTTCGCAACATTTACAGAAGAAGATAACAATAAAAGGTGCTAAACAATATAAAACTATTTTAAACATCCCTTCATCAGCATTTGTTTTCAAATGGTTTACTTTTCACGATACTGTTGTTTGAGATTTTACAGATCAGTTCATATTAAAATAAGATAAAATCACCATTGTAGCCTTCGTTTTAAGTTCAAATAGAAATTGTATAAATGTTTACGTTTGACAATGCTCCTGGAAGTTTGAAAAAGGGGAGAACAGATTTAAAATTTTAAATGATGATAATGTAAAATAATGCATAAAACATTAAAATAGAATGATTTTGTTGATATTGTTCGGTGAAATAAATGACTATGTCATTTGTTCTTTTACGTTTCGATTTACTGTTATTTTTCAATCATTTTCAAATCTCCAATAATATATTTTAAAAAATGAATTAAACTAACTAAAATGAATTACAATACTGTTAGTACACCAATTTCTATTCCCCTATCTATATGCATGGGGGTACAGAAATAGACTGATCGCTATTGTAGATCTGAAGATGATTGAAAAATAACAGTAAATCGAAACGTAAAAGAACAAAGTACATAGTCATTTGTATCACCACGCAATATCAAAAAAATCCTAGAGTTTAATCAAACGATGATCGAAACACGTCGAAAAAACGGAATGAATTGCATAAAAGATTTTTTGCAAAGAAATTGCATTCTATCTACTTCGCACAAAACTGATTAATCAAGTGAATTTTTACCCAAATTTAAATTAAAAAAAGAGAAATAGCTCCCATCTTCAACATTCTGTTCTTTTGCTTTTGTATGTGTTCGAAAAGTCGTCTTTTTTTTAAATAGTAGAACACACTTGTTAAAATTTCAATCTTTGACAGTTTTTGTTCTGCCCATACAATTGTATGAAAATTTGATCAATTTATCTAGTTTTAAATACTTGAAACTTTATTTATTCCCCTTTTGGGAGTTGAAAAAATGGAAGGGGGTAGGGCGTGAAAAAAGAAGAATGTGATGTCTGTTCCGGCCTTTATGTGGGTCAATAGTTAGCGATTAGCGATAAGCGTTTTAAGCTTAAAGCGTTAACTTTATCAACACATTTAGCGTATTTAATTAGCGATAGCTAACTTTGAATGAGTTAGCGATCTAATTAGCAGCGCTAATTTTTCGGTTAGCGATGCCGAACACTGTGTGAAAGTTTATCATTCTATCGATAAGATACAGTTATAACTTGCAAACAGAGTTCCGAAAATCAATCAAAATAAACACTCAGGATACGATTCTTATTTGAAACATTCTGACTGTATAATAGGAAAGCGCCTCTCGCAACTGCTTCGCCCGACTGGTATGCAATCTCGATCAGCACTTCACTCAGCAATGCCAACCGAGTCACATCTTTCAGAGTCATATGGTTTTGCAACTATCGCATATCGGAGATGAGTGAGATACAAACTGATCCATTCTGAATGTCACTCACTCAGTATCCGCCTGGTTTCCTTGAAATTGAAAACACGGCGGAAGTGAACATCTTTCCCTCACAAACGCAACTACAATTTGATTTTATTCTTACTGGTGTAAAAAAAACGCTGTAAAATCAAATAAATTTATTAATTGGCTACGTTTAAAATCTAACAACATTTGCTAATGATCGGTTGCATGTATCACTCACTCACTGCCTGAACCATTAACTCCTGATCCCAGACCAACAAGATTCGCCGTATGCATCGCTCATTGGTGAGATTCCAATTTGATGATGGTGCTGCACTGTTTGACAGCAAGCATCATTCGAGGTGATCTGTATTTTAGCGATGAATAGAACGAACGATGATCGGATAGGTCCAGTAGCAATCAACAACAAAACCCGATCGCTGTACGTTCAGTTGCGAAGTGCAATCAGGAACATTCACTGAAAATGAATGATTTTCGGAACACTGCTTGCAAACCTATCTATTTAAATTTTGTAATTACAACAGCTATTACCAAAACTCATGTCTCTGAGAAACAAAAATCGTTTTGAGACGTGTTTTATCAATTAACTCCCTCCCAACCCCCTGGCAACTTGACAGTTCGGTCGAGTTTCGTGTGTCTGTTTCAAAATCGCAGATGTCGCATGTGTGCCGCTTGTTTACATACTTTTCGAGTCATGCATATGGGAAGGGCACACTATTAAATGTGGTGCGAATCAGGCAAATTCATAACTTTCGAATGAACAAAAAAAAAGTTTTAACCGAAATTGTTAATCTTATTCAATATTCTACCGATTTATATATTGTGTAGGAACAGTATTTCTATAAAATGGCAAAAGTTCTGCTATAATATGATTGTTTTGTCATTTTAAAATGTTCATATGCATCGCAGCTTATGGCAATCACCTAATGATTGATGTGTTAATGTTGTATTTTACTTTTATTGTGCTTGAGTGTCTTCAACAGTTTCGGTGGAAGGTAAATTTGTCCCAAAAACTGCCGGATATCAGTAATTTATTTAAAGCAGTCCAGAACTTTCATACCTTATGTAGGACGCACAAATTAACGCTCTACTCGTTTTCTTGGACTAAAATTTTGAAAACAAATTCACTTCACATAAAACATAGCATAAAGTTCCATATTCAAAACTTTTTTTTTAGTTATTGAATCAGTTTCAGAAAACATATTTCAATATGGGTCCTTCCGACATGTTAAGCAGCTCGATTTTCGATTTGACAGAACCAGAGAACCAGAAAAAACTGGCACACGCGATTTGTATGGGAAACGTCAAGTTGCCAGAGGGTTGCTCCCTCCCCAATGCGAATGAAGATAAAATGTTGCTTTTGAAAGTTTAACGTTCTGTTTTATTGATACGCCATGCAGTGTAATATGATTTTCTGCTAAAAAAATAATTTCGGCTACCCTTGAAGCAGTGTTTATATTTACCCTTTTTTTTCGAAAAACGGGGTAATTATGAACATTTGTTTTCCAAACATTGGTTGATTTTAACAGTCAAATCAAGGACAACTTGTCAAATCTTGAAAATAAGCCTATATACATTACTTTATAAGTTTCTTAGAATTGTGGATCTATTATTATATGAAAAACCCAAGCAACCAAAAGTCACAAGTTTCTTTTCAATAAGTAATTTGATACTTGAGTTACCATTCTAAAACGATATATGTAGGAAATGTAGGAAAGAAGCATTTGTGCAGCAAATTGAAGAAATCTCGGTAAACTTTGGAATCCGGCGCGTAACATCATGGCGGCACCATGTACTAAACATAATAATCGTAAAAGAAATGATAATACAAGTCGACTATTAAGACATTTTCAACAACCATCGTAAACACGTTTTCAATGATTCATTTATGACATTCTTGCCCAAAAAGAGTTGAATCGGATAGCAGTTTAATCTTTCATCGCAGTTTAGGCTTCCATAAATAATTTTTTGGCATTATTCGAGAACTTTAAAGCTAATAAAGGGTGATACGGTCAAAATTTGGTCGACATCAACTTGACGTATTTCTTTCAATTTTGCATTTAATAAACCTGAACACCCCGCATTTTGAAAGTGTGTGTGTTTAGAATGTTGCTCCTATTTTGATTTTGGAATTCACTCTTCAGTTGTCAAAATGCCGGCCAAGGAAGAAGAGCAGCGTATCAAAATTTTGCTCGCGCATCACGAAAATCCGAGCTACTCGCACGCAAAGCTAACAAAATCGCTAAAAGTTGCCAAATAAACCGTTACAAATGTAATTAAAGTGTTTGGGGAACGTTTGTCGACAGCCAGGAAGTCTGGTTCGGGGGAAATCGAAAACCGGAAGCCGCTGAGACGACAAAGAGAGTTGCCGGTAGTTTCAAGCGAAACCCTAACCTCTCTCTCAGAGATGCCGCAAATAAGCTGGGCGTATCGTCTACAACCATGCATCGAGCCAAAAAACGAGCCGGACTATCGACTTACAAGAAGGTAGTGACTCCAAATCGCGATGATAAACAAAATACGACGGCCAAAGCGCGATCCCGGAGGCTGTACACGACGATACTGACGAAGTTTGACTGCGTGGTAATGGACGACGAAACCTACGTCAAAGCCGACTACAAGCAGCTTCCGGGACAGGAGTTTTATACGGCAAAAGGAAGGGGAAAAGTAGCAAATATTTTCAAGCACATGAAACTGTCAAAGTTCGCGAAGAAATATCTGGTTTGGCAAGGCATCTGTACCTGTGGCTTGAAAAGCAGCATTTTCATAGCTTCCGGGACTGTAGTCATAATTTTATAATTAGAATCCATCTTCATTGCCATTACTATTCGAACTTTAAGAAACTCTCATTAAAAGAGGTTGTTCTTGATGTTGAAATTTCAATTAAAAACGATATACTAATATACAAAAATCCAAATAATTTTCACCACAAATTTCTTCAATTTTACAAAGTGTAAAAAAATCTTATCCGATTCACATGTCGTCGATGTTTTCACTCGAGCTCGAACTCATGGAAATCGGTTTGGGAAACAAGTGTCTCAACTGCGCTGAATACCTTATGTTTCCATAATTTTTAAAATATAAATAAATTTTATCGTGATTCATAAGAAACTGAAATTAATTAGAAACTTAATTATATGAACGAGTTGTTTAGCGCAATGTTACTGTAGTTCTTTTGAAAATCCCGAAAAAAAACTTTGCTCCGTAACTTCTTTGCAAAATTCTCTGTTGATTATACCACTAACATCCGGATACAAAATATCAGAATTTGATTGCTATTTACCATAGTCGATAAACTTTCTTACATTGCCCAGTGAACCTACCTTAGCACTCGGATGGGTTGGAAAGATCGCACCGAACCGTTCGTAATAATCCTTAAAATCTGCCTCGTTCGAGGTGTTGCCCTCGTCCATGAGATCACCGAGAAAGCATATCACATCGGGCCGCACGTGTTCGACGGCCTTCTCGTAGTACCAAGCCAGGTACCGGTCCGAGTCGTAATTGGCCAGCCCGGCGTAGAAGTGCTTATCGAAGGATTTGCCCAGAATTTGCGGATCCCCGACCAGCAACATTCGCAGGCAGTTACCTAGAAGAACAAAAAATTATAATCATTCAATCTTTACGACAAAGGTCTTCTTACCTTCTTTGCAATAGATGTTTGACCATTTGAACTTTTGTAGGATGTAGATGAAAAACTCATTGTAGAGTATGAGGATGATGAAAATCATACAGTATAAACGCCACACGGGGTGCAGTCTGCGGAAATAAATTTAAACAAAATCAACCCACTCGACCTTACAGACTATTTATTAGAAAGGTTTAGCCTTGACAGCCCCTGGTACATACCTCATAAACTTCTTTCTCATTCTGGAAAGCGAACCTCGGCCCATTTTGCGCTGATTTCGATTCCAAAATAGAACCTCATTCTTTGCCAACTCCTAAAGAAAAAAGTCACACGAACTGATATACATCCTTATCTATGTAATGACAGCCAAGATAGCGAGCGCCCTAGGGAATTGCCAACGATGACATAAGCAATCGCCCTCGAACTATTCTGCGGCACACCAAAATCAAAACTGTTCCAGCCAGGCAGCAGTGGGCTTTAACGTTGGCGAATGTTTATTGCAAAAAGCTGAGGCGTGTTTACAAACAAGGCAAACTGTCAAAGCGTGCTGCACGTTAAACGAAATTGAAGCGGGGCTGACTTATTCTTAATCCTAGACTGTGGGCAGCCTGCCTGTTTCCCTTAAATTTATGCGAATAAGCTGTTTTTGGCTGTCAAATAATTAGAAGATTTGTTCACGTTTACATATTTTTGGCATATCTTGGTTGACTCCAGTAACATGTATTCTTGTTCCACAGTCAGATTTAATGAACCAAAAATACTTGCATGAAGGGCAAAATCATCGGAGATGACTAATTAAAACCTGCAATAAAATGGGAGGCATTTAGACCGTCTCGAGACCAACTGTCTCCTAGTGTGGACTAGCCTTAACACTGCAACATTTAAAAGCGCCAGCTCCAGCGTCAACCTCCTAAGCAGCCTTAGTTCAAATTACATGTTTTTAGTTCAAAAGTTACTGAGGAACTATCCGAATTCGCTCAAATTTTTATTTTATATGCCTAAAATATCATAGCCTGATTTTTCAGGATTTGTCCAGATTTTCGAGGGGCCGGCCAGATTAAAAAAAACGCTTGATTTGTCCAAATTTTTGAAAAAATGGTCTTTATAATGTCCAGATTTTCAAAAAAATATCTAAGTTATAATTAAATTTACTGTCAAATGATGAGAGCATCAAAAAAATCTTTGATAAAAATAAGCTCAACCAGTTTAACCGATAATAATCTTTGGTCCAAATTTTTTTAGAGCCGCCGACCGTGGCCTAGAGGATAGCGTTCCAGTCTTCTAAGCCAGAGGTCATGAGATCGAATCTCGGTCACGGCATACATAGTACTCTTTCTGTGGGCTGGTGGTGTTAGCACAGATTAATACAGACTAGACACTCTTTTTCAGTTTTTAGCAATTTTTATGGGCAATGTCGGCACCAGAGGCGCGTCGATCACAAAAAATTAACTGACACTATCGAAGCTGGCGATTTTATTTTGTTCGAATTCTGAAGTTGGAATGCAAGTTGCCATGATACAATTGTTTTTGTTTTTTTGGTTCGAGAGAAAAAATTGAGAATATTAGCGATGGCAAAAAACAGTGGAACCGCGAAAGAAGGTCGGCCGCTTCCGAAAAACCGACTATAACAGTTAGGAAGGTTAGTTGTTTTGTCCTTGTTATCGAAAGCGAATTAACATTAATTAGGTATAATTATTTTCCAGAGCATAGCAGTTGACGCATCGCGATGCCAAGAAAATGAAGACCTCAAGCTTGATCGGATTAGGAAAACTACTGATTGACTACGATGACTTCCGTTAACCATGCTATTTTCACGAGCAGGTGGATGTTGACTTGGCAGTAGCAACACCTGTTCCTGTTGCTTCCGTTACCCAGAAGCTGATCCTGTAGCCAGCTGATGATTTTGAAGCTCGACGTGGGGAGGAAGGATGACTCCGGGAAGGATCCCCAAGAATATTAAAAACTGTGGCCCGACGATGTGGAAGGGTCCCCTTAAAAGTGTAGTGTCAAAGTGTAAAAATAAATTTAAAATGAATAATGGTTTATAAATAAAACAAATGGATCCGGAACCTATAACTTTTTCTTCATATTTTGAAGAAAAACTAAATTATTTCAAATAATAAGCTTCATATTTAAAACAGAAAAAAATATTGTTTTGTAGGGTTTTATTATCAGCTTCCGGCTGAGTTTTTTTTTCTGCGGAATTAGAATCTTAATATACAGCCCATCCACCAAACAGAGAAAGATTGATTCGACAAGTCGTGAGTGTGTGTCGTGTGTCCAAGCGTCGTGAAGCATACTATCTGCTCCGACAAGAGTCATTGTCCGGCAAAAAAACAAATTTTGCGCAAGAAAATGTGCAATATTTACAATTTTAACTTCCTTCATGTCTTCTTTTGCTGTGTACTTTCGGAAGATGTGAGTCCACTGACTGTATTTTTAATCGGCGACGACCACAATAAGGTTTTCAAATTTGGAATGAAAACGATTTTCACCCACCATTGTTTTGTTTGTTTTTATTTTTGACTAATCGATATTTTCCATGGCTACTTAGACAATTTTTGTGTTTTTTAAAGGTTGAGGCAATGTCGATACAAGATGGCAGTGGAATCACTTGGAATCACTTTTGCGAAAAATTGGCTAGAATTTTCTATGGAGAGTCATGTCTGTATTAGTCTGTGGTGTTAGCATTAGTAAGATGCTAGCCATTATGTCCTTGGAAGATGTACGCTTTAGTCTTAAGTAGAATTTAGATCTCTTCAAAGAAACATGAAGTTTCACTGAGATCCTATATGTGTGTGTTCGTTTTTTTTTTTAAATGATATTTGAATAGTGTTTTTCGTTATAAACTTCAGGCCAGGCAAGGTTCTTTTCGATGCAGTTACTTAATTTGAGGCGTTTTCAGCACCTGTATTTCGCCTTTAGTTATGCAATCTGATCAGAGCTGCATGTAATTTTCATCAATTTAGCGGTGTCCTGAAAAATCCTTATTTCTTTCACCGCGGTGACCTGATTTTTGCCAAAACTACTTGGCACCTCTTTAGCGAACGCAAAATGTAGGAATGCGTGCAAAGCATAATAATGAAAAAAGGGTGCAAACTTTGCTTGCTTTGATCCGTTGGTTTTTCTTCCAGGTCAATTGAAAGTACACTGCCGGCCAAAAGTTTGAGATTACTCTTCTAAAACATGAAAACACACTTATCAAAAAAGACATTTGTTAAATTTTGAGCAATAAATTGACTTATAACTTCAAGTTATCAAATAGCTACCTAAGTTATCGATCAAAAGTTTGGTGTCACTCCGTAGTATGGTGTATCTGTCGAAAGTTTGAGATCGGTCTTCAAAAATTTGTAAGGGGCCGTTCACATACCACGTGGACAACTTGAGGGGAGGAGGGAGGTATGGAAATGTCCACGCTTGTCCACGGAAAGGGGGGTAGGGGTTTTGGTCATGTCCACGTGGACAAACTTACTTTAAAAATATTTTTTTAAAGGTGAATAAATATTAAGAGGTTCAAATCAAAATCTTAAAATAGCAAAGCTGTCCAGTTTGTTGAAACAATTAGTAGCTACTTAAAAGCAAGTGATAAGTATAATAATTTACAAATTTAATATTTTTAAAAATTTGTGATACCAGGAAATTCTAACTCAGTTTTTTTTTTTCAAAATCAGCCAATTCTATAACAAAAAGGCAAAAAGTGATGTTTTCTAACTGTCAAATTATAAGTATTTAAAAAAAAACTATTTCAAAACTGTCCACGTGGACATCCGGGGAGGGGGTAGGGGTTTGCAAAATGTCCACGCTTGTCCACGGAGGGGGAGGAGGGGGTCAAAAATCTCATTTTTCTGTCCACGTGGTATCTGAACGGCCCCTAATTTTATTTCATCTGTGTCTCGGTTATCAAATTCCATGCAGCAGTTGCCCGGCTATTTATATTGGTCAAACTCGCCGTAAGTTTAAAGTCCGTCTCAAAGAACACAAAAATGCCGTTGAGAATGAGAGGGCTGCGGCTCACACAACAGAATTTGACCATTCCATCGATTGGAAAAAGGTCAAATTTAGGAAGTTTGTACGGGAAACATCCCATCTGAATGCTTGGGAGTCGTTGTTCATCAGCACTGCAAAAACCCGTTGATGAACGAAGACGATACGCCGATCATTTTGTCTCTCTTCAACCTGATCAACCTAAGATTCTCATAATGCCAATTGCGTTCGACGAATACTACATTAAGTATGAAACTGGAGCTGTGATTGTCCTTTGTGTAATCAGTAGAACATCGTCCTGTAAATGGGCAACATCGAGCCCGAAACCAGTCGACAAAAAGGTAATTTTCAATCCTTTTTCCGTAAAGTAAGAACGTTCTGTGTCGTGTCCTGTAATACGTCGTGTGTTATGTGTGAAGCGTTCGAGTGTTGAAAATGAACATTGCTGGCGTCGGCGTAATTCTGCGAAAATGACTTGTGATATTCGAATAACTATTCAAAAATAAATGTTTTTAAATCTGTTGTGTATTTACCAATAATCATGTATTTCATTCTTACTTTAGTACTCAGTATCATTCCATTACAATAACAGTAACAAACATAGTTTTCAGTTTTAAATTTCGATAATAAATTCTCCTGATGGTGTTTGTACGGTGTTTTGTTTCGGATCCCGAAAGGACCGAATCAACAGGGTATACTGGAGGTATTTCCGAGGTGGTTTTTCTTTTTTGGAAAACGAAAAATCTTGCATTTTGCTTGCTGATTAAACACTATTTAAGCCAATTATTTGGGCTCCGCCTGAGAGTGCCATTCGGCGGAGCCTGTTCACACACACGATACTATTTAGTAGTAATTGATAACTGCCCTAGGCAATAATTATTTGTATGACTGGGTTTTGTTTTATATTATTCCTTTTAATGAGTGTTAGAGAGTGACAGACTACGATCTACGCGCTTTCATTGATTTTTTATGGTATGTGCTAAAATAGGTAGAACACCATCAACCACCTTACTGTGGGTGACGGAAGCTCTTGCCAGCGAACTTGGCACCGGATCCAAGCTCTTCCTCAATGCGGAGGATCTGGTTGTACTTGGCCAGACGTTCCGATCGGCACGGGGCACCGGTCTTGATCTGTCCGGTGCTCAAACCGACGACCAGATCGGCAATGAAGGTATCCTCAGTCTCACCGGAGCGATGCGAAACCATGGTTCCCCAGCCATTCTTCTTGGCCAGTAAGTGGGCATTGATGGATTCGGTAACGGAGCCGATCTGGTTGACCTTCAACAACAGGCAGTTGCAAGCCTTCTTCTCGACGGCAGTCGCAATACGTTTGGGGTTGGTCACAGTCAAATCATCACCAACGATCTGGATGGTGGTGTTGGCAGTGATCTTGGCCCAAGCGTCCCAGTGATCCTGGTCGAAGGGATCCTCAATACTGACAATCGGGAAGTCCTTGATGAAGCCCTGGTACAACGCTTCCAGCGCATCGGGGTTCAACCAGGCGCTCTTGTCCGAGTTGGGGTTCTTGAAGTCCAGATCGTACAGACCATCCTTGTGGAACTCGGAAGCAGCAACATCCATACCGATCTCAACCTTTCCGGTGTATCCAGCCTTGGCGATGGCATCCTGGATCAGGTTCAGGGCTTCCTTGTTCTCCAGAATGTTGGGGGCAAAGCCACCCTCATCACCGACAGCGGTGGCATCCAGACCGAACTTCGACTTGATGACGTTCTTCAGATGATGATAGACCTCAGTGCCGATCTTCATGGCTTCGGTGAACGACGAAGCACCGGTTGGCAAGATCATGAACTCCTGCATGGCCAGCTTGTTACCGGCATGGCTACCACCGTTGATAACGTTGAAGGCCGGCACCGGCAGAATGATGTTGGCGTTTCCGGCCAGCTCGGCAATGTGCTTGTACAGTGGAATGCCCTTCTTGGCGGCACCAGCCTTGCAGACAGCCAGCGAGACACCCAGGATGGCGTTGGCACCGAGCTTGGACTTGTTCTCGGTTCCGTCCAGCTTCAGCATCAATTCATCGATCTGCAATCGGAGAAAGAAATAGATATGAGATTTTGTTAGATTTTGTCATGCTGGATTTTTTTTTAGAATTTGGTAGTCTTCGCGAAAGGCACAATCAAATAGAAGATAATTTTCCATTGTTGAATTGATTATATCTTCTCCAACTAAATTATTAATTATACCTACTTTTGGATTTGGACCTTTTTGGATTAGCTGAAAGTATCATTTTTTTTTCATTTTCAGCTATTTTGATGGTTCGTCAATTTAAAAACAAACAACAGTTTTTACTACATAACAACAATAGCCGTATGTGATGTAACTTAAAAAAAAAATCTAAATAAAACACTTGCTTTATACAACCACCAAATTGTGCTATCAATAGATTCAAGACGGACGAGCTGTAAAAATGCTTCGCAAGTCATGCGAGTTCATTGATTTTCCTCTCGTCTTCTCTTGGCTTCTGTGCCAGCCGCATAGGCGACAATTTCTAATTATAACTTATCCCTTCGATTTCGGGGGAACTGATTTGCTTCTACGATGATAATTGGTGGAATCGAGTAAATAGCATCGGCATGAGATGCACCCTGCGTTTTCAATCATGTTACACCATGCGTACAAAAAAAAACATTAGAAAAATCAATCGATGTTGAATTTAATCAACTTGAAATGATAAAAAAAAAAACAATTGTTCAAAGGTTATAATTTAATTTATTAACAAAACTCTTTTATAAGGTGAACCTTAAATGAGTTATATTCGGCCTGCGGAGCTCATACAACATTAGGTTTAGAGTTTTTTTTTAAATAAAAAACAAATATTTGTTTAAGAAAATTACTTTGGCTATAAAAGGAACTTAGAAAAAAAAGATTCTTTGAAATAGCAATTTTTAAGGATTCTTATGAACTAAAAATTTGAAAAAAAACGTTCAATTTCAATTCATTAGAGTACAAATTATCTAAACACAAATACTCCATTCTGTTCCGACAACACAAAGCCAATGTTTTTTTACCCAATGTGGTAAACCATGTAGGTAAAATCGTAACTCTATGGAATTCATGATGAGGCTTAAATAAATCGCCGAGGAAACGTAGGAAGTTAAAAAAATCGAACCAGCAAGCAGCGAATCAATGGGTTGGAAAAGCCAGAATTTATCAACCTAGAATCAGTCATCAGTTTCTTGATTCAAATACTTATGAATATGGAAAGATAAAATATCAATACTTAATTCCAAACAAGGAACGGTTATTGTTTTTTCTTCAAACAGATTATTGAAGGATTTGATAGTCCTTGTTATTTGCGTCTGTAGTTTTAAAACATTCCTGTGCTTTTTCTTGTTGTTTAGAAAAACAGGACATCAAGTGAACCTAAAATCAGTTTCCCTTTTTACCCCCCCTCTACACCCCCCCCCCCCTCACGAAAATTATAAAATTCAGACACAGTACAGAGTGCATTTTTATTGGGTACATATTTTATGCTTTGGGGAAATCCTTGCAGAATTTAAGAAATCTGTAAAAATTGTCCTTTAGTTTTTTTGTTGATGCTTAGTTTTTAAGCCAAAAAATCTAATTTTTGTAAAATTAAGTAAGAATTTATCATTTTAACAGCCTCAACTTTAAGTTACTTCAAAAAGCTCACGTCAGCGATCATAGCATTCGAAATGCATTGAATGATTGGATACAGTAAAATGTTATGTTTTTATTAAAATCACGTGAAAATTATAGTAGTTTGAAGACAAACTAAAGCATTTCGGGCTTAATAATTTAAGGGGATATGAAAAGTCAAACAAGCGCTAGCTAAGCTAAGCTAGACTAGCTTCATAAATCAAGCAAAAGTTTACTTTTTTTGGACGTTGCAATTAGCGCTGAGGACCCAAAATATGAAAAAAGGGTGCGGAATAATAATAGTACCACTTGTGTTTTTCAACAAAAACGATATTATATTATTTCTAGAAATTTACTGTGTAAAAGTAAATAATAATACTTCTGCGAATTATGTGAATAGATAACTGTATTTTAAAGAGTTTTCTAGAATTCCATAGGTTATCAAAGGTTTTAAAAGGAGGTTTTAAGAGATGCTCTTCTAGAACTAAGAAATTTGATATTTGAGCTGGGATTCTTTATCTAACTACCAAAAAAAATTATCCTGCTTTCGATAAAATATTTGCAATAAATAAAATTAAAACAGATTTGAATAAAAAATTTAAAATCTAGGTTAAGGGTGAATAATTCAACTCTCACATATCACATTATAGTAGAATCGGATTTAAAATTAAAATTATAAAGTAGTTGGGGAAACTGTACATAACGCACCAGTTAGGCATTAACGCTATTTACAGCGCTAAAAATCATGTAAGAATCAAATTGAACGTTTACGACGATTCAGGGATTTAAGACGTAAATTACTAGAAATAAAAATAACGACAAAAACTTCATTTTGATGATATTTTTGTTAAAAACTCAACAAGCTAGAGAACACACCGTGGGGTAGAACGCCGAAACTAGTGAACAGAACGCACCATACTGGAAGGGTGGTCAGAAATAGAATAATGATTATATGGAATTTAATGATTGGTACATCAAATGATTAGTAACATGTACATCGTATTTTTGAAAAATAAGCATACTTTGGCAAAAATCATGTGTTATTGCTAAACGTAGGGGAGATGAGGGCATAACGAGCACCCGAGGCATAATGAGAAGTCCATTTTTCTACATAAGTACGTATTTTCTTAAACAAATTTTCAAGAGCACTTGTTTCGTACTACCTATAGTATTAATTTTTCACCAAAAAAGAAATATCCTTTTCATATTTACAGAAATATTAAATAATAACCAGCAAGGTTCTCAAGTGACGAAAATATTATAATTTTTGAGCACCACCAAATAAGCTTTTATGACCTTTAAATCATCTTGATCTGAAATGTACGCACTGCATCATGATCTACACATTGTTTTTCAATTTTCAGCATCATAAAATTTTTGATTTTTCACTTTAATCAATTGTAAAACGCGTTTTTACTTTAATTTGTTCACTAGAGGCGAACAGAGCACTTTCAATGAAGGCATATTGAGCATTTTCTGCCGGGGAATCTAGCAGCGAATTCGACTCGATGAAGTCAATTGAGTAATAGAGCTACAGCTTGGCTTGATTCGTCTGTCGATTTGGCCTAATGGTAAGGTGTCGGAGAGGTAATCAGTAGACTCGAGTTCGATTCCTGTTCGAGAGGATTTTTTTTTTGCACATACCATTCATGATTGATTTTTTTTATTGTTACATTATACGGCTAATAGCATCAAAGTATCATCCGTCAAACAAAACACCAGAAACATAAGGTATGAACATGTGTTCATTCTTTGAATTCTACAAACAGACCTAGATTATTTTGTTATTGGTTTGTTTGATGAATCTACGCCTCACCGTTTAGTGCAATCATGATCATGAATGATAAATGAAAAAAAAAATCACCTCGACCAGGAATCGAACTCGAGCCTACTGATTACCTCTCCGACATCTAACCAATAGGCCAAATCGTCAGACGATACAAGTTAAGCTGTAGCTCTATTACTCAGTTGACTTCATCGAGTCGAATTTGCTGCTAGAATTTCCGGCAGAAAACGCTCATTATGCCTTCATTAATGGTGCTCATACTGCCTCGGGGGGTTTCTCATTATGCCTCCACAGTGACTGGTTTTCAGCTTTCAGCAAAAATTTTTAAAATGCATTTTTAAATGTTTTAATCTACTTTTTCAAGTTTCATCCAATTAGGCAATAGACTATTTGAGTGTCTGAACACGAAACAATGATGTAATTCACATATTACAGCTGTTCTCTATGGTTAAATAAGCGTTTTCCTTAAGGTGGCCATTATGCCCCCATCTCCCCTATAGAAAATTTCGCTTTTTGAAAGACACTTTTTGATATCCTTAAAGGTGAAACGCCTTCAAGTAGGCATCGAAAATCAATTTCTTGGCTGATATCGCGGCAAATACGGTGGCAGGTGATTTTTTCGAATCAAACATTGATGCACCTTTTAAACTTGAAAAAGAAGAAATTTGATATGATTATGCATTTTCATCGTAATTTGGGAGTCAGCAAATAAAAAGAATGACATTTCGCTTCGATATTCGGTTTTTCTCAAAATTTAACAGCATTCTAAATTTGGTCTAGCGCGAAATCTGCCCCGATTTTGATATGATTATTTTTAGTTAAAATTTGTGACAATTAAATGAAATTTAAAAAATATTTATGGTCATCCAAAAGGGACATACGCTTGGAAAAAAAAAGCTGAAGTTTTATTAGTCTATGCAGTCTGGTTTGCCATAAACCTTAAAAGTTAATCATGAAAAATTACAAGTTTCACGCAGATTCGCTGTATTCTTCTGTTTCTAAGAATTGAAGAAAAACATCATTCGTAACTCGTAGCCATAGGTTGTCGTATTTTTGAAAAATCATGGCATGTGCCATCTTACCCCATTGGTGCGTTTTGTACAGTTTTCCCCTAAATCTCTTTTTCTGTTTTTGGACCTTCCGGGGGCAGGGTGGGGGGTTGTTAACCTCAAAGCACGATGGTCTTTGTTTACTTTATTTTGCCCAGGAGGCATAATTTGTTATTCAAAATATACTTCACTAAGTAATATTCGTCGGAATCAATAAACCTTGCATTTATAAAATTCATAAAGTGAAATTGAGTTCTTGGGGGTCTAATATTCGGTTTTCCAACGATTATGCCATGGAAATCCAATACAGATCTTAAAAAGTTTATCTCAGAATCTTTATGAGAGGAAAAGATACAAATCAGCTAAATCATGTTAAAGCTCAAAAAGTTTAGCAGACTTTGGTTTACTCATCACTCCTCTCGCCCCTGCAAAAATTGAAAGACATCATAAGCTGCATTTCGAAATGAATTTTTCGAAGGAAAACATCATTACATAATGATGAGCATGACTGTAGAAGATTTCTCAAATGCTTATAGCTAAAATAATTCAACAGCTGGTAGATTTGGCTATTTATTCCTAGTGTACATTATACAATCTGATACTTAGTTCTCAAATATCACCGATGCTTGACTAGACCTCGATTTTTTTTTTTTTCAGTCAACATCGATATCCAAGACGAACAACCAATATCTTTGTTTGATTTAGTAATTTATGAAAAAGTTTAAGAAAAAGGAATTCTTAGAAGTTTTTTTTCTGGAAAAGTTGAAGTGGTTTTTTTTGTGAAATAATCTTATTTCGTTTTTGAAACTTATGAGCAAAAAGCTGCTCCTTTCCAAAACAAAAAGTTCCAAATCTTCAACAGGTTCAACAGGTCCAAAATCTGAAGTTGAAAGATTTCCGTACCCAAACGCGCATGTTATTCGAATATTTACATTATTCTATCAGTCAGACTTTCTACGAAGCCTTTTTAATTTTCTTCCGCTGCCATAGTGTTTTACTTCCCCCAGCAAGTCTCGGCCATGAAACCAACAAAATCGATTACAATATACTGCCGTTCCAAGCAAGATTGTCCCATGTGGAAAACGTGCAAACGAGAACAACGCGTTTGAAATATCAGCTACAGTGAACGAAATAAGAATAGCACCACTATGTGTTTTGCTTGTTAAAATATGAATGATTGAAAATCACCAAAATTTTCTTATACAAATTGTTTTGAATTGTTTAACGGATAAATCAAGCATAAGTTTACTATTTTTGGACGTTGCAATTGGCGTTGAGGACCAAAACTATAAAAAAAGGTGTGAAATAAGAATAACACCACTTGCGTTTTTCAACAAAAACAAGA
This sequence comes from Uranotaenia lowii, assembly GCF_029784155.1. Classification (NCBI taxonomy): domain Eukaryota; kingdom Metazoa; phylum Arthropoda; class Insecta; order Diptera; family Culicidae; genus Uranotaenia; species Uranotaenia lowii. The sequence goes on along the minus strand of NC_073692.1, from coordinate 177,741,739 downwards.
ATATTTCTTAAATTTTACCATGTAAAAGTGAATAATAATGCTTCTACGAATTATTTGAATAGATAACTGTATTTTAAGGAGTTTTCAAGAATTTAAAAGATTTTCAAAGGTTTTAAAAAGGGGTTTTAAGAGATGCTCCTCTAGCATTTAAGAATTTGATACTTGAGCTATAAAACTTTATCAAACTGCTTTATTTCTTCGTTATCATTCATTAGTATGATGCAAATTGACGAAACATAGATTTGAGGCTGAATTTGAATAAGAAAAACAGGATTCAAATTCAAAAATACTAATAATTTTAATTAAACAAACACTATTTCTCTAGTTTCAAGTCATAGATAGCAGCACTATCTTGCAATTAAACCGAATTGATGCCCATTTTCGAATAATTAATCATTTTACAATGTTTTCTGTCACAAACAAATTACATTTCCTACAAAAAAAAAATAGCAAACTAAAGCCAAAAATGCTCCGTGTGACACTTTTGCGTAGAATCAGAACGCATACCGATGCTAGTTCTACGAAAAACTGTCACACGGCTACAGTGTAGTTTTTTCCCCCAAAAACTCAAGTTAAACCGTAATTTGAGAATAACGTTCCTCTTGGTTTATAAAAATGTATAGTTGAGTATGGATCCTGTAAGCAGTGCCTACCGAAAAGTGTTCTGTGAAAATTTCTCTGAATAAAACACTCTAGGCCTCTCGCTCCTCCTCCGCTCTCTATTTGAGTGTTCTTTTCAGTGAATAACATTAAATTCAACAGTTTAAACTCATCTTAACAGAATTTTTTGATAAATTAGCATTTTTCATAAAATTTTCTCTAGTGTGACATTCTTACGTAGAACTATCAACATATAGACAATTACCTTGATGGGAATTTCGTATAAGTTCAGAGCAAAGTATACTTGTTTGTGTTTTTATTCGAAAGTTAACACTAAAACAGAGCGTTTCCAGCAAAAAAGTGAAAATGACCCATAAATTACATGGGACAGTCGTGCTTGGAACGGCAGTATATGCCTTTAACAAAAAAAAAAGTGTTTATATAGGAAACGGAAATAACAATGAAATTTTCCTACTTAAATTTGTTACTATTCATATTTCGAATCCACAATTTTCTACATTCAGGGGGAATAGCAGCTACGGTTCAAACAGCCATCCTATCAGATTTTAAGTATCGCTAGTTTAGCCATAGTCATTTTCGTGGCATCGCATAATATGATGGTCGGCTGGATCGAATTTTCGGGTTAGAACCAATTTAAATGATATATTTATTTATAGTTTATTCTCCGTGCAGGATGTTGAATGTTTTGCAGTTCGCTATAAAGAAGAAACCTCGGAAAGTATTTTAACTTTAGTTTACATTTAGTTATCTTGATGATGAAGATTTTTTTTTTACAATTTTTCGCTTTTTGTATGCATACACTGTTGCCATTTTATTTATTTATTAGACGAAGGATTAAGAACTGAAAATGAAGGAATAACATGACGAGATTGACGATGCCCTAAATTTAATTGAGTAATGAAAAAGCTCTCCTTAAAATTTACTAGTCCATTTGCATAGCTCCTAGAAAGGTGTAGATGAAAACATAATTTTATTTCCTAGAGTCGATCTGTGTCGAGTGTGACTTTTTTCCTTACTGTTGGTCATTCTACTTTGAAGAGATGTTCCAATTGCTTATCAGGTTCAGTGTCAACAGATTGACCTCTAAAATAACCATTCTGTTTATTTTATGAAAAGTAAGAGGAGTGAGCGTTCCTCATGGTGTTTAATCAAGTGGACTCGCGGTTGCAAATAAAAGACAGCTGTTGTACAAACGATATTTCCAATTTGTAAGTTAATTTAAGTTAAAATAAGCTATTTTAACTAAATAATGTCAATGCAACAACATTCATTGATTTTAAAATAAAGATTAATTTCCTGAGTTTAGAAGATCATAAAAGTTTATTATTTGAGAAATTTGTAAGAAATTTTACACAGAACTTATAATATATACTGTCCTGATTATGTCAACTATTTGATTTCAAAGTTTTTATTTCTACAATTGATATAAATTTCTTCCCTTAGTTTTCGATACATTTTAAATATTATGACTTCACAATAAATGTTTTTAAGTAAACTAATTCATGTACCATAGAGTGCCTCAAATGACCCGACTTTCGAAAAAGTTATGCGCTGCCGGCTAAAATTGAGCTAAATTTGGGCCAGATCGGATAACGGGAAGAAGTCGTTTAACGAGTCTGAAGTTTGTGTGGGATTTTGAGACATATTGTTCGGGAGAAACATGAAAATCCATTTCTTCATCAATAACTGTGGACCCTGACGGCCGATTTTTTTTTGAATACGGTTTTTTCTCAAAGCCTAAATTATGAAAAATATTTCTTTCGAGGATTGCATTTCGATTCGAGTTAAGGTAAAATGTTATAAGGATTTAAAAATGGGCTTACATTTTTAAGGGTGATATTCATCACTATTAATTTGGCCCTGCGTCGAACATTTTGACGATAGTGATAGTGATTATTATCATCTTTAAAAAAGTTAGCCCATTTTTGAAGCCTAATAACTTTTTTATGTTATCTCGAATCGAAATGCTATCCTCGAAAGAAATATTTTTCATAATTTAGGCTTTGAGAAAGAACCGTATTCAAAAGAAAATTGCCGAAAGAGTCCACATTATTGATGAAAACTGGATTTTCATGTTTCTCCCGCACAAAATGTTTCAACATCTTATACAAATTCCGCTTTCCTGTAATCCGATCTGGCCCAAATTTGGCATGTGATCTTGTACTAGGTCTAGGATCAATTTTAGCCTGCAGCGCATAAAATTTCATAAGTTTGAAATTTCCTATACAAATTTGGGGCTGTCTAATGTACCACTAGAATATTCCTTACTCTCATCCCTCGCACTTACCTCCTTCTGCTGCGTGACGCACAGTCCGGATCCCAGCACGGCCGGGGCAATGGTCTTGTTGATGTTCTCAACGGCCTTCAACACACCCTTGCCATGCCAGTCGGCCTTGACATTGTCGCGCAGTTCCAGCGCCTCGTGGACACCGGTCGAAGCTCCGGATGGGACGGCAGCCCGGAACAGTCCCAAATCGGTGACCAGGTCGACCTCAACGGTGGGGTTGCCACGCGAGTCGAAGATCTGACGGGCAATAATACTCTTGAACGGCATTTTGGATCTACGGAGGGTTGGTAGAAGAAGAAAAAACGAAACGTTTGCCGTTAACTAATGACCTCTGAACGAGTGTTTCAGCTGTTATCAGCTCATAATGATTGGTGGTAAACAAACAAAGGTTACAGTAAAAGTGAAAGATTGTTTATTTGTTACGTTGCTAAACTACGTCAGACGTTTACAGCGGTAGAAAAATAAACAGTGCTTACATAATACTACGGATCATCACCTGAGGTTATGAGTTATTTATTTATGGATGGATTGGCCTAATCGATTTCCAACTGGAGAAAACAGAAGTTTGTAACTGTGTATCATACGAAACTTTCCTATTTGTAAGAGCAAGTTCACTCGTGTTGGGAAAAAAGTGGTAGAAATTTTGACACTTTTAGCACATTTTGAAAACCTTACCATGCAAAAACATTTTCAAGATCTGCAGCCTTCAAATTTTTTACAACACGTGTTTTATTTTCGCATGCTGTGATGCAAAAATAGCAATATTTCTATCACATACGGCTGAAATAGAAACATTGCTGTAAAAAAATACAACGCCCAAAGATCTTGAAAATATTTTTGTATGGTAAAATTTTCAAAATGTACTACAATTGTCAAACTTCTACCACTTTTTCCCAACACGAGTGAACTTGCTCTAAAGAAATTGTGATATAAAAAAAATCGTAAAAAAAGTTTCCATCCATAAACCCTAACATACTTGTCGATGTTGAATATTTCGGCATCGATTTTTTCAAAAGGGCGTATGCGTTAAATGTAAACAAATCGAGTTATCAGTTGGGTGAAAAAGTACGTTCGAAGACCTACATTTTGAACCTACTCACGTGTCAGATGGATGATTTATGTTCGAGTTATTGATAAAACAAAATAATATTTTTGTTAGGAGCTTATGGAGCTGTCAAACTTCAAACGCGATTTTCTCGAAACAGCAATATTGGCGCAATCGCCCTTTACTAAAATCGATACTGATTTGTTTTTACACTTTTCCGTTGAATTTATACACCTCCGCAATGACCCTTTTTAACCCTTATTAACAGATTTTTATTCCAAAATTTTACCTTATTTTGTTCTGCTAGTAAAATTTTGTAATTATACCCGAATAAAGGTGGTATGTACAATAAGCCTGAGTCGATTTGGGGTCATTTTTTAATTTCTCAAACCCTTGGGTCTTAAATGCTTCGTTTTGGTCCAAAACTCATCCATGATTTTTTGCAGAATTTTTGAGTAACGTTTACTTACTCATGTAAACGTTACTCAAAAATTCTGCAAAAAATCATGGATGAGTTTTGGACCAAAACGAAGCTTTTAAGATCCCAGGGTTTGAGAAATTCAAAAATGACCCCAAATCGACTCAGTCTAATGTACAATGCCAAAGTTTGGGCCTCAATTTTCATATATGGCATACGGACACCAAAATTAAACCAAGTGTAATTTTGCTGGAACTTTGATGGTATTTTGGTTAGCCACCGCTTCAAAATTAGTTCTGAGAGCACAACGAAGCCAATTGAAGGTATTAAGTAGAACCAAAATTTGGTACCGCTCGCTGAGCTTTAAAATTTTTTTTAGAAATTGCGGCTAAACGAGTTATCAATTAGCTTTTTTACTAATCAAAATTTGCAATAAGTGTACTATCTGTATATAAAAAAGTCAACAAAACCTTTATTCGGGCAAAATGATACCAATTTGTTAACAAATCCTGATAGCAATACGACATCTCGATGATGCCCAGTTTTGTTAAGACAGAGAAATCAAAACTAAATGAAGTGCGCACTACGCTGATAATGACTGGTTTTTTTTAAATTTGTATCAGTTCAAATTTAATTCAAACACCTTGAAAAATCTGATGAAAAAATCATGCTATCATTTTCATCTAACTTTTCTCATTCATGAAAGTGTAAATGAAGTTTTAATGATGCCTCAGACAGCTGTTGTAGTAAAATCAACACCTTATCATGCTATCGTTCAGCTTTTGAAGCTTTATTATGATATTGGTTTGTTATCGAATTTTAACATATTGATACTTCAATGAAATCTCATTGGGAAGATTACAGTATTAAAATATGCTATCATTATCATTATCTAACAAAGTTAACCAGTTCTTTCAATGTCCTCAAGTTTATTATATTCAATCCAAAATAAATTTTTGACCAATACCTTTAACAGTAAAACTTTCCAAATTTTCTAAAAGCAAAAGTTGTTCTGAGTTCTGAATTCAGTAAAAATCATACAATCTTAACATTATTTTTTGTTTCTGTGTCTTTTTGTAAGATCCTGCAATCCATAAAATGGCGAGCAAGTTTGATGAATCCCAAAAAAGGTACTTAAAAGTCCCCCGTTCGATAAGAAGTTCATTTGAAGTATGTTAGTTTATTCGATAACAATTCCTTTATTCGGCAAAAAAAAACAAATGATAAGGCATATAAGGAAGCAAAATCCAAAATCATTTTAGGAATTTAAGTAGATAGAATGCACTATTAAAGCTTAGCTGTATAATTAAGCACAATTGAAATATACATTAAAGTTAAGAGTAAGAATGCGCTACTATTTGGATACACTAAGTGACATTGTATTTAGAACCACAGAAAACAGACGTACAAGCTCGAACAAAAAACCGTCAAAAAAGTGTTTAAAATTTCAAATGCTATCACCAAAAAAATACGTTAGAAACTGACTGTAAACAGTACCATCTATTGTTCAAGAGTTACAAATCAACTTTGAAGTGCCCAGTTTTCGAAAAGGTGTAATCGTAGCCAAAAAACAAAAATTATTTCAAAAAGGTTGTTGGGATTTTTACACAAGTTTCGTGGGCTAGCTTGTACGTCTGTTCTCTGTGTTAGAACCTTAAAAGTGTTCATAATTATCAAATGAAAAAAAGGGAATATGTTCGAAATTCACAAATGAAAGTTTGAAATGGGAAGACAAAAATTTCAGTTAGAAAAACAAAAATAAGGGAAGCAGATGTAAGTTGATAACTTTAGTCTAAAACCACTAAATTTTAACATGAGTTTGCTTTAAGCGTTTTTTTTAGAAATTCATAAAATGCAACTGCATAATATTGCTTATTATTCTATTTCAGATATAAAAATTCATTATTTAAAGTTGAATAAATCTGCATTAAACATAGACTAGAAATCTGTAAAAAAAATAATAAAAATAGCAGAAATTTGATTGATGACTCAATGAATTTTCAAATTAAGTTTTAGCATCGAAATTAACAATTAAGAATTGAAAATATCAAATTGTTTAAATAATAGTTCAATAGCATCACATTTAATTTAAAAGTTCACATTTGAATACTAATTTCGAAAAACCATTTCAACAAAGAAAACTACTGCTAAAAAAATGTATTTTTCCATGAAAAAAACGAGTGGAAAAATAATTATTCAAATTCTATGAAATCTATCTTGAATTTTTACAACATGAGTAGTATCAATGTTCAAGAATTTTCAGAACATTTTTAAATTCAAGCAAATACTAAAAGGCAAAAAAAACTCACATCATGTACCTGAGTACTTTACCGTTTTTTTATGTTTAAAGTTTAAATTAAAAAAAAAAACTTCAAACTACACGATGTGAGTATCTTTTTTTGTATTTGAGTCTCACACATCATACGTTAAAAACTCAAAATGCTATCAAAATTCAATAATTTTATGGATTTTCTTAAATATAAAAAAATCCGTTTCGAAGCATGCTTCTTACATTTTGGAATTTTGTCCTGATTAAGAACAAACCTGATAAAATAGAGAAATTTTAATTTCTCAAACGAATTTGAAAGAAGTTAAAAAACAGTCAGATTTTTTTCTCTGCATATTGGATTACACGATACTATTGTATTTCCATATTGCTGAAAGGGTCCAGCTGATTTTTTTCTTTATGTATAGCAAAACCCGAGTTTGCACTTTGTTTGTTCTGTTTACTAAAAAAAAGTAGTAGGCGATGCACGATTTCGAAAGATTGATGTCAAAAGAAAATTTTCCATCACCCTTTCCTCAAACAATCTAATTTACTGATTCAGTAAACCTGGATGTGGAATAATTATACAATTCCCAGGAAAAGTTTGATGATTTTGTTGAATATAAAAAAATTAAGCTCCGAGTCCACGCAGGTTGTAGGATTTGTATCAGTAGCGAGCATAGAAGATGCTGCAGAAAGCAAAGATTGATATAAATAATTTTTCACTTGACTTCATGCAGAAATGTAGAATTTTTAATGGTCGTACTTTTATCCCACATCATTCGAACTTTTGCCCCAGGTGGGGCAAATTCTGCGATTCAATCCGTCATTCGATTCTTTTCGTAATTTTTTAGAACAGCGATAAAAGTCAAAGCAATCAAATGCGGTGCATAATTTTTAAGAAAAAACTGCGTATTTTTCTCTAAAATATGATACCACTAAGGTCGTACTTTTACCCAGCTATTGACTGCTAGGACGTGGCTGGCGCCGTTATTAATGATAAAAGAGAAAGCATCAGCATCAACGATATGCTAGTTTTAGGTTTCCGAATTGCCTGGTTTTATCCGGGTTTGCTTGGATATTTAATACAAAATTTGGGAACAATCTCCACGAGAACTGCAGTAACTCAGAATTGCGACAAAACTAGGTTTTGTAGCATGATGGAATCGAAGAACAGTTGAAAAATGAAAATCCAACCGGTCTCGCTGTTCAAAACGTTCCATAACTTTTTTCTATTCTGATTCCCCTGCCATGATGAAATTTGCGCGGTGAAAATTGGGGGAATCGAAATAACAATTTTGTCTTTCAACCATTTCCCATCGATTCCACTAAGTTACACAGGCTAGTTGTGCCGCGTTTTTGAGTTATTGATGAAATGAGATTTGTTTACGAGAACTGTAAATGAGCCTTTAGCTCTATTTTAAGTTAGGTTTAAAAAAAAACCTCCCACTGGATAGCTTTTAATCAACCTTTAAAACTAAAATTAAAATTTTTTAATTTTTCTTAGGGAAATTTTCTAACAGTTTCCGATTGACTTTCAATCGCAATAATCAATAAACAAGTTAAACAAATGTTTATTGCATGTTTTAATATATAAATAAATAAATAAATAAATTTCAAACACAGTATAAACAGATTTATAAAAAGTACCTTAGTGAAGTTTAATTTTCAAAGCAGTCATTTTTATTCGAAAAATGGCGTCAAAGGTCGTTGACCTCGCAGGAAAATTTTCTGGACTGGACCGATGCAAAAATGGACCAGCTGATGTTGATTTATCTCCGACGATAGATAAGTTTATCGACCAATTGTTTCATACAAACAAAAAACAACATCATAGTGCATACATATAACAGAGGTCATTCTTCGTGCAATCAAAAAATTGATTATTTCTGACATCCGTTTTGGTAAAGTATCACCCCAGCCACAGGGAAGCCTGAGCGAAAAAAAAATCCCTCCACCATTTGACCTCTATCCACGTTTAGAGGTCGTCCATGAGCTGTGCTGAGGTGAGGTGTTCCCGACTCGCATTTTTTTCACTGACGTTTGACACCACCGGTAAAAGTGGAAAATTTAGCCAACATTTTTCTAAAGTTCAAGAAGTGCTCAAACGTATAATTTGCCCTTGCCTTGGCATCAGGACAATCCAACATTACATAACCGGGGCAAGGATTCCACCATGTTATTTTTTCTCGAGTAGCTCCCATATCATTGCGTTTATCGCCTGCCGAAAGCGAAGGTCCACTTTTCGTAGGTGTGATAATGGAAGAGACCAATTTGCAGCAATTTCGGTTCCTTCGAAACGTTTTTCAGATGACATTGAGCAAATTTCGTATGATACCAGTTTTATTGTTTAATCGTTTGGTAGATGTGTGATAATTTTTCTTTGGCCTCGCGGAATTATCCAATCCAACTCCGAACTTTTGCACTGGAAGAACTCACTGGTGAAAAATTGTCACACGAACTGACTACTCTAGGTAAATGCAGACACACTTGCCACTCTGTGACTTAAGCAAGTCAATTTCAAATCAACTTTAGTTTTACAACAAACTGTATACTCTAATCTAGCGAACTGATAAGAACAATCGAAGGGCACGTGCAATAGCACATATGCGCTATTGTTGCACGTTTAAAGGTAATCTAATAACACAAATGCAAAATATTTTCACTTACTTTTTCACAAAGTATCTCTCACTGGACTGTCACAAATGGAATCTAGAAATGCAAGCGTACACGAGAAGGGAGTTCAGAACCGTTCGGACCGAGCTCACTGGATAAACTAAACGGACCGACTTCGACGATGGGGTACGGTCGATTTTGCTCGCCGTTCGTTGATGAGAGCAAACCGCGAAAAATGGTACTCTTCTCGTGGGGCTGGTTTAGTTTGTGTGATTGGCCGCGAATTGGTAGCATGTGTCGATTTCTGGCCTTTGCTGGTTGTTCTACTGCAGTCTTGGAAGACAACAGTAATTTCCTGAAGATCATCTGTCACTGCAGTCTTGCAGCAAGTCGGTCATTGAAGTTGACCGATTGACGTTTAACTTATTAAAGTATTAAAGTACCTAAATTTTTCATCACCTAACATTTCGCAAAATAAATATAAAACATTTCTTAGTTAATGAAGAATCAAGAATTATCCATTTTTTGTCAAATGAAAAAAATCACACATTTATGCTTTCTTGGGAAACTAAATCGGTTGGAACGTTTAAGATCTTATATGTTCTCAGTCAGCAGCGGCGTTCCACAAGGGAGTCATTTAGGACACCTTCTTTTCATCACTTTTTTAATGTTTTATAGATAAGCTTCCTGTGTTGTGTTGGTATATACTGGTCATATCCACTTTATTAGAACACATTTCACTCTGTTCTATTTGTAAAATGTCTCATACATACAGAGGTGTTCGAAAAAATAGAAATGCTTCCAATTCCTACATATAAAGGATTTGTTTGTTGAAACTTGGATTTTCTGGTTTACATGTACATATGTGCAATATAAGCACTATTAGTCTGGTCATTCTTTTTCAGTTTTTAGCTAGACGTATCGGCAATGTCGGTAACAGAGGCCACCATACCAGAGGTACCATCATTGTAGAATGAAATGCAAGATGTTAATAAAATAAGAAACAATAATCAAAAAAAAGTCGCAAATCACGACAATCATAGAAGCTCGCAATTTTGTTTTTTGTCAATTCAATTAAATTCAAATTCATATTGACATGGTTATCGTTAGTTGTAGTTCTAATTTGTTGATTATAGAATCTAAACAAATTTTATACAGGTAAGGTGTACTTATCTCAAGCATAGATAAAATTCAAATGAGAAATAAAAATTTTGTTTCATTACAGATGCTAATCCGGATGACCTATAGATATTTCCGGATAGAATGCTGGCAAGCCTTTCTCTAAAAAAAAAAAGGATTTTCGAATACTCTTCCTATGATAAGGAGCTGATGCTGCCGTTGGCCTCCCGGTCCCTGCAGTTCGATGCAGTGCAGTTTAATTAATCCGAATGGGCGTAAAAAAGTTATAGGAAATTAAAGGCAAAGCTGACAAATCCTAAAAAATCCTAAGGTGGCAGGGCAGTCACTTTTCGGAAATATTTAACGAAATTTTCTTTGGAGAGTCATGTCTGTATTAGTCCGTTGTACAAGGTTCGAAAGATCTTGACGAGTTAAGAAAACTTCACTTTGGGCCAAAAAAATCTACCATGGGAGCAAAAAGTTATGAAAGAAGGAAGTTGTTTTACATGTTAAATGAGTAGAAATCCGTCTTTCAAAACCATCTCCTGTCGACTAGATTTGAAAATTGGCCTGCAAATTAAAGATTTTAGCTACTCTGTTCCTTGAAAAATACAACTTCTTCAATTCATAACTTTTTCTAAGACACAAATGCCACAAGGATGGTAAAGTGTCATTAATAAAACCTTAATAAAAGAACTTTTTTCACTCCCACGGTAGATTTTCTTGGCTCAATCCGCGATACGAGATAAATTTTTGACGTGTTATAGTTAGGACAAATGTACGGCCGTTTTCGAAAGCTGTCTGAAAGCTCCCTAACTAATCTAAACTCTTGTATGGAGGACATGGTGTCGCTAGTGTTTGCTTAATAACTCCCATTCCAACTTTTTCTTGTCCAGTCAAGATCTTTCGAATCGTTTATTGCACATCAGTGTACTCCAGAAAACCAAATATGTATGCCCAGTCTTCTTCAATATAATATCAAAAAAATTTAATATGGATGTAAGTTAAGGTTGCCAGAATTTTTGCCGCATGAGTCAGGGCCGATCGAATCCGGGCTTTTTTCACTTTAAAACCTGGCGAAATCCGTGCACTAGATTTTAAAATTTTGAACTCAAAATCCGGGCAAATTGAGTTCAAACCAATGAATTAGTCAACAAACATCAATAAGGATGAAACTTGAACCTTTTCTTTATATAGAAACGGATCAGGTGACTTAAAATCGAATTTTAGGGTTTCAATAATCCGCTCATGATTATTTTGATAAAATCTGATTGAAAAACCTGTTTTCGAACAAAAAATTAAAAATATAATAGCTCAATGTGAGTTTTTGTTTGATATTACAATGAAGTTAAAAAAAAATCCGGGTAAAATCTGAACTTTTTGCAACGAAACCCGAACAACCGGGTCAATCTGGCAAGCTTAGTTTTTTTTATTCGCAGCCCACCACACTCCCTTATTAGACTGGGTCGATTTGGAGTCATGTTTGAATTTCTTAAACCCTGGGGCCCAAAAAGCGTCGTTTTGGTCCAAAACTTATCCATGATTTTCTTCAGAATTTTATAGTTACGTTTAGATAAGTAAATTTGAACATTTAGGTTTGTATGGGAAAATTGAATATTTTGTACTGAAAAATCAACATCATTTTTGTTTCTTCTGTGTTACCGAGCCAATTGATGGTTTTTGTGCCATTTTATAAAATTCCTTAAGCAAATTTTCCGCTGAACAACTTTGTCGAAGACCGTAACTTCGTATCTGATAAGGAAAAAAAGTTATTAGCGGTTTAACAGGGGTATGTCTTTCCGCATTGATGAACAATAAATTCAATTAACATCACTGCTTGAGCCTCGCGAGGTAATGCATGAAAAGTAGTCATGCAATACCTCGCTAGACACCCTGCAGTGATGTCAATTTAATTTATTGTTTATCAGTGTGAAAAGACATATCCCTATTCAACAGCTAATAACTGTTTTGTTTAATAAGATGCGAAGTTGTTCAGCGGAAAATTATCCTTGGGAATTTAATAAATTGACACAAAAACCATCAGCTGGCTCGGTTTCACAGACGAAACAAAAATGATGTTGATTTTTCAGTACAAAATACTCAATTTTTCCATACAAACCTAAAAGTTCAAATTTACTCATGTAAACGTTTGTTAAAAATTTTGCAAAAAATCATGGATGAGTTTCGGACCAAGACGAAGCTTTTAAAACCCCTGGGTTTGAGAAATTCTAAAATGACCCCAAATCGACTTGACAATTTAGAAAAGATTGACAATTTATTTTATATTTTTTTAAATATCGTTATGTAATGTAATGTAACTGAAATATGATTGTTAGACAATATTCAGCTCTTTAGTTTTGCGTTACAGTATTGTTCCGATTTTGTCAGCCCCATCTTGAATTTAGGGCTGACAAAACAGGGTACCGTAATCCGGGGTAATATTGATCAATTTTTTCAATATATTTCGAATATTTTTTCTGTTAAGGGGAATGTGGCATATTTTATATTTTTTAAACCAGTACTGGACTCCTATGAACGTAAAACATGAATGCAGAAATTTATTAGACTACTTTAAATTTGATTAAAAAATCGTTTTCGTCTCTGTTCAGAATTTGAAACTTTGAGGTAACATTGATCAGTCTCTATTCTGACGGTTTAAACAAGTTTTCTTGATCATAAAGGTTACAAAACACCTTCATAATATTTACATATGCAAGTTTATCAATTTTACCATGATTTTTAACGATATATTTTGAAAATATTTATAAAAGAAAAAAGAATTGTGATGCTGCCTACATTCAGGGGCAAAAATTATAATGCTTGGTAAATAGTTTAAGCTTAAAAATAAAAATGAAAATTTACCTTTACACTTTCCCCCTAAGCCCTCCCACTATTTCCATTTTAATTTTTTTTTTTCAAATTTAAAGAATTGATAGGGTTCCTATCCATTTATTCAATACGGGCTTACTCTTGGAAAAAATCCTTATTTTTTAAATATTAAAAATTTATCATAAAATAACTATTAAAATAGCACTATAACTGTTCATATACAAAGAAAAAAAGATGTTCTTTCACATTAAACAACCCGTTTGCTTCTAAATGCTTTTTGGTTTCATCAAAAAAGCTGTTTGTTTGCGAGCCATGGAAAAATAGATATTTTAAGATTTTGAAATTAGAGTTTTAATTACAGAAAAAAATTTCAATTACAAACCAAATTTTGTCTATTTGATACTCAATTCATAGGCTTTCAAACGTAGAAAACAGTTTTCAAAAATTCAAACTATAAACTGAGTTATTGATGATAATGTGGAAAAGTTTAATGTTGGTCAAATTTACCCCGGTAATCAATATTACCCCGTTTTACGGTACCTGACAAAATCGGGAAAAAAAATTCTTGAATATAATTTCAATTTTGATTTGATAATTGTCCGTTTACTTATTATTTCTATATTTTATGTCAATACCGTGATAAGGGGTGACATAGACCCCTTTTCTTTATTTTTTACCCTTCTTACAAAGAAGGGTATACAAGTCGCTTGAAAAACCAACTTTCGATCCGAGGCCCAGGGGGCCAAGTGTCATATACCATTCGACTCAGTTTGTCAAGATCGGAACATGTCTGTATGTGTGTATGTGTTCCCTAAAGGGCTATCCATAAACCATGTGATCAAAATGTGGTCAAGTTTCAACCTCTTTCCATTCGACATCAATGCACACTGGTACAGAACATCAATCTAGCGGTACTAAATTAATAGCACCCAGGGATGAAAAGATAGACTTTTAATGTCTTGGACAACATTGTATAGTTTTACAAGGCGCATACTTTGAAATAAAATATATAGAACCGAGGGGTCCACCAATAGCAAGACAAAAAAGCTAACTTTTTTGTTAAGCATTTTACGGCTTTAGTTTCTTCTACAAAGTTGTTTATCTTAACAAAATACATAACTTTGCTTAACAAGCCAAAGTTCTACAGTTTCATTCTAAGGAGTTACAATGAAATTAAAAAAAACCTTGAAAAAACAGTTTTTTAAATCTGAAACGTTGTAGGTAAGACAAAACAATTTTCAGTCTTTGAAACAAAGTTGAAAAAAGTTAAGATCTACAATTGTTTAATACATTATGATGTGTTTTGAAATTGCTGAAGCGCTGTAGAAAGCATTTAGTGTAATATATTAACGATTTTCAAAGAAAAAGTTTATCGAATTGCGCAAATTTCCGCACCCTCAGCCAATGTGGATTTTACTTTTGGTGTTACGAGGAATCATTACCATAAAAACTAGCGTGGAACTCGGTGGAACTCGAAGCAATTTTAAGATTGAAAATCTAGTATTTTGTTCACAAATATCACTTTTTTTAGACACTTTATAAGTTTCTTAGGTTCTTTGATGCAATTAACTAGCAGAATTTAAGAATTAGAAATAATAAGATGATTTACCCGGTTTTCCGTTTCAAATTCATCAAAATGATCATAGATCCTGTAATCAAATTAAGTGCAAACTTGGATTTTAGTGATAGAAAACCTGAGAAGTTGCAAATAAAAAAAAATTCAAAAAACAGTTTTAAGAACTTTAAAAAAATTTTCAACTGTTAGTAGAGCAATCATGACGTTCCATTGATTGAAAAATACAGCTTTTACACCACTTAGACCGGAACAAATTTCAAATGATTCTTTTGTCACTCGGAAATGGAACAACGTGAGAAGGGGGGAGGGGGGAGGGGGTGGTCAATAAAAAATAATGCAAAAAATGCAAAATAATGCCAAAAACTAATTGCAATTAGAATAAATTGCACGAAAGCTTGTATGCAACAAAATTACATACAATATCATTGCACAAAACCTCTAAATCAAGTAATTATTCATAGAAAAATTCAATAAAATCAAGAATACAATTTGTTTTTTGATCTTGTAATCTTTCGGATATTTGCATTTTTTTCTAAATTTACACAAAATACTTCAAAATTTATTTATCCCTCCCTTTCGGGTTTTTTGGAAATTTCGTATGACAAAAGAAGAAAATCATATTTGTTCCAGCCTTATTTACATTTTTATTGATCATGATCTTGAAAAAATTCTTAAAAATATATATCCTTGTGCGCAACGTATAGCTTCTAACTTCACCTTTCTCGGACACTAACTGATTTTTTTTTACATTTCGTAGCTGATCTGATTTGTAGTTTTTTTAAATTGATTTTGAATAACGGAAAACTGAAGTGTTGTACCTAGTTGCAAAATTAAGAATTCATGAATTCATTAAGGGTCGCAGAAGATTTTTTATTTGGATGCGTCTTAATAAAAATACAAGCCACGAAACTTCCATTAGTGTCATATTGACTATCAAGAGCAGATTAGAATTAATGAATTCAAGTCGCAGACACATTACTTCGATTTTTTATGTTGATTCAAAATTTGCAATCATGAAACTGCAAAGATGAGAAATAATTTTTTAAATATGTCTTTATTTGTATCAATTCATCTTACATTAATATTACATTATTATATTAAACTAGGTGTTCAGCTCAATAATGAACTGTTCAGAGCCCTATAGTTAACTAGATAATAAAAATTTATTTATAAGATTTTAATTTGTTGAGCGCAATGTAGTATTTAATGTAGGAGGACATCCTGTAATGGAAAAATATTTTAAACCTAAAACGAAACACTATCCCAAAATTAAACTAATTGTAGTGAGAACGAATCTCTGCGATGGAAGACTGCATCGCTTTGCCTCTGAAGTTGGAGATGATGTTGTTGGCCATCTCTTCGACCGATTCAATGCCCGCAATTCGATGAAGATCTTCGGTGCTGTGCCAAGGTGGAAGCCGCAAAATCATTTTCAGAGCCGCAAAATCATTTTCAGAGCCTCGGCTGAAAGCAAAGTATCATCAGCAAATAATCTTCTACCTTTCCTTCTGGTACATCAGGAAGATCAGAAGTAAAAATATTATATAAAATTGGCCCAAGTATACTACCCTGAGGGACACCAGCTCTAATGGGTATCCTTTCAGAGCATGAATTTTGATAGCCTACTTTTAAGGTTCGGCTAGTCAAATAATTTTGAATAATTTTGGTGAGATATACAGGAAAACCAAATCGAGCTAATTTAGCTACTAAACCTTGTGCCAAACACTGTCAAATGCTTTTTAAATATCTAGAAGAGCAACACCAGTTGAATAACCTTTAGATTTGCTAGGGTAAATCATTATAGTTACACTCAGAAGTTGATGTGTTGTAGAATGCCCATGACGAAAACCAAATTGTTCATCAGGGAAAATAGAATTCTGATTAATGTGAATCATCATTCTATTCAAAATAACTCTCTCAAATAGTTTACTTAAAGAAAAAAGCAAACTAATTGGTCGATAACTCGAAGGCTCTGAAGCACTTTTTCCAGGTTTCAAAATTGGAGTTACTTTGGCATTTTTCCATTTATTGGGAAAATAAGCCAAGTGAAAACATTTGTTGAAGATTGTAACTAAAAAAATTAAAGTGCTTTCAGGAAACTTTTTAATAAGGACCTGGGTTTATTTTGAAATTTTGTTTTATCTATATTTTGATTAGAAAAGCATGCTGCTTAACAGAGGTATGTCATTTCGCATTGAAAAACAATAAATTCAATTGACATCCCTGCAGGGAGCAAAGTACTGCATGACTACTTTTCTTGCAATACTTCGCGAGGCTTCAGCAGTGATGTCAATTTAATTTGTTGTTTATCAATGCGAAAAGACATACCTCTGTTAAACAGCTAGTAACTTTTTTGTCTAATAAGATACGAAGTTACGGTCCTCGACAAAGTTGTTCAGCGGAAAATTTCCCTTAGGAATTTAATAAATTGGCACAAAAACGGTCCACTAGCTCGATTCCACAGAAGAAACAAAAACGATGTTGATTTTTCAGTACAAAAAATTCATTTTTCCCATACAAACCAAAAAGTTCAAATTTACTCATATAAACGTTACTTAAAAGTTCTACAAAAAATCATGGATGAGTTTTGGACCAAGACGAAGCTTTTTAGACCCCAGGGTTTGAGAAATTCAAAAATGACCCCAAATCTACTCAGTCTAATGTGACAATCTATATCGGTGGACGGACCAATTAAATTATTATATCAAGAAACTTTTTAGTAATTACAGTAATTCTGATTAACTCTATTTTTTTCTTAATGCATCGACAAGTCTAGATCGACAACATACAGACGAAAATTTGGTGGATGCGCCATACCCGCGAAACAAAATTTTGCCTCTCTCATCAACATCCAATCTCCCCCGACGGTACAACCCAGTGAGAGATTTTTCAGCTCCTGGTCACAGGGAACGGAGCGGCCACGGTTGGTTCTGTGCCGCGGACGACCTTGCTAGAGGTGAACAGGGCTGCATTTAGGTACCGGCTTTTTTGCTCCGCTTCTGACAAGCAGCAATTTGGTTAGCAATATGTTACATATGTTGGAAACGCGTTAGCGGTTCGTGTTGAATTCGTTTTGGCAGTTATTTCATCACTCGAGGCGTAGGTTGCGTTTTTATTGCGCACAAGCTGCGTAATGAATAAAAAGTGAATCAACTTCAAACAACTTGAGCATTTCGAATTCCAATGCAAGGAAAATGAAAGACCTAAAAGTCGTACCATAAAAATAAATAGTTTGGAGTAGTGAAATGGATTCAGAAAAAAAATTGAATAAATTAAAGTAGAAAATTTGAAATTATTACCTGGCGTTCGAGGATGGTTTTTTTTTCAGGTAAAGCTTTTCGAAGCTTTCGTTAATGGACAGTTACAGGTGATGTTGAAAGCTCGTGCATATTAATTTGCTCTAGGAAAAAAACATTTTACATTCAAATTTTCTATTGTACACTGGGAATTTTCGAACAAGAAAGACACCGTCAAATGGGGCATCATGCAAAACCGGGATAGAAACAACATGTGTATACCACAGAACTGATATAATTTTTAATTTTATATAACGTAATCGAGTTATTTTTTAAGGAATACAAAATTATGATGACATAATTTTTACATCTTAAGCTACTTTTTTTCATTTCATTCAAAATTTAAAAAAAAACCATCAATACATAAATGTATAAATTAGAATATTATTCGATGCCGTAAAAAACTTTACCCAATATGACAGATTGGCATTATGATCACTTGCAAACTGCTCTTTTGTTTTCAGGTTTCAAATTTTGGGTCAAAGTTCGACAAAAAAGGGCTTCCATATTATCTCTTCACTGTTTGGCGATATTGTCTTGATTATGTATAAGATTGTAAAGAAAATTGGTAGGGGAGATGAGGGCATAACGAGCACCCGAGGCATAATGAGAACTACGCTTTTCTACGAAAGTGCGTATATTCTTAAATAACTTTTCATGAGGATTTGTTTCATACTCCCTATAGTATTAATTTTTCACAAAAAAAGGAATCTCCTTATCATCTTTACAGAGATATTTAAAAAAAACTAGCTTGGTTCTCAAGTTACGAAAATATTATAATTTTTGAGCACCACGAAATAAGCTCTTATGATCTTAAAATAACCTTGATCTATAATGTACGCACTGCAACATGATGTACACATTGTTTCTCAATTTTTACCATCAACAAATTTTTGATTTTTCACTTTTATCAATTTTGAAACACGTTTTTACTTAAATTTGTTGACTAGGGGCATATAGAGCACCATATTATCGAGGCATAATGAGCATTTTCTGCCGTAGAATCTAGCAGCGAATTAAAATTGATTTATAGCGCCACACCTTGACTAGTTTTCATCCGACAATTTAGCCTATTGGTAAGGTGTCGGAGAGGTAATCAAAAGACTAGAGTTAGATTTCTGTTCGAGGTGATTTTTTCCATTCACAATTCATGATCGATTTTTTTATTGTTACATTATACGGCTAGTAGCATCCTCCGAACAAAGCACTTAATGTATGAGCGTGCGTAAATTGTTTGTATTCTACAAACAGACCTAGAGTATTTTGTTATTGCTTTGTTTGATGAATCTACGACTCACCTGACTTCATCGAATTGAATTTGCTGCTAGATTCCCCGGCAGAAAACGCACATCTTGCTCTGATTAATGGTGCTCATACTGCCTCAGGGGGGGTTCTCATTATGCCTCCACAGTGGCTGGTTTTCAGCTTTTGGCAAAAATTTTTAAAATGCATTTTTTAACGTTTTCATTTAGTTTTTCACATTTCAGCCCGTTAGGGAATAGGCTGTCTGAACACGAAACAATAATGTAACCTCCATATTATAGCTATTTTCTATGGTTAAATAACCGTTTTCCTTAAGGTGGCCATTATGCCCCCATCTCCCCTACATGGGAATTATACAGTAAAGGTAATTTATTTCAGGTGTCAAATTTGGGATTGTGATCTAGAAAAGGGATGCGAGAGAAACGTCAAATTTGACTCTCATAAAACCATTATAAAACTGAACTAAGCCATTCATCTGATCATAATAAAACTATTAAGCGTTGAATTGACTAACACCATGTTGGGTGCAAAATTGAAAGACACAAAATGGCGCCATGTTGATGGATTTACAATGTCAAGTATTTGATAAAATTTTTTCAGGCTCTGTTAAATTTCAAAGCCTAATGATTTTATCAAAGTGTCATGATGACGTTTCAAGGGTAGGGCCAAATAGCCATAGTAAACAATTCCTTGTAAAGATTATATATCATATCACTTAGCCAATTTGTCATAATGTTTAGATAATGTTTTTCACAAATTTATAGAATGCTAAAATTTTGTCATCTTTTGCTCAATTTTTTTTTTGTTTTAAAAAAAATCAAAAATAAAATAAAATAAAGCCTAATATTTGCATGTAATAATCAGTTTGATTACCTTTTTCAGCAAAATGCCATTTTACTATTTCCAAATAAAGGAAAACATTTTACACACAACACACATCAGGAAGACGTACTTCTAAAATTAGATTCAGGCGCATTCTGATGACGAACGGTCGAATCAGGTATGTGACACTATTCCTTTTTCAACCGGTTTGCCATTTGATGATTGTGTGATTAAAGTTCATGGTACAATGACGTTTTGGTATGAGGAAATTCGATTTGCGGTGCTTCTTTTGGTTGAATGTAACGACATATTTTCAATGGAGTTTCTTTTCTCAGTTCAGAAGAAACTTAGAACGACATCATATGTTTGCCCACTCAGAAAATGTTGTCAATATTTATAATTGAAATGTAATGGATTTGTTTTTGTTTGTTGTTGAATTATAGAGACTTTAAGACAAATGTAATGGGTACTTACTTCTAAAAACAGCATATTTTGTCCAATTGTTGTTAAACGCACTGATGTATAAAGAAATTATCATTATTTAAAACTAATTTATACCTGTACCATCTTAAGAAGCTTCAACGGAAGCCTCCATCGGTTGCGTCATTGATAGTCCCGATACATCCAGAATGTTGGTTTCAATATTTTCCTTCTGGGAATCGGTACCGGGTTGGCTATCCTGCTGAGATTTGTCTTTGATGTCCTTTTCATCTTTCAGCTGATCGAAGCCGGGATCGGACTGCAGGCTCAGGTTGGGATTGAACGTGAACGATTGGTGCTGGGTCTGAGTTGAGGACTGGTGGAATTTCGGTGGATCGTTCTGTATCGTTACTGAGTTGGTACAATCGGTAACCTTGTAGATGCCCACCAGATAGTCGGACAGCTCAAACATGTTCGATCGCAACGAAATGATGATGAATTGTGCGTTTTTCGTTCGCTCCTATAGTTTAAAAACATTTTTAAGTTTCTAAAAATAGGATGAAAAATAAATAAATTAAATTACCTTAATGTAGTGAGCAACGATGGACACGTTTTTGAAGTCCAGAGCGGCATCGATTTCGTCCATCACGTATAGCGGAGAGGGTTTGTAGTAGTGAAGCGCAAAGACCAATGCTAACGAGGACAGGGTCTTTTCACCACCGGACAGGTTGGAAATCATTTTCCACGATTTCTTCGGAGGTCTGACACTGAACACTATACCTTCATTGAAGGGATCCATTGAATCGACCAGTTCAAGTTCGGCATCGCCACCGAGTGTTATCATCTGGTACATTTCTTTCAGCTTCTTGGTGATGATGTGGAATCCCTGCATGAACTCGGTGAACCGCTTTTTCCGTACGTCGTCGTACAGTTGTCGCATTTCGTTTCGCTTGGCCGTGATTTCTTCCAGGATGGCAACCCGCTGCAGATAGGCTTCCTGCTTTTTGAGGAACTCTTCAATGACCGACAGGTTGGGTTTACTGGAGTTAAGCTTCTCTTCCAAGGTTGTGATTTGGTACTGCAAATCGGCCAACTTGTAACTGTCCAGTTCTTCTTCCGAGTACTCTTTGAGGGGCTCCTGCGCCGGCTCACCGGGTATTTCGTGTAGCTTAAGAGGTTTCAACTGTAAGCAGATAATATTATATGTTCAAACCTTATTTCTCTGAGGAAATTCGTTTTAAAATACAAGCTATAACCGTGGTTCGTAACTATATTTACACAAATATTGTAAAATTTCACGATATAAGAATGCTTCCGTGCTAAAATAAGAAATTTTCTTCGATTTTAAAGCAGCAGTTACTTCTTACCTTCAGCATGCAAAAAAGTTAGTTTTCGATTAATGGCGGTGAATCCGTGCACCCATGATAAGTAACTCTGTTTATATGAAAAAAATATGCTTTAAAACCTATAACATATGAATCATGATTTATAAACATTATATTGAAAAACTTCATAGTAATGAGTGCTAGAAAATGTCTACTACGGCAAAAGTAAGGTGAATCCGGACACCCATGGTCAACACTTATAATCATTTAACATAATTTGCTGCTAAGATTGATAATGAGCTTGAATATTATGATAATTATTAGAAATATTTAATTTATGACATACACTTAATCGTAAACCATGCGAAAATGAGGTGATTCCGTGCACTAACGGTGAAAAAATATTTTCATTTTATAACAAAAAAACATTGTCGAATGAGCTATTGAACGATATCAGATGAAAAAAGAATTTAAAAAAGTGTGTTATAAAAAATTTCCCCTTTACCAGTCATTTTGACTGGTCACGGTCCAATTTGCCGGTCATTCTAGTGTTAAGAGCAATCTCAGTATACTCACTCCTCCAAAAACCCGGAAGTGTGCCAGAGGGTCATCAGTTTTAACACAAAACTTTTAATTTTTTGCAGATTTGAAATTTTTTATTTTTCTAAATATTTGAGGTTTATTTTTTTTGTAAAAAAGTCAAACCATATTTCAGATGCACATTTTCCATCCAAATTAAATAAATTAAAAAAATTAAATTCATGAACGGTAGTAGATCCAGTTTTTCAATAACCGGGAAACTGATTGTAAACCTCTAAAACTTCTAAATAATAATTTTTTTACTAGCAAACCTCGCTAATTGGCACCCAAAAAGTCGTATTTGTTGAACGAAAACTGAAATATTTTCTATACACTCAGTGCTGCTCCCTTCTGAGAAGAGGGATCATAACAGGCGACTAAAATAGCTTGTACACCCTCCATGGGGATCAATGGTTTGAGTATTCAACAACGTAAACGTCAAAAATCATACAAAATTATCAAAGCAACCGTTGTTCGTATTCGCACTGTTGGTAGCAAATTTCAACATGCTTGTTTTTATGAGCAAAAAGATTCCCAATTGAGCATTCAATAGATGATTTTCTTCTCGAACAGAGTAAAATAAAAACGAACACACACATATAGGATCTCAGTGAAACTTCATTTTTCTTTGAAGAGATCTAATTTACTTAACTCTAAGGCGTACATCTTTCAAGGATATTATGGCTAGCATCTTACAAATGCTAAAACCACCAGACCACAGAAAGAGTACTATGTGTGCCGTGATCGGGATTCGATTTCATGGACTCTGGCTTAGAAGACTGGAACGCTATCCTCTAAGCCACGGCCGGCGGCTAGCTGAGTTTCGTTTTAATTCAAATTCAAATCAAGTGTTTTCCGGATGGCAATATAAGGTTAATAATTCGTCCAAAAGATCAACCAAAGTATATTTTCACCATTTAAAGCATTGTAGATGGCCCTGCAGAACTTGCTTCCAACAGATATACTTTTAAAGCTGATTTGTTTTTCCAAGACACGCATGGCTAGATGTATGAATCTTGTTGCCGGAACCAAGGTTGCTGATCTTCACTCAGAATGGTTTTTCACCCCGATCCTAGTCACCAACGAGTTTACTCCTCAACGTAGAAACTCTGTTTTCTTTAGAAACGACGCTTTTCAGCATCGAACGACGCAAATCTAGTTTGTTTTTCTTCCCCTCTTTAGTGATCCGTTATGTTCTGAGTTACTATCGGTAACCATCAAACAATCATCATTCGCTTCTAATGAAAACATTGCATGTAGACGGCGTCGAATTCTTCGACATCTACTCGACTCGCTGACGATTATGCTTCGCCGCGAACGCTTCATGAAGGAAAGTGAGTTAATTCTTGGAACGCAAGAGGTGCCCAAAAACCAAATTTATGCCAAAATTGCCTTATTTTCCTCTCAAGGTGTGAAAATTATTTTATAAAATATCGGTCTTAGTCTTTATCCCAGGAATTGATCCTTAGTAGCATTCTTCCTTAAAGGTCTGATTTTTAACATGAATCAACCATCGTCATCAACTCGCGCCGAATCAACTCGCAAACGAATTCCTTCAGTAGCGAAGCGAATGATTGCTGGAGTAAACAATGACTAAAAATCGGAAGGAGAAAATCAACAAGGAACGCTAGGCAACACAAACAGAATGAAAATTCATAGTACATGGTTCACTAAGACGGCGTTCTTATGTTGTATGTTTTGATTCGTTCGGGAGTCAATGCTTAACAGCGTCGTAACTGAGGTTGCGTCGTAACGATTGGAAATTTTGAAGCAAACGAAGCGATTATCAGTAACCCTGGCCGGAACTCTTAAGATGGCGTTGCGAACATCGAAAGTCCGTATAGAAGAATTAATGTTCGCGGCAAAGCCCACTTCTTTATCTTGAAGTGACGGTATCTTTGCATATATGTACCTCCGGCGGTTTTAATTCTTAATCACTTTAGACCTAAACACTAAATGACTTTCGCGAATTAAAATTGATTTCTTATTGTCAATTTTGATTTGCAATTAAATAAATCTTTTGTATTGAAACTCGAATCTTGACACACAAAAACCCTACTTCGTCTCTAAAAATAACTGATTCATTTTGAATCATATTCATATTATTCATATTATTCTTGTATTATTTTTGTAAATTTAATTTTTCGACCTTATCCGTAATAACTATATTCTTTTAGTAAGCACATTTCAAGATTATAACAATAATTTATTGGAAAACATTTCAAGATTATGAAAATTACAGACGAATTGAAAGTTAGAAGAAATTAATAAAAATTGATAATGCGCGAGTAGAGTAGATAGAAGCATTTCCATCACATTTATTCCTCGTGGAACGATAATTATAATTTTTTTTTTTAAATATTTTGAATAAGTTTGCCTTCATTATTCATCTCCAAATTTTTGTATTCTGTAAACATCTTCTCTGAAGCCTATAAATCTAGATTTTTTTTAAGGAACACACGGTTTCATCCTTTTTCTTTCCGGGCCCAATATGTTACTTGACGGCGACAAAAATTCAGAGCTTGAAATTTTAAACTTTAATTGCGCTTGAAAATTTATAAACGTTTTACTTATTTTCATTGTTTTTTATTGTATTGTAAGTTCATCATTTTGGAATAGATTGAAACGTTATGAAAAAACAAACTTTTGTAGCCTTTCATTCTGATGACTGAAAGACTGTCAATATAAAAATGAATTTTATTTCTGACTTTAATCAATGACACTCTTGAAATAAAATTGAATTTTTTTTAATCAAACGAGTTTTAAAAAAAATCTTTATAGTTCAAAATGGAAAACCATGTTAATAAAAAATTAAGATAAATAAATAACAAGTTCAAATGGATTTTTTTTTTTTCATTATAGAAAATTGACATTTCAAATAGTGTTTAGAATATTATTTAAAATTTAACATAAAACAGAGAATTCTTTCAATAAACTCTTCCATTGAAAATATATAAAATAAACGTAATTTAATATAGTTAGTAATTCAATTATTCTGATTTCGCTAAACAACTTTTAACATGGTTAATTTCTGACCTGCGTATAGTTCGGATTTATCGGATTCGGATTTTTAAATTCGGATTTAATTTTTTTTAAAAATCGGGTGTTATATTTAATGTATTCTATATGCTTTGCACTGATTCTTATACCCAAAGCTTTAAATTTTGGTTCGAAATTTTAATACGCATTAGATTTCTGTATTTTGAAAATATTGACTTAATAAATCTATTTCAGAATAAGAATCATCATTTTGAATTTTTATAATTAACTTATCGGAAATAGCATTGATTTCAAACTTTGTTCCTGATTGATTTTAAATCGTATCAGTAAAGTTTATTATTTTTTTGAGGTTGTGTGAAAGTCATTAGTAAGAAAATGGTTTAAGGGGGGAAGGGGGGGGTAGGCTTTGGCACTTTAAAAAAATCGATTTTTTTTTTATTTTTTTTTTTCTTATTGTAAAACATTTCAAGAATGTTGTGTCAATAAGAAAATTGACAATGTGTGTTGAATGTCAAATTTTAAAGTCAATTAAAGCAAAACTGTAGAAATTATAGGCCTCTAATAGGGGTCTAATACTGCAAGAAAACAAGAGCAGAAACTTCAAACGCGTTTTTCTCGAAAGCACATTTTTAAAGTCCGTGGACATCGTCATTTGAAAACTACTTATCCGATTCTTTTCAAATTTGAAACATATTTTCTACATATAAAATACCAGATCCCAACGTTTTTCTTTTTTTTTTCGATTACAGATTTTACAGAGAAAAAATGGCGGATTTTTTCGTGAAAAATCGTAGTTTTTACTTTAAACAGCCACAAAAATTTCATAATTTTTTTTTTAAGTTAAATAAAAACGTTGGGGTCCAGAAAAACATCTAATAGAAATATTTTGCTCTCATTTTTTGATTTCAGATGATTCTGTGCTGAGATACAGTGTCCACCGCAAATCCTGTTTTCTAAGAGGCATCCTCATCACCGGCTCATTTTTCAATATTTCTCTACGAAAAAATTACTAAATGTTCTTTTAACAATGTTTTGTATAATGCAAAAAATTTGAATACATTTGTTTGAACGATAGCTCTAGAAAAAAATCGTGAAAATGGTGTTTTTTTCGATGAAAATTTTCGATGAAATTAATTTTTTTTAATATGGCTTTTTCCTTCAGATATCTCTAAAAAGCAAGTAGAAATAAGTTTTATGTCTTCTTTTAGAATATGAAACATTTTTTGAAATAACTGCTAAAGGTGTCCACGATGAAATTGCCACACACAAAATTGATTCGCAAAATTCGAGTTTTCATCCGATTGCTATCAAATTCTCAGGGATTGAAAAATAATTGTTAAACTTAATTTTACCATTTTACTTGCATTTTATTTACAGTCCATACGCAAATGCCCGCACCTTGGCCTTAACCCCGGCCATAAGATTCTGCACAACCTGTTAATCAACAGTTTCTTGCATGTAAACCCATACTTTCTTCAGTTTCTCGACTGTCTTCACTGCCTTAGGTGCTGCTTCATATTCGCCCAGTACTTCTCGATGGGGCGGAGCTCCGAAGTGTTGGGAGAGTTGAACATTTTCGGCACGAAATTGACCTTATTGTCCGCATACAACTTCAGCACGTCCTTGGAGTAGTGGCATGAGGCCAAATCCGTACAGAAGATTGTTGGGACGTTGTAGGCCTTCAGGAGAGGAAGCAGCCGCTTCTGGAGGCACTCTTTTATGTACACTTGTCGGTTCATCGTGTCCTGGGTCACGAAAGGTGCACTCCGCTTCCCGCACGTGCAGATGGCTTGCTAAACCAGGAATTTATACGCAAATTTGGACATCTTCTGAGTGCGGACATGCTCCGGAACGCTGAACTTATCCTTGACCGTGAAAATCAGGTTGCCGGGGATCTGTTTGAAGTCGGCCTTCACATATGTTTCGTCGTCCATGAAGCAACATTCAACTTTCGTCAGCATGTTGAGGTTTAACTTCCTGGCGCGGATTTTGGCGGACTTGTTCTGCTTCTCGTCACGATTAGGAGCTTTTTGCACCTTGATAGTTCGAAGCCCAGCCTTAGTTTTGGCCTTCTGGACAAAACTTCGGCCTAGGTGCAGCTTCTTAGCCACATCCCAAAAGGAGGCGTTCGGGTTTCGGTTGAATGCCCGAACTATGCGGTTGTGATTTTTGGTGTTGTACGGAATACTTTTTCCTTCACTTCTGGGCTTCCGATCGGTGGTCAATCGTTCCTCGAACCGCTTAATAAGTCGCGACACCGTGAAATTTGCGATTCCTAACGTTTTAGCTATGGAACGATGCGAGAGATCTTTCGACTCCAATTCTGCGAGTTTTGATCACAGGATTTTAAAACTTGCAGGATGTAAAGAATGCCCTATAAACTAAAGCCACTCAAATTTTCATTAAATTCTACCCAACGGTTTAAAAGTTAGAGTAATTCCATAGTGTGGCAGTTTCATCGTGGACACCCTTTAACTGTGCAAAATTTTCCTTCTTTCCTTTTCATGTTGATTGTTTACAAAGTAGGTACATTCGATTTGCGGAATGTCAAAAAAACATACGTGAAGCTGATAAAATTCCCGACACGTGGTCGCCAAGGACTTTCAAATCCGTCCACCAGAAGCACCACAATATGAGCAAATGTTTGCTTCAATTTTAAATGAAGCAAGTTTAATAAAAAAAATAATTTTAATTTCCATAGAAGACTTTGACTAATTTGTGATACCATCAAGTTTGAAACATGTTTCAAGGAGCAAATGTTCTGAAAACACTTCAGAACTTAAATGAAAGACAAAAACGCTAGGAAAAAAGTTCCACTTTTTGCGCTCTCGGATCACTGTGCAGTGTGCCGGTGTTTGGTAGGAATTATCGACAGTGGAAGTAAAACAAATAATGCTTTACATTAAAACATAAAAAAAACTAAATTTAAGATTCTTTGAAAAGAAGTAGGAGCGACATTTGCACGGCTTGGAACCGTCTCGCGTACATTTTAGAGATCGCGCCGATTACATCACCATTCGAAGAAAAATTGTATTGTAAGTTAAGAATGTTTCTTCATCGAAGACTTTGGAAATTTGAATTTGGCTTTGCACGAAATTATAAATTACATAAATTCGGTCCAATATAAGTGTAGTTACCTTCGTCCCATTACACTTCATCCTAAAATACGTCATACCACTTCGTTCAACACGACAAAAGGAAAAACTAAACAAGGAAACGTTGCTTCCTCTAAACATGAATGAACTCGATGTGGTTGGATATACCCAAAGGAAATACTCGATGAAGGAAAAAAAATCCCTCGGAAATATGAGAGAAGAATCATATCCATCGCAATTGATAACCGGAAGAGCACGCGGTTGCGCAATGCCGCCAAAACATTGATTCCGAAGAATCGATGTTCTCGTTCGGGCCCACGAGTTCTTTTGCTGTTGTTGTAGGCAGCCACTCCATAATAATAAACATTCAATAACGAAGTCCAGGGATTGGGAGCATGGTTGAACCGGGTGGGTATCATCTACAAAATCGAGAAGAGCGAACTTCTGCGTATGTGTCGCAAGAACTGCTTATTTTATTAGTTCGCTAGTTCTTGGGCAGACAGGACAATAAACGATTCATCTACATACCGTTTTGATAGTGCTAGATTGTTCGATTTTAATAAGGTTTTTTTTCAATAAAAGAAGTGACGTAAGAAACGGGTTTCAAATTGCGTAAAGCAGTGATATCTCTGATAGATTTCGGTAGCTAATTTTATTGTATTCAGCAATGGGAAGTTTTTTTTCTCATCCCTCGGGATCCGAGGTGCTCAAAAAGAACCAAGAATATATTTCGGAAATGAACAGGATCAAGGTAAAGAGATTTACAGCCAATACTGATTTTGATGAGCTGATAATTTAATATGATTCTTGATTTAGATGGAACGTTGGATCCAAATGCACTACCAGATAAAGGAACGGGAAGCGGCCATGCAGATCAGCCGGGCCCGCGAGCTATTCTACTGGCTAGCTTCGTTTTACTGTGTGTCCACTGTAGGCTTTATTGGTCGCTTTAACGTGACCCGCCGATCTGTAACCCTTGCCCCGATAGTGCCATTATCGTTCATCGTTGCCTATTATGCAGATCTCGCGTACGGAACCAAAATACATCGAATAACAGGTACGTTCCTCTTTTACTTATTCTTGATAGAGAACAAAATACAAAAAAATCAACTGAGAAGTTCCATTGGAATGCGGGCGACTGTTCCGACTTGACCCTGTACAATTTCACCCTACAGTTCAAAAACCAATTTTTTATGTTTCAAAAGTTTGAAAATAAAATCATTAAACAAAAATGGGCCCTATCTTCTCTGGAAGAGCTAAATAATCTTCTACAAAGATGTAGCCAACGGTTTTTGAGGTAACTTTGACGAAGACACCACATACCTACATACATATTGCGATTCGTAAGCGAGTTGTGATTTTTTGAAAGTTGAAATGTTAGGGTGTTTCGAAGACAAATTCTGGCTCTATCTTTTGTGAATGAATTCATACAACAAAAATGTCTTCAAAGTAGCTACATGAAATCAAAATGCGAACTGCGAACAGAGCTAACTTGTATCTGAAGGCGTTCATTAATTATAAGGGATATTTTAGCAAAAACTTGTACTTTTCTGTCATTCTCGCATTGGTGCAAAAAAAACATTTATGACGGCATTAGGCCGGAACAAATTCAGGGTGTCGACTCATATCTGGTAATAAATTCCCTGATTTTCCAGTCGGTTTTCTAGAAAATTCCAGGTTTGATGTACAACCTGAGGAAGCAATTTAAAATTATAAAAAATATATTTCCCCCGAAAATAAACGCACAGAAAGCTTTGAGTCGAGAATACTAATTTATTACACAGCAAAAAAAGTGTTGCTATATTACATCAAAAACTTGCACATAACTTGAGTCGCAAAACCCCTCTTATATTACATGATTTTCACGTAAATTCGATTGCTTGTAAAAGATGTAAAAAATTAC
Source organism: Uranotaenia lowii (assembly GCF_029784155.1). NCBI lineage: Eukaryota > Metazoa > Arthropoda > Insecta > Diptera > Culicidae > Uranotaenia > Uranotaenia lowii. The sequence continues at coordinate 177,711,259 of NC_073692.1, read as the reverse complement.
ACCAAATGTTTGTAATGTATCAAAGAAAACAAACGAGAGCATAGAAACGATGGAAGTGTTCTGTTGATGTTTGAGGATATTGTTATTAAAATGTTACAAAGTTTTCTGAAGAATTGTGGTTCTTTCTTCAAATGTAGTATTAACAAGGAAACAAAATAAAAAACGGAAAAGCGAAATTAATATCAGTGAAAAATGCCTGCTCTATGTTTATTAGCTAATGCAGAGATTCATTTAACGCAGGGATTAGCAAGTTATTGAAACTTATTCTGAGGGTACGATAAGTCAACTTCTTTGTCCCGACTCGGAGAAATGCTTCAGGAAGAAAAGTATGATTTGGTTTTGAAAGCCGATCGCATCTCATCAGAAATAAAATGCTTGCTTCACAAAACTTATATGCTCTCACCACACAAAATAAGAAAGGAGTTTGATTTGGAAATGAAATAATAGAAGATTGATTTCAAGACTCTTCGTATTAGTCAACTTTCTATAAAATGAAAAAAATGAGAATTTTTTATTGGTATCATACGCATATTCTACATCGATCCGAGAAATTCATTACATTAGCGAACCATCAAAACTATCGGCTACACATTACTAGCAACTTCCTCTTTAGTAATTAAGCTTTTAAGTTAAGATCTGGAAGGCGATGCGATCCACATCCGATTAGCACTAGATGAATAATTTGCGATTCCCCATAGTTTTTTTTTCAGCTGCTTTAAACCATTGCTTAACCATTTTTAGCTTTCCGGTTCTAATACATCAAATATTATTGGAAGAGACATTCAGGTTTGAATTGAGGTAAAGGTCAACATTGTCCTGATCATCCTGATCAATATATGCGTAACCGGAAAAATGGGGTGAAAAACACATTTTCTTCAGCCACATTTTCAAATCCGGATGATGGAATTCCTACAAATAAAAATAAAACCTAAATAAGTTATATATCGATTGATTTGCTAAATTATTAGCTAAATTTTGATAGTACTTACAAATTTGAAAAAATCTCTAAGCTTTGAAAACCTTCCATAAATTTGGAATCGTGAAAAATAATATATGACAGCCGAAACAACCGTGGCTACTCTGGTGTTATAATGCATAGCAAGTTGTGATATTACACTATCAGACGTGCTCAAAATAAGTACATTATTAAGATGTAATATAAGCTTCGAAAATATGTTATATTTTTCGAATATGAGAATTACATCGTAATCACTAATAATACGTTGAGTGGCTTACTTTTTTTTTTGCTGTGAACGATAATTTGAATGGAAGTATTATTTGTGATATTAAACATTTTAAGATAAGTCAGTCAGTTCGGATCCACTTGTAGAAATTTTTATGGTTTCAGCATAACAATTTTCTTCTTCTGTGCGTCTTCCAAAATTTTCCTCCGTTTCATCTCAAGCGATTTTGCTTCCGCTTCTCGATGACGCTTCATCAGCTTTGTTTGATTTGATTCAAGAACTTCCTTCTTGCGGCGATCTTTGTCTTCCAAATACAGAGGCTGTGAATTTCAAACTCGCTGAATAGGTTTGTTGGAAATTTGGACTGATTTTATCCCTCCAGCATAAAAAAACAGCATCATAGATTTGTCGTTTAGCCACCACTACTGGTTCTTCACGCATATTTTCGAAGAGACATTCGGAATTTACTAAAAAACCACATTCAACATTCGCGTTCCATGACAGCAGATCATTTTGACTATGTTGAAGAATTCTGGACACTTGTCATTTGCTAGCACTCCACTCCAAAAATGATCCAGCCGGTCATAATTATCAAATTTATCGCCTCTGGCAGTCACTCCGGAATACTGCCGTACTGCTAAACCTGCTGAGGATCCACTAACGCGTCCAGTATCTGTCAATATAGTCAAAGTCTTCTCAAATCGTGTTTTGGCCAATTTGGTATCGCTGCTGATAACTGCCGGATCAAGGCAAGAGGCGGCCTTGGTCAGAGGATAAGATAGTGGCGATCCCACCATTAACTTAAGTACAATTGCCTTCAGTATTCCGTTGCATTCGATACGAAATTACAGAACTTGCTTTTCCCTGAGCTTAGGACATTTTTTCATAGCATTCTTCCATATCATATCAGTGTCATATCCGAGAATAATGTCTTTCGATGGTAGATGATTTTTTATTTAATTCACTTCATCCACTGTAACCTAAATTAAACATGCAAAACAAGCCTCGGAAACGCAAAAAATCAAAGCGCTAACGATAATTACATGAGCAACGTACACTGAAGTAAATTTTTAAGCAAATGACGTTTCATGACGTTTCAATTTCTTCAAATAAATTCAGGATCATTATTTTTTCCCTGATTGGTGGAAAAATTCCCTGATGTTCCCTGATTTTCCCTGATTCAAATTGAACTCCCTGATTTTCCTGATTTTCCAGGTTTTTCCAGGTAGTCGACACCCTGAAATTTCAATTCTTTCTTTTGTCACTTGGAGTTGGAACATCACGAGGGGGGTGGGGGGACAATAAAAAATAATGCGGAAAACAAATAAATTTGAATAAATTGCACGGAAGCTTTGAAGCAACAAAATTGCATACTATATCATTGCACAAAAACTTAGAAATCAAGTAATTTTTTATCGAATAATTCAATCAAATCAAGAATTCAAAAGGTGAAATAAATCCCATTTTCTAAAATTTTGTTGTTTGGTCTTATAATCTTTCAGAAATTGGAATTTTTTTTCGTAATTTATATAAATTTCTTCAAATTTTATTTATTTCCCTCTTCGGTTTTTTGGAAATTTCGAAGGGGGAGGTGACAGAAGAAGAAATTGATATTTGTTCCAGCCTTATTTAGGCATTTGAGCTAAAACTTCTAGCCTGGAGCTCCATTGTCTTCATTATACAACGAATTATGATGAAAATTTGCACATGGGAGTTTTACAGCACATGTAAATGATCTCACGTGTCAAATTTCGACAAGGAATCAGTAAAAGGGGTCGTCCATAATATTTTCGATTTTTTTGCAATAACTACGTTGTAAGGCATCATCATATCGAGGCAAAAATTCAAAAAGGAGAATATTGCAGGACGAGGAATCGATTCCTGATAACAAACTTTCTATTAGACGACAGAAAAAGGGGTCGTTCACATTTACTGTTCAATGTTTTTGCAATAATTGTTTCATTATGCATCTGATCCAGACAAAAATTCATTCACGGGTGTTTTACAAAACGCACAATTGATTTATGAATTCAAATTTTGAATCAATCAGACGACAGAGAAGGGGTCGTTCAAATTACCTTTAAAATATTTTATACATAATTTTGTTGTTATTGCCATTTCTTAAATTTCCGTTTGGTAGACATGCAAATAGGTTGCTTGCAAATTCATAAGCATTTTTTTTTCGTGAAAAAGCGTCCCAATTACCAACCAAATACAAAATCATCAGCTTTAAAGTTAAAAGCGAAACGAAGCTCGTACAGGATCAGCTAGTATTGTTATATTATTGCCATAGTACGTCATCTTGAAATCCAATATGGCGGCTTCCGCTAAATTTTAAAAAATGGTAAATAACTGAAAATCGCATAAAAAATCTAACAAAACTATGACAAAAAATATAACAAAAAATGAAAAAAATATGGAAATAATATAAAAATATTATGACAAAAAAAAAAAATACAAAGCTCTAACAATAATATGAGAAAAATATGACAAATTCGATAAAAATATGACAAAAAAAATGACAAACATTTGATAACTTTGACAAAGAAATGGCAAAGTCAAAGAAAAAAAAACATGAAATAAAAAAAAACACATTTCTGGATCTCTAGGTCTGGCCAAAAAAGAGGAAATTAAAATATGAGGAATGGCAGACATAAGAAAACAAAATGTAAAAAATCTGACAATACTATGAAAAATGACAAAGTAAATACAAAAAATATACAATAATGACAAAACTCGAATAAAAAAATTGACAACATTATAAAAAATATTACAAATGTGAGAAAAATATATAGCAGTCATATAAATAATATAAAACGACAAATATAAAAAAATTGACAATAAAATGACAGAAATACTACAAATATGATAAAAATGTGACAAAAATAAATAAAATATGACAAAAATATTACAAATATGACAAAACTATGACAAAAAATTTACAAAATTTTGATATTTTGTCGAAATATTTACATAGTTTTGTCTTTTTTTGTTCTGATTATATTAACGATGTAGTTTGCCGAAAATTACTGAAATTTTTTCCGATACAATGGTATAACTTTGTTCGATGTTTACTCTTGGATTCGAACTCACGGACATCGGCACAGGAGGCAACTGACTCGCCAACTGAGTAACATATATCACAACCCAAGTAACACAGATTATGCCAACTAGCATTAGGAAGTTTTATTATGGTTTAATTATGGCATTTTTTTGTGCAGCTCGTTTTATGGCGGTTTTATTATGGTCATGCAGAATGCTTATAATTTTTTTTCGACCATATGTTTTTAGATGGTTTTGAAAACGCTAATAAAACTTTTATTAAACATGCTGTTTTAGTTATTTTGAAAGAGTTGTGAATGCTTTTTTAAAACTATAATAAAACACAAACCTAGAAGTTTGCTCCAAGCTTTCTTTTGCATGTTTTATAATAGCACTCAGTGCATGATTATTAAACCGCCATAAAACTTAGTGACAGTTCTCGATCAAGATGTCAAAACAGGACACGCTCAGATTAGATAGCACATATTTGAATTGGAACTCCCATTCTTACACATTTTTGGTAAGTTATGCGTGTTGGTTTTGAGTTAAAATTAAAAAAAATACATCTTTGAAAACATGAAATCACCGAAAGTGGTATGAATATCTTTACAATATGAGTATTGAGTGAAAGGGCCCAAATAGTAGGAAAAAATTGTTGCTTGACGCCATCATTAATTCAAGATGGCGGCTTCCGCTTTTATTTTCAAAGCTGTAAATTACTGAAAATATCGTGAAATCTTCACAATATGGTTATTAGGTGAAAGTAATAAACGAGTAGAAGTCAAATTTCGTTGCCCGTCGCCATCTTAAATCCAAGATGGCGGCTACCACTCAACTTGAAAATACTGTAAATGACTGAAAATCGCATAAAACCTATATTATAGGGGTATAAGTTGAAAGAAATCAACCGGTAGAAGTTGAATTTCGCTATCTGACGCCATCTTGAAATCCAAGATGGTGGCTTCCGCTAAACTTTAAAATGTAGTAAATTACTTAAAACGACATGAAACCCAGGTGGTAGTGGGTGGAAGGGCTTAACGAGTAGAAGTCGAATATTGCTATCTTACGCCATCTTGAAATCCAAGATGGCAGCTTTCTATAAACTTTAAAAATACTCTAAATCATTGAATATCGCGTGAAACCTCCAAAATATGGGTGTTTGTCAATTGAGATAAGCTATAAAAAGTTTATTTTTGCATTCTGTCGCTATCTTGAAATCCAAGATGGTGGCTTCAGCTGAACTTAAAAATACTGTAAATGAATGAAAATAGCATGAAACTCCCAAATATATTGTATTGGGTGCTAAGGCTAAATGATAGAAGTCAAATATCTCTTTTCGCGTTTCTCTGAAAATCTGTAAGTGACTGAAAATCCCACAAAAACCACCACAATACAGACCCCATTCGTTTTTGGCAACATCGAATTTGGCACATGTGCCTAAATCAGACGGTAAACAGAAACAACATAACCTTATAGTTTTCGCTAGAATAAGACCAATACAATTTAAATATAATAGCATGATATGAATAATAGAATTAAATAAATGGCAAAAAAATCAAAAACTATAAACAAAACAAGAAAAGTGCTAAATGCATTAGAAACATAATGAAAAAATAATAAAAGTGATTTAAAATTATCAAAATTGTCTTAAAATAGTAGTTTTAATGTAGTATTACGTGAAAAAAGTTGTTTTCAAGCGATTTTCATTGATTAACAATATTTTAAATTCAGTGGAAGCTGCCATCTTGGATTCCAAGATGGCGTCGGAAAGAAAAAAATCGACTTCTAGTTTAGCCCTTTCACCCAATACCCGTATAGTGGTGGTTTAATGCGACTTTTTGTCAGCATTAAGCATTAAAAGTTGAGCGGATGCCGCCATCTTGGATTTCAAGATGGCGTCTGATAGCTAAATTCAACTTCTACTCGTTTAGCCCTTTCACCCGATACCCATTTTGTTGGGGTTTCATGCGATTTCAAGTCATTTACACCATTTTAAAGTTCAGCGGAAGCCGTCATCTTGGATTTCAAGATGGCGTCAGACAACGAAATTTGACTTCAACTCATGATTTATTCCACGGGTCATTCAAAACCAATCCCTTTTCATTAAAAAAGTCTGTCCTCATTTACTGTACTAATGATTAACAACTCAGAAATGAGGAACTCAACCTTAGCGTCAACCTTAGAGAAACGTCAAATCGTAGCTTTTTTTGGGGTCATCATTAAACCATAATAAAACTATGAATTGACTCACGCCATGTTGGTTACAAAATCGAAGGGCACAAAATGACGTCATGTTGATGGATTCACAATGCAAGCATTGGAAAATATTTTTTCAGGCCTTTTTCCCTCAATTCCATCATGATTGACCATCAGATTTAACGAGGCGCATTTATTTTAAGATACTATTTCATATACATTTTACCTAAAATCTTGACTGGCAGTAGAAAAGAAGCTCAATATATGGTTAAAACATTGGTTTTTTTAGCTATTAATTTTACCAGATCATATCTGAATAATGCAATCATCATTCATCAACCATTATGGTTGCTGGAAAAAATAAAAAAAAAAACTCCGAGAACTGTCAGAACCGAACAAAAACAAAAATTTCTAACATGTTTTATAATAGCTTTTTAAAAGCTTTGGTGACCAATATTGATGACCAACAATTATATGTCTTGATGACGTTTCATGATTTTGGCTTTATTAGAGTCCAGGTGATGTTATAGAATGCGCTTTAGCTCTTTATGAAGATTAATGCGATAGTCCAAACGATATTTTGCTGACCATAATAAAGCTAAAATTGTTACTTGGGAAGCCCATAGTTTTGTCCTTATTTTGTCATATTTTATTCACATTTGTTATGTTTTTGTAACATATTTTTCATTATTTTTTTTCGGATTTTTGTCATGTTTTGTTGAATTTGTTTTGTCATTTTACTGTCGTATTTGTCATCATTATATTATTTTTCGGACATACTTTTGTCAAATTTTTGTCATATTTATTCCATTTAAAACTCAAATTTTTGCCATAATTTAACCACTTTTGTCGTAATTATTTCACAGTTTATTACACTTTTGTAAAATGTTTGTGATTTTATTTTAAATTTTGTTTTAATTATGTAAGTTTTTTGTCAAATATTTCTCCTAATTTTAGTTCTGTCAAACTTTTATTATATGTGTAAAGTTGTGATCATATTTTGTAATATTTGTTCCGATAGACTTCGGCACTCGACCAGTATAACTTTCATACGCCAGGTTGTTTCCTGTAATAGAATGTTAATACATGGGCTCCGGAGAGGCGCACGATGTGGATTCAAGTCCTACCGGGAGACAAGGCGATTATTTTTCGCATTTTTGTAACATTAATTTTCATCTTATCTGGTCCCTGAAATTTCAATTTACACAGTTAGATTTATTTCGCTACAAATAAAGTTTCGCTGACTGAATGTTTGAGTCAAGACCCATCTCTGCTATCTTTAAAAATAGTTATTTACTATATTTTGAAATTAGGTGGAAGCCGTCATCTCGGATGGCATAGGACAGCAAAATTTGACTTCCACGTATTGAGCCTTTTCACCCAATTAATTACGTTGTGGGGGTTTCATATGCTTTTCAGTCACTTTTTAAAGTTGAGCGGAAGCCGCTATATTGGATTTCAAAATAGCGTCGGACAACAATTTTCAACTTCTATTCGTTCAGCCCTTCACCCTATATCCATATTGTGGGGGCTTCTTGCCATTCATTGAAAAATACTGATACCGCGTTATTTGCGAAAAACCGCGCTAAAAAGGCGCGAATTTTTTATAACCGTCAGAGGAACGGCGATGGTTATTACATAAACAAACATTTGAAAAACGATTTTTTGAGAAATTAGCACTAGCGATGAAGAAATACCTGAAAGAATATTTTCAGTGTATATCCGGATGAATGGACTCGCGCAACCGTGCCGGATTTTCGCGCAAAAAATCGCTTGCACGACGGGTTGATGTTTTTTGAAGGCGATTAAATGAGAAGCGGTTTTCCCTGCGATTTGAAAATTCACTTTGCAGTTCGCTTCGCGCTCACTGTGTCCTCGACCTTAGTCTTTTACAGTCTGTTTTGAATCCGTCAGAGAATAATTATTTTTAATTTATAGTAATAGAAGCTTGGCGAACCTCAAAATGTAACGGAACGTCTTCAGATTTTCCCCAAAGTTTCAAATTTGGTTAGTTTTTGCAACTTGAGGTTTTTTTCTTAATTTTTTTTTTTTTTTTTTTTGTATGGGTTTATGAGCTACCTGGCTGACCCGGAAAGGAAAAACAGATCGGGGGACAGAAGAGGAAAATTTACATGAGAGTAGAATAGCTTAGAGAAGGATAGCGGCAACAGAACCCGAGGGTTCTGAAGCACCAGTTTAGGGAAGCGTTAAGATAGTGCTCGACGGACTGGGACAATTGGGCCCTACATGAGCTTCGAGTCAACCCAACCTCCAATTTAACCGAGCAGTAACAGTATGGTAGCAAAAGTTATCATATGCTAACGTCTCGATATCATTGTCAGAAGGGTTCACTATCTTACCGTAGTTGAGTTATCCCTGCCTGTCACCTAACCTTACTCGATTCAAAAACTTTGAATTTATGATCGTTTTTACTCGAGATTAATATAGATTGACTAATAAAACATATTTCCCGTATTCAGAACAAAACATCTAGATAAGAAGCTATCTCTCAATGCTGCAATTATAAAATTTCGCTTAACACAAATATTAATTGTACCAATTTTTTTGGAAAATAAAAAAATAAAAAAAAATACAATTATGAATTGCATGATCAATATCTTTTGTACTATCATTGACTTTAAAAACAACAGGATATAAACCATAAGGCAAATGGCGATTCTGTTCTTCTAAAACCTCATTGCTAATTTTGAACAACTTTTCAAAACAACCTTCCTTGATCTTTGGTTTGGTTAAATAAATGTCAATTTTTAAGACCCCGATATTATTTTCCTGAACGAGAAGGTTCTTGTTTATCAAAATCATACCTTCGATCTTCTACATCCTTATTTGAATTTCAAACCTAATCGAGCTATAGATGGAACTACAAAAAAAGTAATAAAACAAGAAAGAACTAGATTCAGATTGATTGGGTAATTAAAGATGTTTCCCAATGTGTGATTCCTTAGGAATTCCAAATAAATACGCGGCTGCTCTGTAATTATATTAACAACTTGGATACCATAAAACAGAATTTTTAATTGTCTACCCCCCAACTTTTGTATTAATTTTACGTTATACAAACAATAAAATAAATAGCATGATTGAATTAATAATCGGACCATACTGCTAATGACAATGCTATTCTTCTAAAATTTCGAACGCTTAGCAACTTCTTAGAGCAAGTTTACTCAATCTGTTTCGGATGAAATAAATTACACTCCTATTTATAAATCTCCAATATTATTTTCCTGGACTATCATCTATCTTTTACTTTATTATTTCAATTTCACACCTAACCAAAAAACAGACAAATCTATCAAAAAGTATTGAAAAGAAAAGGAAATATTCTTGCCAGGAAACTGTCTAAACAGCATCTTGATCCAATTAGCCTCTAGTTCTTGTAAAATGCTTGATTTAAGAATAAGCCTTCGAAATTCATAAACCGCAAATGCACACTTACTAGAGCATTGGGGAGAAGAATACTGTTACTTTACCTTGCCTAGTAGCACATAGAACATTGAATACCTAACCATGTGTTAACCAATTGTTAACATCTTCATCCACTAATTCTTGTACAATTAAATTGCCTTTCTAATTTTGGCAGTTATCATTCATTTACAATACTGTCTATTCTAATCTAACTTGCGCATGGTGGAAAAGTGGAAATATCAACATTAAAACTGCTAATTGTGATATTTCCACTGCGCAATGCTGTTGTTGTCCAACGGAAGGGAGGACAAGTGTTTCAACTCCCATTCACCTTATCAACATGGATCATCAAAGAAAAAGTATACGATATTGAAGCACCTTTTAATTTACTTTCTATGATCTCATATCGAATAAGGCTACGTGCAACCGCCCTTTCAGGTTTATGTTAGTATAGAGTCTGTTTCCAAACCGTCAACTTCCATAAACACAGTAATGCACGCCGTCGCCGTGACCCTTTACAGCCTAGGGTACGGAACTTGAGGTTTTTTTCTTAATTAAAAAAAAATTATAATAAGTTATTTCGTGAAAACAATTTAACCATTTTTAAGGTAAATTAGTAGCTCACTTTGCATGATTTTTAAAATTTATTAAATGATAAAAGGTTGAAATCCCTAGACATATCCATAACATTTAACCAATTTTTTCGTAACATTTTGAACAAGACAACTCAATAGGTTTGAAACCGATATTTTCTTATACTGACACGTAATTTCGCATCAAGTTTCAGCAGTTATTTATATAATTGTTTATTTTTTCTTAATTTAAGCGTAAGAAGATGTTTGCAATCAATCGCAGATCAAAAATTGGAAAAAATGCCATATAAGGCCGGAACAAATTTGGAATCTTTCTTTTGTTACTTGGAGTTGGAAACATCACGAGGGGGAATAATAAAAAAATAATGCAAATTAGAACAAGATACAATCAATATTTAACAAAATTGAAAAATCGAGTTTTTTAAGATCTAAAATTTGAACAAATACAGAAGGTGATACCAGCGAGAGTTTACAAAAGAAGAATTTGATATGTGTTCCAATCTAGAGTTAGGAAACTTCATTTTCGAACAATTCAAGAACTGTTGTTTTATCGAAAAACCCAACACACATAAGCAAAAAAAAAAACAATATTCCTGAACAAACCGTTCATTGCGGAGCAATTTATGTTTTACATTTCGGCTGCCTGCAAGTTGACTTTTTTCATAAAAAGTATGCAAATTTGAAAAAAATATATCAGATTTTCAAAGCGTAGGTAGTTTACTCAAAAGATAACTCAAAAAATTACAGCTTGTTGCAATGTTCGATGAGGTCAAAACCCGACAATTTGATCGAACTAAATAGACACCTAAAAACAAATTCCATTCGAATTTGGCACAGTACTTCATTTTTATTCGTTGATTCGCGCTTGATGCACAATTTTGACTCAATCAACTAGGTTACTTATTTTGCTAGTAAACCATTTAACTAAGGATCATTAAGTACTTCAAGTTCAAAACTGTGCTGAAATTTCTATTTAAATTATGGATTATTAGAGTCGATGATTTTTCAAATAGTTCGAAAACTCATGACAACAGCTAGTAATCTGGAAAATCGGCATGCTCTCCGCAATTGTCAATCGTCCACCAAAATTTATCATCACGAAAATCGTAGGTGTGCCGCTTCCAAGTAACTGCCCTTCGGCCTCCGATTATGTTCGTATCGTGCCACTTCGAATCAGCCGCCAAAAACTCCCCGGTCCACGTGTTTCGGACCCGATATACTCCCGGTTTGATACCATGCTCGTCCGGGATAAACTGCCAGTATCCGTTCTTCCAGATGCGGTTAATGGACCGATCGGTAAGAACCAGTCGCTTTTCGGCGGACCAGCTCGAGTCATCGCCCACCAGCAGCCACTCCTTCAAGGCCAAGTTACGGATTGCGTACGAATTGTTGTAGTGAGGTTGCGTACGAAGTTGCCATTTGGCCGTATTCAAAGAGACCGGTTGCCTGGTCACATAAACCCAGCGAAGGTGGTCCCATTTGAAGACTCTGTCAATGTCCGCCGTTAGATGCCCACCGTACTTGATTGACCGGAGCATAACGCAGCTCTCGCGGAATTTGCTAAAACTGTAAATTGAGACCCCTTTTAAAATTACTCTGAGCGAACGATGGCATATTTTTAAGATATATCAGACGATTACTTACGTGACCCGTGTTTCGCAATCGCATCTGCAGAACGAGCTTGCTCCTTTGGAGAAAACCTCTAAAATTAGGCACCCGAACCAAAATAGAAGCAAATAGAAGGTCATCTTGCCATCCATCGGAACTGGTCGGTGCAAATCAATTGCTCATTTATTTATAGAAAACGGTTGCAGGGTACGGAGCGAATTGATCGGAACCGATGGATTACTCACGTGTTTAAGCGATAAGTTGAAGGGCACTGGTGCTATGTTTAGAAATTTAGATAGTTTTTAAAAAGTCGGATAGAGATGTTCATTAATTTTGAGCCATTTTTGTCTTAAGTTGATGCGAGATTTTTTAACTGATTTAAACCAATGATCACTGCAATTTGAAGTCTTCTCCAATCCAGTCATAGACAAATCCACTTTAAGCAATTCCTCTCCTCTCCTCTCCTCATTTCTTCGTAACGATACGAGGTTTACGCACGAAACTCTTCTCTTGGAGACTTGAGGCCGGATCTCTCCTTTTCTCGAGATCCGACCCCTCTTTGAAATGACTTGAGGTTAACATACACTTGCTTCTCCTCTTCTTCTCGTTTTTGGATTGATTTTTCTCGATTATTAAATAAATTAACTGCCGTATAGTCTTCATGGCCCAAGGCCTAGTCGTCTCGAAATCAACGAATAATCCTCCTCTTGTTGACGCAAGGCCTGATCTGGCCTCTTGCGACTTGAGATTCGACACAAAACTCTCCTCTTGAAGATTTGAGGCCTGGCCTCTCCTCTAGTATAAGCAGCTTACTGGACACGCGCCCATCAAGACACGCGCGCGGTACTTGACGTAACGACTCGGATGATTCCTTGCGAAGGTTTCATCCTAAACACTCTACTCCAAGCGTATTCCCCGCCAATGGAATAACCCTTTCCTAATAACATCCACCGCGAGGAAGGTGTAGTCTTATCCATGCAGCTTCGATCATTGGAGTACGTGTTACTTATGGTTTTTTTTTTCGTATATACATACGCCCTAAACTCCACCTGGGGCCTTCCTCAGACCATAACCCAAACCGGTAACTGCCCTTTAGGCAATATTTCGGAAGGTCTTATTCGCGCATGTATCGCGCTACTCGCTACACTCGCTATAAAGTTCATATTTAAATTAAATAACACCCTGGTCGTGATACGATCAACTACACTTATGGTCTATCGTAGTTCATTTGATATCTCCGGACTCATTCAGCTAAGTAAAGTAAAGTTACGTTATCACAGTTTGCGTCAGTCTCCAACTCCTTTGCAAAGCAGTCATTATCCGGGCGAGCCCATCGCAGACTACATGCCAAGTCAGCTGTCGTATCTGGTTCGCAGGCGGCGAATATGTTGGCACGTTTCTCTTCAGATCTTGGACAATAGAATACCACGTGTTCGGGTGTCTCCTCCGCGTCACCGCATGTCAGACAGACCGGCGAGGCCACATATTCGAACCTGTGGTGATACTTCATGAAGCATCTACGGCCAGTTAGGAATTGCGTCATGTAGAAATCTACTTCGCCATGCTTTCTCTCCATTCACTGTTTGGGATAAAATGATGGGTCGACCTTCCTCTTTCTGAGCTGTCCCACAGCTGCTGCCAGTTGACCATAGAGATATCTCTGGTTCGTGTTCTCACGTTTTGTGTGCCTCTATTTCCGTAGCAATAGGAGTCCTCCACCCAAAAAAACGACGCATGCAGCCTTCGATGAAACGGTGCGGTTTGCACTGATGACCCGCAAATTCATTTGTCTCTGTACATTGTTCAGCTTCTGCTGGTTACACTAGATGTTAGGGCCAGATTTCCAGGGCACCTTTCCATATCGAAGGATTGACGAAACCACACTTGAAATTACCCTCCGCTGACTACTTCGGATACCCGAATTGATCGCCATTATCCTCGTCAGTGCGGCCGTTCCTGTTGCCGCCTTCTTGCACACATACTCAACGTGGCTTTCAAAGCTGAGCTGGTCGTCAATCATCACACCCAAATATTTGGGCTTGCACTTTGATTCGATAGTACATGATCCAACTGTAATCCTGTATGTTTGCGGAGAAATCAGGTTTGATATCAGGACCATCTCGTTTTTGTAGTGAGCCAACTGCAAACTCTTGGAGTGCATCCAGCTCTCCACCACTTCTACAGCCACTGAAGCTCTTAGCTGGACGATTTTTGTTGAGTAACCCGTTGCTAGGAGCACGACGTCGCCCGCGAAACTAACCAACTTTTCTCCCTCTGGCAGGCTCAATGTCAGCACCCCATCGTACGTAATATTCCACAGAACCGGGCTCAATATCGACCCTTGCGGTACTCCAGCTGTAACATCCATTTCGTGATGTACTGTAGCTTACCACACAAAAACGATCCCCTCTACTGTTCTTGAGTCTGGCTTTATCAGCCGTTTCGATGACAGTTAGAATACTTATAAATACATACTTATTGGCTTACCACTATGAACGAGCATCTATGAATACTCAGATTCTTTTAGGAATTGGCCCTAATGACGGGTTAAGGTTCTACAGGCTACTCGAAATCAACGTCGTTTAACACTAACTTGCCACATCGGGGTACTACGTTAACGAACTCCTTATCCGTGCGTTGCTGTAACTCTTCGTCATCAGCTGAAGCATAGATCATCTTAAATCTGGACGCATCAAAACGGGTCTATCTCGGAGCTATCTAAACGAAATAAAAATGTTTTTTACTCAAAATAGAGGTTTTTTTATTGCACTTTAAAGGAAAATAACAAAAAAATTAATCCGATGCTGTTTCGATGAAATTTCGAACTTTTCGTCGAGTACCACTCATCATAGTTTGGACACCCTATTCGCTGACCTCAGCGGCCATTTTGTTCCGCAATCTCTTCATCTCTGTGGCATCTCGAGTCGTCCTACAATTCTTCTTCATCTTCTGCTTGACAATTGCCCAAAATTTGTCGATAGGGTGGAATTGAGGGCAGTTGGATGGGTTGATGTCCTTTTTGACAAAATCCACCCGTTGGCCCGAAACCACTGTAGTACCTCTTTGCTGTAGTGGCAGCTTGCCAAATCTGGCGAAAACTCTATTGATCCTTTGTGAGATCTAATGTACGAAAAAAAAAACGTTTTTCAAGCACTCCTCATTGTACATTTCGGAGTCCATGGTCTTGTTTTTCCCAAATACCTGAGTTTTTCGTCCGCAGCTGCAAATACCTTGCCAGATCAAACACTTTCTTGCAAACTTATCAGCAAAAACGAATTCGAACTTGCCGGGGACATCACTCCGACCAGTGACTTTATAAAATTTTTGGCCAGGAAGCTGCTCAAAATCCATCTTCACGTACGTTTTGTCATCTATGAGGATGCATCCGTCGTTCTTCGTTAGAACCTTGTTGTATAACTTCCGGGCACGTTCTTTGGCTACTAAATTTAAAGTGAACTTTAAAATCGTCATAACTCTTTTGAAAAAAATCGGAAAAATATGAAATTTGGAACATATTACTAAAACCACGAGATACATAACCTGTTGAAAAAGCAACTTCCGGTGACCACCGGAAATGCCACAACTGGCCAGCCGAAAAAAAAAAGTTACACATAAGCCGTTCGGGTCAATATGACCCGAGAGTTTGCGCGCGTTCCCCTGATGACATATGTTAACCGATTTTCATGATTTTACATTCATTAGTTAGGAAATTTATTCTAGTTTCTGAATCTTTAAAATTTCAGTTGATGTAACTTACACGAACGTTTGGATTCTGATCCGAATGGAAAAAAACCCCGAAAATTATGTCTTCTCAGAATTCCCATATCTTCTAATTGCTTTGACGTATTGAAATTATTTTATAAGTTTTGAAATTGTGAAAAATAAATCTTTTTAAACATATAGAAAAATTGAAGGTCATTTGGAATTTTTGGTCGATAGCGTGGAATTTCTGAAAAAAAGGTTTTTTTTTTGAACTTTTGCTTTGCAGTGTTGTATCTCATTCTTAACTGAACCGATTTCCAAAATTCAAATTTTAGTTTTATTTTGATAACATGATCATCATTTTCACTGAACACACATAGTATCTCAAATATTACTGTTATTCGTAATACGAGAATGAAAACAAGAAAAAAAATCGTATTTTTCGTACCTGGCTGTTACGATGCGCGAGTTTCTCATTTTGTTATCGTGATTTCTTAAAACTTTTCATGAAACCTGCCCATTTTTTATATACTCAATGATAGATTTTAATCTCTACAATCGATTGATATGCTTTTTATGTGGTTTCTCAAAAATTTGTAGCAACGTTTTCCGAATTTACTAAAAGATATCGGAATTCGACTAGATTTTCAAACGTTTTGTAGCAAGCAAGCACAACCCCCCGGGAGAGCTTAAATCGAACAAAATCCATGGCTCTCCCGGTCGTGCTCTCGAAATCTGCCTTCCTATAGCAGGCTGAAGGAATCGTCCGCATGGCTACGTAGGGTGGTTTGTGCTGATACGTATGAATATTTATACGTAACTCATAGCTAAGTCATTGTCTTCATCATGTTGATTGTTTTTCAGCTTTTCAAAGCTACAGATACCTAGTTCAGAAATGTTTTAAGATATTTTTTAAGAATCCTCATTTTGCAAAATAATTTCGGTGGCATCTTCTTTGATTTTTATTATAACATAAAATTTACATAGATACATACATACTACTTTTACATACATACATACATGCTTTGAATTGCAAAATTCATATTTGGAAAGTCAAAAATTTAAATAATAAAATACGAAAAACTTGTTTGGATCTCACAATTCGAAGCACAGTATTATGAATCCATAAAATCATTTGTGAAGTTTGAATCATAAATTATTTATAATTTATTTGAAGTTTTTTTTTCAAATTTTTGTTCTGAATCCTGATATTAAGTTAAAATTATGAATCTTTTTGAAGAAAATATGAGTAAAATAATTAAAATCACACTTATGTAAATTAAGAATGTCTTTTTCAAACAATATCACTGAACCAAAAGATGTCGTTCAAAATATTATGAAATATGACAATTTCCTGAAACACAATGTCTTTACCTTTTAAAACACGACTTTTTTTTTAAATTAATATGGCAACTACTAATTCATTAAAAGCATGTTTTGATTCTCATAACACCACGAAGAGTTCCAATTATGATTTAATCTACTTTCATGCATATTTTGTCTAATATATCACATGTAAATTAAAACTCGATATTTATAGTATTATAAACTCAAAGATTAAATCGTTGTAATATTGGTTGTGATTGTTTTGAATATAACAATACCCACGCGCTTCCAAAATAATTTAAATTAAGTGTCGTTTTTAAACCACACTATGCAATAAAGATAAAATAAATTATGATCTAGGTCTCTGTAACTTTGAAAAGCTGAAAGACAATCAAAATGATGAAGACAATGACTTAGCTATGAATTACTTAAAAATATTCATAAGAATCAGCACAAACCACCCTACGTAGCCATGCGGGCGATTCCTTCAGCCTGCTATAGGAAGGCATATTTCGAGAGCACGACCGGGAGAACCATGGATTTTGTTCGATTTAAGCTCTACCGGGGGGTTGTGTTCGCTTGCTACAAAACGTTTGAAAATCTGGTCAAATTCCGATATCTTTTAGTAAATTTGGAAAACGTTGCTACAATTTTTTGAAAAACCACATAAAAAGCATATCAATCGATTGTAGAGATTAAAATCTATCATTCGGTATATAAAAAGTGGGCAGGTTTCATGAAAAGTTTTAAGAAATCACGATAACAAAATGAGAAATGTGCGCATCATAACAGACGGGTTCGAAAATCACGATTTTTTTCTTGTTTTCATTCTCGTATTACGAATAACAGTAATATTTGAGATACTATGTGTGTTCAGTGAAAATGATGATCATGTTATCAAAATAAAACTAAAATTTAAATTTTGAAAATCGGTACAATTAGGAATGAGATACAGCGCTGCTAAGAAAAAATGTTACCTCTTCTGAAAAGTGAGAATTTTTTTTCCGGTAATTCCAAGATTACGGCCAAAACTTCCATGGGACCCTAAAGTTTTTATATATTTTTGAAAAGATTTATTTTTCACAATTTCAAAACATATAAAAAAAATTTGATAGACCAACATATACTGCAGATATAAGAGTTTTAAAATGATGTCTTTTTTCGGAGGTTTTCTGTTCAAAGCGTTCTATAGGTCATCTGCTAAGTCAAATCGATTTAAATTTTATATATTTAAAATCTTGAATAAATTACCTAAACAATGAATCTTAAGTCATAAATATCGGTCAAGATATGTGACCAGTAGAACGAAATCAATTTACTAGTCAAAACAAGCGAAAAATAATTTGTTGAAAATTTTGCGAACGGCCTAGGAAGGTTAATTTTCATCTCGCGGCTTCCATCACGTTTAACTTTTTTGAAACAAAACGAATCGTAATGAAATTTTCAGCACTGATAGTCAAAACATTTCACTCGAAGTGCGTCGAATCGGGAAGTGCTTTAAACCGACGGAAGATTGTCGTCGAGCGAAACCTCAACAGGGTTGTCCAGATGAAGTCTTTATTTATTCAATCTTTTCGGATGCTCTTAAACTAAGTACAATAAAAATATATAAACTATCTTATTCTAGGTTTAGTTGTTTAGTAGTTGAAACATTGAAATCGAAATGACTAGATAATTCATTGAAACGCGCACAGCATACATCCAACGGGTCGATTTGACCGTATTGGGTTCGTCGCAGAGCAAGTCTAAGAAAATCGCGCGTTCGGGTTGTTCTGATGGGAGCATTTAACGACAGTAATGAAGAATGGTGTGTTTCGTCGTACAAAGCCAAGAACTGCAAAGCCTTTCCGCAACAGTAGCGGAGATATGCTGGGAAAAGTGTAGATTACTGTCCAAAATAATTCCAAGGTCCTTGACTGTCCTTGGTTCAAAACGGTCGTTAGTTCTTTACATAAGAAATTCAGTGGACGACGTAGACGAGAGAATGAGATGACACTGCACTTAAACAGTAACATTGGGTACAATACCGTTTTAATAGCACCAACTTGAAAGTATGTCTATGTCCTTTTGAAGAGCACAACAATCAACCAGAGAAGAATTCGATCGAAAAATTTTGAGAAATTCGGCGTACAGTAGCTTTTCTGATTCGATCATGGAGCCTAGATCGTTTATGAAGAGAAGAAAGATCAAAGGTCCTAAGTGGCTTCCCTGAGGAACTCCAGACGTGATTTCAAAAGGTGTTGAGTTAATGTTTTTCAGTCGTACAAAAGTAGTTTGGCCTACAAGATATGAGTTGAGTCAATCTGGTAGTCTAGTGCGACGCATTTTTCCGATAGCCAGCTCGTGTGATACCTTATCGAAAGCCTTGTTCAAGACTACATTCACAGCATCGACTTGTTGGCGTTTGTCTAGTCTAGAAACCAAATTCGAAACGTAAGTCATAAGGTTAGTGGTCGTGGATCTACCTTTCATAAACCCATGTTGATCTTCCGAAATAGTATGACGCACCGATTGATAACGCAAGTCAAATACTAGACTCTCAAACAACAGGAAAACAGCTCAGAATCGATATTCCGCGATAGTTTTCAGCTTGGTGTATGTTTCCGGATTTGTGAATCGGCGTGATCGATGCATTTTTCCAGTCATTGGGGAAAATACCCTCCATCAATGCAATGACTGGTCGAAAATAATCGACACAGGAACGAACAACAAGCCAGCGCATTTTTTAACCAGAGCTGACATTTCTCAACCAGAGTCGACGGTTATTGTCCGGAGCATATCGTTGCGGGGAACCACCTCAGAAGGCACCGCCGGATATTGCAGTTGGCAAGGCAAAACCTGTTTTCTTACTCAATTAGTTTGTACCGCGGAGAGCATATTTCGCACTCGTGAAGAGCTATCTGGGCTCATGCTTAACATTATCTGTTTAGTCTTCATTGAACCGTCAAAGTGGGAGTCGAATCTGTACTTAGAGTGTATCTTAGAGTGACATCGTGCAGTCATGGCTAAAACAAGAAGTGGGAGCTCACGGCCTGAAATGTACCCAAATAAACTGAGGAATACCTGGGCAGCGCATATCGTGGAAGTAACTACGCGGTATCATCAGGTATCTTCAACCGAAGAAAGTTACAGGTCCACATGACATCCCCAACGTTGCAGTGGAGCGATCGTGGGATTCCCTGGGATATATCTACTGGATACAGGTGATCAAAGGTTGAAGAAGGTGATCCCTTATGGATATACCCGTCCTGACATGGGTCTATTCGAGTTTCTTGGCGATCCATTGCAGCAGAAGGTGGCATTTTTAGAATGTGACCTATTCAATCCTGCGATAAACGGTAAAGCGGCTCTTTATAAACATTTTGGCAGTGTTCAGAGTTCAGAGATGGTTATGATCCTAAGGGTTGTCAGCGGATAGTGGCAAGGAGAAATTTAAAGGATGTGTATCACGATGAGAATAAGAAGAGAGGCACAGAGGAAACTGGATTGGGAGAAAATACAGAGAAGCATCAGCTTTGTCGGATTGCAAACCTTTGAAATCCGTAGGTTTGACGAAAAACGAAAAATATACTGACTTTGACAACATGAAACTTGAGGACCTTTTTTTTTGGTCGTCAGGTAGAACGTTCGTTTATCCGTAAATTTCCTAAAAATTTTCGGTAATCCGTAGAAAATCTGTAGATTTCGAGCATCGATCCGTAGAAGTGCTCACAATCCGTAGATCTAAGGAGAAATTCGTAAATCTGACCACGCTGGTGGTCACCGATGCTTCATGAACGATGGGTTTGCCCTGCAAAGAAGATGGAATCTGCAGCCATTCCCCAAAGATGCCGGATAACTCCATAGAAAAATTCTCCTCTTAGATGCTCCTCTTAAAGAGAACTTTGTTCTTCACCCCTTGAAAAAGAGAACGTTCAATCTCACACTTAAAGCTACAAAGTTGAAGCAAGATCTATTGGGAGTAGATCTCGGCGTAGTGAATGTTTCCTACGAAGGCAATTATAGGAATAAGACTTCACCTTCTCTGTAGAGGACATCGTAGGGTAATGGTATTTCACGGAAGAAGTAATACTCTCGAAGTAAAGTGCAAACACAAAATTATTGGGACACATGCAACCAGAGGACTGAACTAGCTGTCAAATCGCATACAAACGCACCGTACCAAATTTTTGGTACCAGAACGTTAGTGTGGTTCCCGAAATTAAACACTTCACCCCATAACAGACTCGAAATAGGGTAAAACTTTGGTTGCCAAACGCATCTGTTGTTGGCATACTGCAGATTCAGAATCAATTTTTGTGCATTTTGTGCCCAACCATAATTTATTAATGTTACCAAAGATCCCTTTGATTGACATTCCCGAGCCGCAGATATCATTTTTAGGATTATTAAAAAAATGCCTTTGGTTGAAATTGTTGCAATGAAGACGACCATGTTGCCCATATACGTGTTTCACTCGTTTCATTTTTCTTCTTCCTGTGGGTTTCTTGACTGAAAATTTGGTACGGAAATGTTTGCTTGCTTCAGCCCCTTGCATTCAACAGGGCATAACTTTTTACCATTGCGTAAAAATCAACCAAATTTTACACACTTTTTCATTGATGTGTATTTTTTGCATGCTGTCAAACTCGAAGTCGTGTTTTCGATTCCACGAAAATGGAGGTGACCAAGGCGAGCCGAGAGAACAAATTCATTCCAAACACCTGCAATTTCCTGACCTGTCGCACCGGCAGTTGAAAAAATGTAGAACATTCACGATGCAACCGTCTCCAGAGTGTTGAAGGCGTTCCAGGAGCGGTTGACGTTGGACCACGGCAAAGGAGCTGGAAGAAACCCGGGCCGGAGATCAAAAAGACGGAGGGAAAGGTGCAGCGGATGAGTAAAGCAAATCCCAACGTCTCAAGCCGTGATTTGGCTAAAAAGATCGACATGTCGCAGAGCTACGTCCAGAATGCAAAGAGGAGAGCTGGACTACATACATACAAGATACAGAACTTCCCAAACCGCGATGAGCGGCAACAATCGACGGCTAAAACTCGGGCACGGAAGCGCTACGAGAAGATGATGACAAAATATGGCTGCTGTGTGATGGACGACGAAACGTATAAAAAAGCCGATTTTAAGCTTATTCCGGGGTTGGAGTTTTTCACTGGCAAGAGCAATTTCGATGTGGAAGACAAATTTAAGAAGAACAAAACGTCGTAGTTCGCCTCCAAATATTTCGCTTGGCAGGCCAACTGCTCTTGCGGACTGAGAAGTGAGCCTTTCGTGGCAAGGGCACAGTTAATGGCGAGATCTACAGTGCCTCGAGAAGTACCTTTTGTCGTGCACGACAAAGCTTTGCTATAGGGCTTGTGGTATAGCGCAGTTGGCAAGTCAGTTGCTTCCTGAGCCGATGTCCGTGAGTTCGAGCCCAAGAGTAAACATCGATCACAGTTGTACCGAATAAGTTTTACGATGACTGTCCGCCACCTGCATCGTTGATATAAGTCGCGAATGACATAAATATGTTAAAAAGACTATAATCGAAACAAAAAAAGCTCCGCTATTTTGACAAGATTTGGCATCATGCCACTGTTCTTAAAGTGTCGTGGAGTGGTATGAGGCCAATTCTGTCCATTTTGTTCCAAAGGACATGAACCCGAAAAACTGTCTAGAGCTCGGCCGGTGGAGCAGTACTGGGCAATAATGAAGCGGGAACTTCGGAAGAGCAAGAAGACAGACAAAAACGGGAAAGACATGTTAAGAAAATGAAAAAAAGCTGAGAAACTGGTACCGGATGACACTGTAAAGACTTCGATGTAGGGCATCAAGCGAAAATGCATTCAATTTTACACTCAAGGCTCCATCGATTAACTTTTTTTTTGATTTTTGAAGTAAATGTATGTATTAAACTATCCTAAAACTTTGGTTTGATTCTAAACATTATAAGAAAATTGACATGACATAATTTCGTGTTTGCCCTTTATTGTGGCTCTCGTTGCCGGGAGAGTCACTCGAGTCAGCTTAGTCAGCTCGCGAAAAAGATCGAACCTCGAGTCATTATAAGGTGATGTACGACCTTGAGTCATTAATACACAGATCTGGTCTTGAGTCCTCAAGAAGGTTTACAGTGCCATAGAATTCAATTCGTAAGAAGATTTCACTAATACGCAAGATCCATGTACGACTTTGAGTATACAACACCCTATTACACATTTTTTTCAATTCCCTGAGCTCTGACCATCATTTCATTTCTTAGATTTTTCAATAAAAAAAATCGTCATACCTGCTAGAACTTGTGCGATCCACTCCAATTTTCTTTCAAACAAGTTTTCGTGTAGATTTCCGTGCTTTCCAAGAGACAACCAATTTGTTCAAGAATTCGAAGGACTTTCTCCTTCATCACGTTTGTTTCGAGAACGATTTTTATAGCTCATCCTCAGGCACAGGATACGTAGCCGTTTTTGGATCATACCTTACCCTAAACAATCTACCCTTCGTCAAAGAATTGTCTATTATGTTCATTAACACTTTGCTGTGGTTTAGAAGTTGATTATAACAGTTTCACTTAATTTTCACCAACAATCTGATATAGAACTGTTCAAAATTCTGTTTTTATTGTTTGTGTATTACCTATTCCGATTTCAATTTAAAATATTGTGCGAGACTAAAATTAATGAAGGTTTTAAATCAAAGAAGAGTAGATAAATTTAAAATTACAATTTAAAAATACCTTTTTTTACAATTTTAAAACAAAAACTTTCGCATTTCCGAGGGGAATGAAACATTAACATTCGATCTATGTCCAGGGAAAATTGCATTCAATTCATCTCTCTTTCCTATGTTTTTCTTTTCCCCCAAAAGCCGAAGCCGAAATGATTATGCAGCACGAGCCCGAACTGCTGGAATGGCCCAGCGGCCTGCCGACAGTATCGGAAATCGATACCGCCCGGCTGGAGATAGACGATAAAGTCCGTCTGCATCCCCATCAGATGTAAAGAGTGGTACCAGTAGCAAGTGTAGCATTAGCACCAGTCACCAAATCGTGTCCTTGCCGTCGCCACTATCGGAGTGGCGACCAAGAGGGAGGCTCAAACTGTTAAAGCAAGTTATGAAGAAAAGTGAAACCCCAAGGTGCCGATTAAACGACCGAGCAACGAAAAAGGAAACGAGACAATTAAGGGGAAAAAGGTTTCCTTTAATGATGTCGTCATCGAATGGAATTATTAACGGTCACAAATTACACGAAAGGTATAAGTTATTGGCGTAGATGTTTGTAACACTGCTGTCCTTTGAAAGGGGTGGAAAAAACCGGCCCCAGGTGCACAAGAACACTAACAGTTAAATTTCAAAGTGTGGATTTTAACCTATTGAAAACGATTAGGCTTTTTGGAAGTCATATCGACTTGAATAACAACTAATGTTACAGATGATCAAACACAGATAACAACAGATACAGAATATACGTAGCTTAAAAAAATCTTCTGAGAAATCCCTACAATAAAACTGCAAGAAGTTGCATATCATAAAATACATTTTCAAATTTGCTGGTCGTAATTAAAGACACGTTAATTGTCAATGTTATATTCGTAAAGTAACTTGTAAATTCATTGCTGTTCTTCGTAATGCTGTCATCTTTGTAAAGCCTTGTTCGGCTAAATCCACAACTTTTTTTAATTAAGTATGCGATTTCTCCTGTAGAGTTTTCCTTTAATGTGTTAAGTGAAGAAGAAAATAAGCCTTTGTTGTTTTAATTTACACCGCTTTACTAAACGACATTTAATTCGACACAGGCCTCTGAATTCTATTTCTATGCTTATTTCTTGAAGCCGTATTTCAATAAGTTTTTTTTTTCATTGAGTCAAATATTATTGAAAATATTTACCACAAATATTATTGTTGATCAATTCATAGACCGACAAAAGCAAATAAATGATATAAAAATGCAGAAAGAAGAGAGATTTATAACATCAATACGGTCATACTAGAAACAGTGCCGTTCCTGTTACACTCCAAAGCCTCAGTATTAATAGGATAAAAACCATTCGAATCACATACGGATTTTTCTAGGAACTTCTAGTGTTAGTTATTAAGATTGAACAATAAACGTCGTGCATTAAAGCTAACAATTCAAAATTGTTTCCAGCTATCCCATCATATACGGAACAATAATAGCTGTATCCAATACTCAAATCTTTTGCTATAGTCCTTGCATGTTACCCAATTCCCTTTCATACTCTCGTGTTACAACAAAATTTTAATAAAAATGTTTCAACAGTATCAACTTTCTCAAACTATAAACATTCCCGTACACGACCACGTTAATAGTAAAATTCAATAAAACCAACTGTATCTGAATCCAATAAAAGTAACCCAAATGTAATTATAAATTCGAAAGAAACTTACCTTATTCTTCCAGTGGGGAATGGTGTCCTTCACTTCGCTTAATTTCTTTTCGATCGATTGCAGGATCTGCTCGAACTCCAACCGTTTCATTTTACCCTCGGCTTCCTTCTTCTGGATGGCCACGATCTCCTTCTTAATACTGGAAGAGCCCTCGTGAGCTTTGTCGATTTCCACCTTCAGCTCGTCGATTTCCGTCTTCAGCTGGCTGGCTTCCTCGTCCAGCTTTTCTCGGTCATCGTTACCCTTTCGGATGGCCTCCTGGGCCGCCACCACTTCCTCTTCCATACTTTTTATTTTATCCTCGGTCTTTTTAACATTTCGCTCGGACGTTTTGATCTCCACCGTCAACTTTGAGATGTTGGCCGATAGCTTATCGATCTGTTTGGTAAGATTGCTGATTTTGGTTTGCAGATCTTTGACCTTCTTGTTGGTGATTTCGGTAATTTGAGTGCTGATTTGATCCACCTGTTTCTGGATTACACCCGCCGAATCGCTGGAAACTTTATGCTGTGCTTTACACTCTTTTACCTTCACTTCCAAAGCTTGCACTTTCTCAGGATCTGAATGGGTTTGTGCGACACGAGCTTCCTGGCGTTCAACTTGTACTTTCAAACGGGGCATTTGTTCGGCCAAACTGCCTACGTCCATCTTCAGCCGTTTAATTTCGCTTTCTTTGCTCTTCAGTTGTGAAGACAGTTGTTGAATCGTACGTTCCAACTCACCCTGCTGCTCCTGGAGGAAATTGATCTGCGATTGAATTTCCTGTGCCTTCACCTGCAAATGCTCAACTTCTTTGTTCGACTTGGGTGTATCGGAAGCCGACGTTTTAGTTTGGACTTTGGTGCCCATGCGACCACGCTGCATCGAACGACCTCCACCGGACATGGTACCGGACGTTTCGATGACATCTCCGTTCAGCGTTACGACTCGATAACGGCGAGCACCGTATGCTATCCGTTGACCTTGATCCAGATTGTCAGCCACCAGAGTGTCCCGAAGGGCAAAATAGAACGCAGGCAAGACTCGCTCATCCTCAACACGGACCAGATCGAATAATCGATGAACGTTCTCGGGACTGAAAATTAACAAAATTAAATTAAAGCAAACAAATTTTATTTTAAAGCAAACTCACGTTTGAATTCGGCTGTGGCACTGCTGCTGGTACTGTTGAATCTTTTCCAGCGCAATAAACGACGCCCGACCGATGTCGTTCTTTTTCAGGAAATCGATACAGGCCTGTGCCGCATTAACGGTTTCCACCACAATGAAATCTAAATGCCCACAGCACGTCGAAATGGCGACATCATACTTGGAATCGATTCCACCGAGATTTCCCAGGCGTCCCAAAATTCCCTGAATTCGGCCTTCGTTCTTCTGCCGCATGATGGCGTCCAGCACTTTGCCTTGGGATCGCGTGGCTTGCATCGATGACATCGATTCCTGCAGCTTTCCCTGGACCGCTCGCAGCTCCTGGCGAAGCTCTTTCTCCTCGGCGATGTTCTCCTGAAGTTTCCCCTGGGCTGTCTGCATATCAGTTCTCAACTGCGGAAGGGATTCCTCTAGCTCCTTCAATCGTTCATTCTTTTCCTGATAGGTTTTGTTTGAATCCTCGTAGGAGTAACGGAGTGTTTCTAGTTTCCGTTTCTCAGTGGTTTCGTTATGTTGACAAATCTTAAGCTCAGATTCAGCTAGTGAAAGCGCCGATTTAGAGTCATCAACAGCTTTCTTAAGATCAATCAGCTCCGTTTGAAGCTTTTCCTTTTCTTCCAGCAGAACCTTTGTCTCATCTTTGAGCGTGGCCAAATTCTCAGCCAATTTAGTTTCAATGTCGGTTTTTTGTTTGGTAAGAGATTCAATTTTCTTCTCAGATTCGGTGATTTCCTTAGCATTCTTTTCAGGGATTTCCTTCAGTTCAATCAGCTTCGTCTTTTCCGTTTCAATCTGGTTCATGGTTTTCTTACGACGCTCATTTGTAGCCTTCATGTTGGCCTGAACCTTCGTGTACTTATCCAGCGAAGTCTTCAAGGCAGCTTCCTTGTCTTCCTTCTTTTTCACCAAACCATCGTACTGTTTGATCTCTTCCTTGACCAAATTTTCCTTCTCGATACGTTCTTTCTTTAGAGCTTCATAGTTTTCATCGTGCTTCTGCAGAATTCCAGAGGCATGCTCACGCTCGGTGTCCAATTCGGTTACCTTTTTCTTCTGCTCGCTGACGTACTTTTGGATCTGCTGATTTTTGGTTCTGGTGAGCGAATTTTCCAACTTCAGATATTCCACAGCTTCGTTCATGGGCTTTTCCAGATCTTTCATCTCTCGCTCGGCCAACTTACAACGGTTATGCTTTTCCGTACGCTCCTCGTTTAGGATTTCCACCCGCTCATTGATTTTGACCAGAGGTTGTTTGTAGCTGTGGAATACGTGGAAAAAAGAAAAATTGAATTCAATAAACACGATTTTCATGCAATGTCGAAACATTTACATTCCACAAATCATTCATCAGACTTTTGATACAAATACAAACATCATCGAAACAGTTTAAACAGTCTTACCGAGTGGTTCCAACGATATCCTCCAGATACTCCAACAGCCCACAGTCGTTCTCGGTCATGGCTTTGGGTTTCATCATCGAGATCGACTCGACCTCTCCTTGCAAAATCAGAAACCGATTGTGGTCCAAATCAATGCCGTGCCCTTTCAGCAGCTTGAAAACTTCCTTGAAGTGCACCTTTTTCTTGTCGATCGTATAGTACGATGAATTGTCCCGGAATGCCGTCCTCGCTACGACAAATTCCGAATTGGGAACCACCTCATAGGTTCCATCTTCCTTGTCCAGGATCTGCTGAAAGTGAACCCCCACCGTGCAGCTGTTTGTGTTCGGATGCTTCGAAGAGCTGTGAAGCAGGACCGACAACTTTTTGGACCGAATCTTTTGGGCCCGGTAGCCGAACACAAACAACATCGAATCGATGACGTTCGATTTGCCACTTCCGTTCGGGCCAATGATGGCCGAAAACCGATGATGGAACGGACCCAGCATAACGTTACCGGCATAGCTTTTAAAGTTGTAATTCGAAATATTGGTTATAATCAACCGGGCGCCCTTGCTTTCCGTGGAACAGTACGGCGGCACCGGTGGCGGGATGTAAATTCCTCCGACGCGGGTTCCACCTACAAAAATCAAATTTTGGTTACAACCCATTTTTTATAAACCTAATTTATTTTAGACAACATACCTTCCTCATCTTCGGACAAATTGGCGTCATCGTCGATGTCCACTTCCATGGCTTCAGGTGGCGGAGGTGCCGCTGGGGCAGTTTCGGTTTGGCCGCCGGAGCGGCGCTTGTTTTTACTCATAACGGATTGGGAACTTCACGGTTGGCTGTCTATCGACCTAAATGAGT
The DNA here is from genome assembly GCF_029784155.1 of Uranotaenia lowii. NCBI lineage: Eukaryota > Metazoa > Arthropoda > Insecta > Diptera > Culicidae > Uranotaenia > Uranotaenia lowii. The sequence continues at coordinate 177,682,390 of NC_073692.1, read as the reverse complement.
GAGTATCTATTAATCGAACAATCAAACTTTCGGCTGCACTGATAAAACACTTTTTAACGCTCTTTTTTTAACAAATCCAAACGGATTTCGTCAATGTTTACTAACCGACCGATGAAGCTTTCCGGCGGCCGATGGCGGTTTGAGGTTAGTGACAGTTATTTGAAAATATTCACGATGAGAAATTTTTACCTAGCTCAGGGTTTTAATGAAAAAGTTACTCAATCATAATTCCGGACTAATTTATTGTATAAAGGTTTGTGGTCGGGATATTATCCATTTCAAAATGGATATACATTTTAAACCAGCTAATATAGAAGAAGGAATATTCACATAAATTTTGTATTTAACTAAATACGCTACCATATTACAAATCAAAAAAAAAATAAGTAAAAACTACTCAGCGCATTATTGAAATTCCATGAAATATTTCATGCAACAAATTTATGATTTTTTCCAAAGGGATGCGTGTGAAATAATTCAATTAAATTCCAAACACTGAGAAAAACCACAGCTTGTAAAATTATGAAAAGCCATTTTGAAATGAATAAAATTTGAATCAAAATGTGATGATTTAAAGGGTCCTACGCCGTTTGGCCTAAAGTCATTTAGCATAAAGCCGTTTGGAATAACGCCGTTTGGCATAAAAGTCGTTTGGCAAAAATTATTTGGCATAATGATCATTTGGCATAATGGCCGTTTGGCATAATGGTCATTTGGCATAATGGCCGTTTGGCATAAAAATATAAAAACTCATTCATAAGGTTACATGAAGATTCGTCTCGCATCACTCGAGCCATAAAGTCGCGTTTTCAAGTTTCCCGATCTTCGCGACTCAAAGTGTAAGAGATCTCGTCCAAAAATCCGGGGATTCGTGCCGTCAGGACGGTTGGTGTTTTGTGCGGCGACATTTATTAACCCCAGCTCACAGAAGGGGTACAATCATCAATTGTTGGTGAATAAAGCGGTTTTTTCTGCCTTGCTGATCGATCACCACGAGGTCCGCCGCCATTGTTCGGCGAACTAAGAGTTTCATCATTACCTTCATCATCATCAAACTGGTCGTTCTCGCCCGAGACCGAGTCGAGAAGTGGCAACCATCTTGAACCAAAGAGGAAGGGCCTGCGCTCGTCTTGTTGGGTTCTTCGGCTGACGTTGTTTTGGAGAATCAACGGAGGACCACGTGGTTGGAGCAGTCCATATACACTGGAAAAAAATACCACTCTAATAAGTGCAAAAAATAGTGAGTTCTTTTTTTATTCTTTTTTCACTTTTACTTCCTCTATCTTATTTCCCTTTAAATATATATATTTCGATCATTTTGAGCTTCGCTCATATTTTCAACACGGAGAACATTCGTTTTCCCGTTGAGAAATATGAGCGAAGGCGGGGGACTATACCTTCCAACTGGGGATGATGCAAATGTCTCCTATGAAGATAAGGAGCATCTGGAGGATTCGGTTGATGCCGGTCCTTCAGATGCAAATCGTTCTCGGATGGATGACAATGTTGCATCATCCCCTGTTGAGAGGAGAGTCAACCGGCTCCGACAATATACAGAGGGCTCATCTTCCTCTGGGCCATGGGTGGTTTTCATCCGGCCCAAAGCGAACGGTAAACATCTAAATGTGGTTCAGATCACCAAAGATCTGGCGAGGTGGCCCTCTGTAACCAGTGTTACGAAATTGCGTCCGAACAAGCTGCGCGTTGTGGTGGCTAACTGGAAAGCCGCAAATGAGATTGTGGCCAGCAAGTTCATAAACCTAGAATATCACGTCTACATCCCGTCTCGAAACGTAGAGATCGAGGGCGTGATCACTGAAATGAGCCTACAGGCGGAGTACGTTAAATCCAACGGCGTTGGTAAGTTTAGGAGCCTTGATTCGACTTCGGTCGATATCTTGGATTGTCGCCAACTCCAAACTGCCACCGTCGTGAATGGAGTTAAAAAGTACTCCCCTTCGGCCTCATTCCGTGTGACCTTTGCGGGTACCGCCTGTACCGCCTACAGACCACCGGTTACGACACCGCCCTCCCTCACTACGTTTTGATTGACGGAGTTTTAAGATTACCTGTGCGACTCTTTGTGCCTCGCCCAATGGATTGTAAAAATTGCATTAAGTTGGGGCACACTGCGTCGCACTGCTGCAACAAGCCGCGGTGCCCCAAATGCGGGGAGAATCATGGGGATGGAGCGTGCTCAGCAATAGAACAGAAATGTGTCTATTGCGGGGGCTCACCCCATGAAATCTCTTCGTGTGAGGCATTTAAGAGTCGCTGGGATAATCAAAAGCGCTCTTTAAAGGAACGGTCAAGGCGGTCTTATGCCGCCATTTTAAAGGGCGCGGCGCCTCCGATCCAAACTCATTCGAGTAATATTTTTGCTGTATTGCCAGTTGACAATGTAGACACGGACACAGCCGACGAAGAACTTCCAGTTGTGTTTACTGCTAATTCCCGGAAACGTCCAAAACCAGCTCCTAAGAACACCAGAATCCCCAAAAAAATAGTCACGTTGAACCCTCCAGTCGTCGAAAGACAAAAAGCGCCAACTGTACAGAAAGAAAAACCATCTCCTCCTGGATTCCGAATGTGTTTTACACCTCAAAATAAACCCGAAGTAGCGGGAACATCTAATACCTTCAATCCCAACGTAGTTTCACCTGAATCAACTTCCCAAACGGGACTTTTTAAGTTGTCGGATATCTTGGATGGAGTTTTCAAGTTCTTCAACGTATCAGAATCAATCAGAAGCATTGTACTCTCAATGCTTCCTATTGTGAAGACATTTTTAAAGCAATTGATGCAAACTTGGCCCCTCATTTCAGTGTTTATCTCTCTCGATGGCTAATTTACGCCGAGAGGTCGGAGATATCACTGTGTTACAGTGGAATTGTCGTAGTATTATCCCTAAACTGGATCCGTTCAAATTTCTTCTTCATGAAACTAGTTGCGATATTTTTGCCCTTTCTGAAACATGGCTTTCTTCCGAATCAAACATCTCCTTCCACGATTTTAACATTATCCGTCTGGATCGCAACGATTCTTATGGAGGGGTGCTTTTGGGGATCAATAAGCGCCACTCCTTTTTTAGAATCCACCTCCCTTTATCAGGAGGAATTGAAGCTGTTGCATGTCATACAACTATAAGAGGTAAGGACTTATGCGTTGTCAGTTTGTACTGGCCTCATAGAGTTGCAGTGGATCGAAGTCACCTAGAGGACCTGTGCTCAGTACTTCCTGAGCCAAGGTTGATCCTGGGTGACTTCAATTCACATGGAACTGTCTGGGGAGAACAAATTGACGATAGTCGTTCTACTCTTATTTATGACATTTGTGACATTTTCAATTTAACAATTTTGAACACGGGTGAAAAAACACGAGTACCTAAACCTCCTGCAAGACCAAGTGCAATTGACCTCTCACTCTGCTCAAATTCACTATCATTGGATTTCCAGTGGAAGGTAATCTCTGATCCCAATGGTAGTGACCACTTACCAATCAAAATTACAATCACCAATGGGGCCAGCACTTCGAATCAAACAAATATGGCATATGACCTTACAAGACACATCGACTGGAAAAAATATGCGGACACGATTACAACAGCCATCAATTCTATGAATGTTCTTCCTCCTTTGGAAGAGTATAACTTCCTAGCTTGTTTGATACATGAAAGCGCAGTCTGTGCTCAAACGAAACCCATCCCAAATTCATCTGTACGTCGAAGACCTCCTAACCCATGGTGGGACAACCAGTGCTCCAAGCTTTATAAGGACAAATCAAAAGCATTCAAAGATTTTAGAAAACATGGAACCCTCGATCTTTTCCAAGCATATCTGTCCCTTGAAAATCAATTCAAAAAATTGATTAAAGGGAAAAAACTAGCACATTGGCGTACATTCGTAGAAGGGTTATCACGAGAAACGTCCTTGAATACCTTGTGGAAAGTAGCACGAAACATGCGTAATCGATCTTCAACAAATGAAAGCGAGGAACATTCACATAGATGGATATTCAACTTAGCACGAAAAGTCTGTCCCGATTCCACACCGAACCGAAAAGTTGTTCGGAATGTGTCCCTAGACAGATGCGATCTGGATTCCAGCTTTTCGATGGTCGAATTCTCACTTGCCCTCCTCTCTTGCAACAATTCAGCTCCGGGAATTGATAAAATCAAGTTTAACTTGTTGAAAAACCTTCCGGATGCCGCAAAATTTCGCTTGTTAAATTTATTTAATCAATTTTTGGAGCACAACATTGTCCCCCAAGAGTGGAAACAAGTGAGAGTCATTGCTATCCAAAAGCCCGGAAAACCAGCGTCTGACCCCAACTCGTACCGTCCAATAGCGATGTTGTCTTGTATTCGGAAATTGATGGAGAAAATGATTTTGTTCCGATTGGATAAATGGATGGAAACAAATGGTCTCCTTTCATTCAGATACTCAATTTGGGTTTCGAAGGGGCAAAGGAACAAACGATTGTCTTGCTTTGCTGTCTTCAGAGATACAAATGGCGTACGCAAAACGTGAGCAAATGGCTTCAGTGTTTCTAGACATAAAGGGAGCTTTTGATGCAGTCTCAATAGAGGTTTTGTCAGACAAGTTGCACTCCCGGGGTCTGCCTCCTCTATTGAACAACATCTTATACAGCTTGCTTTGTGAGAAACATCTGAACTTTGCTCACGGAGATATTGCAGTTAGAAGAATCTCCTACATGGGCCTTCCACAGGGTTCATGTTTGAGTCCACTTTTGTACAACTTTTATGTAAGTGACATCGACAGTTGTCTCTCTGAAGGCTGCACTCTAAGACAACTTGCAGATGACGGCGTGGTGTCTGTCACAGGATCTTCCGAGTCTCATCTGCACAGACCTTTACAAGATACTTTAGACAGATTGTCTTCCTGGGCTTTGGGGCTTGGGATTGAGTTTTCCCCTCAGAAAACGGAGATGGTTGTTTTCTCTAAGAAACATAGACCTGCTCAACCTAAGCTTCAACTCCTAGGTAGGACGATCACTCAATCGAGGTGTTTTAAGTATCTTGGGGTTTGGTTTGATTCCAAATGTACCTGGAGAGCCCATATTGAGTATCTGAAAGGAAAATGCCAACAAAGAATCAATTTTCTCCGATCAATCACTGGCACCTGGTGGGGAGCCCATCCAGAAGATCTTTTAAAATTGTATCGAACAACAATTCTTTCAGTGATGGAATATGGTAGCTTTTGTTTCCAGTCGGCTGCCAAAACTCACCTCATCAAACTCGAGCGTATCCAATACCGTTGTCTTCGCATCGCTTTGGGCTGTATGTCCACAACGCACAACATGAGTCTTGAAGTTTTGGCAGGAATACTTCCTTTGAAAGATCGATACAATCTACTATCACTTCGGTTCCTCATCAGGTGTGAGGTCATGAACCCATTGGTGATTGTGAATTTTGAAAGGTTACTTGAGCAAAATCTTCGAACTAGATTTATGTCTATATACTATGTCCTCATGTCAATGCAGGTAAACCCTTCTTCGTATTCTCCAACTCGTGTTTGTAGCCCAGACTACGACAATTCTTCTGTCCAGTTTGATTTGTCTATGCAGCAGGAAATTCGTGGAATCCCGGTTTCGCATCGCCCTCTTCTGATTCCAAGAATTTTCGAAGCTAAATATAGACACGTCGATGCTGATAAAATGTACTTTACCGATGGATCACTTATAGAGGAATGAACAGGATTTGGAGTGTTCAACGAAATATATAGCGCCTCTCACAGTCTTCAGTCACCATGCTCTGTATATGTAGCGGAGTTAGCAGCTATTCACTGGGCTTTGGACAGTATCGCATCACGGCCAGATGGACACTTCTATATTGTAACGGATAGTCTGAGCTCTGTTGAAGCAATCCATTCTATAAAACCGGGAAAGCACTCGCCGTACTTCCTCGAGAAGATACGAAATAATTTGAGTGCTTTATCAAAACGTCGCTTTACCATCACCTTTGTTTGGGTTCCCTCTCATTGCTCGATAGTGGGCAATGAGAAGGCAGACTCTCTGGCAAAGGTGGGAGCGATGGAAGGCGACACGTATCAACGTGAAATCGTCTTCAGCGAATTTTACTATTTGGTGCGAAGAAACTCTCTTGTCAACTGGCAGCGCAAATGGGACGAGGATGACAAGGGTCGGTGGTTCCACTCGATTATCCCAAAGGTAAGCCTTAAACCATGGTTCAATAGATTGAACTTGAGTCGGGATTTTATTCGTATATTTTCCCGTCTCATGTCCAATCATTGTTCCTTAGACGCGGTACTCTATCGTTTTGATATTGCTGGCAGCAATCTATGTGGTTGCGGCCAAGGTTACCATGACATCGAGCATATTGTTTGGTCGTGCGAGGTCCATCTTGTCGCTAGAACGAATTTAATAGACTCCCTAAGGGCCCGAGGAAAACCACCCTATGTTCCAGTGAGAGATGTGCTGGCTGTGATAGATTTGGACTACATGTTCGAAATATATCTTTTCCTAAAAGCTATTGATCTTCATCTATAATTGATTAATTTTAGATATTCAACTTTTCATATAATTAATTTTACTACTTTTATGATTGCAATTTTATTTTAACATTTTATTTTATTTTAACATTGAGTATTTCCAGGTATGCGTGTAGTCATGATACAGCGGAAAAAAACGACGGCATGTACCGGCAGGTAAAATTGTTTAATTTCTAAAGATTAAATCAATCAATAATTTGCCTTTTTTTCTAGGTCAACCCTCGCCCCGGCAGCAGAATCCCGAAGATCCAGGGGTCGAAGACAGCGAACGCTACAAAGGATTCGACGAACACCCACCGATATGATTTCATCAAAGATGCCGAATATTTGCTGACAGCGATCAAAGCTTCCGAAGGTGTAAGGTGGAGGTGCGCTGCTGCTCGCAAAGCTAAGATATTCTGATTCAACCTGCGGAACCCACTTCATGAGGTTGGTGAATCACGGGACAAAGAATAATGCAAGGGGCTATAAAATTCAACTCACTTCGTCAGCCAAACAGTGGCCCCTGAAAGATGACCGAAAACTGCTGAAAAAACGAACAATGGAATGTTCAAATGCATCCGGCTGGTAAGTTCAATCACAGAGAACAGAGTTCGAGCTGGAGCTCAACACGTGTGTTTGAATACCAACCTAAGTTTCAAACCAAATGCGTAAGTGGTCTAACATACATAAGATGTCGCTACCGGTACACCTATTTTTGTTTTTATTTTTTCGACACGCTTAGAAATTAATACTCATCGCTTATCTCAAAGAAGGCCAGTGCAATGTATGACAGTAACACAAATTTCGGTGTAATAAATTTTAAAACATCATGATTAAAAAAAAAATGCAAATCATATTTCAATCACAATTGAACGCTGTCAGATGCCCCATATTGTTCAAACAATTTTGGCGCTGAATTGAAAGTTGAATTCCAAGTGTTAAAGTATGTGTTAGGATTTTACTATCAGTTAACAGTTTTCTAGAACAGAAAATGTGAACATAAATGTTATAATTGTAAACTATGACTCGATATTCTGGTTGATGTTACCTGAGATCGATATATGAGGACTTGTAACTCAGGGTTAGTAATCAGTAGAAATGATTTAAGTTATTTATAAACATGAGTTACAAGATACCATCAACCGGAATACCGACCCATAATTAACAATTATAACATTTATGTTCACATTCTCTGTTATAGAAAACTATTTAATGACAGACATACTTTAAAACTTGGAATTCAACTTTCAATTCAGCGCCAATATTGATTGAACAATATGGGGCATATGCTGGGACATATGACAGCGATTAAAGTATGATTGAAATGTGATTTGCATTTTTTTTAAATCAAGATTATCTTAAAATTTATCACACAAAAAGTTGTGTTACTCTCATACACAGCAAGAAAAATTCGTGTAAATTTAGATCGAAAACGATGCACGAAAACGGAACATCGATTTTGATGTAAAATTCTATCACGGTGTATTTTTTTCAAGGATGTAATTTTTGACGCGTGTAAATTTAGATCGAAATCAATGCACGAGATCGGATCACGAAAGCCGTCGTGTAAAAATACACAGGGATGTAAATTTTGAAATTTATTATCGTAAATATTGATATTTTTGCTAAATATTCAGGTTTTTGGTTTTGTCTTTGAATGAATACGCCGCATCTTTCATTTTTAATTAATATTTATTTCCAAAACTGAATATAATATAACCATCACGGAAAGCGTCAGGCTGGAATTGTTGTTGCATCCGATGATTCCCAGCAAGGAGATGTTTTTACAGATCAGCGTCATAAGTATCCTCGAATGGTTCCGGAACATCATGGTTTTTCGGTCAGCATCTCCAAAAGTTTTTCCGGATAATCCCTGTCCCGATTTCAGCCTCTGCGAAAAATCTGACCTTGCTGCAATGGAAAGAAAATTAATCAGTTTCAACCACATTTTTAATTTTCGGTACACTTACTGCTTTAAAAGGCTCTATTGAAGTGCTGCTGTAGCTACGCTTTCGAAAGACTCGTTTCCGAATCCTTTTCTGACTTGTTTACTTTGTGCCCGACGCGCAAACTAACTTGAAATATAAAATGGCACAATTTAAATATTTCCATTCAATTTTAAATCAAACAGATATAATTTTACACTGTTTGTGATATAAGTTTCATTGACCGGTTGGTTTTTGCATGATGCAATGTAAAATTAAATCGAAACAGTTTATTTCTATTCAATTTTCGAAAATAGACTAATATTACATCAAAAGGAGTTTGAAATTACATCTTTTCGTAATTACACTCAAAAAAAAATAGATCACTCGTTTTTTAGATTCCGTGTACTTTTAGAATTTTTTTGCTGTGTACATTGCAATGGCCTCATTTGAGATAAGCTATGAGTATTAATTTCTAAGCGTGTCGAAAAAATGGAAAAATATGTGTACTGGTAGCGACATCTTATGGATGTTAGTCCACTTACGAATTTGGTTTGAAACTTAGGTGGGTAGGGAAAGTGAGCCTTAACTTGGCATGCTCCTTATCTTGGCACGCCAAAATGCATTTTGGTAATTTATATGTCAAACATATACCTAAAAATATAAAATAAATCAAACATAAAAGAAAATCGCATTTGTCTACATTCTGCATAACATTTGTCCGCAATTGAATCCAAATTACTGCGTAATAATTTTTTTTCACATGACGAACTGGAAGTAAAATTACGATTTTCGGAAAAAATCTGAAATGAACCTACCTTGCTAGTGCATCTGCCACCTTCGGATCGATTTTAAAAACACACTTCCCTATGAAAAATCACTAAAAAATACCGTTGGTTACAGCAAAACGTGGCAAAAAATATAAAATTATAACCTACTCCAAACAACGTACATATTTGATCTAAAATTGAAGAAAATATAAACATTTTTTTCGCCTAATCTTGGCATGAAATTCCACTAATTGAGGTTTGTATGTATGTGTGAGAACGAAATCAGCAGGCAGATGGTAGCCGGCAGCCGGCAGCCGAATCGTCGGCCGTTAGTGCACAGTGGTCTGGAAATTTAAAACCGGTCGAAAGTAAAAAGAATGATTGAAATAACTTAAAAATACCATAAATGTATTTTGGACTATAATCAATTCATTTATCTCTCAAGCGTATTTGGCATCTTACTTGGAATTATAATACTAAAAGTTTAGCTGCCTTTTTTTTGGTAAATTTCTTTTCCTCTCAACTTCTGAGCACGAAATCAACAGGATTCGGATCCGAATCGATATCTTGGATCTCAACGTTGAAGTAACTTTATCCATACCCAAAAAAACATCTACAATTGGAAATAAGGTTCAACGTATTTTGATTTTATTTTATTTGTGCTGGAGATAAACATTTGCTGTATATGTGTCGCTTTGAAAGGAATGGTTACAAAGTTCAAATTATGACATTCTAAATATTATGTTGATTAAAAAAAGTAATTGCATTACAATGTTGAAAAATTATGCTAATAAGAGCTAAATTTTATTGTTTTCAATTTCATGTGAATCAAAAGTAATATTTTGACCAAGTTTGTTTTATATTATGGATCACTGTGCATCAGCAGAGGTGACGACGTTTGTTTTCCTTAGGAAAGGAATATGCGAAGGAAGCGCTGCCGAGTTTGGATGATGATTTTGCATGAGTGCGAGTGGGATGCAGCTTGAATTTCACCCAGCTTGTAAATTTGTTGTTCGGTTCCATTGGCTATAGTCCCCAAACGAACGAGTGAGATGCAATCTATTTCTATCAGGCTGGCTGGAGTGAGCGATAGTTTGTCTTGTTTTGCTATCCGGGTGTACTCAAACGATTGCTAGAAAATTCCTAAGGGCGACATTTTAAATATGTAGGTATGATTCAAAGAATCGTTCGCTTACTTGAGTTTTAGCTTAAGCTTGCTCCTTGCCTCGGTCATAATGGTTTTTAAAATGTCTCTCCTCCTTTTATGGGAATGGAATAAAAAAAAACATGAACATTCACTATCGTATGTTAACTTCAATGGGAACAGATCCATCATGATTTCATTTTAAAAAATTGAACAAACGATTTGTTTGCTTGGTTAATTTATGTTAACCAATGCAATATTGTGGAACCTATTTGTTCTAGATTGTCATTCTGATAATAGAAATTTTAAACACACCAAAAAGTGAAACAAACAAGTGAAACTTTTTTACGTAAGATTATAATTCTGCACGCAAATATCAAATCTAAAAATTGGTTGACATTTCGTACTTTCGACTTTTTGAAAACAACAATGAACATTGTTGTGCTTCCTTCCAGGATATTATCAACGAATTCGTGGGGGCTGTTGTTGTATTAGTGAGGCAAATTTCTTCTAGAGGCGGCTAATTTAAGGAACTCATAAAGGGCCACAATTCGGAACGGGGGCCACAATAAGGAGCATTTCAATCAAAAGTTTGATCAGGTTTATCTCAAATTATCCACCGCTTTAAAGCTAGGATATATTTTTACTACATTTCAGGCTAGTAAGCAATCATATTTGTCTAAGGACTTTTGAAGGTACATATTACAGGAAGACTACAATCATGGGAAATATAGTCAACCATGCCTTAGAGGCCAAGTTCGGGTACATTTACCCTATTCTCACACACGATTTCAACAAATTTTTGTTCGGGGCCCGATGTCTGTTCTCTGTGGTTCAATCATGCTCTAATTTGAATTCTTAATTCAAAAATCCGGATCATTCTTTAAGATCTTTAACCAATTTGATCATGAGAACCAATATGTTGTGTTAAATTGTTAAACCTCCGGCATTGTAACTATCCATTAAAATAATTTTTGCTGCTTACAGATCCGGGTCCAGCCACTATACGACAACGTCATCGTCGGACTTCCAAAGCCAACAACCGGCTTGCTACCGCCTACGACTATGTACCGCCTCCAACCAGGATCTGCACCAGATGACCGCCATTCGGTCCTTGAACTCTATGAATGGAAAGGCCAATCTGGATAAATTTTTAGACATTAAGATTTTTATCATGAATATGGAATATTAACATAAAAATACTATGTTCCTACTCTTCTGCTAGTTTTCATTTCGGAACCTAAATTAAAGGTTCTGAGCCATCTGAAATAGTAAAAACCTATAAAACTTCCGGAGCTCCATTTTTCCTAATTGTATATATGTATTAAATCAATTGAAATCAACTTTCGATTCTATTATACACAATAATTGAATCAAATATAAATATAATTAAATCAATTATTTTGGTATAGTTGAATCAACTATATATATAATAGAATCAATCATACAACTATAGTTGAATCTATCATATTTATGATAGAGTGAAGAAATTCAATCATACATATGTACTTGAGTCTATGATATTTACACAGCAAATTTTTTTTTGCTGGAAACCAACAAAATTTTGCTGGTTTTTGTCCCGCTGACTTTCCAGCAAAATTTCCAGCAATTTCAATTGCTGGAAAAAACAGCAAACGTTAATGCTGGTTTCCAGCAATTCAAATTGCTGGAAAATCAGCAATCCAGATTGCTGGAAACCAGCTATTTCTTTCAACACAACCGGCAGTATTTAGTATGAAATTTATATTTCAATTCAAAATTACAGTTTAATATTGGTTGTGCATATAATAAGCAATAAAAACAATTATTTTCTCCCATTTTCAATAAGGGATTTATTTATTTAAAAAAAAAAAACAACTTTCTAAAACCGGCTCTGGGGTGGCCTCTTTGTGCCGCAGTGTTGATCATCCGTCACCTCCCGAATAGGATTGCACCGTGAAAAAACCATGAATTCCATATTCACAAACTATAAATTGTATGGTTTACACAATGATTATTATCTTCCTCGATACCGTGAATGCACATTGGAATTCATAGTTTTCGACCATACATTTCATCGTTTTGACGAAAATAACCATGAAAAAGGGGTATTGTTATGCAGCGTGACCATGAAAAAAATGGCGATTTTCCATACATTGGAAAGCCAAAAAATATAAAGTTCATGGTTCTTTCAGCTTCCAGTTTTTCATGGTAAAACCATGAAAATCCGATTATTTACATTGTTAGCCCGCTGAAATAAAAATCTTTGCTCTTTTTGGGGTGTTTGTTATTGTTTTTGATTATGTCATCATTTTTATAATTTTTTTAAAACTAAAAACAAATGAATTAATTTACATTAACTATTTATTTAAAGAATCTTTAACACTTTATGAACACTTTACTCACGCACTCTAAATTACGAATAATTCGCTGGATTTTGATGCTCGCAACTCCCGCATCTCATTGCTGCTCGTGGCATCCGTTGGCTACCGCATCCTGTGCCACTCGTTAGTGTGTCGGTTTTACACTGCTGGAATTAATAAAAAAAAGGTTCTTAATCTGTTTGCCCTTTGGACAGCTTCGATATTAAACTTACCATTGCGCCCATTTCCGATTACTTCGAACAAATTCACAAAAAAAAAAACCTCGAAAAATTGACTACCGGCCGAGCGAGAATGAAAGAAATAGAAAAAAAACACGTGCCGCGGCTGTCAAAATATTAAACGTACACGAAAAACTTGGAGTGTGTAAATTCTTGAATTAAGCTCGGATGTTCTTTTTACCATGAAATACAAGATAACATTAAAATTCACTGGAAAATGAATGTGATACCATGGTTATCTCCTATTCGGGCTGTAAAAATAGTTTTTATTAGTATCTTATATGGAATATCTACCTGTACAATAAAAACTTACCCTTGACTTGATGCCTGGTTGCTAGAATATAGAGGACAATAAAATAATTATATTAATTTAACCTAAATTCGTAAAATAGAATCTCACCTTACTTCAGCGTACGAAACAAAAACAAACTCCAAATTGACAACTCAATTGCTGATTTTCCAGCAAACTAGATCAATTGCTGGAAATTCCAGCAATTTGAAAACCGATTGCTGATTTTTCAGCAAAAATGACAAGCACATAACCGAATGCTGAAAAATCCAGCAATTCGAAAATCGATTGCTGGTTTCCAGCAAAAATTTGGATTGCTGAACGTTTCCAGCAATTTTTTTTGCTGGAAATCGAGGCAAAAATTTACAGTGTATAGTTGAGTGCGCAAAATCAATCATATCGGTATTATTGAACCTATTATATGCATTGTTAAACACACAAAAACAATCCGATAATCTATTGTATATATAATTGAAAGTTTGATATTTATAGTTAGCCGAGAATTAATCAGAAATATGATTGAATAAAAGTGGATTACTGTTAAAAATACTATACTTTTTTCTCCGTGTAATTTTAGGACGGCCCCGTCTTTCTAGGTTTGTTCAAAACCCTAGGTAGGCCCCCCCGCATAAATGAGGATTGTTACCGAACGATCTCTCAAATAGTCAAAAGACGATTTGATGAAGTGTAAAAAAACGCTTAGCAAACGATTATTCAAACTGTGAAATACATAAGTTGAATCGTGAATTCCAAATCCACATTATTTTTAATATGTCGTTAGGTTATGTAATTGTTAAAAACTGTTAAAACACTTGTATGGATGAACTGTTCTACATGCAGTCCAGGTTTGGTTTAAAAACCGATGAGATTATTTAAGACACATTAATGAGTTATTGATTCCAATAAGAAATTCCGTTCAATACAATTCAATGTTTCATGTAAACACCAATTTGATGTTTCTATGTCTTCAGTTTGCATCTATGGTAGAACACGCATAAAATAATCATAGTTCAATAAAAACAACGAACACCATTGATACTCCTAGCTCTATCCCCAACTGAAGAGAAAATAGAAAGATTTCAGAGGGAATTGCCTAAAATTTACGTCAAGTGTTGCATTCGAAATCTGCTTGATTTAAAAATATAATAAAATGTAGAACTAGTGAACCTGTATATAAGAGAAGTGACATCTGAAGCACAAAATTCCAATCGAGCAAAAGAACTGTCAAAATCGATTCCAATCGATCCGAGCATTTTGTCGCAGAGCTTTTACCTTTCTTATTGAAAACTCAACCAAGGAAGGTATTGTGATTGTTGTTATAGTTCAAACAGATAATTTTTTAGCTGGTCATATGAATTTATGATTAGGTGCAATTTTTTTTCAATGCTTTGGTGAATTGTGTTTCTAGTTAGAAAACTAACTGATTATTAACGAAATTCAAGTCATTCATACCGTTTATCGCGATCCTTCGGGCATTGAGTTCAATGTTGTTTTGTTGGATTGAAGGAGCGTTCACTTTAGAGCTTGAACATTGAGCCAGAAACAGTGCTGGGGATTTTTTTGTCCAAGATTTCGGCGATGTTGCCACATATTTTATTTTAAGAGGGATCAGATGTCGCTTCTCTTATATGAAGGTTCACTATGTAGAACAATGTTATTTTGTGGCAAATTTTATTTGTTGCGACTGCTGCTGAATAAGGTTGCTTAAGATGCATTCAATTCATTCAAAAATGACTAGTGGACCAAAATTGTAACTCCAGCGTATAGTCCTATTTGTCGCTGGTAGTGTTCGTGATATTATGCTGATTGTTTCAACAACACTTTTCAGTTTTGGGACAATCAACCTCAAAAACTGCCATGTTTGTCGACAAGCTGCTCGTTTTTTGTACCGAGAGTTCCTGAGGTTAATTGTCCTGTCTCATCTGTACACGC
Organism: Uranotaenia lowii; assembly: GCF_029784155.1. Lineage (NCBI taxonomy): Eukaryota > Metazoa > Arthropoda > Insecta > Diptera > Culicidae > Uranotaenia > Uranotaenia lowii. The sequence goes on along the minus strand of NC_073692.1, from coordinate 177,667,237 downwards.
TCAGCAGGTGTGCGTAAGAAATGTCAAAAACAACTCTTTTGTAATTGTCCAGATGGATTCGCAAAGAAACACTTTAATAATCGAGCATATTTCACTTAAAGTGTTGTCAAAAGCATCGCAAAAAGCAAGACCTAAACTTTTTAGTATGATATGTGCGTACCTTCCAAGTTCATTATCGAATTCGAAAAATCGAAACTCTATAGAGCTATAACAGAACATAAAAGAATAAAAGAAATATGTTCATAAATGCGTACTGATTTTTCGCAAAACTATTTGGCATCTTTGACCAGCGTTTCGTTCATTTTTGACATAACTCATGAACGGTATGGTTAACAGTTTGAGATCAATTTAACGGTTACAGAAAAATCGAAGGAAATCGTTCATACCATTCTATCATCTTTCCAGATACCATCACCTTTTTACATGAAGGTTCATGTTTCGTTTTTATCGTTCAAATTTTTCGTTGAAGTAAAGTTTAATGAAACATCTACGTTTACAGAGACAATCACGTTTTCTGAAGCTGTATATATATCGTATAGACTGTTTGAGATATAGTTTTTTCGTATGCGGGCCGTGTTTCTAGGTTTACCCAAAGCTAGGGACAATCTCCTAACCCGGTCCGCAACGCGAAGCGTAAGGACCATACATCATTTTAGTTCGAAGGCGAAGCGTGAGGAGGCTTCCTCGAAATTCTGATTCATTATTTTAGGATGGCCCCATCTTCATGCCCAAGGTAAATGCATTATTTACGACCGTTATGCCAAACGGCCATTATTCCAAATGATTATTATGCCAAACGTCCATTATGCCAAACGGCAATTATGCCAAAAGGCTTCATGCCAAACGGCGTTATGCCAAACGGCTTTATGCCAAATGACTTTATGCCAATCGGTATACAATCGATATTAAGAGATAGAATCTTACGAATTATAAGCGACGTTGTACTGAAGCGGAATTTGCGGTTTCAAGTCCCTATCGGTGAGCCGTTGTATCCTTTTCGAGAAATTTATGATGTTTACGGTTTATGTTCTTTTTTCCTTTTGATATCTGATGTTTCTCTACTCCCATACATTTACGGAAATAGAATTAAATTTTATTGAGAAACGAAAGCTTTCTTTGATAAAAAAAAACGTGATGGAAATGATCTTCAATGCTATTTGACAGCGTGATTTGGCATATTTTTACATAAAATTTTGTAAAATGCAATTTTTGGAACTGCATGCGATTCTTCTATTTTATTCAATTCCTTGAAGTTGATCAGTAAAAAAATAACATATACAGAATTGGAAACAGTAGTCAAAAAGTCATCTATTATTCTGTCTGCCAATTAAATTTGTGAAAGAAAGAAGAAATTGATACGATGCAAAATTTCAGCCCCATTTGGAGATGTCGATCATTTTTGTACAATTTCAACTTACATTTTTTTCAAGTGCAACTTTTCAGTCGCCCTTCAGAAACAGTTTTAAAGTGTTGTTTTGTTCGAGCGCGGAGCTGCCGATTTTCAAAAAGTTTTTCAAAAATATTGAAATTTTTACTTGGAAACTCCTTTAAAAAGCTGTTGGTTCTTAGAAAAATCTAGTTTGAAGTTATCGGAAGCGGTCACCGGTCGGGAGCTTTTGGGGTTTTCTAATAAAACCTGAAAGGTAAGGTGAGATCTCAGTTTTAAGTCAAACAGCAAAAAATCGTTCCGTATACGTTTCAAATTCTAACTTATTTCTGTAATTTTAGCTCGAATCGAAACTAATTACTATTGAATAATGGCTGGGGGAGACAAGAAACGACGTTCCCGTTCCCGTGAACGAGTGGGTGGCGGTGGTGGTGAAGGAGGTCGGATGATGGGGGACCGGTATCAGGAACGGGAACGAGAAAGAGACCGGGACCGGTTTGACCGAATGGATCGGGAGAGGGAACGGGAACGGGACCGAGACCGGGATCGGTTTGATGCTGGCCGGGATAGAGAACGAGAAAGGGAAAAGGATCGGGAGAGGGATCGTGGAGGACGCTCGGAACGACAGTCAACGGGAGAATCCGGTAGGAAACGGTCAAAGTCGCGGGAACGGGAGAAGGAGACCGACCGGAAAAAGAAGGACGAAAAGGAAAAGAAAGAAGAAGCTGCGGATGAGGATAGCGAAGAAGCGAAGGCCAGGGTTAAGAGAGAATCCCAGAAAAAGGAACCACTTTCGCTGGAAGAGTTGTTGGCTAAGAAGAAAGCGGAAGAGGAAGCTCGTAGCAAACCGGTGTTCATTACGAAAGAACAAAGGGCAGCGGAAGCTCTTAAGCGGAGACAGGAGGAAGTCGCCGCTATGAGGGCTGCATCGGCAAGTGCTGTACCAAAATTTGGGGATGTTCCAGTGACTTCTCTTTTGAACAGAGAAAAAAGGGATCCGCTGGAGAAGTATGATCGGCGAGATAGGGAAAGAGAAAGAGAACGAGATCGGATGAGAGAACGAGAAAGGGAAAGAGATGGAAAGGATCGTGACAAAGAAGGGGATGATAAGCGCAAATCACTGGGACAAGAAGAAAATACTACCAAGGATAAAGAAAAGGAACAGGAAGCTATCCGGGAAAGGTATTTGGGGATTATCAAAAAGAAACGACGAGTTAGGAGGCTGAACGATCGGAAGTTCGTTTTCGATTGGGATGCCGGTGAGGATACGTCGATTGATTACAACAATTTGTACAAGGAACGACATCACGTGCAGTTCTTCGGCCGCGGGAATATAGCCGGTATCGATATCAAAGAGCAGAAGAAAAAGCAAAGTCGATTCTATGGCGATCTTCTGGAAAAACGTCGAACCGAAGCAGAGAAAGAACAAGAGAAGGTCCGGTTGAAGAAAGTCAAGAAGAAGGAAGAGAAACAGAAATGGGACGATCGTCACTGGTCCGAAAAGGAATGTAATGAAATGACCGAGCGAGATTGGCGTATTTTTAGAGAAGATTACAATATCACTATCAAGGGCGGCAAAATTCCGAATCCATTCCGTAACTGGAAGGAGTCTGGCTTTCCGAAAGAAATCTTGGAAATCATCGACAAAGTCGGCTACAAAGATCCGACTCCAATTCAGAGGCAAGCCATCCCTATCGGTTTGCAGAACAGAGATATTATTGGTATCGCCGAAACCGGTTCCGGTAAGACGTTGGCTTTCCTGATTCCACTATTGACTTGGATTCAATCGCTCCCGAAAATGGCTCGCCTCGAAACGGCCGATCAAGGTCCTTATGCAATCATTATGGCTCCTACCCGTGAGTTGGCGCAGCAAATCGAGGAAGAAACACTGAAGTTCGGCACACCTCTGGGAATCCGAACCGTCGTCGTCGTTGGAGGTTTGTCCCGAGAAGAGCAAGGCTTCCGACTTCGATTGGGTTGTGAAATTGTCATCGCCACACCAGGTCGTTTGATTGATGTGCTTGAAAACAGATATCTTGTCCTTAATCAATGTACCTACATCGTCTTGGACGAAGCTGATCGGATGATAGACATGGGTTTCGAACCTGACGTCCAGAAAATCTTGGAATACATGCCTGTAACCAATCTTAAACCGGACACTGAAGAAGCAGAAGACGCTTCCAAATTGATGGAAAACTTCAACACCAAGAAAAAATATCGCCAAACGGTGATGTTCACCGCTACTATGCCTCCGGCCGTTGAACGATTAGCTCGAACCTATCTGCGTCGTCCTGCAACCGTATACATTGGTTCCGTGGGTAAACCAACCGAAAGAACCGAGCAAATCATCCACATCGTCTCCGAAGGCGAAAAACGCAAAAAGCTCATGGAAATCCTTTCCCGAGGAGTCGAGCCACCCTGTATCATTTTCGTCAACCAAAAGAAGGGTGCCGACGTCCTTGCCAAAGGTCTGGAGAAACTCGGCTACAACGCTTGTACCCTGCACGGTGGCAAAGGCCAAGAACAGCGAGAGTACGCCCTGGCATCGCTCAAAAACGGTTCCAAGGATATCCTCGTCGCAACCGACGTGGCCGGTCGTGGTATCGATATCAAGGACGTGTCGTTGGTCATCAATTACGATATGGCCAAATCGATCGAGGACTACACCCATCGTATTGGTCGTACTGGTCGTGCCGGTAAGACCGGTTGCGCCATCTCGTTCTGCACCAAGGATGACAGTCATCTGTTCTACGATCTAAAGCAGGTCATTCTGGCCAGTCCGGTTTCGGTTTGTCCACCGGAGCTGATGAATCATCCGGATGCGCAGCACAAACCGGGCACCGTGGTCACCAAGAAACGGCGGGAGGAGAAAATATTTGCCTAAGCTACAGAGTGAAATTGTTCCGACTAGAAGAAGCTTAATAAAACTGATAACATTAATTTAAGTCATTCTTACTTTCCGTAGCATTATCACCAGTCCTTTGTAGATCAATATTTCACTGTCGTTAACTTTTGTTTATTTCTTACTACAGAAAAGTTTCTCCGCTACGTGCTGCTGGATTTACCTCAACTACGTAGAAATCTTACGCCAGTACTGGTAGTCGGTCTGATATTAAGATAAACAAGCTTGGGTTTGAAATCTGATATCAGCTAAGCAAGGTAAGATGTAGATGAGTGTTGTCTTTTTCAAATGAGTACAGTGAGGTTAAGGAAATTAAATAAATAAATGTATGTATGTATGTAAGGGTCCCCCATAGGTAGCAAGGTCCTGCCTATGTCTGTGTGGCCTGGCCTTCGAATTGCTTCTAGGGCTTCCACGGTCCGATGGTTCGTCGAAGGAAGGCATCCAACCATCAGAAACCTACAATGGCCGGCTACCCGTGCCGCTTGCAAAACTTCTTTAGGTTATCCCCAGATGCATTCCTTCTAAAAAAATATACAATGGTTATAAAATATCTGCTGGAAAGGAAAATTACTCAAAATATTGAATGAATATACAGTTTATTAAAGAGAACAATTTTTGTCAAAAAAGGATACGTACCTGAAAAAAAATTGATGTTATGTCTATATAAATTTGTATAAAGTTTTATATTCATTTATGAAGTGGTGATCAAATACTATACAACAACAAAAAATTGAACAATTTACGAATGTTCAACACTGTATATCCAACTATTGCTTGGATGAAAAAATAATTTCATTTTGATCATATGAAACCTCTAATCTGCTACAATCAAAGGACTCTAAAAGTTAGATTTAAAATGCCAAAATGAATAATGGGTTGTGATAATGGAAAATTTATCTATAGAGAATAAAATAGAATCAGTTATCTGTTGATGACACTCAATTTTGATTATTTAAAATTGTTACCTATTCCAAGAAATATATCGAATACAGGCTGTATTCAAAATCTATAGAAACGATTTTAACAACTGGCTTAGTGAAAATGGCGATTAAAAATCCGAATATAAAAAATACAACTTTTTTTTGTATTGCGAAATATATTCATTTTTCGACTATCATCAGATATGATTTGAATAAAACAGAAATTTGGCTGGATAATAATTTAAAATAAAGTTTTTTTTAAATGACGAACCCGCTATAAGTTACATTGTTTATTAAATATTCTAATTATTTACACTCGAGATACTTTGAATTTTTGAGAACCATACTCTGACCTTTCATGTTAAAATTAATAAAAAATATAAAACAATATAATAAATATAAGTTTTTTAAAAAGGATTCGAATCTGAAATGAATAATATATGAGCATATATATGCTGAGAAAAACCATCATGAAATCAGACGTGGATAACAGGAAATCAACTAGTTTATAAATAAATCAGAACAACAGAATTGAAAAATAACAAAAATTTAAAAATTCAATCAAATGACCTCGCTGTACTCAATATTTGTAGGAATATTGAAACCATCCCCCACCCACTAGCAATTTAAAAAAGTAGTAGATTCAAACTCCTCCAACAATTAACATGTTTGCAAAACTACAGTTATTCGTGAAAACATTGAACCGATCTAATCCAGAATTCCAATATTTTCACACAGACACAATAAAAAAAACTCACTGTATGCGCCGCTAACCCCGCCGAATTGCCCTCTAGCTAACCCATACGCGCAAGCAGATGTTCCCACCCGCGCTCCTAAGCTGAGCAATTGCACATGCAATTTGAAGAGAGAGAAACAGTCCTAGAGCGGAACCTGTGACTTCTGCCAATAATTTTTTCTCTTGTCTTATTGCGGAAATTGCTCCTATTTAGACTGGTAACTCGGTGATCATTAAAAAAATAGCTACTATAATTTGTTAATGTTTTTTGTACTAAAGAAAAACAACGAGCAACGAGTATGTGCAAACAAACAAACAAACAAACAAACAAACACACACACACACACACACACACACACACACACACACACACACACACACACACACACACACACACACACACACACACACACACACACACACACACACACACACACACACACACACACACACACACACACACACACACACACACACACACACACACACACACACACACACACACACACGCAGCACTTATCATCTTGAATTAACTTTGTTAGTAAATTAATTACTGCAGGTACTTAGCTTTTCAATCCACAGGAAATTAAATAAATAAATATAAATAAAATAAATTAACAAATAAATAAATAAAAAATATAAGCTGCACACTGCTCCTCCTCCTCCCCCACTCCAATTTCACTGAACAAAATCAGATGTATTTCGAAAAATATGAAACAAGAGAAGAATTATGAAATCTTTTAACAAACATTTTCAATAATTATAGAACAACCAGCAAATCTATAATATTCAATCCAAAAAAAAATGTTACTAAGAAGAAAATTGTCATAATTTGTTATCTGGTAGTTTAAAATTCTCACATTCAAGTATCTTTAAAGAATTTCTTGTTATAAATTTCATTTTACAAATGGAAATTATACACACGTTGTTGAGTTTCTGAATATTAGTGCTAGACCAAACAAGAAGTATAGTTTTGAGATAAGTTTAAGTTAATTTTTGCTATGAATTTCAAACTGGTTAACGGTGATTAAATTATTCATTGAAATATTTTACTGAATAGTGATTTGGAAATTATCGTAATATTTTTTTCTAATTTGGATACACAATCCTCGTTTAAAATTCTGGTTTTGATTTTTCAAATCTTCAATATAAAAAATCAACACTCCAACTATGTATAAATTCAGTTAATAATAAGATGATCAAAATGAGATACTGAAATATAAAGCTTTTGGAACTTAATTTTAAATGATTTGCTCTTGAATTTCAGGATTTAATACAACATTTTCAATTTTAATTATACTGAAACAATTGAAATAGCAACAAATAAATTATAAAGAAGATGAAAAATCGTTTTTTTTTCATGTAGGTACCTATTTATAATTCCAAACTCTTGAAATGATATTGATATATAATGAAAAACATGGAATGAAGCCATGAAGGGTTAATTTAGTGAAGAGTATTTATCAATTGCGATTGAAATAGCCAAACTTTCAGATGTAGAGTATCAAACCCTAAACTGGATTTCAACTTAAAATTTCAAAATTATTATGTGAATGAGCTGAAAGCAGTTTCGGCGATTTAATTGGTGTAGATCTTGAAATCCAGCAGTATAAGTCAAAAGTCACAAAAAGCTCTTTCGAGTATTAGCTTGATGGAAATATAAAACATAGGCAAACTGAATTTGAAAATTTTTCGCTTCATTTACTCGATTTTTTTTATCAACTTTTTTGTCAGAAAACTAATTAGTTTAGAGTTTAATCGATCAATGAAAACTGATGTAGCAACTGACCTACATGAACAAGAGATAATTATTTTGAATCTATAATTTATCTTTTATTCATTCAACGATGCAGATTTTAGGGAAGAATGCCACTAAGTGGCAAATTCTCGAAAAAAACGATACAGATTTTTTTTCCTAATATTCAAACAACGATTTGGAAAAATAAATTTATCATTTTTTTTTCAATTCTGAAATTTTGTCGTCCAGAAGCCACGGTAATTACTCACAGTCTTCAGAAAAATTGATCATGAAGATAGAACCTATTTTTTTCTAAATCATTTTGATACTGTACACTTTTGATAGAAAGTGCATAATTTTTGTCAATGAATTTTAACGTTGTGTTTATAATAGTTGTACCGAAAAAAAGCAGATACAAAAAATACAAATTTGCATTCAGATGTGTTGGAGATGTTTTTAAATTCTATTCCAAAACCTCAAAACCCTTCATATTAAAACAGCTTTTATAAATAGTTTTTATCCCTTATTGGCTTCAAAAACTCATAGGGAACGCAAATATTACAAATACTGCCCACAATTTTTTCTTTTGATTTATTGTTGCTCTGGAATCTCTTGTGTTTTATTAATGCATTAACTTGAATTTAGAAATCTTTAAAAGGTTTGTAAAACGGAATTCTTACATTTAAAATTTTCATATTCAATTTCTGTTCTCTTTTTACGGTCGATGTGATAGATTTCAAACCAAATTAAATTAAATTGGATCTAATTTTTTTTTTGAATTTCTTAATAAAGGTTAGTTTGAAGTTTCTTAATTCATATTTGAATGATGTAAAATCGAGGGAGAGATTAATTCGTGCAAGAGCTTGAGCTTAGCTTGAGCTTAGATAAACCGAGGGAGAGATTAATTCGTGCAAGAGAAACTTTACTGTGATTCAAAAACTCAAATGATATTTTGCAATCTATGTAATTATGAATTCCTTGTAAACGCAAGTGAGAATAGTACTGCATTGGATTTTGGAATAAGTTAGACATAACTTTGTACAGATTTTAAATTTTCAATATACCAACTGTAAACAAAAGAAAAAATACAGTATCGGAAATTCTAATTTATATTTTCAATTTCTGATTCGTCTTAGCTTTTTATTCTTGAAGTAAAACTGCATGATAAAGGCAATCAGTGTATAACTTCAGATAAAAAATCAAGTATTTCAGTGTTATAACAATATTCACTCCTCTATTTCACTTTTTCAAATTTGTCAGTCCAACAAAATCAAATCATAATGAAGATTTTCAAACAAATACAAAATTTATCACAATTTGCTTATGTAAATTTAGGCATATTAGTGACAAGAAAAAAAATGTCCCTACATTTCATTACCTAGCTCAAATGTTAAGTAGATAAATGGTTAGGAAATTCAAAGTCAACACTCTAAGAAATTCAACAGAAGTTGATTGGTATAATTCGGTCCAGAGAACTGCATGTTACAGCTGCTTGAGTTTGGTAAACCGACTTTTCTTTAATCTTAAGCCTTTAAGTGATAAACAAACTTTTTCGTTGATTAAACACCCCCACGGAGTGGAAAATTTTTTAAAATTGAAAAGCACATCTACTAGGGGAAGTCCAAATTTTTTTTAGAAATTCGAGCATTTACGGGTATTTTGCAACGGTTTTTTGCCGCTTGGGGGGGGTGATCACCCCGATCACCCCCCCCATAGGACCGCGCCTGACTCTGGCATACGAGGAAAACATACTACTCGGGAACGAGGAGTTGGTTTCCTGTTAAGCCCGCAGGCCCATGCGGCCCTTATTAGATGGGAACCGATAAACGAAAGAATAATCGTAGCCAGATTTAGAACACGGGTTAGAAATCTTACAATGGTCCAGAGTTATGCGCCAACTGACGTTGCCGATTTGCTATAGACACTATAATTTCATATAGTCTGGCAAAGAGAATGACGGGAGCCAATCGAACTGTCATTCGCACGGAGCCAATCGAGCATTCTATGAAAATGTTCAAGCTCTTCATAGCTCTCTCCAGTTGCAAAATAAAAAATAGTTCCTCAGATTCTTAAATTACCTGCTATGTTTGTCAGTTGAACGTGAAATCCCTTTTAAAAATATATTATGATGTATAGGTGAAAAAAGTAGTGAAAATTCTGCTAAAAAACTTTTGTTAATGTCACTAAAAAGCCAAAAAAGTTTAGTGAATTGCAATACTTCAACCATGATATTCCAATATTTAGAAAGTTTGCTCGATTGGCTCCCGCGAATGACAGTTCGATTGGCTCCCGTCATTCTCTTTGCCAGACTATATGAAATTATAGTGTCTATACGATTTGCAGGAGAAAGAGCAGTTTTACAGTCAACTGAACAGCGTGGTTCACTCTAATTCCCCTCGACTCAGATTTGAAGGAAAACAATTCAAAATGCGCCAAAACTGGGAAAACTCAAAATTTGATTAGAACGGCACAACTCAGAAATGAATTGTAGGGGGTTTCGCAAATTCTGAGTTGTTTTAAATCAGGCATTTTTAAGACGCGTCTGAGCGGTCTGAGCCAAAACAACTCAAAATTTTTAAAATTTGAATATGGTTTCAAAAGGGATTATATTTTTTAAAGAAATAAATAGAAAATTCGAATCAAATTTAATAAAAAAAGCAAATATGTGAAATTTTTTTTTATTTCTATTTCGAGACGTATGCGTGTTTGTCTTGTTGTCAAAAGGTTTTAGGACTGAAATTGACTTGAAGCGACTGAAATTATTAAAGAAAAAATGTACCGGCGGACAGAAATCTGCGTTCAGGTTGAGCTTGGGAGCCACGGACTCGTCTAGCGTAAATTTTGGAACAAGATCTTCAGCCGGGCGAGCGAGCGTTACCAGCATTTCCAGTTGGACTGAAGCAGCAGAAAGCCTTTCAATATAACCCCAATCACGGAACCACAAGGAACCTGGAAAATTAAGCAATGTTTGACAATTAAATCTTCGTGGGATTTCTACTGAGTTTCCGATCGCCGCAGATTACGTTATGAGGCGAAACCGATGCTCGTTTTTTTGTGACTTGACTTCAACGGGTCCAGACGTTTCTGCTTTTGTTTAGGTACCTAAAAGTGCAAACGAAGATTAGAATTATTTTATTAATTCTCAGTCGAAAGTACCATTTGAAATTTTACTTTTGGTTGAATTCCTCAGCAAATCCTCCTCCGAGTTCCTCTTCCTTGGTGGAATTTGATTCAAGATATATATTCTCGACTCCTTCCAGGCTTTTGGCTCATAACAAACTTCTAGATCAATGAGAAAGTTTTGCGATTGCGCATATTTTTGATCTGAGCACGTATCCTGGTTTCTGGCTTCTGCGTCCTCAGTCGGATCAAATAGTCCAGGTACGAAACAACAACGTACTTCTGCTCTTCCTGTTTTTCGAGATGCTGTTCCCTCAGCCTCAAGTCTGCATGAGCAACAGCTTCCGAGGGTTCGTTTTGATGAAACTGACACAGATTGTCGATGTAGATTTTCAGCTGTCGGATGTGATTTAGCATTTCTTTGTGCGTCTGCTGGGCCCCATTGACTTCGAACCGATCCGACCCGTCTCGGTTGAACACCCGGTTGAAATTGATAACATCCCGTTGGGCATTCTTGGAGACGGATATCTCCTCAATCTGAGCCACCTGTTTGCTGTTTTTGACGAATGCTCCAGCTGAAATGCAAAATTAGCAGAATTTCAATAACCAATATTTCACACTTCGTGGGATGTTTTTTTTAAAGCTCGTTAAAATGTTTAGATAGGAAATCCGGTTTTCAAATTAAACTTAGATAGGGTGGGTTTGTTTTAAAATTTTGAAATGTATTTGGTTGGTTAATGTTAGTTATTTAAATTTTCATTGTCAATTAGATAAATTGAATTAAATTTTTAAATTAATTCTGTTTGAAATCTGCATATGAATCAAAAGAACTTCGAAATTAAATATGAAATGAAGATGAAGATTGTTACTCTTGAATAACTGGGAATTTGAAATTTTGGATGTGTAAAGTAGAATACCTCGCTTGCCTTGACCCTGGAAGGGTGGAAAGAGCTATTAACCCCCTCACCCTGGTGTCTCAACGGCTCACGCGTAATATTTATTTTTTACAATGACAAACTTATAACACAGTATAATTTTGACACAGTTTAAGGCTGTACTTTTTTATTTCTTTATTTAAAATAACATTTATTATTATCTTAATCACATGGAGGTCCACTATTAAAATTCTTGAAGGAATATAACATTTAGAAAACTCTGTAAATTTTCATATCACACGACCATAAAGATTGTTAAAATTCACTAATAAAACTTAACAAAATTACTAAATATGAATTTCAGGCACATATATCCAAAAATATATTTTTTCTTTTAAGTATAGGTAGAAAACTGAAAGTTTACGTACCATGATTTTTTCGTCTATTGCAACTTCCTCGTTCGGTTCCCTGAACGGAGAATTTAATTTCGTCACTTCCAGACGTCTATCAATATTTTTCTAACGAAAATGGATCACGGCATTTTCCCTTTCGATGTTCAACATTATGGCCAAACTGGGACGAGATGTTTGTTTAACAGCTGCCGGGCGTTGTCCATTCGGGAGGTTCATGCGTGATCGACCAGGTAAATTTTACGCGATTCAGGCGTAATCTGCCCTCATTCGTGACGGTCACTATCCACATCGGATCTTCCTACGTTAGTTAGTCTTTTCCCATATAGTCCACGTACATCAGACTGATAACCTTTAGCCGGCGTCGAGTATTTGATTGCCTCCGTTTTTGGAAAAGCTCCTGGTTTAGGTTTTCCTGCAAAACCGAATCCTTTAGTTGAGATTTTTGTGTCCAGTCAAGAACGCATCGTTATCGTTTTGTCCTTCCATGGTTCCTTAAACTCAAAGGGGAACAAAATTTTAAACATTGTGCAGCTTCCGTTCCTACAACAAAAGATAAGTGGATTTAATTTTGTCTTTATTTATTCGAAATTACATAGTCTTATCTATCACAATATTTAATGTAATCAAAAGTTGACTTACCATTTTTTAATTCATTATTTTTCGTCAAATGCACTGCCACCGTCGCATCCATTTTTCGCAATCATTTTGTTTTTTGATTATCTCTGAGTTGTTTTCATCTATTTTGCTTGAAAATGTGTGCGTCTTTGCTAAGTCCCAGGATTTGGAACTCGCTAGATGAAAACAACTCAAAATTTTGAAGGTTTTGTACTCAGATGTTTTCATTTTCATACATGGTGCGACTCCTGAACCAAAACAAATCAGTCTCTGAATAATTTAAAATTACCGTGTTGAGAAAATTCCGAAGGGTGACATTGAAATCCATTTGGGCGACTTCAACGCAAAGATTGGCTCCAAGACCTTGAGCGAATCATTGGGCACCATGGTCTAGGGCAGATGAGCGAAAACGGGGAGCTGTTTGTAGAATTTTGTGGCAACAACAACATGGTGATCGGTGGATCGCTCTTCTCCCATCGACGAGCACATAAAGTCACTTGGGTATCCCGAGAGGGCCGAAAAGAAAATCAAATTCCAACGGCGCGAGGAGAAAGTCGGGTGTCGATACGACGCACACAGGGGTAAATGAACCTAATAAGCGATCAAAATTATTTGCGGACAAACGGTAAACGATAGACATTTGATGTCTTCGCAACATTTTTATATTTTTTGATGATCTATCAAATTCTTGAAAGAAAAAAGTGATTTTTTCATCTGGAAGGGAGATAAAAAAATTATTTCTTGAAATAATTAGTTTAGTGTCTTGATGTCTTCACAAAAGTTGTAGATCTTATTATTTTAAGCAACTTTGTTGAAAACATCATAAAGATCGCATGAAATTCAAAAAAGTTACGAGCATTTCAAAAATAACGAAAATTTTAACAAGTAATTTTGAGTGTTTATTTAATATCTTTTTAAGTACACGATTTTCAAACCTGGTATATTTGAGAAAGTTGTTCAAATTGTTAAAACACACAGTTTTGTAGAACATTTCAAATACATATTTCAACTAAGAAAGGAGATATACTGCAAAATATCCAAAATAATGCATTTTTTCAGTAAGTTATAACCTTAAGAGTTCGGACGAGTTCGGATAATTTTTTAAGTGGGTTTTGTTGGTCAAGTTATTGGCTTTCCATTGATATATACATTAAACATTAGTTTTGAATAGATTTTGTTCAAACAAGCAATCAAAAATGAGCTTTTTCCTCTTAAAACAGGAAAAATTGAGGTTTTTTTTCTTCGAATTTTAAGTGTTTCTAAAGGAAAAAGCTCATTATTGATTGCTAGTTTGCAGAAAATCTATTCAAAACTAATGTTTTATTTATATATCAATGGAAAGCCAATAACTTGATCAACAAAATCCACTCAAAAAATTATCCGAACTCGTCCGAACTCTTAAGGTTATAACTTACAGAAAAAATGCATTATTTTGGATATTTTGCAGTATATCTCCTTTCTTAGTTGAAATATGTATTTAAAATGTTCTACAAAATTGTGTGTTTTAACAATTTGAACAACTTTCTCAAATATACCAAGTTTGTAAATCGTATACTTAAAAAGATATTAAATAAAAACTCAAAATTACTTGTTAAAATTCTCGTTATTTTTTAAATGCTCGTAACTTTTTTGAATTTCATGCGATCTTTATGATGTCTTCAACAAAGTTGCTTAAAATAATAAGATCTACAACTTTTGTGAAGACATCAAGACGCTAAGCTAATTATTTCAAGAAATAATTTTTTTATCTCCCTTCCAGGTGAAAAAATCACTTTTTTCTTTCAAGAATTTGATAGATCATCAAAAAATATAAAAATGTTGCGAAGACATCAAATGTCTATCGTTTACCGTTTGTGCGCAAATAATTTTGATCGCTTATTAGGTTCATTTACCCCTGTGTGCGACGTCCGCCGGTTGGAGAATGCTATTACTTTATGACATTTCTTGCCGCCTTAGTGGTGCAAGGACTAATACTAGAATGCCGCTAGAAGACCGAGCAGGTCAGTTATTGACCGATCGAACAGACCAGCTCAAACGATGGACTAAGCACTTCGAACAACTCTTCCGAGTCACGAATAGCGATGGCCAACAGAACCCGCAGCTCGTAGCGCCAACTGTAAGTCGCATTAATGGCGTAAACTCGGAATCGCCCTCACTGGCTGAAATAAAAGCGGCAATCAAAAGCATGAAATCCAACAAATCGCCTTGGATCGATTGCCTCCCTGCTTAAATGCTGAAAGCCGACCCTGCCTTGTCGGCACAAATGTTGCATGCATGTCAGCGAAAAGACGCGCTGACATCTGGGATACTGCAACATTCCCGGCCGACTGGATGCAGGGTATCCTCGTAAAGGTCCCGAAGAAAGGAGACCTGACAGAGTGCGGTAACTGGCGAGGCATAACGTTGATCTGTACAACCCTCAAAGTACTCTACAAAGTGATCCTGAACAGGATCCAGCAGAAAATCGACGCTACACTCCGACGGCAACAAGCTGGATTCCGATCCGGACGATCATGTGTGGACCACAGTACAACGCTACGAATAATACTGCAACAAATCAACGAATTTCAGGATTCTCTTCTACTGATGTTCGTTGATTTCGAGAAAGCATTCGACCGACTTAACCACTAAAACATATGGGTTGCTCTAAGATGACGAGGGGTCCCAGGGAAACTAGCCCATCTCATTGAAGCACAGTACATGGCATTTTCGTGCAAGGTCTTGCACGACGGTGTCTTGTCCGAGCCTATCCCGGTAACTGCTGGAGTGAGACAAGGATGTATTTTATCACCGCTGCTTTTTCTCATCGTAATGGATGAGATCTTGACTGAATCGATTGACTGTAGACCAAACCGAGGATTGCCGTGGAATCCTTCAACAATGGAGCAACTGAACGACCTAGACCTGACAGACGATATTGCTTTGCTCGCCCAAACAAAACAAACAGAAAACTCGATGACCTCACCGAAAGCTCCAGGGCAGCAGGTCTCAAAATCAATGTCGGAAAGACCAAGCCGATGGAGATCAACACAGGATATCCTTCCAATTTCGTGGTAGCTGGGCAACAAGTTGAGAAAGTGGAGTGCTCCCAGTATATCCAGCCAGATGGTGGTACATCGAAACCCGGATCGAAAAGGCCCGATTTGTGTTTGCCAGTCTCCGGAACATCTGGCGATCACGGTAGATATCTCTACGAACGAAAATCCGAATCTTCAACTCAAGCGTCAAATCCGTATTGTTGTACGAGTGTGAAACTTAGTGCACATATGGGGTGACGATACGAAAACTGCAAGTATTTGTAAATCGCTGCCTGCGGAATATCATCCGAGCTTGTTGGCTAGGCAATTGGATCTCAAATGAGGAACTACACCGCCGCTGTCATCAAAGGGCGCTAGAAATCGAGATTCGGGAGCGTAAGTGGTGATGGATTGGGCAAACGCTGCGAAGAGATGCATGAGAACAAGATTTGCAGAGAGGCACTTGAATGGAATCCAGAGGAACATCGAAGGAGAGGCAGTCCCAGAAACCCGTGGCGGCGAAGCCTAGCCGCCGAAATACGAACTGTCGACGAGAATCTTACTGGGACCAAGTGAAGACGCTGGCTCCGGATCGTCAACAGTGGAGGTCTTTTACCACGGCCCTATGCACGGTACATGGTGATACGGTCAAAATTTGGTCAATATCAACTTGACGTATTTCTTTCAATTTTGCATTTAAAAAACCTGAACACCCCTTATTTTGAAGGTGTGTGTGTGTGTAGAATGTTGCTCCTATTTTGATTTTGGAATTCACTCTTCAGTTGTCAAAATGCCGTCCAAGGAAGAAGAGCAGCGTATCAAAATTTTGCTCGCGCATCGCGAAAATCCGAGCTACTCGCAAAGCTGGCAAAATCGCTAAAAGTTGACAAATCAACCGTTACAAATGTAATTAAAGTGTTTGGGGAACGTTTGTCGACAGCCAGGAAGTCTGGATCGAAATCGAAAACCGGAAGCCGCTGAAACGACAAAGAGAGTTGCCGGTAGCTTCAAGCAAAACCCTAACCTCTCTCTCCGAGATGCCGCAAATAGGCTGGGTGTATCGAGCCGGATTATTGACTTTCAAGAAGGTAGTGACTCCAAATCGCGATGATAAACAAAATACGACGGCCAAAGCGCGATCCCGGAGGCTGTACACGACGATGCTAACGAAGTTTGACTGCGTGGTAATGGACGACGAAACCTACGTCAAAGCCGACTACAAGCAGCTTCCGCGACAGGAGTTTTATACGGCAAAAGGAAGGGGAAAGGTAGCAGATATTTTCAAGCACATGAAACTGTCAAATCTCGCGAAGAAATATCTGGATACCTAACTGAATATTTTCCTGAATTTTATACTAATTAAACTTGGAAAAGAAATCTAATTTGATTTTTTAAATAAACGATTTCACCGATTTACACGCGTTTTCCCTTGACCGAATTTTGACCGTATCACCCTTTAAGTAAGTTCTTCAGACCCATCGGAAGCAGAAGCAGCCAAAAAGGAGTACAAAACAGGCTGAATCCGTGAAACCGAGGACTCGAAAACTATAGGACTATATTATGAGTATCTAAATTTATATAAGGTTGAGGGGGGATTGTTCGGAATGCAAGCCCCTTTTTACCTATCCGTCTTGTGGGGTGACTATGGGTTTTGGGTAAAGTAGTCAGAAATTTTTGAGCACGTATCCAGGCCGGACAAGTCCGGAATATTTTATCTAAAAACCTGGGAAAATCCGGCATTTGATTTCATTTGATTATGCCGCAGCCCGTGGCGTAGATGATAGACTTCAAGTCTTCTAAGCCAGCGGGCATGAGATCGAATCCCGGTCACGGCATACATAGTACACTTTCTGTGGGTTGGTGGTTTTCGCATTTGTAAGATGCTAGCCATCGTATCCTCGAAAGATGTACACTTAGAGTAAATAAAACAGGAATCTCTTCGAGGAAGCATCGAGTTTCATTGAGATCCTGTATGTGTTTGTGTTCGTTTAAAAAAAAAAAAAAAAAAAAAAAAAATTGTCGACCGAAAATCCGAGCAATATCCGGGAAAATTTATTCAGAACGCAACAATTACTTAAATAACAAAAATCGAGAACAAATACCTGATGAAAATTTTGTTCCTCAAGGCGGTATAAAGCAGGGGGTGGGTAATGGGGAGCAGTTTCCCCGGCCGCCCGGCCCAGGGGGAGGGGCGAAGAAAATTAAAATTTGATCATTACTGAGGTATCCTCGAGTATGCCTTCTTGGCTCTCTCACTAGCACAACTGACCGCACTGACTTGACACTTGGAACAAAAATTCAACCATTTTCTGTCTAATTTTCTTTTGGTCAGATTTAGTAGGTTCGCAATATCAACGGCAGGTGGCGATCCTGAAAAATTCAACTAGAAATGCCCTGTAGGAAAAATGGACCAGTTTAGTCCGATTTTATCGTAGAAATTGCCTGTTTTTATTTTAAAGTTGGGTGGCATTTCCTAACTGGGATAGCATTTCTTCAAAACGATCGATGCGCACTCTGGAATCGATATTGCGTACTGTTGGAAAAATTATTCATAAAATGAAATCGCGTGTCCAAGCAGTATAGTCAGTGGTTCTAGCATCTAGCACGCAACCTCATCAGTTGTGCGTCAAACTTGAGATGAACCCTGAAATGGGCCGTCCGGGATTCCACAATTACTTAAATCATACTGCTCTAAGTTCTAGAAAACTAGGAAAGGAAATGCAAATCGGAATTAAAATAACTAATATAACAGGAGAGGGGCCCCCTGGAAATAATATTTAGAACAGTTTTACTCTAATACATGTTAAAGGGCCCTCTAGAGTAAGTATTGCAGAGTCAAACCTAATATGACGGGAAGTATTAGAGAAACATGAGATATCGAAGAAAAAGAACGCAAGCCTTAAATATCATGAATTTTTCGAAAATGTAAAGAAGCATTGCATTGTTTTTTGGCTGAACAAATAAGCACAAATTCATACAATATCTGGCCGTTTGATCTCAAATTTTTCAAAATAAAACCCGGACAAATCTAAGCAGAATTCGGTGATGAAAAAGTACAGAAATTATAAGTTTTCGAAATAAAATTTGTAGAAATATGAAAACGTGAAGAAATTGGAGTAAAACTCTGGATGTTTTCTAGGGCTTTGTTGGGAATAAAATTAATTAAACCAGGCAATCTTGAATACTCACTTTATAAGCATAACTATAAGTGTGAATGATGCAAAATTTATCTTAGTTTTTAGATCATTATAGAAATTTGCGTTGATTTATACACTCTATACCTTTTTTTAATTTTGAAAGAAAAAAGAAAACTATAGTTGACTATATAGGATCACACGGCAAAACTGAATTCCGTTATGGAAATTTTATTGCAATTTGAATATAAGATTTGAAATTCTCATTTAAAGTTTTCCAATTAAGCCCAAACTTCATAGTTTTTATTCTGATGTACTTTTTTTTCTAAATTTTTCTCTTCTAAAGGACATATGTTTAATTCAGCATATCATTCTCTAATGACCATTCCTAAATTATTATTATCAAAACAAAAAAGGCTCTCATAGTTGAATTGCAAATTTATCGAGCGATTCTCTAAAGATGAACATTTCTTTATTTTCAATCTCATCTTACGATACTGTGTCTTGAAAATTTGATTTCCATTCGAATTTATAGTTTTTGAAGGTGACTTTTTCCACATTTAGAAGAACTTTTGACAAAAGCTTCTTATTTTTTTATCATAACAATTTTTTTAAATAAATGAAGTTTTCATCTGAAATTCTTAATTCATTTCAATACGATTTAGCAAATTTCTTCGAACCCTTGATAATTGGGTGCAGGGAGGTGTTTGTGATTGATTAAGATTAAAAAAATTGATAGAATTTGTAAATCTGAAGAAATAACACCGTTTTTCAAAATACTACTTTTTTCAAAAATAAATAATAAGTTGGATTTTCGAAAAATTTTGGCATATTTGGTCTATATCTTACACATACATTAAAATATCGTAAGATAGACCCGAATGACCCGGGTGGTTAAAACGTGCGATGCGAATTGGCGGGAAACTTACGGACTCAGCCTATGCGAATGCGAAATTGACATCTCTTTCGCCGCGTTGAGTATGTCAGGTTTAAGCGATTCACATACATTTTCATCAAATGTGGTTCACCGCATTGAATCGCATTCACCGCATCGCATCGTATTCACTATGTCATCGGCCTTAGTCTGGGACAGTCTTGCCGGCAGCGGCAGTATATGTCTTATGGTGAATTCTCACTCCAAATGTTGAGGTCTTATTGAAAGGATAGCTCTGAGCTCTCAACTCTAAATTTAAAATTTTTGAATGCCATAATAAAATTTTTGATTTCATGAATAATTTGTAATAAGAGAAAAAAAACCGAGAATCCGTTAGAAATGATTTTCATTTTAAATATCTCCAGGCAATCAGCTACTATAACAATTAAACACATATTTGCCATCCTACATATCTACATATATTTTATCCACCAGCCACGAGGGAAAAGTGGATTTAATATTGAGCAAAAATCCCCCCGTTTTGATACGATGATGCTCTGCCGGACGATAAGCCTGGGGCCATGCACGCACCTCCAACATTATGAAGTGTGGGCATAACTATCACTATCTACTGTGTAGGAAACATCCATCAGGGATCGAGGGTTAAAATGTGATTCGTTTCTTGGATTAGAAAAAAAAAACTATGACGAAAGAAAGGCAGAAAATGTTTGAGATAGGGTGGTTCGGAAATTTACCTAAAATCCATGTTCTATTATCGAATTTATATTCAAATTATACTTCATATTTGGAATATGTCAAAATTGATCAGTACTCATCGCTGGAGTCTTTTGACAAAAAGACCAACTAACTTTTAAATAAGATTATTTTTCATCCACCCACCCTAAAAACGCATGCTCCCACTTGTTATTCCGGGCCGATCATCATCGGATCAGTCCATCAGAAATCGGTAAGGCTCACATCGCCCCGACATCGAATCTTCCTGCAGGCCCGTGGGGTGCATTTCGATAGAATGCTCTTTTTGCACCTCGTTTTTTTTTGTTGCTCGCTCTCCATTTCTTCCGTTGGTTGGTTGCTGATTTACCGGTTGATGATGGTTATTCTCGGAGCCTGCGGGATTTTTGGTAGCCGGTATTCAACCATTGAGACGTTACAGAAAAAAAACACAGAGATCCATACCAGCCCTGACGATTTCGATACGATACGATACGATACGATGCAGAAGGACGAGAGAAAAAAAAAAGTGGCCCTAACAAAACGGTCGATCAAATATGCCACCAAGATAAGGAAAAAAAGGTAGCTAGGTCCTGATTTATACGGAAGATATGCTATCTCTTGGAATCATCGCAAGCGAGGCAGTGGCTTTCGAGACTGATGGGTGTTTAATTTTGATGAAGCTGGAGAAAAAAAACTAGCGAGACAAGATTTCATGTTTAATGCATGGTATACAGTTTTTCTGTCTACATTTTTCTCTGAACTCTTCTCCAGGATTGGAAACAAAATTGGATTTTAAACATTTGAAAGTCTAATAAAAACAATCTTAAGCGTTATGGAATCACCAACATTGATATGGAGACCCCAACATGATAAAAAAGCTAGTTTTCAAGCACATCAATTTCAAATTTCATAAATTTTAAACCCTCCTTATTTACCTACTTAAGAATGATCTATTCAAACTTTTTGCTCTCAAGCAGACCAATGTAGCTAATAACAGTTTCTTAATGAAAGATCTATTGATGATCTTTCTAAGAATGTTTGAATCATAAGACATAAGATTAATTAAAGTTATTAGCACTGGAAGCAGAACCAATGAGCTTTAAAACACATCAAATAGAAGCTGGTTAATTTGCCGAACCGTAGTGTGAATAAATTGGACTGCTTTTCCTGCCAAATTAAGCACACCATATCTACAATAACAAAATTAACCTTTCCGATGTTGTAAATTAGATCTACGGTAGGTAACCGGTTGTAGATAACCGCACTTTTTACGACTAGGTAGTCAGAGATAGATTTTCGTATAATTACTCCTCGTTGTGCTTGGCTTTTCGTTCTTTGCTGATTTGAAATAAGATTTAATTAGATTTCGAATTATCAACACTGTTGTTAAAAAGGTGAGTGCGCTCTGTGGTGAGGTGTTAATTCCATTAAGCCGATTTTTGATTAAGCAATGATTAAGACAATTTTCGGTCGAAGAAATGAAAACAAAACCGTTCAACGAACTACACTCGATTCTAAAATAGCAGTTTCAAAATCTGTACGTACTGACCTCAGTTATACGTAAAAAAGCAGACGCTCAAATAAAAAATGCATCATCTGCATAACTAAAGATGCATAAAAAAGGTAGGGGAGAGTGAGGTGACTGTCGTGACTGATCGTCGCCTCATTCGGACACGTTTGCTTTTAATTTAATGTTCTTCCTTTTTATTCCAATTTCACTTCCTAAAATACACGCTTTTCAACACAAACACTTCGAATCATCCGTATCTTTAAAGCTCGCTCTATTAACTGACTCATCGTTCCTCATAAACACACGACACCTATTCTGTTCGAACTTTTCGCTTTCTCTCACTCTCTCATACATGTATTATACTCTGAGTATTTTTTAATTGATATTCGCTCGTCTATTCTAGCCGTCATTCTTGACAACAGTATCGATGTTCACAAAATCGATCAAACAAACGTACAGGGTCGTTCATACGACTTTTGAATACTGCTAACTTATAAGCCTAAATAGAATGATTTCAATAAAACTAATATTTACCTATCTATTTATAATATTCTCTACATTCGCCTCCACCTGTACTCTTACTTGTCAATTTCGCCAATTATACTATACGTTGTTGTTTATGTACTTATTTAAAAAGTAAAATTTAAAATTCGTTAATTTATTTTTTTATACATATCAACGATACATTATTTACTATATCATTTTAAAACTTATTTTTGCCTAAAAACTTTGAAGAAATCGTCATGTTGCTAATGGAATCATACTCAAACTTATGATTTTATTCAATTCGCTTTTTTATATCTTACAAATATACGTCAAAAGCTTTGCACAAAACAAAATCTTACATATGTTGTTTCAGTTGCTTATTGACATATATTTTTATAACAAAGATTAGTTTTGAGCTCGTTCGAATAATATTTAACCAACAGTTTGTACCTTATTTCCGATTTTTTTTCTAATGATTACTGATTTTAAAAGTGTACCGAATACATGTTTCTTTACTCTTAACTCCTTTTAGATTACAATTTACTCTCAACTTTTTAATCTCTAGTCACAACTACACTTATTTCTAATTTTACCTATTTTTGGCACTATTCTTATTACTTTCAACATATTACTCTTAATTCGTTGTTTTTCAATCATTACTCCTTAATTTTGCGCTTCAATCTTTTTTATCTTTACTCTTTACTTATTTTCTTTTTATTTTCTACTTTTGTCTCTTTGCTATTTTCCTTTCTACTTTTTACCTTTGACTCTTTGTTCTCTACTTCCATTTTATTAAATATTTCAGTTTTATGTTTTAATTTACTTTGAACTCTTTATTCTTTATTCATGCTCTTTACTTATTAATTTTTTTACTCTTTTTCCATTTCTTCAAACTACTTGCTTTTTACTCTTTATTGTTGACACTTTACTTTTAACCTCTTACTCTATACTTTTTCTCTTCAATACTTATTAATAACATTTCACTTTTTAATCTCCATTGATTAATAACTTTTCACTCCTTATTCTTTACTCGTTACTGTTTACATTATTATTCAAAACTCTTATTCATATACTTTTTTACTCTTCATACTTAACTCTTCCTCTTCATACTTTACTCTTCATTCATAACTCATTACTTCTTATTCTTTAACATTTTGAAATTTGCTCATCACCTTTTACTCTGCACTTGTCACTCTTTACTATTTACTTTTGATTCATTACTTTTAACTCTTTACGCTCTCTCATTACTTTTCACTCTTCACTCCGGCCTGACTATTTCCTGTTGTTTAATCTTTGCTCTTTAAAGTTCTCCATTGTTTACTTATTACTTTTTATGCTTAACTTGCTATCATTCACTTTTAACTCTTTAGTTCTTACTGTTTAATTTACACTCTTTATACTCAGGTCCTTGGTATTCCCTTTATACTTTTAACTTTTTTTTTTTTACTCTCAACTCATTTTTTTTAAATGTTTACTCTTTACTCTGTATTCTCTACTATTCCCTCTTTATTTTTCACTCTCTACCTTTTATTGCTCAATCAACATTCTTTACCCTTTACTTTTTACTCTTTAATATTCTATTTTTTTTTATATT
The DNA here is from genome assembly GCF_029784155.1 of Uranotaenia lowii. Taxonomy (NCBI): domain Eukaryota; kingdom Metazoa; phylum Arthropoda; class Insecta; order Diptera; family Culicidae; genus Uranotaenia; species Uranotaenia lowii. The sequence continues at coordinate 177,643,178 of NC_073692.1, read as the reverse complement.
TATTATTCACTCTTCACTTTTTCTTAACTTATAACGCTTAGCTCTCCTACTTAATCTAACTTGATCTCTCTTTTATATTTACTCTTCATCATTTACTCTCTATTTCTTACTCTTTAATGTTTACTCTTCACTCTTCCTTTCTCACTCTTCACTCTTTCCTTTTTGCTCTTTACTCTTCCTCCTTCACTCATTTCTTGTTCCTTTTGACTTTTTATTGTTCCCTTGTTATTCTTTACTCATTTATCTTCATTCTTTTCTTCTCATTCTTCCCTTCACACCTCACTACCTACTCTCCCCGCTTTACCATTTACTCTTTGATATTCAAAGTTTTCTTCATAATTGGTTTTTATTCTTGCTCATTCCAACCCATAACTGGTTTTGCTTTATAACTTCATTATTTTTGACTATAAATATGCTCCTTTTATTATTCATTATCTATCGGATCTATCGTTTTTTTTATAACACAATTGTTTAGCAAAACATTTCTGAAGTACCTATTCATCTCGAAAATATGAATACTTTACTTTTTCTACTTATTTATGTGTTCTTTACTTTTTTACTTTATGCTCTTAGCTCTAATCTCCAATCTTCATTTACAGTGTTTTTTTTTACTTTGAACTCTTAACTCTCCATTTCCTACTCTTTACGCTCCACTATTTGTTGTTCACGCCTTTTTCTATTTTCTTCACTCTTGATTCTTTGCTCTTTTTACCTTTTTATTCCCTAATCACTACTTTTTTTCTATTTTGCGTTACTCTACAATCTTTACATTTTTTTTTCTTCACTTTAACTATTTTTTTAAATCATCCTTCTTTTTGCTATTGACTTCAAATCGCTACTAATTTACCATTTTTCCTAAACACTTTCCTCTATTCTTTATATTCTTTTTTGTTAACTTTTTCCATTAGACTTTTTTTTTTTTACTTTTTACTTTTATAGCTTAACTTTTTTTTTTTTACTTTGCAATATTTTCTTTTGACTCTTTAAATTTTCAGCTTTTTGCTTTTACACTTTACTATGCTCTCTTTGCCAATTATTTTTCGATCTTGGTTCTTAATTCTTACCTTTCTGCCTACTCTTTATTGTTTACTCAGAATCCTCTGCCTTCTATTCTTCACTCTCTACTGAAGATGCTGTACTTTTCATTATTCACTTTTTACTCTCTACTCTTTACTAATTACTATTAAGTTTTTGTGCTCCTAAATATTTACTCTTAATTATTTTAATTTTACTCCTTGTTCATTAGTCTTTATTTTCCTCCTTCACTCTTCGATCTTCAGTTTTCACCATTCGCTTTTCTTTATACTTTCTTCTTATTTCTCTTGAAATGATATTTGGCACTTAATTCTTTACCGACCACGTTTTGATGTTTAATTCTTGATTTCTACGTCATGCTACTTAGTACAAAACGGGATTTTAACTGTTTACACTTAACATAAACTGTCTTGACTTTAAATTATTGGCTATTCTTTTTGTTTAGCCTTTTAGCCTTGACTATTGTCTGAGTATTGAAATCGTAACTATTATTTTTGATTCCGGAGTCTTTTCGACCTATTTCGATTTTAAACTCAGAATTCTTGAACATTGTCACTAGATTCCTGAATTTTCTGATTCTTAAATCCATAATCAATACTTTTCCATCCTTTTTTTCATTGAATCTCTGCTCTTTACTAACTACTATACTCTTATTCATTCTTTGCGTCTACCTCCGCATTCTTAACTATTCATTCTGCTTTTTAAATTATTTAGTTTTTTTTTTCTTCACTCATTACTTTTCTATAATCGTTGCTTTCACTCTCTGCATTTTCATGTTTTTTTTTTCATTTCTACGATTTTTGCCCTTTATCCTTATTTTTACTAGGTTTTTGGACGCTTAAACCGGGATATATTTACTCTGTTCTTATAGTTTTCTTTTAACGCTTTCAATTTTTGAGACTTGAACATTATCTCTTGTTTTTTTTGTTTATGATTAGTTGAATTCTAATTTTCATGTTTTCTTGGCGCTTGGTTCTGAGTTACTAAAACTTGAAACTTAGAACTCCTACCTCTTCTTCAACTTTATCAGTTTGGGCTGTCACCCAAAATCAGTAGGTATTCATTTCATGTAAACGTCACATTTTTGGGACTGTTATTCACCCAAAAACAGGACTTAATTTGCATCAACTTAACCTGTCTGGGACTGTTATTCACCCAAAGCAGGACTTTATTTTAAAAAACTTACCCTGTTTGGGACTGTTATTAACCCAAAGCAAAAGTTTTTTTTTTAAATTTAACCTGTTGGGACTGTTATTCATCCAAAGCAGAACTTTATTTTAAAAAAACTTAACCTGCTTGGGACTGTTATTAACCCAAGGCAAAACTTTTTTTTTTTTAATTTAACCTGTTTGGGACTGTAATTCACCCAAAGCAGGACTTCATTTTTATTAAACTTAACCTGATTGGGACTGTTATTCACCCAAAGCAGGACTTAATTTTTATTTAACTTAACCTGTTGGGACTGTTATTGACCCAAACACAGGACTTCATTTTTTCTTCTATGTATTCATGGCTCTTATGATTTACTTCACTTTTAGTATTGGGTTTTGACTCTTTACTCTTCAATCCTCACTCATGACTCATAATTTAGCTTCTTAAATCGTAATTTGTAGACTATTTACTTTGTGACTGTTAACTCTTGATTACTTACATGTTTATCAACTCTTTATTTTTGATTTCTTGACTTCATCTTATTCAACCCAATTAGTTTAATCTATTAGGGACCGTCATGAACCCTAACAGATTTTTTTTTTTCATCCAACTGTTGGGGACTTTTCCACATCCTAAATTGACTTTTTTATATTCAATTCAAAATTGGCTCTACCTACTAGAGACTAAAAATAACCATAACAGAACATCATATTAAATTTGTTATTTCCTTTGAAGACTTTAATTTATGTTTCGTTTTTTAAACCTTTTCCAAGCAATCAATTAAGAATTTGTTGTACATATAAGGAACTATTACCCCTGAAAAGACTTTCACTATAAATGATTTCCAAAAATCCAAACTCTTTGGGGACTTTTTCATCACTTCATCAACCACCATTATAAATCAACTTAACTATTTTTGTGAAAATTTGCTCTTAAATATTCCTTCTAAGTGAATTTAAAAATAATTCACATTTTAACATTTTATCACAAAACCTGAAAATTTGGTATCGAAACCCAACTTTTAAATGCTCATTGCACTGAGAGTAATATAAATTATCAGAAAACATACACCAAACATACAGTTTGAAATTTTCTCACTTTTTGTGATTATTATCATACCAAAGAAATAAAAATTCCAGCTTCCACAAGAACAACACAAAACAACCCTTAATATGTTTATTTATCTTATTTATTAATTGCAACAGCCGAACATTTTTTGACAGAGTGAAAAGAAATTTGCTCAACATAGTTTTCATTTGTCCTTATACAAAATTTTGATTACCATTCTGTTTTTTTTAATGTGGCCGCCATTTTGAATACAAATTATCGCCGCAGGTGAACCATAATGTGTTTTTATCAAAGTTTTCTTCTAAATGAAACATACCTGTTCGATACTCTCGCCCGTCTACCAACCACGCCATTGTCGTGACTGATCGTCGCCTCATTCGGACACGTTTGCTTTTAATTTAATGTTCTTCCTTTTTATTCCAATTTCACTTCCTAAAATACACGCTTTTCAACACAAACACTTCGAATCATCCGTATCTTTAAAGCTCGCTCTATTAACTGACTCATCGTTCCTCATAAACACACGACACCTATTCTGTTCGAACTTTTCGCTTTCTCTCACTCTCTCATACATGTATTATACTCTGAGTATTTTTTAATTGATATTCGCTCGTCTATTCTAGCCGTTATTCTTGACAACAGTATCGATGTTCACAAAATCGATCAAACAAACGTACAGGGTCGTTCATACGACTTTTGAATACTGCTAACTTATAAGCCTAAATAGAATGATTTCAATAAAACTAATATTTACCTATCTATTTATAATATTCTCTACAGTGACGTGGGCCATGAGGAAACGTGGACCACTCTACATATCTCAGCTGTGTATTGAGATAAAAATCTTAATCCAACTGTCATCGTCATCGCTTTGTGTTAGCATATTTTTCTAATTGTTGTTGCCATATGTACGTATCATATGCTTTTTTTCTTTTACTAGCTTAAGAAAATATACTTACATAATTAAACCAGCACCAGCAAATTTTATTGGTGGGAAATCCAAGGTTCATAACAAAAATATGCTCATATGCTTATGGTCTTAGTTGTTTCATGCTCTTTTACATGCGAAAAGAATTTTCCCTAAATTATCAATAAGTCACTAAAACGCATAGGCAACTGTGGAGAATCATGGGCAACGCAATGTGGGGTTCTTGGGCCACCTAAATTTTGGTGTTTTTATACACGTTCATAACTTAAAATAAATTTATCCTATCTGTAAAGTTTTCTCATGCTAAATGAAGAGTTAAGAAAATGTTCTCTCAATTTTATTCAAGTCGATAGAGACGAACATAACGCATATATAAGGAAATTAGCCAAAACGTTCGCGAGCCAGGTTTTTGAATGTTTTCTATCATACACAGCTCTCTTTTTTATTTCCTCACCTGAAATTACTTACAAATAACAACATGAATTAGGAAATTTCAGTTTTGGGTGAACTTTTATTTACATTTTGCATGTTATTTGATCAATTTGGATATGGCGGCCCACGATTCACCACAATTTCTCAAAATCCAAAACAAAAACTTTTTTTAAAACAGTCAGAACTCGGGAAACTAATTTACAAAAAAAATTAAAAAAAAATAGAATGATACGTTAGAAATGTAGAAAATCATACAATTTAGTAATTTAATTTTATGTCGGAAATAGTCCAATTTTTTTAAAGTGTTGCCTAGCTATTCGAATCAAACTCTTAAAACGAACACAAACACATACAGGATCTCAATGAAACTTGATGTTTCCTCGAAGAGATTCCTTTTTCTTAACTCGTATTCGTAATTAACGTACTTCTTTCGAGGATCTGATGGCTAGCATCTAACAAATGCTAACCACCAAACCACAGAAAGTGTACTATGTATGCCGTGACCGGGATTCGATCTTATGCCCGCTGGTTTAGAAGACTTGAAGGCTATCCTCTACGCCACGAGCTGCGGACTAACCTCAAACAACATTTTTTTTGCAGCTAGCACTCCACTAGTACTTTTTTGCAACTCTGGAACTCCAGAGCCCGTAAGCTGAATAACCGGTACCGAGGCAATGAGACAGGTGATTTCTTGTTTGTTTGTGATTTTAAGCCATACAGGTGATTTCTTATAGACGACAACACTTATGAAAACCCCTATTTCAATCAAATCCAGCCATTGAATCCTTTATCATTTCTGATCGTGGCAAGGTCCCTTGCAGAAGTCTTTCAGTCGTCGTACAGTACAGACGTATTTTCGCGCACCGCCGTCAATTCAAATTAATTAGTGTTCCCTAAAGCCGCCGCGTATATCAAAGTGCCAACGTTTGTTTTATTACCTTTTTTGTGCCGTGTTAACTGTACGAGGAAAAAAAATGCCAAAGTGTCAAATTCCAACCTGCGATGTTATCGATGGCGTCCACCTTTGGACGTGTACGGGTCCCTGTCATCGAAGATTCCACGCCGCCTGTATCGGAGTGCAGCGGAATTGCGAGGAGTCTATAAGGCGATTTATGCTGCCAGTCTGCTATGACTGTCAGCATTCAATTAAGGACCAGATAGATCTGTCGAGATTAATGTCTCGACAGAATGAAATAATGGAGCAACTGAAACTCCAAAACAGCTCCCAGGAGAGAATTAGTTCACAATTAGTGAAATTTTCATGCCTGGAGACCTTGATTGAGGGTATAGATACGCTCTCAAATCAAATAAACGGTCTGAAAAAAGAGCTGTCATCGCTTAAAAAATTGGAACTGTCAAACACGGCGACAATAAATGAAATTGTCCAGTCCTGCAACGAGGATAGTCGTTCGTTGAAAGCTGACTTCAGCCAGGCAGTATCAACAATATTAGCAGCTAGTCAATCACCAATAGACATTCAAGCGGATCTTGATAGTCTAAGACTGGAAATCGGGGAACAACACCGTAGCTGCTATATAAATTTTGAACAGGAGCTCACTCCTACGCTCCAGTCAATCGCGGTGGAACTGAACGCGTTAAGAGCTACAGTGAGGAATCCTGGCGTAAACGAGGACCTTATTGATGAATTACGGTCCATTCACGACGCTGTGAAAGCCAAACCGGCCGATCATCAACACGACTCAGGACCAACTCTAGCCGAGGAAATTGCTTCGTCGTCAAGGGTAAATCCATCTACTTCGTCTAGCGGCTGGAGACGAATCGGAAACAAAATGCTTTGGAAACCTCAACAGTACTGGGAAGAATACGACGAGAGGAAACGGAAGCGTGCGGCTCAAGTCAAGGCCGCGGAAAAAGCCAGGCGAAAACAGCATAAAAAACAGCAGCATCAACAAAGACAAAAAGAAATGTTCCTATCAAGAAAACAACAGAAGCAGTCACGAAAACAATCCCCCGTAAAATATTCATCAAAAGCAAGAGCCACTACTGATAAAGAGCTACTGGCTGCCGCAAAAGTCGCGTTTAATAGAAAATCAACTCCGAAAGCGAAGATCCCGACCTTCATCAACTTCCAACGGGGAGAAACATTGAACCCCGGTCCTAGTTCTGCTTCACCAAATGTGCTAAGGCATCGAAAAAGGCCTTCAAATATTCCTGCGCCACCCCCGGTTTCTCCACACCTTCCGAACTCATCAACATACCAGAACAGTAACACGATGACGACAGTGCCACCTGCTCATCCATACGCTACCTTCAATCAGCCATTCACCGCACCTCTAGTTGCACCGTGCTGTCACCACGACCCATCGGCATTATATTTCAACCCGGTAATGTATAACAACCCATATTTTCTGCCGAACCGACGCGTGCCTATGTAAGCACTAGCTCCTCTGTATTTATGAACCAAGCGGATCATGTTACCATTCGTTCGTGCGATCACCCAGTTATCAATAATAAAGAAATTGTGGCATATTGCCAAAACTTTAACAGAATGCGAAGCGCATCTAAACTAAACACAATTCATAAAAATTTAGTAGCAAGTAATTATACTATCATTTTAGGAACCGAAACAAGCTGGGATGATAGTATAAAAAGCGAGGAAATTTTTGGATCGCGTTACAATGTCTACAGAGATGACCGAAATTTCAATTTGTCCGACAAGAAATCAGGCGGAGGCGTTGTAGTAGCAATAAGCTCTGCTTTCGATTCTGAGCTCATTGAAATAACTAAGCACAAAGAATTTGAGCAGGTGTGGGCAAAAGCTCAAATCTTCAAGGAAACTCATATTTTTGGATCGATCTACTTTCCTCCAGAATATGCCAGTAAAGATTATTTCCAAAAGTTTCTACTGAGCATAACAGAACTATTCAAAAGCTTCCAACCCGAATTCAAAATTCACCTGTATGGCGATTTTAATCAATCGAATCTACAATTTTTACCCGATGAAGATAATGAAGCAATCCTTTTACCGATTTTTGGAGATAATGAAACATTACAATTCCTTTTCGACAATCTTGCTACCTTATGTCTTAATCAAATAAATCATGTGAAAAATGCCTGCAATCGCTATCTCGATTTACTGTTTTCAAACTTGACTGATGACTTTTGTATTTTGGAAGCTACTAATCCAATTTGGAAAAATGAGATATTTCATACAGCTATCGAATTTTCAATTATATGTTCTGACAACAAAGGAATACCAGAATACGAATATGAGGAGACCCTTGACTTTTTCCATGCAAATTACACAATGATTAAAACTAAATTACAATCAGTTAATTGGCAATCATCATTTCAAAGCGAAAACCAAACTGTCAATCAGGTAGCTATTTTTTATAACATTCTTGGTAATATCTTGAGTAAATATGTCCCAATAAAAATAAAGCGACGAACGAATAATAACAGAAATCCGCCATGGTTTTCAAAAGAGCTAAAGCATCTTAGAAATAAAAAGCAGAAAGCGCATAAAAACTGGAAAAAGACACCATCGCTTTTAGTTTAGAATATCAAGAAGCATGCAACAAGCTAGCCATATGCCTTAATACCTCCTTCGAAGAATATAATAGGAAAACAGAGGAAAACATTAAATCTAACCCAAGAAGCTTCTTCAAGTATGTAAGTTCCAAATTGAAAAGTAATAATTTTCCATCTCGTATGCACTTGGACAGCGCTAACGGTAATAATTCCCATGAAATATGTAATTTGTTTGCCAATTTCTTCCAAAGCGTTTACACCAGTTTTTCGGAAGCCGATCGCGACACTGCGTTTTTCGATTATTTTTCCGACTCAGCATCATTGACTGTGGTAGATTCAATCACCCTTGAGGAAATACACAAATCAATTTGCTCCCTGGATAGCTCCAAAGGGCCCGGGCCTGATGGAATTCCTCCATTACTTTTAAAAAATCTTGTAAATGAACTAAGTGTGCCCTTGTTTCTATTGTTCAACTCATCGTTGAAATCCGGTGTTTTTCCTCAAGTATGGAAAGAATCTTTTCTTGTACCTATTTTCAAGTCGGGGAAAAAGTCCGACATTAAAAATTACCGGGGTATAGCAATCTTATCGTGCATACCGAAACTTTTTGAAGCAATAGTGAATCAAAAAATATATAATCAAATAAAAACACTCATAACTGAAAAGCAACATGGATTTGTTAAAGGACGATCTACAGCGACTAATTTACTTGAATTCGTTTCTTATAATATCCACTCTATGGATCAAGGAAATTCCGTTCAGGCTCTATACACGGACTTCAGTAAAGCTTTTGATAGAATCGACATCCCTTTGTTAATTTTTAAACTACATAAAAACGGATTCAGTACACAACTGCTGAAATGGATTGAGTCGTATTTGACAAACCGTACACAAATTGTTAGATTCAATGGTTCACTTTCGAAAAGCATCTCCGTTACATCTGGTGTGCCTCAAGGCTCCCATCTCGGTCCCTTATTATTTATCTTATACGTCAATGACATTACTTATTTACTGAACCAGCTAAACGTGCTTATATACGCAGACGATATGAAGCTTTATATGATAGTCAACAACGAAGAAGATTTCAGGGTGTTTCAAAATGAAATAAATATTTTTTACAAATGGTGCAGTAAAAGTCTTCTTGAACTAAACGTGAAAAAATGTTCACATATTGTATTTACAAGGAAAAAATATCCGTCATATGAAATTGTCACATTAGGAAATGAGCCTGTGGAGAGAATCAATAAGATAAGAGATCTAGGTATTATATTGGACTCAAAACTTACTTTTGTAGATCACTATAACTCAGTAATTCAAAAATCAAATAGTATGCTTGGCTTTATAAAACGTTTTAGTTATAATTTTCAAGACCCATATACATTAAAAACATTGTACACAGCTTATGTCCGATCCATACTTGAATACTGCAGCGTTGTGTGGTCCCCCTTTCAAATTTCTCATAAAAACCGTTTAGAATCCATTCAGAAACAATTTGTTCTATTTGCTTTACGAAATCTAGGATGGTCACAGAGCCAATTACCAAGCTACGAATCACGCTGTTTACTAATAAATATTGAACCATTAAGTGTTAGAAGAGAATTTGCTGCAATCTCCTTTGTAAACGACATAATTAATCAGCGTGTTCAATCTACTTATCTACTAAATAAGTTAAACTTTTATTGTCCGAGTCGCCAGTTGAGAACCAGAAATCTGTTTATTTTAACCTCTGCTCGAACTGATTATGGTAAAAATAGTCCAATCAATTGTCTTATGCAGAATTATAATAAAAACTACCAGAACATAGATTTTACTATGTCTAAACAGCAGCTAAAAAGTGCTTTTTACGGCGACAGGCACTTAAGAACCTAATATTGTAGTATTTGAAGTAATATTAAGATTGTACTTCTAGTTTTAAGAATATATATGTAGCCTACGATGTTTGGTGAAATAAATAAACTAAACTAAAGTATGTATTTGCTGAATGTTTTGTAAAAAATAAAATGATTTGCCAAGACTCTGCTCCTGTGGAAAAAAAACAACAATTTTCAAAACAAAACCTTTTGCTGTTTTAAAAGCTTAAAAAAAAAAGTAAGCTTGTATGTATATTTCGCAACCTACGATCTAAACTAACAGATAAAACTTGAAGTTCAATCTCATGATGGTTTTGCTTCGTTTTGGTCAGATTTTTCTAGCAGTGGCACAAAAATAATCAAATTTCGTTAATTTCGAAACAGCTTAATCCACCAACCAAACTGTACTCTTTTTCTATCAAAAGAAAAGTATTGGACCAAAAAATAGCGGAAATTGAAGGAGGAGGATGCAGCCACCCAAAGTACAGAATTGACGAAGTATAAGTGGGAAAAAAGGATCAATGACATGACAGAAAAAAGTGTGCACCGGCTGGTGGGAGAAACCTAGAATAAAGTAGAAGTATTTCTCTGATTTTTTTTATGAATCATTATAAGATAATCTTTATTTCCTTTATAGAAAGTATTTCGATCAAATGGATGGTTTTCTAGATAGGGGAACTGGGGGTAAGCCCGGACCCCTAAGGAAAATGATCATTTAGCAAGAACTGAGGGCAAATTTTGTTCTGCTTCCTTCAGAATCAATAAGATATCTACGCTGTTAGTGATTTCAAACCGTTATTTTATAAGTAAGTATAGTATTAATTTAAAAAAACAGTATTCGTAAACTAGGGGGGGTGAGACCGGCACCTAAAATTGGTTATTAATTTTTTCATCATAAGCTGAACCGATTTACATCCAAAAGCCGCTCAATGAAAGATATCATTAATCTGTACAATGCAGATAATTATGGCATTTATCAGGTTACCGGTTCCTGAAATTTTACCGAAACAAGTTCCAAAATATCAAATCAAGAAACTAGACATTATGTTTACCTATCACTCGACACATAAAATCACACTAAAATTCAGTGATGAGCTCTAGTTATGTTAAATGTTTTGGAAATCCGTTCTCCCTCCTCGTGGACAGTTAAGTGGGAGGGAGTTGGTACAGGTAGAGGAAAAGGGGTATTACACGTCCAGGGTTTATACAATATTTTTTAGAAATTTAATGGATGCTTGTCCATTCAACAGGAAGGTTCTAAATTGCCAATATCTTAAATAGGGGAGCTGTGATTCCATAGAAAAGGCTTTCCAGGTCAAGCAGGTGCTGCATAAACCCCGCTTCCTGATTCATCGTAAAGATGGTCTCACTTGGTCCTAGTTTCGAGCTTGCCACCTTCCTCAACATATGATCCTGCGTAAGAAAACAGTTTTACGAGAGACGTTATACGATGAAGCTACTTTGAGGAAATCACCCGCAGTTCGAGTTACGACCAGTGATGTCAACCTTCCAAATTTTGTCAGGATCTTCCAGACTTTTTGGACCTTTGCCAGACATTTTTTCAGGTTTCCAGACTTCCAGAATTTTGTCATTTCTTCCAGGTATTTCCAGACTTTTGAATTTTGACATCAATTTTATGACAAAACAGCCAAAATTCAAAATTTTTATTGGAAAATGGCAGGAAATGGTTCGAATTAGTAATTGAAGACTGAGGAATGCCACGAAGATGGTAGTTAAACAGGAAGTTAAGCATATTATAGCGCCAGCACTAAATTTTACTTCGGAAGTCCGGACTTCCGATCCCGAACTTACTTCCGAACTTTTGACAGTTGTGTTTAAAAAAAATAACAGTGTATTATATGCAACGTTGCCACACATAAATCTGTATCCACCAGAGTATCTCTACATACATTACACTCCTACGGACAAGAATGAGATACACAAACGATTCAAATGAATTTGTGGCAACGTTGAATGAAAACAGAAAATTTCGTGGCGCACGCTTAAATAAAACGACTCAATATGTTTTCGCCGGAAGTCAGCCATGATGCCAGTTCACCAACGACGTTTGTAAAATTTTTTTCTAAACGCACAATACAACGTAGAATCGCCGACACCACCACAATATTCTCAGGCAATGATAGTGTATAGAATGTATGGTTATTAGATATCAAGTAATGAGTGTTATTTCAAAGACTGCAATATTGAAATCAGACTACCATAAAAAAATTAAGTCATCACCTATAAAGTTCGCCATCCAGACTTTTCCAGACTTTTTTTTCAAAATCCTCCAGACATTTCTGAAAAATAGTTGGCAGCACTGGTTACGACGGAAAAAAAATCTGGGTTTAAAAATTCCACAGTATTGTGGATTTCAAAAGTCTTGGAGCCAATTTTGATCGATAGCCCCAACTACCAAGGATAGTTTTCCATTGGTGCTCGAGGCATCTGAGGAGAAAATATGTTTTAGTAACACCTAACTATCCACAAACTATGCCGGGCTTACCCCACTCAAAGAGTGACGGTTTCAACACCCCCACCCCCCCCCCCCCCCCTCCCTCAACATGCATATTTTTAAGAATAAATTTGTACCACTTTAGAGATTTCACTTACCTCAACTCGAATCTCAGCGATAACCAACAAGGAAAGATACCAACTACAACGGATTTTTAGCTTTTCACGAATTAAACCTTAAATTCCATCCGTGCAAAAATACAATCGATTGCGCATCAGCGGCACTCCAGTTTGTATTGTTTATTATTTTGACGTTTGACTCTGCACGGTGGGTTTTATGTATGTCAATATGTCTAAAATAAGAAATACTGACATGTACAGTGTTTAAAAACACTAAAAATCTAGGTTTTCTAGTAAAACTCCTAGGGTGACGGGCCTACCCCCAGTTCCCATAAATACACGAGTTCGTAACTGTCCCATTTCTAAATTAACTAAGTGAAGTGACTTCAAAGGTATTTCCACTTTCGAAACAATTATTATTTTTTCAACAAAATAAATACGCGACATATTTTAACCACATTAGTTTTACGAATGAATCCTCACGCACTATAGTGCTCTCTCTTTCTCTTCATTCACACTAGTTCATGCACCATGTCACTCAATCCATTCATGTTACACTCTCGACCCGATTGAAGCATATTGGAGTAAATGCTTCTATTACGCTGTTTTAAAACTTGACACATTTGAATAATTTTGCTTTTAAATTATACTCAAATAATACTATGAAGAACGCGTATGTATATGTTAGACTATTTCACTTCTCGACTTTTTTCGCAGATCAAAGCCGGACTCATATGGGTTGTTTCTCATGCATTTTCAAGTATTTTTGCCAAATTTGAGATCAATTGAACTAATCTCTGTTCTGCGCAATGAGTTTTTGTGAAAAAAGTCCATTTTTCTTGAAAATCGTTCAAAACAAACCGAAAAACAATAAAAAACCATAAACTACCAACTTGTACAGAAATTTGTCTAACAAGATGAAAGTAAAAATTCTGCAGTAAATCAGAAAACAATATTTTTTTCAAAAGCTTTTTTTGCTAAGCTAGCCCTTTTTGTTACCTTTCTTTTGATGTAATAAATATACAAATTGGATTTATAGCAGTCAAGTTATTTACAGATGTTTGCAACAAATTTGAATTGATACAATATTTCTTATGCAAGTTTTCTCCACGCCAACTTGTGCATAAGCAAAGATATTTTATTCAATCTAGTACCACATGGCTGGGCCAGGAGTTAAAAAAAGCGCGCGCTTTGATCAAGTTGTATGCAAGTCCTCTTGATGCCACGTTTTTCAGGTTGCATGAAGCTGAAACTTGAATAGGAACACTGTTATGATTTGAAAACTGATGCATGAATATTTGAATAACTTAGATCCTGTTCAGGCGATAATTACATTTTAATCATCAAATGAATGTTATAAACAGGGGTATCTTAATAAAAAAAGATTTTGCGATGTTGTGTGAATAATATCAACCACCTTGCATCTTAAAATTATCGATTTATATTAGAGATGTACCGAATAGTGGTATTCGGCGAACGGCCGAATACCGAATATTGACCTTTTCAACTATTCGGCCAAACGAATATTCGGTCGAATATTCTATAGAGTTTTCTATAAAAAAAAACTTAAGGAATTATTTCAATGCTTTCTATTTCTTCCATATAAATGCCCCCCATGTCGATTACTTTCAACCAGATGATATAAGCGGATGATGTTTTACAAGATATTTTTAAGAAGGGGTCTTTCTGATTTTTAAGATGCCATCAAAAACTGGAAAGACATCAGATGGCTAGTTGTTCTAGGGCGTTTATCGCCAAAGAGATTGCGTTCCTGTGAAATCTAGGATAAAACATGTCAAAACAGGTGCCAAGCTATTTGAAATTGCTTCTCTGAGATTAAATTAGATGAAGGTCAAGTTTGAGCAAGATATCTTTAAAATAGTTGTGGAAAAGATAGATGATCTTTAACCGTAAGCAAACCTTACTTTCAACCACACGTATCCAGACGGTAAGGCATTCAGAACGATTTTGAAAAAAAAAGAGCAAAATAGATGTATGTATATTTTGAAATTTTTAAAAAATTGAACATAAAATCTTAAAAATTTTAAAGAGGCATTTGAGTTTTTTATTTGATTTAGCAAATAATCTCAATAAACCCGAGCAAAACTCGAGAAGTATTAAACAATATCTGGATATCCCGTCCAGTTTGACTTATCTGGATTCTTTACTAGATTTATTTTAAAAATTTACAAGTCTGTAGAAGATATTCGGCCTATTCGGCCTATTCGACCGAATACTTAGCTCAACTATTCGGTGAGCCGAATATTCGGCTTAACGGTTTTTAGGCGATATTCGGCGCCGAATATTCGGCCGACCGAATATTCGGTACATCTCTAATTTATATTAACTGGGGCTTGCTAGATCTCTCATAAGAAAATTTTAAAGAAAAATGGATTTTTTTCACAAAAACTTATTGCGCAGAACAGAGATTTGTTCAATAGATCTCAAATTTGGCAGAAATACTTGAGAATGCATGAGAAACAACCCATATGAGTCCGGCTGTGATCTGCGAAAAAAGCCGAAAAGTGAACTATGTAGTCTAGTATATATTCTTCCTATGAGTTTATCAATGTTATAAGATTCAATCTATTCTTCCACTCGTATTTCCTACACTAAGCTTTCTCCTGGTCAGTGAAGCACGGTAAAGGTAAGTTGATAAAATGGAATAAAGGTGAGGTAGCTGCTGTCTTAGTCGATACTAGCTGGACAATATACATTTTGATAGATGTTAACGAACATACCTATTAGCCCAAGCGAAATTTAAGTTAAAATATCAAGTAAATTGTGTGCGGTATATAAAAATCCTTCTGAAATTTGTTTCTTTACTTTAATCTAAATGAAGATATCATAAAAAAAAAGTTTATTTGATTATTTTTACATTAACTATTTTAATAACTTTTTTAAAAAACATCTTTTGATTACTTGTGGAACTGTGTTTTAAATTACTAGCAGCAAAACAGTAAAAACGGATGATTAAATTAAAAATTAAATTAAATTAAAAATAAACCACCGGATAAGAATAAAATTGTTAAAAAATTCTATCAAACATATTTTTTTAAATTATAAATAGCTATTTTTAAGTGATAGTATATCGTGCACTGTTTACTTTCTTACTCACTTTTTTCGAGTTAGGTGTAAATAATGTAAGCGAACAACTATTTAAAAACAAACGGACCTACAAAATTTCATGCACTGTTTTTTTTATAAAAAAAATTAAGCTTTTTCTCATTAAAAAAATATTATTTTTGTGAAGTCCATATTTCAAAAGCATTTTGAATTTTCAGATTCATGTTTTTAGAAAATTTGTGAATCTATTCAAAATAAACGTATTTTTAAACAAACTAAGTCATATGAACTTCATCTATTGATTCGAACATAATAAAATGTCAAAGAAATTAGCCAAATCTTTAAAAAAAATTGAGCTTTTTTAAATTTTGAGACCTCGGACGAAGGAAATATGTAAAATGTAAATTTGGTGGCATGGGTTCTATTCCCATATCGGGGTACTGAGTGTTGAATGTGAACATGGGCAACGTTTATTCAGTCTGTAAACCCAAAATCGGCCAAGACGGTATGTCGTTAAAAAAAATCGAAAATTTTATTTGAAAACTACTAACCAAATTTCAATGTCAATTAATATGGCTTAAACACATTTCATTACGGTGCTTGCAAGTATTCTTTTTCAGAATTAAGTTTTCTCCGGAAAGGAAAACTTTGATAATGATGATAAAATTATCTCGTTTTCTATAACGTCAATCATCGTTAACTATTCCCGATCAGAATTGCCTATGACCGGTTGAAGTTCATATGAAGTTTATACGAACGTGTCGGTGCGCAAAGCGATGATTATTGCATAGTTCCGGAAAAGTTCCGTTTTCCATATAGGCAGCAATCAATTATGGAATCGATCTATCGGAGTGCTCAACTCATATGTACGTAAGCAGCAACTTTAAGTTGAGGGGGGATTGATTACGATCTCTCCAGATACCTTACCTGCTTTAAATTACCTCTGCCAGAGTGGAGTGAAGTGGTTCTATCGTTGATCCGAGAGTTATAGAATGATGGACAAGAAATTGCGCGAAAAGTGAAAGAATTTCTTTAAGCATCAGCCTCGCGTTGATCCACATTAGGTGAAGAGGAAACAACTTCCATTCTGATATTTGATCGGATCTTCCGATATCCCCGGAACTTGTTTGGGCGAGAGTTCAACAACTTTGCTCGAATCTTCGAATATTGTTATTGAAGAGAGAAATTGGGAAGAGGCAGGAAAATTGCACTAATTTTAATTATGTTTTTGTGCGTTCCCGGTCTGCTTGCTCGGAAAAGAAAGGCAATTGACCCCGGGCGGGCAGCACTTTTCGATTTCTTTTCTAACCAAGCTGAAGAACCGAGCTAGAATTCCAAAAGTTCAACCACTGCTTCCAGTTTGATGGCTTGTTTGAAGTGCGGCCGCATTTTCCGGGTACTTTTCTGGCGCTCAATTAAAACGTTATTCAAATTATCCAACAACGAATCACTCCATCCGAATGTTTGTTTAGAGGAACAAAACAAAAAACCTTTCATCGAAGGGCAATTAATCTTCCTCCAGGTCAGAGACGCTCATAGAGGCACCTGTAACGGCTCCCAAACTTTAGGAAACGAACCGGTACGGAAAAATGAGGTGATAGGGTTCAGCAGACGCATGGCCTGGACTGAGGTCCGTTGTAGAGTTGCCACGTGTGTTGGGTGAGAAAAAAAAAACAAAAACAAACAGAAAAAACTCGAGGAGCCGAACAAAATTGATATAATTTAAAGGTGTCTGGGCTTGGTGTTTGCCTCGCTAACCGATTAATTCACCTAACATTGGCAGACTGAAAGGACCTCAATGATCACCTTAAGACAATTGCTTATGTTTTATTTTTCTTTCAAGAGAAGTGGCGATGATTGAAATCCACTTCGAATGACCAATTTTCGAGGACCGAAAATTGCCCTTTTACTCAATAGACTAAACGCCTAACATCTGGTCCATAATCGGTTGTATAGTTTAATTGCCAATGTTGGATTGGTCTTTAATTCAATGAATTTTATCCTACATGATTGTAGGTTAGTTGTTGGTGGCTTAACTTTTTGGTGGTTGCTATCACTATCAAGATGAGAAATTTTTGACGATTCAAACTTTGTATGGTTGCAAAACAATTCAGCAACTGTGGGAAGAAAAACGTAGACTAATTTCAACTCCCATGAGTTAAGCCTAGCCTTTCTCAAATCAGAAATTCATTCTTCTTATAGTTCAATAGTTTTATTTTTGATTAGGACTTTCAAATATTATAAAAATAATTTCAATAATGTGAGCGATAGTGGAATCAATTTCTGAAGCAGAATTTGATAATATTATCAAACTCAGTCCCTCACCCGTCCCTGAATTTTCATTCGTTACACTGCCCCTATTCGCATATGAGTCCCATGTGCATTTTCATCGTTTTTGAGTTATCGATAGAAAACGCTTCTTTGAGCTCCAATTTACCCATAAAACAAGTTTTTGTTCGAAGTTTGTTCCCAACATTTTGAAAAAAATATGACCCCTGATGTCCCATGTGAAAAATATTCGCATATGAGTCCCATCAGCGCCAGAGCTTACAATTGAAGGAGAGGATATATTAAAAATGAAGTAAATCAATGATTTAATGCTTAAATCATTAATTTACACAAAAATTGAACGTATAAAACGCAAAATTATTCCGAAGAAATCTGGTTCTTAGTCACAAAAAACATTAATAAGTAACTGGTAACCAAAATTATTTTTTCGACAAAAATCAACCGATGAACAACGCTCAATAGATCAGTCTTCGGTCAGGATGGTTCCTTCGTAAGTAATTTCGACGATCTAATGTGTGATCGGGAGGGTGGTACTTGAAGTGTTGTTTCGGTAACAAAATAACAATCTTTTTCCATTACTTTGTTCTATAAGCACAACAATATCCCTACCACTGTTTTCGTTTATTACCTAGGAAGATGTTCCCGGAAGAAATCTCCTTCTTTGTCTTCAATCCAGCAGACTTTTGGTCGGTGTTATTTACGTATCCGTAACACACATTGAATTAAATGATGATAATGTCTGATAAATTCGCAACAATTTCACACGAATGAAAACAGAGTTTTGAAAAAACACTGGAAAGCACATCCACTTGGTTAAAAAAAAACCTAGATTGAAATCAAGACCTTTCGATAGTTTTCTTCTGTCATCAAAAAGAATGGTAAACAATTGAAAAAAATATGTTAGAAAAGAACTTGCCACTTGCCGATAACTTTAGCACCAGAGACTCATTTGCGAATAATCTCTGTTCGAGGGTTAAGAATATTCGCATATGAGTCACATGAGTGTTTTATTGAAATTTCTCCTTAATTATTAGTTAGTATTAGCGCAAAAGTAAACAAAAGTATTCTTTGAAGTGCTTTCTATCCGAACTATTGATAGGTTTTGCCAACAAATGATGCATACGTTTGTTTTTATGAAAACAAGTTTCAAACTTTACAAGCGTTTTTCTCGGTTTGCTGTTTTTACACATGGGACTCATATGCGAATAGGGGCAGTACAGTCCTTGTAGTGTCATTTTGACAATCCTGACTAAAACAGCTTCATCTCTCTTGTTTCTTAAAACGATTTGTATAAAATTTAAACCTTGTAATGTCACTCAAATATGTTATTCAAAGAATATTCAGCTACAACCCTTCCGTTTTCCGTTGGGAAAAAGACTGTAGATCAGCTACGAAATGATTAAAAAAAAATTCACTTAGTGTCAACAAGAAAGCTGAAGTTATACCAAACATATTATTATTATATTTGGTTATACGCTAAGCTATACATACATACGTGGATGGAACGCAGTGCTGTGTGCGGATTTCGGGTGAATTGTCGAGTTCATTCGAATCGCGCAGGGGGCTTCGACAAGGTGATGGTCTATCCTGCATGATGTTCAACGTGGCGCTAGAAGGTGTTATTCGACGAGCGGTGGGCGAAATGCGGGGCACGATTTTCAACAGATCCAGTCAACTTATCTGCTTTGCCGATGACATTGATATAGTCGGCAGATCATCTGCGGCGGTGGAGGAGATCTACCGCAAACTGAAACGCGAAGCAGGAAGGATTGGGTTGATGATTAATACGTCCAAGACGAAGTACATGCTGGCCTGCGGATCCGAGACCGACCGAACCCGCTTGTCCAGTAATAACAAGGTCACGATCGACGGCGACGAGCTGGAGATTGTCGAAGACTTTGTCTATCTCG
Organism: Uranotaenia lowii; assembly: GCF_029784155.1. Classification (NCBI taxonomy): domain Eukaryota; kingdom Metazoa; phylum Arthropoda; class Insecta; order Diptera; family Culicidae; genus Uranotaenia; species Uranotaenia lowii. Next base: position 177,623,382 of record NC_073692.1, on the reverse strand, counting down.
GCTCACTGGTGACCGCAGACAATGACACCAGCCGTGAGATCCGGAGGCGAATTATCAGCGGAAGTCGTGCCTACTATGGACTCCACATCAACTGCGGTCGAGAAGACTTTGCCCTCGCACGAAGTGTAACCTGTATATGACGCTTATTAGACCGGTTGTTCTCTACGGGCACGAGACATGGATATTGCTCGAGGAGGACCTGCGTACACTCGGGGTAATCGAGCGACGAGTGTTAAGAACCATCTTTGGCGGCGTACAGGAGAACGGAGTGTGGAGGCGAAGGATGAACCACGAGCTCGCGCGACTCTACGGCGAACCCAGTATCCAGAAGGTGGTGAAAGCCGGCCGGATACGCTGGGCGGGACATGTTGCGAGAATGCCGGACGACTGTTCTGCAAAACAGGTGTTCGCTACGAATCCTGTAGGAACAAGACGAGCGGGGGCGCAACGAGTTGCCCGGAGAACGGTTGCCATGGACCGAGTGAATTTTAGGAATTATGTTCGTCAAGTTATGTCGTGAGACGGAATACTATGTAAATAAAATAAATAAATACATACGTAGCGCGTAAAAATATTCATTTTTGATTTTTTAAAGATAACTACAAAACTCATTTCATTTTTAAAATTCATCTTCTGTGAATAAAACTGTTTTGATAGCTAATTGATTGAAAAATACGGTTTTTACATCCCTTTTTTTACATTTTTTGTGGTCGTGATCTTAAAAAAACACAAAAATATATCATTTTGCGTAAGGTTAAGGGTAAGGTAAGGGCCGTTCAGATACCACGTGGACAGAAAAAGGGGATTTTAGACACCATCCTCCTCCTCCGTGGACAAGCGTGGACATTTGGCAAACCCCTCGCCCCCTCCTCGGATGTCCACGTGGATAGATTTTGAATGTTTGTTTTTTTTTAATTCTAATTTGAAAGCTATGAAAAACTACTTTTTGCCTTTTTGTTATTGATATGGCTGATTTTGAAAATAAAACGAATAAGTATTTCCTGCTATAAAATAATTTTAAAAGTTTAAAATTTCTTTATTATCATATTTATCACTTACTTTCAAATGGCTACTAAGAGAAAGATCACTCGTGTTGGGAAAAATGTGGCAGAAATTTTGACATTTGTGGCACATTTTGAAAATTTTACCATCTAAAAAATGTTTTCAAGATCTTTGGGCGTTGTATTTTTTTTACAGCACTGTTTCTTTTCCAGCCATACCTATGTGATAGAAATATTGCTATTTTTGCATCACAGCATGCGAGAATACAACACGTGTTGTAAAAACTCTTAAGGCGCCCGCACAATAGCCCGTCGGACGTCGCGTCGCGTTGACATTTCATTTTGGGGATACCATTTTCCGTTTGAGCCACCACAATGGTGCGTCGCGTCAGTGACAGCATTGTACTAAAACGCAAAACTTGTTCTAAACAGCAGCGTTCTCCAGCGTGAATATTCATTTTTTATGCTTTTTTGTTAAAGTTCGACTCAAATATACTCAAAAATATAATTATCGTAATTTTTTCTGTGTTTTGTAATGTTTGGCACCCCGAGTTTGGTCTCAAAAATTCTTGAAAGCCTTGTCAGAGAAAACTGTATTGTGCTGCAAATAAATTCCAGTGCGTCGCGTCAGCGTTTTAGTACTCAACGACAGCCTTGACAGCTGACGCGACGCGACGTCCGATGAGCTATTGTGCGGGCGCCTTTAGAGGCCACAGATCTTGAAATGTTTTCGCATGGTAAAGTTTTTAAAATGTGCTAAAAGCGTCAAAATTTTTACCATTTTCTCCCAACACCAGTGAACTTGTTCTGAGTCAGGGGTGAGCAACCTTTTAAACCAACGGGCCAAATTAAATTTTAAATCTTGTCGGCGGACCACACTTAAGATAACATTTTTTTTAAATAATAAGCAAGAGCTTCACATTATTTTTTCTGACATTTACGAATTCACGTGTTTGCAATCAGAAATTCAACACTTTTAAATTCTCTCAATTTTTACAATAACAAATTCTTGGCGAACATTCGTTCTCACAACTTTTTTGTCGAATCCGATGTCGGTTTTACTCGACTATTTTTGAAGAGTGTAATTAGCAAGCTTGTTTTAGATTGCTATACAAACAGTTTTGATGGAGAAAATTTACTAATTCAAATGGCCTCGACATCGATTGCTATTAGTATTTCCATAAAATTTTCGTGTTTTTCGTCGTCCGAACTGAACCTGCCAGCGCCTCCAAGGATTTTTTCTCCGGGGCGCAACAAAGCCAGCACTATGGAGACCTTCGAGTCCGTCGACCCAGTCGCGCTGCTTCCCGCCCTCATCTTTAGTCGTCCCGGCCCTGAGTTCGAACTTCCAACAGTTTCGGTCCGTCGATCAATCAGCTACCGCATTACGGGTTCCATCATCGGGGCGCAACAAATCTGGCCTTTTGGGGACCTCGGAGCCCTTAGTCTCAGTCGCGCCGTTTCCAGCCAGCGTCTTCAGTCGTCGTTCTGCCTTTCGACAGATTTATCGATTTTCTACCACACCTGGGAGGTACTGCCCCATCGGCAATGGCTTCGACCCCGGGATGCACTACGGAGACCTCAGAGCCCCTCAACCCAGTCGCGCAGTTTCCTGCCAGCGTCATCAGTCGTCTCGGCCCTGAGATCGATCGTGGCAATGAGGTTCTTCAGCCTGCAAGTACTCTACATCATATGGAACATTATTTTTGTGTGATAAATTTCCGCCCAACAGTATCAACATCATTCGTTGGTTATCACCAAGCTGCGCTTGCTAGTACTCCAACATGTTCTTCATCGCACCCCACGATCATCACGACTGGTACTGAGTTCTCATCTCCGGGACGCAACGTATCGGGCCTCACGGAGACGCCTGTGCCCTTCGACTCAGTCGAGCTGATTCCTGCCAGCGTCATCAGTCGTCCCGTCCCTGAGTTCGTCTGTGGCGTAGGGGTTCTCCGGCATGTTTTACCAGGCAAGTACGCTGCTTCTGACTGCCTTCTTCCGCGTGATGGTATTCTCCATTACAGTGACAATCACTCCAGATTGGCTTCAGAACCGCTTGATTTCATCAACATCTACTATCAGAATGTCGGTGGTATCAATTCCTGCGTGATTGATTATCTGCTCGCTACTTCATGTTCTTGCTACGATATTATCACCTTTGGACCCGATTATTCAGCGTTTCGCTGCGATCGAAGCCCCCGTAACAGCAAAAAGACCAAATTCAGAGCTTTGTTAATCGATGATAAATCTTGGCATAATCTTGAGCTGGTGTGGTCCCGTATCGAACTCGGCGACCGGAAGCTCTACGTAGGCGTTCTATATTTGCCTCCTGATCATTCGAGAGATGTTACCATAGCTGAATCATTCTCAGGCTGCATCTCTAAAATAAGCTCTTTCCTCGCTCCAGAAGATGACATAATCGTTTTAGACGATTTTAACATGGCAAGTTTAAAGTGGTGCTCCAGCCAAGATAGCTTTCTGTATCCAGATCCTGAACACTCTACTTTTTCGGCTTCTTCGAACATCATTCTTGACTCTTTGAGTACAGCAACTTTACGTCAGATCAACAGTGTTATAAACGAGAACGGCCGGATGCTTAATCTTTGCTTCACCAATGACGGGTTCCGTTTACCAACTATCGAATCGGTACCTGCACTGCTAGTTAAAGTAGTCCCACATCACCCGGCTTTACATTAGATATCTCTAGATTGTGTACCCCCGCTGATAAACTCACACCCTTCTACTTGGACTACAAGAACGCCGATTTCGATATAATTTTTCACGTACTGGCAACCATAGACTGGGAATCCGAGCTCGAACTAGCAAACCCTAATGCTGCAGCCGAAACTTTCTCGCACATCCTCAAGTACTTAATCGACCGTCATGTGCCGAAACGCATCGCCAATGCCAATCCTCGGACTTCATGGGCTTCAACAGCTTTACGACAACTGAAAGCGACAAAAAGGCGCGTCCTTCGAAATTACAGTAAGCACAAATCTCCGCATACCAAGGAAGAATATCGCAAACTCAACTCCGCCTTCTCAGCTTGTCAGGCGTGCCTCAAGGAAGTCATCTAGGGTCATAAGTATTCCTGATCTACTTCAATGACGTGCTGCAACTTCTCGATGGACCAAAATTAGCGTATGCTGACGACTTAAAACTGTTCTACTCTATCAATGGCCCGAAGATGTGAACTTCCTGCAGAACCAGTTTAACCTCTTTGCCTCCTGGTGTGATGCCAATCGCCTGCCTTTAAATCGCAGTAAATGCGCAGTAATATCATTTTTTCCGCAAACGACGCGTCGTGTCGCGAGGCCTGTTCACAGCCGTTTATTTTCTTGGAAACGATGCAATCTCTCGAGCTCAACACGTGAATAATCTTGGTGTGATTCTTGACGTGCGGCTGGATTTTAAGACTCATACCAACTATATCGTTGACAAGGCCTCCAGAAGCCTGGGTCTTCTTTTTCGCATGACCAAGGACTTTAAGGACATCTATTGCCTGAAGAGACTTTACTATGGTTTGGTTCAATCGATCCTTGAATATGCTTCTGCGGTTTGGTGCCCATATTATCAAAACGGTTCTGATTGCATCGAAGCCATCCAACGACGTTTTTTAAGACCTTCGACATTTAAACTGGCAAGACCCTTTTCGACTTCCCAGCTACGAAAGCTGCTGCCGCTTGATCGACATCGACACGCTGCAAGCCCGCAGGACCGCCACTCGTGCGTATTTCGTCGCTGATCTGCTTTGATCAAAAATCGACTCTCCCGCACTTTTGGATGTTCTTCCACTTAGTGTCCGACCTCGAGGTTTGACGAATCGGGATCTTCAGCTCTTCGTTTCTCTCAGACTGAAGAATTACGGGGCCAACTCTGCGATAATTGGCGTCATTAAGACTTTCAACCGTTTCTCAGAGCATTTTGATTTTGACGTTTCGAAGGTTGTATTCCGAAGAAGAATTCTTAGTGTATTTGTAGTTAGTTTCTTAATTTTAAAATATCATTTTGAACAATATAGATGGGTTGATTTAATAATAATAAATAAATAATGATTTTCTATTGCAGTTCTACCTGAAGGTGCCCGTCTAACCCGACTTCTCCACAATTGAACTTGTCCTCAAAGCCTAGATTTTGTTTTCCTAGCAAGCTCAAGCTCAAGCTCAAATGCCAGAAAAAAGTTAACAATCTGAATGATTGTGGGGCAAATGCAGATAAGTGCTTATTTGATAAAGTCATATAAATTTGCCTAACAATCCATTGTAGAAAAAAAGTTAAGGCATAATAATTTGAAAAGAGCTTCGCGGGCCACATGCGGCCCGCGGGTCGCGTATTGCTCATCCCTGCTCTAAGTGATTTTTTTTTGAATATTTTAAGCGATTTTTAACGAGGAATGTCAAATAGACACTTCAAGTTCTGATCGAACACGCGGACATCGGTTCAGAAAGCATCATACTCACTATATCACAAACAAAATCACAAGCCCAGGTTAAGTTTTTGAACTATAACAAGAACGCGTTTCAAACGGATACCTTCTGCAAAAAAAAAGCCGTAATTACCACACGAACGATTTTTCGTCTCGTAAATTAGGCTGTGTTATTATCCGTTCTTCTGAGTTCCCGCAACTTTCTAACAACGCTTTCCAAAAATCTGTCCAATTGAAGCCGAAACTTGTGCACTTCCCAATAATAATCTACAAACTAAATTTGGCACGTGTTGCAGAAAACAGAGGTGCGCATCGAGCTGCAGATTTTGACAGGTCGAATAATAAGTTTGAAATTTGAAAGATTCTGACAGTTACTGTAACTCGTTAATCATTTGTTTGCTTAACAAGTTGAATGGCAGTTAACAAGTTGAACAGGCCTGTTCGCATAGTAATTGCGTGGAAAATTGCCGTTTGCAACAATTTAATCACTTTTAAAGCCAGGGGAATAGGGAAGAATTCCACCTAGTGGTAAATTCTTCGCAAAAAATCTCTTTTACTGCCGTGCAAATTGAGCATCGAGTAGGGGAGATTAGGGCATAACGAGCACCCGGAGCTTAGAAAGAACTTTTTTTTTCCACGAAATACGAATTTTCTCAAATAAATTTTCATGAGGAATGGTTTTGTAGCTCCTATAGTATTATTTTTTCAGCAAAAAAGAAATATCTTTATCATCTTTACAGAAATATTAAAAAATACGAATTGGGTTCTCAAGTGACGAAAACATTATAATTTTTGAGCACTAAAAAATAAGCTCTTATGATCGTTAAATCATCTTGATCAATAAAGTACCCACTGCAACACGTTGTTCCTCGATTTTCACCATCATTAATTTTTTGAATAAATTTCAAAACTCGTTTTCGTTTTAATTTGTTGACTCGGGGCGTATAGAGCACCATTGATCGGGGCACGATGATCATTCATAGAATGTAGCTGGGAATTCAACTCGATCAATTATAGAGCCACCGCTTGGCTAGTTTATACCTGACAATTTAGTGTATTGGTAAGGTACCAGAGAGGTAATCAGGAGACTCGAGTTTGATTCCTGGTCGAGGTGATTTTTGTGGTCATTTACCATTCATGATGTATTGTTGTTGCATTATACAACTAGTAGTAACATTCACAAAACAAAGCACCAGAAACATGATGTATGAGTGTGTGTGAATTGTTTATATTCTTCAAACAAACAAACATTATTTAGTTATAGCTTTGTTTGACTGATCTACGACTAATTGTCTAGTGCAGAATGCATTGAACATGAATTAAAGCATGGATCACCCAAAATCTGGACGCACTGTTTATTACACCATAGCGCTCCTAAATGTCGGATCTGGAATGTTTTGACAGTACTTTGTTCGGAAATGCTTCCTCTATCAGTGCTTTATTTCATTACGGTTCGTTTTGTTCCAAAAAATTTAAACGTGATGGAAGCCGCGAGACGAAAATTAATTTTGGACACTCAAGTCAAAAACCCGACGTAGTCGGGTTCAAAAACCGCGAAATCGTTAAAAATTGTCAAATCAACCGTGTGCAGCGTTCTTAAACGTTTCCGTGAGATGCATACTATCGATCGGCAGGTTCATATCAGGCGTCATAGCGGAACTAAGGATCGGAAACTGCATTTGAAGGTGTAGAGTATGATCAAGGCAAACCAAAGGCAGTCGGACTATGACATTGCCAAGAAATTCAATGCCGACCGGTGCACCGTCAGAAGGATTCGTCTGCGCGAAGGAATACGATCTTATCGGGCCAGTAAGCAACCAAACCGGATAATGAAGAAGAATGTAGAAGCCAAAGAACGGGCCCGGAAGTTATACAACAAGGTTCTAACGAAGTACGACTGATGCATCCTTCTGGATGATGAAAAACGTGCATGAAGATGGATTTCGGGCGGCTTCTTGGCCAAAAGTTTCATAAAGCCACTGCACTGGTCGGGGTGATGTCCCCGCCAAGTTCAAATTCGTTTTTGCCGATAAGTTTGCAAGAAAGTGTTTGATCTGGCAAGGTATTTGCAGCTGCGGACGAAAAACCCCGGTTTTTGTGAAAAACAAGACTATGGACTCCGAAACGTACAAGGAGGAGTGCCTGAAAAACGTTTTTTTTTCGTACATTAGATCTCACAAAGGACCAGTAAAGTTTTCACCAGATTTGGCAAGCTGTCACTAAAGCAAAGAGGTACTACAGTGGTATCTGGTCAACGGGCGGATTTTGTCGAAAAGGACATCAACCAACCCAACTGCCCTCAATTCCACTCTATCGAAAAATTTTGGGCAATTGACAAGCAGAAGATGAAGAAGAATGGTAGGACGACTCGGGATGCAATAGAGATGAAGAGATTGTGAAACAAAATGGCCGCTGAGGTCAGCGAATAGGGTGTCCAAACTATGATGAGTGGTACTCGACGAAAAGTTCGAAATTTCATCAAAACAACATCGGAATAATTTCTTTAATTATTTTTATTTATCATTTTTCCTTTAAAGGGCAATAAAAACCCTACATTTTAAGTACAAAACATTTTTATTTCGTTTACATAGCTCCGAGATAGACCCTTTTTAATGCGTCCAGATTTTGGGTGATCCATGATTTATTAATGAAAAAAAATTGCCTCGACCAGGAATCGATCACGAGTCTGCTGATTACCTCTTCGACACATAACTAACAATTTCTCAAGCTGTAGCTCTATAATTCAGTTGATATAATCGAGTTGAATTCGCTGCTAGATTCTACGGCAGAAAATGATCATCGTGCCTCGATTGATGGTGCTTATACTGCCCCAGTGGGGGTTCTCATTATGCCCCTCTACAGTGACTGATTCTCATGTTTGGCAAAAAATTTTAAAATGCATTTTTAAACATGTTTATCTACTTTCCCAAGTTTTAGCTCGTTAGGAAATAGACTTTTTTAGTGTCGCCACTATTGCATACATTTTGAAACTAAAATTACCCTTATATGAAATAACCATCAAAACCATTTCTGACGATCTGTCAAGCGTCCACAACCACGTGCCGTTCCTCTGATTTTCTGAAAAGCGTTACGAAACGCTAATTTATGCCCACAAAAGCGGTCAGACCCTAGAAAATCAACTGAGACATTTGGTGCTAAAACACAACAGCCGATATTTCCAAACAATGCAAGATTTATAACTAAATATTAAGAAAACGATCCTTCATCGTCGTTCCGAGTCTAGAACAGAGCCCAGTCTGTATGGCAGCCGGGATCGGGATTTCCTCGAAAATTTGCCATGACCGCAACTAATTTCCACGGATGGTTAACTTTCGGACTCTATGACAGTCCCACACTTCGGTATCTAGGAACCGAATAACTACAAACAGAACACCGCCCGGAGAATGGCAAACCTTCAAAGGTGGCGCTTAGCAGTCCAAATTACAGACCCTAAACGATTCGGATACACCTCTTTTTTGCTTGCGCCTTCCTTTCTCTTTTCCTTGTCACTTTGTGAGCTGGGAAAAGCCTGGAAATGCCGCAACCAAAGTCAGGTAGAGATAGGTACCGCATGCAATTTGTGATTGCCACAATGGGATGCGAGAACAAGGATTCGCTAAACGCCCACATTCGCCCTTTATTGGCACCTTCTGTAGTGAGCTTAAGGGGAAATTAAATTTGACCTTCGAAAAATCCCTAAACTACGGGTAACTGAATGTTCTTATTACCCCTTAAATGGTTATTACCGGAGAATCTCAAATCAATTACTCAAATCGTCCTGTTTTGGTTTGGAATTTCTGGTTCATCCCACGCGGCTCTTTGCAATTCCGAAAGATTTAGGGTGAGAAAAAATCTAGCCAATTTATAACTTTTTTAAGCAGCCTCGTCCTGTCCGGTAGAGGTTCAACTTAGGAAAAATTGTGCCTTACTAGCCACGTCGGCCAAATCGTAAAGCTGCCTTGGAGGAGGAAAAATAATCCGCAGGATCTACTCTGTAATTAACCGCCCTAAGGACTTAGGAATACCGGGCACAAATTGGCACACACATGTGGTGTGGGACTTGGAAGCTAAAACAATAGCCAGACTGTCTGCTCAATGATGTTTCAAGAAACGACAGCATGTCTACTTAACCGTTCTTGGGGACGGCCATCTGGCTGGAAGAGCATGGGATAAAAAATTATGTTTCGTAATGGTAATGGTTCATTTTAGCAAAAGGTGATAGGAAAAGTTACACATGAACTTCATTTTTTTGCTATTTTTAAGGATTGCGTAGGTTGGTGGATCTTTTTTCCTTTTTTAAGGTTAAAGATTTGTATGCGTTCGAATCAACTCATACTTTGTGGGTGCTTCGTACTTCCTTCCATTAATTTTTTTTCCCAAATTGGAATAAAATATTTTCTTTTAATAAAAGGGAACACACACATATAAGACCTCAGTGAAAATTCATGTTTCTTTGAAAAAATATAAATTCTACTTTACTCTAGGCGTACACTTTTCAAGGATATAGGGTAACGGAGTTATTTCCGACCAGGAGACTATTCTATTTTGGACCACCTCTCTTAGCAACTAATAATGAAAAAAATTAGTGCATTACATTAAGTGCCCGGGCTTCAACAATATTTGCAAAAAAATTTCATGATTATCTGTTTTATAAGAGAGCTAGACAAGGTGGTCCAAAATTGGTTCTCTGGTCCAAAATAAATCCGTTACCCTAATGACTAGCATGTTATAAATGCTAAAACCACCAGTCCACAGAAAGTGTACTACGTGTGCCGTGACCGAGACTCGATCTCATGACCTCTGGCTTAGAAGAATAAATCGTCACGGTCAGCAGCATGATGTTATGTAGGCGATAGCTGTACGAGACGCACCAGCTGGGTAAGATGGCCCATACCATTAATTGTCAAAAATACGCTAACCGAAGGCTTCGAATTATGTTTTTTGTATCCGTGGCCCAAACAACCATTTTAGACCCAAATTCCTACTCAAGCAACCGCATCCGTGCCCCATTATACCAGTTTCATCTCAACATTTTTTAGAACCGGTATTAAGTATTGGATCTTATTTCTTTGGTTCAATTCTTGTATAAGTTCGACCCAAGTATAGATCACGGATACAGGTGCTCTTACTCTGCAACTTTTCGATTTATCACTCGTATACATTTTCGGATGACTATAAATTATTTATTGACCCATTCCAGCGTGACGTCACAACGTTTGAAAAACAATTTTTTGGCATATTGTTTGTAGATTTTACAGTTCATATCGTACATTGAAAAAAATTATACCCCTAAGTTCAGGGTTTAATTCGTTACAATTTGAAGTCAAAAGTATTTTTATTGAACAAATAGTTAATAAAATATAAACAAATGAAATCGTGACGTCACAACGCGCCTCTTTTTCCACTTTTCAGTTTTTTTTACAAAACCGCATTTTTCTGCTCTCATATTCAAGCAAATTTGATGGATGTTTCAGAAAAGTATCGTTTCATTACAACCAATAAATTGCTGTTTATGGTTTTTTTCAAATTTTAATTAGATTTTTTTAGAGCGATTCAGTTTTGTGACGTCACAACACGCCATTTTATTTAAAGCAGGGTTTTGCAAAGCGTTGTGACGTCACTAAATTTTATGGTCAGCTACATTAAATAAATCAAAATATTATCTTAAAACTAATGCTTAATTTACTTAAAAATGCTCAAAAACTCAACAAATAATGTGATTTGGTGATGAATTCGATCCGTTTATACTAGAAAAATAAAAATAAAAATTTGATCTAAATGGCTCATATTAGCAGATATGGTTTGCAACACTGCGCACATCAATTTTATTCGAAGTTTTTTTGTGCCATGATGTGAATATTATTTAAAAAAACTTATGCTACGAAATATCTTTTTGTAAAAGCGTTGAAATATGTTTCTGAATCTTTAAATATTTAATTGCAAAGAAAAGGAAAAATAAATGATAATTTCAAAACCCTGCGATCTATTAAAAATTAGTTAATGAACACTAGAGTGCCTGATTTTTTTCTAACCTCCGGCGGAAATTAGTCTTAAATCACCCTAGGCTTGAGACATTTTATTTTACGACAATACATACATATATGCCGTTCACGAATTGAAACTAGTTCTTAATTGTAGATTTCGGTATGCAATTCAATCAACCTTTTGCATTGAAACTCTCAACTTGACATACAAAAAACCCTACCTAGCCTTTAGAATGGGTTTGCATTCAAAAATGAAATCATCAACAAGTTGGAAGCCATATTAATCGCAGCGCACTAAATTGGACTGCGCACTCATGACTGCGACATTTGTGCGAACTTGTACATTCGTGCGACCTGTCAAGTCAGTGTAAAATCTGTCGGAGTTCTTCACGCTAACCTCTTTTCAGTCAACCTTTGTACGGATAACTGCGACTGCAAAACATTGCACGAAATCCAATTTTCAATGAAAGAGATATCATGACCCACGATGGTCATTAGGATTACCAATTGTCAATCTAATACCTGGTATACTCTACTTTATAGCTAAAAATTTTGATTTACAAAAAATGTGATGATATGAAAAATTCTTCAAGAAACCATTTTCAGTTTCAATTATATTTTGTGTTTCTTGTTCTTCAAAAACGTTTTGATAAATTACACAAGGCTACAAAATTAACATCCTTATAGGGAAAAAGAAGTTATAAGCTAATTATGACTAATTTGGGTGCCCTGGATCTAAATACGCAATTTCAATACCAGCTTTTGTTTTTTTTAATAACTTCTGCAAATATTTTAAAATCTTCAAGAAATTTCTGCATTTATTTAACATAATTTCAAACAAAAAACAACATCTTATAATAAAGGTTTAAATCAATTTTCAACTTTCCTCAAGACTTTAAGAAATTTTGAGTTCTGCAAAAAAGTTATAGAGGTTTTCAATTTGTGTACTTTTTCCGTTTTTAATGAAGTTTTAAACCAAATTGAATTTTAGATATTTTTAAAGCAAAAATCTAGTCGTTTTGCAGGTTTGAACGAATTTTATTAATTCAATTTTTTTTAAACTTTTTTCAGTAATGTCAGAAATTTTTGTAATGATATCTTTCCCAATTTTTATAAACTGTATAATTTAACTTTTTTAGATGCACCATACCATCATTCATCATGCATCATCATCCTTGGAATATTATTCCTTAATTGAATTGAATGCGTAATTTAAACAAATTTAGATTTTTTTCTGTTACCGTAGATTTGTTACTTTATCAGTTATCAATGATTGATTTCACTCAAAATTAATTTAAAGCGTATAAACTCCATATCACTAAAACGCAAGGTAGTTGGCAAAATTTGACAAAAGATTAGAGTTCTGGACGCTTTAATCTACCAAATCACTCATTCGATCATGGGTTCCAAAATGCTGATCCTTTAAAGTATCATTTTTTTCAATTTTTTTTAATGGTATAACGAGTTTATTAAAAAAGAAAACCTTCTAAAATATTAAAAAAAAACTAATCTTTTTAATCTTCGCGTTGTTTTTACTTTCAAATAAATTTACCAAATTTTAAATTTAAATTTCATGAAATATTTTTCATAAGTTTGTCTTTGTTTTTCAAATTTGAATTTTTGTGTTCCAAAAACATAATCTTCTGCTTTTGAAACTAAATTTTTAATAAGAAAAACATGGTTTCCACCTTCAATCATTTTCCGGGCGCAACATTCCAATTTTTATCGACAAATTATTCCGATCTTGAAATTTTAACCTTTAAAACCTTCGATTGGAATATTATAAAAGTTTCTTTAATTATATTATATTATATTACAGACCCCGTTCGATTTTGGCAACACGCTCGTACATTTTGTGTTGCCAAAATCGAATGTTGCCAAAATCGAACGGTTTTTTTCTCCACTTTTTTTATCAGTTATTTTTACAAAATAACTAATATTATTACCAAAAACGTTATTTTTAGCCAATTTTCGACCATTTCTAGTAATTTTTGATTTTTTTATCATGTTTTTGATGCATTTTGCACTTATCTTGTTTTGTTTATAATGTTTGTTTTCATTTGTCATATTTGCTGTTTTTTTTGTTCTTCATCATTTTTTAGTTGTTTTTAGTCATTTTCAGTCTTTTGTATGAATTTGTTTTTTTACTTTTTGAATTTTTCATCTTTTTGTCATTTTTTAGTACATAATAATTTTTTAAAAAAACTTTAGTTTTTATTGTTGCATTTTATCACCATTTCAGAACACAAAAACGTATTAGTGGTATTTGTCTAATTAAAAATGGTCCTGTTATAACGAAAATTAAATTGTAATGTTGTTTCTAAAAACCATTCGATTTTGGCACATGTGCCAAAATCGGATGTTGCCAAAATCGAATGTTGCCAAAATCGAATGTTGCCAAAAACGAACGGGGTCTGTATATCATGTTTTTCAACCGATCATGATTTTTAATTTATCTTATCTCTTATTGATTCGAATTAGTCGATTCAAATAGTTGATTCAAACTAGCAACAGCAATGTTAATTTAATTTGTATTATCTTTGTGCTTTCATTATTTACAACAAAACTTGGAATAAATTATGTTTATTTTTATTATTTCAGTTCCTTATTGATAATTTCCCAATCTGTAAATTGTCAGAGTAAATGAACATGTTGTGTTATTAATATATAAAGCTATTATTTTGACTTTCAGATCTCTTTTAGTATTTTATTTTGATAACTGGACAAATTTTAGTAAAGAAATGGGTTTTATTTTTACTTTGATCAGCACTGACAGCCTTAAAATAAAATAAATTAATTTTTTTTAAAATAAAATTCCGTAATCAACTATTGAATAAATTTTGCTAGGTTCAAAATGTTCCTTTTCCTAATCGAGAATTCACATTTCTAATCGAAATAATTTTTTCCACAATTCAAGATACTACAGTGGTCTAGCCAGCATAGAATTTATTTTCAGGCAAATTTCTAGTTCAGAATAAGGAACATCATTTTGAATGATTAATCAATGACTTACCGGAAATAGCATTGATTTGAATCATTTATTCTGATTTGTTTTGAAAATGTTGATTCATTTTACTAGTAAATTTTTTTCTATTTTTTCCTCGGACAGGGACAGCCTGCTGGAGTTAAGCTTCTCTCAAGCCTCTTCTCCAACAGGCACAAAACCCTGTCAAAACAATTTTAACAATTCGTTTACAATATTATTCCAAAATATGTATGGGGCCGTTCACTAATTACGTAAGCACGATTTTGGAAATCTTCAAACCCTTCCCCCCACCCCCTGGTAAGACAAAGTAGGATTTTTCGCTTAAAAATAGATACCTTTATTACCGATTCTAGAGCGTGAAGTTGCTGTGATTATTTTTAATCTTATATCATGCTTAAAAGATGGCTTTCTAACAATCATTTTGCAATGTTTATGTTTCAAATAAAGAAAAATTGTTAAAACCAGTTTATTATCGTACTAAAGTTTTTAAATTTCAACGTCAACATACTCCATTCCCAAAACGGTGACTGAAATTCTTTTGATGGAAAATGAAGCTCAAGAAATAACTTTCAAATTTGGGGCAAATTATTTTTGAATAATGAATAATCGTTTCTCCAATTGAGGGACGCTTGGAATGGGTCGATTATATTTTACTCACTTCCCACAAATTTTAACTAAAACAGTCGTGTCAAAATTGGAACAGAATGCGCGCAAGGTCACGTGTTGTACGCTGAAACGCTGATAACTTTTGAGTAAAAAACCGAATATTAAAAAATTAATGTCATTCTTTTTATTTGATGACTCCCAAATTACGATCAAATTGCATAATTAGAACAAATTTCGTTTTTGTTGAAGATTGAAAGGTGCACCAATATACGCTCCGAAAAAAATCGTCTGCCACTGTGCAGTGCCTGATTATATAATCGACTATATACACGCACGCACACGCACAATGGCGCTAGATGATTTGAGAGAGCATTTATGATTGTGTTGTACCGGTTCGATCGGCATGTTGTAAATAGACGGAAACTACTGAGTGATGCGTCACGCACACTAGTTGCTTTCAGGCTCGTTCGTTACACATGCGTCGGCGTCTCCATTCTCAGTAGTGTGCCAGAGTTTGGCTGAATGAGCCAGTGTCTCGAACCCCGTGCTAAGGGTGACTTCCTACCATTAATATGCAATTGCACATTGGCGACCTAATCAGGACGTTTTTTTATCCAAGTTTGGAAATTCAAATTAAAAAAGGAAACTAGGAAGTCACCCTTTTCACGGTAGGCAATGTGAAGTTAGTCGTGCGTGGTGTTTTTTTTTATTCGGTGTCGGAAAATGAACAATTTATCGTTGATCATCTGTAAGTATACAAACGAAAAAACCTACAAGTTCGGAAGCGTGTTGGGAGTCCGCTGTCCGGTCATTTGAAAACAAGTGTGCTGGGAGTCCACTTGCCAACTACAGAAGCGTGCTAAGTGTCCACTGTAGTTGTAATCCAAGCGCGTTGAGAGTCCGCTTGCGAAATGAAAAGACAAGTGCGCTGGGAGTCCACTTGCAAAAAGCGTGCTGGGAGTCCGCTAAATGGAAATTAAAAGTCAAGCGCGTTGAGAGTCCGCTTGCTAAAAAAAAAAACAAGTGTGCTGGGAGTCCACGTGACAGCTATCAAAGCGTGCTGGGAGTCCGCTGTGCGTCGAGTCAGCTTGCGAATTTAAAATAAAATGTGAAGAGACCAATTGCATGAAAAGAGCGTGCTGGGAGTCCGCTTAGTTAAAAAAAAAAACGAAAGCGAGATCAGGATCTTCTTGCCCGAAAACAATTGAAATGGCAGGTCACCTACCCGCTACAAAAGCGTGCTGAGAATCCGCTGAAATGAGGATTATGAGTCCAAACTCATTTAAACCGTTTGGAAAAAAACTAATAAAGCAGATGTGTTGAAAGAACACTTGTGGGATAAGCATAAGTGTTTAAAAATGAAATTGGAGTTACAAATGCCAAACGTGTAGAGAGTCATCTTGCAAAAGATACGCACAAGGGTGATAGAGATTCACTAGTTGGGCGTCAGCTGTAGTAGAAATTGAGAAAAACATAATCCCGTTGAATTGGGTCGAAAAGCGTAAATGAAATGCGTTTATGTAAAGGAAAAAGGAAGAATGGAAATGGAAGTTCACTTACATGCAAGTTAAAAAAAAAATGTTCGCTTGGCAGAAAGATTAGCGAGTGTGTGCTAACATAAAAGAAAACATTTGAGAGAGGATCAACGATCAAAACTAAACAAAAAAAAATACAAAAAAATACAAAAATACGAAATACAATGATCAACACAGAAGATGAGCACAATTGCGTTGAAAGTTCTTAAAAAAAAAAGCCTTTTTCTGAAATAGTTTTTCGGTACCATATATTAAAAAAAATAAGGAAAAGGAAGCGAAGAAAACATTATAATAAACATTACAGAAGCAGAATTGGTTCTCAAAGGTGAATCAATAAACTCGTTCGTTTTGTTCAAACAAACAATTGGATATAGCTAGAAAACTAATCTATTTATAAAAAAATGAAAAGAAGGAGCTAAATATTGCATTTGGATGTAAAATATATGAATTTCCAAGACCGGAAACTTAAATAAGAAACACGATAAATGGAAGCAATCGACGGGGCATGAGTACGAACATTGAATATACATAAGAGAAAAAAATGAAAGTAAGCCAGGGTAAATGGTTCATTTTATTTATTACAGAAACTTGCCCTGTGGTCCAACCAAAAAAACGCGAGTAGGAAAAAGAGTACTAAAATTTCAGCAGTCTTCTGAGCTCACTGCAAAGAAAATACATTGAATAGTTGAACGGAGCTGATTTGGAGCACTGAGTTTTTTCAGTTTGTTTTTGCTGTTAGCCTTTGGTACATGCTCACTATCAGTGGGCTGTTTCAACGAAGAAAACAAACATGGCAACAAAATCTGTAATGATTTTTCTGAAAATGCTTATTTCGTTCTGATAAGAAAAAAGATGTTAAAATATCCAATCAATAATGAATAAGAAAAGTGATGAAAAAGCGTTCTTAGGAAAGAAAGATTTGTTTGTACTTTGTATGTGAATAGTCCGCTAATATGTATTCCTTTTCGTGATTCAACCACTACCAGCTCAAAAAAAAAATGAAATAAAGGAAAAAAATTGGTAGAAAACATATGTAGCTGAAAATATGAAGCGAATTAAGCATGTATGACAGTATGGGTGAAGTAGAAACGAACACTCTTTATCATTAAGTTGGGCGTCCACAACGATTGGTCCCCACCAGCGGAATCGAGCAAAATCTGAAAAGAGGGAGAGCGACGCAAGGAAAATCTCCGAGAAGAAGCATCGCTTGTAATAGAAATGATGAGAGCTGAGCCTCAGTCAGTCGGTACACACACAGGCGCAAACTTGCCACATTAAAAGAGCCCTAGGATGACGGCGATAACAACAGCCACGAGCCTTGAATATAAAAGGTGATTTGAAATTGATGCGTGCATTTAGGCGTTTAACTGGCGTGTCTACATAGAGGCGCGTTTTATTAGTGATGTCGAGTTAGTATTAATCACATCGTAGTGTCTTGACTGAGAACAGTGAAAAGATTGAGAAAGAGAGATTACAGAAATCACTTGAAGCAGAAGATATTTTACTTATCTTTGTCTGCTACCCTTCTTTAGATATTTCCATCTCGTGGCAATGCTTGGAGGTCGAAAGTTTGTTATGATTTAGATGTGTGAATTCCTTTCCACGCCCACTATTTCGAGGGCAAAGCTCCTGCACTGCTTCAGCTGAGCGCTATTCACGAGCGCTAAGCTCAAACCAGTGTGTGTTCAAGCCGAGCCACACACAACAATTACTGAATGAAACTTTAGTCTTAAAATACTCAACTATTAATTAATGACGCTATTTAGTTGGAAAGTTAAAATCGTTTACAACTACTAGTAGTTGTGAGAATGGTCAAACATTGGACGAGGACATCAGTTTTTCAGGAGTGAAATGAAAATGATGGTTGTTGATGTGGAAGCTTTGAGGGAAAATTAATTGGCAAAATATAGAACCAATTTCATGATCCGTAGAAATGTACATGAATAACTGTACACATCAAAGAGATACGCATGTCTACAAGAATGTAAGGAAATCTCTAGAAAACTTATTTATACCCTTTCCTAAAAGGGGTTCTTAGTTGAATAGAATGATAACAGACACTGCTGGAAAACGTGAGCTAAGTTTATTTATCTCAACTACTTTGAGAACGCTTTTAATTTCCGCACACAAAAAGGTTATTATATCACCGGCCTCAAGAAAATAAATCAAAACTGGCGAAGCAGTCAGAACAATTCAAATTTCAAAGCAGCGTCGTTAGTTTTCCGTGCAAGGTGGTTTCTTACTTTAGTTAAGCAGAAAGTGCAGAAAACTCATTTTATAAATTAACGAATATAATAATACTGATCGGAATTAGAGAAGTAAAAAAAAGTCTTAAGCTATTAACTAATGATGCAGTTCTACATATATGCCTGTATACCACTATTTCATGTAGTGGATACAAATCAAATAAAATTGACAACTCGAGAATTTGACTTAATTGCGTTTCAAGCGATAATCGAGATAATAGAAATGTGTTTAGTTGCTGAATAATCCAAATAATATTTAGTGTTAGAGTGGTACGTTAGCCTATCAGAAATCAGTTCAATCGTCTTCGTGTCATGCAATAAAAGTGTTAACACGTCATTAAAGTATGGTAAATGATTATGTTAACTAAAGTTTAACCGCATTAATAAGAGAAACAGGGGCGTTCCATCAGGTGTTATCATTTTGGCTAGGAATTCTGCTCGGAACATGCTCAGTACATGGTGCAGCAGTCGCTCGCTAATCTAACGACTTTGAGGCCAAACGTAAAAAAAATACATTTTTTTAGACCAAGTATCCGAACTGCAGATTGTCAGTGTCAGACATCCACTGTCAGTCAACTTTGATAGTGCCTAAAATGTCTATGTCATGCGATACTAAGCTTACAATGTCATGGCCAAGTTAAAAGATCAACATATTGATTGCTTGGTCATTCAATTCGTAAACGACTTTGATGTTCTTATGTTGACATTGACCACTGATCGCTGGTCAGGATCGAATGAATTTTACTTAAAATTACCAGCCTTGCCAAGAACGTTTTTCGTCATATTATAAAGACGACTATTGATTTCGATTAAGTATCGTAGACTAAAAATAAATGTGTTTTAAGAGCTACAAACATCGGAAATGAATAGGTGAAAAAAAAACTGTTTTGTCAGATGAAATTGCTTAAACAGGAAAATCGAAGGCCGCGTTAATGCGATGCGAAATCATTTGAAAAAAGTGAGGTTAGAAGGTAGCAACTGGCCTTAGCCGGAGCCTCCCTAGAAGGTTCCATAATAAAGCGCAGTCGTTAAAAAAAAAAAAAATTCCAATTAACGGGCTAGCACTGTATATAAAATAAATGTTTTGGAGTATTATACACGAAACCGTTCCTCTTCATTAACGTTTAAGGACGAATCAAAAAAGAGGCATTATTGATGGTCCTAACTGATCTTTGTGGATTCAAATCAAAAAGGAGAGCGGTGTGTTGCAAAAATTTAAGTTTGAAAAATTCCGCTCAAATGCTCAAATTTCGATTGAAATGTATGTTTAACATGAAGCATTTTCCCATAGATGCTGATGAATAAATAGAATGGAAATATGAAGTAATGAATGTTGTTCAATGTTTAAAATATGATTCAAGCCTTACAAGAAATACTGAAGTTAGAATTAAACATAACTACAAAGGGAAGTTTAAACTGTTTGTTTGGAAAAAAATTTATCAAACAAAAAAGGGACGAGACTTATAAAATTCAAATCTCAATAAAATTGGCGTGGGAAGTTGATTGAACATATATATTGCTGTTAACTAACTAACGGACTGAATCGATGAAAGTTCATTTAAAAAGGAAATTCGAACTATACAGTAAAAACAATGAAAACACTACAAACACGCTTGAATATCAAGTGGTTTTTTTCTTTCATCTGTGTAGAGGGGAGATGTGCAGTGCCTGATTATATAATCGACTATATACACGCACGCACACGCACAATGGCGCTAGATGATTTGAGAGAGCATTTATGATTGTGTTGTACCGGTTCGATCGGCATGTTGTAAATAGACGGAAACTACTGAGTGATGCGTCACGCACACTAGTTGCTTTCAGGCTCGTTCGTTACACATGCGTCGGCGTCTCCATTCTCAGTAGTGTGCCAGAGTTTGGCTGAATGAGCCAGTGTCTCGAACCCCGTGCTAAGGGTGACTTCCTACCATTAATATGCAATTGCACAGCCACCATAATTGCCGCGATATTAGCCTAGAAATTAAATTTCATTGCCTAATGGCGTTTTAGGAAGGATAAAAAATGTAATTAAAAAGCAAAACATTCGTTTAGAATTAACAATGTTTTTAAACATTTGATGTAGCAATTAGGCTGGAACAAATATCAATTTCTTCTTTTGTCACCCCCCACCCCCCTTCGAAATTTCCAAAAAAAAACCCGAAGGGGGGAATAAATAAAGTTTGAAGTATTTCATGATAATTTTGAAAAATTAATCAAATATTCTAAAGATTACAAGACCAAAAAACAAATTGTGGAAGATGGTAGTTATTTCACCTTTAGTACTCTTGGTTTTATTGATTTTTTCGATAAAAAATTACTTGATTTAAAAGTTTTGTGCAACGGAATAGTATGCCTTTTGGTTGCATACAAGCTTTTGTGCAATTTATTTCAATTTATTTGTTTTTCACATTATTTTTTGTTGTCCCCCCCCCCTCGCGATGTTTCAACTCCGAGTGACAAAAGAAGGATTTGAAATTTGTTCCGGCCTTATTATATTCCGTATAATCATTATTCCATTTCTGACCACCCTTTTGGCATGGTGCTTTCTGTCCACTTGCTTTGGCGTTCTATCTCACGGTGTGTTTTCAATCAGTTGTAGTTTTTTTTTACATAAATATCATCAAAATCGAGTTTTTATGATTTTTTTTATCTTTTCAGTTAGACGTAAATCAGATCCTTACATCGCCGTAAACGTTCAACTTGGATTGTAAATTATTGGCAGCGCTGTAAATAGAGTTTTTGTTTAACTAGGGCGTTTTGTACAGTTTTCCCCTACATGAATAGTGTTACCCTGGGGGAGGAAGACTGAAATTTTCTGCATCGTTTTCTGCATTGTTTTTTTACTGTTCGGCAAATAGCCAGCAATTGTTGAAAAGATTTGTAGTCGTTCAAATTTTAACTTTAGATGATCAGTTTCGTGTTGCGAGTCATGTAACTCAGTTGTTTGCTGAATTTAGCTAAATTTTTAGAACAGCAATTAATCAAACCATTTTTATTTATCAGCTTCAAAACTTTGACGAAATTTGAGCGACTCAATACGTCTGATCATGCAAGAATTTGCCGGAGCAAAACAAAACCTAATTAAATTATGTTTTATACAAAACAAGTGCTTTTTAGCATCAAACAAGTTTTATTGAAAATCTCTAAATAAGAAAGTAAAATTTTGATCTTTCGCACTGGTCGGTAGATTGATGAGAGAAATTTGACGTTTGAATTTTTTTTTCTTTTTTTAATCAGTCTTCCTCCCCCAGGTGTTACCATGTTGCAAATAATGCCAAAAAACACAATCCTTCCTGAATACCCATTCCATCCCATTTGTATCCAAGAACCACAACCCGACAAATCTGCTTCAGTGTCACCCAATCGAAGATTTTTTCGAAACTTTGAACTCATTGGTATACAAAAATAATCGGAAACAATTAATTTTTTTTCACAGCTTGAAAGAGAAATTCCAAAATTTTAGTTGCCACCCGTTAATCGCGTATGACTTAAAAAAAGCACCTCTATCCTAACTAGAAGCATTACAGCATCGCTAAAAGAATAGTGATGCATCGTACGTAACTTTTTCGGGCGATAATTTAGCTAAAAATTCAATTTCAGTTGAACGTCAAATTTTTGGAATTAAGAGTTGTGGAAGAAAATCAAAATCTTATCCAGATTTAGAATACTGGTCCAAAAGTAGGCTGTGATTTTTATCTAAGCTCTTACTCATAATTTGGAATTTTGATATGAACCCTTGTTTCTGACCCAGAACGATAATCTTGAAGATTCGGATTTAAAATTATTTGATGAATTGAAGGGATATTTTCATAAATTTAATTTGCTTTCCTTACACAACTTCAACAAGTTAAAACGGTTCACCGGCAGGCTTGATCATCAGTTCGTGCACTTGCACTCTCGGTGGGGTACTTAGCACGTACAAAACGCCATCGGCAATGTCTTCGGGTTCCAGAAAAGGGAATTCACCAAGATGTTCCAAACCCTTCGTCATCTCGCTTCTGACCGCACCTGGGCTGATGCTCTGTGGAACACAAAATTGGTTTTAAATCTATATCAAAGAGCCGTTTAAATTGTCTAACTTACAGTGACTTTCACTTTAGTTCCTTCGGTTCGCAACTCGTGACGCATGGTTTCGGTGATTGCCGTCACTGCATGTTTCGAGGCTGGATAGATGCCTAGAGAGGGCATATTTATCACATGATGACCAAGAATGCTGTTAATGTGAATGATGTGTCCATCAACCGACCGTTTCTTCATGGATTGGAAACCTTCGCGACTGCACAACGCCAATCCCATTACGTTGATATCCAAAATTTCTTTGAGCTGCTGGGAACTTGACTTAAGTATTTCCTTTTTGGGAGCTACTCCAGCATTGTTAATCAACGCATCCACACCACCGAATTTATCTTCAACCCACTTGAATGATTTTATGATGTCCTCTTCATTGGCAACATCACACTTGATCGCATGCAGATGGCTCTTAAAATCTTCCGGTAGCTCAGATTTAAGGGCTTCCACCATTTCGACTCGTCTAGCCAAGCCCACCACGACCATTCCAGCCTTGGCCAGATGCACCACGATCGCGGCACCAATGCCGGAACTGGCACCGGTCACAACGGCCACTTTTCCCTTCCAACGTTCCATTCCGAAAGCTGACATCGTACTACTCTCTGATTCAGGAACCTGTTACGAAGCTACAAAATCAAATCGATAAGAATAATGCAAACGTGATAAGCAAATCAATCAGCTTCCAACCAACTTGCCGGAATGTGACTGAAGCAAAGGTATCACTCAACGCTACGCAAGCAAGAATACTTCTAGCTACAAACAAACCTAAACCTTTAAATATTATCAGCAGCTTGGTTTGATCAAGGTACAAATATCTACATCGCCCCACGCCATGCCTAGTCTAAAATCGTTTATCATCCCCATTACCGAATACTCTCAATTGATAAAATGTTTTCTTCTATCAAAAGAAACGCTCTAAACTGGAAATTGTTGTTGTATTAACTTAGTCAGTAGTAAGAATGAGTTGGACATTTGATTCGTTCTGGGAATGATGATTTTCGCATTTTTTGACGAAGGTATGAAATAGTATTGTTTCAGCGTTGATTTAAACGGTGTTCCTTCTCGAGCTATAAAAAAGTTCACTCCTAGATATATACTGTTTTTGGAAATTTTTTGGACTTCAGTTGATCGGAATACCGGGATTCATTTCTTATCATCTTATTAAGAATCTGAGTTTAGACGTGAGATGCTTTTTGGAAATTTTGTGTACTCTCGGATAAAAGGTCTAGATTCCCTTTTAAATGATAGTTTTTGGATTGAATCCTAAACACTATACGGCACGACTTGGTAGGCTGTGACGGTCGACGACGGTTGTGTTTTTTTTTGGCAGGAAAATTCTGAAGACTCTCAAACCATCATTTTTTTTTAAGTCAAATTTGTACTTAAAGTTTTGAAGACTGCGATGGCGGAAATAGAATAAGCGAGGAATGATAATCAAAACAAAAAGAATCATCGACAGTAAAACGGGAAAATTGGATGTTCGAAAAGTATTCGTATTTTTGCAAATATTCGAAATGTGTTTCACCATAAATCCTGATTGAACGATAGGGATAAAGATAAGTATCAGATTTAAATATGTTAAAACCATCTGAAGCAATCCCTTACACAAAAAAGAAAAGTCAATCGTTAGCCCCATTAATGCTTTTTAATAATTGCGATATTTTTTCCTTATTAATGGCTTTGAGTGTATTTTACTTAACCATAACTTTTAAAAATGACACACAAATATTTTAATGTAAAATTGTCGAGACACATTGTCATAGTATTATTCTCACTAAAAATTAGGTGAAATTTTTTAAGAAGTAGAATGATGTGAATGCTAGTGATTTTTGAAATGGTGTTTGCGTGCTCAAAACTGTTCACGATTTCGACAGCAATAGTTTCTAAATGTTATATCAGAAAAGCTCAAACATCCTCCGATAAAATCGTGTTACATTCTATATTTAATCGAGATTAATTTAATCTCTCATTCCCCTTTTGAATGTTTCGGTGTGTGTGAGTACTCACATAATAAATTTAGGCAGAATTTAAAGTTGAAAATTTTATGCATTTATGCAATAATGGTTCAATGATACAAGTTGTTGTATTCGTGTATGTTACTTACATATCTCTTATTCTTCTACACGTATATAAAAAAACATAGTTTAGCATACATCAGTGAACGTAATTTAAACACTATCTTGAGGTTAGGCCTGAAAATCTGAGCTGTTATTTTTGTATAAGAAACATGTTTAAAACATTGTAACAGAACTTAAAGCTACAAGAATTTTTGTTCAAGTGACTCAAATGATATACCGTAACAGGGTATCAAATTCGACTTATTGACGAATTAGGTTCATTTGAAATATTTCAAGTACTAGTCAAGTTTCACTAGAAATTTAAAAAAGAACTCTACAACATTGGAGATAAAATGTAAATCTTTCGTTATGCAACTTTTAAAACACGATATGTTGCATTGTTCATTTAAAGCTCGGTTTTATTGGAAAAAGGATTCAATAAGATTGCAATAAATAGTCAATCCGTTCACTTCCTATGAAACCATAGGAGTGTAGAAGAAAAAATCACAAAGGCAAGTTTCAAGTTTTATTATAACTTTTCAAATTTTTCTTTTTATCAAAACCTAGTTTTGATTGATTAAGTGTATAAAAGAATTAATTATGTTAAAAAGAAAGTCTATCATAATGAAACTGTAATAACATTAAAAGAAATTTTCGAAAAGCTTTTGAATAATTGCAAACAGATTTTTAAAAAAGCATTTAGAAAAATAAAGAAAAGAAATAATAATCTCAATAATAAAGGAAGACCAAAAAACAGGATGTATAATATTAAATCGCACTAGTCAAAAGTGTCTCCAAATCATATCCTACCCCCATTTCCAAATCAAAATTATTTTGCTAGGATGCAGAGGTGACCTCGGTCCTAAAGCATGAGCTATGAATCTTTCAATCCTTTCTCTCTATTTTCCTTCTATCCATTGACTACTAGGACGTGGCCGGCGCCGTTATTGATGTTTAAAGAGAGAGCATCAGTTTTGTTCATTGTGAATGTTTTGTCAATCCCAGACACCATTCATTTGACCTCTGGACAAAATTGATGGCCTCGGTCAATCACGGAGTAGCAACCATTGGCGATGTGGAACTTGTTCTACTGAGCCACACCTGCGATCATGGAATTCGAAATGTTTATACACTATAACAGTGTCTTAATTACAATCATAATTTTTTTTTTTGAATTGAATATTGCTTTGCAACTATTTATGATTCATTTCGAGTTCAATGATTCAAGGTGGATGTGAGTAGTCAATCAAGCTAAGCTAAGCTAAGCTAATCCTAAACACTATACGGCACCATATAATTGCAGCACTTTCAAGCAACTGATCTGTATCTACTAAGTTTATGTTTAAATGCAGTTCAATTGCTTGGGGCAGATCACGGTGGAGACACCCCCCCCCCCCCCCGTGCTAGCGTTTTTTCTCTATGACCGTTTGCGAGCAAAAATGAATGAAACAAGCGGGAATTATTCGAATCATCGTGATCTGTTGATGCACCGCTATGCGTGTTGCCTTTTTGTTTCAACGTATGCTGACGACATTAAATTGTCTCTTTTTTGCGGTTCTGCCTAGCTAGCTTGTGTGTATCAGTTTCTCAGTAGCCCTAACCAGTAGCTAACTAAATTACCTGTAGCACGCATAAGCGGTATATACAAGCATAGCATGAAAATTTAAATTTTTTTAAAAACAAATTTACGTTGAAAAATCAAGCTGCATGCTGATGACGTTGAATATTTGTGTGGAACAAAAATCGAGTACTATTAAAAGCGTGAGGATGATCTTTCTTTTTATGGCAACCGTCAGAAATTGGATGAACACGAATTCAAACAAATAGAAAGAATACGGCTACCGGCTACAACAAAGTAAAACGAAAAGTAACAAACTTGAACTGCTAGACTGCCAACACAGAGTGTTCAGAAAAAAAATGACACAACTTTATTTTCGACGTTTTCAACTGTAAAAATTTAACAATTTCAGAAACTCATAACGACAACACCGTGCCCGAATGGCTTCTCCGCCTTTTTTAGTTGCAGAAAAGTTCGTAACTGAGTAAGTGAGAAATTTTATGTCTCACTACACTTTTGAGACCAGATTTGGGTTAAAAAGCCGCTAATTCGACATCATAGCGCTGCAGGTGATATGCTGAAAGGGCTCCACGGTGCGAACGTACGACGATGGTCATGCCATCTACCAGAGCTGCGGCAACATACACGAGCTTGGAACAGCTTTTATTGCGATGGGAAAGATGCAAAAGCGCGTAATCGGCTGGTCGCCGATCGACCCACGAATGTTCCGATTGAGAATCAAGGGCTTCATCTTCAAAATAAGCATCATCAATGTGCACAGCCCTCACCTCGGAAGTACCGGTGATGATAAAAACGAATTCTACGAGCAGCTGGAACGCTGCCCAAAACATGATATCAAGATCGTCATCGGGGATTCGCTCAAGTCGGCCAGGAGTAGGAATCCAAACTGAAAATTGAAAGGTTCAGTGCGCACCAACCAGCTGACCAATGAAAACGGCCTAAGACTCACAGATTCCGCCGCCTCCAAACTAATTACCGTACGAAGTACCTTTTTTCAGAACCGTCTCCAACACAAGTATACCTGGAGACCACGTTTTGATAAACAGCAGGCACTTCTTGCACATCATCGACGTCAAATCCTGTCGAGGTACCAACATCGAGTCAGACTACTATCTGGTGATGGTGAAGATGCGCCAAAAACTTTCCGTAGTGAGCAACATACAAAACCGATGTCCACCTCGGTTAAATATCGCACGGCTGAAGCAACCTGAGGTCGACTACGCGCAATCGCTCGAGACAGCCAGAGTGTAGGAGGGTGGTGGACGAAGAGAACGTCGTGCTGGCAGCAGTAGTCCAAAGAAGCACCCGTCGAAATGTCGGAAATCACCGACAGCGGAAGAGGCAGTGAGTCCGAATTTTCCAGGAGAAAAAGTGCCGTCTGGAGGAGGAGGAGCTCGAGGAGCTGGAGCAGCTGCATCGTTCCAACACGAAAGTTCTATCAGAAACTCAATGCATCCCACAAAGGCTTCGTGCTGCAAACCGAATTGTGCCGGGACAAGGACGAAAGCATCCTGATGGACAATCGCGAGGTGATCTAAAGCTGGAAGAAGAACTTCGATGAACACCTGAACGGCGCACATGCAGTAAATCAAGATGGTGGGGAAGGTACATCGCCGGCGTAGCCAACGACTTAGAGGAGCCACTCCCAACGATGAATGAAGTTAAGGAAGCCATTGGCCAGCTGAATAGCAACAAGTCGGCTGGGAAGGATGGCTTCGCAGCTGAGCTCATCAAAATGCGCCAGGACAAGTTGGCCGATTGCCTACACCTACTGATGGTCCGGATCTGGAACACAGAACAGCTACCGGAGGAGTGAAAATAGAGGGTATTTAATATGCCCCATCTACAAGAAGGGCGACCAATTGGACTGTGAGAACTACCGAGCGATCACAGTCCTCAATGTCGCCTACAAAGTGCTGTCACGAATCCTACTCCGCCGCCTAACGCCACAAGCAAACAGATTCGTGGGAAGTTATCAAGCCAGCTTCATTGAAGGGCGGTCTACGAAGCACCAAATCTTCACGTCACGTTACAAATCCTCCAAAAATGCCGTGAACTCCAAGCCCCTCACACCATCTATTCATCGACTTCAAAGCTGCATACGACACGATCGACCGTGATGAGCTACGGAAAATCAAGGACGGAACGGTTTTTCACCGAGCTGACCAGACTGATCAAGGTGACGTTGAATGGACGCAGTGCTGTATGCGAAATCTGGTGAATTGTCGTGTTCATTGGAATCACGCAGGGGGCTTCGACAAGGTGAGGGTCTATCCTGCATGATGTTCAACGTATCGTTAGAAGGTGTTATTCGACGAGCGGTGGGCAAATGCGGGGCGCGATTTTCAACAGATCCAGTCAACTTCTCTGCTTTGCCGATAAAATTGATATATTTTGTCGGCAGATCATCTGCGGCAGTGGCAAAGCATGAAAGATTGGGTTAATGATTAATATGCTTGTCCAGTTATAACAAGGTCACGATCGATAGTCGAAGACTTTGTCTAACACGACTAACTGGTGACCGCAGACAATGACATGAGATACGACGGTAAATTATCAGCGGTAGTCGTGCCTACTATGTACTACTATGTACTAAGTGTAACCTGTATATGACGCTCATTAGACCGATTGTCCTCTACGGGCACGAGACATGGATATTACTCGAGGAGGACCAGTGTCCACTCAGAGTATTCGAGCGATGAATGTTAAGAACCATCTTTGGCCGCGTGCAAGAGAACCGGGTCTGAAGGCGAAGGATGAATCACGAGCTCGCGCGACTTTACGGCGAGCCCAGTATCCAGAAAATGGCGAAGGCTGGACGGATATGCTGGACAGAATATGTTTCGAGAACGCCGGACGCTACGATTTCGGTAGGAACGAGACGAGCAGAGGCGCATCGAGCGAGATGGTTGAATCAAGTGGTGCGTGATCTGGCGAATATGGGATGCCCGAAAAGTTAGACAACGGTTGACATGGACCGAGTTAATTTTGGAAATTATGTTCGTCAATTTATGTCGTGAGACGGAATACTAAGAAAATAAAAATGAAAAGTAAATTAAAACAGTATCGTTGAATACCTACTTATTATCCCGTTTGGGATGTGAAAACTCTTTTTTTTCAGTTTTAACGCTCTAACTTGAATTTAAAAATCTAGAACAGCTGGTTTGAATTACCTGAATTTCATCCATAATATGAATATTTAAAGTGATAGATTTGAAACGCAATAAAATTACATTTCTCAATATAGTTCATTTCATAACTAATTTTCAATTATGGTAAATTAAGGGTGAGAGAAATTCGTTCATAAGAAACATTTCTTTGATTTAAAACCTCGTATCAAGGTTAGGTTGGGTCTAAGGACATATAAGAAGCAAAAGAAGCCGAAGCCAGGTCAAAAAAGCTTCAAACCAAGAGCTCGTGAATAATATGAATAATTTCTGTGTGGTCAATTGGTGTGCGTTATCATTGCCGACGAGACTTATTCAAGTTTGATTACAGAATGCTTCCGGGTGACAAGTATTACACTGTACGGGATGGCCAAAGTGTTGACGAGACGAAGACATCAATTTTTACCGAAAAATTAGGTAAAAAGGCAAAGATTTAGCAAGCCATATGTGGGTGTGGCATGCTTCCGGAGCCATTCGTGACTACTTACACAATGAATACAGCTGTTTACGTTCGAAAGTGCCTGAACCGTCACCTCATGATCCGCAAGCATGATCACCCAGTACGGTTTTAGCCGGATTTGACATCAGTTCACTACTTAAAAGACACAATGGCTTGGTTCAAATCCACCAAAGAGTCCAGATCGTACCGAAGGAGATAAATCCGTCAAATTGTCCTCAAGCGAAGCCGATTGAAACTTTTCGGATCCTTACCAAATCGTATTTGATAAAATGTTTGTTCAAAACCTGCAGATTCTATCGAAAACGTTGTAAAAGACTAGGAAAAAGAGGCCGAAATCATCGCATATCAGTCTGTGCTGAAACTAATGTGCAGTTTTGGACCAAACATTTGATCACTGGCCTACGATTGACTGGAATCTAATTTTTTCTTGATTCACTGTAAAAAGACTTTATAGAACATAGAAGTGAAAAACAATTGGACTTGCTCCCAACTTGTGTTCTTCCTGTGCATTTTAAATCGTGATTAGACTGAATGGGACACGCAATATGTATGATATTTGCTCATAAATTCGGAATTGTAAAGATTTTCCAAATCAAGAATACCTATCTACCTACAAATGTAAGGAATAGTTTCCTAGTTCCTAGTTCCTACAAATGTAAGGAATAGATCTTTTTCTGCATCTTTTCGAGCCGTACAACTCCGGGCTATTTTATCTAAAATCCTGGCAAAATTTAGGCATTTCAATTAAAAATTTTCAACTCAAAATCCGGGCAATATGCTGGCAAATTTGGTTAAAGCCAAGAAACTATTTAATTAAACTTAAGAAGAAAATCATTTTTTAACGAAATTTCTCAGCAGATTTTTAACCCTTTGTTAGGTAGGCTTGCAAAAATTCGATCGTATTTATTTAATACTAGCTGATCCCGTACGAACTTCGTTTCGCATGAAATCATTGGTACGTCAAAATGAGTTTAGAAAATGAATTCGAAACATTCTTTCGACAATTTTGGGGAAAAAATCAGCAGTGTTTAAAGTCGCTACTATTACTTTTGCTTGAAATTCAAATTAAACGGTTGATTGGCTTTTTATTAAAATTTATGTGAGAGTGTTTTCTTCTCGATCGGTTGCAAAATCTAGACATTATGGCAGAAACATGTACTATTTGTTTATGTGCACGACTCTTTTGCTTGACCTTCACACTTAAATTGGTATCAATTAACTGCCTCCAACAAAATTATTGCACAAAACACTGAACTTTCAATGAAACCCTTTTTTTCTGTCCCATGGCCCGAAATTCGATAATTGAAACCAATTTTACGTTCCTCAAAACTCCCTTGTGCCATTTTTTCTTTTCAAATTATGTGTAAAATAACGTCAGGAACTTGAAAACAGTGAACAGTGAATATAGACGCCCTTTTCGCCGACCCTTGAAACGGAACATGCTACCTGGAGTCAATTGCTCATAGTTTATAACCCTCATCTGAACATTTTCATCTCAATCCGATGCATGATCACGACAATATCGCGAAAACAGTGAGCAACTGACATGGACGGCCTTTTTTTGACCACGATTCAAAACTTGACACCTGAAATCAATTATCTTTTCTGTTAAACTCCCATGTGTCAATTTTCATTACAATTCGATGCTCAATCAAGAGAATTTCGTTAAAACAGTGAACAGATAATAACCCCTTTTGCCGACCCCTGAGTCAAGATTTGAAACCTGAAAGCAAAAGAGCATCCCTCAAAACTCATATGCGAAAATTTTCATCTCAATCCAATGAAGAATAACGTCAAAATCGCAAAAACATTAAAGTTGGGTATGGACGACTCCTTTAGCCGACTTCTGATCCACAATTCAAAACTTGAAATCGATTACTCGTCCCTCAAAACACTCATGTGCTAATTTTCATCACAATACGAACTATAATAACGCCAATATCGCAAAAACATTAATCAGTGGATATGGACGACCCCTTTGGCCGGTCCCTGACCCTAAATTTAATAACTGTAATCGATTGCTCGTCTCCCAAAACACTCATGTGCAAATTTTCATCACAATCCAATGTAAAATAAAGCCAATATCGCAAAAACATTAATCAGTGAATATGGACGACCCCTTTTGCCGACCCCTAACCATAAATTTGATAACTGTAATCGATTGCTCGTCTCTCAAAACACTCATGTGTAAATTTTCATCACAATCCGATGTATAATAACTCCAATATCGCAAAAACATTAATCAGTGAATATGGACGACCCCTTTGGCCGACCCCTGACCCTAAATTTGATAACTGCAATCGATTGCTCGTCTTTAAAAACTCTCATGTGCAAATTTTCAACACAATCAGACGAAAAATAACGTCAATATCGCGAAAACATTATTTGTCTTGCATGGACGACCCCTTTCAGAAGGGGTCATTCAAAAATCTGAAAACATTTTTCATCCTTCCTGGACCTAATAAGTATCCATGCCAAATTTCAGACCTCTAGCTCTTGAGACGGCTGAGTCTATAGAGGACAAACAAACAAACAAACAAACAAACAAACAAACAAACAAACAAACAAACAAACATACAGATAATTGCTTTTTATATATAGGTATAGATAATTTGCTCGAAAATCCCGTTTGTGTGCTAAATTTAAAAAAAATATCCTAACTCAATTTGAGTTTTCTGGTGGATTTTGCAAATAATTTGAAAAAAAATTCGAGCAAAATTATGGTTTTTTCAATGAAATTCTGTCAGCCAGGCAGGAACGGACCTTTCCTAAATTTTGTACTGAATATTCTGGAAAGTCTGGTAAAACTGGGAATTCTGGCTAGCTTATTTAAAGGGATTTGAAACGCTACCTTATTGAACAATACCATTATGATTTTTCCCAAATATATTCATTTTGGAATGCCTTATGTGATGTGGTCACTTACGAATCCAATCTGTCAATTTTGTAAAATTAGGAAACCAAAAGTTTCCAGATTTTCATTCCAAGAAGAGTTTTAGTGCTTCAATGTGCACATGGTTCTTACTCACAAAAAATAGTGTCGATTACATTATCGAGAAATCTCTGACGAGCTCTCAATTTTGAATTGATGTTTACTCCACTAGTTCAATCTTTTCATGAAAATTCAACCAAGTTTGGTCGGAATTCTTTTTTGAAACAGTAGGTATATTATTTGTGCATGCCATAAAATTCACAAATTCTTGAGAACTATGATATAAATTTGAGTACAAAAAAATATTCCAAACTTGTCTGAACTCAGGGTGTTATTCTGATTTCCCGAAAAAAAAACGGAAATCTTCCTGTTACATTTCCTTTATTTCATAAATTTAAAACCTAGTTTGTACTGCATGTGCCCAATTTTTACTATTTATCTTTTAAATTATTGAAACATGCAGTTTATTGTTTTTAAGAACCTCTAGAAATGACATTGACGCTAATCTTCGGGATCGGCTACCTGAATCGCTAAAAAAAACGTTTGAATTTCAACCGTCATCAATCGACAAATATTGAATTTCGATCGAATCGGCGAGTATTAAAGTAGTTCGTAAAACATCTTCCAATTACATCGATACGATCACCTCTAGCTACCTTTTTGATCCTGCGATCCATCCAAATCAACCACGAGTAAAGAAAACGAACCCGAAATAAGGAAGCGCCACTTGTCGCATCACGGCCAAACCTTTCCAGCAGAAAAGGATTAGCCAAGAAGTCAGGCAGAAAAAAGTGGGTAACCTAGATCAAGGCTGATCGTGTGTTTTTCCACAAAACAGTAGAAAAAAAAAACATTCCAAACAAAGAGTAGTCGCGCCAAAAACCTAATTGGAAACCGATACCTACCTAAGTCAGTTCTTCGGCTGAGGAAATTGCCCTAAGAGAATATTGTGATGAGATGAGAGGTTTAGAAGGAAGGATCACATTCCTCCTACGCAGTTTATCGAACTAAAGGTAGGTTTGTTGTTGGGTGAAAAAAAAGAAAAGGTTCAAAGAATTGAAAAGAGCGACCAAGGCTCATCGGGAGGGGCGGAGCTTAAGAGTGGCGCTTACTTAATCCAAATACGAGCGAACGGCAAGTGCGCTCTCCGTACGAACCAGGCTCGGATTTGGTCGAGGGACCCCTAAACGATCGTTAAGGTCCGTCGTATGGAAAGGTTTAGATGAAGATGATAACTCGCTCTCTCGGGAGAGAGTGCAGTTAGTCGGACAGTGCAAAGGGTCGTCTCTTTTCGTCTCGCTTTCGAGTCGTTCGCTTGTTTTGTTGGTTTCTCGCTCGCTCGATAGGCACCTGTTTTACCTGTGCGGAGATGTTCGATCGTAAAATCTATTCCCGGATCGCGTGGCGTTGATCGAGGCTCTGGAGTTGGGCTCCTGAAATCAGTTGATTACGAAACCTCGACCCGATAGCAAGTGTTTTATGTCCCGAGTGCGGTTCCAAAGTTTGTTTCCAAGTATCCATGTGATTTTTCTGAGTGCATCGTGTGGGCAATCTTTAGTGATAAGCGATTGAAGTTGAAATTTTGATCGCCGTTGTAGAAAAGTGGACGAGTTTCTGCATCAGATTGAACTTTAATTGAAGCTAATTACGAACCGATTAAAGTCGGAACCCGAGTAAGGGAAATACAAAAAGTTCTCCCGGTCTGGACAGTTCGATCGGCGCAAGTGATCACAACAAACGAAAGCGAAGAATTTGTTAATTGGATTTAAGTGATTTCAAGGACTTGGACTCTCGGAAAATGAGTTCGGCGTACATGCAGTACAATCCCGCCTCGATGATGCACGGGGCAGGGCTGGAATCGTCGTACACTCACTATGGAATGACGACCGGTTCCCAGTGTTACGGTTATGCCACGGACAGTGCGTCCTCCGAAGGTTATCACAGTCCAGGACCGGTATCTAGTCCCGATTCCTATTACCAATCCCCTGAGGAGTACAGTCCAATTGGGTATACCGGTTACGGCTATGATGGAACGAATGGATGTACCGAATCCTACTATGGCTACACGGCAAACGATTTCAAAACTGCCAGTCCCACGATCCCTAAGTTGATCCCGTCTAGCTCAGTAACTTCGACTCCCTGCTCCAGATACCCCAACGATCGCTACAGTCCTTACGCGTTACCTGCCAAGTTCAGCCGCCCTCAAGGATTCCCTCATCCACAATCCAGCTCACCGACTCCAAGTACAGTCAGTTCATCCAGCAGTTCCTGCAGTATCAAGAGTCTACCAGCCTCAGACCTTCCTCAACTTGGCTCCCAACCTCAAGACCCCTCCACCTCACCCCAGCAGCCGGAAGTTGTGCGCAAACGTCGTCTGGCCGCCAACGCACGCGAACGGCGGCGCATGAACAGCCTAAACGATGCCTTCGATCGCCTCCGGGATGTAGTGCCCTCGCTCGGAAACGATCGGAAGCTCTCCAAGTACGAGACCCTTCAGATGGCCCAGACCTACATCGCGGCCCTCAACGAGTTGCTGTCCCGAAAGTGATCCTGTCCTGTCTTGCTGCCGAAGGTTTTTCGACTGTAAGAAATTTGTTGAGATTATGTAAATCAGTGAGGATCGCGTGACCTTCCCGTGAAGGTAACGATAGTCTGGCTTAAATTAGGCCTGTTGAATTAGGTGCAGCTTAGCAATGATTTTTTAACTTAAGAAACGTAGGAAACGTGAAGGAAATTTACTCCATCAAATGTATTTTGCTTCTTTTGTAAAGGATATACTAATGAGATTATTAGGTAAAAGTTTTTGAATGTTTTTGAAATTTTTCCTAACATATGTAGGTTTGAATTGTTAATCAAAATATGATAATTATTTTCAATTTAAAAGAAACGTGAGAATCATGATCATTAAAAAATAAAAAAAAAATAATTAAGGTTAATTGAATGAGTCTCGAAAATCAACATTTCACATCTAAGCAGATTCATATTTTTGATCATAAAGTGTTCAACGAAAGAATTTCAAATTTGAATTTGAAATCTGAAATCTGAATCTGAAATCTTAATCTGAAATCTGAATCTGAAATCTGAATCTGAAATCTGAATCTGAAATCTGAATCTGAAATCTGAATCTGAAATCTGAATCTGAAATCTGAAATCTGAAATCTGAATCTGAAATCTGAAATCTGAATCTGAAATCTGAATCTGAAATCTGAATCTGAAATCTAAATCTGAAATCTGAATCTGAAATCTGAATCTGAAATCTGAATCTGAAATCTGAATCTGAAATCTGAATCTGAAATCTGAATCTGAAATCTGAATCTGAAATCTGAATCTGAAATCTGAATCTGAAATCTGAATCTGAAATCTGAATCTGAAATCTGAATCTGAAATCTGAATCTGAAATCTGAATCTGAAATCTGAATCTGAAATCTGAATCTGAAATCTGAATCTGAAATCTGAATCTGAAATCTGAATCTGAAATCTGAATCTGAAATCTGAATCTGAAATCTGAATCTGAAATCTGAATCTGAAATCTGAATCTGAAATCTGAATCTGAAATCTGAATCTGAAATCTGAATCTGAAATCTGAATCTCAAATCTGAATCTGAATCTGAAATCTGAATCTGAAATCTGAATCTGAAATCTGAATCTGAAATCTGAATCTGAAATCTGAATCTGAATCTGAAATCTGAATCTGAAATCTGAATCTGAAATCTGAATCTAAATCTGAAATCTGAACCCGAAATCTGAATCTGAATTCTGAAATTTGATGCTGATATCTGAAATCTGAGTCTGAAATCTGAATCTTAAAATTATTATTTGAAATTTCGGAATTTAGATCAAAATTCTGTACTAGAAAGTTTAGTTTCTTATTTGATATTCGACGTAGAGTTGAATCGATCATTTTTTGTTAATCTTTAGCAAAAACACGCCAATCTAAACTAGCTCAAATTTGTGTAAATATAATGCTCAGTAAAAATGTAGATAGGAAAATTGTACAAAAAATATCTACAATGCACATACTTGATCGTACTCACGCTAGTACACCAATAATTAGCTTTTAAGGCAGTAATAAACCGATTTAAACAACTTCACACTCAATTTTACACATCGCTGTAAATGTTAACTGATAGGAATTTTTCGCAAATTACCCCTTTCAGAAAATAAACTCCCATCAAAAACATGTAATGAGAGGTGGCCAAAAGGCAGATTCCACAATCGCTATGGATTGTGCTTCGAAAAGGGGAAGAAAAAAACCGAAGAAAGGTGTGACTGTAAATGAATGTAAATAGTTTATAATATTTTAATTTTACGAGAGCCAAACTCATAGACTCAGAAGCTCAGGACCGACCTCCAAAAGCTCAATTATTGGGTCCAATTATCGTAACCGTCGGAAGGCGACTCCACGACGATTGTCCAGTTCAGTCCAAAAAATGGATGGTGTCTCGAATCAGCCGCCGAACAGTCCAGTCAAGCTTGAATCGAAGAAGAGAGAAATTGTGGACTGATTCGATTAGGCTTAAATTGGGCCCCGGAAAGATTCCAGAGGACGATCGAAACCAGTTGAGGCAAAGAGCATAAAAAATGAACACACATTTCAATAAAACATTCGGCTGGACTGAGCATCAAACGAACAAGAAGCCAGGAGAAGCGAAATGGCGAGGTGTACATACAAACATTCGTAAATTATATCGCTTTAGGCGCGTCGTTGTACAAAATATGAAAACATACCTTCCTAATCTACGTGCGTCTAGGTGGGTATGATTTACTTTTAACCACCAGCCACTGACTGACGTTAACAAATGTTTTGGGTAGGCTGACGTGCCAAGAGCAAGAGAGGTAGATGAAACAATCGAGACGAGAAAAAAATCTGAAACAGGGCTTCTGTGTGTAAATATACAACCAAATTGGAGAATAATTGTGCAATTGAGGTGAGCTGAGGGTGAGATGAGAAGCTTAGAGAAGGTGAAGATAGAAGGTAGATGTTTAAATCAAAATTGTTTGTACCATAATGCATATGATAATAGAAACAAATGAAATTATAACTTATGATTATTGTCTCTCGTTATTAGACAATCATATCCGAAAGGCGCCAGCTAACTAAATAGTTGTCTTGACGTGTGATTTCGATTATGGTAATTGGGTGATGAAATGTTTTGGTTTTTTTGTTAGAGGTAAACGAGTAAATTATTGAAATCTACAAGGAACAGCTCATCACCTCATGACTGTTTCATCTTCAGTTTAGTTTCAAGTGGATAACGAGTCATTTTGAAACAAGGCTGCTAAATGATCGGCACAAGGCAAATAAATTTACATTTTTTCGGGGTGCGAAGAACTTTAAAACTGATTTATACTTATTTTGTGACGGTGATTCCAAATATGCAATTATTTTTTTCTAGCAGCTCTTGTTTTCGAAATTACATTGAAAAATGCGTAAAAATTCATTTTATCAATGTTGGCATTTTTCGGGCAAAGCTAGAGAACATTACAAAGATTTGGAAATTGAAGGATGTGATTCAATGATCAACTTTTCCGAGGATCGCGATTCATTTTGACTTCTGAGAAAAAAGATATAAAAGTTTTCCTGTTGTAGATTTTTCCAAATTTTGCCCCCTCCTAGAGAGTTTTTACAAGTGAATTTTTTTTTCAGGGTATTTCATCCTATTGGATGATTCATCCCATTTTAACCCTTTAATGCATGACTTTTTTTAAATGAGAATATCAGCTATTGGTTTATTGAATTTATTACATTTTAATTCGAATAACACAACACAACAGGTTTGAAGTCGTTATTTTGAGTATTATAAAAGTTATGGCCAATCAAAGTTGAAAAATAATTTTTGAAATTCTTAATTTATTACAATACGATTTTGCCAATTTCTTCCAAACCTTGATAATTGGGTGCAGGAAGGTGTTTTTGATTGATTGAGATTAAAAAATTTGTTAGAATTTGCAAATCTGAAGAAATAACAACGATTTTCCAAAAACCGCTTTTTTCAAAAAAATAAATAAATTTTATTTTTGAAATTTTTCCGCATACTTTGTTCAATATCTCACACATACATTAGAATATCGTAATATCATTCCATCCAAGTAGCTCGGCTAGTGCGGATGTCATTTTTTCACTACCGTTTTAAAGCGAATTTTTTTTCGAAAAACAAAAGTTTGGCAGTCTTATCAAAGTTAAAAGTGCAGTTTTGCCGCAGATTGTGGTTTTTCCTGCTGGAACGATTGTTAATTGCCGTTCCCCACCAGCCAACTACCGGCGCGAGTGTGCTGTTATCAATTTGTCAGCAGCAGCGGATTGGTTGCCGTTTTCTTCAACACCACCAAGGCCATTGTTTTCGAAAGGGTGCTCTTTGTTCGCTCTGAACATACGGGCTTGCGTACCGAGGAGGGCGTTCCGAGGATTCTGGTTCTGATTGCCGTGATCGGGATTTACAAGGAGGACCCAACATTTTGATATTGCTATCGCTATCTTCAATCAACGAAGGACGACTAAGTGGTGGAGCCGGTGCCGGACACCAAAGCTGATTAACTCGTAAAGAAGTGCTTGCAAGTAATCCTTAATTTATCCTTTTTTCACTGTTTCTTGTTCTATTTTTTCTCTTTATTTATTTTTCAAATATTGACTGCTTCGCTCATATTTTTCAAACGGAAGGCATTCGCGCTTCCGTTGATAAATATGAGGGAAGGCGGGGGGTTAAACCCGCCAACTGTGGATGATGAGAATGGCATCAGAGAGGATGAGGAGCACCTAGAGGATTCGGATGATGCTGGTCCTTCAGGTATGAATTTTTCTCGGATAGAAGATAATTTCGCATCATCCACGGTTGAGAGTAGAGCAACCCGTCTCCGAACTTACCCAGATGGTTCAATTTTCACTGGGCCTTGGGTGGTTTTTATCCGGCCCAAACCTAATGGAAAACGTCTTAACGTGGTACAGATAACCAAAGATCTGGCGAGGTGGCCCTCCGTGACCAGCATTTCAAAGGTGCGACCAGACAAGTTGCGCGTTGTAGTGGCTGACCGGAAAGGTGCAAATGAAATTGTTGCCAGCAAGTTCATTAACCTAGAGTACCATGTTTTTGTTCCGTCTCGAAACGTTGAGATCGAGGGCGTGATAACGGAAATGAGCCTTAAGGCAGAGTACGTTAAATCCAACGGTGTTGGTAAGTTTAAAGGCCTAGATTCGACTTCGGTCGAAATCTTGGATTGCCGTCAACTTAAAACTGCCAACGTTGTGAATGGAGTTAAAAAGTACTCGCCTTCAGCCTCATTTCGTGTTACCTTCGCAGGTACCGCCCTCCCTCACTACATTTTGATCGACGGAATGTTGAGGCTTCCTGTGCGACTCTTTGTGCCTCGCCCAATGAGTTGCAAAAAGTGCATTAAAATGGGACACACCGAGTCCCATTGTTGTAACAAGGCACGCTGCCCTCGTTGCGCAGAGATTCATGAGGAAGGAGCATGCTCAGCAATAGAACAGAAATGTGTCTATTGCGGGGGCTCACCTCATGACATCTCTGTGTGCGAGGCATTTAAGAGTCGCTGGGATAAGGAGAGGCGCTCTTTGAAAGAACGATCCAATCGTTCTTACGCCGCTATTTTAAAGAACGCTTCTCCCCCGACTCAACCTCAGTTAACTAACATTTTCTCAGTGCTACCAGTTGACAACGAGGACACTACTGATGAAGAGAACCCATTCGTATTTGTAGCGAACTCCCGGAAACGTGCCAAAACAGCTTCAAAGTCCTCCAAAGTTCCAAATAAAATCCCTACTATTAGTTCTCCAATCAGCGCCACTAAAACATCGGTAGCTCCAAGAAAAGAAAAACTTGTTCCTCCTGGATTCCGAACGACTTTTTCACCACCAAACTATACATCATCATCGGGGACTTCAGCCGCAGCGAGCTCTCCAACTGCTAACGCGGTTTTGTCAGAATCAGTGTCCCAGCCTGGACTTTTCAAGTTTTCTGATATTCTTAATGGAATTTTCTCGTTCTTAAACGTATCTGAATCCGTAAGGGGCA
This sequence comes from Uranotaenia lowii, assembly GCF_029784155.1. Lineage (NCBI taxonomy): Eukaryota > Metazoa > Arthropoda > Insecta > Diptera > Culicidae > Uranotaenia > Uranotaenia lowii. Next base: position 177,582,302 of record NC_073692.1, on the reverse strand, counting down.
TAATTACTACAATGCTCCCTATATTAAAGACACTTTTGAAGCAATTGATGCAAACTTGGCCCCTTCTTTCAGTGTTTATCTCTCTCGATGGCTAATTTAAGCCGAGAGGTCGGAGATATCACTGTGTTACAGTGGAATTGTCGCAGTCTAATCCCTAAACTGGATCCGTTCAAATATCTTCTTCATGAAACTAGTTGCGATATTTTTGCCCTTTCTGAAACATGGCTTTCTTCTCAATCAGATATTCCATTCCACGATTTTAACATTATTCGTTTAGATCGCAACGATTCATATGGAGGGGTGCTTTTAGGGATCAACAAGCGCTACTCCTTTTATAGAATCCACCTCCCGTTGTCAGGAGGAATTGAAGCTGTTGCATGTCATACAACTATAAGAGGTAAGGACTTATGCATTGTAAGTTTGTACTGGCCTCAGAGAGTTACAGTGGATCGAAGTCACCTAGAGGACCTGTGCTCAGTGCTCCCTGAGCCAAGGTTGATCCTGGGTGATTTCAATTCGCATGGAACTGTCTGGGGAGAACAAATTGACGACGTTGACGACGTTCTAATCTTATTTATGGCATTTGTGACAGTTTCAATTTAACTATTTTGAACACGGGTGAAAAAACACGGGTACCTAAACCTCCTGCAAGACCAAGTGCAATTGACCTCTCACTCTGCTCAAATTCATTATCATTGGATTGCCAGTGGAAGGTAATCCCTGATCCCAATGGTAGTGACCACTTACCTATCAAAATTACAATCACCAATGGGGTCATTTCAAATTCAACAAATATGGCATATGATCTCACAAGACACATCGACTGGAAAAAGTATTCGGACGCAATTATTTCAGCTATCACTTCCATGGAGGTTTTACCTCCGTTGGAGGAATATAACTTTCTTTCTCGTTTGATTTTTGATTGTGCAGTTGGTGCTCAAACGAAACCCATCCCAGGTTCATCTGTTCGTCGAAGGCCTCCCAATCCATGGTGGGACAGTCAATGCACCAAACTTTACGTCGACAAATCGAACGCTTTTAAAGTTTTTAGGAAACATGGAACCCTGGATAACTTCAACACGTATTTTTCTCTTGAACAGCAATTCAAAAACCTGATCAAGGGGAAAAAACGTGCGCATTGGCGTAATTTTGTGGGAGGTTTATCGCGGGAAACATCCTTAAGCACTTTGTGGAATGTGGCTCGGAGCATGCGTAATCGTTCTTCCACGAACGAAAGTGAAGAACATTCGCATAAATGGATTTTCAATTTCGCGCGGAAAATCTGTCCAGATTCCACACCGGTGCAAAAAATCATCCGAAGTTTGCCTCCGAATAGATGCGATCTTGATTCCGGTTTTTCGATGGTAGAATTCTCACTTGCTCTGCTTTCTTGTAACAATTCATCTCCAGGAGTTGATAAAATAAAATTCAACTTGTTGAAAAACCTTCCTGATGCAGCCAAATTTCGCTTGTTGAATTTATTTAATCAGTTCTTGGAGCATAACATTGTTCCCGAAGATTGGAGACAAGTGAGAGTTATTGCTATCCAAAAGCCTGGAAAACCTGCGTCTGATTTTAATTCGTACCGCCCGATAGCGATGTTGTCTTGCATTCGTAAATTGATGGAGAAAATGATTTTGTTCCGATTGGATAAATGGGTGGAAACAAATGGTCTCCTTTCAGATACTCAATTTGGGTTTCGAAGGGGCAAAGGGACAAACGATTGTCTTGCTTTACTGTCTTCAGAGATACAATTGGCGTACGCAAAACGTGAGCAAATGGCTTCAGTGTTTCTAGACATAAAGGGAGCTTTTGATGCAGTCTCAATAGAGGTGTTGTCAGACAAGTTGCACTCCCAGGGTCTGCCTCCTCTATTGAACAACTTCTTATACAGCTTGCTTTGTGAGAAACATTTGAACTTTGCTCACGGAGATCTTGCAATTAGAAGGAACTCTTACATGGGCCTCCCGCAAGGTTCATGTTTAAGTCCACTTTTGTATAACTTCTACGTAAGCGATATCGACAGTTGTCTCTCTGAAGGCTGCACTTTAAGACAACTTGCAGATGATGGTGTAGTATCTGTAACAGGAGCTACAGAGTCTCATTTGCACGGGCCTTTACAAGATACTTTAGACAGATTGTCAACTTGGGCTTTGGGACTTGGGATTGAGTTTTCTCCACAGAAAACGGAGATGGTTGTTTTCTCTAAGAAACGTAGACCTGCTCAACCTAAGCTTCAACTCCTAGGTAGAACGGTCACTCAATCGAGGTGTTTTAAGTATCTTGGGGTTTGGTTTGACACCAAGTGTACCTGGAGAACCCATATTGAGTATCTGAAAGGAAAATGCCAACAAAGAATCAATTTTCTCCGATCAATCACTGGCACCTGGTGGGGAGCTCACCCAGAAGATCTTTTAAAATTGTATCGAACAACTGTTCTCTCAGTGATGGAATACGGTAGTTTCTGTTTCCAGACAGCTGCTAAAACTCACCTCATCAAACTCAAACGTATCCAATACCGTTGTCTCCGTATCGCTTTGGGCTGTATGCCCTCAACACATACCATGAGTCTTGAAGTTTTGGCAGGTATACTTCCACTAAAAGATCGATTCAATTTATTATCACTCAGATTCCTCATCAGGTGTGAGATCATGAACCCATTGGTGATCGTAAATTTTGAAAGGCTACTTGAGCAAAATTTTCAAACCAGATTTATGTCTATATACCATGTCTTCATGTCCATGCAGGTAAATCCTTCTTCGTATTCTCCAACTCGTGTTTACATCCCAGACTACGACAACTCTTCTGTCCAGTTTGATTTGTCTATGCAGCAAGAAATTCGTGGGATCCCGGATTCGCTTCGTTCACTTTTAATTCCTAGAATTTTCGATGCTAAACATAGACACGTCGATGCTGATAAAATGTACTTTACTGATGGGTCTCTCATAGAGGAATCAACAGGATTTGGAGTATTCAATGATATCTTCAGCGCATCTTATAATCTTCAGTCACCATGCTCTGTATATATTGCAGAGTTAGCAGCAATTTGTTGGGCTTTGGACAGCGTCGCTTCACGGCCTGCAGGACACTACTATATCGTCACAGATAGTCTCAGCTCTGTTGAAGCAATCCGCTCAATAAGACCGGGAAAGCACTCTCCATACTTCTTAGAGAAGATACGAGTCACATTGAGTGCTTTATCAAGACGTTGCTTTGTTATCACCTTTGTTTGGGTCCCCTCACATAGCTCGATAATCGGCAATGAGAGGGCAGACTCTTTGGCAAAGGTGGGGGCGATAGAAGGCGACACGTATCGCCGTGAAATCGTCTACAACGAATTTTACTTCTTGGTTCGAAGAAACTCTCTTGTCAACTGGCAGCGCAAATGGGACGAGGATGAGTTGGGTCGGTGGCTCCACTCGATTATCCCAAAGGTAAGCCTTAAACCCTGGTTTAATAGGTTGGACCTGAGTCGGGATTTTATTCGTATATTTTCCCGTCTCATGTCCAATCATTATTCCTTAGACGCGGTACTCTATCGTTTTGACATTGCTGGCAGCAATTTGTGTAGTTGTGGCCAAGGTTACCATGACATCGAGCATATTGTCTGGTCGTGTGAGGTCCATCTTGTCGCCAGAACGAATTTAATAGATTCCCTTCGGGCCCGAGGAAAACCACCTAACGTTCCAGTGAGGGATGTGCTAGCTGTGCTGGATTTGGACTACATGTTTGAAATCTACCATTTTCTAAAAGCTATTGATCTTCGTCTATAATTCTATTTTATTTTCATATTTCCCTTTCTATCTTCTTTTTTCTTTAAAAAAAAGTGCTAAGCTAAGAAAACGATTGTCAAAACAAAGAAAACGAGTTTGGCTCCTTAAAACCTAATCGTATGAGCCGTTTCAAATAAAGCATTATAAAAAAAAAAAAATATCGTAATAAAAAAACCATGTACTGATTTCTTTTAATATCAAGATTATTGTTTGTGAATACATCACACAAAAATTTCCACGCGTTTTCGAGATATTTGGATTTTGATTAGTGTTGTTTTAAAACAACACTATGCATTAAAGGGTTAACAAGTGAAATTTTCAGTTGAAGAAATTTAGTAACGGGAAACTAGTTGATTCTAAAAGGTGTTAAAAATAAGTGTTAACATACATGATACATACACAGCCGGATCTTGTCAGTATCCCGGTGAGTAGTAGAAGTACATTTACCACACATCTTAACTCGGCCGGGCCTACAGTGCAGTATTGGACGCAGAGACAACTGGAACCAAGGAAAGAAGAATCATGGACAATAGTACCATACGTTTCCATGATCATAACATGTTTGAAATATCACGTTGAAAGCACATTTGCTAAAATTTACTGTGCTTCTTGATGTTGGCCCTCGTGAGTTCGTCCTTCTGTGGGTGGAAATGAGGTTTTTCTGCACGGAAATCCAAAACAATGCAGTAAAAATTGAATCAATGGGAAAATCGTTTTTTTTTATTAACTTTACTGAACGTTTAATCACTTTAAACTACATGTTTCAGATTATTGTGCATCATCATTTCTGGTCAGACACCTTGGATATGGCGCCTTCACTCGCTCTTGAAAATAAATATTGAAAGCACAGAGAAAAAATTTAGTACCGTAAACTGGGGGAACTTTGATCATTGCAGTTGATTGCAGTAAATTCAAACGACATTGGTGGATATAATTAAATGTTTGTCACAAAACCAGATTTCGAGTTTCGGGATCACTTTGATCATTATGGTTTTTACGTATCTCAACATCTTCAAAATTATTGTTTTGATGTCAATTAGCAAAGAAGGCTTTAAACGTCGATATCAGTATATTTTTGTTTGGACTCAATTGAATTTTTCTACGTTTTCTTTAAAAAACAAATAGGGGAGAATGAGGATACTTGATCCCTGGAGATACTTGATTCCTTAGCTATATCTCCAAACTGGAATGTCGTACGAAGATCGAATGTTCTAGAAAAATGTGCCAAATGGAACAAAACAGCAATGGTTGAAGCTCAAAAAATTTTAACAAAATAAGTTTTTGGGTTATTGAACTTTGTTTGAAAAATTTCACAAAATGTGACTTGAATATCTTTTTTCATCATTTTAAAATGTTCCTAACATGGGAATATTATAACAAAAATATTTATTTCAATACATCAATCTTTCGAGTGTAAAATGAACTTCAAAATACAATATTTTCAAAGCGATGGAAAACCCCCAACTTTTTTCAGAAAAAGTTTTCTAAAATGTTGATTTTGGGTAAAATTGATCCCTAATATATGGGTACAAGTGATCCCGGTATAATCTTCTACTCAATGGATCGTGGTCATTGCTGATTACGAGATTACTAATATTTATTCAATAGCTAATATTCATCCATCAATTATCTGAAAAAAGGGCTAAAATAATTGATTTTTATTGTTTATAAAAAATTGCGCCCGTAAGTATGCAATGTCATAAGGGTTGAGAATAAGCTATAGAATTTTTTTTTTCTGACAATTATAGATTGTGAAATGAGAACGAACATGACCAAAATAGTCAATTAACATTCTATCTTGGGGTTTTGTTTGATTTTTTCCATGGATTAGGGCTTCCTGAATAAAGTCTGCCTTAACTTCAAAAATATCGCAATTTTTTTACTCCCACGAAAATGCTTATAGTTCATCTACGGGTTCAAGTTTCGTTCTAATTTTAGGAGCATAGAAACTTGAAGTTACACGCTGTCAGAAAATGTAAAAGAGTGCGAGTTGCTAAATTTTTCCAAAAAGATATGGTGAAAATAAGAAAAGAGGATCAAGTATCCCTACTCTCCCCTTCTAAAAAGATGGACAATTTTGCTGCATACATTTAGGGGCAAAAATTATAAACATTTCTCAACATTTTTTGGCCTCAAAAACAAATAAAATTTTACCTTCATGGAATTCCCTAGTCCCTAGGTCCTCCCACTGTTCCTATGTTTCTTTTTATTCAAACTTAACCATTTGATAAGGATTTAGCTATTTTTTCAATATGGGCTTTTTCATAGAAAATGACCGTTTTTTTCCTCATCCAAAACTTATCACCAATTAAACTTTTACATAAAACAACCCATTTGCTCCTAAATGCTAAAATTTGATCAGAAGAGATGTTTGTTTGTGAGCCTTCGAAAAACCAGATATTTTAAGATTTTAAAATTACATTTTATGTCATATCAAAAATCTTCTAATAAAAACCAAATTACCTAAGCTTATTTGTAATTCAATTCATAGGCTTTCAAACGTAATAAACAGTATTCAGATATTTTAACCACTGACCATACTGACTGGACACTCGATTTCGTTTTCTGGATAATTTTTCCAACAGTACGCAAACCACACAATCTTTTAAGATTAACTCTTCCAAAAGATTTTGTGGAATAATTGTGAAAGTGTACATCTATGACAACCCCCTGGAAACTTGACAGTTCTGGCGTGTTTCGTGTGCCTGATTAAAAATCGCAGATGTCGCATGTAAACCTACATACTTTTTGAGCCATGCGTATGGAAAGGGCACATCATCAAATGTGGTGCGAATTAGGTAAATTCATAACTTTCGAATCAAGACACGAATGCCATACAGATGGTAAAGTGTCTCAAATAAAATTATAATAATATAACTTTCGAATGAATGAAAAAGGTTTAAATCATAATTAGTATTCTCCTTCAATATTCTACCTATTTATTAATTGTTGAGGAATATAGTGCCCATTTCCGGCCATTTTCTCATTCCCGGGAATCGGGAAATCTGGTGGCCTATTTCCCGGGAATTCCCGGGATCCCGGGAAATATTCAAAATTATGTAAAATATATGCACTTCGTTTCAAATATACATAGCTTATCGAACCTTTCACGCATACGAGCCCATAATTTGTTCAAAACGTACATTTCACAAAGTTTTTTTTAATTATTTTTAATCAAATTGATCAAACTGTTTTCAATTTTTCAACAATGATAAATTTAAAAACAGTCTAACGAACTATAAAATAATCTGAATAAGTCAAATGAAGAATTCATCCATGCAACTAGGGGTTGATAAAAAAAAGTTTTTATTTGTTTGATTATTCCAACCATTTTTCGTATTTCTGAACACTTTACATATTTGCTCTTCATATAAAAAAAGATGTATTCTTCATTTTGAGGTTTTGAAGTTTATCTGGCCTTCAAAGCCAAAGGGAAACAAGTGCATGAATGTTACTTTCGAGAAAACACAATTTTTCTACCTGTCGCGCGATTTTTCAAAAATTTTTCGATCTGTTGTGGGTTTTCGTTCAATGAATACGGCGTGGAAATACATATAATAATTTTAAACTAATCTATTTGAAAAAAATAATTGCATCAAATGGCTGCAAAATGTCTACTGCCACAGGAATCGGCATATTCTCAATGAGTATTGTATGACTACATTTTCAAAAAAACAATAAAAATGATTATGGAGGCTTTCACGCTTTTCCAGAGAAATAATTTCATACATGGCGGTGTAGGAAATAAAGGATGATGATTTGAATTTCTCAAAAAATGGCATCACTTGGAGTGCGCGTACGAATACAATGAAAGAGAACTTGAGAAAGTGAGAGAATGAATTCCTCTGAAACCTGATTCAGCTAAGCAAATTTGGAAATGATAGACGCGCGAAATGTAAAGATGAAAAAAATAATAGGTTTTGTAAGTTGGTTCAGAAAAAAATATCAGCAGTGATTAAAATAGGTAAGAAAGGCGGGAATTCCCGGGAATAAAACTACAATTCCCGGGAACCGGGAATTCCCAAATTTTTAAAATTCCCGGGAAATCCCGGGACGGACACTCTATTGAGGAACAGTTTTCCATAAAACGAGAAATTTTCTGCTATAATATGAAGGTTTTGTAATTCTTAAATTTGCATATGTATCGCAGTTTATGAAAAATTATTGTTCATTGTTCTGGTAATGTTTTGTTTTACATTTATTGTGAACGATTGTCCTCAATATTTTCGGTGGAAGGGGTACTTGTCACAAAAAACTGCCATATGAAAGTCCAAAAGTTTAAGAACTATTAAAAGACACACAGATTTACGTATGTGTGTCGTTTGCTTCGACTGAACTTTTGAAAACAGATTCACTTTACATATAACTGAGCTCAAAATATTGAATTCTAATTGTTTTTTTTATTTGTTGAATCGATTAAAAGAAAACATATTTCAATATGCGTCCTTCCGACATGTTAAGTCGCTTGATTTTCGATCTGACAGAACCAGAGAAACAGAAAAAAACTGGCACACGCGATTTGTATGGGAAATGTCAAGTTGCCAGGGGGTTGATCTATGACTGACACAGTATCTTAACAATTCCAATGTGTCGTCATAGAATGGTGAATAAATTTGTATCATTCTGGAACTTACCGTCAATTGAACTCTATCATAGAAAACTTTGGTAAATATCGGAAATTTGAAACCTGGAACACGGGCAACTTAAAAGAATACTTAAACAAACTGTCGGGTTCCAAGGCACAACATAATTGGAAAAATCCCCTTATTTGTATGACGATTTCTGATGTTATTCTTACTCACATCTCACTCTTCTTCCAGCTACTTGTTTTCAAATCACAGTAGTGATTTCAACACAACTTTAAACATGAAACCCGAAAATGTTTCGGACATTGTACTTCATTAGTTGGAAAATTAGGTTGAAATTGAAAAAAAAACTACTCTGCACTCACTGCCAATTCCAGGGGGGTCACCTCACGCCTCTTCATAAATTTATAAACGGTTTTTCAGAATTTCCAAATTTTGTAGTCTCCTGAAAGTTTTCAGGCAGAAACTCTCGAATTGCAACATCAGTTCAGAATAAATGAATGAGAAGGATGATAGAACGAGCCAGGGCCGTAGGAAGAACGAGCTCATGGGGGGGGTTTTGATGAAAAATTTTTCCTATAACATTTTTTCTTGAACAATGCATACACAAGTGAAAAAATGTATATGTATTAAGTATCAATTATTCAGTTTTAAGTTATTTTGCATTAAAAGTTATTTATTTTTGAACATAAGTCCTATGAGTTGCCAATTCTTTTTTATGAAGCTTTAAAAATATGGAGACTTGTGATATAGCTCAGTTGATAAATCAGCTGCCTCCTGAACTGATGTCCGTGAGTTCGAGCCCAAGAATAAACATTGAACACAGTTGTTCCAGTTAATTTTTCAATTACTGGTGCGCCAACTACATTGTTGATAAAAGTCGCGAATGGCAAATGATTTAGAAATGACTTTTTTGAACTTTTTTAAGAAAAAAAAATCTTTTTTTTGCTCAGTTACATTCGCAAGCTTATTCTTTTGAACCACAAGCATAACCAATTTAAGCATGGATGGAAATGTATCAAATATTCAGATATAAAAGTAAAACATTAGGTTTACGGTTCAAATAAGGTTTATTTTCTACCCTAGTAAACTCTATTAAAATTTAAGATTTTAGTTAGAACCTTTGATTTTGGAGAATCAGCAATAGATATATGTATGTAAATAATGTTAAATAAAATTTCCAGCTCAATTTTTACCTGAGAATGAAAAACAAGATTAAAAATTATAATTTTTTTTATATTTCATAGTTTAAATCCTGTAATCGAAGTTTTCAAAAATGGAAATCTAGATTTTTGAAAAAACAAATACTTTGAAATGAAACCAGATCTTATTTCTCTATGATGACTTTGATTGAATTTGAAAATTTTTATTTTAAATCAAGAATAAAAGTTATGAAACTGCAATCTTCTTCAATTTGAATCCATAAAAAAATTAACATTGATATTTCAAAATTGATAAAAAATTGCTAAATTTGATTACAAACCTTGGATTTAAGTTCCACGTCTGAACTAGAGAAACCTGAATCAGAGAAATCCAATGAATTTGAAACAAAAAAGCGAAATTTGTTTCAGAATCCTTAACCAGAAATCTTTTATTTGATTTTGAATTTATGGTTTTCATTATGATTTTTTAATGATTTATTTGTAATTGAAGTTGCAAATTTAAATAAAATTGTGAATAATGAATTTGTTTCACATTTTTCTATTCTGGACTCATGTGATTTGAACGCCCCAACAAATGTTCAGAACATCTTATTCATGTAATACCTCATCTAACTATAGTTAAGCTTTAAAAACTAACTTTTAAATAACTTTCAAAATAAAACCTTTATAACTCTGCTTTGAAAATAGATAGAGTTTTGATGTATTCAACAAAGTTTCATTTTTTTACGTATTCTATAACTTTGTAGTATAAAGTAATGCTCTATCAATTGAAATAAAAAAGATAGAATTTTCAATTTTTTTAAAGATGACTTTGACTAACTTTTGATGCCTTCAAGATATAAGGCATGTTTCAAGAAGCGAATGTTCTCAAGACACTTAAGGGAAAAGATGAAAGACAGAGGTGCTACGAAAAAAGTTCCACTTAAAGCCCTTTCGGACCACTGTGCAATGGTGATCCAAACTGAAAACCAGGAACAATAAACTGGATACTTACTAGATATGTTTCCGCATGTATCCAGGCTGGGCAAATCTAGGCCTATTTTTTCCTAAAACTTTGTGAAATTAGGGCATATTGTTTCAAGAATTTTCTAAAAAACCGGACAATATGCAGGCAAATTTCGGAATTATTCCATTAAAATCAAGAAGAAAAACACGTGGAAAACTGTTTTTATTGTATAGAAACACATAAGCCAATTGAGAATCAAATTTAAGGCTTGCAAAGAATCTTTTATGTTTATTTTGACAAAATTTGTATAAAAAAATATTTGGGCGCAAGATACATTATTCTCAGGACTCAATTTATATTTTTGTTTGATTTGGCAAATAGAGTGAGAAAATCTGGTCAGAACCAAGACAATCTAGAAGCTTATTCTGACTTTATAAGGTTTCAACATTTGGGATTGAATTAATATCCAAAAATGAGAAATTTTTTGAAAAACCGTTGTAGATTTGTGGTCCTGGAATGAGATTTTCAGGTTTTGGAGTCAAGATTGTCACATTATTGTTACTCTTGAATCATTTTAGTTGTTCATCAAAATTTGATTTGAAATTTCAAATTTCACTTTGCATTTTTGAACCTTCATGGGGGGGGTTTAACCCCCAAAACCCCCCCCCCCGTTCCTACGGCCATGGAACGAGCTCATCAATTATTAAAGAAGCAAGTAGGTTTTCTACATTTCTACAAGAAGAAACTAATAAAACTTCAAAAAATTAGTACAAGCGCGATATAAACAAACCATCGCCTACTTCCCTCCTTAAAAATAAGTGTTAACAAACATGTCATAAAATTGGCTCGCCTCCGGCGAGCTCTGTATAACTCTAGGTCTAAGAAATTTAATTTTAAGAGCTATGTTAATCTTCTGTAACGCCTATAAATTTAAATTCTTTTCTTAGAAAATCATTGTAAGTACCACTTAGTACTTATTGTTTTCTACAGGATACAATATTTCAATTGGCGGCATCAAAATATTCAAAGTTTTAAATTATAAACTATTAAACCTGCGCAAGAAAATTTACAAATGTTTTTATTATTTTTACTATTTAAAATCATTTTTGAAAAGATCATTAAATTTATGAAAAATTCGAAAAATGATTCGAAGTAGCAAGCTAAATTTTAATGTGCAATGTTAATTAAATTAGTATTTGATTTATGGTTTCAATATTTTCTACAACATTTGGAATTCCTTATTTTAATTATTATCAAAGATAAATTAAATGTTTCAAATATAAAAATTTGTTATTGTGAAACTCAAAAAAAATTTCGTTTGTTATTTTGAAAATCGGAAAATTTGAATATCATTTTATCCCAGACTGGCACATTTGAAACACAGCTAATTATTTTCTTTTTTTTTTATCAAATAAAATTCAATCATCAACTATGTGTTTTGATTAAAGTTCAAAATGGATCGATTCGATGCTGTAAAAAACTGTAGCCAGTATGACGGATTGGCTTAATGATATCACCTGCAATTTTTATATTGCTTTTACTATCACATATAAACACTATTGTTGTAAAAATATTTTTCGGACAATCACCAAAGTTTTTAAAATAAATATTTTTATAGTTCAGTTATCAGTCTGGGCTAAAATGCATCAAAATTCAAATCAAAAATTCACCTTTTTAATCTCGTTTCCATATGCTAGAGAATATGACTGTTGCATCAAGCGAACTACTGCTGTTGGTGCTTTTTGCGTTATGACATCACAAATTTATCAAAAACTAGAAATTTTCCAACGTTTTCACATGATTTTTTATTAAAAACGATTAGTGGCCGTTCAAACATTGCGTAAAGCAATTTTCGGTCATTTTAACCCCCCCCCTTCCTTCCCTCTACGTAACACATTCTTATCAGACTTTCTATCCAAAATCCACAAACCGTAACGAACCCGTAACCGTAACCCCTTTCCCCCTTAAACGTGTTACGTAATATATGAATAATCCCTTATAAGAAACGTCTTCCTCCTTCAAGCAGTGGGTGATAAGTAAGGGAAAGAGAGGGTTGGGGCGCCCATACAATTGAGAATTTCTGAAGCAAAGAGGATCTTATTTTTTAAGAGAGGTTGTTTGCGTACGAATATTAGGCATAACTCGAAAATTTATCAAACTAATAGGGCAAAATGTAGCATATGACGTTATTTAGATACTAACAATGTTTTACGGTAGTACGCGAACCCTTCCCTTTTTTGGCAAAGGAAGAGGGTGGAAAATCCATACCAGTAAAACATACATTTTGGTATATTTGAAGAACTAATGAAGCTTTATAAACAGAGTAAAAATTTCAGATAATGAAAAACAAACATAAAGGGTGATACGGTCAAAATTTGTTCAAGGGAAAACGCGTGTAAATCGGTGAAATCGTTTATTTAAAAAATCAAATTAAATTTCTTTTTCAAGTTTAATTAGTATAAAATTCAGGAAAAATATTCAGTTAGGCTTCTGCTTTTCCAAATCCGAACTTCCGGGCCTTACGCTTAACCCCTGCCATCAGATTTCGTACAGCCATCTTGTCCACCTTCTTCGAAGCAGAAAGCCAGTTTGCCTTGAACTGCTACTCGTCCTTAGCAGTTTTTTTGGTCTTCTTTAGATTCCGCTTGACAAAAGCCCAGTATTTCTCAATTGGGCGGAGCCCTGGTGTGTTGGGAGGGTTCTTGTCCTTGGGAACCACCTGCACGTAGTTGGCGGCATACCACTTCATGGCCTTTTTACCGTAATGGCAAGAGGCCAAATCCGGCCAAAACAGTACGGAACAACCGTGTTTCTTCAGGAAAGGCAGCAGACGTTTATTCAAACACTCTTTCACGTAAATTTCTTGGTTGACAGTCCCGGAAGCTATGAAAATGCTGCTTTTTAAGTCACACGTGCAGATGGCTTGCCAAACCAGATATTTCTTCACGAACTTTGACAGTTTCTTGTGCTTGAAAATATCTGCTACCTTTACCCTTCCTTTTACCGTATTAAACTCCTATCCCGGAAGCTGCTTGTAATCGGCTTAGACGTAGGTTTCGTCGTCCATTACCACGCAGTCAAACTTCGTCAGCATCGTCGTGTACAGTTGCCGGGATCGCGCTTTGACCGTCGTATTTTGTTTATCATCGCGATTTGGAGTCACTACCTTCTTGTAAGTCGATAGTCCGGCTCGTTTTTTGGCTCGATGCACGGTTGTAAACGATACACCCAGCTTATTTGCGGCATCTCGGAGAGAGAGGTTAGGGTTTCGCTTGAAACTACCGGCAAATCTCTTTGTCGTCTCAGCGGCTTCTGGTTTTCGATTTCCCCCCGATCCAGACTTCCTGGCTGTCGACAAACGTTCCCCAAACACTTTAATTAAATTTGTAACGGTTGATTTGGCAACTTTTAGCGATTTTGCCAGCTATGCGTGCGAGTAGTTCGGATTTTCGCGATGCGCGAGCAATTTTGAAACGCTGCTCTTCTTCCTTGGACGGCATTTTGACAATTGAAGAGTGAATTCCAAAATCAAAATAGGAGCAACATTCTACACACACACACCTTCAAAATAAGAGGTGTTCAGGTTTTTTAAAGGCAAAATTGAAAGAAATACGTCAAGTTTATATTGACCAAATTGTTTTGAAGTTTGATTCAAAATGATGCATACAATAAAAAATCACAATTTTAGTAATTTAACAAATTTCATTTATTTTGGGAATGTTCAGTTTAAGAACCACTGTATGCGTAGCATAAATCTGAACCATGAGCGAGAGAAACAACTGCGAGATCAAGTGGACTGGGGATACCGTGAAACTCACCTCCCGCTCAAGCCACTGGGTTGCTGAGCCTTCTCTGCTGCTGCGAAAACAATAGCCGTCGTCATCAGCGGATCCGATTCTCGATCACCAACAATGATGATTTGTGTGGCTGATAAGAGGGAGAATTTCTCTGATAACGATTGGGAAAAAACATCGCACCACCCGAACCAATTGTGAGGAGTTGCGAGCGTCTTTAACAGCGAACGATGGTTAGTTGACCACCGACTACCGATCAAACTACGAGTTCGTACCCTGGCCGGGTGTCTTAAAGGCCTTAAACTTTAAGTCCATAAACATTAATTTATAAGCAGAAGTTATTGATAAGTAAAGTTAACTTAAGCAAACCAAATTAAAGTTAACGTAAAAGAGTTCCGCGAGTTTTACTGGTTCCCGAAAACCCCAGCATACAAGGGGATATTCAAGGGTTTCGTGCAAAGGCATCCTATCTGCTGATAACGTACAACGGTCGGATTGAGATCAGCAGATCAAGTCCAGCCACGGAATAACTGCACAGGTTGGTGGTAATAGGCCCATCCGGGATCAAACATTGGTCCTTCGAACCGGATGAGGGCCTTGGCCGGAGGATTCTACATCGCTACAATCGGACACAACGGGGGACGCCAAGCCAACGGAATCTCCATTTTCCATCGTGGAACAAAACGCTTTTGTGAAGCGGCGCCATTGCTGGAAGTGATTTATCACTAAAGGAGTCTATTGTTCATCATCCCCAATCATCGACATCAAAAGTGCAACTGTTGTGATTCACGATTGCTTACGGTTCCTTTCTTTTTCATTGCCAGATTTGGATAATTCTGGCTGGGTGCTCGGTGCATGCAGTACGGTTATCGGTGGCCAACTCGTTAGTCAACGGCATACGTAAAGGTGAGGCGCGGCTGTCGTGGTTGATCGCCCCCTCCCTTGGGTTCAACGCTAGCCATCTCAAGGTTCATTGACCTTTTGCCAGGGGCAATCGGTGTAACTACGGGTTTCGTTCGCGATCAGGTGCATGCTCAAACCTGATTGGCGCTCCGGAGGAAGAGGCATCGTAACGCATGGTGGACAGAATTGGATCAAGGGTCAACGTGGTGCCTGAGTTTCACACAGCAACGCCGCAGTTTGGTTAACGAGATTATGCTACGCTTGGTAAGCAACATAAACACAGTGGTTCTTAAAACAGTTGGTGAACTATAAATTTATGATTAGAATTTAGAGCAAATTATCGTGACTATTGTGATATTTCGGAATTCATGCATATTTTGTGGGTTTGTTTAAACAATATATGGTTTAAGAGGATACCTTTTCTAATATTTAATAACTGCGCAATTCCCTGAGAACAAACTGTTCGTCAGAACAATTGTCTGGTTTTTTGGACTTCCGCCTTGATAAACTTCACCTTGTTCTCTGATTATTTCGGCGAGTTGATTGAACATTATCCTGCTGTTATTTATTTATTGATTGTGTGATTTCCACGGTTTACAAGATGCCCACTATCAAAGGTGTTAAGGATTCAAAATCTCCAACGTTGAAATATTTAACAATAAAATTAAAGGAAATTCAATCGTCCTTTGCAGATGTTTGGGAGTTCGTTGAAACCTTTCAGGAAGATGCAACGCATGCGCAAATTTCTGTTCGATTATCAGCTATCGATGATTTGTGGGAAAGGTTTTGTGAGGTACTGATTGACATCAAATCGCATGAGGATTTCGCAGCAGATGAAGATCTTTATGTAAGGGAACGGAAGGAATTAAGTGATCGATATTATTATGCGAAATCTTTCCTTATGGACAAGGCGAAGTGTCGAACGGAGTTGAATACGCTAAATCAGTCCGTTCATATCGGTGAACCTAGTCACGGTAGTTTCGATCATGTTAGGCTTCCACAAATAAAGTTGCAGTCCTTCAACGGAAACATAGACGAATGGCTAGGGTTTCGTGATTTGTATCTCTCACTCATTCATTGTAAGCTAGATTTGCCGGAGGTGGAAAAATTCCATTATTTAAAGGGATGTCTTCAAGGTGAACCGAAAGCATTGATTGATCCCCTTCAGATTACAAGAGCTAACTAC
Source organism: Uranotaenia lowii (assembly GCF_029784155.1). Classification (NCBI taxonomy): domain Eukaryota; kingdom Metazoa; phylum Arthropoda; class Insecta; order Diptera; family Culicidae; genus Uranotaenia; species Uranotaenia lowii. The sequence continues at coordinate 177,565,951 of NC_073692.1, read as the reverse complement.
ACAGTTGCATGGGATATGCTTCTGAAGCGGTACAACAACAGCAAGCAGTTAAAAAAGAGACAGGTACAATCGCTTTTCAAGTTATCCTCGGTGAACAAGGAGTCTGTTGCTGAACTACTACAGTTGTTGGAAGGATTTGAGAGAATTGTCAACACATTAGATCAGGTTTTAGATGCAAATGATTATAAGGATCTTCTTTTGGTGAATTATCTCGTGTCTCTCCTAGACCCCGTGACTCGTAGAAGTTGGGAAGAAGAGTCAGCCTCCAAAGAAGAAGACACTTTAGCCGATTTGACTGATTTTCTGCACAGGCGGGTCCGAGTTTTGGAAGCTCTTCCACCAAGATTGAATGATAGTAAGAGTGCTCCTTCACAAATGTCAGTTAAACAGAGAGTAAGTGTCAGAACATTTCATAATAATGTGAATATGAATGGATCGAAATGTTTTGCCTGTAAAGGTCAGCATCCCTTGTATCAATGTCAGAAATTTTTGAAATTGTGTGTGTCGGAAAGAGATTCGGTTCTAAAAACTCACTCTTTATGTCGGAACTGTTTTAGAACGTCTCATATGGCTCGAGAATGTCCGTCTAAGTTTTCATGTCGGAATTGTGGAGGGCGCCATCATACACTGGTGTGTTTTAAAGGCAAGGACGGAGAAATCTCGGAATCTTCAAGGTCAGGTGCAACCAATAGCGGTGATCAGCTGCGAGGTGAAACATCTTGTCGGGCTTCTAACACAGCTTCAACATGCTTGACCACGGGCGTCGAGCGCAGGGCTAATTGTAGGGTTCTCTTAGCGACTGCTGTGGTTCTTTTAGAAGATGAAATGGGAAACAGATTCCCAGCTCGAGCGTTGCTTGATTCAGGTTCAGAAAGCAATTTTATTTCGGAAAGATTGAGTCAGCGTTTGGTGATGAGTCGGAAAAGGGTAGATGTAGCGATACTTGGTATTGGTCGGACATCTACCAGGGTTAAACACAAGGTTCAAGCAGTGGTGCGATCGAGGGTGAACAATTACTCTAAGGAAATGGAATTCCTGGTTCTGCCCAAGGTAACTGTCGATTTGCCCACTGCTACGGTATCAACGGATGAATGGTCATTCCCAGATGGAATTGAGTTAGCGGATCCATCATTTTTTGAGTCAAAGGTGGTGGATTTGGTGTTGGGAATTGAGTCGTTCTTTGATTTCTTCGAAATGGGAAAACGGATTCCCATCGGAGATCAATTACCAACACTTACAGAGTCAGTTTTCGGTTGGATAGTTTCTGGAGGTTTATCGCAAGAGGTATCAGCACGGATTGCTTGCAATGTTTCAACAACAGAGTCTCTTGAAACCCTTGTCGCTCGGTTTTGGGCTTGTGAGGAGCTAGGTTCGGAAAATCTATACTCACGAGAGGAGAGGCTTTGCGAGGAAATTTTCCAGAAAACGGTACAGAGAGACAGCAATGGAAGGTACACAGTCTCGCTTCCTAAGAACGAGGAGGTTTTCCCTAATTTAGGTGACTCAAGGGAAATAGCGTTACGGCGCTTGGGCGCAACTGAGCGCAGGTTAGCAAGGAATATGGATTTGCGGGAGCTGTATACTAAGTTCATGGACGAATATATACAGCTAGGTCACATGGAAGAAGTTGTGGAAATTTCTGGTACAAAACGGTGTTTTTTACCTCATCATCCAGTTGAGAAGGAGAGTAGTACGACTACCAAATTGCGAGTGGTGTTTGATGCTTCATGTAAAACTACTACTGGAGTTTCTCTGAACGATGGACTGCTAACAGGGCCAGTAATCCAGGACGATCTTCGGGCAATAATACTTCGCTGTCGAATGTGTCAGATCATGGTCGTGGCAGATGTTGAAAAAATGTTCCGCCAAATCAACATCACCAGGGAAGATCGTCCACTACAGTCAATTTTATGGAGAAAATCACCATCAGAGCCAGTCAAAACGTTCGAGCTTAAGACTGTAACGTACGGCACCAAACCAGCTCCGTTTTTAGCCACGCGCACCTTGAAGCAGTTAGCATTGGATGAAGCAGAGAGTTTCCCTCTAGCATCAAGAGTATTTTTGGAAGATACATACATGGACGATGTTGTATCAGGGGCAGACGATGCAACCGCAGCTCTCGAACTGAGAATTCAGTTAGATAAAGCTGCAAAGGCAGGAGGATTTCGGCTACGAAAATTCGCATCAAATTGTGCAGAAGTCTTACAAGGGCTTGCACAAGACAGTGTAGCTATTGAAGAGTCTTCAGACGGATCAGAGATAGATCCTTCGATGAAGATACTTGGGCTCACATGGTTACCGAAGTCTGATGTCTTCAAGTACAACTTCAACATTCCTGAAATTCCAAAATCAACGGTTTTGACGAAACGCAAGGTGCTGTCGGTAATTGCTACACTCTTCGACCCGCTGGGACTCCTTGGCGCTGCAATAACAACTGCGAAGATATTTATGCAGCAGCTGTGGACGTTACGGAATAACGACGACCAAAGATTAGATTGGGATCAGCCATTACCTCCAACGGTGGGTGAGGATTGGCTGAAATACTACGATCAACTAGTTTCACTCAACAGCATTCGTATAGAGCGGTGCACCATTATTCCAGGAGCAATTCACAAAGAAATTCATTGTTTTTCGGACGCTTCGGAGAAGGCGTATGGTGGTTGTATTTATTTGAAAAGTGTCAACTTAAGTGGAGTGGTTAAGATTTGTTTGTTGGCTGCTAAATCCAGGGTGTCTCCGTTAGCAAGCCAGTCAATTCCACGGTTAGAATTGTGTGGGGCTTTGCTTACTTCCGAACTTTTCAAATTCGTTCAAAAATCCATGAAGTTAGAATGCCAAGTTTACTTCTGGACAGATTCCACTTGCGTTTGGCGATGGTTACAGGCTGTTCCATCTACTTGGACCACCTACGTGGCAAACAGAGTTGCGAAAATACAACAACTCACGGAGGGTTGTGAATGGAGACATGTTCCCGGCGTTGACAATCCATCAGATCTGATTTCTCGGGGAATTCCACCTGAAGAAATCGCCCAGAATCGCTTGTGGTGGGAAGGTCCAGAGTGGTTGGCGCTAGAGAAGGAAAACTGGCCAGAACTACCAGATAACCATTTAAAGGAGATTGGCGAAGAAGAAAGGCGTCGAGCAACAGTAACAGCATTGGTAACAAACATTTCGGAGCATGAGTCAGATTTTAATCGTTGGTATTTTAGTTTGTATTCAGATTACACTAAAATGGTTAGATGTACAGCTTACTTGATAAGGTTTATCAAGCTGTTAAGGTCAAGACGGCAGGTCAAATTCGAACCCTTTCTTCAATCAGCTGAAATAGATGAAGCTGAGAGAGCTTTAGCTAGATGTGTTCAAAGGGAATGCTTCCCTGGAGAGTTGAATGCTCTATCTAAGGGTGAGTTTGTGTCAAGGCAATCGAAACTGAGATGGTTCAATCCCAAAATGTTCCCCGATGGTCTGTTAAGAATTGGTGGTAGATTGAGCAAGTCAAACGAGTCAGAAACTGCAAAACATCCGATTGTCTTACCAGCACGTCACGTTCTTACTCGCCTTATTCTAGAGCACTTTCACTGCCGATTATTACACGCAGGTCCTCAGTTGGTTTTAGCTACAGTTAGGTTAAAATTTTGGCCCTTAGGTGGAAGGAGTGTTGCTCGGCATATCATCCAAAGGTGTCACGTATGTTTTAAGGCTCGACCCACCCCGATACAACAGTTCATGGCAGAGTTGCCAGCCTCGCGCGTAACGGTTTCGCGTGCATTCAGTAGATCAGGAGTTGATTATTTCGGTCCGATATACATTCGTCCGGCTCCCAGACGCCCGGTAGTTAAAGCATACGTTGCCATCTTTGTTTGCATGTCCACTAAGGCTGTACACCTTGAGTTGGTATCAGATCTATCCACAGAACGATTTATACAGGCCTTGCGCAGATTTGTTGGAAGAAGAGGTAAATGCTCAGAAATCTTTTCGGACAACGGTACGAACTTTGTTGGAGCCAGAAATCAAATGTCGGAATTATTTAGCCTGTTGAAGAGCCAGGACCACCGAGAACGATTGTTTAAGGAATGTAGTAACGAAGGAATTAAGTGGCATTTTAACCCTCCTGGTGCCCCACATTTTGGTGGTTTGTGGGAAGCTGCGGTGCGTTCTGCGAAAAAACACATTTTAAGAGTAATTGGTGAAAATCCGGTAGGCCCAGAAGATTTTACAACACTTTTGGTTCAGGTCGAATCCTGTTTGAATTCACGGCCAATTACACCGCTTTCCAACGACCCAAATGATTTGGAACCTTTGACACCTGGTCATTTTATTATCGGAGAGTCTTTACAGTCCATCCCAGATCAAAACTACGAGAAAATACCGGATAACAGGCTTAACCAAATTCAGCTGGTGCAGAAAAATATTCAGTTGATTTGGAAGCGTTGGCGTAGGGAATATTTGTGTCAACTTCAAGCCAGGACAAAACGATGGAACCCTTCAGTTACGGTTGATATAGGAAGCCTTGTCATCATAAAAGAAGAGAATGTTCCTCCATGTAGATGGAAAATGGGCCGAATTGTAGAGCTTCACCCAGGACAAGACGGTATTACTCGAGTAGTTACTCTGAAAACGAACTCAGGTCTGAAAAAGCGTCCGGTTGAAAAGTTGTGTCTGCTCCCTATGTCGGATGGGAATGAAATTACAGATCAGAATGCGTCAGAAAAACGGTCAGAATGAATTGTCAGCTACATGTCAGAAGTTTGAGAGATGTTGTGTCAGATTACGATGATAGAATATCTAAATGCTTGGTGTCAGATGATGTAAGAAAAAGAGTCAAATTGCTATATTGAAATTTAAGAAGATGTGTCTGATCCCAAGGTTCAGTTTATGCAAAATATTAAGTCAGATGACCACGTTAAAACGATGAATTTGAGTCACAAAAATAAGCAAGAAAGTTCACCAACTGATATTCACAATTTATTATTTATTAATTCAGAAATACATGTTTGATTTCTGGGTGGGTGAGGATGTTCAGTTTAAGAACCACTGTATGCGTAGCATAAATCTGAACCATGAGCGAGAGAAACAACTGCGAGATCAAGTGGACTGGGGATACCGTGAAACTCACCTCCCGCTCAAGCCACTGGGTTGCTGAGCCTTCTCTGCTGCTGCGAAAACAATAGCCGTCGTCATCAGCGGATCCGATTCTCGATCACCAACAATGATGATTTGTGTGGCTGATAAGAGGGAGAATTTCTCTGATAACGATTGGGAAAAAACATCGCACCACCCGAACCAATTGTGAGGAGTTGCGAGCGTCTTTAACAGCGAACGATGGTTAGTTGACCACCGACTACCGATCAAACTACGAGTTCGTACCCTGGCCGGGTGTCTTAAAGGCCTTAAACTTTAAGTCCATAAACATTAATTTATAAGCAGAAGTTATTGATAAGTAAAGTTAACTTAAGCAAACCAAATTAAAGTTAACGTAAAAGAGTTCCGCGAGTTTTACTGGTTCCCGAAAACCCCAGCATACAAGGGGATATTCAAGGGTTTCGTGCAAAGGCATCCTATCTGCTGATAACGTACAACGGTCGGATTGAGATCAGCAGATCAAGTCCAGCCACGGAATAACTGCACAGGTTGGTGGTAATAGGCCCATCCGGGATCAAACAGGGAAGGTGTTGCAAAACCTACCGGGTCTGCTTTTATAATATAAAATTAAATGAAAAATTCTTTACATGGCTTTCCAAAGACCTCCATCCAATTGACAGCTTCTGAGGTACATGAGTTTTGCGATACAATCAGTATTGTACTATGAACTATGGAAAAATAGACCGGCTAATAACTTTTCAATCCAGGGACAAAACTTCAAAAGAAGATCCCGAGCGCGTTTGTTCTGAACTCAATTTTCTATCTCGCGAAACCATGGTGGTAAAAAGTTAATCACAAGCCCGTTTCCAAGTGCGACCGGATGCTAATTAAGTTGTCTAGTGGAACCCCACGTCAACTCCTACACGACCCGTGAAATTCATCTCGGCGAAACGATTGTTTAAAAAGTGAATCGTATCTCTCGGGAAAGAAATTGAGAAAGGCTGACAAAGGAGAAAAAAATTGAAGCCCCGAAATTCTACGTGCAAATATGAAGAGACAAAAAGGAATGGGGAAAAAATCAATAAATTTCAAGGTGATTTCAGAAGTTTCAGCGAGGGCTGGTGAAGAAAAGGTTAGGTCAGTCCGATGGGAAGATAACTCTTGACCCCTGGTGTTAATGGACAATTGGACCCTGTAGCGCCACTCACAACCGAACGCAATTCATATTTCACAGTTGTTAAAATCTGTCAAATTAGGACGAAATTTATGATGCCATAAAGTCATTCATACAAGCACTTGTTCAATGAACCTTTGTCGTGTTGGCGTTTCGGGTTCTTTGTGGCGCAAACCCGGAATCGGAAGATAAGCCCGAAACATCAACAGAAGGTGTAGCCCAAAAATGTCCTGAATAAGGGCAATCATAAACGGGACGATTGGCGATTGTTTCGTCTATCGGTTTTTGTAGTCGTTTTTTTTTGTTATTTTTTTGCCACGGCCCATATTTGGTGGATAAACATTGCGTGTAAATATTTGCTGTTTGCTTCCCTTTTCTGGTTCCACTTATCTTAATGGGAGTTTCGAGCTCATAAAATACAATTGTTGGGATCAGCTCTGGGTGCATCGGCAAATTGTACTGGGATTTGGATATTTGACAAGGTCAATTATGTCTGGAGATAAGCTGAGATATTGCCAAGTTCGGCGAAAATTGTCTGGACAATGAATGTTGGATTTTTTTTGTGAGTTGATAAAATTTTCACACATATTTTTTTAAAAATTTTTGTTTAAATAGAACATAGAATAGAACATAGAATAGAACATTTGCCAATAACTCGTTGATCATCTTTATAACTTTTCTTTCGCACTTTTCTTTTCAACATAGGGGAGATGAGGGCATAACGAGCACCCAGGGCATAATGAGCACTCCGTTTTTCAATATAAGTACGTATTTTCTTAAAGAAGAATAAAGAATACGTATTTTCTTAAAAAAGAATAGAATCATTTGGCTTTGGGAGGGTTAAATAAGGGGTAAATATTTCAAAATACAGTTCAAAAATAAAATAGTTGGCAAAAGTAGGGACGTTTACGGTACTTGCGTGAAAACAATAAGTAGCGCTGCCGATAAAAACGGAATCTGAAAAAACCAATAACACATCGCTTGAACTGGCTCAGCAATAGGAAAGCTTCACCAGAGCCATGCGCTCTAGACTTTTTGTCCGATTGGGAAGCACGTGCTTTACCAATCCATCGGGTTGGATGTATGGGTGAACGTAATTGCGCCTCTCGCTATTACTTCTCTCAGCCATTCAACTGATGTGGGACAAAGGGTCTAGAACGCACCTTTGAAGCTTTCCATAAAATATGCTCTTGGCTCATTTTCAACATCTGTAAATTTTCTCCTACTAAGCATCTGCTTTATCTATCCGTCATTTAATTTTCAGTCTGTAATTCTTCTATAAAAGAATTTTCGTAGTAAAAAGTTCACCGCAATGCCATTAAACTACCATATAGTATTTTCTTAAACAAATTTTCATAAGGATTTGTTGCGTACTATTCATAGTATTAATTTTTCACCAAAAAAAAAATATCCTTCTCATCTTTACAGAAATATTAAATAATAACCAGCTAGGTTCTCAAGTGACGAAAATATTATAATTTTTGAGCACCACCAAATAAGCTTTTATGACCTTTAAATCATCTTTATCTGAAATTTTTCTCAATTTTCAACATCATAAAATTTTTGATTTTTCACTTTAATCAATTTTAAAACGCTTTTTTACTTTAATTTGTTCACTAGAGGCGAACAGAGCACTTTCAATAAAGGCATAACGAGCATTTTCTGCCGGGGAATCTAGCAGTGAATTCAACTCGATGAAGTCAACCGAATACAGCTTGGCTTTTTTCGTCTGTCGATTTGGCCTATTGGTAAGGTGTCGGAGAGGTAATCAGTAGACTCGAGTTCGATTCCTGTTCGAGGGGATTTTTTTTTGCACATACCATTCATGATTGATTTTTTTTATTGTTACATTATACGGCTAATAGCATCAAAGCATCATCCGTCAAACAAAACACCAGAAACATAATGTATGAGCATGTGTTAATTCTTTGAATTCTACAAACAGACCTAGATTACTGTGTTATTGCTTTGTTTGATGATTCTACGCCTCACCGTTTAGTGCAATCATGATCATGAATGATAAATGAAAAAAAAGTCACCTCGACCAGGAATCGAACTCGAGTCTACTGATTACCTCTCCGACATCTAACCAATAGGCCAAATCGTCAGACGATACAAGTCAAGCTGTAGCACTATTCCTCAGTTGACTTCATCGAGTCGAATTTGCTGCTAGAATCCCCGGCAGAAAACGCTCATTATGCCTTGATTAATGGTGCTCATACTGCCTCGGGGGGTTTCTCATTATGCCTCTACAGTGACTGGTTTTCAGCTTTCTACAAAAATTTTTAAAATGCATTTTTAAACGTTTTTATCTACTTTTTCAAGTTTCATCCAATTAGGCAATAGACTATTTGAGTGTCTAAACACGAATCAATGATGTAATTCACATATTACAGCTGTTTTCTATGGTTAAATAAGCGTTTTCCTTAAGGTGGCCATTATGCCCCCATCTCCCCTAGTATGTGAAATATATTATGCATGCAGAAAAAATCCAAAACATGAGCGCTAATGATCATAGCAGCTTTGCCTATTAGCGACACGTCGCATCCGTCGCGACGTTTAAAATAATAACGACGCACAGCAAGTTTCCTATAGGAGACTTGAAGCATGCGATTGATGGCCTAAGGAAAATGTACAGTAAATAACATAAACAATGTTCGACTACTGCATCGAAATCGCCTACTGGACTGAAAAAAGAAAAACAAACCTACGAATGACAGGAATCTCGCTAGTAAAAAAGCGTCGCTAGTACTTCTGTCGCTATTCGGTTTGGTGCTATACACATAATAGAACATGCATTTCAGATACTACTACGGCCAGGCCAACCATGTGATGAAAAGGCAAAAGATACAGGAATGAAGCGTGTAGTTTCCTGCCAAACGCTTCATATGATAATACAAGGTTTTCGTTATTTTGGGTTTCTTTAGGGTTTCTTCATACAGACAGGACACTATAATTTCATTGCGGTTTCAGAATTCTAGAAGCTAAGCAATGTCGACACTAGAGTACTAGAGTACACTGCTATCTAATGAAAGATTCTCAATCGTGGTAGCTTTCCGTTCGTTTCCATATCACCATGGTCTCCAATATAATTCAAAATCAACATAAACAAAGTACCTACCTTTGTGTTCGCAAATTTTCCTTTCATCAAAAGAAAAAGTTGCAAGTGCTGTAGCTTTTTTCCGACATTTTCGATAACTTTGGGTTCCGGAATCGCTTGGATGGAAGAAAAGCCGTATGAGATATTCCTTAACGGTTGTTAAGTTAAAGTGACAACTCGTATGCATTTCGGTGCAAGTATCTTTGATCGGCAATTCCGGATCAGTCCAGTGATATCACTCTTTCATTCCTTCTCGAAGCCTGGGTAGTGGATTTCAAATTACCATGGAGATTTGGTAAAGTCTGAAAACTTGAACTCGCTCAAATACCTGTTTCTATCTTTATATGATAAAATTGAGGCTGTAAGAGCAAGTTCACTGGTGTTGGGATAAATGCATAAACATTTTCGGGGTCTGTGGCCTTCAAGTTTTTATACAACACGTATTGTATTTTCGCATGCTGAGATGTATCACATTCTATCACATACGACTGAAATAGAAACAGTGCTTTAAAAAATTACAACGCCCAAAGATCTTGAAAACATTTTTACATAGTCAAATTTTCAAAATGTGCTACAAGTGTCAAAATGTCTACCACTTTTTCCCAACACGAGTGAACTTGCTCTAAGTAACCCAATACCTCCGATCAAACGATGAATTGATTGTTTACAATCGAACTTAAAACGCCCAATTGTCAGAGCTGACCATGATTCATTTCTCAAATTAACTGGTAGGCAATGTCGCCAACAGATGGAAATGCAGTAGTTCTCGCGAAAAATTGAACGGAAATTCTTCAGAGTGTCCTGTCTGTATGTCTGTGTTTGGAGCACACACTCGTAGGTTTGAGGAGCCACCCTTTAGAAAAAAAGTAGGAGGTAATTGCTGGGTCCACATGGATGTCATGGGTTCGATTCTCATCTCGGCACTGGGTGTTAAATGTTAATCTTAAGTTGTCCACGTCTATTCAGTCTGTAAAGCCTAAATCGGTCAAGACTGTGTATGTCTTTTTTTTAATTGCATTTTGTACTTTTTTTAGAGAACATTTTCAAAGCCGGTCATGAGCATGAATCGGCAAGGTTTTTTTTTTGAAAATTTTCCTAACATTCTGCCTTATGATCACTTCTAGCTCCCGATTAGCTTAAGAATCTGAGATTGGAAGAATTGCATGATTTAATAGTTTTCATTTTTAATTTAATTAATTATAATATAAATAAGAATGGATTTTTTTTGCATACTGGAAATTTATTTAAAAGAAAACAACTCAATTCAATATTATATTTATCCTACTTTCAGTTAATCATAGACGTTTTTACTAAGAGTTTTCAAGCATAAGCTAGCACAATTCCTTCGCTCAGAAGTTTTTGCTCCATTTGATTAATCCCGTACACTTGATTCCACCGAAAGAGCTCAAACGCTATTTTCCTATCTATTTTACCAGCTTATCCCATCAGCATCTCGTTTTCCCATGACTAGAGATCATCAGCCGTGGCCAACGTCATTGCTGCTGGTGGGGTTTTCGTTGGGTGTCCGGTAGGTCATGCTATAGCAAACCGTCAATCGTCATCATTTCTCGCCAGTAGTGGCAGCGGAAAAACTCGTAATACATCAGAACGTTTTGTCCTAATATCAAGCGGGGCCATTTATTCAACTGGTGCCAGTATCCTATATGGTAGTCAGAGAGTCGGGCGCCATCAATTTTAGTCTTCGCCGCTTGGCGCTAAGGCACAGCAAAAGGTCACGAACGCGGAAGACAGATTAGGTTTACGAACAATTGGCCTGGTTAAAGAGGAAATACTTTAGTATTTTTTTTTCAAATAATGTGTTCCGAAAAGTAAGAACAAAGTTGATTGATTATTGTATATAAGTACAAACAGTACAAAAAATATATCTGCGAATTGGCGAGTGTATTGCGGATGTGTTTACGATTTGGTGACAATCTATCTAGTGTTTTTGAGATAGCGTCCAATACAGAAGGGAAGTCCCAAAGGGAGACCCAAAAACTACGGGAATTCAACTATTCGACCACAATTCATGTGGTAAATTGTTTAAGGAGTCCTAGAGGATCTGACAGTGAGCTAAAATTCGAATAAAAATGAAGATGATTGATTCCATAACGTTAAGGAATGGGTGAGGTTTCATCAAGCGCAATCCGGAAATATCAATAAGGAATACGGTTAAAAAAAAACAAAAACAATCTGACTGGTTCGTCTAACTGACTAATAAACAATCCTAACTAAATTTCTACAAGGTAAAAATTGCCCACTGGAAATATTAGCAAAATACGATGGTCAAATCGTGCGCAAAATATTTGGACCGCTAGCGGAGGGTTATTTAAAAAAATCGTAAATGACAGCAAAACGAGCTCTTAAATGGGCATCTGGCAGGTTTACCCCTGGAAATTCTTGACATTTTTCTTGACAAGTCTTGTCTGGATGTTGAAACTCATTTTTGAAACTATCGGAATTATGAGTACTAGGAATGTGCTAGCTCAGTGGCACGAGACTCTTTGACTATTTCTCAGAGTCGGCGATCCACAGGGTAATTGGAGGGGCTACGCGTTCTAAGGTACGGCGAAGGCTCGTTTGTCTTGTCTCATAAAAATTTAGATATATAACTTTACTGTAGTAACGGAATATTTATTAAAAGAAAATAAAAGAGTTGTTCGATTTTTAATGTGTATTATTGTGTAGTGTAATGTGTGGGGGAATGCAAATTTTCCACTTATCTTTCTGCTGCTGCTGTTTCTCTGCTGCTGCTTGCTGGATGCTGGTTTCTGTGGTAGATTCTGCTTACAACGATCAGCGGTGACGCGTTGGTCCAACCGCCGAACAAAATGGTGGCTGCAGAGTCAGTCTTCGGAAAAACTATACTGACTCTGACGTGGAGTGGGGGGATGAGGTTCACACAGGTGCTTCCTTCTTAGACGCTATCGACCTACCCAGGCTAACCTGATTGGTAGAATCGAGAAGGGCCCTCCTTTGGAATTAGAATCGGGTCTTCCCCGATCCGAGGGAAAATCCTCCTTAACAATTTATGGCCCGCAGACCAGAGGATCTCGATGATCTTTGACGGGTTAGACGTAGTGGGCTACTGGGCCCACTAGGCCGAGGAGTGTGATCGGGGGCTGCTCGAACGGAATGCCGCTCGAACAGCGAGAAAGATTTTAAACGAACGGAAAAAGGTCCTATGAAAGGAGATTTGGTGGTAAGTATTGGCCACTGGAACTGGGGGTAGGTTTACTATACCTGAACAAGGTTCGTGTCCCGCAGGATTTCCAAAATGGCCACCGAGACACTTTTCCACTACTTTCTCTACTCCACTATGACGATTTGATCACACTCACGCCTGATTACTAAGTGACCATTGGCAATCGAAATCAATCACCAGTACTCCATTGTATTCTGGCAAAATTGCGCCAGTACGAATGCGTTAACGCCTCAACCATTTTCTTTCCCAACGATGTTGCATGCAATTATCCTCCATTTGTAATTGGGAGAATTTTACGGTTGCATTCAACCCACTTCATGTTGTGTTGTCTAGTGTGTTAACAAATTCTGTTCTTAACTTAACATACATCTAACAATATTTTATTTAAACCTAACAAGAAATAAAGCAAATGAACATTCACTCAAACTTTACAATGTACCATCAAAAAATAGCAAGAATTTTGTAACAAACGGTTACAATGTTTCAGAGATAAAAGAGTAGGAAAAAATGACAAATTTGATGTTTAGTACTTCAGGAAGCTGGCAATATGTGGAAGCTGCAAATCGCCACTTACTCTACCACAGAGAACAGGCGTTAAAGCTAGCCCAAGAAAATTGTGTAAAATTTCCAACAATTGTTTTGAACCAATTTTTTTTTTTGGCAGAGCAGCCAGATGTTTCCAAACGCGCCAAAGAGAACTGTGAATAAAAAAAACTGCACTGAAAATCGAAAATACTTGAGAACTGCCAGAACTGCCAGAAAGTCTCGCATATACGATGATGTAGCTGCCTCTCTCAACAACTTCTCGGTGGTCGAGCGGTTAGCATCCTGAGATAGTAATCGCAGTGCCAGTGTTCGGCACCGTTATCTGAAGAAGTAGCGCCGCTAAACAAATCGCTAACTCATTCAAAGCTAGCGGTCGCTAATTAAATACGCTAAACGTGCTTAAATGATTATCGCTTCAAGCTTAAAGCGCTAATCGCTGATCGATAACTGTTGATCTACAGTAACGTAAACTGATTTTTTTGGCTTCGTGTTGTGTGGATTTACAGTAATTTGTTTTAAATTTATTTATTAACATGATAAGCAGTCAGATCAGTCAACAGACTATTGCTCAGTTGCTCAAAATGGTTGTATCTCAATTCTTATGACTCAAATACTTTACATACGTTGGGATACGGTTGAGTTTATAAGGTCCAAAGCTAAATCTTTAACAAGTTTTCACCTTTTCCTAACATGCAGGAGCATTGCCAAACGTGGACATAAATACCATTTATAGTAGAACTTAAAGCTAAAGCTATAATAAACTTTTAACAACTGAATAATGTTTATTCTATGGTATGGTGATTGAATCTTATTTTTATATGAACTAATATGTAAATTGATTAAAAACTTTACAGTGGAAAGTACATATCTCATCCACTTGAAAACAATAATGCTAATTGAAGGAAGTTAAATATAGATTAAAGTTGTTCAAGACGTTTTATTGTATTCTTCTTTTGTGAATGTTGCAAAAATAAGTGCTTTAAAGAGGAAAAAAAAATTATCTGTGAGATGACCCAAAACACCCACTTTCTCTGACTACAATACGCATTCCTCCACTGAAACCATTCAGAGACTTTCAGTAATAACTGTGGTAATAATTCGTGAGATTGATACAGATATATGGGAGATAGCGGTCTACAATTAGCGGAACTTTTTAATTCGCTAGCTCAATCAAAATTTTGCGGCAAAATTAAACCGCTAACGAAAAGTAAGGGGACTAATTAACGATTAGCGGATTAGCGCTTTTGTTCCAAACACTGCGAAGTGCCATTGCAGGTATGGGTGTAATTCTCGTACTGGCAGTATATTTTTATTCTGATTTCCATTTTATTGCGGTATCAGATTTTGGGGGATGAGTTCTTCTTTAAGAGCTTAACTTTGGGCAAAGCCACCAATAGCCAAACCTGTAGGGAAGGAGTTTCATTCGGGTTGGCGGGGAAAGTTCTCAAGTTTGGGTATTTTTGCGGTGAGATAAAACAAACAACATTTTGGTCCGTTTTGAACAGGTCGTATGAACCTGGGTGAGGCAAACAAACCAAACTGATGAACCAAACAAAATCCACAAAACTATTGTTTTATGTAGGCATGCTCAATAGACTGAGTCGATTTGCGGTCATTTTTGAATTTCTCAAACCCTGGGGTTTTAAAAGCTTCGTTTTGGTCCAAAACTCACCCATGGTTTTTGCAGAATTTTTAAGTAACGTTTACATGAGTAAATTTGAACTTTTAGGTTTGTAAGGGAAAATAGAATATTTTGTACTGAAAAATCTACATCATTTTTGTTTCTTCTGTGGATCCGAGCCTCCGAGCTTATGGTTTTTGTGCCAATTTATAATTTTCCTAAAGAAAGTTTTTCGCTGAACAACTTTTTTGAAGACCGTAACTTTGTTACCTATTCACTGACAGGTGATTTAATCAGATTTTTTTTCATTTATTCTGTTTTCCAGCCCTGGGAATGAACTGTTAGGCATGGTTCAAGAAAATCGCTGTTAAAGGTTTGTAACACTTTCGTCCGATTGCATAATGGAAACACATTTTAAAAGTTGATCGCTATTTCTTTCAAGCTAAAAAGTGCTAAATTTTTGACAATGGGATGCAAAATTAATACTTGGAAATAATCCGCTTTGAGATATCCAGACTCAGTTCTGATGGGTAAGAATGATCGTCAATAATGTTCCTAATTGACTGGACATAGCCGATTCGTCCGTTAATCACTTAAGAAGTGCAACACTTTATTGTAAAACTGTTAGTTATTTCGACTGCCTCGGAGGAGCGAAAATAAAGAAATGAATACAAGCTTATCACCGGTACATTTTATACGGTTTTTACTTATATACTTTTTTCGGTGGGTGAAGCAACTTTTTTTATTTTAAAATTTATGTGATGATGGCTGAAGAAAAGTAATCCAAAACGTATTGTTAATAGAAAAAAACAAAGTTGTTCTACTCATCGAAAAATAGTCAATAAGTAAAAGTTGTATAAAATAAAGGATGTGAAATTCTTTCCAGTCAAAAGTAAATCTGATTGCATTTATCTAGCAATCAATTGAATCCGTCTATTTTAGAGCGGCATAAATTTAATTATTTATGAGTTCATATACAATTACGCCTTTCCAAAAACTGGTCACTTGAAAATTTAATTTGTAACTTTTGAATGGCGTAATAGATGGCACTGTTTCAAGTCAATTTTCAACGTATTCTTTTGGATGTCAGTATTTGAAATTTTACACACTTTTTTGAAGATTTTTTGTTCGAGATTGAAATTGTAATTTTAGAGCTAAAAATGTTTATAGAATTTCTGCCTGAAAAGTTTGGCCCTTTTCAAATGTTAGTCTTGATCATTTTTAATAAAACAAAGTATGTTAACTTGATTTACTAGGAAAGTTCTTTATGTCCACAAAGTTTCATTGAATTCTGAGAAGGTCATGTCAACTTCGTGTCGATTTGGAGTGAAATCCAAATTTGGAGTGTTCCAACAATAAAACCATTTTCTACAGGGTGGTATACTTTAAAAAAATCATCGAAAGTGCTCAAAAGACGGTTAAATGTGAGTTTGCAGACGACCTTTCATATCCTTTTAAAATGCATAAAAAAAAACTCGAATTAATCTACATAATCAAACATAAATCAAATCTGAGCTTAATGTTTGAAACTTTCTAAATCTGTAAATGAAATTTTTTAGACCTCAGGATTTGAAAATGCATAAATAACCCAAAATCTACATCAATTATGATAAGGGGAGTAATACTTTATTCTATTTCATTGAAAAATTGATATATCAACTGTGACAAAAGTGTTTTTTCCCGTGGAAGATTTATTTTGAAGAACTTGACAATGATTTTATCAACGATAATAAAAGAACCTTTGGTAACGTTTCCTTTCCTTCTTTTTTTTTTAATGATTCTGTTAAATAAAATAGGTGAAAACTGTCCTTTCATGCACATACGTATTTTAGCTATTTTCGCGCTTTTTGATTAAACCTTCTGAGTTATATGTTATATTTTATCGTGGCCTCTATTCGCCAGAACACAAAAAACAAATTCAAAACTGGCGAATCACCCAGCTACTTTCAGAACTGATTTGGACCTTTCTTCCGTGAGATTGGCCGTAACAATCGATTCCTTCCGCCGGTGTACGCGAGAATGCTCTTGAGAAATTAATTATCTCCTCCCGGAGCTCCGATACCAATCGATCTAGAACGTGATCAACCCAATTCAACTCAACCGGCTCGATCGGCGGGCTGCGCAAAGAAGGAGCAGAGCAAAGGCAACGCGTCCGTCGACCGGAACTGTGTATTATTGGATCAACAAACTACTTCTACGCGAGTTGAGAACGCGGCATGCTAAAATCGCTCGAATGATCGTGTCTTCTTACAAGGTAGGATGGCCCCCGTGTTGTAGAGCAGCCAATATTCCACGCGATTTTTATTTGGATAATTATTTTCGGTGCTCTTAAATACTAGACCACACCGGGCGGCGAGGAAACCGCTTTTGGAGTGTGAAATCACGGGGAGATTCCCATGGCCAGTGGCGTGGCCAGATATATGATGAAAAGTTTGAGAAATTTGAGAAAGATCTGGTTACTCAGAGATCTCAGAAAAAGTCTACGGACGTCAATTTTTTTTCTGCTGATTTTCAGAATTCCATAGTATCATTTAATCACAAAACTCACAGTAGCAAAACGACTCAAAGTGCTGAACAACTTTGTCGAAGACATTAACCTATCTTATTATTCAAAAAAGATATCTGTTTAACAGGGGTATATCTTTTAGCATTGATAAACAAAAATTCAATTGACATCGCTGCTGGTGCCTCACAAACCATTGGATGAAAAGTAGTCATGCAATACCTCGCTAGGCACCCAGCAGTGATGTCAATTGAATTTAATGAGGAATAAGTTTGAGATATTCAAAACGGAAATGGAGGGGTTTATTTGAAGTGTTAAAATCCAACATATTAGATCATGGTATGTTTTATTCAAAATGATATATTTAATCAGATTTTTGACGTTTTTCGAGAAATCTAACTTTTGACTGGAATTTTAGATCTAGGTCCAATAAAGGGTACAAGTTCAGTACCAAAACAAAAACAGTAGGTTCAAAGTAGGAAATTTCGAACATCTATATCTTTGAAAATCTATATCTTTGAACATCTATATCTTTGAATAATGGCAAAACTGAAAATTCTCATTGAAATTTGCAGATAAGACCATTAACTACGAATGGGTTTTCAAAAAACAAGAGTTTATATTAATTACCGCTCAGAGTCCAAAGTAGGTAACTGACTCTACTTCACTCTTTTATTTATCATATTTTGTCAAGCATCACAACGCCAATGCAGATCCATTTCTATAACCGATATGAAATTGGCTTTCTGGTGCAAATAGTTTTATAGCCTAAACCTTACGTTATCATATTTGATGTGGGATACCTTTTTTTCGAACTCTAGATTTTTTTAATTATATTAATCAATCTAGAGAGTTCAGTTCAGATTACTGAAACCCAGCATAAAAACCAAAACCATTTGCCTGAGCAACGATTAGCAATTCACACCTAAATATATTGTCGCTGAATCCCCAAACCGGAGTATTCGTCAACATCAGCGACGGCGACATCACTGGCGTCATTTCATGTTGACCAGACACCTTTCAAACATCTTCCGAGTGTCGGAACCAAACAAAAGAACGGGTTGCCAATCACCGAGGTGTTTGAAGAATGGTTCATCGTCGCTGGTTGGCAAGGTTGCCAATCACCAGCGCGAAAACCTCGGATTTCAACTGCGTTGACAACACTCCCTTTCAGTTGACAAGCCATACCCAGAGCCTCCTAAATACACCACTTTTCGAAAGCCCCACTTAGGCTGGATGATCCCCGCGTCAAAGCATTTTAGCCGATCTACGCCAAGATAGGCTGGCTTAGCAGACTCTCACGTCTCGCGGAGTACTTTTTGTCAACCACGCGGTCCAGTAAGTTCCTCCAGAGCCACCCTTTTCGGAAGAAGAGGATGTCGATCCGATTTTTTTTCTTGTCTTGCCCCAACCTCTGCTTGAATGATCTGCTGCTGCTGCTGCTGCTGAGAAAAGTGAGGAATTTGCTACCGATCCGATGAAAGATCAAAAAGGTGATGGTTAAAAAACGAAAGGAAATCAATAAGAAAAGGTTCACCAAATCATTCTCGGTCGGTTATCTTTCCACTACGAGATTTGTTATTTACTTTTTCACTTCCACTGCGGCTGAGATACGATGATCGATCTCTTTCACCTACCGAGACTTTGCTGGTTGATTTGTTTTGTTTGTTAACTTTTTTCCGCTGGTCCGTGGGCTCGGAATTATTAAATTTAAGCACCCAGCGAGAGTTATGGATGCTCCGGAAGTGCTCTTGTTCTCATCAGACGAAACGAGAAGAGACTCTACCTGTCGTAGGTATGTAGGTTCTGCGGAATTTCAGACAGGGAAACACGAGACGGTAAAAAGATGGGCAACAAACTGCTTGAGAGCAATTTAATTGCAACAATGAACCGTTCGCTGCCGAGATCCATATCGAGTAATTCGCCCATTGGCTTGCTGAAGATTGGAATTTAATAATCAATCAGAATGCTCTAAAAGAAATTTTTAAAAAAAGTCACATTATTGTCATTAGAAACCGTTAAATCTGACTTTTCGATAAATCAAGAACATTTCACACATAGTTACAATAGTTACATGAATTGGAAGAATTGTGCAACTGATTGATTTATTTTTTTGTTGAAACCATGTTTTTTTTAAAATACATATTGTTAAAAAAATCTGCAAATGTCAAATCACGCACCTTTGACAATGTTGATAGATTTTTGTAACTTTAATCTGAATGTTTTATTATAAAATGAGCATAAAATTTGTTAATAAAAATTAATTAAAATTTGTAAAAATTACTGCTGATGCATTAAAAATCTATAGAATTATGAACTGGACTGTATATAAAATGACTGTATATTAAATGGCTAGCCTCAAGTATTTAAAGCCTTCGATACCATAGATCACTCTGTGCTACTGGAAAAACTGCATATTTATGGTATCCGAGGAACGGCCAATAAGTTATTTGAAGATCATCTTAGCCGTAGAGAACAGTACGTTGTAGTCATCGGAAGCAACAGTACGCATTTGCCTTTAACTGTCGGCGTACCACAAGGGAGCAACTTAGCACCTCTGCTTTTTCTGTTGTACATAAACGACTTACCGAAGCTTGTTCCAAAAGGAAAACAAAGACTCTTTGCAGATGACACTGCGTTGTTATACATAACCAATAATTCTGGAGAAGTCGTTATTCAAATGAAACAAGATTTGCTACTGCTTCAAGAATTTTTCTCAGAAAATCTGCTGTCTCTTAATTTCACCAAAACGAAATACACCGTTTTCCACTCTCGGAGGTCGTTTCCAAATGCCACCTAGTAATGACCTAGTTCTTCAATCCACAACCATCGATGAAGCTCAAAGTTACAAATACCTTGGGCTCATTATTGATGCTGATTTTAAATGGACAAGCCACATCGAAAATCTCAAAAGGGAGATAAGCTCTACGTGCCTTCTCTGGAGGATAAAAAAGTTTGTTCCAATAAAGCAACGCTTCTCAATATACCATGCATTTGTCCAATCGAAACTGCAGTACATGGTTGACATATGGGGAAGTGCCAGTAAAAGCTGGTTGAAGTCTCTACAAGCTCTTCAAAACTGGTGTTTTAAAACAGTATTTGGAAAACCAAGATTATACCAACGATTGACTTGTATCGAGAATCTCCGCCTTCAGTTTTTCCTGTAAAAGCCTTGCGAGAATTACAAACTCTGATTCAAATCAAAAAGTTTCGCCACAATCCACACACCCACCCGAACCTGCAACTTTCTCTCTCAACTCATGGATATGATACACGAAGACACAATTACTTGACGACACGTCGTATGAACACGGAAAGGGGTGAAGCTACCTTTTCTTACTATGGTAGCCAAAGGTTCAACGCTCTGTCAACAGTTTTACGAACGGAAAACAACTGTACAAAATTCAATTTGAAACTCAAATTTCATCTGAGATATAATCTGAATCTGTACCTGTAAATCCCTGATGTCGACTATCTAGAAGATACTAGATGCCCACCGCACCTTCTCAATAGAGATTACAATCTCACAGAGGGTGCGCAACCGTCCTGAAAATTCTCATCATGCGTCAACCTCTGGAATCGACACCAACTAGTAATTATCATCATGAATGGTTGCTAGGTCAATAAGAAATCTTTTACACTTGTCTGCATGCTAGGCTGAATGGTCGTTAGACTGAATGTTCATAAGGCCGAATGGTCGAATCCGGCCTTGCATCCATTCGGCCTGCTGATCATTCGCCCTACCTACAGATCGGCCTAACATGCAAAAAAGCGATAATATGTCTTATAGGCTTAGCATAAATTCGGCCCAACGACCATTCAGCCTAACAACCATTCGGCCTAACGACCTTCTAGCATCAATTCGGCCTAACGATCATTCGGCATATCGTTCATACGACCTAATGACCTTTAGGCCAAATAACCTTCGGCCTAATGTCCCATACAGCCTATTGTCCTATTCGGCCGAAAATCCGTCGGCCTTTTAACCCATTCGGCCTAGCGTCCTTCGGCCTAACATCTTTGGTCTATCGGCCTTCGGCCGAACGTCTAACCCACATTTTTGTCAACCGTCATCAAAGTGATAAAAATGTTCGAGAAATGTTTGTCGACAACTCGGTAACCTAGATCTGAGGAAAATTGAAAGCAGAGGTCGCAGTGACGAAGAGTAGCTGTCGCAAATAAGTTGAGAATATTTTCTTCAATCAAGCAAAAATCGATCCTAACTGTCGATTTATAAGAAGGAAGTGACTCCAAATCGCATGAATAAGCAAACTTTACGGCAAAAACAAGATCTCGGAAGCTGTATACGACATTGTAGAAAAAGTTTGATTGCGTGGCAAAGGACGACGAAACCTATGCCAAGGCAGACTTTAGACAGCTTCCTGGACAAGAGCGGTACCGTCAACTGGGGCAACATGCAACACTTTTCAACTTCAATGGCTTCTAAAATCTTAATGCTTACAGATAATCATACCTCTTGTACATTAAAAGTTTTAAGGTTGATGGGACACCAAACTGACGTAGTCAGAAAAATTATTGGTTTTACCAGTTATTTTTAAATTTACAAAAACATGCGATTTTTACTCTACTAAGAAAAATGAGTATCTTTCAACAAACTTTGTAATAAATGAAAAATCAAATGAAAACGTTTGAAAAATTAAAGTTTTTGATACATTTGTGATGTCATACATAACACATAAAGCACCAATTTCAGTAACTTTTGGTTTTGTTCGAATTAAATTTTAGATTTTATCTGTCAAGAATGTTTTTAAAAAAAATCTGTTAATCTGCTGCATACATTTAGGGGTAAAAAATACTATAAAATATTCTATTATCTTAAATAATGATGCAAAACAATCATATCCCAGCATATGGAAACGCGATTTATGAGATTTAGTTCTGGTTTGCATTTTGTTGCATTTTGCCCCAGTCAGCTAACTGAATTTAAAAACTATTTATTTAAAAAAATTGGTGACTGTTTGAAAAATATTTATACGCCAACAGTGTCGGTATTGGATAATGAAAGCAATATACAGTTTGTAGGTGATATCATTAAGCCAATCCGTCATACGAGGTAAAGTTTTTTACGGCATCGAAAAATGAAAAAATCTGAACATCTATTGCTCTATTTTTTAAATGTTTATGAAAATAAAAAAGTTTAAAAAACTCTTTCGCGATGATTAAAACTATGTCAGCATCAATTTGTTATCATTCAATGATTACTTTATTACAGTATATTGAAATAAAAATTCAATGAATCTTGTGGTATACAAATGTTACATCTAACCCTGCTTTTGCATGATGCCCCGTTTGACGGTATACAGCAACCGCAAAGGGAAAGACGGCAGACATTTTCAAGCATATTGAACCATTAAAGTTTGCCAAGAAATATCTGGTTCGGCAAGCTATCTGTACACCCAGAAATCTGACTCTACTCCAATGATTAACTTCCTTGGAGGTGAAATTTTTGGTATAGGATTCTAGGCCGGACCGGCTATAACAAGCTTTCATATAACTGGCATTGTGTTCCAAGCGCAATCGCATTGCATATGTCTGAAATAAATCAAATAAAACATATTCCATGTCCTATCACAAGACAAAGCAATAAGGAAACAATCAGCCAGCAAAAGTACTGTCGAATTATGTATCGAGTGTTGTGAGTGGATGTAAACTGACATTAGAAAAACAGTTTATTGTGTCTCATTTTCATCCTTTTCTCATCAAAGACAAAGGCGGTTGCAAAAAACACCGGCCAATGCAGTGTGTTTTTTTCGGTAATCGCCGGGCGGTGGCAAAAGGATTATGACAATAGATTGAGTCGATTTGATGAAAGAGTTAAAATCTTCAATATCAAACACCCAAAGACTTTCACGGATGATGTCGAAAAAAGTTGTAATCTCATCTATTCAAATATGAAAAAAAAGTTTAAATTTAATGTATGTAAACATAAAATTACAAACTCAATTATCTCTCAAACTACTACACCTAGCTCCAAAACCAAATATAGCTCCCGTAGAGCATGTGGAAACTTATAATTGAAATTCTTGGAATATTTTATTCCGAAGCTGATAGAATAATAAAAATTACAAATCCGCAAAAGAAATCAAGTTTGTTAGGTCGTAAAACTGAACAACATTTAAATTTTTTGAGAAAATCCAAAGTCCCTCGCCTGTCAGATAATAAAAATAATACCCATCTCAGCTTGTCAAAGGTAGGAAAAAGTTGGGACACTTCGAAGCCAGTTTTCAGGAATAAAATTAATTTAAGACACTGTTATAAACATTTTATGGAAAAGGATAAACTAACAAATTTGGAACTCAACGTTTTCAGAAATTCCAGCCTACCCTATCTTGAAATTGTTGATCAAATCATCTCCATCGAGTTTGCAAAAAACAGCCTCCAACAGTGTACAAACTTTCTCTTCAGTTAGTAATAGCAGGGAGAAGTTATAGCTTAATTCACTCAAGAGTGCGATTCACACAATCAACGGGATCCCTAAATGGTATTGTACTAAGAGATGAACTGCTACCCAATCATTGCATCCAACCAGATTTACGGGGCTAAGCTGTTTAGATACGTTGAAAGTGGCTTAGACGCCAAACAAGGATAGTTTGGGTAGGGAATTCCCGATCTCAAGAAAAAATATAATAATTACGCAAAAAGGGGATCTTCTCCTTGGGCTGAAGGCCATCAGCGAAGGTCTTTTCCAGTGCCCACATAATCTTACCCAGTTGATCACCCTCTATAGGAGGTTCGTCTTACCTGCTGGAGGTTGAAACTTGAAAATGCTAATTTGCGCCTCGTCAGTACGCCACCAATCACGCAATTTAGATATTGGATCAATACCAACATTAAGCTTAAGGCGTACACCCATAGCTTAGTGGTTGCTTAAAATCCGAATGTGCTTTTTCATAGAGAATAGTGTTAAATCAGGTCTCAATATTTAAGGTGCAACAGGCAAACGATGACGCGTTGAATATCTTCGATGCGCAACCAAACTTAACAGTCATCATTGGCCGGCCCGAGAGATATGAATAAGGAAAGTTAATACTTTATCGCCTCGTTCAAATGACGACGACACGGGCAAATCGACGGTTACAGATTGGCCTTCCTAATCTAAATTTGTGGGGCTCTGTGCTGCGCTGTGAGTAAACACTTTCGCCTCTGGAGGTGGTCCTTCCTCAACCTGATAGTTCACCACATAGCAGCAAATTACGTTAATTTTCATGGATCATCAGCTATGAGGGGCTGCGGTGTGTCAATTTTTATATGCTTCTTGTAAATACTTTTAGAAATCCGCAGATATTTAAATACATACGGTGTGTTTCGCAGAAGATTTAATGAAAACAAAAATACCGGAACATTAATTGTAGGATGGGTACAACTTTTCCCTAAGAAATTTAAATATTTTAACGATAAGCCTCCTTACAAGTACGTTTTTAAAATATTTTCTGCATAAAATCTATGAAAAACCAAAAACTTTCACTTTAACCACAGACAAACAGACGGAACACTCTGTTTTCATTCTTCGCAAAACTGTAATCACAAAGCTCCGAAGGTAGGCAACGTCGCCACCAGATAGCTCTGCCTCACTTTTAGAGAAATCACAATTTTGCATCATGGTAGCCCTTGTGATTATGTTTGTTTACTTTGACGACCCGAAAGCACTTCAACAAGCAACTCCACTTGAAAAAAGTAGATAAGAATCGAAAAGGGTTTTGTGATTCCGGATGAAGGTATTTGGTGATATCTGGACTAACAATTGTGCTTCGAAAGTGACTGTATTTGACGGAAAACTACCTGTGATCAACTATGAAATGCAGAAGTTTTTTAAAGGAAGCAGTAGTCATTTTCTTTCATTCGTATGAAGAAAATTGGGTAGTACAGTGAGCGAAATAAGAATAGCACCACGATGTGTTTTGCTTGTTAAAATATGAATGTTTAAAAATCACCAAAATTTTCTTCTATAAATTGTTTTGAATTGTTTAACGGATAAATCAAGCATAAGTTTACTGTTTTCGGACGTTGCAATTGGCGTTGAGGACCAAAACTATGGAAAAAGGGTGCGAAATAAGAATAGAACCACTTGTGTTTTTTTCAACAAAAACAAGATTATTTCTAAAAATTTACTGTGTAAAAGTGAATAATAATGCTTCTACGAATTATTTGAATAGTTCACTGCATTTTAAGGAGTTTTCTAGAATTACAAAGATTTTCAAAGGGTTTAAAATGGTGTTTTAAGAGATGCTCTTCTAGAACTAAGGAATATGATATTTGAGCTGTAATTCTTTACCAAACTACTTACTTTCTTCATTAAAATGACGTGAAATGATGAATCAAACATTTTCGGTTTATTTTAAATCAGAAAAACAGGTTGGTATTCATAAACTTTTTTTTTTTTTCAATAAACATAACTTTTTCCAGTTTCAAGTCATAGATGGCAGCACTATCTTACCGTTAATATCAAATTAAGTCTCAATATTGATTTTTCAGGTTAATTTAGGCCCATATTCATCATTTCGATGTAGTTTTCCAACACAGTTTTGTTGGAGTTCACGCTGCAGAAATCTTTTCCAGATTTGCAAAAAAAAACACCAGCACAAGAATATAACACCGCCAAAATTCCTACACATCTCAACTTCAGATTCAATTTCAAATCATACCAATAATACTGCTATTTATCTGGTTCATCAAGCTCCATCGGAAAGTACAAAATTATTCTGATTATCGGTCCAAGAAATTCATTTTTTTGGGTCCTTGATGAAATTCTTATTTTTTGGTATTGTGATCTTAGAATTTCCAAGGCGGTCACACGGTACCAAGTACTTATTTCTTGACCAAAATCATCCAGCACACCTGAATTAATCCCAGATATTCGAAAATGGGCATCAATTCGGTTTAATTGCAAGATAGTGCTGCCATCTATGACTTGGAACTAGAGAAATAGCGTTTGACTATTTAAAAACATTAGTATTTTTGAATTTGAAGCCTGTGTTTTTCTTCAAATTCAGCATCAAATCTATGTTTCGTCAATTTGCATCATACTTATGAATGATGATGAAAAAATAAAGCAGTTTGATAAAGTATTATATATATAGCTATATATATAGCTATATATATATATAGCTCAAGTATCAAATTCATAAACGCTAAAGGAGCATCTCTTGAAACCCCCTTTTAAAACCTTTGAAAATCTTTGAAATTTTAGAAAACTCCTTAAAATACAGTAAACTATTAAAATAATTCGTAGAAGCATTATTATTCACTTTTACACAGTAAATTTTTAGAAATAATCTTGTTTTTGTTGAAAAAACACAAGTGGTTCTATTCTTATTTCGCACCCTTTTTCCATAGTTTTGGTCCTCAACGCCAATTGCAACGTCCAAAAAAAGTAAACTTATGCTTGATTTATCCGTTAAACAATTCAGAACAATTTATAGAAGAAAGTTTTGGTGATTTTCAATCATTCATATTTTAACAAGCAAAACACATCGTGGTTCTATTCTTATTTCGCTCACTGTATTTAAATCCGCAAATTCTAATACCTACTTTTATAAATTCTTTCAGAAAACTTCAAGAGTTTGATTCTATGAGTATGACTATTGAAGGTTGACACGGCAATTTAACGGAAGCATTACACATATTGTGCAGTTTAGTTCGGGCCTAGAAGTTATCTGTTTCTCGATTACGATAACCTGTACCTGTACGGAACGGCTTGTTTAAGAATAAAATAAATAGATCGTTTTTAAAAAAAATCACTAGATGTCGATTAGTAAACGTTTTATGACTTGGTTTTTCAAACGACTTCAAATGAGAACAAGATAGATTTTAAGCACTTTTTTCACGAGGCTACAACATTTTATTTTCAATTGAATTTTGAACTGTTGCGCTGATTCACATCCGTAGGGTTCCTCAAGGCATTTCGAGTTTTGGAAACTCTCCACTTCCGACGGACTAGTCGCTGACGAGCATCAAAGTGATAATTGATTCCACCAAGATATTTTTTTTATATCCATCAGTTTCAGTTGTGTCTCTGAGCTTTGATCCTGTCTTGGAAATATTCTTACAGGATAGCAAAAAACAAATGTTGGTTATCAGTTAATTTTGTGAATTTTCTAAATATTCCATCTGCAATACATAATTGTGAGATAAACAATTCTAAACACATTACGATGCATTGATGCAGTAATAATAAGAATCCGCTCAGCTGCTATGTTCATTGAAGTTTGCAAAATTTCCATATTACCATCGGTCCTAACCAGGACCCTTCCTTAACCCTGGACACTCATGAATGGCAATAAGGGTCTTTTTGATTATTTCCTTTAAAACAATTGTCCGATTTCTTTGTTTTTATTATCCAGTGATTAAACTGTCTTGATCACGCGTCAAACAAGCAAATTGCGAAAAACAAATGAAAAATTTATTTGTTTACATTTTTTTAAACATGACAATATCGTTGGCTACCTGAATCAGTTTTTATTAAACATAGCTGATTGGTTGGCAATACCGACGATAGATGGCAATGTAGTTTCTTGCGAAAATTTATATGAATTTTCTTCTAAGTGTCCTGTCAGTTTATCTGTGCTTTATTTTTATGCTTGAAATATTATGTAATAGAACTATTTTGTTAAAAATGCCATCGAAAGATTGAAAAAAAAAAATTAAAAAGATGAAACTAAGCTTTCAAACATTAACCAACTGCATCGTTGATATAAGTCGCGAATGACATAAAGATGTTAAATTGACTATAAGACTATAAATTAAAATTTATAGTTTAAAATATAATTTTAGGGTCCACTGAAGAGGAGCAAATGCCATAGTAGCTCGAAACGTATGGTCAACTGGTAAAAAAGTTTTAATCATTCGATAACCCGCCGAAAAAAGTCGATTATTCAATTCACAATTGACTATAATAGAAACAAAAAAAAACCATTAACCATCAACATTAACCTTATTCTTCAGGTGTTCTGGAAACTGAAATATTGAGATAAAGATTCAGATGTTCACTCAATTAATTTAAAACGCTAAAGTATTGTTATAAGAATGAAACTATTTGCTAGAGTATGTGGAATTCAAAAAATATAGATTTTTTTTTTCATCGAAACGGTTACTAAAATCATTTTTAAAATAAAAAACCCGATTTTTTTTATTTTTCCTAATATTTTCATAAAAAAGACAAAACATATTTTTAATTTTATTTTATTTAATTTTAAAATTATGTTGAATTTAAAATAACAGTTCTTCTGAAAACAGCGAAACTACCAAAAACTGTTGAACAATTGTTATTCATCTAACCTGAAAATTACTTTTTTTTTTGTAATTCGTTTATTTGAAACGGCTCATACCTTGAGGCTTTAAGGAGCCAAACTTTTTTTGTTTTTTTTTTACAATTGTTTGCTTAGGTCTACAGAAAATTACTTGTATGTCAAAATAATTTTCCAAGCTTCACATATGTTATTTTTTCAATGCTCCATTTGGACAACATAAACTATCAAGAAAATATCCAAACTATTTCGATATTTTCCTTTTATTATTCTGAAACTATATCTTAACTGTATAGCAGGCATGTCAAACTGGGGGTATGCGGGCCGCATGCGGCCCGCGGCCTTGTTCAATGCGGCCCGCGTAGCCCCGTCTTAAATTGTCACAAAAAAACACCACTGATTTTTATGTAAAGTATTGCTGTAAAAAAACTAAAATTGAATGTAACGTTTTCGACTGATTGCAAATGTTTTTCAATGTTCAAATTTCCTCTCAGAAAACACGCGTAACATTGTTGCTCTGATCCACAGTTTAAGGTGATTCCCACTTCCGTGTAAGATTGTGTGTAAACATTCATAGCGTAAACAACATAAATATCTTCCAAGTATTTTGGTTCTATTATTTTTGTTTTACCGGGAACAACAGACATATTGTGATATTTTTTAAATTGAAGATATACGTAAGCATGAACATCAACATTATTCATTGTAAAAAAGCACATCCTAAATGATCAAAAAATTTCCGCGAAAAAACCGCTAGAGTCTTCTTATTGTCTCAAACCTATCCGAATACGTGAGTATAAACAGCATGGCCGTAGGAACGGGGGGGGGGGGGGGGGGGGTTTGGGGGTTAAACCCCCCCCATGAAGATCCAAAAAAGCAAGCAAGTATTATACTCTACACTCAAAATATTAAATTCAGAACCAAATTATGATAAAAGGGTAAGGTTAATCAAGAGTAACAATCTAGACTAAAAACTTATGCCCAAACCTCAAAAACCCACCCCAAGTTCAAAATTCTGCTACATTTTTTCAAAATTTTCTCATATTTTAATAGAAATTTAGGTCTGAATAATAAATTTTAAATTAAATAAAACCTATTTCGGAGGTTTTGATTCCATAACTCCCATCACCAAAATTGTAATCATATTTCGAAATTTCGGATTCTGCTTCCAGTTCAGGATTCTTGATATTCAGTTCGAATAATCATAAGAAATTAGAAATGAAAAGCTGCTTTGAAGTCCTGGTTTGAATTTTGTTTTGCATTTCATATCAAATTTGAATCATGTTTTTCAAGATCATATGCAATTCCAAATATGAAAAAAAAAATTGTTTTGTATTCAAATTCGAAGTTCTTAAACTTCATTCTACACAAAATTAAAACATTTAAAGCTTCAATATGACAATCCAATATTGAAAACTTAGATTCAGATCATTTGAAATTCATATTTTAATTCTGATTCACAATACAGATTTAAAATAAATAATTGAAATAGTGAATTTAGATCAAACCTGAACAAAAGAATTTTATTTAAAGATTTAGGAGTTAGGGCTCAAAAACTTGGCTATAAAATTCTGATCTGGTATAAGATTCGGAAATTTTATTTTTTGTACATTTCAGAAATCGTATGGAAATTCAGATACAGATTAAAAGCGCAATTTTTGAACTAAGATTCAGAAATCAGATTTAGAATTCAGATTCAAATTCAAAAAAAGTTTTTGCTTGTAAATAAATTTTATAATTAACATAAAAGGCTGAGGAATTCAAAAGATCATGAACTTAAGATTGCTTGTCAATTCAATTTCCAGATTTCAAATTTTTAATCAAAATTAGATTTAAACACAATTCAGCTAAAAATCGCAAATAAAAAGTAGAGTTTCACTTTTTTGTTTTAAGCGAAAAATACACATTTTATTTTTAAAAAAATCATCAACAAGATTTTTATTAGAGAATTTATTCTTTATGAAAAATATATTAAAAAAACATGAACTTGATCTTCATAAAAACAAAAATCTGCACAAAGTTCTATATTTTATCGGTATATTGTTTAATATTATTAACACATAAAGAACACCAAAATTCGGCATTTTATATTTCAGAAACCAATAGACAAAAAACTGCTAATTTAATTTATTTGATTATCGTGTTAAATTTTGTAGAATGAGGTTTCATTATTCGATTCATAACATTTGAAATTTCCATTTTAATGGAGCGTATTAGCAGCATGCGAAAAAACGCGATATCTCTTTGGTCAGCAATGTGTTTATTCAAGTTTTTTTAAACAATTTAAATTTCAAACTAAAAGCATTAATTTGGTTGAAGTTTTTCCCATTCAAATTTGATCAGAAAATCTGATGTTTTTTATCTTTCACTTTTTTTTAATAAGAGTTATTTTCATTGAAGTTCAAAATCTTTGAATTTGTAAAATAGTTTGGAAGATTGGGCTTGTTTGATTTGAGTATAAGTTTTTTTTTAAAATGAAAGGCTCTCCTAAAAACTTATTTTATGCTCATATCAATTAAGTATGTCCTACCAGACTCGTAAACAAATTCAAAGATTTTAACCATCTATGAAAGCGAAATGCTTAAGGACCAATTTTTTAATGTCACGATTTTATACAAAAACTTTTAATGTAAAAGTACTTCAAAATGATTAATCATATAGTTACAAACATAATATATTTAAAATTTGATTGTATCCGTGCATTGTTGATCAAAAAATCATTGGTAAAAATCAGTCATCAAAACCCCCCCCATGAGTCGGTTCTTCCTACGGCCCTGATAAACAGCATACATTTTTAATAACACTAGTTAACAATATTTTTTATTCGTAAATTGAGAGTCTTTTTTAATACCATATCAGTCACTGAATTAAAAAAAAATTAAATCCGAAAAATCTGATTAGAGCAGATTTGGAAATACTGTAAAATGAAAAAAATATCTGTGTTTTTTTAAAAATATCTTCAGCTACTGTTCATAAAATTATCTTTTTCTATAATCTGACCAATAAACTGCTCTACTCAGATATTTTTGTGACTTCTATTCGGATTCAGAGCTCGATTTTAAATTTGAAACTTGACGTCAATAAATGAAGCTCAGTTTTTTGTAAACAATTGCTATCACATCATATGAGGCCCTCAGAACCAAAGGGGTATAACTCACAATAGCTACTTTCGAGATAGCACGCTTCAAAGTTTCTTTGTTGTGCGATGTTCTATAGGGGGGAGTGGGGATACTTGATCCTGTTTTCTTATTTTCACCATATCTTTTTGGAAAAATTTAGCAACTCGCACTCTTTTACATTTTCTGACAGCGTGTAACTTCAAGTTTCTATGCTCCTAAAATTAGAACGATACTTGAACCCGTAGATGAACTAGAAGCATTTTCGTGGGTGTAAAAAAATTGCGATATTTTTTAAGTTAAGGGAGGCTTGATCCTTTATTCAGGAAGCCCTAATCCATGGAAAAAATCAAACAAACCTTAAGATAGATTTCAATACAATCAATTCAAGATTTTAATACAATTAATGGTGCAAAACTGCTTGCGAAAATAAGGGAGACCGCAGCAATTTCAAATTTGCTTATTTTCAATGTTTTATTCACCAAGAGGCATTATGCGCCAAGCAATTAAAGTTCCAAATTGTGCTAAAACCAGTTTCAGATACTATAAATTTGATCCGTTCCCGTGGCTTGAATCATTGTCAATTTTCGACATTTTTGGACGAAATTGGACATGAATTCGATTGTGTTTCTTACTACACAGAAGGACGCTGGCTTTCCTGCCACAAAATATTAAATAGATTTTGCTACGAGAGGAAGTAATATTATTTTTGGAAATGACAGGTGAACCTGTTGGAAATTTCGAGCAGACTGCGGTTCAGGATTTGGTATTTGCCGTTGATCTCACTGACCACCTGCAAGATTTGAACTTAAAACTGCAAGGAAAAGAAAAAAATATCATAACTGCTTGTGATGATGTAAAAAACTTTCAAGTGAAGTTACGGTTATGGATCAACCAAATTTCCAAAGAAAACCTTGTGCACTTCTCTACGTGTCAAGAACTGAAAAGATCTAATGAGGCTGCATCATTTGGTAAATATATATTTAACCTAGAACTAGAATCGTTACTAGCTACAAAAACTTGTCACCGTTCGAGATTATCTGATACAAATTTATCATCAATTATGAAAGCGTCAGTGACAAATGAACTTCAACCTGATATTTATAAACTAGTATAAACATAATAATATAAGAATGTTAAACATTAGAAGGTTTAATAAAAATTTAACGCAAAATATCATTCCAAGTTTACTCATAACTATATTCCATTGTATTGTATCTAATCTCTGCTAAACTAATAGATATGTTATGTTTTCTAACTGATTTTGGCTGCGGCCCTCTACGTCATAGATAATGTTAAATGCGGCCCGCACTTCTAAACGAGTTTGACATGCCTGCTGTATAGGTTCACTCAGAAAACAAGTCCAGGTGACTAAATTCTTGAAGCATGGAGAATCAATTTAAATTCATGATTGACAACGATTAAAAAATTTCATAAAAAGTAAAATTTAAAAGAAATGCATGACCTTTCGATTAACTTGAAATAAGTTTAAAATCGAAACTCATAAGAAATCACCAACCAGATCTGGAAATAACTTAGAAAAGGTTATATTTTTGAATTCTGAGTAAATTGTAGTCCTTTTTTGTTCTTTTGAAAATCTTCTGAATTTCATAAACCAATCATAAACGATTATTTGATTGATTGTAGTGGGTGTCGCATGAAATGTTGAATAGCGATACGTGAAATAAATTTTGGGAGAAATCTATGAAACTAAGTTGTAAATAGTTTCAACGACGAAAATTTTACGTTTCAGTAATTAAATTCAACCAGACTTCCAAGCATCAACCATTGATACAAGATGCGTGTGCATGTTTTGATCAAAGCAAGCGCTGAACCGTTTGCAAAAATAAAAAAAAATCGTTTTTCTTTTTCTTTTCTTCAATTACCTGAAGCGGGCCATAGACTACACCACATCTGTACAAATGCGATGAAATTCGATGAATACGATTTGCATCGTGTATGGAACTGCTTGAATGAGCGCACAGACTGTTTAAGTAAAATCGGTCGGGATCGATTTTTTTGTACAAACAACCCTCTGTGGTATGGTGTTGTTTGTACAAATTAAAGGCCATTTACTCAGCCTCAGCTGCACAGAAATTTTTTTTGACTATTACGTGTCACTGAAAACTGCAACCTTTAAAATAAATCACCTGTAATTAACAAAACCTGTAATTTTAAATTGTTTTTCTTGAAAGTTATCGAAGATTCATTTATTATTACAGCAAATGTCCTGTAAAAAATGTGTACACTAAAAATTAAATGTCACGTAACCATGTTTTCGACCTGTAAAATTACGGTAAACGTCCTGCTCCTTTTTGTTACAGGACATTTGCGTAATTTTACAGGAAATAATTTTTGCTGTGAGTAGTCGTGGAATCATCAAATTTGTACATTCCATTTGTGTAAAGCAGGCCATAGACTACACAAATGGCTTGTGCAAATTCGATGGTTCCACGACGATTGTTTTATTCTATGCTCGCCCACACACGATGCAAACATATTTCACACGATCACAATCGATCGCTGGTGAAAACAGCAACATCAACAAAAAAAAAAACACCTTCACCTCGGCTGGGGCTGAGTAAATGGCCTTAAGTTTGTACAAACAGCACCATACACTATGCCACAAAGAGTTGTTTGTACAACAGAAATGTCGATCCCGACCGATTTTACTCAAACCGTTGGCGCGCTTATTCAAGCAGTGCCATACACGTTGCAAATCGTATTCACAGCGCCAGAATTTCATCGCATTTCTACCCATTGGAGTTGTGAAACTGAACTATGGTGAAATGGTTTCATTGATAACATTGATCATTATTAAAATTGAATTTTGAAATGTTCATTCAGTTGCCAGCTGTAAACGCTGTATTCAAAATTGGATGAGATATAAGACTGAGTCGATTTGGGGTCATTTTTGAATTTCTCAAATCCTGGGGTCTTAAAGGCTTCGTCTTGGTCCAAAACTCATCCATGATTTTTTGTAGAATTTTTAAAAATCGTTTCTATAAGTAAATTTGAACTTTTAGGTTTGTATGGGAAAATTGAATATTTTGTACTGAAAAATCAACATCATTTTTGTTTCTTCTGTGGAACCGAACCAGCTGACAGTTTAGGTGCCAATTTATAAAATTACTTAAGGAAATTTTCCGCTGAACAATTTTGTCCAAGACCGTAACTTCGTATCCTATCTGACAAAAAAGTTATTAGCTGTTTAACAGAGGTTTGACATCCCTGCAGGGTGCCTAGCGAGGTATTGCAAGACTCCTTTTTCTGCAATACTTCGCGAGGCTCCAGCAGTGATGTCAATTGAATGTATTGTTAATCAATGCGAAAAGACATACCTCTGTTAAACAGCATATAACTTTTTTGTCTAATAAGATACGAAATTACGGTCATGGACAAAGTTGCTCAGTGGAAAATTTCCTTAAGTAATTTTATAGATTGGCACCTAAACTGTCAGCTGGTTCGGTTCCACAGAAGAAACAAAAATGATGTTGATTTTTCAGTACAAAATCTTCAATTTTCCCATACAAACCTAAAAGTTCAAATTTACTCATGTAAACGTTACTTAAAAATTCTACAAAAAATCGTGGATGAGTTTTGGACCAAGACAAAGCTTTTAAGAACCCAGGGTTTGATAAATTCAAAAATGACCCCAAATCGACTCAGTCTAATATCACATATCTCTTTTAAAACAGTTATCAATTTCCTGATTTGAAAAACATCGACAAGCCTTCATAACTATGGCCGAAACGTATTGGTCAAGCATAAAAATCGAACCGAGATTTCGCCACCACCTTCAGGAGCAGCAACGAACGACTGACCCCCAATCGAATTATGAACGATGTTTTCAATCGATGCAGGGACCATACAATCTTTTTTTTTGCACCCTCTTCGATATTCGGTAACTTTTTTCCACACTTGGGGAAGACCTCCAATCTTGCCAGTGATAATTAAATTACTTTCCAAATCGAATCAAGGAGTTGTTGGCGCTGTCTTTCGCCACTTGGAATGTTGCTGCAATGGTTGAGCGTATAAAAAAAACGGGCACGTGTATTTCCAGAATTGGTAAGAAAAATAAACAAGATGCTTCAAACCTACACAAAGTTTTTGAGGTTTTAAATTAACAACAATAATAAACAATATTCAAGAGTGTGTTTACATACCTAGTGAATAATTTTGTGAGGATATTACCCCTTTTAAAGTCCTCTATGAAAATTGTTCACTTATTGGTATCTACCTCCACACCATAAAACTGTAACCACGGCTAAAGAAACGTTATTTCTACGAAAATCAAAACCGATTTACCAATAACAGCACTTACTAAATTATCGCACTTTGCAGCTCGTTGGCGTTTTCCGATTGGCTCATCGAGATCAAAGTCCGACCAAAGCGATCTGCTTCTTGTCCTAAGTGAATGGGTGGATGGGGAAAATGGTACAAACATTCCAACAATTACTTTGATACCTGACTGCAGCAGACCGCGCTTAAGTTGACAGCGTGACGCGCGAACGCGATCGGTCGGTCGATCCAGATCTCTTTTTGATGACCGAACGAAGAATGATTGCGGCAGGTACCTACATATACCTGTGTCCAGATTCCGGTCCCTGCCTGCACTCTGTCAATGAGATCCGATAATGACTGAAAGGTAGACGGTTCAGTTTTCTCAATTCCTTTGTCGATTGTTCCAAGAGAAAATGTTAAGTTGGGTTTGGCACTAGGTGATACAGTTACCTTACAGAATGGCGACGAATCACCGTTTGTCCAAAGCATTTGAGGAAATTGTGCGTCTTCATGGTCATTATTGCGTAGTTAGACAGTTGTAAATCGATTTAAGGCATTTAACTAGAATGGATGAATGAAGGATAAATTTGAAAAATTCTGAATGTGTGACTAAGTTAATCCAAGTTATTGAAACAACTTTCAATCCGACTGACGCCTCCCTTAAACACACATTCTTATAAACCTTAACCCTCATCCGCATTAGAGTGTCATTTTGACACTATTGCCAGTTTGAAGGCTTGTAACTTTTTTCAGAAGCTTCAGAAAACCAAAATTTATTTGGGGACCCCAAATGATTTCAAAAGTTCTTGAACATTGTATCTTTACTTTTTTAATGGACAAAGCCTGGAAGCCTGGACAAAAGCACTCTTTTCCGACTTAGAGTGTCAATTTGACACTCCAAAAGTAAAATCTTCTAAGCCGTTTGAATTATAATTAATTTCATATAAAACTTATATCAATAGAAACCTTGTAATGTCAGTAAAATATGTTTAGAACATTATATATAGCTAAAGATACTAGTTTTCTCGTTATTCAGCATGAAAGAAAAAAAAATACGAAAAAACATGCCTCAGGAAAACTGCTGTAGTCCATATATAACACGTCCAAAAATATTTGCCTTATGCATATAGACGCTGAAGTTAATGTCTACATCATGAAGCCAAGAAATATTTTTTTTAAAATTTTTTTAATGAAAAGGCACAAGTGGTCTGAAAAACCTACTTTTTATTCGATTGCTAGTTAATATTTTTGAGTGACGGTAGAGTATTTGAAAAAAATTGAACTCAAAACTTATTAAAATTCTAACATTTTGCTGTCTTTAGATTTTTGATGCAACAAAAATTGAATTTATTGGAATTTTTCAAAGTTGACTACTTTGCGCGATTTTTTTTACAAATTGAAATTTCATCTGTTTTTGTGGTCCACCGTCAGGTTGTACCCGGATACTCAGTGCTTTTACTTTGTTTGGACCAATAAAAAGTATATTCATTGGAAAGCAAATTTAATCTACATTCTAGTGAGGTGCAACAATTCACGCTGTGAGATTTCACAAAAATATGAACATTATAAACGTAAAATCATTCCTGTATTTTTAGAACCACAAGAAGCGCGTCCAGCAGAACGTGTTTGTTTGCTCTCCTAGTAGGTACGGTGGGTGGTGATTTGGACAGAGAGCCAAGCCGAGAGACGAAATAATGATGCGTGTCGTGACCCAGATAACCAGAAATCGTAAAGTAGTGTTAATTGTAGATTGTATAAGCATCCAGTTTAGATTGGAATTGTAGCAACATCATGTTGTGGCTAAACGAAGTTATATTTCATCGTTTATGGTTTGTATAGTTCATTATAATCGATAACATTTTGTTAATCGTATAGAAAGATCAATAAATTTGTTGTGAATCGCAGTAGAATTGTGTAAAGTTCAATATTTAATCCCACTGCACAATTAAGCAATCTTTCATGCTTGCGATCTATAATGACATATTATTCCCATGAGAGGTCGTACAGTAATTTTAAGAACATCGTATAATGGAATTTAAACAATCTGTAGATTGTCGAATCGTTTAACAGTAAAGTAAATAGCTAGCTAGTTAAGATGGCACAGCGTTGAATACTATTATTGATTGAGATAGAATCGTCTATGAGATAGGTCAAAGTTGTATATAAACAAAACGGCATCTATAAATAGATTTGGAGTCCGAAATGATGCAGTCAGTGGAATTTTATACAATCAACTGATTTTTAAACGGAATTTTCAACTGTACATGAACAAATTTGCTTATTTGTATAAACATGAAATGGCGCCGAGGAAGTATCGAAGGACAGGGATCGGAACGTTGTGAGTTCGAGACTGAGGGAAGATTGATCTACAACATATGCATTATTAAGCCAACAGTTCAAGTTCAGGACGTTCACAAGATGACAATATGCATACGCAGTATTTGGAAATTGGCATTCATTATTTTTATAACAAGGTTCATCAATTTAATCAAAGAAACATAAAGTTGTATATGGTTCAATTTTATTCGCAGTAAACATTAAATTCTATTGTATTTATGTTCACGGCAATTTATAGTAAAATCGTAATATGGGAAAAATATAATTGCTTTGGGATACAGTTACAATAAATAGTATTCAATGGCCAAGAAAGTTGTACAAACGGCAGGCAATCTGCAAAAGGAAATTCTAATCAAATTGTAAGACAAGCAAAAGAAAGTTGTAAGTTGTACAATCCTAAGATTTTGTGGAAGGAAAGGAAATTCTAATCAAATTGTAAGACAAGCAAAAGAAAGTTGTAAGTTGTACAATCCTAAGATTTTGTGCAAAGCAAAGTTGCTATCAAATTGTTGAAAACGCAATACAAAGTTTTATATTTTCAAGGTGAGCAAAATTTGGTCCGTATATTGCCTCCACTTTGGTACGTACAGGCTCATATAGAATATTCTATACAACTTTTTCAGATTGTACAAAAGTGTGTATATCTCAGAAACAACTGAAATATACAGACCAATATGTTCACTGGGGACTTTTCATAAGAATTAATATTGTAATCCCTGTAGTATAGTTTCTCAGTGAAAAAGATATCTTCTTATCATCTTTATAGAAATACCAACGGATTTTACCCGGCCTTGCTCGGGTTCACATAAAATAGAAATCAAAATAAGACGTTTGACTTTTCGAAATTTTGGAAGTTTTTTATTCATCATTATAACAAATTTTACCATGTTTGGCCATGTGAGCTTTGTAAGTTCCCAAGTTTGCTAAAATAATTTCTTTTGAATGCTTATTTACCCGACCACGAAGAACATTTTAAGGTAAGGTTGCCAGATTTTCTGGATTTATCAGAACTTGCCCAGATACCTGTCACAAAATTCGAGGAAAGTCCGTTCCGGCCCGGTTGCCCAGATTTTGTTATTTTACCCAGATTTATTCATTTTGTTTGTAAATCCGCAGATGTGGTTTGATAGAAGAAAATATTCAAAGTGTTATCTTCTCGATTGTTACTGATCAAGTATGCTCGGATATTGCCCGGATTTTGGGTTAAACATTTTGAAATCAAAGGCCCAGATTTTGTCATAAAATTGCACAAATTTGTTCGGTCCGAATACCTCCAGATTAATTTCTGGCGCATGGTAATTTTACTATGTGTTGATTTTTGCTGCGCATAGTTATTTCGACTGCATTCGTAGAATAAAAATTTAAGAAAACCTTGGAAAAAATATTTTTGTTTACTTATTTTTGTTTTTAGCTATACAATACCTCAAATTTCCACAGTATTCGATTTGAATAGACTCAAATGAGATATTCTAGTGGAAAACTTATTCGTTTCGCAGATTTTTTCTGTCATAATCGTAAAAAATATAAAATTATACTTTTTTCAAATTGCAATAACTTGCTTGCGAGCAGTTTAGCGTACCTCATTTTTCGAGAAGAGACAGTTGTGATTATGATCTAAATGCATGTGAAGCACTCACGTATTGGAGTAAGTCAACCTTGGCTAAACCCCGAACTTCGTAACCTTCGCAATCGCTTGAGGAAAGCGAGAAAAAGGTTCCGCAACGGCCATGATATGACCGTATCTCTAGAGGTACATGACTTAGAGAGCGCCTACAGCACATTACACGTGACAAGTTTCTGTGACTATATCAATCGCATTCAGGATAACGCTCGCACCGACCCCTTATCTTTTTGGTCATACGTTCGACAAAGAAGGATACTCAGAGTATACCTCAAGTGATCAAATACGACGATGAAACTGCCGAAACGCCAAATGCTGTTGCAAAGCAATTCTCGACATTCTTTCAGAGTGTTCTTAGCACTAACACACCACCTTTATGCGAATCATACCTAAGTAGCTTGCCGAATCGTGACTTCAACCTTCCTCTGCTGAATTTCTCCTCGAACGACGTCTTCCGGAAGCTGTCTACGTTAGATGAAACAAATGGACCTGGACCAGATGGCATTCCTCCAATTCTGGTTAAGAAATGCGCCGATCCGTTATCCGTACCAATTTCGATCATCTTTAACCAATTGTTAACGGAATGTACTTTTCCCACCGCATGGAAAATCGCATCGATCACTTCAATCCTCAAATCCGGCGACGTGCATCGAGTGGAAAACTACCGAGGGATTTCGATTCTAAGCTGTTTGCCTAAGGTACTCGAGAGCCTCGTTTATGACGTACTTTGTCAATCGGTGCACCACTGTATTTCTGAAGATCAACATGGATTCATAAAACGTAGATCGAACACCAATCTTATGACGTACGTTTCGAATTTGGTTACTAGGCTGGATAAACGTCAACAAGTCGATGCAGTTTATGTAGACTTGAGCAAGGCTTTTGATAGAGTACCGCACAAATTTGTCATCGAAAAAATGCGTCGGATAGGACTACCTGATTGGCTTTGCAAATGGATCAACTCTTATCTCGTAGACCGTACAGCTTACGTACGACTAAACAACGTGAACTCGACGCCTTTTCGAATCACTTCTGGAGTTCCACAAGGAAGTCATCTGGGACCTTTGATCTTCGTTCTTTTTATCAACGATCTATGCGCTGTCATTGAATCGGATAAGTTGTTGTACGCCGACGATCTAAAGATTTTTCGTACCATAGCTTCACTAGTTGACTGCTGTGCTCTCCAAAAAGACATCGATTCAATCCTAACGTAGTGTCATCAGAATGGTATGGCTCCTAATATTTACAAATGTAGTGTCATATCTTTCACTCGTAAACGTCAACCTTTGAACTTCGAGTACAAAATATCATCGACTACTTTAAGCCGCAATTCCATCGTCAAGGACCTTGGCATAATTTTGGACACCAAGCTCCTGTAAGATCTACTCGGTCGCAGGAGTTCCTCAGACTTACTACTTGACGAACCCGATACGGACAAAACAACCCTTTGGATACATGTTGTGCTCGTTTCAATGAAATAGTTAGTAACTTTGATTTTAATATTTCTAAGGCTGTGTTTAAAAGTAGAATAAACTAAAAAAATAAATAGATAAAAAAATATCGGTGGTTTCTCGTGAAAATGATTTAATAAAGTCGGATAATTTTCAATACACAATTCACATATTTAAAGACCTTTTTCAAATACACCAATAGATAGCGCAAATATAGTCGAGTAACTTTGTCGAAAACACCAATGAGGTACAACGAAGCCTCTGGCCTGCAGACAATTTCGACCGCAAAAGTGTGGTTCCTGGCCCACTGTGCAACGCAGTAGAAGAAAAAGAAAATTTGTGTTTTCTTAAGGAATCTTGTAAATGATTTGTAAATATTATTAATCCCCAAGAGGCGAACCAATTCAATTTTTACAATCATTAAATTTTAATTTTTCTCTATAATCAATTTTAAAATGCGTTTTTATTTTAACTTAATAACTCGAAGGATAAAGCAGCATTGATCGGGGCACGATGATCATTTTCTGCCGTAGAATCTAGTAGCAAATTCAACTCGATGAAGTCAACTGAATTATAAAGCCACAGCGTGACTAGTTTACATGACTGACGATTTGACCTATGGGTAAGAAGTCGGAGAGTTTGAAGTTTTTATCAAATTCATAAAATTATGCTTCTTGTATGAGCCATCGGACACCA
Source organism: Uranotaenia lowii (assembly GCF_029784155.1). Taxonomy (NCBI): domain Eukaryota; kingdom Metazoa; phylum Arthropoda; class Insecta; order Diptera; family Culicidae; genus Uranotaenia; species Uranotaenia lowii. The sequence goes on along the minus strand of NC_073692.1, from coordinate 177,523,951 downwards.
GCGGAAAGCGGATGAACGAGAATTCTCATATTTGATCCAACATGTGTTAACTTTGCTAAAAATTGCTTTGCCATTTTAAAAAACGCATTACTATCTCGAAAATTGCATCAAATTCTCACTGCAGGAACGAGACCTTCGGAAAAGCACACCTTCAGGTTAATGTCACATATTAGGACCAGTATCTTCGGGGCTCATTTTACTTATCTTTATGTATTGTTTTCGCTGCCTATCATTTGGTGTTGGTACATGTCTAGATGTAAGGACGTTGATATAAGTAAGTCATCGTCATCTGGAGAGCCATCATCTTCTTCATCCTCCCAACCAAAGCCGAAACCATGCTCAACGGTTCCGAGAAGCGTGACTGGAACGTGCCCATTTATGTCTTCATTAACTAGGTCGTAAAATAGTTGATGTATGCAGTCTCTTTTCATGTCCTTTGACAAGGATCGGGGCCCAAGTGGTGCAGTCATCGTCGCTTTGGTGACAAAATCATAAAACGATTCCTTACGGAAAACAACAGTAGGCCTAGATGTGTGACGATTATTCACTACTGGTTGGAAATCCACATTATTGGGTACCTGCCTACTTTGATCTTAAAACGTAACAGTTTCGAAATGGTGATGTATAAATAGTAAAATAACCATACTCCAGAAACAATAACAGTCGTTTTAACTATACCAAAAGTATCAAACGTCCTGACTTACCTCAATCGTTTAAGTTGTTACCGATAAATCGGCAGGAAATGTATGAAACAATTGGAAGCCAACAGCGAACGGGGGAATCAAGATCTCATCACGTGATTACGACACCTAGGAACAGTGGCTCGACATGCCGCGTCCTCCGGCTCATTACGTAATTACCTAGAGATACGTTTTCTGTTCGCCTTACAAACCCAACCAATCGACTTGGGCTGGTCGATTTATTGGGCCCACCGTCTGTCCTTTTCCGGGAACGATTCTCCGGCAAGCCGAGCTAAAGTTCAATACCGATGATGGCAACATTCGGTCGTGGGCGCTAGGATGATGTTTGTGTTGTTTATCTTCCCTGGTCTCTGTCTATTTCAGTCTGAAGGTTGCCTGGCAAGAAGATCAAAGACACAGATAAGGATTCCTCCCGGGTTTTCGGTCTCGGTCTGCGTGCTGCTGCTCGTTTCAAGGGATCCGATCCGAAGGTTGGCAGCAGCAAGGATTTTCCAGCTGACGGGAACTCATCATCAGGCTCACGTCAATGGTAGAGTTTCGTGTCTATCAGGACACTAATAAAAATTGACAAAATGTAGATAATGTTTGGGTCAATCAATTTCTCCAAAAATTTGCAAGATCAAGCTTAGATAATTTATGTATGGTTTTAAAATAAACGAAAATCTATCATAAAACAGACTCTCTACACTCAGGCAAATTCTTATTATAATTTTCATAAGATGCATCTTATGAACCGCTTTTTAGAGTGCAAAATAATGTTTCATGAGAGTCTTATGAAATTCTTTCAATTTTCATACGATGTTCTTATGAAAAATAGAAGAAACGGCTTTGTGAAAAAATAATGAACACATTCATTCATGGAATCAGTTTTTTTTTTCATCATCTAACAGTACGAAGCAATCGCCAGTTCATAGTTATTGTAGTTTCCCTTCAATTTTAAATGTTATTGTTATCTGCGGAATGGTAAGTTCGATTTGATGTGTTTGGTGTGATCGTTTAATATATAAGTAAACTAATATACATTATTTGTTTACTTTTCAGCAAGCTGATTGGCAAAAAACGAAAGGTCGAAGATTAAGATGCGGCAAAAATAAATTTGATGGAGCCGTCTGTTGATGCGCTGCTGATGGTGACCATGAATGATTCAATTTTAAACAAATTTGGCAAACAATAAAGTGAATGTTTTCAGCATGAAAAATCTAGATTTTTTCTTATTAGAAAGTGATTTACTGTTTCCATAAGAATCTCTTATGAAAAGCAACAACCTCTCATTGAAGTAAGCGTTCATCTTCAGAATTCATTCGCGTCATAAGACAATCTTATGAATTTCATTAATTTTTCTTATGGCGCCACTTCATAAGAGAATCTTATAGCATACATAATAGTATTTTTCTGAGTGTAGAAATACTGATATTAAAGTGTAAAAGAACTGTTTAATTTTTTTCAGTGTTCGTCGAGAGAAAGATATCTGTGCCCTTTTGCACCGGAACGGGGTCCAGAATCGCAAATTACCTGTCGCCCTTGGTGACGTTCTGAAGTTTGCTTGACTTGATGCAAAAATTAATGTTGTGTTCCAATTAAATTTCTGCGTCAAGATGATTTCACTAGGAGGAAGTTACATTTTTATACGTTTTTAACGTGCGTTGTTAAGAATTGAACTACTTAGCACCACAGATGAACAGATGTGCGAGCACGAACAAAAAATCTTCATAAACTTATGTAGAATTTCAAAAACTCTCTTTATAGAAGCTGTTAAAAATGGACAAAAAACAGTGCCTTCTATTGCTTGAATTGTAGCGAAATTTCATCAGTAATTTCTTCAAAATTCTTCAACTATTCCAGTAAAAAAATACAACAATTACCTCATAAAACCCCCTTAAAACTGACTACATGTAAATATTTGCTGTTGTTTACACTGAATTTTGTTTTCGACAGTTCTCTCCGGTGTCCTTGGACACATCCGGTAGCTCAACCAAAAAGTATAAAATTGATTCCAAATGGTCGTTCGAACTTTACACACGTTTCAAAGCTTTGCTTGTACATCTGTTTATGTAAGGTGACGAGCACAACATATTGAACTAAAGAGGAATCTCCATTCTGTGTGCATGTCAGGGAAGCAAATCGAGCTGAACAGGTTTATTCCTTGTGTTACACTTAGCGATAAATATTAGAAACCGATAACGTCTCATCAGTTTCCATTGACAATCAAGAAAATTCGCTACACATTTTTTTCCTTGGTCAATCCACCAACGGATCAACAAATTTCAAACCGCACGGACTGAAGTAAAACCACGTAAAACGTCAGAGTCGATGATTGTTTAAATCAGAATCAGAATAGACAAACTGAAATATGTTAAATAGTTAAATTTCGAACATTTCGGGCTAAATGTAAAATAAAGGACGAAAATTAGTGTCGCGAGTTAGATATTAGTTTAGCCCGTTTTCAACTTGCTATAAGTCAAGTGAAAAGGTGTGATATGTAGGCGACGAAAATTAGTGTTTAACTAACTTCTAATTGTACTTATAATAGTAGCTTGTACTAGTGAACTCGCGACCCTAATTTTCGACTCCTACAAGTCAAACCCTTTCACTTGACTGGTCGCAAGTTTTTTTTACACTGTTTCTCGTTAGAGGCATCTCAAACTGGAATAATCTTCCTACCTTAATTAAAACCATTACATCGAAATCGGAAATTAAGAAAGCTTCACTATCAGGATTTGCATTATACGGTAACAAGAGATTCTCTCTAGTGAAATGTGAGAGTGCATCAGAAACATTAGAATTAAATCGAAACCACACTAACCCAAACGTAACACTTAAAAAAGATTGTAGATATCTTATGTTACACAAATAAAAATATGAATTATTATTATTAAGTTGAAATCGGGGCTAAACTAATTTCCACTGATTCTAACACTAGAAGCGTGTTATAATAGGGTTACCATATCCCGCGATACCAAAAAGAGTACATTGAGATCATTTATCCAAAAGTCAGGAAAAACGTGGAACAGTAGAACTCCGTTCAGCCGGACTCCAGTTTTCTGAGCTCCCGCGTTATCCCAGCCATTAGGTTGACCCAAGATTCTAATATTTGCCGAGCTTTGCGCCCGGATGGTATGCAAAAGGATGTACAGTAGAACCCCGCTTACCCGAGGTAATGGGGGGAGGGACCACCTCGGATAAGTGAAACCTCGGATTAAACGAAATACATTGACAAATCCAATCCTTTTACTCTGGTTTTGCATATCATTCAGACGCATAGCTAGGTTCTTAAATGCATGGATAAATGTTTGGAATTTGTCCATTTACCTGGCGTTTCTGGCAAGTTTAGATTTAAACTTGCCAAAAATGTCATTTTTTTAGGAATTTAACCCATCAAGGTCATATTTCTTCAAAATTTAATACTTTAACAATATATTGCGATGATAAAACACATTTTGACATGGATTTTGAATGAAAATTGTAGCTCGAATAAGCAGAGTTCTACTGTTCATATTCCGTGCTATATGAGGCACCGAGATATTTCAATTCAATCAAAAACTGTTAATGTCTTGGATGTTATGTGACCTACATGACAATTATAAATTTCCTTTTAAAATATTCTTCTACTATACCTAAATTTTGTGCATATTGTTTACTGCTTGCATACTCAAAGGCGCTTTTTAGAACAAAATGTTAAAGTAATTTGTTGTAAACTGTATTCCTCTTGTAGTTTTTGCATAAGATATAAATCAAGTTCATAAAATGGAAAAAAATACGTCGGTTTTTCTCATCAAATGTCTTTCAACAAAAAAAGAGTACATTTGGTAAAATTTCACAAAAAGAAGAGTACGCCTAATTTGCGATCGAAAAAGAGTACATGTACTCTTAAAAGAGTACGTATGGTAACCCTAGTCACTAAGGCCTTCTTACATTTCGGTAGATCAATAAGGTTTTTTCCTTGGGCATTTGACAAACCCGAACTTATTGGAGTTTACTTCATTCTGCATCCGCACTATGGAAAACGGAGGTCAACGTCAAGTGTAGTACAGTGTTTACTGATATCAAAGCCGCCTTCGATCTTATTGACCAACGTTTGCTACTAGCAAAACTGAAGGAAGCAATATCGGACTGGTCCTGTTCTGCATTTATTTAAACGACGTCACATATGATTTTCCATTGGGCTGCAGAATGCTTTACGCTAATGACCTGAAAATTTATGGAAAGATTGAAAGCTTAAACGAATGCTTGGAGTTGCAGCATATGCTGAGTAAATTCATGAAGTGGTGCAACCTGAAAAGTTTTACAGTCAGTGTGTAGAAATGTAACGTCATCAGCTTTACACGGAAGAAGAATCCGGAGATTTTGAGTTTCACACATCTTGAACGAGTTTCCGTAGTAAAGGATATAGGTGTAATACTAGACTCCAAAATAGCATTTTAACAAATGGTCACTAGACTGGTCAGAATCGACCAAAAAAGTATCAAGTAACTTTGAGTTCCTTTTGTGCCCAATAAAAACTGTACAAAGGATTTGAAGTGGCAAAAAAAATTAAATTTGTATGGAAATAAATATAGAATAAGTGACTATTTTTTCAAAAAGGCATATAGCACTGAACTCAAATTCTTTAAGCTGCACGATGAAGATTCAAAGAACAACTTTGGTGAAAACAGTAAAACTCAAAGATGCGTTTATCAAAAGTTATGACGATTTTGGAATTGAATAATTTATTTTCATTTTTTTTACATCTTTTCAAAACGCATCACTACACTGAGTTTGGAATAAGAACCATTACGTTGGAAACTAGCCGGCATGTTTTCCCATATGAATAAACGTTTTCGTGTCATCGGCTGGTTCGATTGTTGTGAAAGTTGGTATAACGGGTTTTTTTGGCCGAAAATTGTTTTTGGTAAGTTGCAAACTCCTCCCACCTCGGAAAGGACGGTCCCGTATTTAATCGGCGTGAAATATCACACAAACGATCATTTTCCAAGTGATTTACATATTTCAAGTTTGATACATATAAAGTTTTTTTCACATCATCTTCACGCATTGTATTAAAAAACCCCTTCCATCACGGTAAAGGGATCATTGATCATTGGGGTCATGGATCAATCATTGATTACTGATGAACATACAAACTTACATGAAAAACATAACCTGATTAAATTCAATTTGAATCTAGGATTCAGATTTTGTCTTCACTCACAAATCAGACTCTACTCCAATAATGAACTTCCTTGGAGGTGGAATTATCGGTGTAAGATTCTATTCCGAACCGGCATTAACAAGCTTTCTTATATCTGGCATTGTTTGATTTTTGATAATTGGTGGTGGCAGACAGAATATGACAATAAACTTTCATTTTCTCACCGACTCAAATGATGCACTGGGTAAGATATCACACTGGCAAGCCGAGACAAGATGTTGCAGTGAGTTTGATTCTCACTATGTTTTTTTATGACTTATCGAATTCATTAGACTGAGTCGATTTGGGGTCATTTTTGAATTTCTCAAACCCTGGGGTCTTAAAAGCTTCATTTTGGTCCAAAACTCATCCATGATTTTTTGCAGAATTTTTAAGTAACGTTTACATGAGTAAATTTGATCTTTTAGGTTTGTATGGGAAAATTGAATATTTTGTACTGAAAAATCATCATCATTTTTGTTTCTTCCGTGGAACCGAGCCTGCTAATAGTTTTAGTGCCAATTTATAAATTCCTTCAAGGAAATTTTCCGCTGAACAACTTTGTGCAATATCATAACTTCGTATCTTTTTAGACAAAAAAGTTATTAGCTGTTTAACAGGTGTATGTCTTTTTGGATTGATAAACCATGAATTCAATTGACACCACTGCTTGTGCCCCACGAAGTATGGCATGAAAAGTGGCTTGCAATACTTCGCTAGGCACCCAGCAGTGGTGTCAATTGAATTTCTTGTTTATCAATGCCAAAAGACATACACCTGTTAAAGAGTTAATAACTTTTTTGTCTAAAAGTTCAATTTTCCCATACAAACCTAAAAGCTCAAATTTACACATTTAAACGTTACTTAAAAATTCTGCAAAAATCATGGATGAGTTTTGCACCAAAACGAAGCGTTTTAGACCCCAAGGTTTGAGAAATTCGAAAATTTCCCAAATCGACTCAGTCTAGTGTTCATGCATCATTTTGCTTGGGAGCTTGAGATTTGCTATGCAGGCATTGAAATTTAGCAACCTCATCTATGGGTGTAAATATTCTTAGTTCAGAGATACAAATAGAAATAAAATTTTTGGATTTCAAAAAATTGAAAGGATATATGTAGGGGAAAGTGGGGTAGCGTGGGCCATGGAGAAACGTAGACCTCTCTAAATATCTCATCTGTGATATAAATCTTAAATTAACTGTCATCGTCGTCGGTTTGTGTAAGCATATATTTCTATATGTTGTTGACTTATGAACGTATTATACGCTCCTTTTATTAAGCAAGCTAAAACAATTTACTTATGTACATAAGTGAACATGCACCCGCAAAACGATCGGTGGGAACCCTTAAGTTGAAAACAAAAATAAACTCATTGCTTTTTTTTTATTTGTCTTGCTCTTTCACGTGGAAAAGTATTTTTTCATGAATAACCAATAAATCACTCAAACGCAACCAATTTGCAAATCATCCATCGTGGGGAATCATGAGCCACATAATGTGGGGTACCTTGGGCCACCTTTATTCTGGTGTTTTATGCACAAATACTTAAGAATTATGAAAAATATTGTTATTCAGAGCGATAGAAACGAATATTAATTTTATTTAAGGATTTTTTTCAGAACGTTCGCAAGACAGGTTTTTGAAACTATTCGATAACACACAACTCTCTTTCCTATTTCCTCACCTGAAATTATTTAAAAATAACTAATTGATTTATGAAACAACACTTTTGGGTTGACTCATAAACTTTTGATTTGGTGGCCCACGATTCCCCACCATTTTTGAAAATAAAAAAATAATGCTTTTTTTCAAACTGTCAGAACTCAGGGAAAATAATTTATTAAAAATTTAAAAAAATGTTAAGTGATACGTTAGAAGTGTAGAAAACTGTACCATTTATTTTTTTCATTTTATCTTTTAAAATAAAGATGTTATGAAAGTGGGAAGGTTGGCCATGAGAAAAAAAGTGATCGGTTGTGTTTATGACAGCTCCGTGAAAATTATCTCGATAGAGTTTTTTTGACTATGGAAGCGTTATTTGAAAAATTGAAAAATACGAAATTGGATCATGTGAAGAAGAAAGAAAGATTTGAAAACAAGTTCTCAAGAAGTGTATCGGTTTTTATTCAAATTTGATTATGGCGTTACTGAAACTCGCTTCCGGTGAATTAAGCGCTACCAGATCGGCCAACAAAAGAGTCCTGTTATCCTGTTATGCTGCCTCGGTGAGACCGTTCCGATCTATTTTGTAGTAGGATGATCTTATATTTTAAGACAGCTTATTTTTTCTTGTTATTTCATTCTACAACATTTCTCCCTTTATAATGTTGTTGATCAAGCATCATAAATTAAAGAAGTAATGGATTTGAGAAGTCATGAAAGTAAGTAATTACAAAAAAAAAACTTTGGGCAGAGTAGAACTCTACCGGATTTGAAAATTTTGTGCACAGAAACTCAATCCTGTACACGTCCTCTCTAGATTTTTCGTGAGTTGATATTTAAAACTTTGTGAAAGTATGTTCTGTAGGATGTGATATTACACATCCGCCCAACATTTTCAAACGCAGTTTCCGATAGAAAGTTGTTCAATTTTATACGCCAATTAGCGTTAAAATTTATGTGATCATTAAACTTTGAGAATGTTGTTGAATTTTTATGCCCAAATTTTTTTTTTGGGATTATTGAAAAACCAGTGAATTTGAATCTTTCGTTCAAAAATAGAATCATTTCAAAGGGAGGACTTTAATGATAATCCATGCTTAAAACTCACGGTTTTTAAAATGTGAGAATAGCTGATCTACAGAAACCCAAATGTAATATTCTATATTCTAATTATTATTGCGGTGAGTATAATGTTGGTAAGTATCGTAATTTCCTAATTTCTTAACAGCATTTAATGTATCAATATTCCATATATACTTTCCCAAATGACATAAATTCATATTTCGGTCATTACATATTCAAAATATTATATGAAGCGTTTGGTAGGGATCTCCACGCTTCATTCCGCCCCTGTATCCTGTATCTTTCGCGGTTTTCATCACATGGTTGGCCTGGCCGTAGTAATAACTGCAATGCATAGGAATATGTAACAGATAATACGCTGAAAAGAAAAATGATAGACTTGCGTCTTCCATTTTCCAGGATGCCCACATGTTTTGGCCATGTTGATGTAAGAAGAAGAAGAAGAAGAAGAAGAAGAAGAAGAAGAAGAAGAAGAAGAAGAAGAAGAATAAGAAGAATAAGAAGAAGAAAGAAGTTATGAAAGTGGGAAAAAGTTACCCATGATACCCCACCCCCCCTTCTGACATAATCTAGAAAGACGTTAAGTTATTTATATTAAAGATTATAATTTATCAACAGCTTTTTTGGAGACAACGAAACGTTTTTTGATTATGCATCAAACAATATCTTAGATTCATTTTGGTTTAAAATTTCTAAAGTAAACCGAAAAAGTAAACCGTTAAACAGGTTATTAAGTTGATTGATTTGACTCAAAACAGATTATTTTTCTAATTTTGAAACGCATAATCATCAAAATTTGAGGTAATAGTAAAAATCTGACAAATGATTCAAATTTGGGACACCCAATTCTTCTAAAATGGAATTTAAAAACGCAAACACGAAAACTGCTCCTTCCTGAATAAGTTTTACAATATTTAAATCACGCAAATGTGAAGAAAATTTGTACTACTATACATTTATAATATTTAGGGGCTGCCAGATGTCATCTGTCAAAGTTGTCAATTCAATTTGAACATTCTACGAATAGATTGTATAGGAAATACGGTGTCTTGTTAACTTGGATGCCCCAAACCAGAAGAAAATGATCAAAGCAGAAATGCCGGCACGTTCAAGTGAGGAGAGTATAAAAGATTAAACAAAACTCAGTAATTTAGGAATATTATGGTTAAGACTTCAATTCCAGCATGTATCAAAAGAAACTAGCTGGAGGACAAGTTTAGTGACTTTTTGTGTAGTCAATTTCCATCGTATGCCTTTAAAGTTCCCTAACTTTTGTGGGGAACTCGGTAACACGTGTACCTCGTTCATCAAAAGGTGCGAATGTCCTGCGGACACCCGATGTTCAATGCTCGTTTGGGTACTTACTATCCACAGATTGCACGCTACGAGGTACCTCCTTAAAACAAAAAAGGCCCTTGGGAAACGAACGTGTTCCAGCTTTCAATGTTCATTCAGCATTCATTCGCATTCAGTAATGAGTAGCTTTGAGACAAGTGTTAATCACTTGGTAGCCTGTCAATAGCCATTTAGAGCGGTTAATTTTCCTTAAAACAGGTGATTTTAAAATTTCTCCTAGCAAAGCCGCAGGTTATGGAGAATTGTTGAACATCGGTTGCGGTGTTTTGATTTTTGCTTAGAGCTCCAAAATTTTGAAGAACCACTCCAATTATTTGGAAAAATTCTCACGCATCACTCTGGATACCGAAAACTTTAAAAGGGATATTCCGAAAAACCAAAACAGGTAGTTACGGTGCTAATAACCCGATCGTTTTCTAAATCACGACCTCGAGTGAAATAGAATTTAAACTTTTTCTTCTGAACGATGGGTTAAAAAACTGCACACAATAGCTGAACCAATTCGACCGGATGCCAGAAGACCTTCAGTTTTCAAGAAGGTATGCAGGAAAATATAGCTACATCATTCGTTTTCTTTTCGTCGATCAAGAGTATGTACCTTCAATAACACGTAAAGATCTTGCCGCGATAGGATATGAAAAATTGTTGCACCCGGTCGAGTTTGTTGTTGTTTGATGCCAAACACCTTGCAAATTGGAACAGATATTTTTTTTCGATTCAACTATCGAACTTTGTTCACACGGGTTCAAACAGAAGGAGCGATTTTGCTAAGAGCGTTTTTCAGTGAACCGTAAGAATAAAAGGGCAAAACCGCGAGCTTCTGGCACGTAGAGTAGAAGGGAGTAACAAACATCAACCTGCCAACCAGCCAACAGCTCAAAGTATAATAGATAATGATCGGTAGCGGTTTCGCGGATGTGTATTCTTTTCAACAACAGCAACAACAACAAAAATAGCAAGAAAGGATTAGGAACGAAAATGAAAGAAAAACTGTTCTGATGTTAAAAACCGAAACGTGAGGTGACTGCACTCTCTGAGCTGCACCTTACCGATGATTGTTGGCTTAGCATCATTATGGAAAGTAACAAACCATCCTCTGTAAGGAACTTTGCATTTAAAGGTTCCAATTAGAAGATCAATTTCGATAGTTGCGAGGCACAAAATCCTCAAACAAAACTACTGTGTTCCCTGGTGAGTAGGGTGATCATCATTGAAAAACTCCGGACTCATTTAATTGTTTTTTTTTCTTTCCCACTGAAATTTCCTTGACCTGTTATAAATGTATTTAATTTTGCAAAAAGGTTATCGTCACTGAATAAAGAAACAATTACAATTCCAAATTTCAATTCACAATTCACACATTCACAATTCACAATAACAGACCAAGAGCTACTAGTCAACATTATTTGTCTGATTTACATTAATTTCCTTAATCTGTAGCCAGAATTTGAATGAATTGACATTTGTTGACATCGAAACCCGGATCAAGGAAGCCCGATTTGCGTTTAGGAGTCTGGCGCTCACACCAGATTTCTGTACGAACGAAAATCTGAATTTCAACTCAAACGTCAAATCCGTATTGTTGTACGGGTGTGAAACTTGGCGCACATATGCGGTGACGACGCGAAAACTGCAAGTATTTGTAACCCGCTGCCTGCGGAATATCATCCGCGCTTGGTGGCCTGGCAACTGGATTTCAAATGAGGAACTTCATCGCCGGTGTCATCAAAGGGCGCTAGAAAACGAGATTCGGGAACGTGAATGGAGATGGATTGGGCACACGAGATTTGCAGGAAGGCGCTTGAATGAAATCCAGAGGGACATCGAAGGAGAGGCAGACCCAGAAACTCGTGGCGGCGAAGCCTAGCCGTCGAAATCCGAACTGTCGACGAGAATCTTAGATTCCTAGCTTCTCGCTCAAATTTTCGATTTAATCCTCACCAATCACAGCCCCGGATGTCCATGGTTAACACGGTGACAAGGTAATTTCTTTTTATTTGGATCAACGATAACTGATGGTAACATCGACATTTTGTGCGAGAACCTGGAAGAATCTATGCTTAAAACGGGATAGGAGTACAAATACATTCTGTAGAATAATAAAAACTCGAACCTAAAGGTGTAGAAAACAACAGCATTGTTTTAGTCTACATGATCCAATATTATGGGACAGTTTATGAGTTGACCCCAAACTGTAATTTCATAATTCGGTTAGTTAATTTAAGGCAATTTTAGATGAGGAAATAAAAAAGAGAGTTGTGTATGATCGAATAGATTCAAAAACCTGGCTCGCGAACGTTTTGGCAAAATTCCTTATGAATTTTAGGTTAACCATCGAGAAAAAATAAAATATAATTCGCTAAAAAGTTAAATATAGGGAAACTGGGTGTAAATACATAAGTGATTTCTTCCAGTGCTTCTGAACATCGAATTTAACATGAAATCAAAATGACAAAATTTTACCATTTCATATTAATTTCCCAGGCCCCTTAAGGAAAATTATCATTTTGCAAGAATTTAAAGCAAATTTAGTTCTATTTCCATCACGAAATCGATGCTTAAACTGTCTTCAATAAGATTTCTACGCTGTCAGTGATTTTAAACCGTTAAGTATACCTAGAGGGTGATACGGTCAAAATTTTGTCAATATCAACTTGACGTATTTCTTTCAATTTTGCCTTTAAAAAACCTGAACACTCCTCATTTTGAAGGTATGTGTGTGTGTAGAATGTTGCTCCTATTTTGATTTTGGAATTCACTCTTCAGTTGTCAAAATGCCGTCCAAGGAAGAAGAGCAGCGTATTTTTGCTCGCGCATCGAGAAAATCCGAGCGACTCGCACGCAAAGCTGGTAAAATCGCTAAAAGTTGCCAAATCAACCGTTACAAATGTAATTAAAGTGTTTGGGGAAGTCTGGATCGGGGGCAAATCGAAAACCGGAAGCCGCTGAGACGACAAAGAGAGTTGCCGGTAGTTTCAAGCGAAACCCTAACCTCTCTCTCCGAGATGCCGCAAATAAGCTGGGTGTATCGTCTACAATCGTGCATCGAGCCAAAACACGAGCCGGACTATCGACTTACTAGAAGGTAGTGACTCCAAATCGCGATGATAAACAAAATACGACGGCCAAAGCGCGATCCCGGAGGCTGTACACGACGATGCTGACGAAGTTTGACTGCGTGGTAATGGACGACGAAACCTACGTCAAAGCCGACTACAAGCAGCTTCCGGGACAGGAGTTTAATACGGCAAAAGGAAGGGGAAAGGTAGCAGATATAATCAAGCACATGAAACTGTCAAAGTTCGCGAAGAAATATCTGGTTTGGCAAGCCATCTGTACCTGTGGCTTGAAAAGCAGCATTTTCATAGCTTCCGGGACTGTCAACCAAGAAATTTACGTGAAAGAGTCTGTTGCCTTTCCTGAAGAAACACGGTTGTTCCGTACTGTTTTGGCCGGATTTGGCATCTTGCCATTACGGTTAAAAGGCCATGGAGTGGTACGCCGCCAACAACGTGCAGGTGGTTCCCAAGGACAAGAACCCTCCCAACACGCCAGAGCTCCACCCAATTGAGAAATACTGGGCTATTGTCAAGCGGAACCTAAAGAAGACCAAAAAAACTGCTAAGGACGAGCAGCAGTTCAAGGCAAACTGGCTTTCTGCGGCGAAGAAGGTGGACAAGGTGGCTGTATGAAATCTGATGGCAGGGGTTAAGCGTAAGGCCCGGCAATTCGGATTTGGAAAAGCGGAAGCCTATCTGAATATTTTCCCTGAATTTTATACTCATTAAACTTGAAAAAGAAATTTAATTTGATTTTTTAAATAAATGTTTTCACCGATTTACACGCGTTTTCCCTTGACCAAATTTTGACCATATCACCTTTTAGTGTTAATTTATATACACATTTAGCGTATTTAATTAGCTATCGCTAACTTTGTATTAGTTAGCGATTTGATTAGCGGCGCTAATTTTTCAGTTAGCGATGCCGAACACAGCTGCACACTAACAACAACGGATTTGAACCATTTTTCACGAATTAATCCTTAAATTCCACAAGCGAAAAATTACAGTAGATTGTGCATCAGCGGCAGGTGGCGATGGAAATCCCGTGATAAGTGTTAGGATAATTTTTTTTTGTAAACATTGAAACCATGATTATTCGTGACGTTATTGCATTTCCAAACAAACAATCAACAGCGAAAACTAGAGGGAAAAAAATCATTGATAACTGCTGTTTACGGTTCTCGCCTAGGATACATAAACATCCTGGCAAGTGACGTAGGCTTTGTTAACCTTTTTACTTTTTGAATAACGAGTTCTGTAATAGTGTGCGTGTTTCTTCATCACCTTCTTTGTACCACATTGCATCAGCGGCACTCTGGATTGTTTTCTGAATTATTTTGACGTTTGATGCTGCATGATGGGTTGATGTATGTCAATTTGTCTAAAATTGGAAATACTAACATGTACAGCACTAAAAATCTAGGTTTTCTAGTAAATCTCCGAGGGTGACGAGCTTACCCCCGGTTCCCCTAATAATCTTCAACTACCCACTTTCCAACGAACTCACTGAAATTCTAAAAGATTGTGAGAAATTGAAATTATCAACATTTTAAGATTTAAAGAGTTGGAGTTTTATTTGTTTTTCAATGGAGGTGGTGTAAAGTTTTGGAAATCTAGCTCTTTATATTGATTTCACAATTTTTCTGGATTCTTCAATCGTTTCCCGGAATCCCCAGCCTGAAATTTTAAGATTCACGCTAGATACACAAATTTTGTTGTTAAATAAATTGACATATTGAATAGATAGAAAGATATTTGTGTTGATTTTTTTTTCATGTTGAAAACGTTTCGGAATGATGATACAACTCCAGCAACAAAAAGACCCATAAAACAGGTACAAAAAAGCTTACCCAGCCCTATTATTGATCTGAAGTACATTCAATGCAGCTCAAAATTTAAGTTGTTCTTGATTCTTTCAAGTTCTCAAGCAAATCTTAGTGACTTTCTATTCAGCATTCAGCAGCCTTTTAGTTCAGCTTCCAAAAACTCGCAAAATGAGCAAAAAATTCTCTCTCTATCGCAATTACACTCATACATCAGTTCATATCACCTTCTCTTGATTATTTACTATGTTCAGTAGATGATTCCGCCATGATGCCACAAATTGCAGTTTGCCGAGATTTGATCAATTTGCTTTCCGATTGCTTCTTTCTTACATTTCCTACAACAATGGTAAAGCTTAGTTCTTTTAGAAATGGGACACTTTCTTTTGCTGATAGCACATTTCCTAGTAATCGGACATTCAAAATTTTGATAGCGTTTTGTTGCCTGCAAAATTTCTATCCGGGCTATTTTTTTTTTCAAAATTTAAAATTCAAGCGTTTTTGAAATATTTACGATGTAAGAGGAAAAGAAAAATATAATTTTGCACAGTTTCCTTCGAAATCCATCATTATCAAATCAACTGACAAAATCGTTTGTTTATCAAAAAAAAATCTGTGTGTTAGTGGTGGAAAAATATGTTAAAACTCTCAAAAATGTCCACTAAGTTTAAATCAAGCATTGGAGTGAAGCCCATGATCGGCAACTACGGTTAAGGGTCATCAGGAAAGTAAAATATCACAAGGGAGTTTTTAATTTTTAATAAGCGAAAAACTACGCGTAGATAACTAAAATGTCCAACAACTTTTTTTCTCTGATGAGGCAAAAATATTGCCTAGTTATGAGTCATTCAAGCCTAACCTCAAACAACAAATTTTTGCTAGATGCAGGGCTCGTAAGCTGTATAGCCGGTACTGAATCTATGAGACAGATGATTTCTGATGGACGACAAAACTTATGAAAAACCCTATCTCAAACCAACTCTAGCATTTGAATCCTACAACATTTCTGCTCGCTGCAATGTCCCTAGCAGATTGAAGCATGTATTTGCTTGTTGTTTTGTAAAAAATAAAATGATTTGACAAGATTCTGCTCCTGTGGAAAACAAACAACAATATTCAAAACGAAAACTTTGATTTTCGCTGTTTTTAAAAGCCTTAAAGAGTAATCTTGTATGTACCCTTTGCAACCAGATTTTTTTCCGGCAGACATTTCAGTAAAAACGCTTTTAAGTGGCTCAAAATTGATTTTGTTTCGACAATTTAGAAACAGCTGTAACCACTAAATTGCCTTCAGTTTCTTTTAAAAGAGAAGTATTGAACCGAAAAGAAGTAGAAATTGGAGGAGAAGGATGCAGCCACCTAAATTTTAGATTTGACGAAGTTTAAGTGGGAAAAACATATCAATATCATGACATGACTGAAAAATGTGTGCGCCGGCCGATGGGAGATATCAAGGATAATGAAGCAATATTTCTTACAAAGAACGACAATTTTTTTTTTGATTTTTCATGAATTATCATAAGATTACCATCATTTTCTTCAAAGAAGATATTTCGATCAAACAAAACGTTTTCGAGATACACGCATTCGTAACCTATTTCTAAATTAACTAAGCTTTATTTCTGGTAAATCAAGTAAAGTCTGCTTCATTTAATATTGGAACAAATTCTTTTGCTCATTGTGGCGCTCCTAGTGGACGGATTTGGAAAAATTTTTCACCCACGTGTCGGGAAATTCATTACCTTTCACCATGTATTTATGTCATAACACCAAACGATAGCATTTTGTAAACAACCGCCATGGAAGCCGAACGGAGGGATCAAATTGTGCATTATATACATTATGTACATGAAAATTATCTTTCTTTTGTAAAAAGAAAAACATGGTGAGAGTTCCTAGAACAGGGATGAATCATCCCTGAGGATGAAAATCTAGAAATTTAGAGTCATCTAATGTTCTTTGTGACAAAAAATAACTTAAATATTTGAGACATAGTACAAACTGACGTAATATAACGATACTCGATTTCATTGGAAATACACTACAGTTCACACTTATTAAAACAAATAAACACAAACACTTCAGCATAGTTTCAATACATTTTTTTTATTACAATAGATGCATGCAAATTTCCTAAATCATAATTCTGTATCCATTTTCATTCTATTATCATCACTATACGCGAAAGCTACACAACAATCGAAGAATTTTCTGCGGGAAAACCTAAACCTTATCATTGAAAAACAGTTATGCAATCTTCTAAAACACGTAATACGTATAAAATGTGGCCAAATTTTCCCGAATAATTCACCACAACATGTAACCTTCGATAACAACTTAATACTTAAAACGTTAAAAATCAGTGCTTGTCGCACTTTCCTAGAGCTATACGATACTTGATACACTCACAAAAGTACACAATTTGTTTCTATGTTCACATTTCCTTGCAACACCGATGTGTCCTTTGCTTTGTGGTATTGAGGGATCAAACGGGTGAGGTTTTTGGCCCAGTGGAAATAATGTTGCTCATTATTATCCAAATTACATACTAGTGATGTTGGACTTTTTAACGGCCAAAACAATCTCGCCACAACGTTTGCCCTGAGCTAGATTTTTTTCTTTGCTTCAGAAAATCTTGCCCTATATGTTTCCACGTATCGATTCTAATTAATTATTCTAAAGTTTCAATCCTTCTCCCTTACTCTCTTCTAAAGCTATGAATTTCAGTAATAATCATAACAATATCATCATATCATAACACTCTACTTTACACGAGAGAATACAATTTTAAACTCCTACTTACTGTGCTACACATTATCATCGTAATAAATTTCCAACAACGTTCAACGTGTCATTAAAAATAGGGGGAATTTGGGTAATATGGAAAAGGTAATAATAAAGAACAGAGAGGAAAACACAAGAGTCATACAAATTCAACGGTCAACAACATGAGTGGTGACAAAAACGTGATCAAGATATTACGAGATCGATCCGTTTTTGTTCCCTATGGTAGGACAATAAGTTTTCCCTCGATGTTTTTTTTTCCCAAGGATCAACTTTCTTTTGATGAGCCTTTGATGAAGAAATGTCCTGTGCTCGTCTGCTTCTCGCGGTCCTCTTCGTTGCTGTTTGTCCTTTCTTCAAGTTTTCCTAGAGAAAGGACTTTAAACCGACTCCCGAAGGACAATCTAAATCTGCTTAGATTTATCGACATCAAAATTGAAGCAGGAATTCTTGCCCAGCGAAAGGATATACGGGGTCAGAATGATCGGCAGCTTGTTGTATGTCTTTAATTCTGGCAGCGGAATGTTGAGCTGTCGAGGGTGAAAAATAGTGAGACCTTCATTAGTAAGGAAATATGCTCATTTAGAGGAAGATATGTTCAACACTTACGAGCTGATCGTTTGCTGCCGACAGGGAAGGTTCCTTTTCGATTGAGGTCGGATCGCTGCTGGACCAAATCGGATCAATCCAATAGGGAACGTTCTGAGAATTGAAAGTATTAATGTAAATTATAATTGTAGTCTACATGTTATTCAAGAAAAGTGTTAAGATCATATGTATATTTTATGATATTTAATGTTTTAATTCCACTCCTATTTCGAATTTGGCCATGAATTTGAGTAATTAAACCACTCAAACTCGATTATTCGCTGATCATTCTTACTGTTAATCAGCAGTAGGTCTGTGCCCACTAGATTGTAAAATCTGTGCACATTTTCTTAGTTTCTTTGGTTGAAAATTTTCTAATTCGGATTTCATCTCAAACTGACTCCAATTATCACATTATCAGCACATCAATCAGCACATTATCATCAATAACTCAGTCTATAGTTTGAATTTTTGAAAATTGTTTTCTAAGTTTGATAGCCTATTAATTAAGTATCAAATAGGCAAAGTTTGGTTTGTATTTTAAATGAGTTTTTCTGTTAGTAAAAATGTAATTTCAAAATCTTAAAATATCTATTTTTCTAAGGAACGCAAACAAACAGCTCTCCTGAAGATACCAAAAAGCATATTGAAGCAAACGGGTTGTTGAATGTGAAACAACTACTTTTTCTTCTTTTTTATTTGAATAGTTCTAGTGCTATGCTCTAGTCTTTGAGTGATATATTTTTGATATTTTAAAAATAAGGACATTTTCCAAGAGTAAGCCCGTATTAGACAAAGGGATAGGAAGCCTATCAAATGGTTAACTATGAAGAAAAAATGAAAATGGAAATAATAAGGCCTAGAGGAATGTTGGAGGTGAAATTTCATTTGTATTTTGTAGCTCAATGTTATTTTTTCGATTATAAATATTTTTAAAAGAAAACGTTAAAATGCAAGGTAATATTGATAAACTAGCATTTGTAAATATTATGAAGGTGTTTTGAATCCTTTATGATCAAGAAAATTGGTTAAAACCGTCAAAATAGAGACTGATCAATTTTATCCCAAAGCATCAAATTCAAAACAGGGACGAAATCGATTTTTAAATCAAATTTAAAGAAGTCTAATAAATTTCTACAATCATGTTTTACGTTCATAGGAGTCCAGTAGTGGTTTGAAAAATATGAAACATGCCACATTCCCCTTTACAGAGAAAATTATCGAAAAATATTGAAAAAAGTGATCAATATTACCCCGGATTACGTTACTGAACAACCAAATAACTCAAGCTAAGTCAATCAGCTTCAGTTCCTATTGAGTTTTTAATAGGTTTGATCAGTCTTGAAAAATTTCATTTTCATTAAGCTGATAGCTCCAAACATTGAGAAAACATCTCAGTCGCCCAGATATTTTTCGGGGTTTTTGATAAACAAACAAGAGGTGCGTTCATGAAATTCACACCCCATCACGTTCGAAATTTTGTTTTTCAGTTCTTTCCACACTCATTCGTTAACTGCCCCCACTGAAAATGAACATCAGATTTTATCATTTTCATGGTTATCTGAGTGAAAGTGAAAGAAGAAAATAATCATTCCTTTGAATGTCATCTAGCTGAAATTGTTGACATACAAAAAAAAATCAGCAGCTACGATTACCGGCACCGTTTTTTCTGTTTTCATCGATATCGAGAAAGAAATTTCCTTAGGATCAGGAAACCGAATTACAAGCAATTGCAAATAAACAAGAAAAAGTCTTTTAAAAGAGCGATAAGATCAATGGAACAATTTTTTTAAATTATTTTAAAAGATAGTGTTATATTCGTACAATTATTGTTTTGCTGTTTCTTGAATCATAAACCTGTTGATGATGGTATCATCTTAATTTAATTATTTATTGATAAATATCAGTTTTGAATTCCATTTTGCAAGAACAAAGGTTTAAGATCATTTTTGTGATGAAACTTTTTTTTTTATTTATTAGAAAACATGAAGCTTATAATAAATTTGAATTTACTTATCAAAATCAATAATTTTTTTCGATTCAACTATCCCTGCAAGATGATTTTTATAACCGAAATGGAAAATGTCCACTAAATTTGAAATCTGGCGGGATTCCGGTACGATCGTTCTATTAAATTCTTGGTCTGGACCAACGTGTTGAAGGAATTCTTTTCAGGATATTCTCTGGGCGCTACAAAACTAATTGGCCTTTTTCCGGTATCTCGTTGAATACTGCTTTTGTTTCACAACACCTATATGGAATTTTTATAACATTTTAATACTTGAACTATAAAATGTTTTGATAAATTTATTGCCTGGTTCGTTTGTTCCACCCTGGCGGATTCTCGATTTTCAACGTGTTCGAATGAGAAGGGGTTCCTGGCTAAATTCCATCACAACGTGTCTAGGCGCTCGTTACGTGCACTTAGCACCTGCACTAAGTTTTACTCTTGACCTACACTGCAACTTTTGATGAAAACAACGTTTGATGAAAATTTTCAATCAATTTTCTGACAGTTGATATTCTCGATTTGAAATTTTCACTGACTTTGAGTGAACTCTTTCGGTGTACGTTCAACGGAAATGAAAACGATGATGAAAATATTAAAAACAAAGATGAAACCATTGTCAAATCATTGAAGGTAAACTGAGAAGGAAAAAAACTAGTAGTCGTTTGTATTTATCTCAACTGAAGAAAACTTGGTTTCAATTTCATTGTGTTCTGTCGAAATTTTTCAAGACTGGGTTTGATACATTAAAAAGCGTGAATCACATATAGCGGGAATAAATCGAAGTCATATTTTCCATAACACGCGCTATTGACAGACAATCAAATGTGTGTAGTTTTGTTTTCCTTTCAATGGACTATATACGCATCGAGTTTTAATTCGTTTGTTTACGATAAAAATATAAGAACGTGTATTTGACCTGTTTATGCCTAAGAGCCTTCATCACGAACCCAAAATAATTCGTTTCTAAATTCTTATTTGAACGTTTCTAAAAATGGTGACTGGGAACAGGGTTAACGAATACAGCAGTTCGTTTCTAGTTACTCTTTTGAAAACTGTTTAGTGAGTAGCGGAACGTTTACATGAACGTTTACGACGTAATATTGTGAAGTATCATTTTTTTTTATTTCGATTTCAAGTTATACATAACTAGCTGGCCCGGTAAACATCATTTTATCCTTAATTTAATACGTCGTTATGTTTAACGTCATCTGTTCTTAATCTTAATCTTTGGAAAAGTTTTTCCAAAGAATTATAGAATTTGTCAATTTAGTTTTTCAAATTTTAAAACAAAATTAATTCCTTAAAATTCTGCATATTGTTTCATCAAATTAATCGTAATAGGTTGAATTGTGTAACATTTACCATTGATTTTGTATGGGAAAACTATCTTCCCTATACTTTTCAAAGTAAGTGAATTCTTCAGTGCAATGAATAAATATCCTTTCAATATGGGAACTATTCCGTGTTCCATATATGATGAAAATCGTTTGAATCAGCTGTTTCGTATTTTCACTTTTTTCCTATTATTTTTTTTAGCTTGATTAGAGACACTTTAACACTTTCATGTCGTTCGTGTCTTAGTTTTTTCTATTATGCCCCGATATATTAATAAAGCTAGAGAGTTTTGTTAACCATTTGATGATGTTTAAACTTGGTTTCATTCTTCAAGTTCTGTCTTAGTTTTCACTGATTTTTAAGGGCCCTCGTTTGCGAAGTACAAGGGGTCTTTCAGACTATCGCCACCAGTGCACTATGGGGTAGTTCCATTCAATGAGGTGGCTTAAAGTTTTATTTGGGGTTTTGGACTCTTTTGGAAATTTTGAAAAAAATTTATAAAACGACTATTTTAACTAACTTTAGATAAATTCATACACAATTTTTTTAAAACAACTTATAAAGTAATATGATTGTTGTTATTTTTGACCCTAATTGTAATTTCATTTGAAAGCCGTTTATTGGACTAATCGATATTATAAAAACATTTTATGGAACTCAAAAGAAAAATGTGTGAAATGATTGATAAATCATGAAAAAAGATTGTTTTTGGCAAAACAGCAACAACTTTGTTGAATTGTTAGTCATTAATGGGTAAAAAATACCCATTTGCATGATATTATTAGCTTTATTTGACTATAACTCTAAAAACGATGCTTTAAGGTGCCTGGAAACTCTTTTATTGTATTTTAAGGACCTTAAACTAGATCTTGAAAGTGAAAAGGGTATAGGGCAATGCGGGTCTTTTTTTTACAAGGCTTTAAAGTTTTTGACTTTTGAAAAAATTGTTTATTTACTCATTTTTATCACAAATCAATTTAATGTGTAAAAATTTTGAACGGTTCAAATGAAAGCTTTTAATAGAAGTTTTCATATGGTGTACTAAAATTTAAGAAAAAATGTTGTCCATAGAAATATAAGAACTTTAATTTTTTTTTCATCATATATATTTTTTAATATCTCAAAGTCTAATGTCTGGAGTTTGGAACTTGGAATGTTTTAACCCTTGCTCAACAAGGCAAACTGGAACAACTTGCTAAAGAGGCTAGCCGCCTCAAGCTTGAAATTCTGGGACTGAGCGAAGTTCGTTGGCCTAACACTGGAGAACACAAGACACAATCCGGGCAAGTCCTGCTTTACTCTGGCATACGAGGAGAACATGCTACTCGGGAATGAGGAGTTGGTTTCCTGTTAAGCCCACAGGCCTACGCGGCCCTCATTAGATGGGAACCAATAAACGAAAGAATAATCGTAGCCAGATTTAGAACACGGGTTAGAAACCTTACAATGGTCCAGTGTTATGCGCCAACTGACGTTGCCGATTTGCAGGAGAAAGAGCAGTTTTACAGTCAACTGAACAGCGTGGTAGAGAAAATTCCGAAGGGTGACATTCAAATCAATTTGGGCGACTTCAACGCAAAGATAGGCTCCGACAATCAAGACCTTGAGCGCATCATGGGCGCCATGGCCTAGGACAGATGAGCGAAAACGGAGAGCTGTTTGTAGAATTTTGTGGCAACAACAACATGTTGATCGGTGGATCGCTCTTCCCCCATCGACCAGCACATAAGGTCACTTGGGTATCCCGAGACGGCCGAACAGAAAATCAAATTGACCACATCTGCATCAGCCGAAAATGGAGAAGGAGCCTTCTTGATGTCCGCAACAAACGAAGCGCAGACATTGCATCTGACCATCACCTCGTCCTTGACGAAATACGACTGAGAGTTGCGCGTGTCCAACGGCGCGAAGAGAAAGTCGGGTGTCGATACGACGTCCGCCGGTTGGAGAATCCAGAGGTGAAAAGAGCATACGTTGAACAGCTAGAATCCCGAGCCTCGGAATTGCCGACAGACGGAGAGCTGGAAAAGGCAGTTAAACGAGCTTGTAGACGAGACAAGAGAGCCTGGACAAACTCCCTAGCCGAAGAGGGAGAAAGAGCCGCCGCCAATGGAGATATCCGATTACTTTATGACATTTCTCGCCGCCTCAGTGGTGCAAGGACTAATGCAAGAATGCCGCTGAAAGACCGAGCAGGTCAGTTATTGACCGATCGAACAGATCAGCTCAAACGATGAACTGAGCACTTCGAACAACTCTTCTGAGTCACGAATAGCGAGGGTCACCAGAACCCGCAGCTCGAAGCGCCAACAGTTAGTCGCAATTACAACCGCGCGCCATCGCTGATAAGTGTACTTACCGTCTTCAATTTTTATTGACCGTTTTTTCGTCGAAATTCTGTACCTCGTTCGTCCTTGTGCTGTTTACACCGAAGATCACTAACTCGAAAACAAGTGGAAAGCGGAGTTTCCCCCGGAAAACGTTTTTCCGACACGAAAATCATCACAACATTTTTCGTTCGCGCGACACGTTGTGTTGTTCGGTTTGTTTTTGTTGTGTTTCGCTTCGCACGGTGTACGAAAGCGGTACGTTATTCGACCAGGTTATTCAATGCGAAGTTGTGTTATCGTCTATTGCTGTTAAAATTTCGTGCTTGCGAAGACTTTCGGAATTTGTTCGAATTTGCTTAGTATCGACGTTATGGCCAACACAAAGGAGAAAAAGCAGTGTGGAGAGTGCCAATTGGTGATTAACGACCTAGAGCCGATCGGTTGTGGTTTTTGTGGCAATTTTTTCCACATTAGTCAGCAGTGTTGTGGATTCAATATCCGTCTCAATAGGGAACTGTTTACGCAGGGTAAGCTGATTTTTATTTGTACTCCTTGTCGTACGGAACTCAACGGGCGAAGCATTCGCCATTATATCGATGATCTCTGTTTAACGGATGGTAATCCTACTGCTAAAAGTGACTACCCTGGTAATGTCCTCGAAAAGCTTACTCACCAGCTTGACTTACTGTCCAAAAAAGTCGACGATATGGCTCTGACTCATAATGCACCTACAACTTCGTACGCTTTTCCTCCATTGAACGGAACTCCTCAAACATTCCCGTTACCGAACTTCAAGCGTCGTCGCGGGAATGACGGAATATTGCAGGTTTCTTCAACGATGACTGGTACAAATTCCGTTGACCTTAGTGACCTTTCAGTCCCGTTTATCGTACCTCCACCCCCGACCCCCAAGTTCTGGCTGTATTTAGCTGGTCTTCAGCCCCAGATCACGGACGCAGACGTTGAAACCATAGTTTCTCGCTGCCTGGATTCAACCATGCCGGTAGAGGTGAAACGATTGCTTCCCAAAGGCGTTGACGGCTCCACTAGGAGATATGTTTCATTCAAAATCGGACTGGACCCAGTGCACAAAAATATCGCCTTGAGTCCCATGACCTGGCCTTCTGGAATACTCTTTCGTGAATTTGTGGACCAGCCAAAAAACTACAGCCGACGGCCTCTGACTCTTGCACCATCTGTTCAACGCATTCGGTCGGTTGGGGAACCTGCTACCCCGAATGTAGTGCCAATTACGCCCACGATCGGACCAGTTTCCTTGAGGTAGTCTCATCTAGTGCCTTCGAGGATCATGGGAATCATGTGGCTCCCACTTCAGCTGATAACGACGATGAGACCTCAGCTCTCATAAGATTGTATTGCGAAGCTTCACCGGTTCAGAAAGGACTAGCTACTACTTGTTGGGTTTCTACACTGGGACGCAACGAACTAGGCACTTGGGAGACCTCTGAGCCCCTCGACTCAGTCGCGCAGCTTCCAGCCAGCGTCATCAGTCGTCCCAGCCCTGAGTTCGACTGCGGCGACGAGTCTCCAGCCTGCATCTTCAGGCAAGTATTCATCTCGTTTGATAACTTTTTCCTTGTGTGATGAAGTTTCACCTAGCCACAGATCCTGCATGCGCTATCAACATGCCACGCCCGTTACTTCACCTGCCTCTACTTGGGTTTCAACACCAGGACGCATCGATTCGAGCCTTTTGGAGACCCCGGAGCCCTTCGACTCAGTCGCGCTGTTTCCTGCCTGCGTCATCAGTCGTCCTGGCCCTGAGTTCGTTGGAGGTGACGGGGTTCTCCAGGCCTCTTTTACAGGCAAGTACCAGTTTATGTCTAGAACTTGCCATTCGCGTATCCTGTTTCCGTTCCACCACAGATGCATCCCGCTAGATCTTCCGAACCTTGTTAATCATACGACTACTTCCGGGCCCCCAGCACCGGGACGCAACGAACTAGGAACTACGGAGACCCCTGAGCCCTTCGACTCAGTCGCGCTGTTTCCTGCCAGCGTCATCAGTCGTCCCGGCCCTGAGTTCGTCTGTGGCGAAGGGGTTCTCCAGCCAGCGCTTTCTGGCAAGTATGATATCACTAAGTGTTCTTCCCCGCGTGATGGAATTTACCTTTCCAGTGATCATCGATCCCGTGCTACGTTGGAATCGCCCGAACCCTTCAACATTTTTTACCAGAACGTCGGTGGTGTTAATAGTTGTTTGATTGACTACTTGTTGGCGACTTCGTGTTCCTGCTACGACGTCATTGCCTTCACCTAAACCTGGCTCAACGACCGGACCCTCTCTAGTCAGATTATCGGCCCAGATTACGCAGTGTTCCGTTGCGACCGTAGTCCTCGTAACAGCAAAAAGTCTACTGGTGGTGGAGTGTTACTTGCCGTAAAATCTACGTTTCCAGCTCAGCCGATTGAAGACGATTCCTGGGACAATTTAGAACTTGTTTGGATTCGTATTGATTTCGGAGATCGAAAACTCTACTTGTGCGTAGTGTACGTGCCCCCTGACCGTTCTGGAGACTTGGCTTTAGCCGAATCTTTTTCGCTCTGCCTCTCTAAAGTAAGCTCGATTTGCTCTCCGGCAGACGACATACTCATCATCGGTGACTTCAATCTACCTGGTTTGAAGTGGTGCTCCTCCCCAAGCGGCTTTTTATTTCCGGATCCTGCTCGTTCTTCATTCTCGGCATCCTCCAACATCTTCCTAGACTCCTTGAATACCGCGACTCTTCGACAGATCAACAAAATTGAAAACGAAAACGGCCGTATGCTTGATCTCTGCTTCGTGAACGAAGGGATCAAGAATCCGGCGATTGAATCTGCTCCTGCTCCTCTTGTTAAAACTGTCCCGCATCATCCAGCCTTAGTGATTTCACTCGATATCACTAAAATACACGGCTCAGAAGAGAAAATCGCTTCCTTCTATCACGATTTTAAGAACGTTGACTTCGAAGCTATATCCCTCGTCCTGCAATCCGTGGATTGGGAGGCTGAGCTCGATTTCTCTAATCCCAATGCAGCTGCGGAGACGTTTGCGAACATCCTGAATTATATCATCGATCGTCATGTGCCGAAACGCAGCACGGCTACCAATCTACGGACCCCCTGGGTTACTGGAAGTCTTCGGAGACTTAAGACGGCCAAGCAGCGCGCACTACGCAACTACAACAAGCATAAGTCCTTCTACACTAAGGACATATATCGCAAATTGAATTCTGCCTATAAGAAAGCCAGTAAGCGTTGCTACCAGAATTATATTAATCGGTTACAACAGAATTTCAAAAGCAGTCCGAAATCTTTTTGGAAGCACGTGAAAAATCAGCGAAGAGAATCAGGGCTTCCGTCTCACATGTTCCTGAATAGCGACACAGTGAACTCTGATCCCGAAATTTGTGATCTATTTGCCGAGAAGTTCTCTAGCATTTTTACAACTGGATCCATTTCTCCTGAGCAACTGGCTAGAGCTGTGAGAAATACATTGCCTATAGGTTCTTCGTTTAACGGTATCATAATCGACGATGCATCCATATCGAAAGCGACAGCTAAGCTGAAAAACTCTTCATCTATAGGCCCGGATGGTATACCTGCTACTTTTTTGAAGCGTTTCATGCCACTTTTGCTGTTTCCTATTCGGCTTATTTTCCAATCATCGCTGGATGTTGGAATCTTTCCCTCACTGTGGAAGGAAGCCTACATGTTTCCTGTTCACAAGAAGGGTGACAAGAGAGATGTTAACAACTACCGCGGAATTTCAGCTCTATGTGCGATAGCCAAATTGTTTGAATTGGTTATCTTGGATCCCATTAATTCGTTCTTCAAGCACCAACTTTCCAATGATCAACACGGTTCATGCCTAAACGATCCACGACTACTAACTTACTCACCTTCACATCTTTTGTGCAAGACAGCTTTGCTAGGAAAACTCAAACTGACGCCATATATACTGACCTTTCTGCTGCATTCGACAAGGTGAACCACGATATCGCTATCGCAAAGCTAGAACGTCTGGGTTTATGTGGATCCCTTCTGCACTGGTTCCACAGTTACTTAACAGGTCGAAAGTTATCCGTTCGTATTGGTGACTCTTTTTCAAACTATTTTCTTGCCTGCTCCGGTGTGCCTCAAGGAAGTCATTTAGGACCACTAATTTTCGTGATATATTTCAATGACGTACTCTCGCTCCTTGACTGCAAAAAACTTGCATATGCCGACGACCTGAAACTCTTTCACACCATAAACAGCCAAGAGGACACCAATTTCCTGCAGCAGCAGTTCCATGTGTTTGCTCAGTGGTGTGACATGAATTGCCTGCCCCTGAATCGCAGTAAATGCTCGGTAGTATCATTCTCACGTAAGCGACACCCTCTTATTGCGGAGTACGTTCTCGGAGACGGAATCATTTCTCGGGTGGACCACATCAACGATCTGGGCGTTATTCTCGATCAACGCCTGGACTTTAAGACTCACACAAACTACATCGTCGACAAAGCATCCAGAAACCTTGGATTCTTATTTCGCATGGCCAAAGACTTCAAAGACGTGTATTGCCTGAAAAGTCT
Organism: Uranotaenia lowii; assembly: GCF_029784155.1. Lineage (NCBI taxonomy): Eukaryota > Metazoa > Arthropoda > Insecta > Diptera > Culicidae > Uranotaenia > Uranotaenia lowii. Next base: position 177,495,472 of record NC_073692.1, on the reverse strand, counting down.
TTACTGCTGTATAGTTCGTTCCATCCTCGAGTATGCTTCAGCTGTTTGGTGCCCTTTCTACCAGAATGGGGCTGAACGAATCGAGGCTATCCAGCGTCGCTTCTTGCGGTATGCCCTACGCCATCTGAACTGGCAAGACCCGTTCCGTTTACCAAGCTATGAGAATCGCTGCCGCCTTATAGACCTAGATACGCTTCAAGCCCGCAGAAACGCTACGCGCGCTCTAGTTGTTGCTGATCTCTTAACGTCCAGAGTTGACTGTCCCGTTTTGCTGGAGGCCATTCCTCTCAGCGTGCGCCCCCGAGGATTGAGAAACCAGCTTTTGCAGCTCTATGTTCCTATTCGTCTCAACAACTATGGAGCGAACAGCGCATTTATCGGCATATTGAAAACGTTCAATCGCTTTTCTGAGCATTTCGACTTCGATGTTTCGAGGAACGTGTTCCGGAGAAAAATTTTAACTGTTTCAAGAACTGTATAAACCTGTGTTAATTTTTATGTTAATTTTTATCTTGTATTGTAATTACTATTAAGTTATCATTAGGATCTACATATGATCCGTTGATTTTACTCTAATAAACAATAAACAATAAATGGCCCCAGCAAACATAAAATCGCATTAGAAATGATAGCTCAACTCGTAAACAATGTTAATGCGATCGCAATTCCTATCAAAACAAGTAAATGATCGTACAAATGGTTAGTTAAAGTTTACCGACTCGGATATTACAAAAGACCGCCATGTTTGCAAATTTGTTCTCCCGCGCAGGATTCAAGCGAGAAAACAATCTTGTTTTTCTCTCTGCGATAAGCAGTGCAACCAGATTTTTAAAAATCAGAGGGTTCATTTGGATAAACTGCCCAATGAGAGAAGCAGCAAATATTGGTGCTGGCAACGGTTTGCATGCGTTGAGAGCAAAACTTGCGCTCTCTCTCATATTGTCAGGATGTGCGGTATAAGGTGTTGGATATCGTCCAATTTTTACAACACTTATCGCTTAAGCCAGAAGTTAAAAATATGTATGTATATTGCCTCCACTTTTGTACGTAAATGCTGTTTTTTAGAGTTATATAAGATAATTTTATAATGTACTAGCTGACCCGGTGTGCTTTGCTACACCTTTCAAAATCAAATGATACTTTCAAAAATTATTCAGATTTTTATTGATTTCTTGGCATTATTTTAAATCAAATTATAACATAATTCATAAGCTATCGCTAAAAAAAAGAGCTGCAGCTGGAGTTTCGAATTGTAACACAAAGATAAATTTAATCTGTCTGGAGGGTCTCAAATTAATCGTACGCATACAATCTAACTTATAAAGTACGAATGTTTTTGCTTGATATGTTCTGGTTTTAAGCTAAAAAACTGGTAAGAGAGCCGCCTCCTCTGTCCTTTCCTTCTCCCCCTGCTGAATGGAGGTCGTGATCTTTAATAATCATCACCATTTCATTCCCAAAAATCCTCCTATATCAAATATTGTTCCATTGGTTGATAAGTTTTTAAGCTTTACAACAATATGTATATGGAGCCTCCTCCTTTCTTCCCCTCTCCTCCTTTCTTCCCCTCTCTATACCGGGCGGACGCAATCTCATGTGTTCGACCCATCTGGGCTGGTTGTGGGTAGCAATGTGGCTTCTTCGTCACTTACTACAAACAGCCAGCAGATGCGCGGTAAAGAATCACACAAGCAGTTTCATGCTGTCGATAAAAACAATGCCCTAAGCTCTCAGTTTCACCATCTATTCGTTTCTTCTACCCAAAGCGCTCTAGCTTTGACCTTTCCACCTATCTTTCATGTCTACCATAATTGCTCTCTAATTAGATTTTCAATTTGCCGATATGCCACAAACTTAGATAAGAGAAGCATTTCTCGTACCCAAATATCGTTCCATGCCAAATTTGGTTCCATTTTCTGTTGTAGTTCTTGAGATATGCAGTAGTAACTGTATGAAGCTTCCCTCCCTCTTTCTTTTCTCCCCGCTGGAAAAAAGGAAGGGGTCTCAAACAATCATAAGAATATGTCACGTTCCCTAATACCCGTCCATGCCAAATTTGGTTCCATTTGCTTAATTAGTTATTGAATTATGTAAAAATTATTAAAGAGTCTCCCCTTTACATCTCCCTACTGGAAAGAGGGAGGGGTCCCAGATAATCATAGAAATATTTTTCGTATCCAAATGCCCTCCCATGCCTAATTTGGTTCCATTTGCTTTATTAGTTTTTGAGTTATGTATAAAAATATGAAAGAGGCCCCCTCCCCTTTTCTACTGGAAAGAGGGAGGGGTCTCAAATAATCATTTACATATTTTTCGTATCAAAATACCTTACCATGCCAAATTTGGTTCCAATATCTTGATTAGTTTTCGAATTGTATGAAAAATTGTAAGGTAGCCCCCCTCCTCCCTTCCTATCACCCCACTGAGAGGAGGGAGGGGTACCTTATATTTATAGAAATATTCCCCGTCGCCAAATACCACCCCACGCCAAATTAGATACCATTTGCTTAATTGGTTCTCGAGTTATGCAAAAAATAGTCTATTGTTTGGGAGGCCCCTCCCCCCCTTCCTGTTAGGGGGAGGGGTCTCACACCATAATAGGAACCTTCCCCGGCCTCCAATATCCCCACCTGCCAAGTTTCACGCAAATCGGTTCAGTAGTTTCTGAGTCTATAGGGAACAGACAGACAGACAGACAGACAGACAGACAGACAGACAGACAGACAGACAGACAGAAATTCATTTTTATATATATAGATATGAAACGTATAGCAAAGTTTGTTGAGAAATATACCTACAAAAATGTTTGCTGGGGCGTCAACTCAGAAGCACCCTCGCTGGCTGAAATAGAAGCGGTAATCAAAAACATGAAATCCAACAAAGCACCTGGGATCGATTGCATCCCTGCTGAAATGCTGAAAGCCGACCCTGCTTGTCAGCACAAATGTTGCACCGTCTTTTCGCTGACATCTGGGATACTGCAACATTCCCGGCCGACTGGATGCAGGCTATCCTCGTAAAGGTCCCGAAGAAAGGAGACCTGACAGAGTGTGGTAACTGGCGAGGCATAACGTTGATCTGTGCAACCCTCAAAGTACTCTGCAAAGTGATCCTGAACAGGATCCAGGAGAAAATCGATGCTTCACTCCGACGGCAACAAGCTGGATTCCGATCCGGACGATCATGTGTGGACCACATCACAACGTTACGAATCATACTGGAACAAATCAGCGAATTCCAGGACTCTCTTCTGCTGGCGTTCGTTGATTTCGACCGACTTAACCATGAACACATCTGGGCGGCTCTAAGGTGACGAGGGGTCCCAGAGAATTAGTCCATCTCATCGAAGCACAATACGAGGCATTTTCGTGCAAGGTCTTGCACGACGGTGTCTTGTCCAAACCAATCCCGGTAACTGCTGGAGTGAGACAGGGATGTATCTTGTCACCGCTACTTTTTCTCATCGTAATGGATGAGATTCTGACTGAATCGATCGACTGTGCACCGAACCGAGGATTGCCGTGGAATCCTCCAACAATGGAGCAACTGAAGGACCTTGACCTGGCTGACGGTATTGTTTTGCTCGCCCAAACACAACCGGATATGCAGAGCAAACTCGACGACCTCACCGAAAGTTCCAAGGCAGCAGGTCTCAAAGTCAATGTCGGAAAGACCAAGTCGATGGAGATCAACACAGCAAATCCCTCCAGTTTCATGGTAGCTGGGCAACAAGTTGTGAAAGTGGAGTGCTTCCAGTATCTTGGTGGCCAGATAACGCCTGATGGTGGTACCAGGAAAGACATCGAAACCCGGATCAGAAAGGCCCGATTTGCGTTTGCGAATCTTCGAAACTTCTGGCGGTCTCACCAGATCTCTCTACGAACGAAAATCCGAATCTTAAACTCAAACGTCAAATCCGTATTGTACCCGCATGCGGCCCGCAAACCCCCAGTTTGACATGCCTGGTCTAAGACATCAAATGCATCAAACTTAAGAAGAATACTCTAATAATTGTTTCCCACTAGATTTTGTTTCTGGACCACTTCACTGTTCAGTGTGATATAGAAAACGCCCCCACTTTTGAATATAAAAATTTATATGGGAAACCCCCCTCTCCCTCTCCCCTTATAAACTGAAGTGGAAGAGGTCATTCATCGTAAAAAATCATCATAATAAATCATTAGCCACATTTTTCCCGTATGCTTGGATAACGTGCCGCTATTAAGCCAACCTCTTTTATGATGTGTTAAGTTGTTTTTTCTATTAATTATTTTGCATGAGAGCTCCCCATTTCAAAAGTTAGAAGGGTCATTCTATATGATAAATCAACTTGATTTTTTCTTAACAAGCTTTTGAACAACAACTTCAATGAAAATGTATGCAGTTTCTGCCTAAGTAGGTATGTGCGTGCTTAAATGCAATCTTCAGATTAATAAGTTCGACAAATCTCCAATGCAGAGCGCAGGGGAGATAAGGGAATAAAGAACACTCGGGGCGAAGTGAGCACCCCTCTTTTCTACGAAAGTACGTAATTTCTTTTAAAAAAATTCATTATAAATTTCTCTAACGAGAATCACCGACCAGCTCGGTTTATGATTGTCGGCAGAGATTCTCTGAACCTCTGTAGGGAATCTGTAAGTCAACAACATAAAATTGGGGAAAAAATATAACTGTTGCTGACGGAAAGGCTGGCAACCCTTCCTGTTAAATAATTTGCCTTTAAATTGGTCAGCAGTTAGCGGTTAGCGATTAGCGTTTTAGCTTCACCCAGAAATCGGACTCTACTCCAATAATGAACTTCCTTTGAAGTGGAGTTATAGGTATAAGATACTATGCCGAACAGACAGTAACAAGCATTCTAACAACTGGCATTGTCCTCCTAGCGAACAAAACTGCGTATGTCTGAAAGAAACCAAATAAAACATATCCCATATCCTATCACAAGGCAAAGCAGGATAGAAAAAATCAACCATCAAAGGTATTGAATGATGATGTACCGACGGCTGTGTGTGTTTGTAAACCGGCATTAGAAAAAAAAACATTCTTTGTTTCCAACCGACGGCAAACAACCATCAGCCAAGATGAGCTGTGCGAGTGTATGTAAACCGGCCGGCAATAGAAAGCAGTTGCTCGTTTCCCGTTTCCATCTAATTTTAATTCTTTTCCCATCAAAGAAAAATGAGGATGAGAAAAAAAACATCGGCAGAACGATAATGACAATATACTTTTGTTTGCTAACCGACTCAGATGGTACACCGGGTAAGATATCGGACTAGTAAGCTGAGATGAGATGTTGCAGTGAGTTCGATTCTCATTATATATTTTTTGGGATAAATTATCTAATAGGATGAAAATCCCATTCAATGTTTTTTTTGTTTCGCTTGAATGTAGTGGTCATGCATCATTTTGCTTAGGAGCTCGAGTCTTTATGCCAGTAGTGCTTTTCCAATCATAAAGTCTGCTTCATTTAATATTGAAACACAAACAATTGCGTGTAGTTCAGTCATTTATTAACGAATTCATAATTTGTTTTTCATACAAATGTAGCATTTTCTTTACTCTTTCATAAAAAAAAATTTAAAAAAATTATTCATTGCTGTTTCGAAGAAATTCTCGTACTTTTCCCGTAATACGGCACATTAGGCGGCGCACACCCTTTTCGTCCACCGTTTTGGCGATTTGATTCCACCAGTTCTTCATTTGAGTCATGTTCCTAACAAGTTTTCCCTTTGCCTTAAGCCTCCGCTTCGTGATTGCCCAGTATTTCTCTATCGGCCGGAACTGGGGGCAGTTTGGGGGGTTGAGGTCCTTCGGTATTACGCTGACCCCGTTCGTTGCGTACCATTCCATAACCGTTTTGCTGTAATGGCAGCTTGCGAGGTCCGGCCAAAACATTACTGGACGGTCGTGGGCACGAATAAACGGCAGAATCCGTTTCTGTAGGCACTCTTTTTTGTAGACTTCTGATGTCATTGTCTTGTCAGTGAGAAAGACTTTGGTTTTCTGTCCACAACTGCGTATCCCCTGCCAAATCATGTACTTGCGGGCGAATTTATCCGCAAACACGAACTTAAATTTTGCAGGTACATCCCCCCGAGCCGTCGCCAAATAAAATTTTTGACCTGGGATTTGCCCAAAGTCCGCCTTCACGTAGGTCTCATCGTCCATCAGAATACATCCGTCGAACTTGGTCAGCACTTGGTCGTACAGCTTCCGAACACGGATTCTGGCCACATTGTTCAGCTTCAGCGTCCGATTTTTCTGTTTGCTGGCTCGGAATGACCTTATTCCTTCCCGGAGACGAATTCGTCGCACCGTACTGTGAGCGGCCTGGAACTTATTGGCCAAATCGCGGTCTGAAAGATTGGGATTCCTCTTGACGGCCTTGATGACTTTCCCACGCAGTTTCCGGTCGACAGTTCCACTCCGACGCTTCGAATGCGGCTTCCGAGCCGTCGTCAATGTTTCCTAGTACTGCTTGATAACACGCCATACGGTATTTCTGGGCATTTTAAGCTGTTTAGCTAGCTTCGATGCCGACAACAATGGATTTTCAAGAAAACTGTGCACAATTTGATCTCTCCGTTCGGCTTCCATGGCGGTTGTTTACAAAATGCTATCGTTTGGTGTTATGACATAAATACATGGTGAAAGGTAATGAATTTCCCGACACGTGGGCGAAAAAAGTTTCCAAATCCGTCCACTAGGAGCGCCACAATGAGCAAAAGAATTTGTTCCAATATTAAATGAAGCAGACTTTATCATCTTTCTGTACCAAAGGGGAACTGGGGGTAAGACGCCCACGTTAAGAAGAATCTTTCATTGCTCGTAAATGAAGAATGCAATCCATTAAATTCGACAATAGTTTTGAAAAGGGACCTGTTCTGCACCAGAAATATACAAACCGGAACACTTATACCAATTATTTACGTCTTTATCGTTAAATTTTAAAAGGCTTTCTAAAGTATGATTTCCATTTCGTTTGGGGCAAAGTGCGCATATGTGTGTACCCAAACGCGCCGTTAAACGATTAATAAGTGTTATTAATTCAAGGGCCTTCGAAAATGTTTGCCAGGTAATAACACTTCTTTTCTACTTCACAGATGGAAAAATGTATTGCTACGCACAGTGCTGCCAGATATACTGACGAACTTGTGAATAGTTAATTAAATCTATATTAAATTTAGGAATTTTAAATATATTCGTTTATATTCAAGTTATGTTTTCCAATTCAACATATAAATATCCTTAAAATTGTTGTGTTTAAAACTGAATATAAATTTTAACAAATATGAGACACGCTTAAAGATAAACGAACATGGCGCGTTTTGCCCTGTCTAGACATGTTTATTAAAAATCGTTTAAAATAACAGAAAAATAATTCAAAAAGGAGTTTTTTCGTTGTGTGATGATTGTCAAAGTCAATGTTCATCATTGACACAGATGCCAGGTAAATGTTTTGCTGATAGATGCCGCAAATCCTTACAAGAAAAGTTGAAAAATTGCAAGAAAAGCTCCAACAAAAAATTTGATTTCGTTTTTCGTCAAATTTACGCAATATAGAAAACTTAGAAGGTCCACAAATGTTTATAAACGCATAAAAGTGTAAATAGAACGAACTGGCATTTTCAGAAATGTTGAACAAGGTTTGTTTAGGGAAATACTTGTCCCGACTGCGCATTTTGTACCCAGTACCCCTACATTTCTTTTTGCATCTTCTTATGGGAGTAGTAGCGCTACCTTTTTCAGTACATTCAGCGATTTCAATTAGCGATCGCTTACATTGACTTAGTTAGCGCTATAATAAGTGGCGCTAAGTTTCAAGTTAGCGCAGCCGGACATTGGGAAAGAGGATTGTGGAAGAAATTTCCTAGTCATATTGGAATAATTTTTTTTTGCAAATTCGCATTTGAATGCTGGTTTAAATGCATAATTTGTAGAAAAGTTTTAAACTTTCTATAAATTTGGTGTTGTTAAATTTGCTAGTAGAGAGGTATGTACTCCAGGCACGAACTGCGTAAAATCATTCAAGTTTATCGAGAAATATCCTTCATGCAAAAATGGATGGAAAGCTTTCATAGCTCAACAACTCAAACTCATTGGCCTTAAATACAACTCTTAGTGCGGTCAATGAGTATGGTTTTTCCGAGCTCTGATGGAAACTCACTGATAAAATATGTTCCCAGACAATCTTTTGCTAATCAAAAACATGGAGGTACAACTTACCCTGGACGGTGGCGTATCCGGTTTGGGTGGCTCGTAGAACTCCGACAGAAGTCCGTATCCGAAATTGTTACAATTGAGATATTGTAACCCGGCTGTGATCGCAGAGGACGAAGTCGTTGAGGGTGGCTGCTGCTGTCTGCGTTCAAAAAGTTTCGCCATCGGATTCTGTGAACCATCGTTTCCGGAGGATGTCACCGCCGTCGGTGGGAAGTTGGGTGGGGTTGCAGTCAACGATGACGATGACATCGAGGGTGGGCCATCGGACGAAACCCCTTGGACCATGGTCGAGCTGAAGGCTTCACTAACAGCTGCCGCTGCAGCCGCAGATATGGAGCACATATTCAGGGCTGTTGCAAATTTTGTGGTCTGTTGGCAGCTGTTGGCCAACTGTTGTTGCTGCTGTTGTTGCAGCAATTGGGCCTGCTGGAGGAGCATCCGGCCATAGGCGCCTTGGTACAGATTCTCCTTATCATGAGGATTCATAACCATCGCTTGATTATGGTTGGTCATCATATCAGTGGCCGCCAGGGACCCAGTAGCTGATGGTGGAATGTTGGTCAAATTGTAACTGTTGCCAGCTTCCAGGAGCGTTGCCGAAACACCGCCAAAACGATTGTTGGCCATGAATGGAACCGCAGAGGATGAAACCGGAACGTTCATTTGCTGGGACGTCTGCAACGGTTGAAGTGGCTTGGACAGTTGCTGTAGCATCAATTGTTGCTGTTGTTGTTGCTGTTGTTGTTGCTGCTGCTGAGCAATTGCTTCCTGGTGACTGTAGAACAAATTTCTAAAATCATTAGTCATCGAAACGTGGGTGAGTTTATTTTCGTCAGCCATTATTTTGGAGCTAGAGCCAGAACCAGCAGCAGCGTTGGAGGTGGGCGTAGGGTTGTTAGTGCCATTTGCGGTCATCGTTTCCTCCACTTTTGGCAACTTGCCGGTTGACTTTTCCTCGCCGGAAAAGCACGCTTTACTCACTGAAAACGAAACGAAAATGAATGAAAACAGATGAATTATTAGCTAGGACAGATAATCCCTCAAATGTCAACCAGTAATTAATGGGCGACTGGCTTTGTCTTTGTCCCGTTGCACTGAGTTCATTTGAGGGGAGCTGAATTCGCGAAGGGTTTTTAAGTAAATGAAGAAGGAGAGCTGAACCATATAATTAGCTCCTACTAGGAAAAGTCATCAAACCAAATCGCACCAAGCGATAAGCTTCTATTTAGGATGTGTATATTTTTGGAATTGCATGAGATACAAACATCAACATGTGGCTATGCCATCATATTCCTAATATGACAACATCAAAACAAAAACTTTCAAATGGAATAGGTTTGGTATTCCATATTTATCCCATGAATGAACACAAGACCAGTTTTAATTTTAAATAAAAATGAAAATCAAACGGTTTTAAGTTTTTTTTAACCTGTACTACACCGAAAAAACTCTTCACATGAACGCTACGTGAAAATGTACATGGATTTTTGCCACCATGAAAATCATGTGGAACCTACGTGAATTTCAGGTAGCAAACAGAGCTCGCGCAGCAAGACGAATTCACGTAGCTTTCATATGAGTTGTATGTGAAAAAAACGTAGATAGAATGTGAAAAGGGATTCGTTCTGCTACGTGCGATTCACGTAGATTTCATTAAAATATGAACGTTATGAGTTCTTTTCGGATCTTATAAATAAAAAAAATGTGTTGATGTTGCAGGACATTTTATTATTTCCAATAGTAAATACACTTTTCATGTTCACTTAAAATTTGCACTTCAATTATTATTTTTAACAATACTTGCACTTCACTTACCTATATGAAAAGTAAATCGTTGCGAAATTGGTATTTGGGTTGCTCCATAGTAGTTGTTTGGCCGTCCTTCCAATTCCAAATTCTGTAAAAAATAGCAGAATATTTAAATGACGAATACAAAAACAAATGTTCACTACTCACGTTAATTCAGCATCTCCATCACGTAGAATTTCTCTTTTTGCTAGCACCAACCATTGAATCCGCGCCATATTGGATACTGAACTCTTTCACATAAATTTTACGTGAATAAGTTATTCAGAGCTACGTAAACATCACATAGAATGCACCAAATCCCTTTGTACTTGGCGGATCACTGGATTTTCACGTAAATTGAATGTGTCTTTGTTTTGACAGCAAACGGCTATGTGAATTTCACGTACGGACCAAGTGAATTTGTAATAGTGTTTAAGTGATTCATGTAAGTCAAGCAAAAATTCACGTAATGAGCGCCTACGTGAAAATCCAGGTGAATTTAACGTTTTCTTTTCGGCTGAGTGTAGGATTTAGTGCCCCTACTCGCATATCAGTCCCATATGGAAAAAACGAGCATGCAAGAATATGGTTTTTTTTAAATGTTTTTGAGATGTCGCAAAACGCCAAATATATTTTTCTTTACAATTGTACTTTCTCAGCCTTTCATGTGTTTTCCCTAAGCAGTAATTATCAACAAATAGACTCATAAATAGTTATTTTTAGGCGTAATGGTTTTTTAAGAAAATTGTTCCATCCATCTCTATAACCTGTCTTATAAGACTATTTTGACTAATACCACATGGACTATGGTGAATCTTCATAAGTAAAATGATTCAAATTAATGAGTCTATGGTTTTCCGCTGATTAAAAAAACCTTGAAAAGTACCTAAATCCGTTACATTTCACATAAAGGACTGGTATGGGGATATATTTAATATGAAACAGCCACGAGTTGAGTTTTTTTTCGAAATTTCTTGTGAAAACTTTCTATATTTTATTACTTTATAATTAAGTCCTAAGCCAAACAATTTTGAACTGTAAAGTTGGATGAAAAAGCAATATGGATCTATTATGCAAGGAGGGGCAGTATTTCCATTTCCTCATGACAGCTATCTTTCTGAAGCTAAGATATAATATGCATATTAGACCACTGCAAAAATTGACTTTATGCTCTCATATGATTTTTCGGTTTGTGGCAATTTTTATCGAAGGTGAAATTTTAGCATATTAACTAATCCAGAAAAAACAAATAAGCTTGAAATAAAGTTGGTCTTTAATTACAGTTTTTGCTTTTTCTTGAGCTTCATTTTTCGTTAGCTCGAGAAGAAGCTAAAAAAAATATAACCATCTAAAAAAAATCTAAATCCATAGGAAAGTATTGAAAAATGGCAGTTTTCAATCATTTCACTCCAGGATTTTGCTCAGATTAAATACATAAATTTAAAAACTAATTGGCTATACAATGTAGTTTTTTGTGTTTTCTTATTTTAATCCTGCGGTTATACAACTAAAATTTCCAAATACATATTTTGAAATTTTTCTTTTGATTACATCGCACATCTTTTCTGGGGTTTCATTCCGTATGCGTTCAGATTATACCCAAAAATGTTACACGACGCATTTTGGCTTCCAGGTTGTTGGAGAAAATGTACCTTTTTTGGGAGATTACATTGTAAATTTATCAATTGGATCTACTTACTTCGATTAAATTGTCGGTGGAATCTAAATTTATGTAAAAAACTGAAAATGCTGTATCAATTGCGTTTTCCTCACCTGCGCTGCATGGGACAATTTTGCTTAGAACGGAAGAAAGCAAAAGATTTAAAAAATTGGTTTTTCGAAAACCGATATCCTCCAATGAGGCTGGAAAAATTCATGAAAATTTCAACATTGAGTAAGAATATAAATAAATAACATCAATCCAAACGGCTATCCCTATCGAACGCCTTTTAGATTCAGATTTTCAAGAATAGAACAAGTTTTCTACTCTACCAACTGACTGAGAAAATGATCGAGTTGACTTTTTAAATAATGAGTTTTTATACTCTTTAAATCAGGGGTGAGCAACGCGCGGCCCGCGGGCCGCATGTGGCCCGCGAGACCCTTTTATGCGGCCCGCGAAGCTTTTTACAAATTTATATGCCTTAACTATTTCTACAATGGAATGTTTGGAAAATTTATATGACTCGATCAAATATGCACACATCTACATTTCATTCATTCAGATTGTTAACTTTTTTCTGGCATTTTAAGGATTTATTATGTTCTGTTCAAGGCATAAATGCAATATTGTTTATTGGTATAACGTAGTATTAGAGTTTTTTTTTATTCAGGGCACATTTTTCCTAATAATTTAACTCTTACCACTTTGAAAAGCAAAATCCTTTAAAGTGAGTCGGAATAATAGTCAAAAATCGGAATATATACATAATAAAAGGAATTTGAAGTCCGTGTGAAGTCATTATTTTCGTTTCAAGCAAACATAAAGTTTTATTATAACAATTTAAACAATTTATTATTTCAAGCGTGAGTTTTCAAAAGGACGTATGTCGCAAAAGTAAACAAATTGAGTTACTGTTTGCACGGTATAGTAAATTTTATTTTCTTCTGTATGAATTAACTGTTTGTACAAAAAAAAAAAAATAATATGCCGTTAGCTAAAAAAATATACAAACGACCTATGTCATCTTTTCTCAGTGTTTTCGAAATTCTTCTTTACACCTCTTTTTGGTAAAACGACGCATCTGTCAAAACAAATAATATCGCACACACAGCAGATAGGATCGCAGCAAACCGTCGTATGCGTCAAATCAGATACGTCGGTTTTTTCACATCATTGCAGATGCGTCAGTTTTAAAATAATTATTATTTTAAAACTGACGCATCTGCAATGATGTGAAAAAACCGACGTATCTGATTTGACGCATAATGAAAACAATTTGTCCAAGCGACGAATCATAAAGGGTGTATGTAAATATTAAACTGTCACAACGACGAATCATTATGGCGTATGTGAAAAAAAAACTCAACAATACGGTGTAAAATATTTTTTTTAACAAATTCACTAGGAAACAGCAAAAAATCCAGTATGCTCAAACCTATAATTAAAACATTATTGTTTTTCCTACAGCTGCCATGATAAAACTTGATTCTAGATCAAACAGCTTTAAATAGCATTTATTTATATTAACATAATTTTGTCCCTCCTTTTTCTCAGATTTTGTCTGATGTTACATACGTCCTTTTGAAAACTCACGCTTGATTTGTAAAGTTGTTGAGTATCTGTTTTAAAACATTTGGATTCGATTTATCTTTCCGTTTTCAGATTTTTTTTCTCCAAAAATTTGTAGTTGTCAAAAAATGACGGAAGCACTGCGAATGTTATTTAACGAATGTTATTTTAACTGCGTTAGATGTACTAGCTGTGCTAGATTTGGACTACATGTTCGAAATCTACTTCTACCTAAAAGCTATCGATCTGCGCCTTTAATTCTATATTTTCCTTTCTATCATCTTTTTCTTTAAACTCAAAGTGTTAAGCTAAGCAAACAATTGTAAAAACAAAAACGAGTTTGGCTCCTTAAAACTTGAAAGTATGAGCCGTTTCAAATAAAGAATTATTAAAAAAAATTTTAAGTGCGGCCCGCCGACAAGATTTCAAATTTTATTTGGCCCGTTAGTTCAAAAGGTTGCTCACCCCTGCTTTAAATAATGTGAATCGAATACAACAACTCTAAGAATTTTGTTTGAAATATTCTAGAAAAAATGAAGTATTGTAATATCAAATAGATCAAGGACAAAAAAGTATGAAAATTCAAAACTTGAGAAACTCAAAATTTCGAAAGAAAAATAAAAAGAATGAAAATAAACTGATCTGGAATGCGATCAAAGTTAAAAAAAAACTCTTCAAAATGAAAATAATTATTAAATATACAAATAGTAAACATTAAAAAACAAAATGGACAATAATAAATTCGAATTAAGGATGAGTTCCCAAGAGTTTCATAATATTTCTCATTATATTGGAGCCCAAATCAAAAACAGCAAAGGATTTTTTTTTGTTCTTTTTTCTCAGGGATTTACAGCAAAGGATAAATATCACGCATATTCTAAAACATTTGAAAACTTAATTTTTTTAAACATGGAACAGAAACAAATAACACCAAACCTGTTATGCTCGAGATTTTCATCCTAACTTAAATTTTTGTTAGACATACACTGCTGGACAAAAGCTTGGGATCACCCCCTCAAAAACATGAAAATTTTGATCGGCCATATCTCAGCCATCTTATTACATATTGGAATTATTTTCATCTCAATGAAGAGATCGTGAGCTAAACCTCCTTCGTATGTATTTGACACAATGTTAATATTGAGTTTATATGACTTAAATTTAGCCTAATGTTGGGACATTTGTCAAAACCGAGCTTAAAATTCAAACCCGATCATTTCAGGATGGGGTGGACCAAATTTCAAAATTCGAGTTGCATTCGAAACCTTTTTTTCATACTTATTGAAATACATTTGTTCGTTTGTGCGAAAAAATTGCATTGTACTTAAAATACATAAAATAGCTACTTTAGTCATCGTCCATAAGTTTGGGATCACCCCGCGGTATGGTGTAACGGCCAAAAATTTGTGATCAGTGATCTAAAACATGCACTTTTATTTCACGCGTATCTCTGTTATCGAACATCATATTGTTTATCTGGTAAGCTGATTCAGAAGGCAATGAGTTGAACTTGCTTTGTGTATATTTAGTCAAAATAACTTTGAAGACTAACTTCTTTAGAACTTGCCAAAGTTTCATTATTTTCTTATGATTTTCACTAAACAGTCCGACCGCGAGAAAATATTTGTTTCATAAGCTTTCAAATAAACTAATCCGATCTACAATGACTTGTAAGACAACTAAGTTATAATCAAAATAAATTTGCATATTTTTTTAACGGTCGGACTATTTGGTGAAAATAATCAGAAAATGTTTCATCATTTGGCTAAAGTTTTAAAGAAGTTAGTCTTCAAAAATATTACAACTGAACATCCATAAAGTAAGTTCAACTTATTAGCTTCCAAATCAGCTTACCAGATAAACAATATGTTGTTTGATAACAGAGATACGCGTGGAATAAAAGTGCATGTTTTAAAAGACTGATCCCAAACTTTTGGCTGTTACAACATACTAACCTTATGACGATGTTTTAAGTACCTTTTTTTATATATTTTAAGTACAACGCAATTTTTTCCCACCAAATTAAACAAATTTATTTTAATATGTATGAAAAAAGGATTCAAATGCAACTCGAATTTTGAAACCATGTCCTCCGTACCCTGAGATGATCAGGTTTGAATTTTAAGTTCAGTTTATGAAAAATGTCCTAACTTATAGCTAAATTTGAGTCACATAAACTCAATATGTATTAACATTTTGTCAAATACATACAAATGAGGGTTTGTTCACGATCTCTTGAATGAGATCAAAATAATTCCAATATGTAATAAAATGGCTGAGATATGACCAAAATTTCATTTTTTTAAAGGGTGATCCCAAAATTTAGGCCGGCAGTGTATGGTCTAAATTTTGATTTTTTAAATTTAAAATTTTGACTGATATGGTGGGCGCAAAGTCCATTTGAACTGTCGCCTAGCTTGGGAGAGCATGTTTCAAATATTTTTTGAAGAATACTTTTTGCAAAGAAACCTTTGAAAGCGTGGAATTGCGTGAACTAATCGAGCGATTCTAGAGAAGCAGCTGAACTCATTCTCAGCTTTCAAAATTCTCCGGTTATCAATGGTGTCCAATTAGAAGAATGAACGTGTTAAATGTGTATATGAATCTGAGCTCAGAATCGTTCAGCCAGATTATCGAAATTTATTTCGAGTGAGTCAGTCACAAAGTTAGAAAATAGGCCCGTTAATGTAATGTGAATTTAAAAACATGTGTTGCGTCATAGAAAAATATTATAAAATCTTTTCGCTACGCAGATTCAAGGTAATTTTTACTTTAGAGTGGTAGTAAAAAATCATATTTTAAATTCAAATTTGATACTTAACACTAAACATACCGACACTTTGTATATACCTATTCATACCGCGAGCGGTCAAATGACGGCAAACACCGTTTTCGCTAAAACTCCCTTGTTTCTCAACCGATTTCTACCAAATTTATAGTATAATTTTCAGCTACAATCAATAACTTTAAAGTTATTTACAGTACAAGAAAAATTTTATGAAAAAACATGCTTCAGGACAAAGGTTGTAAATCAGTTATTAAGTGCTCGAAAAAATTTCACTTAGTGCCTGAGAAAGCTGAAGTTAGAAGATATATGTTGCACATATGGAAATTTTTTTTAAAAATTTCTAAGATCATGGCCACAAAAAATGTAAAAAAGTTGTGTAAAACCCGTACTTTTCAATCAATCAACTGCCAAAGCTGTTCCTGTTACAGTAGAAAATTTTGAAAAAGTGAATTGAAAAGTAGACGTAATTTGTCACATTTTGGCATCTTTAGATTTTTAAAATACTAAATACCTACATAGTTTTTGACGGCTTTTCAAAGGTAGTTGTTTTGCGAACTTTTTATGAATCTGGATTTTCTGAGACAATCCCTACACCCAAATTCAGCTTTGCACTGGATTTTGAGTACGTTAACGTATAGTTTAGGCAATAAAACTATATGCAAAAGAAAGCAAATTTCATGCCGGTTCTAGTGATGTAACTGCATTGGCGGTGCAATGCTTTACAAAAATATAATAAATATATTACTGAAAGTAAAACTAGAAAATTTGAGCTAATGCTTGTTTGTTTTTTCGATTCTTTTCATCCGTCTTCGTGTGCAAAATAGCTTTGAGATATTACCACCCACTGCGCCCGTCTGCCAAGCAAGAATTTGTGCTGACTTCTCAAAATTCAGAAACTAGTTCACTGTTTTATTTATCATATTTTTGTCAAGCATTGCACCGCCAATGCAGTTACACCACTAGAACCGGTATGAAATTTGCTTTCTTTTGCATATAGTTTATTGCCTAAACCTAACGTTAACGTACTCAAAATCCAATGCAAAGCTGAGCTTAGGTGTAGGAATTGTCTAATAAAATCCAAATTGATAAAAAGTTCGAAAAACAGCTACCTTTGAAAAGTCGTCATAACTTATGTACTTCGTATTTCAAAAAATCTAAAGATGCCAAAATGTGACAAATTACGTCTACTTTTCAATTCACTTTTTCAAAATTTTCTACTGTAACAGGAACAGCTTTTGCGGTTGATTGATTGAAAAGTACGGGTTTTACACAACTTTTTTACATTTTTTGTGGCCATGATCTTAGAAATTTTTTTAAAATTTTTTCCATATGTGCAACATATAGCTTCTAACTTCAGCTTTCTCAGGCACTAAGTGAAATTTTTTTCGAGCTCTTAATAACTGATTTACAACCTTTGTCCTGAAGCATAATTTTTCATAAAATTTTTCTTGTACTGTAAATAACTTTAAAGTTATTGATTATAGCTGAAAATTGTTTGAGAAACATATTTGAGTCGAATTATAAGCTTTTCAAAACTATAAATTTGGTAGAAATCGGTTGAGAAACAATGGAGTTTTAGCGAAAACGGTGTTTGCCGTCATTTGACCGCTCGCGGTATGAATAGGTAGGTTCAAAAACCGTCATATGACCGCCTCCGGAACGTTTAGTGTTAATGGGATTTGTTAACATGAAGCAGATCTTCTGGTATGAACAGATTTAATTTTTTTTCTTTTGGATTCTAATTAAAAGAGAAGAAATTTTTATTCGATAATAAAAATCAGAGTTTTGATTTTCAAAGCGTTAATTTTTCGGGAAATTCTGTTATAAGATTTGAAAAATTCTCCTTAAATTTACTTTCGTATCTAGACTTTGAAGTAACTGTCATGAAACTTGGCTTTTTACTAATCAATGGTGATTTTTTTTTAATTCCTGTAAGATGCAAGACGTTTATGATTTTCAACATTTGAGAATGTTTTCAATATTTTAAACTTATCCAATATCAAAAATACCTAGATAATACGAGAAGTTATCTATACTGCCGCTGGAAGCATAATTGTCACATGTTACATTTTGATATGTAAGGTGTTTTGGTGTCTACAGCCTCATTGCGTTGAATATTTTTATTATATTTGTGAAAAACATGTTTTTTAGAGTGAACTTGATGTATCAATCAAAAAACGGCCAACAAATATTTTGAGATAAGTCTTCTAGACACCAAAAAGTAGGAAATTTCAGAATGTGATAAGTGACAATTATGCTTCCAACGGCAGTATATCTGATTGAAATCTTGAGTCCCCCTAAAAAATACAGAATACGCCCCTGATACTTACAAATACAGTCACGGTTCAACTCAATGTCAGCTCGTTCGTGGGGAAAATTGTTGCTGATAAAAATATCCGGAAACGCCGCGATAAAGGACGAAATGTTCGGATAACCTGAGGGAGAGAGAGAGAGCATACAAAAGGAATAAAGGAACTGATAATTGCTTCTTGCTCCATTTTCGATGGTTTTAGATATTTTTCATTCCTTCTATTGAAAGGCACCATACTTCAAGGCTAAATATTAAACTCACCAAACTCGAAACACGTGTTGAGCGACATATTGAGAGCATGCTTCAAGTCGAAAAGATTGATTGGACTCCGCTGTTTCAGCACCTTAATGATTCGCATGATGAATTTCATCAGCGGTGTCAGTTTCGCAGTTTGTCCTGTCTTATCCAACTCAATCTGTCATGGGAGAAAGAAAATCGAGAGAGAAAATCACAAATAAAGATGGGATTCGATTCTCGAGGGACGGCGCCGCCTTACCATTATGGCATGCTTCATATCGAAAATTTGCTTTTCGCTCAACCTTTCCTGAAACTTGGCCTGGTATGCCCGAAGAAAGTCAACGATTGGCATACGATCACTACGTGAGTCCATAATGCACAAACAGGCAGCATAGGCACGCATCCGATAGATCGGATCTTTCAGATGCGAAACGACAATATAGTCATTACCAGACTCGAAAAGTTCCATGTACGGAAGGGCCTTGACAGCATCGATCATGCTGCCAAATCCGAGGCAGCATGGCTGCAGTTGATATCCGTACTTGCTTTTGTGGTAGTTCAGGAGCTCGCTTAACCGAATCATCGATACACTGTTGCCGGTAAAGTGTTTAATAATTTCCTGAACCTGTTCGGAAAAAATCCTCATCGCTACCTTGTGATTCAGGAAGATCTTGCGATCTTCATCGTTTGTTTGTTCCATCTGAAAGTAGACAAAATTTTAGTTTGATTTCTTTTAAAAGCAAATTCCAACTACCTCAACCACGCCGGATATTGCTTCTAATAGATCCGCTAGCTTCATCAGCCCGTAATCACTAAGCCGGCATTGGTACCCGAAATGGTAATGGTAGGACCGGACAAACTTTTTAAACAGTATCGAATACTGTGGAGCATTTTTGAAAAGTTCTACCACTTCCCCAGCAAAGATGCACGTCTTCTCCTGCTCCGAAGAAGTTTGCTTCCGTTTCACAATCGAGATTAACACATCTGTTTCGTTGAAAACTTTCGTTACGATCGAGTTGTTGTACACCAAACCGTCGATGATGTCGAAAATGTCACAGACTCCATAGTCGGTTACATCGAACATTCGGTTCTGAGCCTGGGAAAATATGAATGGCAGCTGGGACAATAGTATGGACTTGTTGGACTGTCCTCTCAGGACCTTCAGCAAATCACTCGTGAAGCGTCGAATTTGGGTTCGATGCGTCAGGGTGATGTGCCGATTTTCGCCATCTCCCATGACCTGAACTACCGGCGCCAGTGCTTCGAAAAGCTCGATCAACCTAGTGTAGCCGTAATCTGCAACGCGGCACTGCTTCCCGAAATGATTATGGTAAGCCGGGATGAACCGGGTGAACTTCATGGTCGATTTGGGGGACATCTTAATCAGCTCCACAACTTCTCGGGAAATCTGTTGCAGGAAGTCGTTGTTCGATCCTTTCGGCATGTAGCGCATGTTCACAGAAGATGCATCTTTTGAAAAAAAAAAGAAAAAAAATATTATTATAAACTTAATGAAAATTGAAAGATACATAATATAATTAGATATTTGAGGTATATTTAACACTAGTGAAGTTCAAAAAAGGGGAGAAAAGGGCATAGCGCGCACCCGGAGCATAGTAAGCATCCCTCTTTTCTGCTGAATTTCTTAATTTCTTAAATAAATTTTCAAGGAAACAGTTTCGTAGTTCCTATCGTATTAATTTTTCAGCAAAAATGCAATTTTCTTTTACACTTTAGGGGAGATAAGGGCATAAAGAACAACCGGGGATAATAAGCACTCCACTTTTCGACAAAAGTACGTATTTTCTTAAATAAATTTTTATGAGGATTGTTCCGTACTTACTGTAGTATTAATTTTTCAGCAAAAAAGAAAAACCAACTCGGTTCTCAAGTGACGAAAATATTATAATTTTTGAGCACTGGAAAATAAGCTTTTATGATCGTTTAATCATCTTAATCAAGGTGGCTGATCTTCGCTCAGAATAGGTTTTCACCCCGATCCTAGTCACCAACGATTTTACTCCTCAACATAGAAAGTCAGCTTTCTTTAGAAACGACGCTATGGAACGACGTAAACCTATTTTGTTTTTCTCCTCCTCTTTAGTGATCAGTTATTTTCTGAGTTACTATCGGTAACCATCAAACAATCATCATTCGCTTCTAATGAAAACATTGCGCGTAGACGGCGTCGAATTCTTCGACATCTACTCGACTCGCTGACGATCATGCTGACGATCATGATTTTTGAAACGCAAGAGATGTCCAAAAACCAAATTTATGATAATATTGGCTTATTTTCCTCTCAAAGTGTGTTCATTATTTTAGTAAATATCGGTCTTAGTCTTTATCCCAGGAATTGATCCCTAGTAGCATTCTTCCTTAAAGGTCTGATTCTGGGCATGAATCAACAGCATCGTCATCAACTCGCGCCGAATCAACTCGCAAACGAATTCATTCAGTAGTGAAGCAAATGATTGCTGGAGTCAACGATGACTGAAAATCGGGAGAAGATAATTAACAAGGAACGCTAGGCAACACAAACAGAACGAAAATTCATAGTACAAGGTTAACTAAGACGGCGTTCTTATGTTGTATGTTTTGATTCGTTCGCGATGCTCAACAGCGTCGTTACTGTGGTTGCGTCTGTAATGATTGGAAATTTTGAAGCAAACGAAGCCAGTTAGCCTGATATTAATCTGTAATGTAGGCACTACATCATTATGAACACATTGTTCCTCAATTTTCACCATCATTAAATTTTTGGGTTTTCACTATAATCAATTTTAAAACACGTTTTTACTTTAAATTGTCGAGTGGGGGCGAACAGAGCACAATTATTCGGGGCACGATGAGCGTTTTTTGCCGTAGCATCTAGCAGTGAATTCAACCTCGATTTAGTCAACTGAACGATAGCGCTACAGTTTGCCTAGTTTACATCTGACGATTTGTCCTATTGGTAAGATGTCGGAGAGGTAATCAGTAGGCTCGAGTTCGATTCCTGTTCGAAAAGATTTTTTTTCATTTACCATTCATGATCGATTATTTTGATTGTTGCATTTCATGAATAGTAGCTTCTTGGCAGGTGATGCAAAGTACCAAAAACATAATGTATGAGTGTGTGTGAATTGCTTGTATTCTACATATATTACTTTAGTATAGTGTAAAATGCATCGATCATGAATGGTAAATGCAAAAAAAATCACCTCGAACAGGTATCGTACTCAAGCCTACTGATAACCTCTCGGACATCTAACCAATAGGCCAAATCGTCAAACGAAACAAGTTAAGCTGTAGCTCCAATATTCAGTTGACTTCATCGAGTGAAGTTTGCTGCTAGATTCCACGGCAGAAAACGCTCATCGTGAACCGATTAATGTTGCTTATACTGCCCCAATGGGGGTTCTCATAATGTCCCTACAGTGACTGATTTTCAGCTCTCGGAAAAAAAATTTAAGGCATTTTTAAACGTTTTAATCTACCTTTTCAAGTATAATCCAGTTTGGAAATAGACTTTTTTGGTGTCTGAACACGAAACAATAATGTAACTCACAAATTATAGCTGTTTTCTATGAAATAAGCGTCTTCCTTAAGGTGGGCGATCCACGGATTAAGCCAACTGGCTTTTTTGAGTTTTTTTTTATTGTTTTATGAAGACTTTTCCATAGCATCCAATTCTTAAAACTGTTTTATTGTAGCACAGGAAATGTGTGTTTTAAAAGAGCTCTGAAAGTTTAGCTAAAACTTGAATAAAACATAATCTTAAGAGTGGTGTAAAAAGTTGCAGAAGTTTTGCTAAAGGCTCAATAAAACACATACTGTCCTGGAGCTTTGGGACCAGTTTTAATAAAGCACTCGATGCTCTTTTAAAACTAGCGTTCAAGCCAAGTTGAAAAACTGTTTTATCGGACAGCAGATGTAGGCATGATAAAACTAAGTGACAGATGATTTGAAAATCGAGAAGAATGTATACACGCTTAAACTTTTTTACCTCTTTTTGAGATTGCATAATCTGTTTTGAAAGGATTCTGAATGATGGCTTGGAGGGGCTGGCGTATTCAAATTTCAAAAGAATCGAAAATCAGTCCACATCATTAATCGCTGAATTCTTAGGGTTCGAATAAGAGCACTTACCGTGAATAAACGTTTTTTGTGTTTCGATAAAAATAAATGTATTAGAGCAATAATTTGTTCTTGGTTGAATGATATTTATTTGTAATTCTTTTTCAAAATAAGGTTTTTTAGATAGAGTTTTGAAGTTCAGTCGGACTAAGGCCTCTTTTCAGGTTTTTATACGTGCTATGGACCGTGTTGAACTGTCATCATAGCTAAACTGTGTTGAAGCAATTGTACAAAGGCTGAAGTATGTATTTTGAAGGTTTTGAACGGAAAGAAACAATATTTTGATGATTTTCTTTCATCTTGCAATACAGCATAATAGAATATACAGTTTCGGAAACGTTTCTGAGCTTCTCAACAGGCCAACACAATGTTCCGATAAAAATCCAATTATTTTAGTACGAGTGGCATCGAATAAGTTCCATCATGTTCGCTTGTTTTACAATTTTTTTAAGCTTCTATTTTTTTAAATAGTTAATAGTTTAACCAAGGCCGGATTAAGGGGGGGGGGCAAAAGGGGCAATTGCCCCGGGGGGCCCCTCGAAGGAAAAAAAAAATTTCAACATTCTATGAAAAAACTAGAAAAACGGAATGACAATTTGAAATATAACAACTAAAGGGGCCCGGGAAATAATATCTAGAATAGTTTTTCTCTTGCATAAGTTAGGGGGCCCCCTAGAATTATGAGTGAAGAAGTTCTCCTGCATTTTGTGAGCTAAGAATATCAAAATCTTGGTATTGAATTTTGAAAATTACAACTCAAAATTCAAAATTCACCACAAATTTTTATTTTTTTATCGAAACATGTCAGTCGGGATATTCTGTACAGAACAGGAAAAATTAAGAAAAACATCTCCTCATTTTCATTGCATACAAACGTCTTGCACAATGATAATGTTTATTATTATTTCAACTTTCCAAGTACTGCTTACTGCACTAAACTAGCAGCTTATTTCGCCATAACTGGCTCACTGTGCTAAGAGAGAACAGAGAAATTTTATGATAAGCCTTTCAGAATCTTAGTCGCAAAGTATCCGGGTGAATACCGGGTATTATTATTAAAACTTTTCACTTTCCGATCATTATTATTGAAATTGGTTTATAAATTCTCAACCCTTTTCCCTCCCAATTTTTGAAAACATAAACTTAAAAAAAACTGTAGTTGTCTAAATTGGACCAATCAACAGTACAGAGTTTCTTTATTGAATTTCCATCCCAATTTCGGTCTTAGAATTGATATTCGTATTGAAACATTTCCAACTGATTTAACCAAAATTTGATCATCTACTGAAGTCAATATCCTGAAGTCAGCACATCATTTCCAAATGATCATTCTAGAATTATTTTAAAAATGCTCTCATAGTTAAGTTGCAAATATCATTGAGTGATTTTCATAACATGAATATTTAAATTTTTTAATCTTATCTTTTTTCCAGATTCAATTTATTGAGATTTTCAAGTCTTGTGTTGTTTCTTCAGTTACTAAGGTTCAGTTTCATGGTTTTTCTGAATTTTGAGAACTCAGGATCTTTTTTTAGGTACTAAACTCATTTGGATTCCTTATCTGACTTTTTCAATGATAGCTGACTCTGTGTTTTAAACATTTACTCTATAATCTGAATTTTTTTCAATCGATAATTTTTGCACTTATACCTCCTTTGCTTTGAGGGCATCGAATGAAACTTTTATCACATTTAGAATAACAATTTGGTAACAATTTGTTTATTTTTATTTCATATTCATAAACATTTCATGAAAATGTGTTTTTGTGTTCCAAAGATATAAAATTGAAATTCACATTTGGTGCAATTTCTGCTTTGGCTCTGAATGTAACTTCAAATCTCTTTTTTTATTAAATCCATATTTTGTTTCTCAAAACTTGATTTAAAATTACGATTTAGATTTGAGACACTGAATTTTGGTTCTGAATGTAACCTGATTAAATGTTTTGAATTCTTGAACTCTTATATCAGTATTTCAATGGAATTTTAATTTAATTATTTTGTTTATTGTTTTGAATTTTGTATTCAATGTTTCAAATCTTCATGATACTTCTCAATTGTCACGTGGTAAATATTTCTCGATGAATGACCAGACGATCAATGATGAAATGAAAATCAATTAAAATATCTGTTCGGTAATTTTTCTCAATGATAGAATTTCAATTGGTGATAAGGATATTAAAAAAAAGAGAATTATATTCAGCATTTTGAAGCTCAAATCATAGCTTTCATTGTTTAAAAATGTCTTAACTCTTCCGCCATGTTTGCACCTGATTAATTAACAATTTTTATTTGAAGGTACCAGAAACTATCTTCTGTGCAGACGACATGGCAATTTGAAGGCTGTAAACTGAGCTCATATCCAGTTCTTTAACACGTTTGAAATGTTTTGTATTCTTTGGGATAGCATTTGAAAAAAAATCAAATCTTAGGGGCCCCCCGAGAAAAATTGCCCCGGGCCCCCCGATGGCTTTATCCGGCCCTGAGTTTAACTTTTATAAATCTAATAGAACTAATACAAACACATACAGGATCTCAATGAAACTTGATGTTTCCTTGAAGAGATTCCTTTTTTCCTAACTCTAAGCGTACATCTTTCGAGGATATGATGGCTAGCATCTTACAAATGCTAAAACAACCAACCCACAGAAAGTGTTCTATGTATGCCGTGACCGGGATTCGATCTCATGACCGCTGGCTCAGAAGACTTGAAGGCTAATCTCTATGCTACGGGCTGCGGCTACAGGTTGTAGGGTCATTACAGGCCCCAGCCGTCCTCACACAGAGCTATGTGGTTAATGTATAGGTGGGGTCAAGAGTACCCTTGTACGAGTGTGAGAATAAGTTTTTTCAATGTTTTGATTGCTATATCACAAACGTTCATGAGCGTCTCGAAGTAAAAGACGCCATTCATCAACAACATACAATGTTTCATGTATTTTCGGAAATCACAATCAAAACATCCTTTTATTAACGCCTTTTCTTCCTGACGCGGAGCACGGCGACGCTGTTTGTTCTAAAAAAAACTTTATTTGTGTCCCAAACATTCCTCCTAATAAGTTTCCATGGCTACATTTGGACGATTCACACTCGACCCCTTAATGGCGTCGCGTTGCATCACAATCGTTCATAAACAACTGTACACTCAGAAAAATACTATTAAGTTTGCCATAAGATTCTCTTATAAACTAGCGCCATAAAAAAAAATCATTGAAATTCATAAGATTGTCTTATGACGCGAATGAATTCTTCAAATGAACGCCTACTTCGTTGAGAGGTTTTTGCTTTTCATAAGAGGGTCTTATGAAATCAGAAAATGTCATGTTTGATGAGAATAACTCAAGGTAATTGATATTAAAAACATTTTATTTATTTTCTAGCTAATTTATTACATCATTATCACTAACAGCAGCACACAAACACCCGATTCCAACACATTTATTCTGCCGCATCGGATCCTTTGAGTTTTTAATTTTTCCCGGTCAACATGCTGAAAAGTAAACAAAAAATAATGTGTTCGAGTTTACAAATAATGTCAACGTTTACAAAAAATAAACTTACCATTTAGAATGATATAATCACTTGTCTTTTAGGAAAATTATAATTGTTTCACGCCTCGTGTGACGATGAAAAACAATGACTGATGGAATGAATGTGTTCATTATTTTTTCACAATGCCGCTTCTTCTATTTTTCATAAGAACTTATTGCGTATTCAGAGAAAAATTGGATTTTCGCAACAGTAGTTAGACCCGAAATTTGACAACCGTAATTTGACAGCTCTGCTGATAGGTTGCATTTTCGTCAGTGTAGCCGATAAACACTAAACAAATCATCATATGATATGTAAATCGTTTTTTTAAGATGCACTAAATTATTATTTAAATGAATAAATCGACTTCTCGTCGAGTTTTGTAAATTATTTGATATCGATAAGAGTCGGTTACTTTAAAACATCTATGACTTATTTGAGCCATTCGTTGTACTGTATATTACGTGATAATGTTGAATGTTTGTGTTGACTCAATTCATCCAAATTTAGGATTGCAAGTTTAGTTTCTATTCAATATTTCTATCGCGCCTGCACTAAATTTAACTTCAGATGTTGGACTTCTAACGAAGAAAAAATATGTTTGTACTAAATTTTCGGAAGTATTTGTGTTGTCAATTCCCAAACAATGCACAATATTTGTTTGATTGAGTCGAATGGCGATTTGCAACAAAGCTGTTTGAAGTTATTGTTTTTTACTTAATATTTAAATAATTAATCACGGTTTCAGGATTTTTTTTTCATAAAACAATTTTTGAATAAACATGATAAAAATACTACGTAATTTTTAAGGTTGAGTGTTCATCGCTCAAGATTTTTCAGTCGTTATTTAAATCGTTATTTAAATGATGATTGAAAAATCTTGAGCACTGAATCATCCTTGCGGATGGAAATCACGAAAAAATCAGCAACTTAGAGAAAGTTGGCAACAGTATTTGAACTACTTTTTGGCATTTTTACTGAAACTAAACTCTGGAATCAGTTTTTGACAATTTGTTCCGAATACAAAAATTTGCAAAAGATTCAAAGTTTGAAAGAAAAATTCCTTATATTGTATGTTAATCCTTCGATTTCGTGTATAAAAACGCGGAGAAAAATAATTCGAAATAAGCTCTGTATTTTTTCTTCTTCCTTCTGATTGAAGTTTCAATCGAGTTTACCATATACCATAAGTTCTTTAAATAGGTAAACAATGTTCCATTCAGAACGTTACCATGTGCAGTAATCATTTTGAATGGTTTGAAATGTTGCTGAAAAATCATGATTGATTCTGAAACATGATGTTTGTCTCAGTAAAAAAACGCATGAAAGTGTTCTGAAGATTTATTTCAGTTTCAAAGTTCGGTTTCCATGTTTGACGTTTGCGGTAGTGCTTCTTCTTCTTCAGGAAGAGTTGAGAAAATCCAAAATAAGACTGAAAGAGCAATACTTTGAAAATTGGAAGGATTTCATAAGACTCTTATGAAAATCAATTTTACACTCTAAAAAGCGGTTCATAAGATGCATCTTATGAGAATCATAATAAGAATTTGCCTGAGTGTATGGACACAAGGAACTAATACTAAAGTTTTTGGTTGTCCCCACCTATAGATAAACAAAGCACACAGAGGACAGCGACAAAGAAACAAGAGTTTTTCCGATGGTCAACCGGAAAATTTTGGAAATTATTTTACCTTAACCTGCTTGAATTATTAAATTGTTATTTTTTAATGCAACATTAAAACATTAAAACATTAATTAGAATGGTCCAAATAAAACAAAGTTATGTATGTGTAAAAATTCAAAGAACACGTTGTAGGTCCTCTTTTTATTTTAACTTTATGGCTACAACCTCTTATTGAAATTAAAAACATAACAAAAAAGCAACAGTTATTATTTAATTCAACGAATATACTCAAATCAGAGCGGTTGAGGTGCTGCTGCTTTGTAAGGTGAGTCTACTTACAATAGCGATAAAAAGCTCAGTGGACTTAGCACCGAAAACACTATTTTATTGCGCTTTTGCTGAATAATGCGGGATTCTAGAGGCCTAACGGATTAAGTCTTCTTTTGAGTGTTGTGCTATACAACTTATACTGTGCTTTTGGTTGAAATAAATAATGACTTGGATTGTATACACTTTATGTTAAAAAACATTTAATATCTGACTTGTTTCGAATCAAGAAAATAATTTCATTAACAATAAACTTTGAATTTAAAACTAGCAACTTTCAGAAACAGTTAATTAAACAAGACCCGTTCTCATTTATTACCCACTTTATTTAAAACCTAAAACCAAAAAATAAAACTGATGGATTATTTGGTTCATGGTTCGCAAGTTTCTACAAAAAAATTAAAAAGGAAATACTAATACTGACTAAAAAAAATCTTTTTAGAGCAAGTTCACTGGTGTACGGAAAAAGTGGTAGAAATTTTTCCATGCAAAAACATTTTCAAGATCTGTGACCTTCAAGTTTTTAACAACACGTGTTGTAGTTTCGCATGCTGTGATGCAAAAATAGCAATATTTCTATCACATACGGCTGAAATAGAAAAAGTACTTTAAAAAACATCTTTGTATAGTAAAATTGTCAAAATGTCAAAATTTCTACCACTTTTTCCCAATACCAGTGAACTTGCTCTTAGAACGATGAAAATATTACATAAGACGAGTCACGAGTCATTTTACTCAAGTGAGCCATTTTGGTATTACAGTAGTCGAGTCGAGTAGAACTTCAGTCGAGTAGCTCGACTGAGTCGACTTTACTCTTGGGCTCGAACTCGCGGACATCGGCTGAGGAGACAACAGACTTGCAAACTGAGCTATATCACAAGCCCTAAGATTGCAATACGATTTCAACGGCAAGTACACAAATTTGAAGGAACTATTCAAAGAAAAAAACCTAACACATTAGGAAGAAGTAAAGCTAAGTGCATTAAGAAATGGGACAGTTACGAATACGTGTATCTCAAAAACTATTTGTTTGATCGAAATATTTTCTATTAAGGAAATGAAGGTAATCTTAGGGTAATTCATGAAAAAATTTCAAAAAAAAACTTGTTTTTGTGTGCAAAATGTCTACTTCATTCATGGTATCTCCTATCGGCCGGCGCACACATTTTCAGTCAGTGATCAGTTTTTCCAACTTAGACTTCGTCTTATCTGTTTTCTAGATGGCTGCATCCTCCTCCTTCTATTCTATTTCTGCTAGTTTTTGGTCCAATTTTTCTTTTTTTGAAGAAACTAAGGACAATTTAGTGAGTACAGCTGTTTCAAAATTAAGAAAATTCGATTATTTTTTAGCAATTTAAAAGCGTTTCAAATGGAATTTCTGCTGGAAAAATCTGTCAACAACAAAGTAAAACGATCATGAGATTGAATTTAACCCTTCAATGCATAGTGTTGTTTTAAAACAACACTAATCAAAATCTAAATATCTCGGAAACACGTGGATATTTTTTAATGATGCATTCACAAAAAAAAATTCTAGAGATTAAAAGAAATTAGCCCATGGTATTTTTAAGACGATATTTTAATGTATGTTTGAGATGTCCAACAAAGTGTGCGGAAAAATCTCAAAAATCAAATTTATATATTTTTTTTGAAAAGAGTAGGTTTTGGAAAATTGCTGTTATTTCTAAAGATTTGCAAATTCTACCAAATTTTTTAATCTCAATCAATCTCAAACTCCTTCCTGCACCCTTTCAACAAGGTTTTGAAGAAATCAGCAAAATCGCATTTTTAATAAACAAAGAATTTCAAAAAATATTTTTCAACTTTAATGGGCCATAACTTTTATAATACTCAAAGTAACGACTTCAAACCTGTTGAGTTTTGTCATTCGAATTAAAATGTTTTTATTTCACTGAATCAAAACTGCAATTCTCGTTTAAAAAAAGTCATGCATTAAAGGGTTAAGTAATAGCGTGTATTTAAGATTACTCTTTTTTGGCTTTAAAACAGCGAAAACCAAAGCTCTTTAATGATTGATTTGAACTTAGTTGACATTTTTACAGTGTTTGCATACTTTTCCACTACTTTTACACAGTAATTCTTAGAACGGTTTTGTCAGCAATCAATTTAAAAATGATGGATTTTAAAGCAAACCGTGCAAAGTATTTTTTTTCTTTTTCTCTTGCATCGTAAATATCTCAGAAATGCATACATTTAAAATTTTGAAAAAAATATGTCCGATAGTACTTTCAACATGCAACAAAATGCTGTCAAAATTTTTAATGTACGATAATCAGTGCTCAAAACTGTTGACATGCTTGGATGAATGTGAAATAATTTTCCATTCAAGGTCTACATTTCACGTTTTCATCATTGGCCCCGATCAGTCAAAATAGCAATCTGTGACTGACTGTCGAAAAAAAGTCACTCCAATTTAGTACCTGTGAATATGAACTTCTTAAAATCTCAGTCATCTAAACTTGGAGATCATGATAGAGTTGAAATGCATTTTTTTTTGTTTTGAATGCCTGGGCGTTATCTAACCCCTACTAACAATGCATTGCGAGGTTCCCATTATTTTTCTTCCAGGTCATAGTTTATTAAGAAACTATCAAGTACCATCAAGTAAATAATCGTTTCAAGAGGCATTTTATAATTCGGACAACACCTAACGATACAAGGAAATGGTAATCACGTTAAGTTGATTTCGCAAATGTCCAGTCTCTATTGCTAGGAATCCGGTAGAAAAGTTCTTCAACTGTCTGGTAAAATAGAAACTAGGTACATCGAATCATGTCATCGATTTGTTCACTGAACCGACTTTGTGGATTGAATGAGTGTGGAGTGAATGACGAAACCAAAACATGTAGGGGAGAGTGGGGATACTTGATCCCCTTTTCTTATTTTCTCCATATCTCATAAATTTAGCAACTCGCACTCTTTTACATTTTCTGACAGCGTGTAGCTTCAAGTTTCTATGCTCCTAGAATTAGAAAGATTCTTGAACCCGTAGATGAACTAGAAGCATTTTCGTGGGAGTAAAAAAATTGCGATATTTTTGAAGTTAGGGGAGACTTGATTCTTTATTCAGGAAGCCCTAATCCATGGAAAAAATCAAACAAAACCCCAAGATAGAATGTTAATTGACTGTTTTGGTCATGTTTGTTCTCATTTCACAATCTATAATTGTCAGAAAAAAAAATTCTATAGCTTATTCTCAACCCTTATGACATTGCATACTTACGGGAGCAATTTTTTATAAACAAGAGAAAATCAATTATTTTAGCCCTTTTCTTCAGATAATTGATGGATGAATATGAGCTATTGGATAAATATTAGTAATCTCGTAATCAGCAATGACTACGATTCATTGAGAAGAAGAATATACCGGGATCATTTGTACCCAAAATCATCATTTTAGAAAAAAATTCTAAAAAAAAGGTGGTAGTTTTATATCGCTTTGAAAATACTGTATTTTGCAGTTCATTCTACACTCGAAAGATTGATGTATTGGAATAAATATTTTTGTTATAATATTTCCATGTTAGGAACATGGTAAAATGATGCAAAAATGATCTTCAAGTCACATTTTGTGAAATTTTTCAAACAAAGTTCAATAACCCAAAAACTTATTTTGTTAAATTTTTTTAAGCTTCAACCATTGCTGTTTTGTTCCATTTGGCACATTTTTCTAGAGCATTTGATCTTTGTACGACATTCCAGTTTGGAGATATAGCTAAGTATCCCCAGGGATCAAGTATCCTCATTCTCCCCTATTCACTGTCATTATGAAGTTCGTTTAGGATAACTTGGTTTTATTTCGCCGTCTTTCGAAACACGTGGGGGAGATTTTTTTTCTCTCATTCATGTTCTACACAGCAATAAAAAATTTAACGATGGATGATGTAATTTCTGGAGATAACAGATTTCTGTTGTGATAATACATTAAATAATGTATACAACGCGAATACGTCGTGAAGTGTAATATCACAACCTTCAATGTGATATTGCATCAAGTAGTCAATGTGTTCCTCTGTTTACGTTTAAATTTGAAAGTCATTTCAATAATTAATAAACAGATTGCGGACTTCCGCTACATTTGTTTGGCTTGTAAGTACTACCAAAATTAATTAAAAATATAAGCAAATCTACAGCTTGAAAAATAATTTCATTATTTTTCATTTTCTAGCAAATTTGGTCCATATGGATCAGCGGTACAAAACATATTCTTTGACTCCAAATACATCAAGACAATGTAAAATTAGGTACCATTTGCGACTCAAAATATGTGCAGGTATTTGATGTAATATCGCAATACTTTTTTTTTTGCTGTGTACTGTGGTCAACGAATATGAATTCTTTGAGCTCTGGCGATAACTAGTAAATGAGATATTAGCGAAAGAAAGTGTTCATTTCTAAAAGAACTAAGCTTTAGCCTAATTCACTAGCGAAATCAAAACAGATCAAAAATCAACTCGGAACCAAAAAACAGGGCATATAGTCAAAGTAACTGGCCTTAACCCGAGCCGCCGTGAAGCAGCTCAAGTAGAAGAAGTAGAAGTAGAAGTAGAAGTAGAAGAAGAAGAAGACTTTTAAATTTTTTTTAACATGACCGCCACCATTCGAGCGCTCAAAATAATTCGATCAGTTTCACTCGACTTCCGTAATACGACGTTTTGCTCGACTCGACAGTGACTGGAGCCGAGTCAGTTACTCGACTCGTTTTATGTAATAGGTGAAACTTTACTTTTTCCCCAGGAACGGGTTCAGCCCAGAAGGGGCTGCCCAGCAACACCCAGTCCCTGGTCTAGAGCCACGGGGACTAATGGGTTTGGGCGCTCAAGGCCTCTTTTGTTCCTGGGTCTCAGGGCGTTTGTTAGGCTGGGGGAGTTTTCGGATGGGAGGATTCCTAACACAAGAGTTACCTTTAGTCTGATGTTTATTCGGCGAATTCACGATGTCGGAAGGAAAGCACACGGGGGTCAGGATGGTAACGGTCACAATCGTCTCACTTGGTCGGGTCGTCTTGGGTCGCCACGGGCCGGGCGACGCCTGGAGGGAACGGGGGAATGCGGTGCGGTACCACGCACCACTCTCACGGCACGGCTGGGCTTGGATAGGCGAACCACACACGCGCCTATGGGACCTCTCGGCTGGACCGTCGTCGCACCGGACGCAACGTTTGGAGACGCCTGGATGGGACGGGGGCAGTGCGATACCACGCACCACGCTAACGGCTGGCTGTTTCTGTCTCTCTTCTTGATCTCGCTGGCAGACCAACCACGCGCTTTCGAATAGGCGCGCACCTCGGTATGCGGTTGGGCCACGGGATGGGATGAAAGCGATAATGCGGTACAACGCACTCGAGGCTGGATGAGGCTGTCTCTCTCCGGTTGGTCGCACCTCGTGCACTGCTGCTTGGATTCGCACGCACGGGTTTAGTTGATGTTGCGCGAATAGGTTGGCACACTTTTCGTATCGGTTTACTACCACACACTATTCGTTAACTCGCACTGCACGGCTGATCGTTCGTCTTGTTGGCACACAAGGTCTGGCTAATCTAAACGATGCAACTGTTTCGGATCTGTTTAGATATTCTCCTTACTTTGCGGAGCACTTTCTGGGTACGTCTGCCTTCGATCACTGCCGGGAACCAAGAGGCTTGGTGATTTTTCTCGCCTCAGCAAGAAACCTCGGCTCAGCTCTGCTTGCGTTCTTCCCAAAACGCGTGAATCATGCGGCGTTGCGTTATAGGCGTACGCAAATCGTCAAACCCATGTGCGTTTGGTTTTTCACCTACTCCTCGCTGACCACGCTTTTGAATTTGAATCCGCCGTTGTCTTAAGCTATCTATTTACAAAATCTTACCCTAACTCCAACCCATCAGTTACATTATTCAAAAAAAAAAATCAAATCAATGTTACTCGTTCGGTAACATAGGGCCCAACGAATCCTCATTATTTAGCTTTGAGGCCAGGCTTTCGATGATAGAAAATGATCTATTTCAAAACAGTCCGAGGTTATTTGATAACAATACCTACTTGTTATTTAAAGATTAATGACCATCCTCATAGTCAAAAGGAAACAATACAAAAAGTTGCATGAAAGCCTTTTGCCAAGCAACTTATCGAAATGTTCTCATTTTTTGCGACAATTTCTCTTACTCACAAATGGATAAATCCACCATGAGCGTGTTTTCTTTTTAGAGAAACGTCAAACAAAGCTGTGATTCAAGATCTCTTAAAACTATTTTAAAACTGTTTTTTTAAATTGTTTTTTCTAACTGACATAAAACAATTTTAAAACTGTTTTACAACTGCTTTAAGATTTTCAATTTTAACTTACTAAACGCCATGTAGATTGTGAGATTTAGTCGAAATTACTGAGGCCATCTTGCTGGAAATAATATTATGATACTACCCACTAGACATTTTCAACAAATTTGACAATGTTTGTGGTTATATTTGTTGTATAAATAGGTAATGATTATCATCGCGAAAATTGCATCATTTGTGCAAACTTATATGTTTCTTAAATTATTATTTTTTAATTAAAAAAAAAAATGCTGAAAATGTGGTCAAACTTAATTTACTTTGAGACGCGCATATGTTTTCATGCTATTTCGTATATATTTCACCATAAATCATAAGTTGCAGGAAGTTTCATTGCAAATAAATAAAAATATTTTTAAAATTATAAAATGCAATCTTCACTAATCACCATATGCTTGGGAGAGTAAGTGATAACACAAAAAAAAAATACACTGATCAGAAAGCTCCCACAATAAAATTCCTATCGGATTCCATGACGTAGTTTCAAAAGAGCTGTTCTGGAACCTTTATTAAAGCCATGTCTAAGTTTTATTACAGCTTATATAATCTATATATATAAAAATGAATGTTTGTCTGTCTGTCTGTTCCCTATAGACTCGGAAACTACTGAATCGATCATCGTCAAAATTGGCATCTGAGGGTTTTTGGGGCCGGCGGTGGTTTCTATAATAGTTAAACCCCCATCCGACTTAAGTGGGGGTGGCTCCCATCCAAAATTTGTAGTTTTTCGAATCAAATTAAAGTCATGACATCCATTTTCTTGAGATTTTTTTTCCATTGGGCGGTTTGTTTTTCGTCTCCATGGTCGAGGCGTCGCGAGAGGATAGTAACCATGACATCGCATACTAATCAGTGGGAATATTTTGGCGCGTATTTCTCAACCAAGCATATTTTCAATGCAAGGCGTGGCGATATGAAGCCTAGATGTGATTTTTTTTCTACTTGATTCCTAGCTCATTTGTACAGCACATGGTTATGAATGGCGCCTAGATGTGACCCAGATTGACTTTTTGCCGATCGAATAAAAACATTTACATTTTTTTGCCAAAATCTGAAATTGAAAGTAATGGCATCCATTTTTAGAGATTTTCTTTTCTTCGAGGGTTTGTTTTTTCCTCTCTCTGGTCGAGCAAACGTCGTCGCAAGTGGATAGTAACCAAAACATACTGTTCATTGATCGCTGGAAAAATTCAATTTCTCAACCAAGTTCCAACCTATATTTCTTATGCACGTGGGGGCGATATGCAACCTAGATGGGTTTTTTCTTGCTTAATTGTACACAGCACATGGAAATAAATGACGCCTAGATGTGACACGGATTGGTATTTTATCAATCGAATCAAAACCAATTGAAAGATTTGCAAAAATAATCCCATTTTTAGTTCTTGTTAATGTAGGTAGCATTTGTTGTCTAAAAAATAAAAATTTAGTTCTGATGCTAATGATATAATGGTATGACACTTTGCGGACAATTGAAAAAAAAAATACAAAAAATATAGAATTTACATACAATTTTTTAAACCCATTTCGCCTACAAGGTTATTTTTGAATCATATTGATAAAAGAAATATGAATAAGATGTTTTCTACAGAGGTAGATCGGAAATATTTTGTTTATCATGTAAAAATGTACTCAACTGAAGTTTTATCAAGCGCCATTTAAAGTTAAAGAAGATAAAAAAAAATCCGATCCGACACATGAACTGATCAAGAGCCTTTTCTTTAAATTAGATAAGATAGGACTGACGTGTGCATAAGTGAATGGTATCAGTGGAATAAACTGATTTTTATTGAGGGAATCCATTTTCCGAAAGAATTTTCTTCCAAGGTACACTAGAGCATAGAGCATGTTCAAACGTTCAACTTTTCTCTGTTACAAACAAATAAAAAATTATGTTTTCTTCTAGAAATTGTTACTTCGGCCCAAATATACAACTGAAACGAATCTAGAAATGAAAATGGAAGCTTTTTATTTTGAATAATTCTGAAAAAACACCGTACTTTTTACTTACATACCAATTCAAGTAAGTACTTAACATGAAAAGTGTTCTGTGTTACATGGCTACATAAAAGAGACTTTTGATCCGCTTCTTTTTGGAAAAGTGAGACTTTAGAACTGATATACAACTGTAAGCAAAATTTTTATGAGAAATTTTTAGTATACCCTTAAAGTGTTCAAAACAATAACAATATTGAAAAGACCAGAAGGGGTATTCCGAATATTGAAACTGAAGCGGATATTTAAAATTCTCAAATGAGAGAATGAACGTCATTTGCTTTGAACAGCATTCATTAAAAGTGAAGTAACAAACATAAATTTATACGGCAGGAATACTGCAGATATATCAATGAAACTTGATAAAACAAACAATCAGAAATACGTATTAAATCCATTTTATACATTAAATCCATTACTCTGACGCATCTGATAATAAGCATTGCATCTACACTTGCCCCAAAGAAATTTGCACTGTTTAAAATCGATAATTTTCATACCATGATAAGTGCTGTTCGGGAAAACTTCAAGCTATAATGTCTCTTGTCCACGAGTTTGGCATATAACGAAACATTTTTTTAACATAATTTTTGCGCAAAAAGGATAGATATTCAAACTGATCCGAAAGGCGAGGATGATGGAAAAAGCTGTTTGAAAATGGTTATTAAAAATCTTCTTCATCTTTTTTTTTCAAATTTCTGTAGCGTATTTTTTCAACTACAAAAAATACACCATCTAAATTCTAAAGCTAATCAGGAGCTGGAAGTGCTCATAATAAAGAATATTAGGAATATACTCAAAAAACTGTCCCGATTCACGCTTTTGATCGGTTTTCAAAATTCGATCTCCATAAAGTACAATATGCAATAAATTCCAATATGGGATTTTTTTTTCAATTAGAAATTTATGTAAACTCGAGCCGGGTAAATCAGCCTACCTTCTTCAAGTAGTGGGGGACAAAATTTGAAAAGATGGGGGAGCTCCCATGTAAGTTAAAGATAAACAGCTTCTCAAAGAAGAGATCATATTTTAAAAGAAGGTTTTTTTTTGCGTACGGATATTTGGCATAACTCAAAAATAGACGTGACAAATATTTTTATAGAAGTTCGTAACTTCCCACTTTGGGAAAAAAAAGGTGGAAAATCCATAAATTTTGACATTTTTTAAGTCATTATGAAGCTTTAAAAATAGACTATAAATTTCAGATCTTGAAAAACAAGTTAAGAGATCAAGTTTTAGTAGATAATATATACCATCTTTGAATTGCAATTTGGAACTTCAGCTGCAGCTCTCATTTCAAAGTTGTTGATTCTTAACTATGATGAGGTTTGATATAAAAACATGCTTACAAAAATCGAAATTTGAATAAATTATTACAAATTACATTTATTTTTGGAAGGTGTAGCAAAGCACACCGGGTCAGCTAGTTAGCTTTAAAGACGTTGTTAAGTCAGGGTAAACTGGTCCATATGTTATCTTTAAAGTACTTGTGCTAACAGACTGAGTCGATTTGGGGTCATTTTTGAATTTTTCAAACCCTGGGGTCTAAAAAGTTTCGTTTTGGTCTAAAACTCATCCATGATTTTTTGCAGAATGTTTAAGTAACGTTTATACGAGTAAATTTGAACTTTTAGGCTTGAATGGGAAAATTGTATATTTTGTATTGAAAAATCAACATCATTTTTGTTTCTTCTGTGGAACCGAGACTGCTAATGATTTTTGTACCAATTTATAAATTCGTTAAAGGAAATTTTCCGCTGAACAACTTTGTCCAAGACCGTAACTTCGAATCTTATTACACAAAATAGTAATTAGGTGTTGATTGGAAGTATGTCTTTTGGCAATGAAACATAATAATTTCAATTGGCATCACTGCTGGGTGCCTACACGGAAAAAAATTGAGTGGTCATCCCAAAGACGCTGTCATGATAATTTTACCATTTCAGCGCTATAGTATTTTCAACCACGAAAAGTTTAACATCGATTTTGTGAAAGTGCGCATGAAACAATATTGAAATTACTATGTATCTGGTAATTTTCGATAACTCTCAATGTTTGTTGTCGAAAATACTATGGTCATGATTATTTCATCATAATTTCTATCACAACTACCGTCCTCATAGTAATTTTGACATTGTGGCACCAATTCATATCAACAAAATACTACGCACATCGTACTTTTGAGAACAAAACATATTTGACTCAAAAACATAAGTGCGTATGATAATTTTACTATGGTAAACATTCTTGTTGTTTACACTAATTCAGGATCATTAATCATCAAACCCGGTTGTTAAAAAAACTAATTTTGAGCTGCTTTATAGTTACATAACTTTGAAAATCATTCCAGAGCATCGGGAAAACACACTAACATTGACCGACGTGTGTCGGAAGTGTGAATTTTCATGTTTCAAATAATGTCATAATGCATGCATGCAAATAAACAAACAAACATACATAGTAATTTTACTATTTCAAGCTCCTCGCTCCTCCTAATCTTTATCATAACACATACTAGTTTCATCATGAAACATATTAATTTTACTAGGGACGAAGTAAAACAATGCATCATTTCATTGACAATTTTACTAAAACGCAGTCGAATTCACTATGCGCAGCCAAATTGAGCACATGGTAAAATAGCTATGCGTAAGGTATTATAAACAACAAAACATATTTGACTCAAAAATATGGTCGTCTGTTGTTCGTTTAAACCACGGATTTAGTAATTTTACTATGCTTTTTTTTTGTGTGTAGCAAAGTATTGCATAACTATTTTTCACGCAATACTTCGCGAGGCTCCAGCAGTGATGTCAATTGACTTTATCGTTTTTCAGAGCGAAAAGATATAACCCTGCTAAACAGCTAATAACTTATTTCTCTAATTAGATACGAAGTAACGGTCTTCAACAAAGTTGTTCAGCGAAACATTTTCTTAAGAGTATTTTTAAATTGACACAAAAACCATCAGCAGGCTCGGTTCCACAGAAGAAACAAAAATGATGTTGATTTTTCAGTATAAATTCATTTTTCCCATACAAACCTAAAAGTTGAAATTTACTCATGAAAACGTTACTTCAAAATTCTGCAAAAAATCGTGGATGAGATTTGGGCCACGGGCACGGCATACATAGTACTCTTTCTGTGGGCTGGTGGTGTTAGCATAAGAAAAATGCTAGCCATTTTATCCTTGAAAGATGTGCGCTTTAGTCTTAAGTAGAATTTAGATCTCTTCAAAGAAACATGTAGAATCACTGAGATCCTATATGTGTGTGTTCGTTTTTTAAAAGCATAGAATGCGCTTTTGCTTATAAAGTAGCTTTAGGAAATAGAAGTGAAGGTTGGCTTAAAACTTAAATTGTTACTTGGGTCATTTACGCCTTATTTCCCTAAATTATTAAAAATCCTTGAACTAAGTGGGGAGAAATATAGTTAATAATTACTCACCATCATTATCCTTGGTCGAGTTCAGTTCGTGATCCAGCCAAGTGAGCACTTTGATCCCGAAGTTGTTATTCGTGATCTGTACACCCCGGATGCAGCACAGCAGATGCTCTAGCGGAACTCCCTGCTCGTTCGGAAGTATTTTCATCTGCAGTTCGTTTTCGACGCAATACAGGATACTTGCCACCGGAATGTCATCTTTGTGCGTTTTTAGCAGCGAATATATCACGGACTGGAGCTGGCTGATACTCATCATCACATTCGGAAGTGGTTCGATTTCCTGCTCGGCCCAGCCCTTTTCCTTCTCCTGCTTGAAGTGATATATGCAATACGGCACGCTGTGCTGAGATGATTCAACCAGTGGATTGTTTTGCAGCGAGTTAATCACATCCGGTTGCAGGCAGATGAGCTTCTCGTCATTTTTGTCGACCGTAATGGTGCAAACATCCGGCATGCGGTACAGATCGAGCACGCTGATCGATGACTTGAAGCGAGATTGGAACAGTTCGCGAAATTTATTTATCGGCAGCCGATAGTAGGGGACATCTTTGAGGAGACCAGCCACCTGGCAACGTAGGGCCGAGGATTCTGCCGATGAAGGGTCCTTGATGTAGGAGACAACCATGCGTTTATGGCCGATCTTTTTTCGGTGCAGATTTGCTACCACTAGTTTGGCGAACTGAAAAGATAATTATTTCAAGCTTAAAAATAGCTACGTGGAATTAAATTTACCAAGCGATACCTGTGTTGATGGCACCTTTACCTTCGCCAGCGAAGGACTTTCAATGGTTAACGAAATCACCGGGGTGATCGACTTGAGTTGGCACAGCAAATACTGATGCATTTTGTGTTCATCGATCGACGGGTCCAGGTTGCTGATCTGTAGCACAACCATGTCCTTTTGATCCATAGTAGGATGGATACTGTTGCCGTAGGAGCAGTTGAGCAGACTTCCGGTGCCGCTTGTGTTTCCTCCACCTGAGGCGGAAGTTGTGCTCGAGTTGCTGCACTGGCTTGTGTTGCTAGAGTTAGCAACACCTTGGCTGAGATTATTCGTCGATCCGCTGCTAGAAGAACTGTTGCTGCTGCTGTAAAAGGTTGAATTTTTGCCTGAATCTGATCCCGTGGTACTGTTCAGCGAAGAATTCAGCGACTTGTTAGCTGCTCCACTATTTCCACCATTAGAGGAGCTACTGAAGCTGACATTTGTTGGCCCAGAGAAGAAATGGTTGCTCTGATTCAGCGCGTTCGGGTGCTGCTGATTTGAGCGATTCTGATACGGTGCATGACGCTGCTTCTGGTAAAAGTTGCCATACATCTGCGAAACATATTAATGCTGGATGTGAGTGCGATCACTTGCTGATGAACGTGTTTGGAACACAGATTGCATTGCTTACATTTGAAGAATTTCCTATTTGGGTTTTTTTTAACTCCAATTGGATTAAAAACATTAAAAGTGTACAATTTGTTTGATTGATATTTATTTATTCATCTTTTTCAAGAAAGAATGCGTAAACAATTTATTAAATAAA
This sequence comes from Uranotaenia lowii, assembly GCF_029784155.1. NCBI lineage: Eukaryota > Metazoa > Arthropoda > Insecta > Diptera > Culicidae > Uranotaenia > Uranotaenia lowii. The sequence continues at coordinate 177,453,990 of NC_073692.1, read as the reverse complement.
CTTTAAAAATCTAAACTGAAAAGCATAATTGTCTGTTAATCAATATCTGTAGGCATTTTGAATTAAAAGTAAATAAATATCTTTTATTTTATGCAACATTTTAATATACATAGTGTCAAGAAATGATTGAAAATTTGAATTCAAATTTAGTCAAAAGTCAAAATCATTCAGATTTTTTCAACACCACCAAAGGCAATAGCAATGGCATAAAAACGCTAATCGCGAATTAATTTCCAAAGTTTTGTTAACGATTTAATTTCCACTAAGTTTATAATAGTTAACGAAATTACAAACTCCAGCAGAGTCAAGCAAGAGTTCTGCGACATGTTATTTTTCACCAAGTGGTGGAGTTCGAAAATTTTCTAACTAAAATCTGGCAAGTTAGTTAGCGATAAGTGTTTATGTACAGTTGATTTGGTTGTAGAGGATTTCTCAAGTGCTTTTTGCTAAAATAAGTGCATAGCTGGTAGATTTGACTATTTGTTCCTAGTCTAGATAATACAATCTGTTAGCTAGTTTTCAAACAGCACTGATGCTCGACTAGACTTCGAATTTCGTATGAACAAGCAAGAAATTAGTCTGACTTAGAGGAAAAAAGCAGTAATTCTTTCTCATGGAAGAAGCTCTCAATAAAAAAATAATAATGGAAAAAGCTTCTCAATATATCTATTCAAAACAGCGATACGAATGATCGACTAAAAATTCCTGTTGGATTCTTTGCATCGCTTAATCAACCATTTATCTTTTCGTGACATCTTACATCTGGTGGTTGGCTTGATCGAATTTTTGGGTCGGAACCAAACATATTAATGTGCTTTTTATTTATGTTCTAGAATACTCGTAATTTTCTTGATATATCAATACATTTTTTTCCGTGTAGAGAACGATGCATTTTGAGGATTTTTCAAATTTTGGTTATCGATTTTAAGGTAAATATTTCTTATTTATGAAAAAACCATTCTGAAAGTGGAGTACAATGAAATAATATTTGATTGTTTCAAAGCAAATCTGAGGATTCGGCATTTGAATTAAAATCACAAAGCAAATTGATTTCTACAGTTGTGAAGCTGATTATTGATTCTTCTGGATTCTTCTGGAAAACAGTTTAGGTTTGAAATTTTGCCTTTTTAATAAGAATTAGCTATTTTAAAGCAATCAGTTACTTTATTTAATTTAAAATTATCATATTTTATTTAAAATAATAAAATACATAAGGCCGGAATAATTTTCAGAAGAGGGAATAGTAAACAATAATTCAAATAATCAATTAATAGGTGATGGAAGCGCTGCCGAATTTGGGTGATGGTTTGCATTAGTGCAAGCAGGATGTAGCTAAAATTTCACCCATTTTTGACAGATCTGACGGTTTTTTTTTTGAGGACAGAAAGAATAAATTTTCGATTCTATCGCCCATTCGAAAAATCTTGTGTGCAAAAAAATTGCATACTATCTTATTATATAATTTGAAATAAAAATTTGAAATTCCAAACGCGATAGTATATTTTTGGCTCTAAAAGAGCTCTACGAGTGTATTCGAATAATTTATCAAAATATCAGAACCGTAAACAAGGGGAACTTTGATCACCGGGGTAACTTTGATCAACATGAAAGCTTTGCTTTCATTAACTAAGTCTGAAGTTAAAATATCTGAAAACTGTTTTCTACGTTCGAAAGCCTATAAATTGAGTTTCAAATAGGCTAAATTTGGTTTGTAGTTGGCGATTTTGTTCAGATTACTTGAAATGCAGTTTTAAAATCTTAAAATATCTGTTTTTTTTTTTTTTGAAAAACTCACAAACAAAACCCTCTCCTGATAAAATGATAGCATTTATTTTTTTTGTATTTGGTTGGATTCTAACTTCTTCAAGTCATTCATTTCTATAGCATTTAGAAGCAAATGGGATGTTTTATATGAAAGTTTAATTTTTCTCCTTTGTATAGGTGTAGTTTTTGCGTTATTTTTATGGTCTTTCTATGATTATTTTTAGATATTAAAAAAAACGGACATTTTCTTTGAGAAATCCTGTATAGAACAAATGGTTAAGATTGAATGAAAAACACATAGGATCAGTGGGAGGACCTAGGAAGTTGCATTATGGTAAAATTTCATTTGTTTTTGAGGCTAAAAAATACTGAAAAATGTTTATAATATATGATTATAATAATGATTATAATTTTTGCCCCTATATGTATGCAGCAACATTGTCCATCTTTTGAGTATATTTGTTTTTGTAAGAAAACGTTGAAAAATTCAATTGCGCCCTTATAAAAAATAAATGTTATTGATGTTTTAAGCCTTCTGTGCTAACTTGCATCAAAACAATATTATTGAAAATGTCGAGATTCGTTAAAACCAGAGTGACCAAAGTTACCCTGAAACATGAAATCTGCTTTTTTAACAAACGTTTAGTTATAGCCACTAATGTCGTTTTAATATTCTGCTATCAATGATCATGCTTTATACTCCTTACCTCAGTAACTATTATAAAACTTTTTAGTGTAACAAAAAAGTAACCCCTTTGAAAATATTCGAAAATGAATTAAAAAAGTGATCAATGTTCCCCCAGTTCACGGTATTTAACTGCCTCCCTTCGGCGTTTCCAAAAATAATCGAAGGGGTTGCTGATAAACACGAATTTGGTAGTTGTTCCGACCTAACTATTTTTACCAAATATCAAATATAATGTCAATTAATTGAACCGAAACGACTGCCCCGAAAATTATATCAATATTTTTTTCAACCTTAATTTGTTTCGTTTAGTGACGCTGGCATTGGCACTAATAGCGAAAAAGATCTCTATTTGTTTAGGAGGAATAATGATAAACAAAAAGTTGTACTAAAGGACCAAAACTAATGTTAGGCGCTGATTTCATATATATTTTTTTTTGTTATAACAGCTCTTATTTTCGAAATAACTTTGGAAAATGGGTTAAAATTGATTTAATCAATTTGAGCTCTTTTCGGGCGAAACTGTAGAACATTACAATGATTTGAAGATTGAAGGTTTAATTTAATGATAAACCTTCTCAAAGATTGTGAATAATTTTGACTTCTAAGAAAAAAGTTCTAGAAATTTTCCTATTGTTTATTTTTTCAATCAGGCAAATTATGGCAATCTTAATGAAATTTTCAAGAAATTTCATCCCAATTCGAATCTTTGATATTTCTAAGAGCATAAGTCAAATCGATTCGCAGTCTTCAACAAAATTCATAGATGAGTTAAAATCTTTAATATAAAATATTCGAAGACTTTCTTCATCATTGTCTGAAAATAGCTGTAATGTTTTCTATCAAAATTTCTAAAAATTGTAGAATTTTATATTTTTTAGGCTATAGACAGTTGCGTTCAAAAAGAATGAAATCAAGTGAATCAGCGTACTCGCTTCAAATTATAACCAGCTGCATATTTTGTTTGCGTTAGTATTTTTTCATGAAATTTCCACAAAATTTAGTTCAACTATCTAACTAACATTCCACAAAATTTTAAGACTGGAATATGTCTGGAAAAAATGATACCGTTATTCTGGTAAAAAGGCGAAATTTAGGGTTGTTTCACAAAATTCGCTGTATTTTTGAAAATTTCCTTTGAAAATAATTGAAATTCGGCCAAAAGATGTTAAAATGATTGATAAAGTACCTGGCCGAGTTTCATCAAAATAGATTGACACGATAAAAAATGGGACCGGTTTGAAAATGAGGATCATAATTGTCCAACAGACGATTTAATTCTTTTTGAACGGATGTTTGTATAGACAATATAGTAATCAATGTTTTTTTGAAATTTTTCTTTCACTAAACTATAAATTTACACCAAAAATGAGAATAGAAATTTTTTAACAGAGCTCAAAATAAGAAAAAACGACCTGCAATAATTCTAATAATTTGATTCATATAAACTTTAAGGATTGTATGCCATTTACCCGAAAACTATTGCCCAGAATGACTTTTCCCCAGAATGACAAATACCCGAAATCAAACCCCAGAATGACCCATTTCCCAGAAAAAATTTCCCAGAAAAAACATTTCCCAGAATTTTTTTTCCAAAGAATAGAACATTTCTCAGAATGACACAAATCTCAGATTATTTCCTCTTGTATTTATTTTTTTTGTGCTGTTAAATCTAATGAATTCTGAATTTCAAATGATTCGAAATTAAATTTTTCAAAATGATTTATAAAATGAAACCAATTGTTTGAAAGTTTCCAACTAAAATTGTTTCAGAACCGATATTATGTTTTGTGGTTTGCCAACCATGGTCCTTTAAAAACCGTTATGGTATCCGACTCCTCACGCTGCGCGTTCGAACTTGAAAGAAGTTTTGTCCTTCACGCTATCCCGTGGCGGATGGGGCTAAGGGATCACCCCTAGCTTTCACGCAGACCTAGGAAGCCCCGGCAGACCTAGACCAATGTAATGGGGCCGCCGCTTCCGACGGCCACCTCGGATTTGGGAGCTTCGGCGGCTTTGTGCAGCCTCAGCCCCTTCATCCTCGTTGGTTGCGGCTTTGCCACAAAAGAATAAAGTTATGAAACTCAATTTTTTTGTAACAATTCCTTTTTTTTTGAATAATTTCTAGTAAGGATAAATGTTTTCAATTTTCTGGGAAATGGTTCTTTTTGCGAAAAAAATTCTGGTAAATGGTTCATTCTGGTGAAAAAATTTCTGGGAAATGGTACATTCTGGCGAATTTTTTTCTGGGGAATGGTTCGTCTGGGGAAAAAAAATCTGGGGAATGGTTCTTTCTTGCGATTGAAATTCTGGGGATTTTTCATTCTGGGCAATGGTTTTTGGATAAATGGAGTACAACCGCTTTAAGTGAGTATTATATTCGCTCTTTCGTTAGATTCTCTTTCTTATTGAATATTTTCTATTTTCAATCAAAGCAGGAATGCAGTTTTTATCAATTTACTATATTTTTAGTAGAAAATTTGAAATTGTTAAAGAAAAATCTAATAAAACATGATTAAGATATCCTCCATACAAACATCCGTAAAAAAAAAAATTAAATCGCCTGTTGAAAAATAATCAACCACATTTTCAAACCGGTCCCCTTTTTTGATCGCGTCAATCGATTTTGATGTAACTCGGCCAGGTACAAGTGGAAGTTGTCAAAAATACAGTGAATTTTGTGAGGCAATCTCAAATATCTCTTTTTTAAAAGAATAGCTGTATCTTTTTTCCAGTCATAGTACAGTCTCCAAATTTTGTAGTGTGTTAGTTGGATAGTTTAACTAGATTTTGTTAAAATTTCATGAGAAAGTATTAACCTGGATCGACATGGCAGCTGGTCAAAGTTGAAAGAGAGTGCGCTGCTTCACGCGATTTCATTCTGTTTTGAAAGCAACTGTATCTCTGAATCTATAATATCTAGGCAAAATCTGAATCCTTCATTGAGTGGAGAGTAATAAATAGATTCAAAATCAGTATTTGTTTTTCATAAAATTTTGTTAGTTCATCATTTTTTAATGACCAATGTCGTGAGACGGAATACTATGTAAATTAAATAAATAACAATGATCAATTTTACTCAAAATCGATCAATTGCAAAATTTCGACACGCCATATCAGTAAAACAAGAGCTTATAGAAAAAATCTGGAGAAAAAATTCGAGTTCAGGACACCAAAATTTTCCACGAAACAGTTATTAAACCATTGGCACCAAAAATGCTGTTCCCTAGTGCAATTTTATAAGTCAGAATATTTTGATTTAATGATTTGATATCTCAAACCCCTTTTCGGAAGCATTGCATTGAAATGAGTACGATTATTTTTTTTCTTGTGGAGTTTTGATGAATGATTTTGTACTGGAGGGTCTCGTAACTCTTGAATTCAAATCAAATCTTTTGAAAATGTCATAAAACCGTTGATGGTTCAATTCCAATAAATACTTTTGTATAAACATATATGCTGGGATATAATCTCTTTCTTGTGAAATTATTGGAACGCTTGAAAAAAATCAGTGTCGGTTTTGGTTGATAAATGCAAGGTTAATCGCTTCCGCGTACCAAATTCTATTCAGTGTTCAGTTTCTGTTGATTATTATAAAAAACTTGTCATTAAAAAGCAAACATAGCTAATCATTAAATTTAAATTCCAAAGTTGATGTTTTCCGTTATTGAGCGAATTCGGAAAATTTCTTAAATGATAAAAAAAGAAAACATTATGACAATGAGTTCTCTTAAACCAATAATTGTCGTCAATAAAATGAACTACAAGTAAAAACGAGCACAAAGGATCTGATCGCCATTTTCAAAAACCTCTAGGTGTTCAAGATCGCCATACCTGATAGTTATTGTAATGTTTCATATTGTTGTACCCTCCACCTCCTCCGCCTTGACTGAGATTGTTGTTGTAGTACCGGGGATGATGCTGAGAATGCTGTTTGGCATTCTCGGAAGCCAAACTGGCCACCAAATCCGGAATCGTCCGGGGCTGCTGCTGTCCATAGTAGTGGTTGTTGCTATTCATGATGGTCAAGTAATGGTCGAGTTACCCTAAGAAGTCGGGAGCGTTGAAGGTATGGTTATTGTAAAGTTGATGTAAACTTTAACTCACCTTTTAACGGTAGAAGGTTTTCTAGCGATAGCAAAAGTTCTGTGTTAATAGAAGTTTCGTATCTAGCGATACTCGACACAATAGCAATAAATAAAGTTAAGTTTGATCTTTTTCGATTTAGTTTAAAATGTATACGTTCAATGCAATTTTTGTATGTAAACTTAATGGTAAAAGCTTTGAACAATTAAATAAATAATTAAATAAACCACTTAAAAAAATAAATATGAATTAAAAAAAGAAACGACACTGATGCTCCTGTAGCTCGTTTGACTGGCGGAGAAGCAATGGCGGATGCTGCGTTGAGACCAGATCAAACTCATAGGGTGAGATCTCAGCTTAGTATTTGAGTGCTATGCTATAAATTTTCTGACGAGTGAATTATTTACACTCAGTTATTCATTTATTTCTATAAAGTGAGAGAAAAATTTACGAATCACATGTCATGCACAAAAATTCACTAAAATACAATCTCATTGGTTTTGCTCGATAAGTTTTCTAAAGATATTAAAGTTAAATATTGTTGAGCGTGAGGTTTAAAAATAATAACAGTATTGAGGGAACAAACTTGTCGAACTTAATCTCTCAAAACATCGCGCGCCCATAAGCAACAACATCGATCAGGGCGACCCAACGCTGCGCTGGGGGTTTTGGTTTGACAATCGTGTGATCGCTCCACGCCACAATCGAAGACGACATCGAGACGTCCATCGCCCTATAGACAGCATGGAATGTCGATCGAGTTGACAATCGTACAAAACAATAATGGAATGTATAATTCGCATTATTGGAATTGCTGGCTCGACTCAAAGTTCGTGACTATAACTCCGGTCGACTGGGTGTTCCCGATGAGAATGATATAATGAATTTATTCTTGGATGTTGCAAAGTTACTGTTGAATTTTTGGGTTTTACAAGAACTTTTTAGTTAAAATAGGAACAAAATTAATGTCATATCAATTTTATATATAAACTTAAGCTTTATTTGTCTTCAGTATAGCTTATGACGTGTTTAAGTATTATCCAAAAACAATCAATAAACTTTTTGGGTTGAATATTATTTGTTATATTAAGAACATTTAAAACTTTTACCAAATTAGACAATTGATCCCTTTTAACTCAGTTTTATAACTTAGAGCTTAGAGCTTAGAGCTTAGATAAACCGTACATTTCAGTAGTTGCTTCTCCGTGATTGACAAGAACCATCAAAATTGTACATAGATCCAAATAAATGGGGCTTGGGATTAGCTTACCATTTTCTGTGTACACGTTTCGAAGGTTCCTTATCTTATATGGTCAATAACGGCGCCGGCCACGTCCTTACGGTTCATCGGGGAAAGGGAAGGATTGTTAGTTCGACTTCCGTTGCTACTAGAGACCGAATACACCTCTAAGTCTCCACGGTCGTCACAGGAAGGGTGGTTTGTTAGTGGGGAAGGTTAATTAGATCTGGATTCCCTTTGGGAAGGAATGTGATCAAAGCAAAGTTAAATATTTAATGTTCGTCGCGTCGCACACTATCGAGTTCACCGCGTTTTTATTTAGAGCAAATACATCCTAACGTGGCATTGTCATACACATACAATGTACTTAGCACCGGTGCAACTCACCGAATTTTACCGCGCGTTTATGACGAGGAGAGCAAAACGTCCTAACGTGGCATTGTCATACACGTAAAACGCACTTGGTGCCGATGAAACTCACCTAAGTTTTTCCCGCGTTTAAAACGAGAAGAACGATCTAACGCATTATGCAAACGGGGAGAGGAAGAGGAAAAGAAAGGAAAGAAAATACGCATCCGATCGCGCCTCGCTTGTCTGATGTACACTTTTCCCAAGCAACTGAACTGGGGAGGAAATCACCATTGTTGCCCTCTTGCTCCAGCAGCATGAAGACACTTTATTTATTAGCACCGACGACCGACCGAACCTAATCACGTCAATTTTCACCACGCTAACACACACACACACACACACACACACACACACACACACACACACACACACACACACACACACACACACACACACACACACACACACACACACACACACACACACACACGCGCGCGTAGAATTATGTTAACTTGATGATAATTGAGGATTTTTTAATTTTGTCTGCGTTTCATGACAAATATGTTTCAATCTCTTTACCTTGAAAAACAAATAGTTTTATCATTTCTATCACATATCTTACAGACATTCTAAAAAATCATTCCCTAGATAGCGCTAGCTTAAAAACAAAACCACTCACCAGATGTCGGTAGCACAAGGTACGCGAACCCTTTCTAAACTCCACCAGTGACATCTGTATGTCACTAGCGGAATTTTTTAGAACCACCATGCACTGACGCGTCATCACACAACCATTGCAAAATCGAAAAATAAGAATTCTTAAATTACCTGTTATCTGCGACAATTTTACCTATACCTTCATAACCGTCAGTAGCACAAACACTTCAGCCACGCTCCAAATGAAATTATTTATCAAAAGCACATATTTAACACCTGAAAATCGGCTTAATAAAATCTGATACTAAAAAACACTTTCAGCTTGAGCCAGGGGTGCCAGCTCCTCCCTTTTAACTCAGTTTTATAACGTCTAAAATCAAATCTGTTTTTTTTTATTTCGTAGAACATTCAACAAGTTCTAAAGCAACACATAAATTTAATATATTTAATGATTGAATGACATTATCTCGTTAGATTTATATAACTTTCGCCTACAACTTTGTTTAAGGTGTCTTCTTCTTACATGTAATTATTTTTAAAAATACTTTAAATAATCATATGAAATTGTTTTTTTTAGGATGACTAATAGCCGGGTGGCATCTCATTCGGTAAATGCGGGAAAATGTCGGGATTTAAAATTAATCGAGAAAACGTGACAAATCGGGAATTTTCGCCCAGCTGCTTCGTGCATATATTTCAGTGCCACTAATGCTCAAGGATAACTGGAAAAATGTGAAATTACCTCTCAAACTATGTTCTGAAAAAATTAAACTCGAAACTAGCAGTTCAAAAATATTAAAATTATGGCTTCAGCCCAGTTATTACCGAGAAGTAGGTGGTAGAAACATGTGATTTATCCGTTTGAATTTCGTCGTTGATATTGATGATAAGTTTATATTTATTAATTTAAGTAAATTATTGACACGTGCGGCGAGATGAAATTCTAGGTAGAAAATATTACAAAAGTATAAGAATTGTCGGATTGAGCTTAGTAACAAAAAGTTTTTTTTTATATGTGTTAAAATTGCGAGTCTAGGGTATTCGGAATTGGAAATCTTGAAAGTTACTTTAAAAACTCAATTTTTGGTGACTGTTTTGTTTCAAGTAAAAACCCTTCATTTACAAAATTTTGGTAATCCGCTTCAGAAACAACACTTTGAAATACACTGGATACTCCTTATGACCTTCCTAACATAATGCTGTACCATTTTGGAAAGGTCGATGTCACATGGCTCAATAGTAGTGTCGTTTGCACTTGCCCCACAGTGTGAATTCACAAGAGTGAATTTTCTAAAAAAAAATGTGCTTTCATTTGAATTTCAGTCACAAACACTCACCTTTCAACATAAAGCGAACTGAAAAGTCCTTTTTTTGTAGCCAAAATACGAAAAACGAAATTTCACTTTTTATGTATTATGTCTAGTTGTACGTACTTGAATAAGTATGTAAATAGTCATTACAGAGTGTTTGGTGAAAAATTTAATGAAAGTTCAGTTTATCCATGACTGTGATGAAATATACAATCAGCAATTTGAAGGATACCATCACATTCACGTGCGGATCCAGCCCAGTGAAATCGAAATCAACTTCCACGCTGTTTATAGGTCACCTTCAAGTACTTTTTCAGAAATTTAGAAGAGATAATATCTACTTCTGGCCCAGCTTCATCGCGCCTTATAGTAGGAGACATAAATATCCCGACAAATAAAATATCAAATCCAGATACAATCGAGTACGTAGATTTATTGAACTGCTTTAATTTCCAAGCCACAAATACCAATATAACAAGACCTGCAAGTAACAATATTCTTGATCATGTTATATATTCCGAAAATGTTCATCTCAATAACGAAACTGTTTGTTCAGACATCAGGGATTACTGTCTTATAATCTCCTCATCATCTTTGAAAAAAAAGGGTGTTCATGCACAAACTCGAAAAAGTTGTTGTCAATACATCGATGTTGGACCAGTTATTTGCTGAAAATGCATCTGCAATACAAGCAAAATCAGCAGAAGAGCGTTAAGAACAAACAATCATGTTGTACCAGAATCTCAAGACCAAATGTTCGAAAACCATTACTACAATAAAGGCCAGAGTGAAAGGAATATGCCCGTGGATGACAGTAGATGTTTGGCAATCGATAAAAATAAAAGATAATCTTTTTGCTAGACATAAAAGAAATCCATCCGATGTGAATATATGCCGTTTACTTCAGCACGCATCGAAAAACCTTAAAATGTGTAAACGAAATGCGAAAAAACATATTACAGTAATCTTTTCAACCGATCAAACTCCAAAAATGATGGAAGTGTCTAAATAGCCTAGCTGGTATTGGAACTAAAAAGCATAATACACTTAAACTTTTAGTCAACGGGAATCTTACAAGTCATGAGAAGACTGTAGCTGATACGTTCAACACTTTCTTTAGTAACATTGGTCCCCAGCTCGCCTCTACTATCACAAGCCAGCGGAACACAAATCGATTTGGAACCTTATCGCAATTACAAAATTCAATATTTTTGGAACCGGCTACTGAACAAGAAGTGATTTTGAAGATACGAAATTTAGACTCTGGGGCCCAAAAGCTCTGGGACCGATGGAATACCCACATATTTTATCAAAAATCATTTTCGATTCTTCACACAACTAATACGGGATGTTTTCAATGAAAGCTTATTTACTGGTAAATACCCAGACTGCTTTAAGATTGCTATAGTTGTACCGATCCACAAATCGGGATCTGAAGTAGATGTGAATAACTACCGGCCGATTTCCGTACTTCCTGCCTTGAGTAAAGTCCTAGAACAATTACATGCTACTCGAATTACAAGATTTTTCCAAAGTCAAAGCATTTTATATAACTGCCAGTATGGATTCCACTAAGGATCAAGCACATCAACAGCCACCTGTGAATTCTTTCTCGAAGTCTACAAAGCTTTGGATCAAAAAAATCTCGTGGGGCTACTTTTTCTCGATCTGAAGAAAGCATTTGATACCATAGACCACAGGGCAGTAACCTTGGACCGCTTCTATTCCTGATTTATGTGAATGATTTGCCTAATCTCAACCTTATTCGAAAGCCACGATTGTTCGCTGATGACACATCTTTGAATTACACAGGGAAAAATGCTGATTTGATCGTTAAAGGCATGCGCCAAGACTTCATAGCTCTACGCGAATATTTTAATGAGAATCTATTGTCATTGAATGCTGCTAAATCAAAATACATGATAGTATCAACATCTAGGAAAACACAGCAGTTGCATAGAGAATTGACTATAGATACGATACCAATTGAGAAAGTAAAAAGCTACACATACATACCTTGGATTGAACATTGACAACGAGCTCAAATGGACCAGTCACATACAGAAACTTCATAAGGAAGTCAGTGCCACAGTGGTCTATTATGGAAAATGAAGAAGTTTGTTCCTAGAAAACAGTTGTCTTTAATGTACCAAGCAGTTGTACAATCGAAACTACAATATCAGGTATTTATTTGGGGTGCATCAGCAGACAGGAATTTGAAAAAACTTCAAGCTGCCCAAAATCGCTGCCTTAAAGCCGTCTACTACAAGCCTAGAATGTTTTCAACCCGTCTGTTGTACTCTGAAGCATTAAACTCGACCTTTCCTATAAAAGCCCTCAGGGAAATTCAAGCTGTTTCGATTGGCCACTCGCATCTCAATAATCAACGTGTCCACCACAATGTTGTGTATGAATATCCAAGCTATGAATACAGCCTACGCAACCAAGCCGTTCTCTCCGTAAGTCGACCAAATACAGAAATGGCACGGAAAGCATTTCCTTACTACAGTAGGGTACTCTACAATAAACTTCCCCGTACCCTTAGAAATGAAACCAACTCAAACAAATTCAAAACGATGATGAATAAATTGGAATTGTACTTAAACTAGCTGCCACTGGATTTTGAAAGTTCCGGATGATACCATATTTAAACCTATGAGCCCTAAGCGATAAACGCTTCCTTAAAAGAGATCGGTATCTCACTGGAAGCCATGTGCAACATACACTTCCCATCATTCGCCTGAGTGGAGCTAGCAACATTTCAAACAAATTGCTGTTAAAAAAAATTACAATGTTGTTTAATTTCTTTCGTTTCCGCCATTAGACTTTTCGACAATTTGCATTCAAACTGCAATATGTCAAAAACGACGAAACACACTTTGTTGAAAATTCACTGAGTATTTATAAAAATGAAGCAAACATGAATCAAGTTTTAAAACTCATATGAGAGGAATCAGAATATGAGCGGGATCGATTTTGTAGAATTTTGAACGAATTTATGTACAAAGAATCTACCAAAATCGATTTTTTATTGTAACTTGTATTGAGATCCATCTGTACGGATCTCAATACAAGTTTCACATGTGAGATATTGCAGTTTGAATGGAAGAATTCAAAAAGTATAATTTTGATAGAATTTATATAACACATGTTTCAAATACTTAAGAAAATGTGTAATGTCATCAAATAATAGAATCAAAAATAATCAAATCTTAAAATATGAAATTTTGAAGAAACAATGTCATTGTAGTTGAACGTTAGATATGTGTAAAGTTGGAGATATTCTTGCGTGCACCCAAACTTCTGTTAAATTATGCAGCTGTTAGTAAATAATTTGTAAAACACCAACCACTTAGCTAAAGAAGCCATCAGTTCGTTTAAAACCACGCATTATAAGCAATGTTGAATACATTCAAGTAATTTATAAATATATATAGGGGAGAATGAGGATACTTGATCCCTGGGGATACTTGATTCCTTAGCTATATCTCGAAACTGGAATGTCTTACAAAAATCAAATGTTCTAGAAAAATGTGCCAAAATGAGCAAAATAACAATGCTTGTAGTTTAAAAAATTTTAACAAAATAATTGTTTGAGTAATTGAACTTTGTTTGAAAAATTTCACAAAATGTAACTTGAAGATCTTTTTTCATCACTTTAAAATGTTCCTTACATGGGAAAATTATGAAAAAAATATTTGTTCCAATGTATCAATCCTTCGAGCGTTAAATGAACATCATAATGCCATATTTTCAAAGCAATGGAAAACTCTCAACTTTTTTCAGAAAAAGTTTTCTAAAATGTTGATTATGGGTATAATTGATCCCCTAGAGTTGGGTACAATTGATCCCCCTTCCAAACGGCATATTCTTCTTCTGAATTGATCGTTATGAATGCTGATTACGAAATTACTAATTTTTATCCAAAAACTAATATTTATCAAACAATTGTCTGAAGAAAAGAGCAAAAATAATTAATTTTCTCTTAATTATAAAAAATAGCGCCTTTAAGTATGTAATGTTATTAGCGTTGAGACAAAGTTATAGAATTTTCTTCTTATGTCTGCTATAAATTGTGAAATGAGAACAAACATGACCAAAATAGTCAATTAACATTCTATCTTGGGGTTTTGTTTGATTTTTATACAAGGATTACGGCTTCCTGAATAAAAGATCAAGTCTCCTTCAATAGGGGATCAAGTCTCCCCTAACTTCAGAAAAATCGCAATTTTTTTACTCCCACGAAAATGCTTCTAGTTCATCAACGGGTTCAAGTATCGATCTAATTTTTGGAGCATAGAAAATTGAAGTTAAAAGCTGTCAGAAAATGTCAAAGACGGCGAGTTGCTAAATTTTTCCAGAAAGATATGGTGAAAATAAGAAAAGGGGATCAAGTATCCCCACTCTCCCCTAGACTTTTTGCACTTATCTCCCAGCGCATTAAGTTCCTAGCTTCAATAAGGTCAAAATAAACAAAATTACTTGGAAATCAGTTATGTTCTTTCTCTATGAGTCCAACTCTGCCGTAATCTGGCAATCTGACGTATGCGCCAGCGAGTAAAATTTTTAGTACGAAGCTTTTTGCAAAAACGTTTTTTTATTGAGCCTCCGAGCAAATTTCAATAATCAAATCTGTACACTTTGAGTTTAAACGATGACAAAACATGGCCAAATACATGATTTGTGGAAAAAGGTTTATTAACCGAAGTTATGTTACCAACGTCATTTTGTTGTGGAAACAGGCATTATTTTTCACTGTTTCCAAGACCAAATGACGTACATCCATCGTAGCATGCGACGAACCATTTCCAGATATTTTCTTTCACAATCAGTCAAATATTCGTGCTTCGAGGATGGTAAGCTGTATCCGAACCAAAAAAAAAGGAGTTTATAGCTGAGTACGGTAGCATGAGCGAAAGTGAGCCTGAGGATAATCCGGTAATAGAACAGGTACCTGGACTAACTCAGCATTTGGAATCTGTGGCGAACAGGAAACGGAAGCATAATGTGATCCTCACAACATGTAAATGTGATTTCAATTGCTCGAATCACATTTCCACAGTGAGGAGAACTAAAATAAATGAAGAGTATTGGAACCTTTCCCTGGATAAGAAGAGGGTCTTCATACTCCAGCACAGCCTTCGCCAGGACGTTAAACGCCGACGGGTTAAGCGAAACTCTGTCCTTTGATGCCATCCCATTGTGTTTGTTTCTTGCAAAAAGAAAGTCCGCACTAAAACGCGTCATTCATTATGCAAAAAATATGAAACTCAAGGACTTAATTAAGACCTCCTTCCGCCCTTCCCAATCTCCTCGTTAATTGGCAAAGCCATTGACACCTTGACCTTGACACCACATTAATAAGCATTTTACAAGTATAAAGGTATAAAGGTTTTGTCCTTCATTTCTATTAGTCCTGAAGCTGCCACTAGTTATTTACTAGTAATTTTAATTCGTAGAATTAAAGAATTAGACAAAGACAGTCTTTTATTATGGTCCTCACACTCACTGTTGCTTTGAGACGTGATCAAGCGTTGCAAATATATTTTTTTTTAAACTTACGTCACTTTGAGTAGAAATGGCGCATACGTCATTTTGTTTTCATAATGTTATGTTGGTATTTTTTAACATTTCTGAAAATATTTTTATGTTATTAGGTCGAGCTTGGTATCTTCTATCGTTCAACTGCAAAAAACACAAATCGATAATGTTGGCGCATACTTCAGATTGCCAGATTACGGCAGAACTGTGGTCAACAGAAATAGTAAAAACGAACCGGTCTAATTCTAATTATTGCAAAACGGTTTCCTATTCTTGTCGCAAAATTTCGACGAATTAAGGGGGCCGAGCGATTCGATTTCAATCGAAAATTGACAAATTTATATAAATCAGATTAGTTGGAAATCATTTTTCTAATTTTATATCAAAATTTTTCTGTTGGATTTCATGATTTTGATCGTTACATGCATTGACAGGAAGCGTTAAAGCAAAGAAACACGTTGGGGGGATCACTAAGTTCGTCTTTCAATATGGCGGAGTGCGCCTATAATTTATTTCACTTCGCGATTTCAAAATCAAATATCTCAAAAAATAGTTTTGAAAGTGGCAAATTTGTGATAGAAAATAAATTCAAAGGCGTAAGTTTATCATGTGAAGTAGCCAATTAAAGTGGAAAGTGATTATTCGGCTCTAAAACATGCATTCATGAATTAAGACGAATCAGATGGATACGACGGAGGTGGGTACACTTACCCTACCTACTATGATACGTAACAATAATAATAAAGCTTCTCAAATTTTTTGAATAGACAACTGCATTTTTAACGATCTCGAAAATTCATTCAGAATTTAAACCTAAATGATCCGCATAGGATGAAAAACCTAGAAAGAGAAAAGAACAAAAATCAGAATTGAAAGAGAATTATCGTGCGAAAATTTTGAATTACATTAGCTGAAGAGGTAAAGGCTTAATGATTACTGATTTATTTTTTCTGCATGAGGAATTAGAGCTAATTAAAATTCATAAAAAATATTGAAAAATTATTGCATTAAAGCGTCAAAATCTATTCTATTCTATTAAAAAATTTTAAAATTAAAATATTTTATTTTTTGAATATTTTTTTATATTATAACATCATGCAAAAAAAAAAAATCGAAACTTCCACTAAATTATATCCAAAAATCGCGATCCAAACAAAGATTCTACGTTTGTTCTCGCATTGTAAGATTCTCCCGATCGGGTCACAATCGATCAGAACGTTCCGTATCGAAAACGACCAGCAAGTACCCTATCTACTGGTGAGGATGAGCTCCAAAGAGGAGCATCAGCAAAAATTAATAACTCACAAAACGGCGCTATTTGAATAATTTTGCGAGTTTTTTCTCCCTACCAGTCAATAATTAATAATTTCAGGCATGAAATCCCTTCGCGGCGTAACTCGCTTCTCGATCTCCTAGTAAGGGAAAAAGATTTCTCTGCAACCGGGACCAAAGCTAACTGGACATTCCGCCGAAGCAGACGGGGATCGCCAAAAGAGAGATGTTTAAGGCGGACGATCGACTGTTTGAGATGGGTGAGATTGGGATGGTCGCGTTTTCTTCTTTCGAGCATTATTGGCAGCAAAAAGGCTTTATGGGCGCCAAAAATTTGCTTCTCTGCTCCTGTGGGAGACCTGCGATTTTGAGTGACTGATTGACAGGTATTCCGGGACACAGAACGTTAATTTGTAATTTATGATACAGTAGTGCAATTCCGGGAATGGGAGTACTGCCCAAACAAGGATCATCATTGTTGCTGTCTGCATATTTGGCGAGGATAGATAAAATAAATCAAGCAAATCATTCAGGGAAGTTTAATAATTACCTGAAGACAAGATATTAAGATTTTCGATGAACTGTGAGCCCGTCGCTGTTGAAATCTACAATTTGATTACGACTTCCTCCTCATCATCTTGATGAAGAACGGTAACTTGATTTTGACCAAAAATTAGAAACATTTTTGATCAAAGAACATTTGTCAAATGTGTTGCAAAATAATGTAAAATTTGATATTCCAAAGTTTTAGCTGTTTTAATTTTTGTTAAGTTTAAATAATTAAATATCGCGCGACTGAAGCAACCTGAGGTCGCGGCAGACTACGCGCAATCGGTCGAAGCAGCGCTGCCGGCAGAGGGCGAGCTTGACGAAGCCCCTCTCGAGGACTGTTGGGATACCATCAAAACAGCCATCAACAGTGCTGCGGAGAACGTCATCGGTTACGTGGAGCGATCTCGACGGAACGACTGGTTCGACGAGGAGTGTAGGAGGGTGATGGACGAAGAGAATGCCGCGCGGGCGGCAGTAGTGCAAAGAGGCACCCGTCGAAATGTGGAAAATCACCGACAGCGGAAGAGGCAGCGAGTCCGACTTTTCCAGGAGAAAAAGCGCCGCCTGGAGGAGGAGGAGCTCGAGGAGCTGGAGCAGCTGCATCGTTCCCAAGAAACACGAAAGTTCTATCAGAAACTCAACGCATCCCGCAAAGGCTTCGTGCCGCAAGCCGAAATGTGCCGGGATAAGGACGGGGGTATCCTGACGGACAATCGTGAGGTGATCAAAAGGTGGAAGCAGCACTTCGATGAACACCTGAACGGCGCACATGCAGGAGATCAAGACGGTGGAGGAAGGTACATCGCCGGCGTAGCCAACGACGAAGAGGAGCCACTCCCAACGATTAGTGAAGTTAAGGAAGCCATTCGCCAGCTGAATAGAAACAAGTCGGCTGGGAAGGATGGCATCGCAGCTGAACTCATCAAAATGGGCCCGGACAGGTTGGCCGATTGCCTACACCGGTTGATAGTCCGGATCTGGGACATAGAACAGCTACCGGAGGAGTAGAAGGAGGGGGTAATATGCCCCATCTACAAGAAGGGCGACAAATTGGACTGTGAGAACTACCGAGCGATCACTGTCCTCAATGCCGCCTACAAAGTGTTGTCCCGAATCCTACTCCGCCGCCTCACGCCACAAGCAAACAGATTCGTGGGAAGTCATCAGGCCGGCTTCATGGAGGGACGGTCTACGACGGACCAGATATTCACATTACGGCAAATCCTCCAAAAATGCCTTGAACACCAAGTCCCTACGCATCATCTATTCATCGACTTCAAAGCCGCATACGACACGATCGACCGTAACGAGCTATGGAAAATCATGGACGAGAACGGCTTTTCCGGGAAGCTAATCAGACTGATCAAGGCGACGATGGATGGAACGCAGTGCTGTGTGCGGATTTCGGGTGAATTGTCGAGTTCATTCGAATCGCGCAGGGGGCTTCGACAAGGTGATGGTCTATCCTGCATGATGTTCAACGTGGCGCTAGAAGGTGTTATTCGACGAGCGGTGGGCGAAATGCGGGGCACGATTTTCAACAGATCCAGTCAACTTATCTGCTTTGCCGATGACATTGATATAGTCGGCAGATCATCTGCGGCGGTGGAGGAGATCTACCGCAAACTGAAACGCGAAGCAGGAAGGATTGGGTTGATGATTAATACGTCCAAGACGAAGTACATGCTGGCCTGCGGATCCGAGACCGACCGAACCCGCTTGTCCAGTAATAACAAGGTCATGATCGACGGCGACGAGCTGGAGATAGTCGAAGACTTTGTCTATCTCGGCTCACTGGTGACCGCAGACAATGACACCAGCCGTGAGATCCGGAGGCGAATTATCAGCGGAAGTCGTGCCTACTATGGACTCCACAAGCAACTGCGGTCGAGAAGACTTTGCCCTCGTACGAAGTGTAATCTGTATATGACGCTTATTAGACCGGTTGTTCTCTACGGGCACGAGACATGGATATTGCTCGAGGAGGACCTGCGTACACTCGGAGTATTCGAGCGACGAGTGTTAAGAACCATCTTTGGCGGCGTACAGGAGAACGGAGTGTGGAGGCGAAGGATGAACCACGAGCTCGCGCGACTCTACGGCGAACCCAGTATCCAGAAGGTGGTGAAAGCTGGCCGGATACGCTGGGCGGGACATGTTGCGAGAATGCCGGACGACTGTCCTGCAAAACAGGTGTTCGCTACGCATCCGGTAGAAACAAGACGAGCGGGGGCGCAACGAGCGAGGTGGTTAGACCAAGTGGAGCGTGATCTGGCGAACGTGGGGTGCCCGAGAAATTGGAGAACGGTTGCCATGGACCGAGTGAATTTTAGGAATTATGTTCGTCAAGTTATGTCGTGAGACGGAATACTATGTAAATAAAAATAAAAAAATAAAATAAGTTTAAATAAGTGCTTGAAATTTTAACTGCAAGTTCGCAATAAATTTTTATGAATTGTTAAGTATTATTTTGGAAAATCAAAATACCTACAACTGTAATTGAATTCATTCGATTTTATCAAAAAAACTTACTCAAGGGTTTAAATGTGTTTTACATTGATTTTTTTTTAATTTTGATTTTTTTTATTTTCTTAATTTTATCAAATAAAAGAAACATAGGAAAAAGAATTCTGTAACTTTCTTTTTTAACTCAAAATTGCTCACGATCTTTAAGGCAGCTGAAATTTTCCTTTTTTTACTAATTTGTATCTTATTTCAAAATCAGACCTAAGATCTTAAAAAACGAAAATTAAATAACTTCTTATTTAAATGATTAAAATTTCATTGAATGGTCGAAAATAACTCGATGTCAATTTTTTCTGTCAAGAACACTATTTTCTACATTGTATATGTAACCATTTTTGGAAAATAAAAAGTTTCTGAGAAAGGTTTCCTTTAACATAACTATCCGAAATAGATACATGCTTTAAAAAAAATATCAACCCTTAATTAGAAATATAAATCTTTTTTTTATGAATGTTTCTTTCAGTTTCCAATTCCTTCCGGATGATTCGGAGTGAAAATATTCATTAACATCTGAATTCAATTTGTATATAGTTTGTTGGCATCCTAGAATCTCATAATGCATATTCTTATTTACATATAGTATTTTTTTCAAATAATATTATTTTTGAATTTTTTTTAAATTTTCAATCATCGAAGGATATGAATTCTAACAATTGTTGAAGAAATGATAATCATTCATTTTAGCGAAATTTTAAACATGAACTTAGAGGTCATAACAATAAAGGGGTAAAACATGATTGGTGTCTGTTTTAAAATAATAAATCAATTTTCAGGAAATATAGCCCGTTTCGGAGATAAAACGCTTTAAAAAATAAAAATCTAGAATCTAGGAAAATTAAATAGAAATCATTATTTCGCACATCGCTGAGAAAGTGCTTGAGTATTTCATTTTGATGTGTTTAATTCTTAACTCTCTAAACCACAAATTTTATGGCTAAAATATTCATAGAGCTTTAATTTTATGATTACAAACAACTTTTGACCTACGAATTACTTTTTATATGAGGAAAGTTTTTTCGACATTTTTTCATAAATTGCATAACTACAGGGGCTAAGGAACTTGAGATTTATCACATTTCGGTTGGTGTTTCTTTACACTTCAACCATTTTTCCTTCATTTTAAAACATATTAAGACTGGCTCATACTTAGTTATAGATTTTTATATATTTTTTATTTAAATAGTTCCACAAATAAAAATAAATATTGTAACTAGGTACATATTTATCGATTAGTTGTCATTTTTTCACAACTCCCCCTTTAGAAGGCGTTTATGTTACATCTCTTCTATTTAACTTAGAATTTATTTTTCTGCTAAAAAAAATCAATCCAGAATGATGGCAACTTTAAAATCTTACTGGCAATAGTATTAGATCTAGAACACATGGACCAAGGATTTCTGAGGCTATCAAAATGATAATTTTTCGGAAAATATTTAGGTCCATTTTCAGTTTGGTCATGTTTTTAAGCTTCTCTAGCTGCAGCTACTGCTTGTTTCTTACAGTGTTTGTCATACAGTTATTATTGGCATGGAAAGTTGGATTTAAGTGCTTTGATACATTCTGCGAAAAATATGTATATGTAAAAATAATCATTGGTTTTGGTTAAATGCCGACTTATTCTACCCCGTCTAAAGACGAGATTGAGGTTTAGAAGGTTAATAAAATTTGTAAAAATCTACAAAACATTTGAGCTTATGTTTAAAAAATATTCAATTCTTTTTTGTTTCAAAAACTCTAAATTTCGTTAAAAACCCCATACTTACATAACCATAGGGGAGAATGAGGATACTTGATCCATTCACTATGTCTCGAAACCGGAATGTCTTATGAAAAAATTAACAAAATGTGATATGGAGATCTTTTTTTATCACTTTTGAATGTTTCCCACATGAAAAAATTATAATAAAAATATTTATTCCAATATTTTAATCGTTAGAGTAGGTGTAACACGAACTTAAGCTATAGTAAAATATAAATTTTTTAAAGAGAAAGTTTTCCAAAGTGTGTGTTACGTGTTTAATTGATCCCTAGAGTCCAAAGAGACATATTTTTCTTCTGAATGGATCGTGATCGTAAGTTATCACGAAATAACTGATATTTGTTCAATCACTAAGGTTTATCCAGTGACCACAGTTGAAAAGCACTCAAAATAAAATGCTGTATTTATCCAAACACTAAAAAATTGCGCCTTTAAGTATGCAATGATATGGGGCACTAGACCAGCGGTCGGCAACCTTTTGAGACAGAAGAGCCAAAAATGACAAATTAAGGAAATGTCCAAGTTTCAAAGAGCCGCAATTCATTTTCTCCTTAATACAAATAATGGTGATCGCTAAGATACATTGCATCCTGATGTGAACTCAGTTTTGTTATCCTTTTTCACAACGCCACAAGTTTTCGTTGTTTTATTGGAATCAATACATTTTCATAACTTTTCATTTCAAACTTTAGTGCAATTCTTTCCTAACACCTATTCCCAGATAAAAAATAGACTTTCGATGTGTTCTGTTGAAATATTAAAAAGGAGCAATTAAAATTTTATATCATAAAAAGGCATACAACAAGATGTAGATTAATATAAAAAAAACTATACGAAGGTTTGTCAATTATTTTTTCTTCAAATTCTACAAATAAGCCTCCAAAATCCATAGAGGTTCATTTGTTTGTTATGCGCATAAAACTATCATTTCAAATAGATAAATATTTTCCGGGCCTCAGAATAAATAAACCAAAAAATTTTAATTCATTAATGCTCATTTTATGGATTGAAAAAAAAAACAGTCAAAATTTGACAAAATTTAAAATCGGTCGCGAGATGTGGTCTATAAAATGTGGTTATAAAAATTCATTTTAAATTTTTTTTTCTTTACAAGCATTTTATTTCAGCTCTCTAGTTCTCATTTTGATTTCTAATAAAATTGAAAAAAATGAATCGATAAATAACATTTAAATTTAATTTCTCACATCTGTTTAAAATCGTTTCCAAGTTGTTGTTTCAATTCTGTTCAAAATTGTTTTCAAGTTGTTTCTTCTACGTTAGACTGCCCCAAATTTGTATGGGAAATTCAAAACCTGTGAAATGTTATGCGCTGCAGGCTAAAATTGATCCTAGGCCTAGTACTAGATCTCATGCCAAATTTGAGCCAGATCGGATCACGGGAAGGGGTCGCTCAACGAGCCTGAAGTTTGTATGGGATTTTGAGACATTTTGTTCAGGAGAAACATGAAAAACTAGTTTTTCATCAATAACTTTGGTTCCCGTCGGCCGATTTCTTTCAAAAACGGGTTTTTTTAAAGCTTAAACTATGAAAAACATTTCATCCGAAGACTGCATATCGATAAGAGTTAAGACAAAAAAATTATTAGGCTTCCAAAATGGGCTAACTTTTTTAAGGATGGTATTCATCGCTGTAAATGAGTCGGGGCGGTCGAATTTATTGACGCCTCATTAGCAGTGATGAATACCACCGTAAAAAAAGTTTGCCCATTTTAGAAGTCCAATAACTTTTTTGTCTTAACTCTTATCGATATGCAGTCTTCGGATGAAATGTTTTTCATAGTTTAGGCTTTAAGAAAACCCGTTTTTGAAAGAAATCGGCCGACGGGAACCAAAGTTATTGATGTAAAACTGGTTTTTCATGTTTCTCCCGAACAAAATGTCTCAAAATCTCATACAAACTTCAGGCTCGTTGAGCGACCCCTTCCCGTGATCCGATCTGGCCCAAATTTGGCATGAGATCTTGTACTAGGCCTAGGATCAATTTTAGCTTGCAGCGCATAACTTTTTCAAAAGTCGGGTCATTTGGGGCACTCTATTCTACATACTAATGAAATCTTAACGATAATGTCTAAACCTCTGAGTCTCAAATACATCATGGATTCAGTTTGGTCTTTCTGTCAAAATTTCTATGAATTCTAATCATAAATTTATATTTTAAATTTTTATAAAATTAGTGATTTGGAATTTAATCTATTTGATTTTTACAAACAGATATTTTAATTTGTTGAATGAATTCTCAGTTTTCACTTGCAAATTTGTAATGTTAAACATTATAGTAGTTTGTTGGCGGTTTCCTGGCCGAAAATGTTAACCAATTTTAATGATATAAGAATCGTTGAGTGAATAATTTATTCTAATTTTTCAATATTTCAAAACAAAATAATTTCAAATATTTCAAACAGTCAAAAAAATATTTTTAAAATATTTTTAATTCTTGACAGATTTGCTGTATTTCAGTGTATCATGGATTTTTGGAATCGTTAAGAATAGATTCAACCGATGATGTAGAAATATGCTGCGGGGTCCAATTAAAGTTTTGATAGCTATCTCGGATCTTCCATAACAATAATAAATCTTACATAATAATAGGCATCTAACTTTGGCTTTGCTCCGCTGTATTTCATTTTTCAACGAAGCGATCTTTTAAACTCAAATTTTTGTTTTTTGACGTTATTTTGATCATCACTTCATAGATCAAACCACCAATTCTGATAAAGACTTGGAAATCAAAATCAACTTTAAGCCATAACTTTTTATAAGTTATTGCAGAATTTGGAATTAGGTTTAGAATAAAAAAAAGGATGTAAAAGTTGTTAGAAGATATATTACAGTTTAAGGAAGAAAATGCTTTTTTACGAAATAAAGTTTCTCCTTCGAATAAATACCTGAAATATTCATATTTTACATGAAATTCTAAAATTAGACCAGCACTCAGCTCTGTGTTTACAAAAATATTTTTTAACAAACTTGAAAGCTTTTATCACTTGAACTCATGTTCAAAATTAGAACGAAGAACTTTTTTTTATGGATTTGAAAAGGAACATTGAGAGATGGAATTCAATATTTGGAAAATTTAAAAACAAAATGTTTTAAAAAAGAAGTTTAAATGCACAAAACAATTATTATCAGTATTCAAAGCATTATTAAAATCATCATCTGATGTTCATATTTGATCAGAACGGTGGTAAAGCAAATTTCTTTTTTAGAATATTCAATTCAAGAAAAACAAACTCAATTTCATAATCTTAACAGTGAAGACTTTATTTGATGATTATGAAATGCTCGGTTTTTATCCGATTAAATCAGAAAATCAAATTCAACGGAAATATTCCCGTGCCAGCGAAGAACAATATCTCCAGGCTTCCAAATGCTATATAAGACTTTTATGAAGAACGGTCACTGATTACTGAATCTCAACTTGGTAACAAACTGACGAGATGCTGTTAATTTGTTCTATAGTAGTTTTTTGGTTTCTTTTTGAATCCTGGGAAATATTATCTGAACTGAATGAACTTATGTTGCGTCCGTTTACTCTAGAAAATTTCGAGGATTTTCAAAATTTGTCACACATTGAGCTAAAGAGCCGCAGTTATACATCCAAAGAGCCGCATGCGGCTCGCGAGCCGCAGGTTGCCGACCTATGCACTAGACCAACTTTTAGAATTCTCTTTGTCTGATACTTACAAACTGTGAAATGAGAACTAATACGGCAAAAAATAGTCAACGGACCGTTTATCTTTGGGTTTTGCTAGATTTTTACCTAGGGTCAGGATACTCTGAATCAAGAATCAAGTCTCCTGTAACTTAAAAAATATCACAATTCTTTCTTGTTCATCTACGTTCTACCGTTTGGAGCATATAAGCTTGAAATCACACGCTGCCAGAAAATGCTAAAGACGGCGATTTGCTAAATTTTCCCAAAAAGATTTAATAAAAATAAGAAAAAGGAACCAAGTATCCCCATTCTCCCTACTTATAATAACAACTTTTTCTTTAAAATTTTTCTCAGAAGTCAAAATAACTCGTGGTCTTCGGGAAAGCTGATCAATGATTTTTAAGTTTTACTTTGAAAATATTAGTAATATTCTGAATTATTTTCCAAAAGTGCACTAATTTCTATGATGAGTTTATACATTTTTTTCAAAAGAATTCCCGCAAACGAGAGCTGATGAGAAAAAACTAATTGCATATTTGGCTTTCACGCCACCAAACTAATGAGCTCATTAATTGTTTGCATCTGAGAAAATGTAAATTAAGATGCTTTATGTGATCGATGCTACAGCGTGAAATTTAAAACTAAAGTTATTATATTAGGCTTGCCAGATTGCTCGGTTTTATCCAGAAATGTTCAAAATGCCCGTGCCCGGAT
Organism: Uranotaenia lowii; assembly: GCF_029784155.1. Classification (NCBI taxonomy): domain Eukaryota; kingdom Metazoa; phylum Arthropoda; class Insecta; order Diptera; family Culicidae; genus Uranotaenia; species Uranotaenia lowii. The sequence goes on along the minus strand of NC_073692.1, from coordinate 177,427,857 downwards.
GCCCGTCTTGCGTTGAAAAAGTCCGGATTTTTCCCGGATTTATTCACATTATTTGTAAAATCAAACAAAAAACCTCAGATTAGGATATTTTATATTTTTTTTTGAGTAAATAAACGAAAACATTCAAGCAAGTTTTATCAACATAATCATATTCGGTTTCTTCGAAGCCGATTTAGATTCTCCTGATGTACCGTCGACTGAGGCAACATGCAACATTTTTCAACTTCAATGGCTTCTAAAATCTTAATGCCTACAGATAAACATTCCTCTTGTACATCAAAAGTTTTAAGGTTGATGGGACACTAAATTGACGAAGTCAGAAAAATTATTGGTTTTACCAGTTATTTTTAAATTTTGAAAAACATGCGATTTTCACCCTACTAAGAAAAGGGGGTAAGTTGCAACAAACTCTGTTATTAATGAAAAATCAAATGGAAACGTTTGAAAATTTAAAGTTTTTTATACATTTGTGATGTCATAACGCATAAAGTACCAATTACAGGAGTTTTTGGTTTTATTAGAATTAAATTTAACATTTTTTCTATCAAAAAAGTTTTTAAGAAAAATGTGTTAATCTGCTGCATACATTTAGGGGAAAAAAAATACTACAAAATTTTCTATTATCTTGAATCATGTAAATAAATCTTAGAATGGATGAAATTTTAATGTTAACAAACGCATGATGCAAAACAATCATATTCCAGCATATGGAAACGCGATTTATGCGATTTAGTTCTGATTTTCATTTTGTTGCATTTTGCCCCAGTCAGCTAACTGAATTATAAAAATATTTATTTAAAAAAATTTAGTGATTGTTCGATAAATATTTATACACAAACAGTGTTGGTATTGTATAATGAAAGTAATATAAAGTTTGTAGGTGATTTCATTAAGCCTATCCGTCATACGAGGTTAAGTTTTTTATGGCATCGAAAAATGTAAAAATTTGTACATCTATTGCTCGATTTTTTAAATTTTTTATGAAAATCAAAAATTTTAAAAAACTTTTTCACGATGTTAAAAACTATGTCATCATCAATTTGTTATCATTCAATGATAACTTTATATCAGTATATTAAAATAAAAATTGAATGAGTGTTGTGGTGTACAAATGTTGCATCTAACCCTGCTTTTGCATGATGCCCCGTTTGACGGTATATCAATGGATTTTTTCTTATTAATTATAAGTCTTGATTTCCGTAGAATAATTTTTGTGTTTTGACCAGATTTTCAGAATGCCCGGATTATGCCAAGTTTTTAAAAAAACCTGAATTTTTCAGACCTGGATTCTTTCGGGAAAAATTCTGACAACCTTATTTTAAATGTAGAGAATCAAAATTTATGATTTTCAAAGCAAATTGAGATGTTATCTTATTTCTTATAAAATTAGAATTAATCTTCTAGCCACTGAAAATATTTTTTTTATTTAGAATGCAGGCATGAAGAAAAGATGAAAATTAAATGTGCACTGTTATTCCATTATTTTTGAATATTTTGGATAGGGTTGCTTTTCCTTACCACCTTAAAGGAGTATAAAGCATGAACATTGATTCCAGAATGGCACATAAGTGGCAACAATTAAATGTTCATCACAAAACTAGATTACATGTTTAAGAGTAGGTAACGTCCAATTAAGCGCGGTTTTAACGTATACCAACTTTTTCAAATTATTGTATAGGTGCCATTTAACCAAGAAGGTAAAAACATCAATTGAGATGATTTTTTGTAAAACTGCTTTGTACGTTTTCTTTTGAAACATTTATCACAAATCAACAAAATTAACCGATTCGACTCTTAGCTTTCATCGGGTCAACACGTATTCTTGAGTCCATCCGAAAGTGTAGTGTTTATTCGCAGTTGAAAAAGCTCTTTGATTTCTCTCTTTTTCAAGGTTAAAATAAACCTTTTATAGTTGGTTTTTATCCGTTTTCAAAATGGCGACCCCGCCGAGGGGACCTAAAAAATCGGCAAAGAAAAAAGATTCCTTTACCAAAACGCTCGACGGCCACGTGGAAGGGTCAAAATTCCTGATCATTAAACGCGCATCCGAATCGTCTACATTCGACAATGTCAGTCCATTCCTCATCAATAAATTCATTTTGGCCAACGTGGGAGAGGTAGAGTCCGTCAAGAAGATCAATGGTGGATCTCTACTAGTCCAGGCGAAAAATATACGACAGGCGAATAAGTTGCTGAATTTGACGGTTATGCAAGACATGGAAATCATCGTTGAGGAGCATCGCAGCTTGAATAAAATTAAAGGTGTTATAACGTGCGGAGATCTAAAAAATGCCTCAGAAGAAGAAATTTTGGCTGAACTTAAATCTCAAGGTGTTTGTGAAGTGAAGATCATCAAGCGAAAAGTCGACGGAAAGTTAACAGATACCAACAGTTTTATCCTAACCTTCAATTCAACCACGTTACCCGAAACCATACGCGCTTCGTTTTATCGGTTAAGTGTTCGACAATACATAGCCAAGCCAATGCGTTGTACGAAGTGCCAGCTCTTCGGACATTACAAAAAAATTTGCAGAAATCCGGAAGTATGTAGCCAGTGTTGCCTTCCCGGGCACACTTCTGATAAATGTGAGGGACAGGTAGTTTGTAGAAATTGTCAATCGAACAGTCATCCATCATGGTCATCAACATGCGACATTTACAAACAGGAACAGGCAATCCAGAAAATGATGGTAATGATGAAATTATCATATAGAGCAGCACGTCGTAAGTATGCAGAAGAACACCCATCGTCTATAACTTATCGAGATGTTGTAGCACAAGGTCAAATGAAAGCTCTCTCCCGGCCACCAACTACTGAACGTCCAATGATAATAGACTCTACCCCAGACCCTAACTCTCCCATTATCCCACCTCCTTTTCCCAGTCCACCCCATTCTAATACTCCCGAAAACTTGCAATCAAGCTCATCCATATCATTGTTTAGTGACACTAATACATCACCAATTAAGCGAGCTTTAGAAACGAATAGTGATAGTGATAGCGATAACCCGAAAAAAATTGTAAAAGCTTTAGAAATTTCCACTACTCATCTTTCAGACTCTCCAACAAATCATTAATCCTCACCTACACTTACACACACAATTGTCAATCATCGGCTAATGATAATTTATTTGTATTTATTATTTAAGCACAATGGCTTATCCACGTATGTTGCAGTGGAATTGCAATGGTTTTTACAGTCATCTTCCAGAAATCCAAAATTTATGCCGATTGTTTGACCCTTTTTTAATGTGTTTTCAAGAGACGCATTTTAAACAGTTCCAAACTATTAATTTAAAAAACTATTCTTGCTTTCGATCTGATGTCATCACTGATGGCCGTGCCAAAGGTGGTGTTGCTATTTTTGTCAAAAAACATATTCACTGTGAACCGATAATTTTAAATACAGAAATTCAAGCCGTCGCTATAAAAATTTCATATCCAATCGAGTTTTGTGTATGTAGTGTATATCTACCTCCAGGAGAACCAATCAATGAACATGAGTTTCAAAGTTTGATCCAAAGTTTGCCAAAACCGTTTGTCATAATGGGTGATTTCAATACTCACAATTCAATCTGGGGATCAGTTAGAACAGACACGAGAGGTAAGATCGTAGAATCTCTAATAAATGATATGAATTTAAATATTCTCAATAATGGTAACCCTACACATTTTAGTATTGGCTTCGCATCTAGCTCGTCAATTGACTTGACTTTATGCACACCATCTCTGAATTTGAAGTTGGAATGGAATACACACGATGATCTTTGTGGTAGTGATCATTATCCGATACTAGTACACTTCTTAAGCTCTATACCTCCAGCAAGTAGACGTCCAAAATGGATAATTGAAAGATCGGATTGGACTAAGTTTCAAAATGCGGCAAGCTTTAAGCTCTCTCTTGATAACTTTGATATAGACTCTCTAAACTGTCACATTGCATCTACAATTGAAAACGCTGCTTGTACGAGTATCCCAAAGACTAAAAGCACTCCTCCAAAAAAGTATGTCCCTTGGTGGGAACCTTCAATAGGGTACCTTATTAAACAAAGAAAAAAAGCACTTAGAATTTTCAAACTAAACCCATCATCTGAAAATGAAAAAGAATATAAAATACTTAAAGCCAAAACTAGAAAGAAAATCCGAGAAACAAAACGAAAATCATGGGAAGATTTTGTTTCTAAATTAAACCAGAATACTCCGCTATCTCGAGTTTGGAAACAAATTCGTAGTATAAGCGGAGTCCATTCATCTACTATGATAGCAAGCCTCAAATCCGATAGTGATATAATTACTGATACTAGCGAAATACTTGAGAAATTAGGTGAACATTTTTCTAAAATATCATCATCGGAAAATTATACAAAAGATTTTTTAGTCATCAAAGAAAGAATAGAAAAAACTCCATTGATTGTAGCCAACGATTGTGAAAACTATAACTCAATATTTTCTATAGAAGAATTCGAATATTCTTTAACAAAATGTAGAGGATCCAGTCCAGGATATGATGAAATACATTACAGCATGATAAAAAATTTAAATCTTGAAAACAAACTTTATTTATTAGCATTTTACAATAAAATTTGGCTATCTGGTAATTTCCCGGATGACTGGAGAAAATCTATCATTGTTCCTATAGCAAAACCCCAAAAAAATCCTTTATTTAGTGAAAATTATCGCCCAATTTCGTTAACTAGTGTTCTTTGTAAAATTTTTGAAAAAATGATTAACAGAAGACTCATAAATTATTTAGAATCTACAAATAAATTATCGAAATTTCAATTTGGTTTCAGGCAAGATCATTCTACTTTAGACAATTTATCAATTTTAGAAAACGAGATAAGCGAAGCTTTTTGCCAAAGAGAACATTTGGTATCGGTACTGATAGATTTGGAGAAAGCTTATGATACAACATGGAAACGTCATGTTATAAATTGTGCTTTGAAAATGGGAATCAATGGAAATATGATAAAGTTTATTATTAATTTTTTAACTAATAGACGCTTTCAAGTTATTCAAGGTAATCAGTTCTCAAAAGAATACTGTCAGGAAAACGGTTTACCTCAAGGTGCTATTCTTAGTGTAACATTGTTTTTGATAGCTATAAATGACATTATTCAATGTAAAGCCTCCGAAAAAATTAACATTTTGCTTTATGCTGATGATATAATAGTATTTATCCGTTCAAAAAATCTCCAGCACATTAAATCTCAAATGCAAAAAACCATGAATAAAATTGAAAAATGGACAAAACAACACGGATTTAAAATATCCACTCAAAAAACTAAAGCTATTCATTTTTGTAGACGCTTAAAACCTCATGAAGATCCTGATATTTACCTTAACAATCAAAAAATAATTTATCAAAATTCTGTAAAGTTTTTAGGATTAATTTTTGATAAACGATTAAACTGGACTGAACATATCAAGCAAACCAAATCCAACTGTATGAGAAAAATGAATATTTTGAAATCTGTAAGTAGCTTAAAGTTCAGTGCTGATAGAGCCACACTTTTGAAAATGCATAATGCTTTAATTTTATCTCGCTTAGAATATGGCTGTACTGTATATGGATCTGCTTCTGAGAATACATTAAAAACATTAGATAGCGTTCATAACACTGGTATTCGTCTGGCTATAGGAGCATTCAGATCGAGTCCGACAGATAGCATAATGATAGAATCAGGATATAAGCCATTAAATTATCGGCGGGCTGAAAAAATTTCCAAATTTGGATCCAAAGTACTAAGTAAAAATAATCATTACTTATATCCATTTTTAAGAACGTCGATTGAAAACGATAATTTGAACCAATCTAAAAGAAAACCTAAATCCTTCGTAAAAAGATTCCATGAAATTTTAAAAGATTGTGAGATAAGTTTACCGGAAATTTTAACAATATCTGGTTCTGTTTTGAATTCATCGTCATATAAAAAATTAGACATAGATTTATCTTTTACAGAAAACAAAAAATCTTCTATGAATCCTTTGGTTATCAAAAGCAAATATTTGGAAATTATCGAAAAACATAAATCCTTCCAACTGTTATTTACTGATGGTTCGAAATTGAATAATGATTCAACAAGTTGTGCATTCTACGATCAAAGTAACAATTATATTTTCAAAACTAGGCTCGATTCCCAGACTTCAATTTTCAGTGCAGAACTCATGGCTATTAAGTTTTCGTTGGAATATATTATCAACAATGATCAAAGAAATTTTATTATTTTTTCTGATTCTCTTAGTTCTTTAATGAAGTTAAAAACAGTTGATTTAAAACATCCATTATGTAACATAATTTATAACCTTCACAAGCAAATTATAGATTCTCAAAGAAAAGTAAAAATATTTTTTATTCCAAGTCATTTTAACATTAAAGGAAACGAAAAGGCAGATGCCCTTGCAAAAGAGGCACATGAAAGTAACATAATTTTACACGAAATCACTCATTATGACTTCAGTTCATTTATTAAACGAAAAATTAACTCTAGTTGGCAATCTTACTGGAATAATATTACTGATAACAAATTGAAATCCATCAAATCGTGTGTTTCTAAATTTGATACTTCGTATATAGGAAATAGAAGGGATTCAGTTGTTCTATCAAGATTACGTATTGGGCACACAAACTTAACGCACGGATATCTGATGACTAAATCTTCCCCTCCTATTTGTTTGGAATGCGACTCGAGAAAAACAATTAATCACATCTTTAATGACTGTAAAAAATATGAAAACCTTAGATTGAAGTTTGATATTAGCGTTAAATCATTATCCGATGATATCGTCACACTTAACAGAGTATTAGAGTTCATCAAGGAATCAGATTTATATACACTAATTTAGATTTAATTTTTACTAATCTAGTTTATAAGAAAACATTTGTAAAAACCTTCGGCCTGAATAGCCTCTATGTGCTGATGGCCATGTAAATTATGAATAAATAAATAACAAAATTAACATATTTCCGAGGGTCAAAGGACCGAACTGAGATCTGATTTAGTCTAATTTTGGGGCGCTGGTTCTAAACACGCAATAAGTTTTTATGTCTAGCTCCTTTTGTTTTCGTGATTACTTTGGAAAATTGATAGAAATTCATTTAATTAATTTGTTGCAACACTGTAGAAGATTACAAAGGTTTATAAATTAAAGGTTTTTAATTAAATGAAGTTTTCCTTTTGCTCATTTTTTTCAATTCTGCAAAATACGGAATGAAATTTTCAGGAGATTTAATCCAAATTGATTCTCATATATTTCTTAAACCATAAGTCCGATCGCTTTACAGCCTTCAACAAAGTTCTTGAATGAATTAAATTCTCCAATGTCAAATACCGTCAACTTGTACAGATAATCGTACTTGTACATAAAAATTTTAAGATTGATTAATTAACCGAATTTTAAAGTCAAACTTTTTAAATTTCTGATAAATTTGATTATGTTTTTCAATTCTGACTTTTTGGTGTTCTTAAATCATACACCGTTAATTTAGGCCTAATGAAACATTCACATTTCTAATTGCGTTTTTTTTTTAATTCAAAACATTACAGCGCAGTTTTTCAATCCACTCTTCAGTTGAAACATGAGAAATGAATTGTAAATTAAGATCAATAATTAACAACAATTTTTATTATTTTCCTAATAATTAACTCTTCATTTCATGATTTTTATTTTTATTTAATAATAATTTTAAACAGTTGGAAATGACGTGAATATAAAAAAAAAATTAAAATTTTATAAGATTTTTTTCTTTTTTCATACATTTATTGTTGCAAATTTGTAACTTTATGCAACGATGGGTTAGTCATGGTTAATTTTTTACTTAATCTGACATTTATTCAATTTTTTTTTATCTAAATTGACGCAAAGTTCTATTTCAGAACAAAAAACATAATTTTGAAAATTGAACAATGACTTATCGAAAATATCATTGAACTAAGATTGTGACTGGTTTTGGAAGTTTTGATTTAATTTCTCAGTAAAATTTATAATTTTTTGAATTTGTGTGATAATGTTGGGTAAGAAAATTATGATTATAAGAAATCCAAAATTATTATTATAAGAAATTGATTTCTTAATTTATTGTGTATTTTTTTATTGTTATTATTTATTAGCTGAATTTGAATTTTGAAAATAACAATAAAAATAATAGTAAAACAACACATATAAAAGTAAAAAAATGAACTTTCACATAAATCAAGTTGTTTGCTTTAAAGTTTTTCAATTTCATCTGGAGAACTGTTTGTTTGCGAGCCTTCGATAAAATTGATATTTTAAGATTTTCTAATTAATTTTTGTAAACAGCAAATATTTTAAAATAAAACCAAATTTCGTGTATAAGTGACTCAATTGATAGGCTTTCAAACGTAAAGAACGAGAGACTTAGTTATTAATGATTATGTGGAAAAATTTCATGTTGAAGAAAGTACGGTACTTAAAGGAACTCTTAAAACTATGAAAACGCATAGATTGATAGCAAACACTAAGAGTAAGCATCAACTTGCAATTTACTAGGGCAGCCAATAAAGAAAAAAAATGGATTAAAAAAAATACTTAGGAAAAAAATATACAATTATAAAAATGAATTTGAACAAAATTTTAAGCATAATGAAAATAATCTTTAAATTTTATACACTCCAGGCATTATAAACTCGATTTAAATTTAGGATTTATAAAATTTGAAAAAGGGAAATATGGCAAAGCAATTAAGAGTGTGGATTCAGATTCAGAAAATTGTTAGTTAAGAATTTTTGGTTTAAAACATGAAAAAAAGAAAAAAAAATAATCTGATTTAATTAAACTGGAAAACCAATAGAAATACGTAAAAAGAATCAAGAAATTATTAGTTCTTGATTCTTTAATTATTTTGCGTAATTGAAATGGAAAACGAAGACAGTGGTACTCAATCAACACCAAGATTCGTGGTTGAGAGTTCAAATAATAAGATTCCTCATATTGGGTTTTGTTATGTATGTCCAAAGATTTCCGTTTTCTGAGATAATCGTGCCAGGTTATTTTGAGATAATCGTTCAAGATTTTTTAAATTCAAAATCATGGAATAATCACCTTGTGGAAAATTTAAGCTTTCGCTGGAAATCTAGAAAATAAAATTTAGAATTTCTTTGACTAGGAATATTGCCCCTAGATTTCGACTTAGGTACCATATTCAACATTTCCACGAATCTCAGTGTGATGCTCAAAAAGGTAATTATTGCGGATTAAAAATCAAAAATAAATGCAAAGCGAAAAACAGTGTATTGATTTGCGCTTAAAATGGTGGAGTCCAGTTTTATGTCCGCAAAGTACTCCTATTAAAGCAAATTGAGATTTGAAAGAGCAGATTTTGACTGAAATTTTAAAAAATATTCCAAAAACTGTCTCGATTTACTTGCACCTATACCAAATATCAGAAGAAATTATGGAATTTCATTATTGTTATATGTAGATTTCAAGATTTCTTTTCGAATGAATAATGGAAAATTTCAAAAATCATTTCCCAAAGTAATTTTCCCCAATCATTCCCCTTTCCCATGACCTTTTTGCCGAAACGTTACATCATAAGGTTGTTCACTGTGGTCCGAACAATAGGCAACATAATTATGCAATACCTACTGATTGAATGTGTTGCCCAATTTTTTGGAACAATCAATGAAGAGAACATAAGAATTAGGGTTTCTTTTATTCGCGGCCCCATTCGTTTGGTTTTTGGGGTTTTTCGGAAAGAACATATGGCCGGAAAAGATGCTGCAAACCGCAAAAGTTGAACTTGGGGGGAAATGTGCGTCGTAGAGTAACAATGCAAATTCCATCTTTTGTAGAAGAATGCTGTCAAATTGCAACATATGCCAAACCATGATATTATATTTGAAGAGATCGATGACCTTCCGGTTGTTTTGTTGAAAGTTTATAATCGAATTCCTTGGAAAATTCACGTTATCATTGAATCGAAGCAATCGATAGTTTCTTCCGATTGCTTTGAGCCAGTTGAACTATTAAACCAAGTAGGCAGACAACACACATTAAATAAAATCGCATTATCATGTTTCATTAGAAAATCATTTAACATGATTTTGAAATTTCCTTGAATATTTCAGAATTTTGTTCATAGTAAGTTTAAAATTTACTAATATAATACAAGGAAAACTTCTACCAAATCTCATAACTAGGTTACTTTCTTCCTGCAACTCTTTGTAACAAAATTCCTCCGGATGCTTATTTGTTGGAACCAATTATGTACTTTCTCCAACCCTCCCGGCTAAGTGTTTACAATCGTACTTCCGCTTTATTGTTCGGAATTGCATCCCCGGCATTTATCTATCTGTCAACATTCCGCCCTGTCACTTCTAACTAGTCGTACCAGAAGGTAGTACATTTGCAGCAGCTTCCTCGAGAAGGCAAAAGGGTGCATCTTCTACCAGGAAACGAAACCAGAGCAACTTGCGTCAAATGGAACAATTGAACCAGGAAATGATGATGATGATGATTGTGATTGTGCTGTGTACACCATTTAGAGGGAAATACTTAGGATTGCTCTTTCTCGAGCACGATGCTGTTGTTGTTGGTGCTGGCTAATTTTTAAAGGAATCAGAAGTACAGCTACTTCAATTTTATAATACTGTAACGAAATTGAATCCTTTTGGAGTAATGAAAGTAACATCCTTCTGGATTCCAGCAGGAGTCTTCTCCTCAAAAATGGTTAGTTCTTGTTTCGAGTTATTTTAGTTGGGATTTTTGGGGGGATTCATAGATTGTATGCAAGGAATGCCATTGCCATTCAGATCAACGTAATTTACAAGACGATTAACACAGAGACACAATATGTTTGTGCTAATATGAAAACTGAATTGAACTCTCAAGTGCATGATTTTTTTTTAAAACAGGTAAAGCAATTTCTAGTGCAGTAAAACTATCATTCGAATAAGTGGTATAGGTTTGAAATGTTATTCTCAGTCATCAAAGCAAATTGTTTTACAATCCGACTTATTCAATGATACCAGGTATGTGATTTCTTAAAACCTTAATTTTCGGTAGTTTCCTCTTATTTGTAGATATACGATCGAAGAGAGCGAAGTTGACCTTGCTCGAGTGCGGTCGCATTTTTTTCCGCGGTCGCGTTTTACTTCGTGATTTCTTTAAATTTATATTTCCCTAACCATTTTTCAATTAGTTAAACAGCGGTAAAGTCTTTTATTTATATCGTTCGATTCATAGATATTAAGTGGGTTACTAATTTGAAACATTAAGTGGAGTGAAATAAATGTTTATCGTAATGGTTTGTGAAGTTGTTGAAAGTGGCCGAATCAAAGTGGCTGGTACTACGCTTTCTGGACCGGTCCAGGACCATTCTTAGAAGACACCCTGAAACTCTTAACTGATTTGGAACAATAAGATAAGTAACTGTTTTTTTTTGTAGTGAATGAATATAGTGAATGAATTTATTCAAGATGTGTCAGAAGTTCGGTTTCCACGACCGAGGAATTTTGAATGTTTTTTTTTCCAGCAGGTGGTCGTAACAGACATCGATTGCTTTGATCTTAAAAATACTCGATGCAGAAGTCCGAAATACATAGTTAAGCATTTTAGAGCTTATCATAATTTCAGGCCATTTTTTTTAATAATAACAATTTGCATTTTAATTTCTTTTGTGAGGGCTGCGTGCGCGTGAGTGTGGTCCTGTATTGATTGCTGTTATTGTTTGTAAATCAATGCATCACTGAACGACAGTCATCTAGCAGTTATAAAATAAGCATTCAAGTTGCTTCAAAACTATGCATTGAAATTTAAATAATTTTGATAAGATATGTGAGAACAGTCCAAACTCAAATGTAATATTCTATATTTTAATTATTATTGCGGTGAGTATAATGTTGGTAAGTATCGTAAGTTCCTTATTCCTTAACAGCATTTATTGTATCAATATTCCATATACACTTTCCCAAATGAGATAAATTCATATTTAGGTCTTTCCATATTCAAAATATTATATGAAGCGTTTGGTAGGGATCTCCACGCTTCATTCCACCCCTGTATCCTGTATCTTTCGCGGTTTTCATCACATGGTTGGCCTGGCCGTAGTAATATCTGCAATGCATAGAAATATGTAACAGGTAATACGCTGAAAAGAAAAATGATAGACGCAAGTCTCCCATTTTCCAGGATGCCTACATGTTTTGGCCATGTTGATGTAAGAAGAAGAAGAAGAAGAAGAAGAAGAAGAAGAAGAAGAAGAAGAAGAAGAAGAAGAAGTTTCCTCTTATTTGTAGATATACCGATGGATTTCAAAAACGAAAAATGAATTTTTCAAATAATATTTTGCATACACTCAATCACCCATGCCAAACTTTGAACAAATTTTTGGTAACACTAAAATACATGTAACACGTTTCTGAGATATTTTTTTTCAGTGTTGTTACAAAACACCACTAATTACAGACATGTCGAAGAGTTTTGCCGAAACCCGAAAAACCGGTAAAACCGTCAATTTTCTGAATACCGGAAATCCAGTTTTTGGACGGTAAAAATCCGGAATTTCTAGTAAATTTTTCATCATTCTTTGGCATTTTAATATAATTGACACATTTTTTTACCAAATATGTATGAGTACGAATACTCAAATTTGATTCAATCAGCTTCCAAATCTGAGCTTAATAAACCTAACTGCAAGGTTCATGTGTGATTTTATTATTACTAAAAAATTTTGATGTAAGTTTTTGAATTAAAACTAAAGTGGCGTTCAAAAAAGCATTGACAAGCTGCCATCTCTCTCTAAGCTAATATTTTATTCATGAAATTTTCACACATTTCAGCAATCAAACTAACGCTTTACAACATTTAAAGACTGTAAAGTATACAATGACTGAAAAAAATACAGCTACAGCAAATTTAATATTACTTCCCAATAATCACTGTATTTTTTATTGAAAAAACTGTAATTGGGTCAAAAGATGCAAAAATGTTTTATCAAAAATCAGGCCAAGTTCCATTAAAAGCGTTCTAAGCGGTGCAGAGCTTTCACAAATTTAAAATTTAAAACCATAAATGTTGAAAATTGGTTAGAAACTTCCTACGTGGTCTTAAAACATAAAATGTTTCAATAGAGTCAGTATTTAAACACATGTTTATATGTTTGTATATTGTATGTAAATGTTTAGCAATATTTTTTTGGTAATTGATTGAACTGTGATATTTTTCACAGCAGTTGAAGAATTTTCTTTTTCCAGACAAAGAAACAAAGTTAAAATAAAATTACAACATTTTTAAAGCAACAAAAGAGCGTACGGATCAGATTAAAAAAACTTTATTTATTGCTGAATTTTGACTGATTAATAATAGACTTTTGTCCCTATTTGCTCGATTTAATTTTGGAAAGGCAAACTGAATGCGATCACGACCGACGTTGCGGGGAAAACATCCGTATTTGGAACAACAAAAATCTGTAATTCTGAGTGTCAACCTTTGTGACAGTGATTTGTTTAATCTCATTAAGTCATTATTTTTACCGAAAAATGTTTTAGTTTTACTAAATCTGTAAGTTTTTTATTGATAAATCTGAATACTGTGTTACAGAGTAAGGACCAAAATTTGTTTAAAATTATATAAAACTTCTATAATTTCGGAAACCTGACAGCGAAAACCTACCTACACCCATAGAAGAGGTTGCAAAAATCCAATGCCTATTTAGCACATCTCTGTGCCGATAATGCGCTGAAATGTGCACTGTGCCGAAGATGATATGTTTGAAAAACCGTAACTGGCATAAGGACTCGCCTCCCAACTAAAATGATGCATGACCACTACATTCAAGCAAAACAAGAAAAACATTTTATGGGATTTCGTTCCTATTGGATAATTCATCCCAGAAACAAGAAAATAAAATTATAAACCACAGCGCCCGTAGGGAGAATCGAACTCAAATCACTAACTAAATGGTCTTGCCAGACTGACATCTTATTCAGTGTACTATTTGAGCTTCATGCAGGAAGAGGGATATTTGTCATAGGCATTCTGCCACCGATCAATCACAAAAGAAACGCACGACAGTGGCTTCCCGGCGTTTGGCCTCCTTTCAAGGTATTCATTTGTCTTGCGATGGAAACGGGAAAGGGAACGGGAGTGGAGGAAACGGGAAACCCATTGAATGAGAACTGTGCTTTGCTTACTGCCTGCTATTACATACACACGCTACATATACACAGCTGCTAAAGCCGGGCAGCTTTGCCGGTAAATTGAAGGAATGTTTTTGTTGTTGCTTTTGCTACATACAAACGCACAGCTTAGCCGTGGTTGTTTGCCGGTTGATTGAATTGAAGGAATGTTTTTTTTGTTGTTGCTTTTACTGCATACACACGCACAGCTCGGCCGTGGTTGTTTGCCAGTGGATTGAAGGGATTGAATTAGAAGGATGTTTTTGTTGTTGCTTTTGCTACATTCACACGCACAGCGCTCGGTTCGTCGGCTGCCTGGTGTTGGCCGGTATTTATTTCCATCCTTCTTCGTCTTGTGATGCGATAGGGAGGGACGTGAAAGCGTTTTTATTTTGTTTCTTTCAGACATACGCAATTCGGTTAACTTGGGAGATTAATGCCGGTGGGAGCAAATCGAATCAGCACCAATCGCGTTATCTTCTTGTACCAATGATGCTATGTAATTGACTACACGCCATTGGCACAGAGGCTGAATTTTGGGTGTATAATAATAAAGTGATGATGATAAATAAAATGATTATAATGAGGATGATGATAGCTTTATGTCAGAGGGAAAATTTAAAGGCACTTAAGCATTTTTTATTTCAATTGAAAATATTACTTAATCTATTGCGTTATAAATTCTGGGCATTTTATGCTATTAGGGCTAGGTGGGGTAATTATGAACAAAATTTCTTCATTTGGCACTCTTACAGCCACCATAGGTTTATTTCTTAACATAAATTCTGAAAAGCTGCCAACAATGAATGTTTCCGTGCTCTTCATCATTCTGTAGAGCAACTTTTTTTTCTCGGTCGCAACCCACGTCCTTGAGACGTCTGTTCATAACTACCCCGTCTGTTCATATTTACCCCCTTGTCTAGGGGGTAATTATGAACACGGATTACTGACTTGGTATAAAATTTTTGAAAAGTAACAGTATTTATTCGTTACATTTACCCGTAGTAAGCAGTGTATGGTGATTTTTTACTTAAAAAATTATGTTCATAATTACCCCAAAACCTGTTCATATTTACCCCGAGACTTGTCCAATATGATTTATATGGTGTCAGAAAATCTCAATCCAACACCAAATAATGAAAACAATTAGCAGTAATAAGAAAATGGGTTGTTTTATAAAAACTCAATTCAATTCATGAATAAAACTTATAAAAAAAATAAATGTAATCAAAATTTGGAGGTGAAGTAACACAAAAAATAGCTATTTAGTGTTCTTTTTTTATTAATTATTCTCTATCTTTTGTTTCAGTAGTTCAATTTTTTGTTGCATCTTTTTCGTTTTGGTTGGTTTCTTTTTCTTTCGTTTCTTTATTTCGTTGCAGATCATTTTCATTTGATAGGACCGCTCCATACGTGTGAAATTTTAGGCGAGTTAGGCTACTCGATAGTTTTTACATCCGTTTTAAATGTCCTGCGCAGCAAACATCAAGTTTTCACCTAAATGTCGTGGGTTAGGCTTTTCACGTACGTGCAAGATATCATGAAATTGAAACCTATACATATACAGAAAATTCTATTTTTTTTAAAAGATGGTGGTTTCATAAAAACACCCATTAAAATCTTCTTGGATCAGTAAACAGTCTTTTTTTGCTAGGCTTGTCAGTTCTTTATGATCGACTTTTGAAAAATATTTACACAAACTTTTTTTGTATCACCTGTACGAAATTTCACATAATTAACCCTATTTTCTAAAAAAAAAAATATTACTGCAGAAGTTTTCCTCACCAAACTAAAAGAGAAAATCTTCAACAAAAAGATTTTCATTTTGTACTTTATTTAAAAAAAAAGTATTCGAACAAATAAAGATTGAAAAAAGCAACTAAGTATAAAAATAAGACTGCAAGAAAATAGATTTTGGATCTTTGTTATCCGAATGTATCTCATAAACAATTATTCTTTGCGGTAATTCTAATTCTCTGAAGCAGCACGTTGTCCAAACATACAGGAAAATTTATCTTTTTGACCTTTGTTTTGTGGACTTATTCACCTATTAAATTTATCATAATTTAAGGTTCATAATAATGTAAAATTTCACGCGGTAATGAATAAAAGCTCGAGCAGCAAACCTTTTGTTAAAAAATGGTGAATTATATTCTAAGTAAAATTAAAAATTTCTTCAAGTCTAGTATATAACCTTGGTATTCATCAATACCCAAAAAAAAACTGGTGTTCCTGGGATACAGGTTTGCGGTTTCGGTATTATCGTGAAAAATATCTGTACGCACCACTCACCAAACCTAACAAAACATTTGACTGCATTTTTTTTTTCCATCAACAAAAAGCAAGTTCTTATCATTGTTTTTTTAAACAAAATTAAGACTCGTTTAAATGCGGATCTAGCTTTTTTTGAAAATTTCTGTTTTTAAAGAGTGAAAAATCTTGAAGTTTTATTCAGTTTTGATAAAATTGTGCTAAAACCTTATTCCAAAGTCTGAAAAGAACTGGCAAAGCTTTTTTTTTCTAAATCCGAAACTTAATTTAGGAAGAAAAAAAAAATTTCTCAAAAATTTCAAACTTAACACATTTCGGACCTAGTTTTATTATGAAATTTATTAAATTTGGTCCAGTAAGATCCTGGGATATAGAAGGCCGAGTGTTGATGTTTCCTGGCTAAGATTCCTTCATGGTCCTTAATGTGTTAAGATATTACAGAAGGGGGGGGGGGGGGGTAAATTTCTTACAAGGGGAGGAGGGGGAAGGGGGTCTGGAAATGTTTGGGTAATAAGTGAATGGCCCCCTAAGTTGATGAATAAAACATTTGACCAGAAAAAAGCCAAAGAAATGTCTGGAAATATGTGTTCATAATTACCCCATAGGACGAAAACTATGGGGTAAATATGAACACTCATCTGTGAATCAGTGCGAATAAAATTTTTCCAAATTCCTTCAAAATCCAGACAAAGCATCATTTTAATTTATTGATTAGATCCTAGGCTTTAGCCCTTTATCTTATTCTATAATATAATCACACTTAATAACTACACTAATTGTTAATTTGTAAAAGAGCACTGCACAATTCTACTTTTAATTTGTTCTCTGGTCATGCTTAGTTGAATAATATCGACGTTTGCGTTGTAAAATGCCATCATTCGATACATCGGTTCGTTTCGAGCGTAATTCTGGATCCGATTAGCTAGTTGAAACGGCCTTACGCTTCGTAAACTGCTACGGCCTTCGTACGGAGATATAAGAGATAACAAATATGGCGAATAATGTCTTCCACAGATTAAATCCTTTAGAAACAGTGCGTCGATCGATTTTCTTCGGGTTTCCAGCGTATCCAAACCTACCAGCATGCACAAGACTCGATACTCCGGCATTTCCGCTTGCCAACCAAGGTTTCTCAAAGCGTATTTCAAGAACTTCTTCTGAACTCTCTCTAGTCGGTTGTTGTGTATGTTGTAATACGGTCGCCACACAATGCCAGCATATGTATTCAATGACGGTCCTAACTAATCCAGTGTAGATTGAGACAATCGTATAAGGATTATTCAGCTCGTGACAGATTCTACTAACCATTCCGAACATAGAATTGGCCTTTGCTACAACTTTTTCGATGTGTTTTGAAAAAGTTAACTCCGCGTCCAACTCCACTCCTAAGTCTTTTACTGAACTTTGCCGAGTAATGATGAAATCGTTTTCTAAGCGGTATTCATAAGTGATATTGCTTATTTTCCGGGAAAATGTTATCACGTTGCATTTCGAGGAATTGATCTTTAGGCCGAATCTATAAACTGGATGTAAAACAGTTGATAACACCATCCTAGCTGGATTTCCTATGATCAGATAATCAAAACATTGAACATTGTCGAAAACGATTTCCGTTTCACGGGGTAATGGTTTTTTAAAACATCGGAAATGATATCATTAGGATTTAAAAACAGATCAGAAACAGCTTATACGTATCAATTGGATGTTAAACTACCACTTTTGGAACTTTTTGTGTTCATTCATCCCCCGTGTTTATAATTACCCCACTTGACCCTACTACTGCAAAAGGACAAAATCTTTTCTTGAATTCTATATACTTTGGAAAAATACCGGTTTTACCGGTTTAACGGTTTATCAATCAAAAATAACGGATTCGAAAAAACCGGCCACCCTAGTTTGGAGTTCCTTGTAAACATTTGGCGTTAGTTTTCATTTTTATGACCTCAAGATATGTCGTTTCAAAAATTTTCGAATGATTAAAAGTTGTCAGAAATACTTGTTTCCAAAACAACTTGTTGACTATAACTCAGATAACGTTTTAGATTCTACATGGTGTTTTTGATTTAGTAAAATAAAGCTTAAATTAAAACCACAGTTTTTGGAAAACTCAATAGAAAAAATGAAAATATTTCTTCGCATCACTGGAAGTCGTTTCTTAGTTTTTATAAGTTTCATATTAGAGATGTACCGAATATTCCCGATTTTCTTGAAATATCTAGACTTGCCCATAGATCCAATTAAGAATTCGAGATATGTCGAATCTGGCCGGGATGTTTGGCTTTATTTAAATTATCAAATAAAAAACTCTTATTTTTATTTGAAAATTTCAAGATTTTGTGTTCAAAAACGATTTTGAAACAATTTCAAAATGATTGTAAATTTTTGTTTAATCCTAAGATACGATAATACTGCTGCTGTGATGCAATGAAAACTTTAAAATTCATGTTACTTTCTTTTTTATTCCTCTTGTATGTTTTGGCCTAGATTGTGTTCAAATTTGCAATTTTTATCAAATTAATTAAAAATCATCCAGAATTGCCCGACCGTGTGGTTAAAAGTATGGTATGTTGGAGGTTTGAGGTTTGCTCAAAATCGACTTTCAATCGACATTTGAAAACAACTTCAAATTGCTTGGCACCTCTTTCAACGTGTTTTGTCCAGATTTCACAGGAACCCATTCTCTCTAGTAACTGATGTCCTTTCAGTTATTGGTGACATTTTTTTCATATCTGAGAGACCTCTACTTGAAAAAGATCTTACAGACATCATATGGTTATATAATCTGGTTGAAAAAAAAATCTCTCAAGAATATGAGGGGTATTAAGATGGAAGGGATAGAAGGAAATTGAAAAAAATCGCTTTGTATTTTTTTATTAAAAACCCAACAGAATATTCAACCGAATATTCGTTTGGCCGAATAGTTGAAAAGGTCAATATTCGGTATTCGGCCTTTCGCCGAATACCACTATTCGGTACATCTCTATTTGATATAAAAAAAACTCAAATATCGAAACATTGTTGTTTCACAAAGGTCGAAATTACATGTTATACTCAAGACAACTCATACTTATTTGAAACTTTTAATTTGAGCAATAAGTCCGAAACATATTTCAAATCAGTCTTTTGTATCATGCAGTTTAAAAATACCGACTAAAATTTTCTTCAGCATTTGCTATGTTTTACTGGAAATTCATCTTTCATGACGGCTAAACCAATAAAAACACATAAAAACCAATACTTACGGTTTTAAAATATCAAAAAATCAGTTTAGCTAACTGTTTCTTCAAAATTTCGTCGAAATTCCTCTTTTTTGTAGGTTTGGGAAAAATAAAAAAAAAACTTTCATAACTTTTTTCTGGGATGGAAATGGGAAAGTAGAATATTAAGTCAATTACTAATTGTATTTTACAGTTTTATCAAAAAAGTACTCACATTGAATAACTAATGTTTCGCCTATTTTAAAAGTTATCTCGAAAACTAGAGCTGACAAAAAAACTTAGTTAATATTTGGACTCACCGCCCCTGAATAAGACAAAATCAGTTCTGAGATTCCTTGCACCTCGGCAAAGTTTAAATTTTGTTGTCTTGTGTAAAATGTGATGCGAGTTTTCGAGTTATCTTAATTAAATAATTAAGTTTATTAAATCTGTCAAAATCTGTGAAATTATGAATTTCATGACTTTCAAATCTTGTTCAACATCTCAATGCAATGATTTTATACGGAACTTCAAATAACAAAATATCGTCGTTTATAGAAAAAATGGCATTACGACAAAATTAATAGTGAATTTATTTTTGAACATGGGCAAATTGCATTGGCTCGAACAAAAAAAGGTTTTTCTCAGAAAACGGTTCAAATTTTTAGCGAACCATAGAAAGACTATCAAAATTTCTCGTTTTTATTAAATAAACAGGAAGCAAATGATGTTTGCTTTTTGTAAAAAAAATTATTCGCTTGAAATTTCAAATCAATTAAAACATTTTAATAATTAAAAATCATCAAATTTTGGTGATGAACCTAAATATTCGATTTAAGATGTTTAATCATCTTAACTAAAAAAAAAGTTTAAGCAAGTTCAACATGAATTCGTTTTATTTATCCTTTTTCAGTTTTGATTTGTCTAAAATTTGTCGTTGTAAAAAATTACTTAAAGCTGTGAAAACCGATTATTACCTAAATTATATTTTAATGCGGTCCGCCGAAATAATTTCAAATGAAAAGTGGCCCGCTGCTTCAAAAGGTTTCTCACCCCTGATTTAAAGTGTAAGAAAAAAAATAAAAAGTATAAAGGCGATATTCCGTCTCGCTGGTCGAGTGGTTATCGTGGTAAGACGGTAATCGCTGGTCCATTCACGGCATGAGTTCTATTCCCATATCTGTACTGGGTTGTTAAAGGCGGTGTAAAGGGTGTGTCACACATCAAATTGCATTACGGAAAAACACTGTAGAAATTAAATTATACAGTGAGCGAAATAAGAATAGCACCACTATGTGTTTTGCTTGTTAAAATATGAATGATTGAAAATCACCAAAACATGTTCTTTCTAAATATTCTACCTTGAATTTTCACAACTCGCCGAAATGCCAAAAATTAAATAAGAATATATCCCGGCGGCGATTAAAATAAGATAACAGAATCACTTGGCTAAAGAAGGGGGGAAATGGGATAACAAAAATTACAACACAATTCACCACGATGCATTTGGCAAAAAAGTAAGGCATCGGATGGATAATATGCGAAACAAAAAAGTAGCAACCATCCGATGTACCTAAAAAAGTAGCACGCATCGATAGAATTGGCTTAGCAATAGAACAGCACATGTGAGCGCTGCTTGGGTGATTTTTTGCCCGGTCGGACACAATCTCACATGTGTTCGACCCGTCCGTGTTTCAATGTGGGTAGGAATGCGATGGGTTTCTTCATCGCTTCCTATCAACATTGAAACGGCGCGCGGCAAAGAATCACGCAAGTAGTTCAAAAGCTGTTCACAAAACAAATGCCCTGCTCACATTTTCACCGACTATTCAATTTCTTCTACCCAAAGCGCTCTAGCTTTGATCTTTCCACCTATAATACTTTCATGTTCTTTCTAAATATTCTACCTTGAATTTTCACAACTCGCCGAAATGCCAAAAATTAAATAAGAATAATGCTGGTAAGAAACTTTACTTCCCTGATGACCCTTTACCTAAGTTGCCGATCATGTGCTTTACTCAAATGTTTGATTTGAACTTTGTGGACATTTTTGACAGTGTTTGCATACTTTTACACCACTCACACGCAGTAATTCTTTGAATTATCAACGTTTTTGTCAGCTATCGATTTGATAATGACGGATTTTCAAGGAAACTACGCAATTTTTTTTTTTCATTTTCTCTTACATCATTAACCCTTTCCTCCCCACGAGGTTTTTCACGTTTTAAAAATAGAAATATTGATTTACAACTAAAGTTCTAGAACAAAAGATGCATAATTTAAGGCTACTTTAATGATCCATTCGATAAATTTGGGTTTGGAGTTGGATCATATATGCTCCATTGGGAAGATAACAATACATAGGGTGCAAATTAAAAAACAAGAAATAATTGCAAAAAACATGGAATACAGTAGTTTTTCGATTTAATCACTGTTCGATTTTTGAATACTCGCTAAGTCACGCTCGATTTGATCACGGTTATTGTTTCGATTTTATCACGTTGTTTTTGGAAATCATTCAGAAATCATTTGCCATTTTTCCATTTTTATTTCAAGTTTCGCCAAACTCACGGTTATGCCATTATCACGGTGAATTAGGGGAGATAAAATCGAAAAACTACTGTATCATCACTTCATTGATCACAATCTAAAACGATCCTATTTGGTAAAAAACTTTATTTGTATACGCATCCCTCGATAGTCTATTTATTGAAATATTTGAAATTTTCATTTTTGCCTTGAACAATGGCCGCCATGACACTTTGCGCAAGGAAAACAAAACATGCTGTTTTTCGAGGAGAAAATCACGAACTTTTACAAATATTTCGAGACATGTGATCATTTAAGCAGATGAAATAACTATAACGAAGCGATTTTTTTTTGACGAAATGATTTTCATGTCTCTTGATATGAAGCTTCACAAGAAGAAAAGTACGTTTTGTTCCCAGTGTATCACCAGTGATCCACTTTACTTACTCAAAAATTTAAATGTTTTAGTTGAAATCTAAGTAAACCATCATTTGATTCTGTTGGCAAAAGCAACCTTCAGCACGTCAGTATTTTTTATTAGATGGAAATTATAAAAACTTGTCAAGTTATTGAACAATAAATGACGACTTGATTTAAATTAGAAAAAAATTCTGACTTCTGCGCAGCTTTTGATCTGCCAAGCAAAACCTAGCGAGTCGATTTTCTTCAAATTACTTGCAATGTTTCTTCACTCATATCTACACATACAGTGAAAAAATGGTGTTGATCCAAAGCGCCCAGTTCAAATGTGAGCTGAGCAAAGTTGTGCACCTGTGCTACCATGGGAAGGAAAGGGTAAGTAGGCGAGAGTGGGGTATCGTGGGCCATGGGGAAACGTGGGCTACTTTTAATATCTCAGATGTGTGTTGAGATAAAAATCTCAAACCAACTGTCATCGTCGTCGCTTTGCGGGAGCATATATTCCTATATGTTGTTGACTAAAATACGCATCATATGCTTCATTTATTTATCAAGCTAAAAAAAGTTAGAAAAATTTACTTGCATAATTAAAAAAACACCCGCTAAGTTCATCGATGGGGAACCTAAAGTGCATAACAAAAATATGCTCATACGCTTATTATATCAGTGTTGCCCTGATCTTTCACAAGGAAAAGGAATTTTTGATGAAACATCAATAAGTCACACAAACGCAACCAATTTGCGAATCATAGCTTGGGGGGAATCGTGGGCCACACATCTTGAATCACCTATAATTTTATGTTTTTATACACATGCAGAACTTAAAATACATTTTACCTATCTGTAAAGTTTTCTCATGCCAAATGAAGAGTTGTGAAAAATATTTTGTCCATTCTATATAAGAAATTTTGCCAGGTTTTGGATTCTATGCGATCATACACAGCTCTTTTTTTTATTTCATCATCTGAAATTTCTTCGAAATAACGAAATGAATTAGGAAATCACAGTTTTGGGTCAACTCATAAACTTTACATGTTATTTGGTAAATTTGCATTTGGTGGCCCACGATTCCCCACCATTTTTCAAAATCCAAAAAATATATTTTTTTTTCAAACAGTCAGAATTTGGGGAAAATAACTAACTAAAAATTAAAAAAAACACCTTAAGATACCTTGAAAATGTAGAAAACCATACCATTTTTTAGTTTCATTTTATCTTTTATAATAAAGAAGTTATGAAACAACGAAAAAACTGGCCCATGATTCCCCACTCTCCCATAACTAAAAAAAAACGCGAAAAATTTAAATTTTGAAAAAAATATGTCTGATACACGGAAAATAAAAAAAGGTAAAATTTACCTTTTTGCGAGGTGATTTTTTTCCACCCAGCTTTCTTGGTCAATTTTATCTTTTTTTCATTCACGTAGCAAAAAGGTGAGTTTTACCTTTTTTCCAATTCACCTAGCAAAATAGTAAATAATACCGTTACCCCACCCTCTGATTTAAAAGGTAAAAGTTAACTGGTTTGGTTGGTTTCTTCAATAAAAATACTTTTGACAGTAGTACTTTTTACAGGCAGCAAAATGCTGTAAAGTTTTGAATGTCCGATAAGTAGTAAATGAGGTATACGCAAAAGAAAGTGTCCCATTTCTAAAAGAATTCTTAGTTAACTAAACTTTAACAGTTTATTGAAGCTTGGTCATTAAGTCAGTTTGGTAAAATTCAAGTGGTTTTCTTTCTTTCTTTCCCTTGTTGTTTCTTCCAAGAAGGCAAGGGAGCAACAATTTTGTTTAAGATGTATTTGACTAAGAAATCTGATTTTGAACTAGTTGTTTTGTTTCTTCGGATTGGAAAACAAAATGACCGTTTATTTGAAATAGTGATAATGGAAAAGAGCAGAATGACACAAATTTCGATGTCCACTCAATCCTATACAAATTCAGAAAAGCCGTTTTGACAAAAAGTCATTCAATATATTTAAAGCAAATAATACAGACATTCATTCTTCCAGAATGAATATTATGAGGAAGGCATCCATAAAGGAATTCAGTTAGTTGTTTCTGGAATTTCTTACTTATGTATACCAACGGCGATAAACCAACATTCAGTCATGTATACTAAGGTTGCCAGATTCTTTGGGTTTAACAGGGTTGGCCAGGATATTTAATATAAAATTTGAGATAAGTGTGGACCAGCCCGGTTGCCCGGATTTCATTGAAAAAAAAACCCGGATTTTTCCCGGATTTATTCACCTATTTGTCAAATCTAACAAAAAAAACATATTGTGTTGTATTTTTTTAAAAATTATGCGTCCAAAACGAAAATTTACTGAGCAAGTTCAATAAAAATAATCACGAAAGGTTATATGGAAGCTTAAAATACAATTTAAAATCAACCTATAAGTTTGGAGGAAAAAAATGCTTTTCAAGTTTTTTTCCTTAATTTATGTTACATATTTCCTCGGTTTTGACTGCATTTACTCCATTTCGAAATTAAATTCCCGGATTTTACCAGGTTTTGGATAAAATAGTACAGATTTGTCCGGCCCGGATATGTGTTGAAACAATTTTGGCAACCTAAATTTATGTTCCATTATGTCAAAGCACGATTTTGATACAACTCTGCTCATTCCGCATGAAGTTTAAACAGCTGATTAGAGTTCAATTTAGTTTTATTAAGAATTCTGTGGATCGTGAGCTCCATTTTTCTTAATTTTCGTGAAAAGGAGAAGCAATTCGCCAGAAAAGCGCAAAAATATCGTGCACAAATGTTCTTCCTCCACATCATTTCGCTTAGTCAGATAGCGAAAACGGAAGAAGTAAGCAATGTAGGGGTTCTAAATGCGATTCAGAAGTATGGAGACAAAAGCAGCATCGTTGACAAAAAATTTGGGCAAAAACCGAGTCTGGTGGACAAAACTTTGGACCGGAAAGTCATGGATGCTTCCGTCAGTAAGAAGATTGCCTCAATTCAGGAGGCTGTTAAATGGGATGTGGATCTCCTTTCAGCACCGTCCATCGTGCCAAAGTAAGATTGGGTCTAAAGACATATAAGATGCAGGAGAAGCTGAATAGGAGTCAAAATCAAGCTGCTTCCGTCGAACCGTAAATCTTGAATTGTATGATCAACTGCTGTGTACGAAATTGGTGTGCGTTATAATCAACGACGAAACCTATTGCAAGTTTGATTACAAAATGCTTCCGGACTACCAATATTTCACTATTCGAGATGACCAAAGTGTTGACGAGACGAAGACATCATTTTTTACCGACAACTTCGGTGAAACCCATACTTTCTTCAGTTCCTCGACTGCCTTCACTACCTTAGGTCGTTTTAAAAAGGAGCTACTTCATAATAGCCTAGTACTTCTCGATGGGTCGGAGCTCCGGAGTGTTGGGAGGGTTGAACATTTCCGGCACGAAATTGACCTTATTGTCCACATAACACTTCAGCACGTCCTTGGAGTAATGGCATGAGGCCACAAGATTGTTGGGACGTTGTGGGCCTTCAGGAGAGGAAGCAGCCGCTTCTGGAGGCACTCTTTCATGTACACTTATCCGTTCATCGTGTCCTGGGTAACGAAAGGTGCACTCCGCTTCCCGTACGTGCAGATGGCGTGCCAAACCAGGAATATATTCGCAAATTTGGAGATCTTCTGAATACGGACATGCTCCGGAACGCTGAACTTACCTTTGGCCGTGAAAACAGGTTGCCGGGGATCTGTTTGAAGTCGGCCTTCACATATGTTTCGTCGTCCATGATGCAGCATTCAACTTTCGTCAGCATGTTGAAGTACAACTTCCTGTCACGGGTTTTGGCGGACTTGTTCTGTTTCTTGTCGTGATTTGGGGCCTTTTGTATCTTGAACGTTCGAAGCCTAGCTTTAGTTTCTGGACAAAACTTCGGCTTAGCTGCAGCTTCTTAGCCACATCCCGGACGGAGGCGTTCGGGTTTCGGTTGAAGTCTCAAACTACGCGGACGTAATTTTTGGTGTTGTACGGAATACTTTTTCCTTCACTTCTGGGCTTCCGATCGGTGGTCAATCGTTCCTCGAAACGCATAATCTGAATTCGCGGTTCCCAACGTTTTAGCGATGGAACGATGCGAGAGATCCTTGTTCTCGTAATGAATGCGCAAGGTTTTATCACGCACGAGCTGTTTTTTCGACTCCATTTTCGGGAGTTTTGATCACAGGACTTTAAAACTTCTAGGATGTAAACCAAGCACTATGAACTAAATCCACCCTAATTTTCATTAAATTCTACTCAATGGTTAAAAAGTTAAAGCAATTATACAGTGTGGCAATTTCATCGTGGACACCCTTTATGTGAGTGTGGCATGCTTTCCGAGCATGACACAATGAATACGACTGTTGATATGGAAGAGTGCCTGAGTTTTGGCCGTGTTCAGCTCACTACCCAAAAGAACACGATGGCTTGGTATAAATCCAACAAAGTCCAGAACGTACCGAATGAGATGAATCCACCAAATTGTCCCCAAGCGAGACCGATTGAAACTTTTTGGGCCTTTACAAAATCGTGAACAGATTCTATCAAAAACTCCATAAAAGCTGGAAAAAGTGGCCAAAACATTGAAAATCAGTCCGTGCTGAAGATAATGAGTAGCTTATGAATTACTGTTAACGAAGACTTTAAAGAACATAAAAGTGAAATGTATAAGAAAGAAAAGAATAACATTATCAAATTTCACCAAATTAACTAGGATTTAACATAACCGCAAAAGGGAAAAAGCGTTGCTTCTTGCAACAAATAGGATTGCACTTCAATAATTTTCCTATACAATGATATGCTGATGAATAATTCTAGACCCGGTATTTAACTTTTCTTTCAAATTTTAAAAGGTCAATCATAAAGATCATATTCGCTCCCGTTACTAAACGTACATTTCAGTCTAAGCCAATAAAAATTCGTTTCCCGATAAATTTGTAATCAAAAACCTTCATCTGTGTTTGCGCACCAACATGATATTTAATCCTTTTTACAAGTAGGTACGAGGGACGTTCAGTTTATTCTAGCGACGGCCAACATTTGAGTGCGATATGTGATTTGAAATTTTCCAGAGCATTTCCCACGTAAAAAACGGAATCGTTTTTCAGAACGCATAAAAAGCACACTCACACGTACTCTAAGCTGTAGTAAAACCAAACTATCGCCAGCCAACGTTTTCTCTCAACATTCTTTCTACTCCAGCAGCAGGCAGCGTCCAGATTCAACGGTTTGCCGGATATCGTTTTTGACGGACGCGTTGGAATGTGTAGTACATTCCGCTTCCGCTATTTGTGGGATGCAGTGGACGCCCACCATTTGTTCGTTGCCGGAAATGCTTTTACTGGGTTTTTTTTTTCTATTCTTTTGTGCCATGATTTGAATCAGATGCCGTTGTGATTGTAATCGATGGATCACTGGATCACCCTCGGGTGCTTTTGGAATTTAGATGTAACTTTGTACGATAAGTAATATGGAAATGATGGACATTTGCTGTTGAGAGAGTTTGCCTTATTATACTGCTGTGTTAACTCGATTTTTTTCGTCAATTAAATTCTGAAATAGTTATACTTAACAAGTTGCAGTTTACTTAATTTTCACAAATCTTTGTAATAAAGCTCCCTGTATAAAAAAAGTTTAATTTACAAAGTTATGTCTAACGACAGTTTTTTCAATGAATGAATCAATCGGCCTTTGGGCAGAAATTTAAAGGGGGCAATTTTGATTCATACCAATGTATATTAAAAATGGATTATAGCTACGATTTGTTTTTCAGGTTTTTGAATGATTCAAGACATTACAGTACTGGACGAAATAAACCACGCATCAACTATCATATTTATCTAATCCCTGTTCCTTAAAAAAAATTACAAAATATTCAAAAAATTGAAGTATTTTTTTACACGATTGACTGCTGATACAATTTTGTAAACAAAATGCAATTGTTCTTTAAAATTAAGCACAGTTGTGGTTAAACCAGAAAAAATATAGCCTTTTTTCTATTTTATTCTGGCTTCACTACAACTTTGCCAGTGATCAAATTTTTGATCGAAGCCAGCTCATTGGCTTCAGCACTTACTGATTTGCCATGATTTTGACAATTTTTCAGTCTTTTGCAAAGTTTTCGATATAATCAGCAGGCTTCACATGTTTTCTAAAATACGATTTGGTATAAGTTTTGATCGGTCTCGTTGGAGGACAATTTGTCGAAATCCTCTTCTTCATTGCGATCTGGACTTTGTTGAATTTGTACAAGCTATCGTGTCCTCTAGGTAGTGAATTGGACCAAAATACCAGCAGCGAAGGCGCTTGTTTTTAATACTTAATAAAATTACGGAACGGCATATAAATTAAACATCTGTTTTAATAATACCGGTTCTAAAATAATCATTAAGTTCGTTGCGGATTTCATCTACAGTGTCGGACAATAGAATATGACCACAGCTCAAGCCAAAACAGAAAGTGACAAAACTTTGAGAAAAAAAATTTCCATTTAAGTGCATCAAACCATTTACAAATTGTAAATTCAATTCTTCGAAGAAATTAAAATCATCCGTTGTTGTCCTATATTTAAAAATGCGTTTAAAGCATACTTACTGACTAAAATAACGCGGCATAAAATAGGACCGCTTTAGAATTCATGGTAAAAAAAAAAGGAAATTCATACCTTGATCGATTTGCAGGGTTAGTACTTGGTGGTATAACCCTTATTACGCATCACTTCTCGCACCCGGTTCAGCATCGACTCCACCAGCTTTTGGCACGTTCTCACCGGGATAGCGTACCGCACCGCCTGGATTCTCTCCCACAGCTGCTGCTTGTTTTTTGATTTTTCGGTGTACACCTTACGTTCAACTATTTCCCATAGGTTCTCTATGGGATTGAGATCAGGGGACTTTGCTGGCCACTCCATAACGTCTACCTTATTATCCTGGAACCACTTTTTAATCGTTTTAGCGGTATGTTTGTGGTCGTTGTCCTGCTGGAACTGCCACTTTAGGGGCATCTCCCACTCGGCGTGTGGCAGCATTACTTCCCGAAGTATCTGGGCTGGTCCATAATCCGGTCGATCCAGTACAAGGGACCCACTCCATACCAAGAAAAGCACCCTCACACCATGATGCTACCTCCTCCATGTTTGAATGTTTTATTTGTATACTAGGGCATATACGCACAGCCGAGTGGGCGATGGACCCAACTCTTTCCGTCCGAGCCGATGTGGTTCACTTTGGTCTCATCCGACCACAGCACATTTCTCCATAGTTTCTCCTTTTCCGGGCCGACCCAATCGAAGTGGTCCTTCGCATACTTCAACCGCGCCTTCAAGTGCTTCGGCGTCAGCATCGGCACCTTCCGGGGACTTTTTCCTCCTCTCCGCCAACCGTCGCTGAACCGTCCGGAAACTCACAGATAAGTTCAGCTCGTCTCTGATCCGCTTGGACGCTTTGAAAGGGTCCTTTTGCGAGGCCCGCTTGATTGCCGAATCGTCCTTCGGCGTCGTTTTGCGGAGGCGGCCAGTCAGTTCCCGTTTGCCGGTGCTGTGAAGCGCGTTGAAAACGAAAGTTTTCGACCTTCCTAAGTAGTCGGCAATCTCGCGTTGGCTTTTGCCAGCCTTGTACAGATTCCGGATCGCCCGACCCATCGCTTTTTCGCTGAAAACAGAGTAGAAGGAAGAAAATCTTTATTTTTTGTTTGTTTTCATGATTTACAGGATTAATTTTACGGGAAATACTTACCAGGACACGAAAATGGACAAACAACACCGAAAACAACAACTTTTCTTCGAATCTAGAGCGCTGAAAATGCCGGAACTGCCGAACCGATGAGCTGGTCTTATTTTATGACGCGACTTT
The DNA here is from genome assembly GCF_029784155.1 of Uranotaenia lowii. Taxonomy (NCBI): domain Eukaryota; kingdom Metazoa; phylum Arthropoda; class Insecta; order Diptera; family Culicidae; genus Uranotaenia; species Uranotaenia lowii. The sequence goes on along the minus strand of NC_073692.1, from coordinate 177,397,442 downwards.
TTTCATCCTCTGACAGCTTTCTGGTCGAGTAGATCAAAAGGGTTGCTTTGATTGCAACAAACTTGCAGTATAAAAAGTTGGCATACTACAATAAGTGCTTGCCGCTAGGTGTCGCATATTATTATATTTGAATTGGCAGTTTAAAGGTGATTTGAATATTTTGCATTAGAGCGCTCCTTTTCTATTGTCCGACACCGTATGAACGAAATTGTTGCCAGGTTGCGTTACGTTTGGAGGCGCTCAACAAGTGCAACGAGTTGTTCCAGAACGTGAAGAACGACATCGAAATGGGCGATAGCGAAGAACGGTTGGAAACACACCTAGAATTCCGTGCTGATTTTGAGGATCGATTCTGCAGGGTTAAGGGTTTTTTGCTTTCTATACTGGAAAGCAAGGAGCATCTTCTGAGTTCGACGATCATGCACGCATCGACTTCGCATAGCATGTCTTCCAGTTTCCATTATCGGTTGTCGAAAATCGATCTACCGAAGTTTAGTGGGGATGAATCGCGATGGATATCATTCCGCGACAATTTCATTTCGATGATTCACTGCAACGAGGACATACCGATCGTCGACGTGAGACGCGCTAAAGAAGCGTTACGATAACAAGCGATTCCTCAGAAAGGAGCTGTTTCGAGGCCTGTACAATCATTCACTGATCCAGTATGTGTCAGCTCAAGACCTCAACACACTGGTTGATGATTTCCAGCGACACGTTAAGGCTCTGGGGATCGACCGATCGAGCATTGGGACACTCCGCTCATCTTCATCCTGTCAAACGAGTTGGATTCGGCGACGATTCGCACATGGGAGCAGGATACTAGACAAAAAGATGAAGTGAAGTACGACGAGCTCATCGAGTTTCTCGTCCACCAGATCCGGATGTTGAAATCCGTGGACAGCAATCTCCAGCATCGATCCGCAGTGCTCACCGTTTCCAAGGTGGCCGGACAAATCCTGAAGAAACCAGCTCCCATCCGATCTGTCGTGAACACAGCGACATCCGAAACTCAATCCAGCACTTCGCAATGCCACTGTTGTTTGAGAACACATCCGTTTCACCAATGTCCAGCATTTTCGAACCTGTCAAGCTCCCAACGGCAAGAGCTTGTGACACAGCACAGCCTTTGCTAGAATTGCTTTCGCGCAAACCACCAGGCAAGATCCTGCAAATCCAAGTTTCTGTGCAGGATTTGTCAAGCGAAGCACCATACGATGTTGCACGACCCAGCAACAGCACCGAATAAGTTCTCACCCGAGAGATCACAAGCCACACAAGAGAATCCAGGTACCAGCGGATTACTCAGCTTACCAGCGATAAATCTATCCGTGCATTCAAATTCGACGGTTCTATTGGAGACGGTTACGCTGTTTGTTGTCGACCGATACGGCAGAAAGATTCCAGCTAGAGCTCTGCTAGATTCTGCAGCGATGTCCAACTTCATCACCAAGAAGCTCGCGAACGAACTCGCCACCCGTCAAAGCCCCGTGGACATCTCAGTTGCCGGAATCGGAGAGTCAGTGAAGCGCATCAAACACAAGTTAGCTGCCAAGATCATATCCAAGAACTGCGACTTCTCCACCACACTCGATTTCTTCGTCATGAAGAAACCAACATCCCATCTCCCCACATCCCCGATCGATACAACTGCCTGGAAAATGCCAAAGGTTCCATTGGCGGATCCTCAGTTCAACGTTCCATCAACAATCGACATGATCATCGGTGGAGAATGTTACCATGAGTTTCACACAGGCGTACACCACTCCTTTGGTAACGGTTTCCCGTTTTTGGTGGACACCCTCTTTGGCTGGACAGTCTCTGGCAAAGTGGATCCCAGCTTCACCAGCGCACCGCGAGCGTGCTTCCTCTCCACCGTTGATCAAACCCGAGATACGATTCCGACGACGACAAAACACACTGCTATCTGCCACATCACCCGGTGCTCAAGGAAGCCAGCAAAACCACCAATGAACGCGTGGTTTTCGACGCATCCTCTGAGCCCAATTCAGGGTAGGCGCTTAACGATACGCTCGCCGGTCCTGTCGCTCAACACAGTCTGCCCAGCAAACATAAAATCGTATAAAAAAGGTAATTCAAGTCATTAAAAACGTTACTGCAAATCCTAATTCCAACTAACGCAAGTAAAAGATCGTAAAAATCGTAATTCGAAGTCGAATTAAATGGTTTTAATAGGATATGATAAAAAGTCCGCCATGTTTGTAGATATTGAACACGATTTTGTTCCTTTGCTCTCCCCCGCGTGGGTCAAGTGAGAGAACAGCTTTGATGTTCTCTCTGCGACCAGCAGTGCAACCAGATTGCTAAAAATCACATGGTGTATTTGCAAGAATTGCCCGATGACAGAGGCAGCAAATATTGTCGCTGGCAATGATTCGCATGCATTGAGAGAACAAACTTGTGCTCTCTTGTATTCTTTCAGTACGTATCATCCAAATCGTATACTCTTATCGCTTCAGCCAGAAGTTGAAAATATGTTTGTATATTGCCTCCACTTTGGTAGGTAAATACTGTGTTTTCGAGTTTCATACGATCATTCTATAATGTATATGAGACGTATAACAAAGTAATTGAGAAATATACCTACAAAAATGTTTGCTGGGTGCTGTCCCATACTCTTTTAAGATCCGCCAAGGTCAACGACGAAGGAGAAGACGCTGCCTGTGGATCCTGCTCCTACGCTGTTTCTTTCGTCAAGCAGCCCTCTGATTCCTGTCTGAAGTTCTGCACACGTGTTCAGCCAACAGAATCTTTTCGTATACCCCAATGGTTGAAACCACCACATCGTTGGAGAACTCTTGCTGCCAACAGTGTAACTGCCATCCAGTTGGATTCAGATGGACTCAGTAGGAGACGCTTTTCGGAAGAGCAGGATGCAGCCAGCGAACTGTCTAGGAATCTACATACATCCCTCCAACTTCCCTAATCAACCTGTCTGGTGTTACGGCCCGTGGTTAGGAAACTGGCCCTGTCCCGCAACCTTGCGGCCACAAGGTCGTATTAAAAGGCTTCATCCAGGACGAGATGGAGTCATCCAGGTTTCAGGACACGAGACACCCAAACGAGTTGGTCAGAGCGGTGAATCGTCAACCCGACAACCATCGAAGATTGGCAGAAGCTTCAAAGACCGGTAGAGCACACCGAACGTGCTAAACGCTCTTATGGAGCGCTAAAAGATGATTAGCGTTCCTATAACTTTACTCCAACCGTTCGATCTACCGGGTCTTTGTTGTTTACAGATCCTCATAAATCCTGCAACATCACGCCATCTGTTATCAACAAGATTATCCTACAAAGAACGGCAGAACACGCCGAATGTGACTCAACGCGCATGTCGAGCGCTAATAGTATTCATCGCCTTTTATCAAGCCGGTCTAAAGCAGAATCGTCCAAGATCGGTAGAGCACACCGAACGTTGCTCAACGCGCTGACGGAGCGCTAATAGGTGATTAGCGTTCCTATCATTTTTTCTCTTATCGTTCGATCTACCGAGTCTTTTGTCGATTCCAGATTACCCACTATACTTTGACGCAGAATCTTATCATCCACCATAGAAGACGACCAAATCCATCTATGGAGAAAGCAGAGTCTACAAAGATCGGTAGAGCACACCGAATGCTGCTCAACGCGCTAAAGGGGCGCTAAAAGGTGATTAGCGTTCCTATAGCTTTACGCTACACCGTTCGTTCTACCGGGTCTCTTATGTCGTCCACAGATTCTGCACCAGTTCTAACGCTGAGACGAGACATTTTTCTCGATGGGCTACCTACCAGCCGTGTCTTCGCATCGAGCCGAAGTTGCACCCGTTGGACATGTGTTGTATTGGAACTGTAGTTTCAAGGTGGCCGGAATGATCGGTACTACACCGGTCATGAATTACTATTAATGAGTGTTTTTTACAAGTTCACTTGACACTAAGCCATTTGTTCGCAAACACTCATTATCTGTGCACGTACCTTAGAATAAGCATAACTCTCTCGCAACATAACAACTTTCGCTGAGAGAGTCTCACACAATTACATGTAAGCCATTTTTAGAATTAGAATAAAATATAACGTTGAATTGGAAGCACGGAATTTCACTTCGTCCTTAATAAATCCAATAAATTTAAGTCCAAATAAGCGACCTCTTTCTAGTGAATCCGAAATCCGGCTGAGTAACTAGTGGCAATATTGATGCAATCGAAATGCATAGTGATTAACTATCACCGAAGAACACCAAAGTGAAACAAAATTCCCCCCCGAGCGGGTGATCAGCTTTTCTGCCAGCAAGAGTCGGCAACTTACCCCAAATTCCTGAGTTGGTTGATGCCGTCGTCTGGAGATGGGAAGAAATCCCTCGAATACCGAACCGGGTTTATGATTTAAATGCTCTTTTGTGATGTTCGTCCACATTTCAAATTCAATAAATGGCGGATCCAGTTGACATGTCAGAAAAAATATTTGAGGAACATTTCAAAACTTTCATGATTGCATTTGAGAAAATTTGGTACCGGTTCCCATTGGAGGCTTTGTTTAGCTAAATTCAAGCTTTGGAAGCACACGTTTAAGTAGATGGTTGCATGGGATGTACACATTTTAGAAGAAAGTTAGGGGGGATGTTGTGTTTGAATGGTTTCAAACGAAAAATGTGGCTTCGTTGCTAATTTACCGATCTGTTTGTAGGGGAGATGAGGGCATAACGAGCACCCAGGGCATAATGAGCACTACTCTTTTCTACGAAAGTGCGTATTTTCTTAAATAAATTTTCATGAGGATTTATTCCGTACTTCCTATAGTATTAATTTTTCACAAAAAAAGGAATCTCCTTATCATCTTTACAGAGATATTTAAAAAAAACTAGCTTGGTTCTCAAGTTACGAAAATATTATAATTTTTGAGCACCACGAAATAAGCTCTTATGATCTTAAAATAACCTTGATCTATAATGTACGCACTGCAACATGATGTACACATTGTTTCTCAATTTTTACCATCATAAAATTTTTGATTTTTCACTTTTATCAATTTTAAAATACGTTTTTACTTAAATTTGTAGACTAGGGGCATATAGAGCACCATATTATCGAGGCATAATGAGCATTTTCTGCCGTAGAATCTAGCAGCGAATTAAAATTGATTTATAGCGCCACACCTTGACTAGTTTTCATCCGACGATTTAGCCTATTGGTAAGGTGTCGGAGAGGTAATCAAAAGACTAGAGTTAGATTTCTGTTCGAGGTAATTTTTTTCCATTTACAATTCATGATCGATTTTTTTATTGTTACATTATACGGCTAGTAGCATCATCCTCCGAACAAAGCACATAATGTATGAGCGTGCGTGAATTGTTTGTATTCTACAAACAGACCTAGATTAATTTGTTATTGCTTTGTTTGATGAACCTACGACTCACCTGACTTCATCGAATTGAATTCGCTGCTAGATTCCCCGGCAGAAAACGCACATCTTGCCCTGATTAATGGTGCTCATACTGCCTCAGGGGGGGTTCTCATTATGCCTCCACAGTGGCTGGTTTTCAGCTTTTAGCAAAATTTTTTAAAATGCATTTTTTAACGTTTTCATCTAGTTTTTCACGTTTCAGCCCGTTAGGGAATAGGCTTTTCAAGTGTCTGAACACGAAACAATAATGTAACTTCCATATTATAGCTATTTTCTATGGTTAAATAACCGTTTTCCTTAAGGTGGCCATTATGCCTCCATCTCCCCTAAGTGGAATTAAATGAGATAGACTATAAACAAACAGCATATTAAAAAGTAGGACATTTCGGGACAAAAGTAGGACGGCAGGACAAAGGGTCAAAATGCATTACATGTCCTTTCAAAGTTAGAGGTCTGGTAAGCCTAAGTTCACTTGGCCAAAATAATGTATGCATTCTCAATAACCAACCTTAACAGATCACTTTTTTTAATCCCAGAAAATTGATGTTCCTTCTTATAAGATGAAAAACATTCAAATCCCATTAAAACCCGCCAAATCAATGAAGTAAGTTTCCGAAAATATTCGTAAACTTCAAGCTTGAAAGCGACAGGAAGATCTTTATCTTAGCAAAATTATTTGAAATACGTTTTAAATGAATCATAAACTATAAGCAAAAGGCTTAATCCCGTAACGCTTGAATACGGCTGAAGAAGCAAGTGGATAAGTCTACATCAAATTTGATTTCGAATTTTCTGTGAGCACAAGTTGATGTAATAAAAAAGATTTGTTCAACAAAAATGATTGGTTAAAAACGTTGACAGATTTGAAAATTTGTGTTCAACATAGAATTTCGGCTGATTTCGTATCAAATGGCAAATTTTATGTGGGGAAGCGGTTTCAAATCTTAATGATGCATGCTGCCAAATTTGGATGTTGTGTGCTTAGTTGTATTGGATTGGATCTTTTCAGAAAGACACAAAGTGACTTTTACATATAAAAGCATTGACAGGATGGAACAATATTTATTAATCTACTCCAGCCCATAGATTACATTTAATATTAATAAAACAACCCATGCTAAAAAAAACTTTCGTATCATCCAATTGGAATTGGAATCCTCAACTGTGGGTTCCAAAGTCAACAGACGGAAATAATACGCTCACCCCCTACCCAATGTTTTAAAGAATGATGGAAGATTCTGATCAGCACGAGCCAAATTTCGAAAAAAAAAATTTCAATCGAAAGCAGGGTTCCTGCAAAATCGAGGTCCCTCGTGCTCTCACTCTTTCCACCGCTTTCTTATTGCACCGTCAGTCGATCAATGGATGGGTCGCTCGAATCCCTAATTATTCTCCCCTTCGCGATGTTTTGATCCCTTTTTTTTGTCTTCCTTGCGCCTCGATCGTTCAGCCCCTCTGTTCCGGGTTCTACGGTTTGTTATTCGTAATTTCCAACAGGAGCACGCGTTCGTCCTTATGCCATCGAGTTGGCCAGCCGGTCGAGGATGACGATGATCCTGTTCCGATAAGGTGCGAGAATTACGGCACATCGGGAAACCGGGTGTGTTCCTGGGCTGCGATCAAAAATACCATCGCAGTACGTTCGATGCACTCGGCCCGTTTGGAAGGCGGCATCTGCTGGAAGTTAGTCCGTCATTTTTCAGCTTTGAAGAAGTTCGTCTTTTCCGGAGTCGTTTAAATCTCTTGCCGTAAATGGTGATCGTTAAAATCCGGGCAATCGGAAGCAGGATATTGAAGTTGGTTTTGAGTTGATCTTTCGGTGGATCCGTTCTCGGAGCTAATAAATCAAAACGAACTATGGTGCCCCTAACGAATGGCTGCTGGGGAGAGAAAAGTGATGATAATTTGAGGTGTGTGAATTCGGCAGAACTTGCTCGAGTCGGCATGGATCACTACACGGCAACGATCGTTGGGCTGGATCGGGCTGGTCTTGGCGAAGATGGAGGCGCCTACGGAACAGCAATAATCGAAGGCTATTTACCAAATTATTCAACCGACACTTCCCTGTATCGAAGCAGCTTCAGCTCATCCGGAGACACGAGTCCATCGTTCACCATTCATCATGATGGAAGTGTCAATTACGGCCTCACTCCATTCACGGAAATGATGATCGACGGTGAGTGTTTTGTTCCGGTCCAAACGCATGATTTTCTGGATCAACGGCTGCTACTTGGCTCGGCACCTGATCTGGACAACATTGAAAATCTGCAAAACCAGCAAACCGCCCCCTTTCTCCATCAAAATCCCCCTCCCAAATTAACTCCCTTAAGTCTCAACCGAGGAGCGGTAAAACCAAGGCGCAAAACTACCCAGAAAAAATCTTCTCCCAAATCAGATCCTTCCGCCAAGAGAAAAAATCCACTTACTGTAACCAGTTCCAATAACCCACCGCCAAGTCCAACGGTTCTGAAGAAACGGCGCCTGGCAGCAAACGCAAGGGAACGCAAGCGCATGAACAGCCTTAATGTGGCCTTCGATCGGTTGCGGGAAATTGTCCCCACCCTGGGCCCGGACCACAAATTGTCCAAATATGAAACGCTCCAGATGGCCCAAACCTATATAAACGCTTTGGCCGATCTGCTAGAGCGAGGAGCTGATGAGTCAACGTACAGTTTGTTTGATTCAAACGACGACGGAAGTTCTGCAAGTGATAGCAACAACAACAACCAACGGGAAATGCAAGCCGATCTGTATGGGACTGACTTTATGTGAAATTATAGGTTATGTTATTAGGATTAAGAACCCACCAGTGCACAAAAAAGATTTAGCAACAAATTCAAAGCAAAGTGAAGCCAAATCTAGTCTTAAGGAGAAATTTATACAGGAAAGTATTTAATAAAGTGAAGAAGGAAGTAAATCATGTTATCTTAGTAACTTATCTATCACATGAGCCCTGAATTTTTGACGAAGTTAGTGTGAAAATTAAAACTCGCAGATGGAGCTCCTTGATTACATTTGAAACACCAATCTGAGTTGAAAAATTTTCTATGCAATATAACTCTACCATAATTGTTAAAAGGTATGTATGAGTCAAAGGGGTATAAATGCATAAAAACTCATTTCGAGAAAGCACGATTTTAATTGTGTGTTTGTCCATTTTCCATTTGCGATTAGTAGCTCAAAACGACTCTCAGATGGCCCCGCGATCAAAAGGATGAAGTTTCCAATTTTTTTGTTTTTAAGGGAAAATGAATCTATATTGGATTACAGAATAAGGTTAAAAAAAAGTGAACTATGCAAGCTTTCATACTTAAAAACTCGGATATTAAAGCTTTGTGCATTTAGAAATGAGATAGTTACGAATGCGTGTATCTCAAAAACCATTCGTTTGATCTTAATACTTTTTATGAATTAAATGAAGGTTATCTTATGATAATTAATGAATAAAACTGAAAAAGTTATTTATCGTTTTTTGTAACAAAATTTTTCACTTCATTCTTGGTATCTTCCATCGGCCGGCGGCGCACACTTTTTTCAGTAATGATATTAAACGGTTTTTTCAACTTATACTTTGTCTAATTTGTATTTAATGTGGCTTTTTTCCTTCATATTTTGCTTATTTTTGGTCCAATGCTTCTCTTTTAATAAAAAAATTAGGACAATTTGTTGGATACAACTGTTTTGCAATTAACGAAATTTGACTATTTTTGAGCCATTTAAAATTGTTTTTAATGGAATTTCTGCTATCAAAATTTGAGAAAAACGAAGCGAAACCATCAAATATAACATGAGACATCATGACACCATGAGATTGAACTTAAAATATAATCGATTGTGTTAAAATCATCTCTACATCTCCAGTTAAAATATGGTTGCCAGATTGCCCAGTTTTATCCGGGTATGCCAGGATATTTAATACCAAATTTGGGAAAAGTTATGCCCGGTTTTATTTACTATATTTGCCACATCAAACAAATAAAAAACAAATTGTGTTGGAGGTATGCGTCCAAAACGACATTTTTTGAGAAAGTTTTTTTTCTAAAAATTAAAAATAATCAAAAAACGATTTTTTCAAGCTTAGAAAACTATTTTGATGACAATTTTTTTCAAGTATTTTTTCTCGATTTTTTTGAGTTTTGAGTCTTTATCAGGTTTTTGAATAAAATAGCCCGGTTTTGTCCGGCCTGAATACATGCTGAAAATATTCTGGCAATCTTGTTCATGGTAGGTATTATGACAGTAATTTATGACAGTCTTCAAGCGGATACTCAGACAGTGATTTTAAAACGATGAAATATTAGAACTCTGTATTGTTTACTAATCTCTCCCAACTTATTGTATTTTCTTGACTTTATGCAACAGTAACATGTAATTTTAAGGCTTCTGCAATTTCAATGAATAAATTAAATTAAGTTGAACGTTTGAACGTTTAGTTGAAAAATAAGTTTCTACTTTTTTCGAATTTCAAAAAAACGGTAGTCTAAAAAGTTTCAATTTTGGTCAAAACGAACGACAGAGATTTTAAAATGAGAGTCCTGGGTTTTATTTGAAATTTAAAAAAAATGAAGACATAAAGGGTGTGTCCCATCAAATTGCATTTCGAAAAAAAAAACTCTGTAAAAATTCGCCCAGTAGACCAATCCTTTTGAAGGTTGTAGTTTTTTGAACAGAGATTCATTTTCTCTTGATGTCCGCCTCCGATTTGACAACTTTTGGGTTCTTCTGGAGGGCCTGCTTCATAATCGCCCAATATTTCTCTATTGGGACCAGGTTTTGGTCTTGGTCGTCACGAAGCGGGCGCTTCGCTTTCCGCAAGATCATATTGCTTGCCACACCATGTACTTTTTGGCAAAGTTGGATAGTTTCTGCTTGCGAATCTCCTCCGGAACGCTGAATTTGTCCTCTGCGGTGAAGAACAACAGGCCCGACAGTTTACGAAAGTCCGCTTTGACGTAGGTTTCGTCATCCATTACAAGGCAATGCGGCTTCGTCAGCATTTCGTCGCGGTTAGGAGCCTTCTGAACCTTGTATGTACGCAAGCCCTCCCGCTGCTTGGTTCGCTGGACGAATGAACTTGACAAATTCAGCTTTTTTGCGACATCCCGGATCGAATTTCTCGGATAACGTCTAAACTGCTTAACTGCGCGCTTGTGATCTTTTTCACTGACGGAGCATCCATTTTTGCCGTTCTTCACCTTCCGGTCGATGGTTAGGTTCTCGAAGTATCGTTTTAGTACACTGCTGACCATAGATTGGACGATTCCCAGCATCTTACCGATGGCCCGATGTGACAACTCCGGATTCTCGAAATGAGTGCGCAGGATTAATTCACGACGTTTTTTTTTTTCGTTCGACGACATTTTCCCAAATTTAAGAAAAATTGACAGTGAAGCATGGCCAACGTGATCTACACACTCTTATCTAATTATAAGCGAAAGCTGAAGATACAGTGAGCGAAATAAGAATAGCACCACTATGTGTTTTTCTTGTTAAAATATGAATGATCGAAAATCACCAAAACTTTGTTCTATAAATTGTTTTGAATTGTTTAACGGATAAATCAAGCATAAGTTTACTTTTTTTGGACGTTGCAATTGGCGTTGAGGACCAAAACTATGGAAAAAAGGTGCGAAATAAGAATAGCACCACTTGTGTTTTTTATACAAAAACATGATTGTTTCTAAAAATTTACTGTGTTGAAGTGAATAATAATGCTTCTACGAATTATATGAATAGATAACTGTATTTTCAGGAGTTTTCTAGAATTTCAAAGATTTTCAAAGCTTTTAAAAGGGGGTTTTAAGAGATGCTCCTCTAGCGTGAAGGAATTTGATACCTGAGCTACAATACTTTATCAAACGGCTTTATTTCTTCATTATCATCCATAAGTATGATGCAAATTGACGAAACACAGATTTGATGCTGAATTTGAATAAAAAAACAGGCTTCAAATTCAAAAATACTAATGTTTTTAAATAGTCAAGCGCTTTTTCTCTAGTTTCAAGTCAGACATGGCAGCACTATCTTGCAGTTTAACCGAATTGATGCCCATTTTCGAATATCTGGAATTAATTCAGGTGTGCTTTATGATTTTGGTCAAGAAATAAGTACTTGTTACCGTGTGACCGTCTTGGAAATTCTAAGATCACAAAATCAAAAAATAAGAATTTCATCAAGGACCCATAAAAGTGAATTTCTTGGTCGATAAACAGAATAATTTTGTACTTTCCGATGAAGCTTGATGAACCAGATAACTAGCAGAATTATTGGTATGATTTGAAATTGAATCGGAAGTTAAGATGAGCAGGAATTTTGGCGGTGTTATATTCTTGTGCTGGTGTTTTTTTTGCAAATCCGGAAAAGATTTCTGCAGCGTGAATTCCAACAAAACTGTGTTGGAAAACTACCTCGAAATGATGAATATGGGCCTAAATAAACCTGAAAAATCAATATTAAGACTTAATTTGGTTTTAACGGCAAGATAGTGCTGCCATTTATGACTTGAAACTGGAAAAAGTGATGTTTATTGAAAAAAATCTAAGTTTAAGAATTCCAACCTGTTTTTTTCAGGTTTAAAATAAACCGAAAATGTTTGATTCATCATTTCACGTTATTTTAATGAAGAAAGTAAGTAGTTTGGTAAAGAATTATAGCTCAAATATCAAATTCCTTAGTTCTAGAAGAGCATCTCTTAAAACACCATTTTAAAACCTTTGAAAATCTTTTGAATTCTAGAAATCTTCTTAAAATGCAGTAAACTATTCAAATAATTCGTAGAAGCATTATTATTCATAATCTTGTTTTTGTTGATATACACAAGTGGTGCTATTCTTATTTCGCACCCTTTTTTCATAGTTTTGGTCCTCAACGCCAATTGCAACGTCCAAAAAAAGTAAACTTATGCTTGATTTATCCGTTAAACAATTCAAAACAATTTATAGAACAAAGTTTTGGTGATTTTCAATCATTCATATTTTAACAAGCAAAACACATAGTGGTGCTATTCTTATTTCGCTCACTGTATAATTTAATTTCTACAGTGTTTTTCCGTAATGCAATTTGATGTGTGACACACCCTTTACACCGCCTTTAACAACCCAGTACAGATATGGGAATAGAACTCATGCCGTGAATGGACCAGCGATTACCGTCTTACCACGATAACCACTCGACCAGCGAGACGGAATATCGCCTTTATACTTTTTATTTTTTTTCTTACACTTTAAATCAGGGGTGAGAAACCTTTTGAAGCAGCGGGCCACTTTTCATTTGAAATTATTTCGGCGGACCGCATTAAAATATAATTTAGGTAATAATCGGTTTTCACAGCTTTAAGTAATTTTTTACAACGACAAATTTTAGACAAATCAAAACTGAAAAAGGATAAATAAAACGAATTCATGTTGAACTTGCTTAAACTTTTTTTTAGTTAAGATGATTAAACATCTTAAATCGAATATTTAGGTTCATCACCAAAATTTGATGATTTTTAATTATTAAAATGTTTTAATTGATTTGAAATTTCAAGCGAATAATTTTTTTTACAAAAAGCAAACATCATTTGCTTCCTGTTTATTTAATAAAAACGAGAAATTTTGATAGTCTTTCTATGGTTCGCTAAAAATTTGAACCGTTTTCTGAGAAAAACCTTTTTTTGTTCGAGCCAATGCAATTTGCCCATGTTCAAAAATAAATTCACTATTAATTTTGTCGTAATGCCATTTTTTCTATAAACGACGATATTTTGTTATTTGAAGTTCCGTATAAAATCATTGCATTGAGATGTTGAACAAGATTTGAAAGTCATGAAATTCATAATTTCACAGATTTTGACAGATTTAATAAACTTAATTATTTAATTAAGATAACTCGAAAACTCGCATCACATTTTACACAAGACAACAAAATTTAAACTTTGCCGAGGTGCAAGGAATCTCAGAACTGATTTTGTCTTATTCAGGGGCGGTGAGTCCAAATATTAACTAAGTTTTTTTGTCAGCTCTAGTTTTCGAGATAACTTTTAAAATAGGCGAAACATATCAACATTGAAACGGCGCGCGGCAAAGAATCACGCAAGTAGTTCAAAAGCTGTTCACAAAACAAAAGCCCTGCTCACATTTTCACCAACTATTCAATTTCTTCTACCCAAAGCGCTCTAGCTTTGATCTTTCCACCTATAATACTTTCATGTTCTTTCTAAATATTCTACCTTGAATTTTCACAACTTGCCAAAATGCCAAAAATTAAATAAGAATATATCCCGGCGGCGATTAAAATAAGATAACAGAATTACCAGCATTATTAATTTTGAATAAGCAAAAAACTAAGTGTAGATCTCTGAAATGTTAAAAAAAAATCTCCAAACAGCTGTGAGTGTTGCCTAGTTATGAGTCATTCGAACCTAACCTTAAACAACAGTTTTTTGCTAGTTCCGGAGCTCGTAAGCTGTATAGCCTACAGAGGCAATGAGACAGATAATTTATGATGGACGACAAAATTTATGTAAATTTATGTCTGCTCGTGGCAAGGTCCCAAGCATATTAAAGTATGTATTTGCTGATTGTTTTGTATAAAATATAATGATTCCCCAAGATTCTGCTCCTGTGGAAAAAACAGCAATTTTCAAAACGATAACTTTGGTTTTCGCTGTTTTTGAAAGCCTTAAAAGAGTAATCTAGTATGTATTATTTAACTTTAAGTTCAATCTCATGATGGTTTAACTTCGTTTTTGTCTGCAAAATCTGCAGCAGAAATTCCATTAAAAACGCTTTAAAGTGGCATAAAAATAATCAAATTTTTGTTATTTGCAATTCACTAAATTGCCCTCAACTTCTTTTAAAATAGAAGTATTGGACCGAAAAGTAGCAAAAAGTGAAGGAGGAGGATGCAGTCACCTAAAATACAGATCAGACGAAGTGAAAGTTTGAAAAACTGATCAAAATCATGACTGAAAAAAGTGTGCGCCGGCGATGGGTGGCACCAAGGATAAAGTAGAGATATTTCTTACAATAAACGATAATTTTTTTTTTCAAATTTTTTCATGAATTATCATAAGATTACATTCATTTCCTTGGTAGAAAGTATTTTGATCAAAAGAATGGATTTTAAGATACACGCATTCGTAACTGTCCCATTTCCAAAAGAACTAAGCTTTAGAATTCCACCTACATTTTATAATGCCACCTTTCGTTTGAAACCTGGATCAAGGGATACCTCATACTCCTATCAACGCACGAAAAAATTTACTTCATGCTCCGAGGCTAAAATAAAAAATCAGGGTAAAAAATGACGATGAACGGAGAAGAAATCGAACGTACCAGAACCACGAGAATCTTAGGAGTTATAATAAACCAGAACGGAAACGCCGATGCCCATATACAACAGCGCCGTTAGGGTCATAGTAGAGTCTTTAAACTGATCAAATGTGATAGTCTATCATTCTATTGATAAGTTACAGTTATAATTTGCAAACCTAACTTAATAAATTTTGTAGTTACAGTTATTAACAAAATTCATGTTTCTGAGGATCGAAAATCGTTTTGAGACGTGTCTTAATATCAATTGACTCCGTCGTCAATATGAATAGAAATAAAATGTTGTATTTGAAAGTTTTACGACCTCTCAGTCATATATTTTTTAACAAAATTAGAAACAGCACAATTTCTCAGTGACCTACGTTTCGGCCATGATCTTGGCCATCTTCAGGGATGTAAAGAGTGTACTGTTTGTCAAATGGTGGGATCTTAGGTAATTCTATTCTGATTTTTTTTCCATCCGATCAGAGTAAATTGAATTAATCACTATCGCGAAATGTTACGGATGTTTTCAAATTATCAGTCTTCTAGCAATCTCTTCTTGTTCGATCCATTGCATATTTTTGTAGAGTGCTATGAATAGCCTAATACAGGTTTCGTGGCGGGACATACACATGAAGTTCTTCTTCATGTCGTGTCATGTCTTGTCATGTCTTGTCATGTCTTGTCATGTCTTGTCATGTCTTGTCATGTCTTGTCATGTCTTGTCATGTCTTGTCATGTCTTGTCATGTCTTGTCATGTCTTGTCATGTCTTGTCATGTCTTGTCATGTCTTGTCATGTCTTGTCATGTCTTGTCATGTCTTGTCATGTCTTGTCATGTCTTGTCATGTCTTGTCATGTCTTGTCATGTCTTGTCATGTCTTGTCATGTCTTGTCATGTCTTGTCATGTCTTGTCATGTCTTGTCATGTCTTGTCATGTCTTGTCATGTCTTGTCATGTCTTGTCATGTCTTGTCATGTCTTGTCATGTCTTGTCATGTCTTGTCATGTCTTGTCATGTCTTGTCATGTCTTGTCATGTCTTGTCATGTCTTGTCATGTCTTGTCATGTCTTGTCATGTCTTGTCATGTCTTGTCATGTCTTGTCATGTCTTGTCATGTCTTGTCATGTCTTGTCATGTCTTGTCATGTCTTGTCATGTCTTGTCATGTCTTGTCATGTTTTGTCATGTCTTGTCATGTCTTGTCATGTCTTGTCATGTCTTGTCATGTCTTGTCATGTCTTGTCATGTCTTGTCATGTCTTGTCATGTCTTGTCATGTCTTGTCATGTCTTGTCATGTCTTGTCATGTCTTGTCATGTCTTGTCATGTCTTGTCATGTCTTGTCATGTCTTGTCATGTCTTGTCATGTCTTGTCATGTCTTGTCATGTCTTGTCATGTCTTGTCATGTCTTGTCATGTCTTGTCATGTCTTGTCATGTCTTGTCATGTCTTGTCATGTCTTGTCATGTCTTGTCATGTCTTGTCATGTCTTGTCATGTCTTGTCATGTCTTGTCATGTCTTGTCATGTCTTGTCATGTCTTGTCATGTCTTGTCATGTCTTGTCATGTCTTGTCATGTCTTGTCATGTCTTGTCATGTCTTGTCATGTCTTGTCATGTCTTGTCATGTCTTGTCATGTCTTGTCATGTCTTGTCATGTCTTGTCATGTCTTATCATGTCTTGTCATGTCTTTTCGTGTTTTTTTTCTAGTTTATTCAAGTTTTTTCAAACTAATCTATTGATAGTTTTTAATTGGTTTCCATGATTCAATATGTTCTCGTTTAGCTATCGTTAAATAACAATAATAAATCAAATATTTTTACAACGATCAACATCCTTGTTTACGCAAATATCCCTGACAGATTGTTTATCCCCCACTGCTAATTGAATTCCAATCGATCAAATTGAAAATTTATGATCCATTCCACCCCACAAAGAGTCAAGTATCAGCTCGCTGGTAATCGAAGGACAGACCTAGCCTGGGCAGCAACGTGCATTCCGACGGTCTAGCTGTGGCTGATGATGGATACTTCCTACGTCCCTTTTCCGGAACCATCACGAGCCAATATGAGCTCAGTATTAATGATGGACACTTTTATAGTCCGTCGTTCCTTCGTTCCCGCTACAAATCGCTCAAGTTAGCCCGACCATCTGGTCTTCGAGTCGAGTTGATGTTTTTTTGAGCCCTCATCTACCTCATACACCCACCAGAGGTTGAGCTTGGCCGTTTGCATTTTTCAACCGCACTTATTGCTCCTGAGCCACGCGTCACTCTGGTAGGTATTATGTCGAAACCATTCAAGCATCGATAATAGGCTAATTTGAGACCCATACGAGTGCGGTACTTTTTATGCTTTGCTTGGCGTCGCTATTGGCTCTGGGAAAAACTATTTCGGGAATAAGCTCCAATAAGTTAATAATATGGTTAGTTTCAGTTGGAAATTCATTCGATACGCTCTTCGACAGCTAGACGGTAAGGTGATATGAATTTCAAAGGATACAATTATCGGTGTCCTATAGCTTATTTTCGAAGAACCTCGGAATGACAAAGTTCCCGCCAACCACTAAAGGTCGAACGGCAACAATAATAACATCCCGCAGTCTCCCACCCAAGCGGTCCGCCTTTAGCTGTTTTGGTTGGAAGTAATTAGAAGTGCAAATCATGGTTGATCAATCAATTTTCTCGCCCATCCTGCTTCAAGGCTTTGGGTCGGAGGGATTTGGCATCCTATCGTTCGATGGATTATCCTTCGAGCATCGATAACATTGTTTGGTGAACAGTCTTTGATCTCTTCCACTTTTTAATTCATCTCGCCGTCCTTCGTCGTCGATGGCAGTTTTCCCTTGACTGGTGCTTGGTTAATTTGAATTTAATAAAAACAAAGTGAGGCAGAAACGAGAACCTCGAGCTAAAATGTGTACACCAGATTGTTTAATGAGACCACTGCATTAGTTGAAACTTTCTTGCAAATGACGAGTTCATGAATCCATCTGGAGAACACTCTTTCCTTCTCGGGATAATAAATTGTTTAGTTGCTTATAAAAAAAAACAGTTTGGGCATTTTGGGCATGTTTAGTGAATATTTTTAATTGATTTTGCTTATGTTACAAAAGGTACAGATAATTTAGAATTATTTATAGCGGTAATAATATTTTTTCCAGTACTGTTATTCTATATTAATAAATAATTTTATTTACATGGTTTTTCCTTCTCACGACATATCTTGATGTACCTACAGAATTCTTGACAGATCTTGATGTACCTACAGATTTCATCCGGTCCATGGCAATCGTTCTTCAACTTCTCGGGCATCTCATATTCGTCAGACCACGCTCCACTTGGTCTAACCACCTCGCTCGTTGCGCCCCTGCTCGTCTTGTTCCTACCGGATTGGCAGCGAGCACCTGTTTTGCAGGTCAGTCGTCCGGCATTCTCGCAACATGTCCTGCCCAGCGTATCCGGCCAGCTCTCACCACCTTCTGAATACTGGGTTCACCGTAGAGTCGCGCGAGCTCTTGGTTCATCCTTCGCCTCCACACTCCGTTCTCCTGTACGCCGCCAGAGATGGTTCTTAACACTCGTCGTTCGAATATTGTTCTCAGGTCCTCCTCGAGCAATATCCATGTCTCGTGCCGCTAGAGGACAACCGGTCCAATGAGCGTTGTGTACAGGAAAGTCAAGGCTCATATAAGAATTTTTAATTTTTAATAAGTGAAAAACTAAGTGTAGATCGCTAAAATGTACCGCAAATTTTTGTCCTGAAAGCTTAAAGTGTTGCCTAGTTTTGAGTCATTAATACCTAACCTCAAAAAACAATTTTTTGCTAGTTCCAAAGCTCGTGAGCGTATAGCCGGTACCGAAGCAACATGTTTTCTGATGCACGACTAAACTTATGAAAAACTCAATTTCAAACAAATTCCAGTGGTTTGTGGCATTTAGTGACAATAATCTTTCAAGTGAGGAACATGTTCTGAGCCTCCAGTGAAATTACTCTCTGTTGAGGAGGCTTTGGAGAATTTAATGATCTGTGGCTGGTTCAGCGATCGAATTTGTTTTCATAACTTTTCACTAGAAAGTTAGTTAAATAAGTCCTCAGTGTAGAGAATAACAGTGCAGAGAATAACAATTCGACCATTACGAATCAGAAGAAGATCAGTTTATACGAGTTTCGCGAAAGGATGACGGTTTTCAATGTGGTGGAAATCGACACAAGGCGAAAATATACCGTCGATCACGACACTCAGGTGGACTGTTACTTGTCGTTTGAAACTCGCTCTACTTTTTATGAGTTTCAGGTGTTGTGGTCGACTGTTGTACTACATTTTGCTAAAATACTCAAGAGATCTCTTCATATGCTCGGTGTTTGCCCTTATATGTGTTAGATTTCCTCTCAAACGTGTTGGAAACCTATTATCCTGATACAAAAGTTGTTTGTTGTGGTGGAAAAGCGGATTGTGCAGCAGGTTGTGGATCTGTACGACACTCTGAACACACACACTAGAAGAGACGGCGATGCATCTTGGAGCAAGCTAAGCGTGCCGAAAAGTCTGTATTTTTTATAAACCGCCTTGAGGCAGCTATTTTGCATAGCTTGTAGTGATCCTATATTCGTTTTTCTTGCGACTCCCCAAATGGAAACCATGTATTGCAATTTAAATTGCACAAATTCATGATACAGGCAAATAAGATTTTTGGTAGGAACGAATCTTGATATCTTCCACATTATGCTGTGTATAGCACTAAGTTCCTTCCGTAATCGTCCTATATGGGCATTCCATTTGATAAGTTGCAAACATAAGCCCGAGGTACTTGCAACTTTTGACCTTTTCAATCACCGTTTGGCCAACTTGGAGCTGGCTATGACAGTCTATTGACCGATTCGTAGATTTAAAGTTAATATATTTAGTTTTTTCAAGGTTCAGAGACAGAAGATTGGCGTCGAAGTATCCTTGTAGGGTAACGAGATCCTCTGACATCTGAAATGTTATTCTGCTAACATCAGTGTGTTCATACGACAAGGAAGTGTCGTCAGCAAAAAGTCTAGGTTTACCATTCAACTGAAATTTGCTCAAATCGTTTACGTACAGGATGAACAGAAGTGGCCCCAAATTGCTGCCTTGAGGAACTCAAACTGGTAGGTTTCCCAGATCACTTGTCGTGCGGTTGATTTGCACAAACTGTCTCCTATTCCTGAGATAGCTTGCAAAGAGAGAATTCGCTACACCCCTGATTCCATGCGCATCCAGTTTTTTTAGCAGTATCGAATGATCGATCGTAACGAACGCTTTCTTTAAATCAAGGAACAACACCCCCATGAATTTTCGATGATCAAGGGCAGTGTGAATATCGTCAGTTCGGTCGCTGCGGTTAATGTGCTTGATCCTTCCCGGAACCCGTATTTATAGCTATACAACAAAAAAAAAAAAAATAACAACAAATTGTGCTGTTTCAGGTATTTCGTGACACGAGCTGCAAGAAGTTGTTCCAAGATCTTGCTTAAAACCGATAAAACCGATATTGGACGGTAGTTACAACAGTTCGTCTTTTCCCTCGCTTTGAAAATTGGTACGACACGTGCAGTTTTAAGAAAATCTGAGAATTCCCCGGTCCGAACTCATTCCATGAACAGCAGCCGAATTCCGGTACTTGAAGAAAATCAACAAAAATCTCTTCTAGAAAAGAAATTCTAAAATGGTCGTTCTCTTCATAAAAATGTCTTTTCTTCTTGGCTGATTCCGAAAAAGGAAAGAGAAAAAAAAACAATGTAAGAGAAGAAAAAAGTATAGTTCACCTATTCACCGCTAGACGTCTTTGACGTTTGTTGTCAGCGAGACTTTTCAAAACGACTTATTGTTGGCACCGTCTTTCTCCCATATTAGATTGTTTCCCGATATTGAGCATGGTTATTAGATTAAAATTATATTGGTAATACTGAAAACTATTTATAACAGCAATATTCAATATTGCTAGATAAAATACTTCAAATCTTGCTCACAATTGTGCATGCAATTAAATATGAAAAAACATATCGTTGAGTGTTGAAGGCATAATTGGACATTTTGAGAAATGAAGCTAAAAAGTTACGTGCTTGTGAACAATCGGTTGTCTTGTCCGACTGTCACTTGATGGGAACCTGAAATATGATATAGTTGTACATTCGAAAGTGTCATACTTATTGATTTAGATTAATTAGGATTAATCGATTACCTTTGCCAAGATATCGCAATGTTGTTAGAACTTGTAAATGTACCGTAATTGTTGTGGTTCTTTCATCCTTCAATGGAATAGCGTTCAATGGTTGATCCAATAAGTTAATAAACTTCTCAGCCAAACATTTTGGCATTCGAAAGAGTTTTTCGAAATTTCCATCCGAAATATCAAATGGATTACTAATATCTCTCAAATAACGACGATGCCGAAGTAGTTCGATTTTTCTTGGCGTTTATACCACTTCTTTTTTGCATAGTAATATGATACAATCATTTGCTCCATTATTTTCAAGTTTTAATAGGTATTAACGTTTAATTTAACAAAAATCCTCACTGAATAGAAATGTCTTTTTAAATTTCCGAAGCAAAAATGCCGAAGAAATTAAAAATCTCGTTTTCTATTTCAAACGTTGAAAAAATGTCTTCTTTGAATTGACCGGAATATCAATCTAAGAAAATTTCGCTACGAAAAAATCCAAAGAGATTGAAAATCAAGTTATTTTTAAAACGTCAAAAAATGTCTTCTTTAAATTCATCGGAATTTCAAGATAACAAAATTTTAAAAATTTCTTCCATAATTTCTATTCTTTCACGACATTTTTTGCCCGGAATTCGGCTGCAGGTTTTGTCGTGATTTTACGAATCTCAATTCAGAGATTCCCTTAAACACGTCTGTCGCTCGCAAGAATAGATCAATGACTGACTTTGTTTTGTTTGTTTGTCAAGTGCTGCCAAAATAGCAAATGTTCTCATAGAAATTTATTTTATTTTATTCATCTACAGTGTTGCCGATTACAACTATTATTTTATTTTATTCCTAATTAAATTTGATTTATTTTCTGTATATTCTTCATCTGATCCCTACAGGTTTCTCATTAACGGTTCTAGGATATTGTGATGAGCTTTGACAAACTGCGTGGACTTTTTGAGGAATCAAGTTTGTTTATGAGGACAATAAATTCTTGTTCGGCTGCTGGTCGAAAGTAGATACTACTGTGCTGTGGTGGTTAACAGCTGAGGTGTGATTTGTGTGAGCATTTCTTGGGATTGTAGCCGCTAGTTGAGTTCCAATATTACAGAAAAAATTATTGAACACATTAGCTATGGATTTAGATTCGGATGTAATAACTCCATTCAATCCTAGTTTAACTGCTTCGCTTTGTGACACATTTTGCCCAAACAGATCGTTCAAATGTTTCCACATCGTTTTTTGATTTGATTTGTTGAACAGTTTGTGGAAGTATTCTTTCGTCGCTTTTGCTTTGGCACGTTGTAGGTTTTTTTAGAAGGCCCTTCAAGCCTTCCTTAGTAGGAAATTTTCTACATCGGGTAAGAGAACAATCTTTTATTTGCATCAGTTTCCATACATCGAACGGCATCCATGGGAAGTATCCTCTAACTTTTGCTTTAATAGATACTGATCTCGAGTACCTATTTTTCAGAACATTCTATAACTCTATCGCTTTGTTAAGTTTTTTTTGAGGCTTGTAATTTCATCAACTCGGAAAGCGGCATTCAGTTGTTCGTGCTGGGTGATTACTTTTTCCAGTTTTCGGTGCATTAGAGTTTTTTTTTAATTTATCGTTTATGAATTTAGAGGCTCAGCCTGACAACCGGGTAAGCCATAGTTTTTCCTAGATTTTTGAAAATTAGCCTGATTTTCCCTGACTCTCGTGACTGTGATGGAAAGAGGTGGTATTGAACTGCAAAAGATACCACTGAAGGAAGTCAAAATGTGAAACAACGACGATAAAAAATGTCCTCACTTTGACAGAGATTTCCGCTACTCTGATGTATCCTGATTTTTATTTCACTCGTCCCTGAATTTTGAAAAAAATAGGCAACCCTGCTATCACCACCCATCGACACGCGATTTTTGCCAGCGTGCAAAAACATGGTCGATTGCTTCGGGTTTGCCGTTAATACGGTCAAATGAAGACCATGTGCGCGCTCGGCTAAAATCCCAAGTCGATGGGTGGTGAACAGTGATGTCAACCTTCCAGACTTTGTCTGGATCTTCCAGACTTTTTGTACTTTCGTCAAACGTTTTTTTTATTTTTCCAGACTTCCAGACTTTTGAGCTTGGAAATGTTTTTTTACAAAATATTGAAACTTCACAATGTTTGTGATAAAATGATAGAAACTGGTTTGAATAGGTAATTGAAAAGTGAGGAGTTCTATGAAGATAGATGTTAAGCAGAGAATCAAGCATAGAACGTAATAAATTCGATACTTCCACAATGGTGTCAGGCATTGATAATGTGTAAAATTTATGATTAGATTATCAATTTAAAGCGATCAAAAAAATATCATCACCAATAAAGTTCGCCATCCAGACTTTTCCAGGTTGGCTACCTTTCTTGGAGCCATCATGAGTACTTACTTTATTTATATGAAAGAGTAAATATCTACTAACTTGGGGAATACTTTTTACTAGTTCCGGAGACTGAATTAAAATTGATCAGTCGAAAAAACGTGAACAAACACCCACGCACGAACATATGTACGTACTTACAGCTTGATAAATCCTTAGCCTGGTTTTGCCTGATTTTCCTTCTCAAGGCTCCCTGAATTTGGGACATAAAAAAATGATGGTAACCCTGCCTATCAGCCACTGGTGGGTTCTCATACACATATACTATGTGAAAAACATACGATAACTACTTCAGGTAGCGCTATTAGTTCAATATTTCGCAATTAAGGGAAAATCAATCAACCAGTTATCGAAATAGATACGCATCTATCGCGCTGTCTTATCTATTTTTAGAGCTGCTCCACGTCGTAGTTGAGCCCAAGTAATCGATAAACCACAGTGAAATTGACATTCAACTAAACCGAGACTAGGAACGCTCCAATAAGCAGCAACAGCAGCAGCCCTTAACGATCGATGTGGGCATCCAGGCAGGAGATAAAACATGTTGATTACGCGGTCCGCCCCGTTCAAATGTGGTCAAGTGATCAAAATATCAACGCGTGGGAGGGTTGAGCTGGAGAGGTGGTTGATTGCGAAAATCGACACGTAATTAAAAACCTTGTCAACTGATGAAGGCATATTTTTTGACAACGGTCGTCGATGGATGAACTACATTATCCCATCTATTGGCATGCAATCAATTTAAGTTCTCTTTGATGCCCTACTCATAAATGGGCAATAAAATGCCAAACACACGGGGTTATTAAAATTCATCACTGTTTTTTTTAAATAAATGTTGCAAAATGAGATTTATATTTGCAAGCTGCTGCTGTAATAAGCAATGAATACGTAATAAATAGGTAGGGCCATTTGGAGTACTGTAAACTATTAAACATAACGGTACCTAAACATGATGTATCCTCAGTTTGAAAAAGAATTCTCCAGAATTTAAGTCAATTGCTCAATGTATGCTTCAAATCTTCAACTGATTTATTTTCAAGGATTGGTAGAATTTTTTATGAAGGTAGTTCATACACAAATTAAAAAAAACCGAAATGTTAAAATTTGAAATGAAATAAGGTTAATCGTAACGAGAAAACCAAAAAAGATAATAAGTTCATTTGTTTTTATTTTTATTCATTTTTATTAATGCCTTTCCCCATTTTTTTTTTAAAGAAAGGTTTTGGATTATAAGACTTGATACATGCCAACAGAAAACCCTAATAAATATTAATTAAACGTTAAAAAATTTGAATTTTGTTCTTCCAAAAAACGGTAAGGTCCATCTTCAGTAATGACAACTGAATGTAGACCATATTTATCTTCAAATCTTAATGAGCGCCCCGTTACAGAACGATAAGCGCACCCAAGAGAGACGAGCACCATATGTGCCCGACCAAGAAGGAGCAGGCAGGACTCAAGACCCCTCTAACTTACTAGGGATAACCGGCTGCCAGGAGTCAGGACATCACCCTCTTCTGTCAGAAGGCAAAAATCTTTGATCCGTGCTCTTCAGGCCCGACGACCGATGGCTCGTTCCTTACGCGTGTCCTGCTCTGTCTTGTTTTTTTTTTGCTTGTGTCTTACAATTAAAAGCCGCCGAACATCTGTTCACGCCTGAGGTCCCAAGTTGAGCCAGTTGAGAATTTATTTCACGCCACGCAATCAAGCTTTTTTCTTCATTTCATTTGTTGGAGTGAAAATTCTAGAGGACGATTTCCGAATGTCTTATGAACACGAGGAATGAAGTGGATTCGACTTTATTTTCTTGTTGTAAAAAACACGTCCAGTTGGAAACATAAACTCGAAAGAAAACGCGAATCGCTTCAAGGCCCACGCTCATCGTCAGCTGTTCGGTAGGAGCAATTGAAATCTTGACAATTTTCTTAGATGACGAAGCTACGAAATATTATTCCATCAATTGTAGAACGAATTTCGGAGTTTACGTCTAGCTCTGACGGAAATTAGTTTACCAACAAAAACAAACGGTACGGGTTGTGCGAAGGTGCGAGAGTAAAGTTTGAAGCCGTCAATTTGGGATCTAATTATTAGGTGAAAATTGGCGTGCAGAGATGGGCTCGAGAATCTTTCTAGAAGAATAGCTAGGATAGGATTACACAAACTAAAGTTCGTAAACTTGAGATTTGCTCTAGTGTGACGTAACAATTTTTGTTAAAAATTTCAAATTGATAATTGATTGTAAGTTTGAATTTTCCTTGTATATTAAGATACCGGCTAAATTTATAATTGTAAAGAAAACCTACTTTGTGAAAATACATCCGTTTTTGTGCCATAAGGTATAAAACACCCAAATGCAGTATTTTTTTTTGTTTTGTCTGTACCGAATTATACAGCGTTTCTGTCACTTAACTCTTAAAAAAGCATGAAAGTGCTGCGTACATTCAGAGGTATTAATAATAACTAAGAAAATTATTTACCTATTGAAATTTTGCTGTTTAAAGCGTGTGCTGACAAAATAAGCATATTCAAACGTGTAAAAAAAAGAAAAATAAACCTAGTAGACGTAAATCTGTTGCATCTTACCCCAGATAGGTAGGTAACTGAATTATAAAAGCATTTATTCAAAAAAATGGTGTGATTGTTCGAAAAATACATTTTATTCAACAATGTTGTTATAGAGTATTCAAACCAATATAAAGTTTGCATCATTAAGCTAGTCTTTCAAACTAGGTAATGTTAATGTTTGGACACGTTTAGAACGAATTTGAAGTTTTTATGTGGATCATAAAGTACAAATTAATATTGAAAACCCTGAGGTCTTAAAAGTTTTCTTATTCGTTAAAACGAACGACATAATTTTTGCTGATTTTTTAAACTGGGTTTCAATTTGAAAATCTGTTATGGGATGATTGGGGTATCATGGGCCACTTTATTTCTTCGCTCCATAACTTCTTTATTATAAAAGATTCGCGATAAGTTTATCGGTTGATCCATCGAAGACCATTGGTATCCAATCGAAAAAAAACTATACTTAACTTTTATTTTATAATTTATGGACAATAAACTGGTTTACTCAAATAAAACTTTATTCAATCCAAAAGAAAATATCCCTGCTTCTTAATTACTAATAAGCATTCAAAAATCTTCCTCTTTTGTGTAATTTTTACATACTTTTCAGTTCAAAGCAGTACGTACTTGTGCGTACTCTCTACCTAAGGAAGGAAGACTGGAATTTGCTGGATCGTTTTTGTATCGTTTTTTACTGTTCGGCAAAGAATCAGCAATTTTCGAAAAGCTTTATAATCGTTGAAATTTTAACTTTTGGTGATTAGTTTCGTGAGGCGAGTCATGTAACTCAATTGTTAAGGTGCTAAAATAAGTCTTCTGAGTTAATTGCAGCGGATTGAAAAGTAAACATCGAAATCGAATACACCAGCTAGATTATCCAATGCCAGTCTGTCAACTCTGTCGTTTTTTTAATGTCTTTATTTATGTGCTTTATTGATTTAAAATTTGGAAAATCCCGAAAAATTTATAAGTTAGAAATTTCTATTAAAAAACATAATTCTTTACTATTTTCTACTAGGTTTTCTTCAGCAGTTGCATACAATCAGGCGTAATAATTTTAAACCTGAAGGATGGATTTTGATATTCGATGATAGTTGTATTTATTAATGTATCAATCAAACCTGTAACTCGGAGTTAGCTCAGTGGGTGGGAATTTGGGAAAAGTAAACAAGAGGGCTCAGGGTCGTTTTATGATGCAACGCGACACTTTCTTTCCGCGGAACTCGCAGCAGAGGAATCCAATGGGAATCGAACCAACCAGGGTCGTAAGCATGGGTGATTACCTCTCATGCTAGCAACCAGTCCAAACAATGAAAAATATATAAACCGAGGCGGGCAAAGCATATAATTTCGTGAATGGAAATGTTAAGAGCGAAGGATTGAAAGAACGATTTTCGATAAGGTGTAAAATAACAAAGTATTCCAGTAAAGTTCTGTACCTGATTTCAAATTTTACATAATGTGGGGGGTTATATTTATTTATTATTTATTTTTATTTTTTCAGGGGTGACGTCACATATGAGGCATACTTACGGTTAAATAGAATATGTGCACGGAATTTGTCAGGAACTACTAGCGGCAACTGGATCGGCGGACAACGACGATTGACTGGAACCATATCGGGATAGCGGTTCCCATCTTATGTTGATGCTTCCAACAGTAATCCGGAATTCACAGCAGACTCTATCCGGCGCACACAGGGGTAAATGCACCTCATATGCGATCAAAATTATTTGCGGACAAACGGTAAACGGTAGACATTTGATGTCTTCGCAACATTTTTATATGTTTTGATATAATTTTTTATCTCCCTTCAAGATTCTTGAAAGAAAAAAGTGATTCTGCCACCTGGAAGGGAGATAAAAAAATTATTTCTTCAAATAATTAGTTTAGAGACTTGATGTCTTCACAAAAGTTGTAGATCTTATTATTTTAAGCATCTTTGCTGAAGACACCATCAAGATCGCATGGAAATCAAAAAAGTTACGAGCATTTTAAAAATAACGAGCATTTTAACAAGTAATTTTGAGTTTTTATTTAATATCTTTTTTAGTATACGATTTACAAACTTGGTATTTTTGAGAAAGTTGTTCAAATTGTTGAAATACACAATTTTGTGGAACATTTCGAATACATAATTCAACCAAGAAAGAAGATGTACTATAAAATATCCAAAATAATGCCTTTTTTCATTAAGTTATAACTTTAAGAGTTCGGACGAGTTCGTATAATTTTTTGAGAAGATTTTGTTGATCAAGTTATTGGCTTTCCATTGATATATAAATTTAACGTTAGTTTTGGATAGATTTTTTACAAACGAGTAATCAAAAATGAGCTTTTTCCTCTAAAAACAGAAAAAATTGAGAGTTTTTTCCTTCGAATTTTAAGTGTTTCTAGAGGAAAAAGCTCATTCTTGATTGCTCGTTTGTAAAAAATCTATCCAAAACTAACGTTAAATTTATATATCAATGGAAAGCCAATAACTTGATCAACAAAACCTTCTCAAAAAATTATACGAACTCGTCCGAACTCTTAAAGTTATAACTTAATGAAAAAGGCATTATTTTGGATATTTTATAGTACATCTTCTTTCTTGGTTGAATTATGTATTTGAAATGTTCCACAAAATTGTGTATTTCAACAATTTGAACAACTTTCTCAAATATACCAAGATTGTAAATCGTATACTAAAAAAGATATTAAATAAAAACTCAAAATTACTTGTTAAAATGCTCGTTATTTTTAAAATGCTCGTAACTTTTTTGATTTCCATGCGATCTTGATGGTGTCTTCAGCAAAGTTGCTTAAAATAATAAGATCTACAACTTTAGCGAAGACATTAAGTCTCTAAACTAATTATTTGAAGAAATAATTTTTTTATCTCCCTTCAAGAGGGCAAAATCACTTTTTTCTTTCAAGAATCTGATAGATCATCAAAAAATATAAAAATGTTGCGAAGACATCAAATGTCTACCGTCTACCGTTTGTCCGCAAATAATTTTGATCGCATATGAGGTGCATTTACCCCTGTGTGCGGCGTCCCGGGAGAGCCTGCAAGTTGCGATTTGTGATTCCGGCCTTGTTGTACCGGATGATCTTTCCGATACCCTCGTAATAGCCCGACAAGGTTATGTTTTCAGCCTTGTCTTCGTCGATAACCTCGTAATGGCCCAAACTAGGTTATCAAGCGGTCCTAGCGCCACCTGATGGCCACAGCCGATAGCCTTCCGACAAGGTTATGTTGTGTGGTCTTTCTGTCTGGTTGATTTTGGATGTTAGACGTCGCCGTGTGGTTGCAGTTCACGAAGTAGCTGGTGAATAAGCCGACAAAACAAGAAAAGGCCCTCTTGGACCTGCCAAACAGGGTTTTAATACCAGTGACTTAAGATTTTACACAGCCCACGTGGTTTACAATTTTTGTTTTTGTTGTTAAATTAATTACCTTTTCTTTGTGGTGTTTTTTGTTAAGTTTGTCTCCACGATATTTGTTCTTTTTATAACTCCTAAATCTATAACAAATTAACATTTACATTTTAACACGTGCTTTTCTATCTACGTACACATTTTGTTTTTATTTACTAACCGTACTTATATTTTTAAGCGCGCACCGTACTACTGTTTGTGTTTTTGTAATACGTTTTTATTTTGTACTTTTAGCTCTAGAATAGATAGGAATAATTTAATTACTTTACACCACAACATTTTAAACAAACAAAATTACATGAACTACAGACGATGCGCACTTCTTACTCCTACCGAGATCACAGGCAGAAAGAACATGGTTTACATTGCCGATATTCGATAGACATTGATTTTTGGCCAACGCCCATACATACGGCAAATTTACATGGTGCGTCGTTCTCTGGGTGCCCACACTTTCCCATGACGGCCCTGGTTTTCACTGAGAAAGAAAGTACCTGTGCGGAATGACAGATGATTTGGGTGAAGTGGGGTGAAGTTAGCCATTCTGTTGGGAGGATCTGTTTTTGTTTTTCCTTAAAGGACAGGGATGATCTGATTTTGTGGCGGAGCCACACAAAAATATGTAACAGACGGTTACAAACCCAATCCAATAGTTAGTTTAAACTTTTAAGCATGGGTGGCCAACATTTTTAGGGGGCGGACCAAATTTTAGAAATGTAATTTGTCTGCGGGTGAAAAAAAAACATCTTCCATAAACAGTATTTGAAAGAAATAAGAAAAATAATATGGACATAAATTAACAATTTCACGTTTGTTTTTTTTTAATTTGATGAGCAAAATCCTTTATAGGACCTAAAATAACGACTTTCAACTCGTTCAGCTGTGTCGTCCAAATAAAAATGATATTATTTTGCTGAATCAATAATCACTGTACTCATGCGAAAAAACAATATCCACAATAGTGGCTCGTGATATAGCTCAGTTGGTAAGTCGGTTGCTTCCTAAGGCCGTGAATTCGAGACCAAGAGTAAACATCGAACACAATTGTACCGGATGAGTTTTTCAATAATTGTCCGCCAAACTGCAGCGTCAATATAAAGTCGCGAATGGCACTGAGATGGTTAAACGACTAGAATCGAAACAAAAAAAAAGATGTTTAGAGTTACCGTAAACCGGGGTAACATTGATTACCGGGGTAACTTTGATCAACATGAAATTTTTCTTTATAATCAAAACTAAGTCTAAAGTTAAAATAACTCAAAACTTTTTTCTACATTAAAAAACCTACAAGTTTAGTTTTAAACTGGGAATGACTTGATTAGTTTTGATAATTTCCAATGTATGTAAAAATGTAATTTCAAAATCTTGAAATACTTATTTTTTCGAAAACACGCAAACAAACACACTTCCTGATGAAATCTAAGCGTTTATAGGCAAACCGGTTGATTTATGTGAGAGTTCAACTTTTTTCCTTAGTAAATGTATAGTTTTGGTGTAGTTTTTGTTGTACTTTGAGGTAAATTTCTGATGTTTGAAAAATAGGAACATTTCCCAAGAGTAAGCCAGTCTAGGACAAATGGCTAGAAATTTAGTCCCTTAATTTATGCAGCATCGTTGTCTATCTTTCGATTATAATTGTTGTTCGGCCTTAACACATTAAGCGGGCCATAGACTACACAAATGGCCTGTACAAATTCGATGATTCCACGATGATTGATTGATTTATGCTCGCCCACACACAACACAACAAAATTTCATCGGATTTCATCGCATTTGTACAAATGTTGTGTAGTCTGTGGCCCGCTTTAAGGATGTTGTTTTTTTTTTGGACCACGACAAAATCTAAACCACGAAACCCCGAAATTCAGCTTTCTATATCTCAGAATTCACAGGGCCAAAAGTTAGAAATTCAGTATCTTTGAGCCACCGAAATTGTTGTGTTCAACTTTGTAGAGTTTCATGATTAATTTTATATCATTTTGAGTTATGTATTTAAGAGTGGCTCATTCGCAGAAATGAAAGTACGAGAATTCTCTTACTAGGTCCGCAATATAGAATTTTCGATTATAAGCTGTGGCAATCTAGTTCTCCACGAGTTTTGCTCTAACTGCTGTTCATTTGATTTATTTTGTTGATTAACTTTTTTATTTTATTTGTTTCATTTGATTCAAAATATTCCAAATGTTCCGAACTGCCTTAGCAATTGATAAACTAGTATTTGTAAATATTTTGAAAGTGTTTTGTATCCTTTATGATCCAGAAATCACGTTAAAACCGTCAAAGTAGGGACTGATCAATGTTACCTCGAAGCTTCAAACTCTGAACAGAGATGAATTCGATTTTTAAATCAAATTCGAAGCAGTCTTATAAATTTCTGCAACCTTGTTTTACGTTCATAAAATTCCAGTACTGGTTTGAAAAATATTAAACCTGCCACATTCCCCTTAACAGAAAAAAAACTAAATATATTAAAAAAATAATCAATCTTACCTTGGATTACGGTACCAGCGATTTTTTCTTTTGAAATTTCGAAGTTTTTCCAGGTTTTTCTCGGTTAAAAATGATGACCTCCTGGTTTTTATTACATTAGTTTTTATGATGAAAACATTGCTTATCAAAATTTATAAAAGTTTTGAGAAAACAAGATCAACAAACTTATTCTTAAATTTTAATAATTTTAGACTTCTTTCAAGTCACATCCCAATAGCAAAAATGATGGCTTCTGAAAACTTTTCCAGAGCTGTACTGAACTGTTAATAGCTTAAAAAATCGAAATGTATCACGTGAATAAAAGACTTCTCCCAAAAGTTGTGTTGGATTATCGTTGTATTAGTGAAGTCAATATGATCCAAAACAGAGAAGTTTAATAAAAAATTGCGACGATTTAAAAATCACAATTCACGAAATATGTTATCTTTTCGATATTAAATATCATAATCTCAAAACCTATGCAGGATAGAAGTGGTTGAGTAAGATTTTTTGTCTTCCAAAGATGTGAAAATTCTCTCTTGTGTTTTGAAGGAAAAATTAAGCCTGGAAGATTTTAAATCGAATTTCGTTCAAATCAGTTCATTCACACGTCTGCGATGAAACTTCTGTAAACTTGAAAAAAAAATCAGATGAAAAATATTTGTGATTATTAGATTTAATTGAAATTTCTTACATTCTTAATAGGAAAT
Source organism: Uranotaenia lowii (assembly GCF_029784155.1). Lineage (NCBI taxonomy): Eukaryota > Metazoa > Arthropoda > Insecta > Diptera > Culicidae > Uranotaenia > Uranotaenia lowii. The sequence goes on along the minus strand of NC_073692.1, from coordinate 177,364,988 downwards.
AGTTTTTTAAATTTGTCGGAAAATTTCCAACAAATGACAATTTCCGGGTTCTTGCTGAAACTCCCAGTTCTTTTTCGGTTTCCTGGTGAAGGAATGACATTCCAACCTTTTCCCGAAATTCTTGGATTTCTTTATTTGCGAGCAACCTTTCATAAACATACCAAGTTTATAAAATGCAGGATACTTCACCTCATCCAAATTTTTTTTTATGAAGCTCCTTCAGACCAAAATGATGATTTTTTTTAATTGGGTTTCACAGCACATTTTGCGGTGTTCCATTTATAATAATTCTAACAATAAGCTTAAATTAATTTTTTTTTCTTTATTTTAGAGACTTTCAGCATCGGGCTGGTTTGTCTCTTAGCTTAAGTTAAAGGATAATGGTGTTAACTCGTACAAAAAACATTAATGTTAACACATTGTAACACTTTTATTCTTTATGTAATCAACACTACACTATACAGAAATAGCTATAAATGAAGATGAGATGCGACATGCAGGACACTTAAATTAGTAAAATATGTAAGAAACAAAATAAAGAGAAATAAATCTATGTTAATGCAAAAAAAAAAGTGCTGTGTCGTCAGTTTCTATCGAACCATCAAATTGTCAACATCGGTCCAGCCGAGCAACCGAAACCGAACCAAAAAGAGACGAGCCAATAAGGAATGGTCTCATCCGAGACCACCCGAAGGAAGAAAAACAGTTCTGGAATAAATACGAAGAAAGTGAAATGTTAAGAGAAAATAAACAAATGTATTGCCAATAAAAGTGTTGTTTTGTGCTCCGCCAGATGCGCGCTCCCAGGTCCACTGCCAAGAACGGCTCTTATCATAGCCTCCCCCCCCCCCCCCCTTTACGAAAGAGTTCGATCTCGGTCAACAAGGCGATCAAGATCCCCCTAGCCTTGCGAGGCATTCCAGGCAGACAGTCTATTACGACCTGCCTCCATCGATGAGACAACCACCAGGGGTTGTCTGCGAGAGACTTGTTCCACGAGGGGAACTCGTACCATCGATGGTAGTATACAGTCCACAATACACATCCTAGTTTTTGTTTTAAGCTTCTTTACGTATAATTTTTAATAGTTGAAATATTACATCAAAATGTGCCAAAACCTTGCATGAGTTTTTAATTTTTTTTTTTGAGTTTGTAAATTCATAAAATTCTTTCTTTCCTTATGTTTTAAGCGTATCACCCTCAAAATGCATTGGTCAGATAAGCTGTCTAGTCAGCCATTTCATCAAACAGCCGTATAGTCATTTAACCCGATAGGCTAATTTAGGAAACCTTTCCCCTAGATGTAGCTTTTGACAACAGCTTTCATTACTATGGATTGTTACCATGTTTTGAAACATTATACGCAAAAGAGGAATAAAAATAATTTAAAGCTTTGGTTTAATGCCAATTTAAACCTAATTCGCTCTTGAGTGTCAATATGCCACCATTGGAAGTTTGGCGGCTGGTCGCTTTATTCGAGTGCATCCAATTGAAAAAATTCTTCGGAGACCCTGAATGAATTCTTGAAATCTATAATTTTGCATCATTACTTTCCTTATGGATGCACCCAAGCCCAAGAAAAAAAAACTCCCTTATCAATTTGACACTCCTTGCTTAAAACCGCTATATCTATCTTGTTTCTCAGCCAATTTTTACAAATTCTAGTTTTGGAAACCTCGATGCAACTCAAAAACATCACTAGAGTTTGTATGAAATTTCATTTCAGGTGAATATAAATTTATTTAGGAAATCTTGCGTTGTTATGATCCAATCCAGTGCGAAGTTGATTTTCAAGTGATTGAAAATATTAGAAAATGCCAATTAACAAAAAGTTTGAAAAACCGCTACCTTTGAAAATTTGTCATAAATTCTGTGTTTTGGATTTTGGAAATGCAAAAATGTGCCAAATTACGTCAACTTTTCTATCCCCTTTTTAAAATTTATCTCGTGCGAATAAAACAATTTTGATGATTCATTGATTGAGAAGTAAGGTTTTTACACCACTTTTTTACGTTTTCTGTGGTCATGATCTTAATAAAAAACTAAAAAAAAATATATCCTTATGTGCAACGTATAGTTTCTAACTTCAGCTTTCTTGGACACTAAGTGAAATTCTTTTCAGCTTTCCGTAGCTGATCTACAGTTTTTTTCTCGTAGCACGGTTGTTCGATTATTTTTCCTTAGACTTTGAATAACGGAAAACTGAAATGTTGTAGGTGAATAATGAAAAACATATTTGAGCTACATCACGAGATTTCTAAAACTATAAATTTTGTAAAAAATCGATTGAGACAAATTGACACTCCAGGAACTATGAAGGGTAAAAATTTCAGGGACGGATGAGGGTTAAGTGAAACCTCTCCAAAGGAGGGGTTGGTTTTTTAAGGGTTCAACTTAGCTTTTCCATCCTATACACAAAAAAAATTCCTTCAAAAAGGCTGGCACTCATTTGGAATTCTATAGAAAATATATTGGCCTTGTTATTGAAAATATACCAAAGTCGATATTGGAAACCAGGCGTTTCGAATTCTTCGACAAACAATATCCACGTCCACACATTAACCGTGAAACAAACAAATGAAAAACCCATCAACGACTTTTAAAAAAAAGCATCAAATCGTCCTACCTCAGCTCATCTCTTGAAGGAATCATCCCCCCAATATTTCATCTTTACCTTTAGGTAGGGTTCCTTCCATGGCTTGTGCCCTCAATGATGTGGCCAGTGAACCGCGAAGCCCTCGTGAAGCCAAACGAAACAAAAGCAACAGACACCACCGGTATGCTAGAAGGTAGTTGATCATCTTCTCCCTGCCCCAACTCAAACTTAGAGGGGATGTTCCGATTCAGTGACACAGTCGGAGCTTTCATGCGCCACAGCACGTGGTCAGTTCCTATCGCGTGGCAAGGAGCGCGAATCACCTCTCAAGCGTATATGCACACAGGTAATGTAGGCACAACATTAGGAGCTTCATATCGGAACGAAAGGGATGAACCAAACTCTGAGAAGGGCAGTCAACCGTGTAGTGCAAAGGTGAGTCCTTCCATACGAACGGGTGCTATATTGTGCTTTCGATGAATGTGGCTTTTGGGAGATTTTTTAACGTTCGTCGCTGGCTATGCATTGCGAATTGGACTTATAAATAAACATGAGTATTATATGCGAGAACTACTGGAGACGATGCACAGAAATGAAACAGCCTTTCTGATCCAAAATTTAAGTAGTGTTTAAGTTTTTGTTCAAGGGAAAGGTTCGAAAGATATCAAATTATTGTAAATATATAAAACTGAATGACTCTAATCAGGTCTGTGCGAAGGATTCATCAATAAATAAGAAGTTAGAAATTCGACTTCAGCGGAAAATGTTGATATCACTAAAGTGAACGATGAAAGACTAAAAATAGAGCATTAAAGGTGGAAGTGATAAACTCTACTTTGGAGAAAATAATTTATAGCTGTAAGGACCTAAGCCCAGAGTAATGTAAAAAACATTCAAGGATATTAATACATCAGACTTAGAATCAAAACCCACCTATAAAGTCAAAGATTATGCACAAATATTCGAAATCCGGAGCGCTTCCTGTTTTGACATCTTGATCTAGAACTGTAACTTATTTTTATTACGGTTATTAAAATCAAGCACTGCGTGCTTTTATAAAACATTCAGCATTCAGAATTCTTTAAAAATTATTAAATTAGTAAAAGATTTATTAGCTTTTTTCAGAACTACCTGAAATGAAGTGTTTAATTCAAGATAAATAGGGTGATTTGCCAATCGTTGTCCCCTAACCCATTGTTGCACAGCATGACTTAAATTGTCAATATTTCAGCTGTTTTTTAAAATTTCATCAAAAATAATACTGAATCATATAATTCGTAATGTTTTCTGATGAAATGAGGCTTTTGTGATATTTTTTGCTGATAAATGTGTATCTTACGACAGTTTCAATTTTTCTTGTTTTTTTCGCGCGGTTTTTGTGCTAATTGTTAACAAAAACCTTAACATTCCTTCTACGGCAAATAAGGTTTTACGTCAGAATAAAACATTTTTCGTATCAGTTTTCTATACGAAACGTTTGTTGGACAATTTTAACACCATGATTTTGAAAAAAAAAATATGATCCATACTTTACCAGAAAATATGTTGGATCGTGCAACAATTGGTCCACTCAATCTCCTTCTGCCCCATTGTTGTACATAATTCCGCTGCAAAATTTGTTTGGAAATTTAAAATTTATAAATTCGTATACCTCCAATAACTTTGTTTGGTTGTTTTTACAGCAAAAAATAGCAATATAAATTTTGCAAGCCGTTGATTAAGTGCTGAATTATAATAACGTGTTTTGAATTAGTATGGAGGCTTGTACGGAAAAATCCAAATTTTCATTCAAAAACCATCAGAGATGTACTGAAAGTTCAAAAAACATAATTTTGTATTTTTAAAATATTTCTTGGTTCTTGCAATACATTGCATGTGAACAAAAACTAAACCTAACTTTTACCCCAGATATGATATTCGTTGTCAATCGAAAAATTCAAAAAAGGTAAATATTTTTTAATTTTAGTGTTTTGACAGCTAATTTGAAAGCTGGTTAACCAGATGAAAATAAGAATCGCATTATACTGCTTTGCATAGCCAATAAGTGTGATGGTTTAAAACTTTAGCAAAAACATGTCATGAAATTATTGAAAGCTTCAGAAAGCAAATCCTGCATTTTACGATACTTTTCAATGGATTACGATTTTTTATTTCGAAATTGTTATAACTTTTTTCATGAAATACTTTGCTTCTTCTCATGCAGGCAAACAATTAATCTTGGGAATGGACAAAATCAATAATTTAAAACAACATTCATTTCTAACTTATTTGAATTTCTTGTAGGTATATGCAAAAAAATCTTTTTGCATACACTCAATGTTGATTTTTAATAATTAATTCAATAATTCATACCGTCAAATCTTAAAAATGAAGTTTTGAAATTATTAAACTCATTGAAAAACTTATGTTTGTATGAAAGTCGGGCAATTTGCATTGTCTGAAAAATGTCAAAGTCAACTCAACTGCATTGGCTTTGAGAGACTACTTTTATGTTAGATTTATTTTGAAATCCTTTATCCCGACCATTTAATCAACATTTTATGCAAAGAATCTTAAAACCGTTCTGAAAAAATCTGTTTCTCTAATTTCGTGACGACAAATCTAAAAGAATTTTACTCCACGCAACAGCGATCCCCTTGATATTGTTATTAATATTGTCAGAATATTGTACAGGAGGAAAACTACGACTCTTAATCCCAAAAAACTAGAAGGTGAAGGTTGGAAGACCCGAAATATTACTTATCTAACGTGCAATTTTCTCAGGAATTCGAATCTGCCGTCGAGTTGCCGTCACTGGAGACATCTATGTGAAGCTTTATTTGGCCCATATCATCCAGAAAAATAAACAGTCATAGCTTTGTGAAACTTAATTTGATCCAAAACAGTTTTTCAGCCGAAAAACTCTCGGGAAGCATTTCTATGTGATGTGATTGTTTCCTGAAGATTGATGAAATACTACAGAGGTTACATTAATTACAAATAAACCCACTTATATGAAAAAGATATTTAAATCAATTAACTTTTTGAAAAAAAAATTCTTATACAAAATTGTATAGCATGAGAATAAATTAGTCAAACGATCTGAAAATTTGGGCGTGGTTGTGTCCATTTTCAAGTTTTAATTGAGATTCATTATGTAAAAATCGATCGACTTCCAAGTGAGTCCCAAAACATTTGTTTTGTAAAATCGGATCTTCTTCATAGGGGTAAAACGGGGCAAAACAGATCACGTTCTATAATCTATTCACCTGTTAATAGCCACTTAAAAATTAAGTATTAAATACATTTCAGTTCATTCTATGGGATTTCAAAGACATAGAATTTTATGTTGGTAGGACATATAAAGAAAAAGGCTCAACACTTGCGAATAAGGTTAAATAACCCTCCACGCAAGCAAATGTCTTCGGGTAAATTAAGAGGTGGATTTGAGTTTCTGAGAAAACTTCACGTGTGATAAATGCTATTCCAGACACTCAAACCGGCGGCTTTGTGTTTTTTTAGGCCGAATTGGAATTGGAAAGTGCATTGGACGGTTTATATGGAACCCCCCCTCCCCTCCCCCCTCATAAGGGGCCGTCTAAAAATTTGATTGCATTTGAACTACAAGTTTCCGTAACGAATATCAGCCTATTCGACCTCATGCTGACTTGTTTTTAAAATGTGCAACCATTGGAAAAAATCGGACAACATTATGCACGATACAAAATTTGCCTGTGCAACTATTGGGCACAGACAAGCTGTTTTAAATGATTTTTTAAATTTTTATGTCACTTTTTTCAAACACTTGAACTTTTGGGTCTTGTTTACCAATCCTGTATGAGTGCATCAACAAAAAAAATCGAGTGAATTTGGTTGAAATCACTAAGATACAGCATAAACACCAAAATCAAGTGCTTAGCTGTGCAACGATTGGCAAATCACCCTAATACAAAATAAAACCATAATAATACTTGCTAATGTTAGTTAAGCTTAAGCTGTGATACTTGGGAGACTTGATTCTTTATTGAAGGAGACTTGACCCTATATTCAGGTAGCCCTATGCATTGGCGATATTCAAGAAAAATCATAAGATAAATTGCCTTTTGATTATTTTTGGCCAAAAATAGTTGGATAAATTTTAAAAACTTGTGATTCATAATGTTCAAGATCTATTTAAAAGAAAAATTTATCTTTTTGAACTCTAGGGATCAATTGAACCCTAAACAAACATTTTTAAAATCTTTAGTTTTTTTTTTAAAGATGGTTTATTTTGTCTTTGAAAATATGGCTTTAGAAAGTTTTTATTTTACTCTTACGATTGGCAGATTAAAATAAAAATTTTCACTATATCTTTTCATGTGGGAAACATATAAATGTGACAAAAGTTATCTTCAAGTTACACTTTGTTAAATTTTTCAAACAAAATGCAATTACTCAGAAAGTATTTTTTTTTTAAATTTTTTGAGGTATCATCTATGTTGTTTTGTTCTTTCTGGCAGATTTTTCTCGAACATTCTATTCTATTCTATTCCGATTTTGATTTAAAGCTAATGATTTCTTTTTATATTATTACACAACTGGCTAAATCCTCCTTTTTATGTCTCAAAATTGCATTAATATAAATTAATAAACGAAAATTTTCTTATAAGTTTGAATAAAATTTGAGAATCTTAAATATGCAAATTTCGATAAATTTATAAGAAATCCGGAAAATTACTAGGTCGAAAAACAAACTGAGGACGAATAGAGTTGTATTGTTTTTAGCATACTTGATTTTATGTTTTATTTTTTTATAAAAAAAAATGACTCGCATTATCGGTCGAGTACAATGCAGATAGTAGAGGAGAGTGGGGTATCGTGATCCGTGGGGAAACGTGGGCCACTTTTAATATTTCAAATGTGTGTTGAGATAAAAATCTCAAACCACCGTCGTCGCTTTGCGTGAGCATAAATTTCTATATGTTGTTGACTTAGAAACGCATCAGAGTGCCCCAAATGACCCGCCTTTTGAAAAAGTTATGCGCTGCAAGCTAAAATTGATCGTAGGCCTAGTACAAGATCTCATGCCAAATTTGGGCCAGATCGGATCACGAGAAGGGGTCGCTCAACGAGCCTGAAGTTTGTATGGGATTTTGAGACATTTTGTTCGGGAGAAACATGAAAAACTAGTTTTTCATCAATAACTTGGGTTCCCGTCGGCCGATTTCTTTCAAAAACGGGTTTTTGATTATGAAAAATATGTCATCCGAAGACTGCATTTCGATTATAGTTAAGATAAAAAAGTTTTTAGGCTTCAAAAATGGGCTAACATTTTTACGGTGGTATTCATTACTGTTAATAAGGCGTCAATATGTTCAACCGCCCCGACTCATTAACAGTGATGAATACCATCCTTAAAAAAGTTAGCCCATTTTTGAGCCCTAGTAACTTTTTTATCATAACTCTAATCGAAATGCAGTCTTCGGATGAAATAATTTTCATAATTTAGGCTTTAAGAAAACCCGTTTTGAAAGAAATCGGCCGACGGGACTAAAGTTATTGATGAAAAACTGGTTTTTCATGTTTTTCCCGAACAAAATGTCTCAAAATCCCATACAAACTTCAGGCTTGTTGAGCGACCCCTTCTCGTGATCCGATCTGGCCCAAATTTGGCATGAGATCTTGTACTAGGACTAGCATCGATTTTAACCTGCAGCGCATAACATTTCACAGGTTTTGAATTTCCCATACAAATTTGAGGCAGTCTAATACGCATCATATGTTTCTTTTAATTATCACGCTATAAAAAGTTAGACAAATTCTGTTACACAATTAAATAAAACACCCGCTAATTGCGTCGATAGGGAACCTAAAGTTCATAACAAAAACATGCTCATACGCTTATGATCTTCGTTTTGCCATGATCTTTCATGTGGAAAAGGAATTTTTGATGAAACATCAATAAGTCATACAAACGCAACTAATTTGCAAATCATAGCTTGTGGAGAATCGTGGGCCACACATCTTGAACCATCTATATTTTTATGTTTTTATACACATTCAGAACTTAAAATACGTTTTTCCTATCTGTAAATTTTCTTATACCAAATGAAGAGTTATGAAAAATATTTTGTCCATCCTATATACGAAATTTTGCCAAAACGTTCGCGAGCCAGGTTTTGGAAACTACAGACCCCGTTCGTTTTTGGCAACATTCGATTTTGGCAACATCCGATTTTGGCACATGTGCCAAACGAAGCGACGGTTTTTAGAAGCGACATTACCTTTTAGTTTTCTCTATAACAGGACCAATATAATTTAGACCAGTGGTTTTCAAAGTGGTCCCTACCGCCCCCTTGGGGGCGTTGAGAGCTTCCAGGGGGGCGGTGAGCTCAATTTAGAAATTTGGGGGGCGTTGAAATGGCTCAGGTGGGCGGTGAGGTCGTAATTTACATTTTCACAAATCACGACACAATGTAGATTAGAAATAATAACGATTATAGTCGTTTTAACATCTTTATGTCATTCGCGACTTATATCAACGATGCTGTTGGCGGATATTCATTAAAAAAAATATCCGGTACAACTGTGATTGATGTTTACTCTTGGGCTCGAACGATGCAAAACAATGAAATTACGTTACAGAACTAAACATCAGATTCAAGATTTTAATACATATATAATTTCACAGAGCTGCAAACAAATTTTTGTTCCAGTATCTCAATAATGTTTTTTTCTAAAAATGTATCTAAAAGATTCTTTTATAAATTGTTCCAGATTTTTTATTCGTTCTATATGTTGATCTTATTTTGCTAGATTATTTTGGTATATACTTAAATAGATTAATTTAAAATGGTAAAGCTTGATTATCCTTAAAATGTATTGTCTCAAAAAATCTGCAAAAAAAATCTTCGTAAAAATCTGTGTAAAACGGCGTCATCTGCGATAAGGTAAGAAATTTTTTGGAAAGAAAATATGAAAAAAAATAATTTTTGCTGCATAATTTTCAACAGGACTCATATAAAGATATCTAGAAACAATATTAGTTTTAAAGTTATTTCACCGGCTTGATAGCAAGTTTGTATTCAATAATTCTAATTAATCGTGAATATAGAATTTTGTTTACCAAAATTCAAGATATATATTTTTATATCAAAACAAACCAATCAATCAATTTTCGTAATTGTCCAGGAAACTTTACATAATAAGTTATTAGTGGAGGTTGAGGCCCTTGGAGCCAGAAGGGTTTAAGTGCATAAAAGTTAATTTCGAGAAAATAAGCATTTAAGATGTAATTTTCGGTCATTTTTCAAAAATTCGCGTTCTTCTTTCGAACGAAATAGTATGTAAATAAAGTTCTAAAAATCTGAAAAATTACGGAATATAGTTTGAAATAAGAATTATGAAATCAAAATTGACCATTTTTACACTTATTTTACCTCTTTCCCATTTGGCTCGGAGGGCCCTATATAAATTTGAATGAATTTTGAGTAAAGTCTAACAACAAAACAAAGCCAAAAGCTAATGGTTTTCAACGATCCAGATTTTTTAAAAACATTTTCTAAAAATTTTCCCAGGGGGGCGTTGAGCTCCAAAATTTGGTAAAAGGGGGCGGTGAGTGAAAAAAGTTTGAAAACTACTGATTTAGACAAACATCAAAAATACGTATTTACGTTCAGAAATGGTGATTAAATACAACAACAAAAACAAAAGTTTTTTAAAAAATTTATAAAGTACTCAAAAATTACAAAAAGATGAAAAATACAAAAAAAATCAAAAACAAATAAAAAAAAAGCCTAAAAATGACAAAACCAACTTGAAAATAATGAAGAATGGCAAAAACAGCCAAAATGCCAAAAAAAACAAATTTTATAAACAAAACAAAAATAGTGCAAAATGCATCAAAAACATGAGAAAAAAACCTTTAAAAATTTTAAAAATGGTCGGAAATAGACTTAAAATAGCGATATTGATCATAAAAATAGTTATTTTGTAAAAATAAGAGAAAACAAATTTTCAGATAAAAAACCGTTCGATTTTGGCAACACAAAATGTTCGGGCATATTGCCAAAAACGAACGGGGTCTGTATTCGATCATACACAGCTCTCTTTTTTATTTCACCATCTGAAATTTCTTTAAAATAACGAAATGAATCATGAAATCACAGTTTTGGATCAACTCATAAACTTTGCATGCTATCTGGTCAATTTAGATTTAGTGGCCCACGATTCCCCACCATTATGAATATCCAAAAAATGTTGCTTTTTTCAAAACAGTCAGAACTTGGGGAAAATAACTTATTAAAAAATTAAAAAAAAACCTTATGATACCATGAAAATGCAGAAAACCATACCATTTTTATATTCATTTCATCTTTTATAACAAAGAAGTTATGAAACAACGAAAAAAAGTGGCCCATGATTCCCTACTCTCCCATACAAAATTTGGTTGTACATATGTACAACTTATAAACTTTCGTGCAATAGATTCCAATTGATTTGTTTTTCGCAAAATTTTTAATAATCCCCCCCTGGTGATATTTCATGTCCGAATGACAAAAAAAGAATTTGATCCGGCCTTATTCAACCAAAAGAATTGCCTTTTGCTACCTTCTTGACACGAATATCTGATACTCGGTACTCAGGTCCTTCACTAAGAATTTCAAATGAAGACTGAATTTGGTTAAACAAAATTTAACTTTTCTTCCATCAATCAATCATTATTTTTTTTAAATAGATTTTTATTTAATGTCTAAATAATATGCATATGTTTTAGGAATCATAAATATGTATATATTCCGGAATAAAAACCTTAACTACAAATGTGACCAGAGATGCCAATATGCCTTATTTTTCGGGATAATAACCTGATAAGCGTCGTTTTTCCCTGATTTTTTTAAAAATAAGCCTCATTTTGCCTAATTTTTTAGTTTTCACAGAAAATTTGTACAGATCCGTTCAAAACACAATAGAAATCCAATGCTTGCTCGTCGTCACTTCAACTTTGAACTCAATAAGTTCACACTCCGTTAGATTCAAATCTTCTATCAATGTTTTATAATTGACTTAAAAGATTTTGGCTTCTTTAACTCAATTTTTTTGTCAGATTTGGTCTATCGCATCCAGTTTTACTGATAAGGCGTTAAAAAATCAGTTTTATGATGAATCAATCATTGATATCTTTTTATTATTTTTTATTTCTTTGTTTGTACTTATGTACCCAGCAAACATGAAATCGCATTAAAAATGATAACTCAAGTCATTAAAAATGTTACTGCGAATCGTAATTCCAACTAGTGCAAGAAAAAAATTGTAAAAATCGTTACTCGAACTCAGATTAAATGGATTCAATCGGATGGTTGTACTCCATTTACCCGAGAACCATTGCCCAGAATGAAAAATCTCCAGAATTCCAATCGCCAGAAAGAACCATTCCCCAGAATTTTGTTCCCCAGACGAACCATTCCCCAGAAAAATTTTCGCCAGAATGTACCATTTCCCAGAAATTTTTTCACCAGAATGAACCAAGTACCAGAAATTTTTTCGCCAGAGGAAACTTTCCCAGAAAATGGAAAACATTTATCCTTACTAGAAATTACTTAAAAAAAGGTAATTGTTACAAAAAAATGGGGTTTCATAACTTTATTCTTTTGCGGCAAGCCGCAACCAACGAGGATGAAGGCCACGCGACAGCGTTAAGGACAAAACGTCTTTCAAGTTCGAACGCGCAGCGTGAGGAGTCGGATACCAAAACGGTTTTTAAAGGACCATGGTAAGCATTGAATCAATTAAAGTACCCAAACCATAAACAAAGCACAATATTGGTTCTAAAATAAATTTAGTTGGAAAATTTCAAAGTCGTAGTTTCATTTAAAAAATCATTTTGAAAAAAATAATTTCGAATCATATGAAATATTCAAGAAATCAATAGAAAAAAAAACAAAAATAAAAATACTAGGGGAAAAAATCTGGGATTTGTGCCATTCTGGTAAATGTTCCATTCTGGGGAAAAAAATTCTGGGAAATGGTCCATTCTGGGAAAAAAAATTCTGGTAAATGGTGCATTCTAGGGAATTTTTTTCTGGGAAATGGTTCATTCTGGGGTTTGATTTCGTGTATTTGTCATTCTGGGAAAAATTCATTCTGGGCAATGGTTTTCGGGTAAATGGGATACAATCCAATCGGATATGATAAACAGTCCGCCATGTTTGCCGATTTTGAAGACGATTTCGTCCCTTTTTTTCCTCTCGCGTTGGTCAAGTGAGAGAACAGCTTTGATGTTCTCTCTGCGACCAGCAGTGCAACCAGATTAATAAAAATCAGATGGTGTATTTGCAAGAATTGCCCAATGACAGAAGCAGCAAATATTGTAGCTGACAACGGCTTGCAAGTGCTGAGAAAAAATCTGTCCTCTCTTGCATTCTTTCTATGTATGTATATTGCCTCCACTTTGGTAGGTAAATGCTGTTTTTTCTACTTTCATACGATCATTCTATAATGTATATGAAAGTATAACAAAGTTGTTGAGAAATATATCTACAAAAATGTTTGCTGGGTATGTATGTATGTTTTAACTTATGTATGTATGTATGTTGGTAATCTACCATGAGTGCACGGATTCACCGCAGTTTCTGCCTAAGTATGTGCTCACATGCATTCTTTAGATTATTAACACTAAACGTACCGGAGGCGGTCAAATGACGGCTCCGGTACGTCCGGTACGTGCGCTAAAACTCCCTGGTTGAGAAACCAGAGAGTTTTAGCGAAAACTCGTTTAGCGGTTAAAAAAAATGATTCTGAGTGCCTCAATTGAAAAAGAAAGACTTATGAACTCTGAATTTTAGGTTAATCCTGTTAACTTTAGGTAATTTTTCCATCTAGACCCAAGTCCTTCCATAATTAAGCTCTGGGGTCTAGAATATTCTAACGGAAAACAATCTCAATCCCGCATACTTTTAATACATATTTTTAAAATCCACATGATTCAACCCACATCCTGATACAGACAATATGCCTTCAAAGCTTGATCTGCCATCGAAAAATATCTACCTATGGGCAGGCCTACTTCTATATTTCAACCCTGATTGTAAATTCACCTGCGTCAGTAAATTTTCCAGTATTATCACTCCTAGAGAAGGAGCATTATCGCTCCTAGAGAATATCATTGGCTCAGATCATCGAACAAATGTTTCCACTGGAGGGTTATCATCAAATGGACAATCTCCGCCCGTATATTAAAACGAAAAGATCACAGAATCCGAATCATTGATGTACGCGGCGCACATCAACTTGCTGTGAGCTATATGGATTCAAATCCTGTTGGCCTACACAATCAGAGCGCTTTTGTTCGACCAATTTAAGCTTCTACCTACCTCAAATCGTTTATCTCTCATTAATCGGAAGCGCAACCCCGGGCGCAAACAAATTATTTAACACCTCTTTCATCGCCCATTCAAGTCCCACACAGATGGGTGGTTGCGCCTCTTTTATTTATATATTTTTTCGAACCAATTCGAGAAGAGATCATCTCCAAGAGAGAAGCCCCACCGGATGCGCGATATTTAAATTTTCTCACCTTTTCAGGTGAATTGAGCTGTAGGTACGGCTGAACGTGTGACTAGACTCTGATGGGGAAATGGATTTCGTCTATCCGGTTTCTGTTGAATCGAGCGTTTCTTTTGATGTTTCTGATGATTGAGATGATATCAACGTGATTTACCTTTTTTTTTCCTTCTCTGCCGCTTTTATCTGTGGTAATTTGTTGCTTATCCTGATGGCGGCTGCCGGGATCCAATGCTGTCTGTAATCTGAAGGCACTGTTTGTATTATTGTTGTTGTTGATGTCTGATGCTCGGGTTGATCTCGGTGATTGCCGCAAACAAAGAAATATACATATTCACCGAGTTCTGGGTGATTTTTCGGCACTTGAATAGGAGGGGAGGCAACCACCCAGGAAGCCAACCAGTATCGTCACGTGGAATAACACACTTACAATGAATTTGATTGAGAAATTACCATCGATTTTCTTGTTCGATGAACATTATTAGTGTTTAGATGATAACCACTAGATTTTTTGTTTATTCCTTTTCCCTGTCATCACCTTCCCTTGTATTCGAAAATTTTTATTTGTAGTGCCTACCTCCAGGGGCATAAATTACCGTAGAATTTCATTAGATTTTATTATTGAGTACGGTTTATTCAATTTTTATACGATGAACTGCGTGGAAAATACTTAAATATCTTCTAAGTCACTGTCATAAATTGATTTACAAATTCGAACAGAATAGAACATTGGACGATCCGCATAATTAAGTGACAATCTGTGTACTGGCAGTCCCTCGAAGGATTCATAAATTTATCCATAAATTCAACACCCTCCCCTAACAAGGCCCAAATTCCGAAGGAACGTGGAAGCAATTTTCGGTTCCGAAACTGTACGCCGTAATTTCATACGAAGACATTTACCAGACAAACGTGTCTTCCTAATAGGACTTCCGCATAGAAGAAAAGAATCACAGAGCGTATGTGTGAAAAAAAATGTTACGATATCATCGCAAATCCGCCTACGCGCGGTTGACTTCGTCGATGCCCAGCTAATCTATGCTGCTTTTTGGTGGAGTCATAAATCACGACATACGTTCATATACGTCACTTCTCGTATATCGCAAAACGGAAGCCCAGGGAGTATATTTTTCTCTCTGGCTGCGGCTTGCCGAGCTGCCTATTTTCCCTTCGATTTTCTAACCGTGGAGGGAGGATGCTCGTGTAAGTGCTTTGCAAATACATGCAGGGCAAAAGATAAGGTTCGAAGGTCGATTGGGAACAAATTGAAAGACAGCTGAACTTTTTCTGCCAACAGGACTCCGCACTTTGGGATGTTGCAATTTTACGAAATGTTTGTTGCAAAACCAGATTTCGAGTTTCGGGGTAACTTTGATCACTATGGTTTTTACGTACATCAACATCTTCAAAATTATTGTTGTGGTGCCATTAAACAGAGAAAGGCATAAACATTAAGAACAGTAATTTTTGTTAGAACAAAACTGATTTTTTCAATGTTTTTTTTTTTCAAAAACATTTATAATCAATAGATGGACAATGTTGCTGCATACATCTAGGGGTAAAAATTATAAACATTTTTCATTTTTTTTGGCCTCAAAAACAAATGAAATTTTGCCTTCATGCAATTCCCTAGATCATCGCACTGTTCTCATGTTCTTTTTTTTTCTTCAAATTTAACCATTTGCTAAGGTTTTAGCCATTTTTACTATACGGGCTTTTTTATGGAAAATCACCGTTTTTCTTCAATATCCAAAATTTATCACCATCTAGATTTTCAAATGTGAACAAAGTCGATAGATTCCTTTAAACGACTGTGCAGATCCAAATTAAAAAATTTTCAATACCGTCTTAATGGTCGGTTACTCCGAGAAAGGACAACTTAGGGCAGGATACGAACGAGCCCTGGCGTTATTATATTTGAGCTGAGAAATAAAGCAGCAGGTAGGTTTGTAACTGATGTGGAGTGTTGAATGCCAATTGTTTAAGTTGTGAACTCTTGAACTTCTTTCCAAACATGAAGATAAAATCAGGCTTTGAACTATTCCAAGTATAAAATATGAGTTTTCAATCTTATCAATTTTATTTTCATTTTTTTTTTAAATAAAATCAAATTTCCAGAAATCATTTTAGGTCAATCAGTCTATAGTATTAGTTCACTTCGTTTGTCATTAGTTGAATAACAGTGCTTCTCTTGCATTTATAACCTTTACACATCTAGTTCAAAACGATCTTAAACAATTTGAAATCAGCTAATAGAACGAATTCACATTTGAAATTCAAACCTCATACTCAACACAAAACAAAATTTTCATGAGGTGCTTCTTTTTGTGATAAATCTTTTGGTAAAAGACAACTAATCCTCATTGAAACCAACAAATAGTTTATCTCTATCAAAAAAAAACCATTACAATAATATCAGAATACTTTTATAATAGTTGTTTGCACACAATTTGAGATCGAAGAACATTCATTTCAAAAGTTAGTCTTTGAATGAAAATATATCACAGCAATACAAATTATAAAATGAAATGAACAGAGATTATTTATTTTCATTATCTAAACTAAACTTTTACTGATCGAGTTACACATTTTTACATTACAAAAAAAATCGATAATTGATTATAAAAATAATCATTTGTTCAAATCCACATGCTCATATCCCAAAAAATGTTCAAAAATGTTTAGAAAATAATCTGACAAAAAAAAATTTGAAAAATAAACGTACTACAACAACAACTAACATCAATGCAACTGAAAGACTATTGTTCATTTAATAACTAACGCAATATCAAATTATTATTACGGTAGCTTAAAGTTTAGTTTTATCAAATTCACTAGAGTTTTTTTTTATGAAACACAAAAAGATGAATCCGATTTTTGGTCACTGTAAGTTATGTCTTTAAAAATATTTTTTCGGTTTTCATATTAATGTTTGAGAGATTGGGCGAGAATTTAAAAAGTACTTTATGTTCGTTGTGATAATGTTTCATATGATTTATATCCATCTATAATCAAAATGATCTGAAGTTGAGGCGTAAATTGAAGTAAGAACCGAACAGCTCAAACCCAGAGTCGTATGACACCCGTTCATGGTTTTCAATATCTCAACAGAGAGATTTATAAGTAGTTTTCTTTCAGGTAAGGGTCTTGGTCAAAGGAACAAATTTTCTTCTTATATCCAGCTCAACATATGAATGCATAATTTCCGTGTTTTTGATAAGAAAGACGAAAAAATTAGTGCTTATCTCTTGTATATTTCATAATGGGGCAATTGCGGTTGTCTCATCGGTATGGCCGGATTTTCCGGAAGCTTTGATTAAAATTCAATGTATTGTAATGATGTATTTATTTCGATGTTTCGATAAGTTTGTAACGTTTCATTAACTTTAGGACATTTCAATTTTTAAGTGTATTAATG
This sequence comes from Uranotaenia lowii, assembly GCF_029784155.1. Lineage (NCBI taxonomy): Eukaryota > Metazoa > Arthropoda > Insecta > Diptera > Culicidae > Uranotaenia > Uranotaenia lowii. The sequence goes on along the minus strand of NC_073692.1, from coordinate 177,347,454 downwards.
AAATTAAAAACATTTATTTATCTTCTACACCTCTGTAACCAAATGGCTGCTATTATTATATTGACAAATAGGCACTTTTTTTAGATTCTTGAAAAAGTCTTGAAAAATCATTTGTTTAATAATAACATAACCATACCTCTTAGATTACAGAATCCAAATTATTTGAGCTTCATAGGAAAATAATTGTCTTCTAAAAAATATTTCAAAATACAAACCATAATTGTCAAAGTCACATTATGGTTATTATTCAAAGTTAAGAAAAACACGGGTTTTTATTTAATACCACATTAATTAAAACATTGATAGCTACTCAAAAATTGAATTCTGGTAGAAAAACCTACAGAAGGTCTTACTTCATCGATTCAATCGTTAGTTATAAACAAAAATATAAATAAATATATACCTATTTGAGATTACAATTCATCCTAACCATATCGTTTAAAATTGAATGAATAAGTCAATTTCAAGTCTCAATACAATAGCTTACTGTTAAAAATAATAAACCAACAATAAATTAAAGAACAAATAACTCATTTCCCTCTTAGAAAATCAATTAAATTCAAAGGGTGGTTCTGAAAAAAATCACTCATAAGCTTGAAATTGCATTAAATCGTATAGTGTTTCGTGTGAATATTTTGAGTTCTGGCTCTGGGTTCAGTTCACAAGATTTTTTTTTCTGAATCGAAATCGTTGGAGAACAAAGCAAATTAACTGAAATGAATTCTTTAAGAATATTAAGTTTATAGTTTGAGCACGGGACGAATCGTAGATAACAGCAAGGGACACAGACAGGATAAGAGCTAGGGAATCCAGCTAGATCAATAAAAAATGGATAAATGAAGCATCTCCTTATTTTGTTTAAATAATAAATAATGCAATGTCTCATAGATATCAAAATAGGAGATTCCAAAGGGAATGTCTAGAAGTATAGGAGGTCTTGGTAAAAAAAGACTGCACCATTCACCAAAATGGATCCTGGTCTATACCTTTCATTTACTAACAACATTCCTTCCTGAGATACTTGAATATAGATTCGCAGACGTACAGACGGTTTCCATAGTGGGTGATACTATCTTATCTCTGTTTCTGACTATTTCAAATATATTTTTTTGGAGTATTCGGGGATGAGAGGTTGCTAGTTGAACCTGAAGAGTATCTTACTAACTTTCCTTCCTTTTATCCCCATTGACTACTAGGACGTGGCCGGCGCCGTTATTGATCATTTTTTCAAAAGGGAGAGCATCAGTTTTGTACATCGAGAATGTACTGCTAATCCCAAGCACCATTCTTCTGGACTTTGTACAAAATTGATGGCCTCGATCAATCACGGAGTAGCAACCATTGGCGATGTGGAACTTGTTCTGCTAAGCCACGCCAGCGATTGTGGAATTCGAAGTGCATGGAAAAAAAGATATTAACAAAATTTAACACAATAAATTATCGTATTATAAGCAAATAGTTCAGCGCACTTCGAGTTCTACGATTTAAGGTGGATATGAGTAGTCAAACAAGCTAAGCTAAGCTAATATCCAAAATTTATCACCATCTAATATATGAAGATGAGTTGGACTATACATGTTTGTTTGTTTGTTTGTTTGAATGCACCTTATACAAATCCACACCGCTGAACCGATCAGCCTGAAATTTGGTACAGAGATTTAGTTAAACCAAGGCAAGGTTTTGGTAATAGTTCTGAGCCACTCCACCCTAAGAAAAGAGACCCTCCCATACAACGTTCTATTTTATTCCCACGAATCAAAAGTCATGGCACCCATTTTGGCAGCCGACTTTCGTTTCCTTTGGCGGGGTTTTTTTTTCACCATCATTATGGGCCGAGCATTAGCAACGACCATTCAAAGTTCACGTATACTGGAAAGCAAATCAAAGCTTG